>NC_091470.1:174863860-176072227 GCF_036971445.1 Narcine bancroftii | reverse complement strand
GTTTTTTGGCTGTGTTTGTGAGGAAAAAGTTTAATATTTTGTATATTTAAAATTTTTCTATGTTTAATTTTTGTTAAACAAATAATGAGCTGATCCATTTCCCCGCTCTGCCTGACTTCCTGGCCTTCTCCCCATAACTTTTGATGCCCTGGCTAATCCAGAACTTATCAGTCTCTGCCCAATGACCCGGCCTCCACAACCACCTGCAACAAAAAATTCCACACATTGAACACCCTCTGGCTGAAGAAATTCCTCTGCATTTCTGTTCTAAGGGAACGCTCTTCAATCCTGAAGTTGTGCCCTCTTGTCCTCAATTTTTTTTCACTATGGGAAACAACCTTTCTACGTTTACTCTGAAACATTTTGAATATTGAAAGGCGTGGACAATGAGATCCCCTCTTATTCTCCTAAATTTCGATGAATACAGGCCAAGAGTTGTCAAACACTCCTCATACAACAGCCCTTTCATTCCTAGGACCATCCTTGTGAACCCTCTCTAATGTCAGCACACCCTTTTTAAAATGAGGAGCCCAAAACCGCTCACAATATTCCATGAGAGGTCTCACCAGGCCCGTAGAAACCTTCAACATCACATCCCTGCTCTTGTATTCTGTTCCTCTTGAAATGAACTCCAGCACCGGATTTACCCACAGGTTTACCCCCAAGTGATCCTGCGCAAGGTCTCCTATATCTCTTTGCATCTGGGGATGTTCAATTTTCTCCCCATTTAGAAAATAATCAACTCTTTTATTTTTTCCACCAAAGTGCATGACTGTACACTTTCCGACATTGTAATTCACATTGCACTTCTCTGCCCGTTTCTCATAATGCAAGTCCTTCTTCAGCCTTTGTGTTTCCTCAACACTACCTTCGTATTATCTACTAACTTGGCCAACATGAAAAGAAGTGGCCCCAACACCGACCCCTGTGGGTCACCACTAGCAACTGGCAGCCAATCCAAATATGATCCCTGTGTTCTGACTCTCTGCTTCCTGCCAATCAGCCCATGCTTCACCCTTGCTTGTATGTTTCCCGTTATAGAATACTTGTTAAGTAGCCTCGTGTGCACCTTTTGAAAATCGACATACACAACATCTGCTGCATCTCCCTTATCCAGCCTGCTTGTCACTTCTTCAAAGAATTCCAACAGATTTGTCAAGCAAGATGTTCCCTTAAGGCTTTGACCCCTCTTGTCACGTCCACAAGTACTCCATAACCTCACCTTTGAGATTCAACTCCAATATTTTCCAAACCACTGATGTAAGGCTAGCTTTTCTATAACTTCCTTTCTGCTGCCTCCCTCCTTTCTTCTAGAACATCCCAGAATCTATTGATTTCTGAAAGATCATTATCAATACCTCCACAATCTCTACCACTACTTCTTTCAGAACCTAAGCGTGCAACCCATCGGGCCCAGGAGATTTATCCTCCCTCACACCATTCAGCTTTCTGAGCACCTTCTCCCTTGAAAGCCAGTCCTCTTCTTTGACGAGGCCGTCTTCCAAAGCTTGCCAGCTTGTCCCCCTGGAAATAAAGTCTGAGTCTCTCCTCTCTCTCTCACCCCCTCCAACTCTGAGAGCAAAGCCTCTCTTATTCTGCTCTCTGCCTGCAAACATCACATGACCTTCCAGACGGTAAATGCTCTTCTCCAGACAGAGCCTGTTGTTACATTTGATGCTTTTTTTTCAAATAACAGTCCATCAAGAGACTCTGTGCCCTCTTGCAAAACCTGCAATTTTTGTGTGGGACCTGCTCTAAAAAAAACCTTTCCCGATTTATCTCCCAAACACATCTATATACTCTGGCACAACCTGCATCATGTCAGTTGGCAGCTCGTTCCACACCCCCACCACTCTCTGTGTGAAGAAGATCCACCTCATGTTCCCCCTAAAATGTTCCTTTTTCACCCTTTAGCCATATTTCCACACTCCCACCACTCTCTCCTTGAAGAAGTATCCCCTAATGCTCACTTTAACCTAATTTATCTGGTTTTTAATCTCTGCACGCAGCATCTTTCAGCTGCTCCCGTCGGGAAAGAGATACAGGAGGATCAGAGCCAGCACCACCAGGCTGAGGAACAGCTTCTTCCCACGGGCAGTGAGGACACCTTCTTGCATTTACTCTATCGAAACCTCTCCTAACTTTGTAAACCTCTATCAAATCTCCCCTCATTCTCCAGTGCTCCAGGGAATAAAGTCCATGCCTATTTTCCTTTCCTCAAATCCACGCACCATCCTTGTAAATCTTCTCTGCTTGCTTTCAATCTTATTGATATATTTCCTGCAGTTAGGTGACCAAAACTGCACACAATACTCCAAAATTGGCTTCACCAATGTCTTGTAAAACTTCACCTTAACATCCCAACTTCGATACTGAGTGCTATGATTTATGAAGGCCAATGTGCCAAAAACTCTCTCTATGACCCCATGTACCAGTGACGCCACTCTCAGAGAATATTGTATTGGTATTCCCAGATCACTCCTCAGTACCCTGCCATTTACCATGTATGTCCTATCTTGTTTTTCAAGACAAGTCGTTTATTGTCATCTCATTGTTCAAGTACAACCTGACGAAACAGTTTTCTCCGGTCCTCAGCGCAGACACTCAACCAGACATAACACACATATAGTCCTGTTGCTTGTCCTTTGATCCATTTCTCTGCTTAAAAATCTTCCAAAATGCTACACCTCGCACTAGTCTGCCTTAAATACAGGTAATTGGAACTATTACGTTACTCATTAGGAGGGGAGACAAACTTACAGTCATACATGTGAGATGACCCCCCCATCTATGCTTGCTGCAGAGAACAAGGTGGCTTTGTTGTGGATGGGCCAGGAAGCCAGACCGTCTGTAAATCTGTCCATGAGTGGGATCTGAGTCCGATTATGAAACACACCTCTCGTTAATACTCAATCACAGGCTTCAAAACGAAGGGGCGGGGGGGACTGTTGGACACTAACCTTTGTGCAGACAGTCCATGAATTTTGGAGTTTAATGGGAAAGTCTGCAGACTCCATGGTCGAACGCAAGACACAAACACGATGGAGAAACTAAGCAGGTTACTCAGCATCTACGGGAAGGACAGGGTCCCAGAGGTTTTGGGGCCAGGCTCTTCGCCAAGGAATGAGCAGAAAACAGGAGCTCAGCAGCATAGGCGAGAGGTCACAGGTGGATACAGGTGGAGTGTAGGAGAAAAAAGTGGGGTGGCTCAGTTACCTTTGTGGTTAGTGCAATGGTGTTACAGTACCAGTAACCAGGGTTGAATCCAGCGCTGTCTGCAGGGAGTTTCAACGTTCTCCTGTGTCTGTGCGGGTTTCACTCCAGTTCCCTCTCATCATTCCAAAACGTATAGGGTTTGCAGTTTAATGAGCGTATTTGTGAGGTTCAGGCTGGTGGCTGGAAGGACCTGTTACCGTTATTGTTTTTAATTAAAGAAGCTGAGAAGTGATAGGGGAATGGGTAGCTTTCTGCATGGGGAGGGAAGGGGGTGGGGAGCTGGGGGAAGGGAGGAAGAGGGAAAGGGAGATGTATTACAGTGTTAATGCAGTCTGGATGGAGAGGGCCCAGGCAGAATACAAGGTGTTGCTGCTCCAGTTCGCGGGTGGCCTTGATTTGGCAGTGCATGAGGGGATGGACAGACATGTCGGTGTGGGAAGTGGGGGGTGGAACTGGAACAGTTGGCCACTGGGAAGTCCCCGTTATTGCAGAGGGCAGAGTACCCTTTGCACCCTTCCCAAATCGCAGTCTGCTCTGTGTCCCAGCAAGTTATGGACCATTCAAAATGCTTACCATTTTTGACCTGAGGGTTTGAGGGGGGAGTGGAGGTTGGGATAGGGGGAGAATGTTAGAAGCCGAATGGTTGAATTAAACACATGACTACAGGAAACATGAGAGAATTTTGCTTTTGTTTAATTCCAGTTCTGTGTTGTGCTATTATGGAAGCCCGTGTTAAAGTGCCAATCTATCGACACAGTAACTGAATCCAAACACAACCACTGCAGCTGGGAACTTAAATACAATTCAGCCAGTGATTAGAATTGGAGAGAAGGCTGACCACAACGTTCCATATAATGACTGTTCTGTTACTGTGTTTAACCACTATTTCCCAGCCTCCAACTCACCGTCACTGCAGTCACTCAGTGACCCTCTGGGGGGGAATACAATTGAATCTAGTCCCTGCAGCAATGCATCGTACAGATCAATCCGATCAACCACCTAGATTTGACACAAACGACAAATACACAACCAGCCCAGACCGGGTAAGATGCTCCTCACTAAATCCTGAGAACGCAAGGCAAAATTCATTCCACAGACATCACCCAATTAGCTTGATTAAACTGTCAGCAAGGGATCAAAAGACTCCTTGATCGACGCATTGACACATAGATGTAAAGACTTTGTCCGGAGATGCAGTGGAGACGTTCAACACCATGAAGAAAACTCTCGCTGACGTCACTGTGCTTGTCCATCAGAGGCCCAATGCCCTACTCTCACTCACCATGGTTGTCTCTGTCAAGGCCATGGGATCTATTTTTAGAGCAACAGGTCAACGGCAGGTTGGACCCTCTGGCATTTTTTTGTCAAAACTATCTCCCACTCATATGAGGTGGAGTCCATTCAGCCAAGAATGTCCACCTCACCATCAATCATTTCCACCATCTGTTGGAAGGTCGTCCCTTCACCATTTTACAGACACCAACCGCTCACATAAAACCTCTTGCACGAGCATGCAGAACTATTAACCACTTGGACTTTGTCCTGCAATTCTCCAGTCACATCAGACACATCCAAGGAAAAGGGAGCCCCATTGCCGATGCTATATCGAAACTGGAAGCTGTTCATGTGACTACAATCATTTATTTTAATGCAATGCCTCAGGCCCAGCATGTTGATCCAAATCTCATCCAGTCCTGCCAGGTGACACAGCCAAAGACTTGCACATCAGTGACAGAGGTGAGACAAGAGAGTGTGACATGTCCACCTGCCCATAGCCATGCATCGCAAAGTCTTCAGCATGCTCCACAACCTCTCCTATCTGGCCAAGAAAGCGACGATCAAGCTGGTTACTGAACGTTTCACCTGGCCACGCACCATGTGAGACATCAGGCTATGGGCGAAGACCTGCTTGCCATGTCAATGGTTCAAGGTCTGCAGATGCACCAAAACCCCACTCGGAGTTTTCCCAGTCCCAGATTCCTGTTTTTTGAGCAGGTCCACCATGATCTAGTCAGTCCACCTCCACCATCGAGACGTTACACTTATTTACTTACTACAAGTTGGCAAGATGCCGTCCCAGTCACCAATATCTTCATGAAACAGTCACCAAGGCTTTCGTTGCCCGATGGGTTCTGGCCTTCGGTGTCCCAGGTACGATTACTATGGACCGAGTACCACAGTTTGATTCACTACTCTTCTGAGCACTTCCCGACATTTTGGGTACTAATCGGATTTGTCAATGGCTTACCATCTACAATGAAAACAGTGTTGACACTGGGGTAGATGCATCACAATGGAGGGACCAGTTGCCCATGGTCCTACTTGGCATTCGTACGGCGATAAAACCAAATCTAGGATATCTAGTATCTGAAATGGTCTATGGCGCCATTCTGACACTTCCCGAGGAATTTGTTGAACCAGCTCCTATGGCCAGACCACATGATCCTGCCAATGGCATTGATGGATTACAGCAAACAATACAGTTACTAAGGTCAACGGTGACCAGCAAGCAGCTCCAACTGTCTACATGCCAGCCAACTTACAACGGTGCACACAATACCATTCACCGAGCTCTTCAGCAAGACAGCTCTGACCACGTCATCCAACCCCAACCCAAACATTTCATAATTCATTGGGATGGAAAAACTGACACCACCTCTGTTGACTGGTTAAAGTCAGTATATGTCAGAATCAGCCCGCAACGCCACCCACCGAACCGGCAAAGTCACAAGACCCCAGCTCTTCCTGTCGAAGACCGCCCAGATACACACCTCAGTACCAAACAAGATCAGGCCGAATGATCAACCCACCAGACTGATATGTGGCAGGGCAAAGCCAGACCCTCACTATCCTGCCTAAGTCAGAGGCTGGGGGGGGGGGGTGGTGTAGGAGGGGGATGTCACGGCTTCAAGTCTATGCAGGGTTTGTGTAAATCCTCTTACCACTAGTGGACTCAGAGAGGTCACGCTCAGGTGTTGAGACAAGCCTGTAGAAGTTAGCCAATCGAGAACAAGGACAACTTCAATGTCAGGTGCCAGATGCAGCCAATGGCTGAGGTGGGTTTTGATTAGTTAGTTCAGACAATAAAAGAGGGTGCCTAAAAAACTAAGGACACATCTTGTCTTGTTCAACTTAACATCACGGGTTCGGCATCTCTACAACTTCTTCCCACAGGTGGTGAGATTGATGAACAGTACCCTGTAACTGAGTGAACCATTCCAAATACAGGTATCAATGATTTAGATAATAAAATGAATGGATTTTTGGCCAAGTTTGCAGATGTTATGGAGGTAGGTGGAGGAGCAGTTAATGTTTAGGGAACAGGGAGGCTGCAGAGGACTTAAGACAGATTAAGAAAATGGGCAGAGAAGAGGTAAATGAAATACAAATATCAGAAAGTGTACATTCATGCAATTGGTATAAAAAATAAATGGGCACAATTTTTAAAATGTGGAGTAATGTGAAATTACCAAATGCAAAGGGACCTGGGAGACTTTGTGCAGGACAACTTGAAGGTAAAACTTATGTTGAGTTGGTGGAGACGAAGGCAAATGAAATGCTGGTGTTCATTTCAAAGCAAATAGAATACAAGAGTAGGATGTGATGTTGAAGCTTTATAAGACACTGGTGAGGCCTCACCTGGAGTATTCTGAACTGATTTTGGCTTAAGAAAAGGTGTGCTGACGTTGGAGAGGGTTCAAACAAGGTTCACATTGATGATTCCAGGAATAAAAGTGTTCGCATATGAGGAGTGTTTGACAGCTCTTTGCCTGTATTTGTTGGAATGTTGGAGAGTGAGGATGGGGATCTCACTGAAACATTTTAGATGTGGAAGGGCATGGAGGGAGTAAATATAGGAAGGTTTTTTTCTTACGATGGGAGAGTCCAGGACAAGAGGGCACAACTTCAGAGTTAAAGGCTGTCCGTTCAGAACAGAGATGAAGAGGAATTTCTTCAGCCAGAAATCTGTGGAATCTGTGGCCAATGGTCGTGAAGGCCGGGTCATTGGGTGAATTTGAGGAAGAGATTGATAGGGTTCTTTATTAGTTAAGGCATCAAAGGTTATTGGGAGAAGGGTGGGTAGTAGGTCTGAATGGGAAAAGGGATCAGTTCATGGGGGAGGCTCAATGGGCTGAATGACCTATTTCTGCTCCATATATCATTTGTTGCAATCCAACCCTTATTTCAATCCTCATTGCCACTGACTTTGTGGCCTGATGCTTGGAGTATCTTTATCTCTGAACACCACTGTGTAGAAAATGGCCAGATCGATAACTGAGGGAAGAGGTTCTAAATTAAAAAACCTCATCAAAAACAGCAAAAGTTGAAAAGGAGGGTAGATTTTGAAACTGCTCCTTCTACATTGTGAAAAGATCGATGGAGAATATTGCATTCTGGAAGGAAAACTGAAGATAGGCCATGTATGGTCGGGCACTGAGGAGTGCAGTAGAACAGAGGGATGTGGGAATACAGATACATAGTTCCCTGAAAGTGGGGTCACAGGTGGACAGGGATGGAAAGAGAGCATTTGGAACTTTGGGCTTCTTAAATCTGAGCATAGGAGTTAAGATGTTATGGTGAAGTTGTAGCAATGACGAGGCCAAATTTAGAGTATTGTGTGGTTTTGGTCACCTGACTTATAGGAAAGATATCAAAAGGATTGAAAGATTCTAGAAAAGATTGACCGCTGGGACCTGAGGATCTTGAGGGATAGATTAAACAGGTTAGGATTTTATTACCTGGAATGAAGAAAAATAAGGAGAGATTTGATAAAGGTACATAGAATTCCGATGGGTATAGATGGAGTAAATGCAGGTTGACTTTTTCCACTGATACAAACCAGAGGATAGGGTTTCCGGGTGAAAGGAGGAACACTAGGGGAATTTCTTCACACAGAGAATGATGGGGGTATGGAATGAGCTGCCAGCTGAAGTGGTGAATGCAGGTTCAATTTTAACATTTGAGGAAAATTTGGACGTACATTGATGGGAGGGGTACAGAGAGCTATGGACTGGATGCAGGTCAGTGAGACCAGGCAAAATACTAGTTCAGCACAGATTAGAGGAGCTGAAGGGCCTTTGCTGCCATGCTCTGTGCTTCTGAAGAAGTGCTATAAATAGGAAACGTGCCTTATTTGAATACGTTTTGATAATACAACTAAATTCATTGCAGACAGAATGTATTCATGTGGCATGTAAGCATAGCGGTCAGCATAATGCTGTCACAGTGCCAGTGACCTGGGTTCGAGCCCACCGCTATCTGTACGGAGTTTGCACATTTCTTTCCATGTCAGCGTGGGTTTTCCCCATGTTCCAAAGGTGTATGGGATTAGTGGGTCAATTGGTGAGATTGATTTACTAGGATGGAACAGACTCATTGGCTGGAAGGGCCTGTGTCTCAAAATTAAAGTTAAAAAATTAAAATGTATATATCCAGAATTATTCAAATGCTCACCTTCCTTCACCATGCCCACTGCAAGACACTTCTGAAATCGGCAAAACTGACATCGGTTCCGTCTTCGTTTATCCACAGGACAGTCTTTAGTGGCCAGGCAAACGTACTTGGCATTTTTCTGAACAGAGCGCTGCGGAAATGAATGGAAATCACGTGTGAGGACAGAATCTCCCCACAGAGCCTCCAGCGGACTGATGTGTCAGGTCACACACCACACGACCTGCTGGAGGAACAGGGTCAAGCAGCATCAGTGGGAGAAAGTAAATGGGCGACAGTTCCCTTGAACAAGTGTATTCCTGCCCCCAGCAGATTGCATTGAGCTTCCGAGTCCAGCCTCTGTGTGACAACAATGGGATGCACCGCCAGATTTTCCAACAGTCAGCGATCGGCACACAGGAGGGAGATTGAAAACTTGGCAGAATGGTGCACTAACAACCTCACACTTAATGTCACCAAAACCAAGGACCTGATTGAAGTCTTCAAGAATGGAAAACAATCCAGTGATCAATGGGGGATTCAGAGGTGGAGAGGGTGAGTACATTTAAAAATCCGAGCAGTCACTATCTGGGAGGACCTCTCATGGACCCAATATACTAATGTCATCATGAAGAAAAGATGTCAGGGCCTCTACTTCCTCAGAAGTTTGGTATGACATTGGAAACGTGGCAAACTTCAACTGATTAGTTTAAATTTAAAAAAAAAATTTTTACATTTACAGTCTGGGAACAGGCTATTTACACAAACAGACTGGGTACAGGCCATTTTCATTCAGACCGGGTAAAGGCCATTTTCACATATAGCCTGGGTACAGGTCATTTTCATATACAGACCGGTAACAGGACATTTACACATACAGCCTGGATGCAGGCCATTTTCACATTCAGACCGGTAACAGGCCATTTACACACACAGCCCGGATACAGGCCATTTACACAAACAGACTGGGTACAGGACATTTACATAAGCAGACCGGGTACAGGACATTTTCACATACAGACTGGGTACAGGGCAATTTAACATACAGCTCAGGTACAGGGCATTTACACAAACAGACTGGGTACAGACCATTTTCACATTCAGCCTGGGAACAAGTCATTTACTCATACGTCCCGGGTACAGGCTATTTACACATACAGACCGGTAACAGGCCATTTACACATACAGTCTGGTTTCAGGCTATTTAAGCCCATGATCCCATGGTGCCAAATTGCACCTAATTGACCTGTAAACCCCGGTACGTTTTAAAGGTTGGGAGGAAACCGGAGCTCCCAGGAAAAACACATGCAGATACAGGGAGAATGTACAAACTTCTTATAGACAGCGCAGGTTTGAAACCCTAGTCCTGATCGCTAGTGCTGTAAAGACGTTGCGGTAGCCGCTACACCAACCGTGCCATTGTAGAATGTGTGCTGACTAGTTGCATCATGGCCTTATATGGGGGCACCAATACCTCTAAGTGGAAAGCCATGCAAACGGCCGAAATATCGACATAGGACACTGCTGACGGAGAGCAAATGTAATCATCAAGGATCCACACCACCCAGAGCACGCCCTGTTCATGCTGCTGCCATCAGGAAAGAGGTATCGGTGACACAGGACTCGTACCACCAGGTTCAGGAACAGCTACTACTCCTCTGCCATCAGACTCCTCAATGACAAACTCAATCAGGGACACATTTAAGGACTCTTGCTTTGCATATTATTTATTAGTGACTTTTCGGTATTGCACTGTCAATTTGTTTACATTTCTCTCTTTTGGATAGGTATACTTCTTCTTACAGTGTACGGTTACCAGTAAGTAGAAATTCTGCCTGGCCCTCAGGAAAAAGAATCTCAGGTTTGGATGTGATGTCCTGAATGGGCTCAGACAATAAATCAGAACTTTGGATCGAATTTCCGAGCCCACATCCCTACCTCCAAGGTTGAAAGTCTCAGTTGAAACTGTGTCCTCTGTAACAAGCCTGTCTCAGTGAACGTCACAATTCAGACAGGTTTAAGCTCCCAGCAGCCAACTGTTTCAACTCCCCCACCCATCCCAACACTGACATGTCAGTCCTCAGCCTCATTCATTGTTCGGGGGAGGTCAAATGTAAACACAATCCTCCTGGACAGCCATATAGCCAAAGGCACATAGATTGGTCTGTTTTGGAACTGGTTCCACTGTTTCAGCTACACTCTTATTTTTTTCTTAAATCTTCCCCCACACACTCCAGTGTGATCTACCTGTGCCTCATCTCCCCAATACCATGTTACTTAGCCCCTCCCTAACTTCTTTTCCACTTTCCCCACACCCACCTTGATATCAACCCTTCCTACTTTGGTCTCGAGAGAATCCCATCCTGAATCAGACCCTGCTGAGGACTCACCTGGAGTACAGGGTACCATTTTGGGCGCCTTACTGAAGAAAAGATGTGCTCGGATTAGAGAGGGTTCAAAGAAGATTCACAATAACGATTCCAGGAATGATGGGATTTACAAACATGGTGCCAGGAACTGAGGAACTGAGTTATAGGGAAAGAATAAACAGGTTAGGACTTTATGTCCTGGAGTGTTGGAGAATGAGAGGAGATTTGATAAAGGTGTACAAAAATATGAGGAGTTTCAACAGAGTAAACGCAGCAGGCTTTTCCAAGACGACATGGGTTAAAGTGAGATGCTTAAAGGAATATTAAAAGGGAAGTGACTCACAGAGAGAGAGAGGTGGGGGTGTGAAATGAATGGCCAGCTGAAATGGTGAATGCAGGCTCAATTTTGACATTTAAGAAAAATTAGGCCAGGTGCATCGATGGGAAGGGTCTGAAGGGATATGGACTGGGTATAGGTCACTGGGACTAGGGAAAATAATAGTCCAGCACAGACTAGAAGGGCCAAAGGAGCTATTTTTTGTTGCAATTTATAGTTTATACTATCTATATATCTATCTTTCTTTATTTTCATCACCGAATAAACAGATTCCAACCATTGAAAGCCCTGCTCAAGTCGTCACCTTTATTTGTTGTTCATTCTATAACTACTGATGTAATGCACAGTAAAGACAAAATGGCGTTTCTCCAGGACCATGGAGCCTATTTACATATTTAACTCTGCCCAATTAACCTACAAGCTTTTTAAATTTTGGAGGGTGGTGTAAACCAGAGCACCTGGAGGAAACCCAGGCAGACGCGGGGAGAAAGTGCAAACTCCTGGCCAACAGTGGTTGTCGCCGGTGCTGTAATGGAGTGGAGTTAACCGCTACACTAACCAAGCTGCCCCATATTCTATTTCCTTCTACACAAGTCAATCCCAGCTCCTCAAATCTGTCCCTTTCTGAAAGACACCACAAGGTTCACATCCATGGCGCAGCCTGGCAATGCATGGGTGCTGAGTCATGGCCGAACGTACAGTCGAATGAGGAGCATTATGTAAAGGTATTTATCCAGTTTGAACTTTGTGAATAATTCCCACACAAGCACCATACAGTTCTCCGACAAACTGCAGCAGTGATATTGTTCGAAGCAAGTGGACTATTCATGGGACGTCCGAACATTTGATGAAACAGCTGCCTTGAATCCATCTGCCCACTCCCTCTTGCTCTCCCAAGACACAATGTCACAGCTGTGTGGAATATCTGTGTTGACAACATTACATGATAAAAAACAGATTTGTTCTTGACAATATACCAGGAAAATTCAGCATTTAAAGGTCATAAAACCATAGAACTATTGAACATTGCAGTACAGAAAACAGGCCCTTCAGCCCTTCTAATCTGTGCTGAACTATAATTATCCCTAGTCCCACAAACCTACACCCAGTTCATAACCCTTCATGCCCCTCCATCCACCTACCTGTCCACATTTTCCTTAATGTTTAAATAGAGGAATTTACAAATCTCTTTCGTACTTATCTGTTCTTGAGTACAGTTTTTTGCCCAGCTGCTAGGCCCACAGGTAAAAGAATCTCAGGGTTGTGTGTACTCGGACAATAGATCTGAACTTAGAACCTTCAACACTTCAGCTGGCAGCTCATTCCACACTCCCACCAATCTCAGTGTTGCAGTGCATAATGAAGAACGAGAAAATGATCAGACATAGTTCATTAAAAGTCGTTTACAAGGTCACCCGCAGCTTTTGAAACCCCCACGCGTTCTGAATGACGTCATCACGTGATATCATAGATCTCTCAGAACCTCCCGAGCCGGTTCGATTATGTCTCCAGTGAGCAGCTACATGCCCCCACCCCTCCCCACCCCAGAACTGGTGATAGAAGAGTGGCCCAAAGTCTATATCCTTGAGTTTCAAGCTCGTAACGGCAGTTCTATAGCCGGGAGTTTGTCGTCCTGATGCTGAGTTTTGGCCAGTAGTCTACACCCAACGAGAGGGAATGCACTGCTTGAACGAAGGAGCAGGACAGGGCCACATTATTCTTACTGGAGATATGTTTAATCCTGGTTGAAAACTCAGATACGTAGGATAGGTGGCATTGCTGGCGGGCTGACCAGGGATATGATACCTTCGCAAAGGTGAACATTAGTGCAGGTGGTCGGTAAAAACTGAAGTCCATGCCTTCCAAAAAAATAATGGAAGTGTCTAACCACTAGGTACAGCGCCAGCAGTTCCCTATTGAATGTGCTGTATTTCATTTCTGGAGGGTGGAGGTGCCTATTGAAAAATGCTAGAGCCTTCCATTGTCCATTGGTGTACTATTCCAAGAGCCCGCCTACTGACACGTCAGATATGTTTATGATCAAAGCGATTGGTGCATCCATTTGAGGTCTGCTCGTGCTACTATTGTCTCCTTTGTCCACTCGATTTCTTTGGCATCACTGGATGTGAGGTCGAAGAGCTTTAAGAGGCAGGGGATGAGTGAGGGAAGATGGAGCAGGGGAGAGGGGCAAGGGGAAGTGAGGAGAGGAGGGAGGATGGAGCTGGGGAGGGAGGAGATTAGGTCAACAGGCAAGAGGTCAGAGGTGGAAGGGTAGAATAGAAAGAAACTGAGAAGTGATAGGAAGGGATAATTCTCTGAGTGGAGAAGGTAGGGAAGGGGTGGGGAGCTGGAAGAAAAGAGACAGAGATATGTGGGGAGGGGTTTAACAGAAACTGGAGAAGTTGATGTTAATGCCTTGGAGAGTGGCCAGATGGATTATTGGGTGTTCTCCAATTTGCATGTAGCCTCAGTTTGGCGGTAATGCCATGAATAAAGATGGGGTGTGGAATAGAAATGGGTGGCCTCTGGGAGGTCCCCATCTTTACAGCTGATAGACTGAAGGTGCTCAACAAAATGATCTCCAGTCTGAGTCCAGTATAGAGGAGACCACATCAAACGCATCAGATACAGTAGATGATGTCCACCGATTCACAAATAAAGTGCTGGTTCTCTTGGAAGGGCTATTTGGGGCTTGGAAAGGTGGTGAGCGCAAGGGCTTCCTGCAGTCACGGGTGATTCGCGGGAATGGACGTGTCCTTGCAGGACATGGAGGGGAAGACATGTCTGGTGGTGGGATAAGGAGGCAGAAATTACAGATAATATCTTGTTTGCGGAGGCTGTTGAAATGGCAGGGAAGGGCAAGGGGAATCCTGTCCTTGTGTCTTGGGGAGGAGGGGCCAGAGCAGATATGTGGGAGATAGCAGAGATATGGGTGAGGGCCAAGTTGATGACAATAGAGGAGACGACACTTTATTTGAAGAAGGAGAACATCTCAGATGTTCCAAAATGCAAGACCACATCCAAGGAAGTGGATGTGATAGAGGTGGAGGAATTGAGAGAAAGGAATATGATCCATGGAGGAGAAATTCAGATAATGTATCTGATATTCCATCTGTCAGCCATGCAAGTTGACACCAGAGAGGGTGATGGCCTATCATATCCCAGCCAGATCTCTGCAAGAGCTATCCAATTAATATCAGTGTCCTGTTTCTTCCCCATGGCTCCATTCAAGTGGATATCCAATTCTGTTTTGAAAGTTCAATGTTATCAATTATCTTTGCAAGCCACATGCCACAAATTTGAGTGGCGTTTTAAGTAGAGTCTGTTCTGAGTCCTAGAAAAGTTGTCTCCCTTACCACTAACATCCCACTCAGTACCTAACCCTGTGACCTCAAGAAATGCTACACTCACACATCCTCCTTCATCACCATTAGAGCCTCAAACAGACCTTCCAAGTGAAGTATTGCTTCTCGTGAACCTGCAGGAGTCATCGACTTTGTAGTCTCCTCTACATCAGAGAGACTGGATGCAGACTTTGTCGAGCACCTTTGCTCTGTCCATTGCTGAAACGGGACCTCCCAGTGGCCACCCATTTCAATCCCCTACATGATTCCCACACAAACATGTCTATCCATGGTCTCATGCTCTGCCAAACCAAGGCCATCCACAAATTGGAGGAACATAATCTCATGTTGCACCTGGGCACTCTCTAACCAGATGGCAATAACATCAACTTCTGTTAAACCCCTCCCCGAGTCTCACACTCTTTCCCTATTCCTCCAACTCCTCACCCTCCTCTCCATTGAGATATCTGCCCCCTTACCTCATCACTTCTCAGAAGTGTTCTTTTACCCTCACATCTGTATCCACATATGACCTCTTACCTCTCCTTTTCTCCCTCCTCTCCCCTTCCTCCCCCCCTGCCCATTCCCTCCACCCCTTCCCTCCTCCCCCTCCGCCCCTCCCTCCCGCCGCCCCTCCCTCCCTCCCGCCGCCCCTCCCTCCCTCCCGCCGCCCCTCCCTCCCTCCCGCCGCCCCTCCCTCCCTCCCGCCGCCCCTCCCTCCCTCCCGCCGCCCCTCCCTCCCTCCCGCCGCCCCTCCCTCCCTCCCGCCGCCCCTCCCTCCCTCCCGCCGCCCCTCCCTCCCTCCTCCCCTGCCCCTCCCTCCCTCCTCCCCTGCCCCTCCCTCCCTCCTCCCCTGCCCCTCCCTCCCTCCTCCCCTGCCCCTCCCTCCCTCCTCCCTCTGCCCCTTCCTCCCTCCTCCCTCTGCCCCTTCCTCCCTCCTCTCCTCCCTCTGCCCCTTCCTCCCTCCTCTCCTCCCTCTGCCCCTTCCTCCCTCCTCTCCTCCCTCTGCCCCTTCCTCCCTCCTCTCCTCCCTCTGCCCCTTCCTCCCTCCTCTCCTCCCTCTGCCCCTTCCTCCCTCCTCTCCTCCCTCTGCCCCTTCCTCCCTCCTCTCCTCCCTCTGCCCCTTCCTCCCTCCTCTCCTCCCTCTGCCCCTTCCTCCCTCCTCTCCTCCCTCTGCCCCTTCCTCCCTCCTCTCCTCCCTCTGCCCCTTCCTCCCTCCTCTCCTCCCTCTGCCCCTTCCTCCCTCCTCTCCTCCCTCTGCCCCTTCCTCCCTCCTCTCCTCCCTCTGTCCCTTCCTCCCTCCTCTCTTTTCTTCCCTCTGCCCCTTCCTCCCTCCTCTCCTTTCCCCCCTCTGCCACTTCCTCCCTCCCGCCCTTTTTATTTAGGCTCCAACCCAAAACATTATTGAGCCTTTACTTCCTGCATATGCTGTGTGACCCGCTGAGTTTCTCCAGAACGTTTAGAGTGTTGCCAGCCTGACGTTCCTCCTTCCACTGATGTGGGTCTGGTTTGTAGATTGCCTCAAGAGGCTTTTCAGTAACAATGGAACACTTACATCTCTGTCCCAAATTTGTGAGTTAAACTGTGATTTCAAAACTGATCAGTGACAAAATTTTAATTTTCAATGTTTCCAAAACAAACCTGATATCACATCTGTAAAAACAATTCTTTTTAACGTAATTACACTTTATTTTAGTATAATTTACTTCTCAGATACAAACCTTACAATTTCCTTTCCTAGCCCCCAGAAGTTTGAAAATTAAACAACTAAAGTGATTAAGTAACAAGCAGATAAAGGTAAAAAGAAAAAGAAAACTTCAGCGTCCCCGCTCATCCCTCTAATCGACCTCCACTTCTTGAGGAACTTCATTGCTGTAGTCCTTACGTATTTTGTTTGCTTTTTCAAACTGTCGGCTGTTGTTATCGCTGTGCACCAAAGTGCTCTAGATAAGGTTGCCATATTTTGGCAAAAGTATCATATTTATTTATTAAATTATGTTATTTTCTCAAGGCCACACAGTTGTGGATCTCCGTGGACCATCGAGTGATGAGCGGGGGGGGGGGGGGGGAGTCGGACTTCCATTGATTTTAATGTATTATTTTGCTACTGACAGGGCAATATCTACAAATTTCATATGGAATTTAGTTAATGTTCTGCCCACATCCTTTGGGTTCCCAATCAATACAGCCCTGGATCCAGCGGGAAGTCTGTTCCCATAATGGTAGTTAATTATTGAATAATTCCAACTGTTATGAGCCCAGAGGACCCCAAAACCAAGCAGCAATAGATATTCACCAAGAGACATGGTTACTTAAACAAAAGTTGCTTTTAATTATGAACACAGGATCAAACTTTATCTTATTACTATTAACTTAACCTAACAACCCCCTTCTAATTCTCAGCGGATGTGTATTTAATGTGTGTGTAAGTTCAGCAAGGTTCTTAAATTCACAGTCCAATCTCACTTCTCATTCCTCCAAGTTCATTGGTTGCAGGCAATTCTTATACTGTGCACAGAATTTAATGTTTATCACTTTCATCAGGCTTTGGTGCTTGAAAGGTAAATGGTTACTGCCCAGGAAGGTTCTTGTCTGTTTTCAGAGAGAGATTTGTTTTTCCTGGACATAAACTGATCCCTTTTCATCAGCTACATCAATGTCTTCTGAAGAAACCTGGCCCATCAGGGTACTCCAGATGATAACCTCTTTCTTTCAGGTCACCACAGAGCTCCTTTTCTGTTTCCCTTATTTCAAGTGAAACATTATACAGCCAGTCATCTCCTCTTACATGAGCCACAAAGGCTTTGACCAGGTTGAACTAAACACTCACAATCCATCTTTAAAATGGGGGTTTCCAAAAGTTTGCCAGCTTGTCCTATTCCAGTCCCAGGTGTTGCTGCTGAACTGTAGCACTGCAGAATTGAATTCTCTCTCTCACACACACACACACACACACACACACACACACACACACACACACACACACACACACACACACACACACACACACACACACACACACACACAGACACACAGAGAAAAAGCTGTGACTCTCACTCTGCTTGACCCTCTTAGAACAGGAAACTGCACTCAGACAGCCTGTGGCTCTGACAAGTTCTTTCATCTGTTGTTTTTCAAAACAACAATCCATTAGTGAAGTCCCTTGGGTATTCTTCAAAGTTTTTGCAAAGACTTTCAGAGCCAGACTGACTAATTTGAGCAGAGCTGCAGTATTTTAAATGAGATCTGTCCTGGTGTTTGCATGTGACCTACACTAAACAAATCCTCCCACACTTTATCTCCAAAATCATATCTATATACACAATATAAAACAACATATTCTGTCACACAACCAAAAGGGTCTCACCTTCACAGAGGTCCATGTGGAATGTATAAAGGTACCAATTTCTAACCCACACCTGAAGCACATTTCCGAATCTCTGATTTTCCTTTATGTAACTTTTATAGTGTGAAATATAATTGGTGTAGAAATTATATTGTCTGGCGTTGATCACTGATGTTACACTTTCCCTACACAAATCTGACCAACGCTCTTCTTCGATGATCATTCCCAAGTCCAACTCCCACCTCTCCCTCCATCGTTGCAGGCCCAGCTTTGGGCTCTCACTTTGAAGTACAAAGTACATTCTGGGTAAACATTTGGGAGCCTCCCAGTCGAAGTAGCCCTTCCACTTCATTCCCTTCAGGTGGGGTCATGGTCAGGCCCCATTTTTCCTCTCAGGAAGGATCTTAACTGTAGAAAATAGTGAAAGGTTCCATTAGGAAAATCATATTTATCCTTCAGTTGTTCGAAGGACATGAGCTGTCTATTCTCGTAGCAGTCCTCAATAGTTTGCATCCCCTTTTGGTGCCAAATATCCAGAATTTTGTTGTCTAAATTCATACGCGTCAGTTTGTTACATATTAAGGGCGTTTTTGGCAAAATTACAATCTCTTTACTGATACAATCATTAATTTCCTTCCAGATATTTACCAGATGCTTTAGGATGGGGTTGTCAGTTCTTTTATTTATTAATTTGGTATTTGTTTTGTAAATTAAATTTTTTGCTATTCCCTCTCCAATTCTATGTAATCTTATGTTAACCCATTTTGGTGGTTCACCTTCTTCAAATAAAGATGCAAAGAGCCTTGACTGGGCTGCCAAGTAATATTTCCTAAAATCAGGTCATCGTAGCACCCAATTTATAATCCCACATCAATTTTTCCCCACAGAGTGCCTGGAGACTTTGTCATTCCACAGGAAGGTTCTTATGCTGTGATTTAATATTTTAAAAATGTTTTGGGGTAGATAAATAGGAATAGATTGAAATAAACATCTCGGCCACTCCTTCATTTTGAAGCAACTTACCCTCCCCATCAAAGTGATGGACAGGCTTCTCCATCTGCTTAAATCATCTGCAACTTTTCAACAATAGGGGGATAGTTGAATTCGTACAAGTTTCCCAAATCTCAATCTGTTGTTATCCAAGGTATATAAAACTACCTGATTGCCACTTGAAACAGCTCCTGTTTATATCTTTCATTATCTGAATCAGTCAAGGGCATAATCCTACTTTTTTTCCAAATCCAGAGATTATGCTGTAATCTTCCAGGGTGGCCTGTAATTTGGGCAATGATTTGGCTGGTTCCATCAAGTATAATTAGCAAATAGATTTATTTTTTGTTCAGTTTGGCCCACATTGAATCCCATGAAATTTTAATCTTGAGGCAAAATACACATCTTGCAAAGTCATATGGAATAGAACATTCTAGTACAGTACAGGCCCTTCAGCTGGTGCCAATCTATATAAACCTACTAACAGACTAAACCTTTCCTACCTCATATCCATAACTCTTCATTTCTCCTGTATCCATGAGCTTGTCTAAGAGTTTTTTTTTTTAAAATGTCCGTAATGTACCAACCTCCACCACCATCCCTGGCAATGCATTCCATACTCTCTGTGTATAATACCTGCCACTCAATCCTCCCCTCCCCTTCCCTTGTACAGATGTCCTCTGGTGTTTGCTACTTCTGCCCTGGGAAAAGGTTGTTGATTCTTCACCTTATCCATGCCTCTCCTAAATTTGTAGGCCTCTATTGAGTCACCTCTCATCATTTGCTCCAAAGAGAAATGCCCTAGTTCTGCCAACCTTGCCTCATAAAACACGTTCTGCAATTCAGGGAACACCTTGGTAAATCTTTTCTGCACCCTATCCAATAGCTTCCACATCCTTCATGTAATGGGGTGGAAAAAACTGTTCACTGACCAGAGATTAAAAGAGTCTGGCCATTCCAATGCGGCCTGGTTAATGTAGTGGTTAATGCAACGCTGTTACAATGCCAGTGAGCAGGATCAGAGTTCAAATCCTGTGCTGTCTGTAATGACTTTGTATATTCTCCCTGTGTCTGAGTTGTCTTTCCCTGGGCTTCCCACCATTTAAAATGCATTAGGGGTTGTAGGTCAATTGGTGTAATTGGGCAGTACAGGCTTGTGAGTGGAAAGGCCCAGTTACCGAGCTGTATATCTAAATTTTAAATAAAATTAAAATCAACCCCGGTCATTGCTTCGCTTTTGTACTCGTGATGAAATACCTTGAAGAAACCTTTACATCCCTCGCAGGTCCGAACACCATAATGTTGGCACGAAGCATTATCTCCACACACAGCGCACTGGCCTTCACTGGGAGGAGAGTTCTGAGTTGGTGGAGAGGGGTTGTCCATGACAATTGGACTGTCCAAGATGCCCGCCCCCTGGTCCGTGGGGTAAGGAGCAAATGTCATTGGGCCGAGGCCGGTGAGATCATAGGACGTGGAGTCGACCAACTGGTGCACCGTACTCGGCCCGTGGCAACTTGCCTCAATCCTCATTTGGCAACGTGGCCCCGGGAACTCGGGCGGCAACTGCTTGAAGGAAAAGAACGAAAGCTGGGGAACATTTTTTTGTTGATGTGACAAATGATCCATTTCGCTGCATTGGAACGAGTGATGAGGGAAGGATTCATCCCAAATGGACCCTTGCTGCATCGGGAAAGCAGGGGCTGAAGTGGACGGAACCGAGCACGAGGCACTGTAGTAGTGAGGAGATCCACACGGAAGTGCCACCTCGTCCCAATGCATGTTGATGGTGCCCACCATCTGCCCATCCTCCACTTTAAATGGAGGCTGCTGGTTGGTGACCATCAGCTGGCACAAGCAGTTATCAAAGTCCCCACTGTTACTGTCAATGAAAGTGTTGAAACTGGGGAGGGAGGTGGTGGCGGTAATCTCCGTGGCGGTGAGGTCCATTCCAAACTTGACAAATTCTGAATTCAGCAGGTCAGAGCTGTGATCCCCGTGCGGTCCTCCACACTGTGGCAACATCCCGCACTGAGCTTCAAGGCAAGGCATCTCTGAAAACAAAACATAGCAAACCCTCGTCATCCCGCCACTTCAGATTGCCTTTCTACACGAACGTGACTCCCGAAGTAAAATCGCACGGCTGTCAGAATCTCACTGGAAAAGTGGGGCGGCACGATTAGTGTAACGGTTTGTGTGACGCTATTTCAGAACCAGCGAGTCGGGTTCGAATCCACCGCTGTCTGGAAGGAACCACTGAATGCTACAGCACAGATGTAGGCCCTTCGACCCTTCTAGTCTGTGCCAAACTATTATTCTGCCTCACCCCACTGACGAGCAGCCAGACCAGATCCCTCTCATCTATGTACCAGTCCAATTTTTTTTTTTAATGTTAAAATTGAGCTCTAAATTCACCACTGCAGCTGGCAGCTCGTTCCACCATCTCACCACTCTGTGTGTGAACTGGTCACTAATTTTCCCCCCCTTAACCCATGTGCTCTGCTTTATATCTCACCTAATCTCATTGCAAAAAAAAACTGCTTGCATTTGGTCTCTCTCTACCCCTCAATTTTATCTCTACCAAATCTCCCCTTCATCTTCTACGGTCGAGGGAATAAAGTCCTAACCTGTTTAATCTTTCCTTGTAACTCAGTTCCAAAAGTCCAGGCGACATCCTAGTAAATCTTCTCCGTGCTCTTTCTATTTTATTGATATCTTTCCTTTAGTTAGGTGACCAAAACTGCACACAATACTCCAAATCTGGCCTCATCAATATCGTGTACAACTTTACCATAACATCCCAACTCCTGTACTCAATACTTTGATTTATGAAAGCCAATATGCCAAAAACTCTCTTTATGACCCTATCAACCGGTTTCAGGGAATTATGTATTTGTGTAACCAGAATCCTCTGTTCTATCATACTCCTCATGGCCCTACCATTTATGTCCTACCTTGGTTTGTCCTTCCAAAATTTAACACCTCACATTTGTCTGCATTAAATTCCATCTGCCATATTCTGGCCTATTTTTCCAGTTGGTCCAGATCCCTCTGAAAGCTTTGAAAGCCTTCTTCGCTGTCTATTACACCTCTAATCGTGTGATCACGCTGATCCAATTTACCATGCTAGATCATAGTGTGGTAAATTGGATCAGCAAGATCACATGATTGGAGGTGCAATGGACATTACTGTGTCCGTAGCAACACCTAGTTCTCGGTGTCCTCCATTTTAACAGCATTTGCTACATCGTGGCGTGACCGAGTGTCTGGTGGTATAACTGGATGGGTGCGCTGGGCTCGTTAGCCTTGGTTGGCAGCCAGCCTAAAAGAAGGAAAACTCCAATTGCAAACCTGGGCAGAAGGGGCTCATTAGCCTCGTCAGGCCATCCATCTGAGAGAAGGACACTCCGACCTTACGCCTACGACCCAAGGACCTGGCTGTCACCGCCCCAGTTTTCTGGATCGTGGCAGATAAACCCTGGGTGTAAAGGATGGGGCCAGTATTGCACACACTGCACTCCACCTAAAAAATCCACTATGCAGGCTCGAAGGATGTGCCCATGTCCACAATCCTTCCTGTATCTTTGCTCGTGAAGCCAAGCCAAGAGATTGAGGTAATATTACAGCTCCATAAAACTCTTATTAGTCCACACAGAATATTGTGTTTAGTCCTGGTCGCCTCATGACAAGAACGATGTGGAAGCTATGGAGATGGTGCACAGGAGATTTACCAGGATGTCAAACAGATTGAAGAACATGTTTTATGAGGGCAAGGTTAGCAAAGCTGGTGCTTTTCAAGGATGCATGGATTGGGTGGACGGCCAGTGCCTTTTTCCTGTGGCAAGTGCAGCAAACACCAGAGGACATCTGTACAAGATGAGAGGAGGAAAGGTTAGGGAGACGTCAGGGGTAAGTTGATTGCACAGGGATTAGTGGGGCCTGGAATGCCTTGCCAAGGGGTGGGTGGTGGAGGCTGGTACAGTAGGGACATCAAAAAAAAAAACTGAGATAGTTGTGGGTTCCAGAAATGGGGTGCCAGGAAGAGTGTTAGAAGCAGTTACAACTGTACCATTTAAGAGTTTTCCAGACAGACACATGGTCATGGAGGGAATGGAGTGATCTGAACCATGTGCAGGCTATCGAGTTGTGGTTTAGTTTTGGCATCATGTTCAGCTCAGACAAGTGGGCCAAAGGGCCTGTTCCTCAGCTGTGTCATTTCATGCTCTAAAGCAGCCTTAATTTTGAAATTAAAGAATAAATTGGACAGATATTGGATGGGAGGGGGATATGGAGCGATATCGGATGGGTGCAGGCATGGGAATAGACAGAAATATAGATTGCCACAGGCTAGAAGGGCTGAAGGGCCTGTTTCTGTGCTGGTGTTCTATGGTTCTGTGGCTCCACTGTTCCCTGGTGTTACACAGTGACAGACCCATCCATTGTGATATGGTGGCAGCCTGTCCCCCCCACCAGTACTGTATTATACAGTAATCAAATAGCCCATCCCCACCAATACTGTACCTGGGTGTTATACAGTAACAGAACCCTTACCTACCAGTACATTTTAGAAGAATTTGGATTGCTTCATGGATGGAAGAGGCATGGAGGGCAATGGACTGGGTGTAGGTCAGTGAGGATAGGTTAAAAAAAATGGTTCGGCACAGATGAGAAGGACCAGAGAGGCCTGTTTCTGTGCTGTAAACTGCTATGGTTCTACTATACCCCATTGTTATACAGTGACAGACATGTCCCCATCTGTACTGTACCCCAGAGTTATACAGAGTGACAGACCCATCCCTATTTGTACTGTACTCAAGTGTTATATAGTAACAAACCCATCCCAATTCTACCCAGTGCTATACAGTAACAGACATGTCCCCACCAGTACTGTATCCCAATGTTAAACTGTGAATGACCTGCCCCACCATAACTCTACCCCAATGTTACACAGACCCATCCCAACCAGTACTGATCCCCAGTATTAAACAATGACAGACCCCTCCCCACCTGTACTATACTCCGGTGTTATAGTGACCAATCCGTCCCCACCAGTACTGTACCCCAGTGTTATAGTGACAGACCATGCCCACCAGTAGTGTACACCAGTGTTATAAAATTACAGACTTGTCCCCATCAGTACTGAACCCTATTGTTGCACAATTACAGAACCATCCCCCTCAGCACTGTACCCCACCAATGTCCCACCAGTACTCTACCACAGTGTTATAACATGACGCAGCCATTCATACCGGTAGTGTACCCCAGTATTATAGTGACAGATCCATCCCCACCAGAACTACACCCCAGTATTATACAGTGACAGGTCTGTCCCTACCAGTACTGTACCCTGGTGTTATACAGTGACAGACCCACACCCCACCAGTACTGAACCCCAGTGTTAAACAGTGACCAACCTGTCCTCACCAGTACTGCAGTCCAGTGTTACATAGGTTTCAAATCCAGATTGATTGGTAAAGTATGTACATGACATCACATACAACCCTAATATTCAATAAGGAGTGGTATTGAAAGTTTTAAAGATCTTTTTATTCAAGATCATTTTGTCTCTCTGGAACAATTGACAGTAAAATTTAAATTACCCAATACTCATTTAGAATAGATAATTGCAAGTCATGCATTTTGTTCAGACCAAACTCTGATTTTCCATTAATTCCTGAAACAAACATTCTTGACGTTTTTTTGATTTACAGATTTCCCACTGAAGCTCAATTTCAATTATTTAAAACAATTTGATGGATTTACAAATTTCCTTGCTAGTTGAGATCAAGAATAATGGGAACTTGATCTGGATTTATCACTTTCAGATGAGGATTGGGACACAACACTTAATTTGATTAACGAGTCCTCCTGTGCACAACATTGTTTGTTGCAATTGAAATTGACAGAGTACATATATCTAAAGTCAAATCGTCTTGATTTTATCTTGATATTGATCCATTATGTGATATGTGTAAAACCCTTGAGGCTTCATTGATCCATATGTTTTGGGCTTGCCCTAGTCTAGAAACATTTTGTAAAGAAAATTTCGAACTCTAGCAGGGATTTTTAAAGTCAAATTAGAACCAGGCCCTTTAATCGCTCTATTTTGTTTTTCTCAAGAAAAATATATATTATTGACTCCATCTCAGAAGAGAATTTTAGCTTTTACCTTCTCGAACGCTAGACAGGCAATTCCGATGGAATAGGAAGGCAACACTCCACCTACTTATACTCAATGGTTACATGATATCATGTCCTATGTTCGTAAAAAAAAAATCAGATACAACATTAAACATATAAAGTTTAATTTTCATAAAATGTGGGGTCCATTCCTGAATCACTATCACAATTTAAAGATTTAAGGTGTTTGGATGCTCTGGTTTCTGGAGGTCACTGTTCAATTCGTATGTTCATTATTTATATCAGTTAACTTTCGTTAGATAAAGAACTGTAAACAGATAACAAATGTGAACAAACTGACTGTGCAATACAGAGAAAATTGAAAAAAAAATCAATAAATGCACGTCAGAGTCCTTAAATGAATCCCTGATTGAGTTTGTCATTGAGGAGTCTGATGGTGGAGGGGAAGCAGCTGTTCCTGAACCTGATGGTGCGAGTCTTGTGGCACCGATACCTCTTTCTTGATGGCAGCAGCGAGAACAGAACGTGTGCTAGGTGGTTTGGATCCTTGATGATTGCCACTGCTCTCGGAAGTCAGCATTCTCTCTAGATGTGCTCAACAGTGGGAAATGTTTTGCCTGTTATGTCCTGGGTTGTGTCCACTACCTTTTTGAGGGTTTTACACTCAGAGATATTAGTGCCCCAATACCAGGCAAAGATGTAGCCAGTCAGTACACTTTCCACCGCACACCTGTAGAAATTTGCCAGGGTTTCTGGTGTCAAACCAAACCACAACCTCCTGAGGAAGTAAAAATGCTGACATGCTTTCTTCATTATGACATTAGTGTGTTGGGTCAAGGAAATATCCTCAGAGGGGGGGTGTGGCAAAATGGCGTAGGGAGTAGAGGTGAGATTCCACCACTCCCCAGTTGAATAATTAATATTCTAACAATTTAAAAAATTCAGGTATTATGTGTTTTTATAAGATTTTAAAGAATTTTGACAGTCATAATGAAAGCTACTAAAACCTCAAACTTCAAAAAAGGCACAGTTTAAAAGAGCAGAAAGTGCAGAGGAGTTGAGGCCTACCTCGTTGAAGGATTCCCCAGAGATCGATTTTTGAACAGCTTAAGATCCAAATACCAGGTAATTTTAACTCCAGCACTCTCGACGCAAGATGGCACCGCCGCTGGCCGTCTGTCTGAGGAGAGTCGTGCTCGTGATTCAGAACACGCTCTCGGGGACACAGGGCCTTCTGGTGAGCGGAGGCCCGATACCCTATCGAAGTCTTGAGCACGTCAGACAAACTTCCAACGTGCTGAGCCCGACGGCGGAAATGTCGGACCTCCGTCGTGGGGCCCAGTTAGTACTGGGCACATGTGCGAAGATTTGCGCAGCGCACAGTGTCGGAACGGGTCCCAACGACAAGGCCGATCCTCTCCCGACGGTCCGAACATGTCGGGCCTGTGGGAGAGGGAATGCTGACCCGGAGTCGGGAGGCCCGGGCAGCAGCATCTGCCTTACCCACTGATGAAGGGGAAGAAGATGAGATAGAAGAACATTCTGAAGAAGAACTGGAACAGATATTGAAAGCTGCCAGACTTATTAAAGGTAGGCCTCAAATCTTGTAAAAACTTCCAGAAGTAAATCTCCCAAGTTTACAAACTTTTAAAATAGTATAGGTGGAAGAAGATTGTCTGTTTCAGAGGAGTTTATGCGACGTATGGATAATATGGCTGGTCAAATTACTCAAGGTTTTCAAGAAAGCAAGCTCCAATTTACTGAATTAAGAGGTGAAGTGGGATCGATTAAGCAAGATGTAGTTAAATGTTTAAGAGAAGTGGATGTGGTCCAGGGGGAATTTAAGGATATCAAGTGAGCATTTCGTGATTGTTCCGATACTGTAGATCGATATAATGAATGAATAGACTATTTGGAACACTGTTTAACAGATTGGAATGTTCAGAAGTGTGAATTTTTGCAGAAGATCGACTTGTTGGAAAACCAAAGTAGACATAATAATGTTAAAATAGTGGGTTTGCCAGAAGATTTTGAAGGAACGGATCCGGTGAAGTTTTTTCGGAAATGGATTCCTGAAGTGTTGGGAAAATATGCTTTTCCAGAAGGATTGGAACTGGAGAGAGCACATAGAGCATTATGAAGAAAAGTTTTCTCTGATCAATCCCTACGGGCAGTTCTTATTTGTTGTTTAAGGTATCAAGATCGTGAGTTAATTTTACGATTGGCAGTTCAGAAAGCTCGGCAGAATCATGCTGATTCAGGGTCGTAGGGTTTTTTTTATAAATGCAGACTTAAGTCAAGATGTGATACGACGTCGGAAGGAGTTTAATCCAGCAAAGACTTTGTTATGGAAGAAGAGTTATCGGTTTGCTTTTAGGTACCCTGCTGTGCTAAAGGTGTTTCACGGAGATTTTCAGGCCAAGTTTTTTTGATGATGAGGTTGAAGGTCTGTCTTTCGCAAATTCTTTGCCAAATAATTCTCATAGTTTTGAGTTACAGAAACAATCAAAACCAAATGGTTCTCTGAAACGTAATGGCAATGGGAACGAGAGTAGCAAGAGAAATGGTTGAGATCAACATTTGATCCGGAAAGGAGAAGAGGATTTATCTACTGTTGCAATTGGTGTTCAGGATCAATCTGGTGGAGTTGTGAGGGGAGTGGATTGAATTAATATTGTTATTTAGGTGAAATATTGAGATATATGAATATCAGATTGGGTGGGGGGTGGATGGCACTATAGCTTCTGAAGTCATCTGCCTCTAGTGGTTTAGACCACACCCAGTCAATAGAGGGAGGTACTACTTTTGTGATTTTGTTTCTTTTTTTTAGGGGGTCTTAAAGAGGGGGAAGGAGGGGGAGTGGTCTTTTTTCCTCCCTTTTCTCCTCTTTTTTTTGGTTTTGTTGTTTTTTTTCTTAATGGTTTATTTGTATTTTATTTAGATTAAGGTTAAAGGGTGAGGGGGGAGGGTTTTTTCTTTTACCAGAGCTTTAGTGTGTTTGTGGGATGGTTGTATTAAAAGTTATTTGTTAAGATAAAATGAGTAAATTGAATTTTGTGACATTTAATGTTAAAGGGATGAATCATCCAATAAAGAGGAAGCGGGGGTTGGATTACATTAAGAAGGTGAAGGTGGATATTGCTTTTCTACAAGAGGCGCATCTGACAGAAAAGGAAATTTTGAAATTGAAGAGAGACTGAGTTGGACATGTTTTGGCATCTTCTTTTAATTCTAAGGCCAGGGGAGTGGTGATTTTGGTACATAACAGGGTACTTTTTTTATTTTGGAATCTGGTTTTGAAAACGCTGGAAGAATTTTGAAGGTGAATTGTAAATTGCTTTCCGAAACTTGGACTTTAATGAATTTGTATGCACCAAATGAAGATGATGTACAATTTGTAACTGATGCTTTTTTTAAAATTTGAACCAATCAAATGAGAATATAATGTTAGGAGGGGACTTTAACTGCTGTTTGGATCCACTGCTGGATAAATCTCCAAAAATTGTTAAGAAAACTAAGATGGCTAAAAGGGTGATAGAAGCGATGGAGGTATTAAATTTGGTTGATATATGGCGACATATTCATCCAACCAAGAAGGATTATTCATTTTATTCTGCTCATCATGATTCATTTTCTAGAATAGATCTTTTTCTGGTTTCAGCTCATCTACAGGGAAGGGTTGATATGCAGAATATAAAAGTAGAATATTGTCAGATCATTCTTTATTGTTGATTTCTTGTGAGGTTGCTGAGAAAATTGAAATAACTTGTTGGAGGTTTAATAAGATGTTACTTAGACAACCTGAATTTGTTTTGTTTTTGAGAGATGAGGTTAAACTTTTTCTGGAAATAAATGAGGGATCAGTACAAAGTAAATTTACATTGTGGGATGCTTTGAAAGTATACTTGAGAGGTCAAATTATTAGTTAAATAGCTGAGGTGAAAAAGCAATATACAGTGGAACTTTTGGAGTTCGAGAAAGAGATTGCAGATTTAGAGAAAAAGTTACAGGAAAATGCAATGGAAGATAATAAGATACAGTTATCTGATTTGAAACTTCATCATAATACGAAGCAAACAATTATGAGAGATTGCTTTTGAGATCAAAACAGTGGTATTATGAATTAGGGGAAAAGCACATAAAGTATTGGCATGGCAGTTGAAAACTGAACAAACCTAGAACAATTAATGCAATACATGGAAATTTAGGTGTCACAGGAGATTAATGAAGAATTCCGTGCCTTTTACCAAGATTTGTATACACATATATAATCATATAACAATTTCAGTACAGAAATAGGCCAATTTGGCCCTTCTAGTCTGCACTGATCCAAGTACCCTCCTCTAATCCCACTTACCAGCACTCTGCCATATCCCTCCATTCCCCCTCCCATCCATAGACTTATCTAACTCTTTCTTAAATGACAAAATCGACTCTGCCTCCACCACCTTTCCCTGAAGTCCATTCCACACAGTAACCATTCTCTGAGTAAAGAAGTTCCCCCTCAAGTTACTCCTAAACCTTGACACATTTTTGTCTAAATTGAATTTATCTTCTTTGGAGGAGGAAGATGTAAAATTGTTATACTTCATTTACGGATTTTGACTTAAAAGAGGCATTACAATCTATACCGATTGGTAAATCACCTGGTGAGGATGGATTTACGGTAGAATTTTATAAAGAATTTCATGATTTGTTGTTTCCAGTGTACATGGATGTATTGAAGGAGGTTACTGTTTTTACTGGGTTGTTTCCTGAATCATTTTCAAAATCATTGAACAGTTATACCAAAGAAAGATAGAGACCCATTGAAAGTTGGTTCTTATAGGCCTATATCTTTATTGAATGTAGACTATAAGATTGTAGCAAAAGTTTTAGCAAATAGATTGGGTATTTTTTTACCAAAATTGGTGCATGTGGATCATGCAGGGTTTATTAAAAATAGATATTCAGTTGATAATATTACTAGATTACTTACAATAATTACTTACAATAATCAAGACAGCAACTTAATCAACCAATGATATTAGCATTAGACGCTGAGAAAGCTTTTGATCGAGTCAAGTGGAAATTCTTATTTAAAGTGCTGGAGAGATTTAAATTTCAACTGTCTTTAATTGGCTGAGTTAGGCATTATATATGAAACCTTCCACACAGGTGGTGACAAATGGTCAGATTTCTCAAGTATTTACTTTTTATAGGTCAACTCGACAGGGCTGTCCATTATCACCAGCCTTATTTGCATTAGTTATAAAACCTTTAGTCCAGGCAATTAGACAAAATACAAATATTCAAGGTACTACGATTGGGCAACAAGAGTATAAAATTAATTTATTTGCAGATGATGTGTTGATATATTTATCTAAACCTAAGAATTCTTTACAAGATTTGTAAAGAATGTCAGGGTATAAAGTAAATTGGGATAAAAGTGAGATATTACCTGTATCTGATGAGGATTATTCAGATGGTATGCAAATTACTAAATTTAAATGGTCAGAGAAGATTAAATATTTAGGTGTAATTATTGACAAGGAGTTTAAGAATTTGTACAGTTTAAATTATTTATCTTTGTTAAACAAGATTAAGTCTGACTTAAATCAATGGAAGGATCTACCATTGATATTAATTGGTCAGGTAAATTGTGTTAAAATGAATATATATATCCACGCATTTGTTCCAATCAATTCTGTATACGGTACCATGGAAATTTTTTTAAAGTATTAAATAAAGTAATATGTTCTTTTTTTATGGAAAGGTAAATTATCTTGAGTATCAACGCAAAGGTTGACGTGGTCATATGATTTGGGAGGCCTTCAATTACCACATTTTCAAAATTATTATCAGGCAGCACAGTTGAAATTTATTAGTAGAATGATATTGATCAAAATCTGATGTGGGCTTATGTGGAAATGGATCAGATTAAAGAAAGATCAATACATAATTTTATATATAAATGGAATTTATTGCTTTTACAAACATACAAGTTACCTGTTTTAACTCATTTATTTAAAGTATGAAGTAAATGGAACAAACTTACAGGTTTGAAAGAAGTATGTTCAATTAAAACTCCGTTAGATCAAAATCAGTTGATACCTTTTTTCTATGCACAATCCTCATTTGAAGGAATGGGGTTTAAAGGACAAATCCTTTTGAAGATTGTTTTGAGGCAGGTTCATTTCTTTCATTTGATAGGCTTAGGGAGAAGTTTGGGATATCATAAAATACATTATTTGCCTATTATCAAGTATGTGATTTTTTTAATGAATAGTTTGATATTACCAATAGAATTAAAGTTTGAAATATTGTTTATGGATAAAGGAAAGAAAGGGTTTGTTTCTGAAATGTATTCGATGTTACAGTCAAAAATGAAGAAAGTAGGCGCATTGAGAAAAAGAGATAAATGGGAACAGGAGTTATCTACTATTTCTGAGGAAGAATGATCAGATTTATGTTTGCATAGTGTCACAAAATCAGTTAATGTGCATTATAGTTTAGTCAATTATAATTTTTTACATCAGTTATATTTAACTCCTGAAAAGTTAAAGAGGTATGGTTTTAGAGATTCTGATCTGTGTTTTCGGTGTGGAGATCAGATAGGTACTTTTGTTCATTCTGTGTGGAATTCTACAAAGGTTAAACCCTTTTGGGAAAAGATTATAAAATTTTTGCGAGATTTATTTCAAATAGATTTACATGTGGATCTATGGTTGTGTTTATTAGGATATATGAATCCATTAACAACGCGTTTGGATAAATCTTGGATTGCATTTATTCAATTGAGCTTGGCAGTAGCTAGGAAGTGTAGTGCGGTAACTTGGAGAAATGATGCAGAGTTGAGTATACAGAGGTGGCATAATGTTTATACTTAGAGAAAATTACATATAATTTGAGAAATAATTATTCTTTTTTTGAAAAAATGTGGACTCCATATTTGAAATTAAACGCAAATATTTTTGTTTGATTTGTTGAAATGATGTATTGTAACCTAACCCACTTTATTTGTTTGTTTCAATACTTTTCTTTGTGTATGTTAAGGACTGGGGAGGGGCGGGGGAGGGATAGTAAGGGGTGGGATAGTGGGTTGGAGGCTAGGGTGTATAGGGGGTAATTTAGGTTTTTTTTATTTGTATACATTATGCTTATATTTTGTAAAATTTTAAATAAATTTAAAAAAAAGGAAATATCCTCAGAGATAATGACTTCCAAAGACTTAAATTTCCTCACCCTTGCCACCTCTGATCCACCAATGATCAGTGGATCGTAGACGTCTGGCTTCCTCTCCTGAAGTCAAACCTTGATTTTGGTGACATTGAGGGCAAGCTTGTTGTTGGTGCACCATTCAGCCAAGTTTTCAATATCTACCCTGTACACTGACTCATCACCTTTCTTCATACAACCCACTACTGTGGTATCATCAGCAAATTTTTAGATGGTGTTGCTGCCCTACCAGAACTTTACCAAAGAGTTATACTGTGACAGGCCCATCTCCACCAGTACTGTACACTGGTGTTACAGGGACAGACCCTACCCACCAGTACTGTACCCATTATTACAGTGACAGAACTGAGTGAACTGAGATTCACTGGTGGTGTGTTATACTAATGGCTGGTTCCGCCCATATACAAACCTTGGTTTCCTGCCTAAACTCTGAGACCTTCTAGACTATTGCAAGACCTTACCCTCAATTATGCTAATAAAAGTGTTTGTTCTCCCTCCAGTTGTGAGAACTTTTATTCGTGCTACAATTTTATTAACATTCCCTAAATGATGGAAGTGCTGCTCAAGCCAGGTTTGCTGCTGTTAGACCCTCTGTCCCCCAACGCGGCTGAGGAGTTCACACACTGGCTAGACTGCTTCCAGGCCTACCTGAATGTGATCAAAGATGTCTTCCACACTGATGAACTCAGGAAGTTCGCACTCCTTTCAAGGGTAGGAATGAAAGGATATGCAGTCATCAGGGACTGCACTACTTATGACGCTGCCATCAAGGCGGTGAAGGAAGAACGATGTCCGAGTGAGGCACCGACTCGCTCTACATCGCCAATGGCCATGAGAGACAATCGATGATTACCTGTTGGATCTGTGGACAATTGCCAAGAAGTGCAAGTATGAAACCACAATGGGCAATGTTTGGGAGGAAGAACAGATCCAAGACTCTCTTGTCTGATGGTCCACTCAAGATACGCGAGGGAGTGACTGCTTGAGTTGGGTAAGAAGGACCTGGCCAGCCACGTTGAACTGGCCAAGTTTCTGGAACAGGCCAAGCTTGAGTCCAATGACCTCAAAGCTAACAAACTCACTCACCCCAGAAAGCCCTACCAAGGACCAACAGTTTCCACTACCCCTCCCCTAATGGCAGCCACCTCCCATGCTAGGGAGCACTCCGCATTAGGGAGTACTGCTTTTGTGGTAAGAGTCAACATCCTTGCTCCCGATGCCCAGGAAGAGACTTGGTATGTTCCAGCTGTGGCAAGAGGGATCACTGGGCGAGGGTTTGCCACACAAAGGAGAGCCCGGGGAAGTCCACGGCCTGCACAGCTCCTGGATCTGATTCTAGCCCCAAGCCGCCTGCCCCGAATTCACCTGAACCCAATTGTTGTGCTACACACTGAAAGAGGGTGGCAGTTAGAAAATGGAATGAGAAGACTTGGTGGCCATCTTGCCATGACTCAAATTCAAATTCAGCACTCTCATTGCCAGAGGAGGAAGGAGAGCAGCCATCTTGCCACACCACGAGGTCAACGCCATCTTACCCGCGGGTTACTCGGGCCATTTGAGTGGGGAATAGAGTCTTTGGGATCCTCGCCTCCATGGTTCTAGATCAGGACAGCAACTCCATAGTGACTGTGAAGGTAAAGGGATATTCCACTAAATGCCTAAATGGCACAGGCTCTACTGAAAGCTTCATAGACTCATGGACTGTATGAGAATACAACCTGAAGGTTTATCCTTCCAATTACCGTATATTCTTCATGTCTCATTTGCATTCTACCCACATTCATGAACATTGTATAGTACATTTGTCATTTGAAAGGGGGGCATTTTATAAAATACACCTGTATGTACTTAACGATTTGTGTACTCTGAATTTCTTGTGTCACCTTAAAAGCGTGACTTTGGAATATTCTGGTCCCTTCCCTCCCTTAACAGTTTGGAACGAAGGGCCTCTAAAGTCGGAACCCACATGCAGCCTTTCCACACTAAATATTGGCCCCCCCTCTTCCCAAATCTGCCCCCAGACTGCAAACTTATTGCTACCAAGAACAGCAGGTACAGCACAGCAGACTGAGACTTCATAAAGGCTGAGACACAACGTCAACTTAATGGAGGTATCATTGAACCTAGCACCAGCCCGTGGAGAGTGCAAGTGGTGGTAGTAAAAGGGGAAAACAAGTCCAGGCTTACAATTGACTATAACCGAACTATTAATCGCTTCACACTCCTGGACGCATATCCTCTCCCTACCTCCCTCTCTCCCTCGAATTTTGGACATGGTGAATGATATTGGGTATTGGGTCTATTTGACCATCGACCTGAAAGCTGCTTGTCACCAGCTGCCAATCCATTCCGAGGACCGTCCACATATGTCATTTGAGGCTAATGGTCATTTCTATCAATTCCAGAGGGTCTCTTTTGATATTACTAATGGGGTTTCTATCTTCCAGAGGCAGAAGGACAGAATGGTAGATGAATGTGGGTTGAAGGCTACCTTCCTCTACCTCGAAAACGTCAGCATCTGTGGCCACATCGTGGAGGGTCAGGATGCTAATCTTCAGAGTTTTCTCCATGCGGTGAAAGCCCTGAACCTTACTTATAATTCTGACAAGTGCATGTTCAGGACTAAACATCTGGCTATCCTTGGCTATATGGTGGAGTATGGCATAATTGACCCCAATCCCAATAGGATGCACCCCCTGTTAGAACTTCCCACTCCCAGGACCACAAAGGCTTTGAGGAGCTGCCTGGAGTTTTGCTCAAATTATACCCAGTAGATCCCTCAATACGCTGAAAAGGTTTGCCCTCTCTTAAAAGCCAATAATTTCCCAGTCTCGGCTGAAGCCCAAATGGCTTTTAACTACCTCCAGAACCACATCGTGAAAGTCGCCATACAGTGGATGAGAATGTACCTTTCCAGGTGGAAAGCGACGCTTCAGACTCTCAACCAGCAGGCAGGCCGGTTGCATTTTTTCCCCCCTTGGACATTTCAAGGCCACGAGCTCCAGAACCCATTAGTGGAAAAGGAGGCTCAAGGCATTGTAGAAGCTGTGAGGCACTGGAGACACTACCTAACTGGTAGGAAATTTACACTCCTCACTGACCGGTGGGTTCAGTCGCAATCATGTTCAATAATATCAAGAGGGGAAAATCAAGAATGACAACACTGCTCGGAGGAGGATCGAGCTCTCCACCTAAAATTATGACATGGCCTATCAGCCAGGAGCCCTGAATGACCCTCCAGATACCTTATCCAGAGGAAGCTGTGCCTTTGCACACACCAGCCAACTGCAGTCTCTGCATAATGAGCTCTGCCATCCAGGGGTTACCCGCATGGCTCATTTTGTCAAGGTGCGCAGGGACGTCAGGGAAATTACCAGGTCTTGCCAGGTCTGCGTGGAGTGCAAGCCGCACTTCTATTGACCCGCAAAGGTGCACCTAATCAAGTTATCCAGGTTCTTTGAACGGCTCAGTGTCGATTTTAAAGGACCTCTCCCCTCCACGAACAGGAACGCTTTCTTCCTCTGATCATTGATGAGGACTCCTGCTTCCCATTCACCTTCCATGTCCAGACTCCACCACTTCGTCAGTCATAAAGGCCATAGATTCCATTTTTGCTCTATTCGGGTATCCCAGATATAATCATAGTGACCGGAGTTCATCTTTTACATCAGTACCTGCTGGCAAGGGGCATCACATCCAGCAGGACTATGAGCTACAACCCCTGGGGGAACGGGCAGGTTGCAAAGGAAAATGCTAGAGTCTGGAAGGCTGTCCCCGATAAGATAGTGGAAGGCTGGCCCCGAAGTCAAGAAGCCTTCCAGACTCATGCTGGCAGGAAGTCCTTCCTTTGGTGCTTCATTCCATCTAGTCATTCCATCTGGTCACTACTATGTACCGTGACCAATGCTACTCCTTATGACCTCCTATTCAATTTTGAAAGAAGGTCGGCATCGGGAATGACACTCCCAACCTGGCTCACCCTCCTGGTCCAGTCCTTCTCAGGAAGCACGCGAGGAGAAGCAAGACCGACCCCCTGGTGGAAAGTGTGAAACTGCTCCACGCCAACCCCAAGTCTGCCTATGTGGAGTACCCGGATGGCAGGGAGGACACTATCTCCATCAGGGACCTGACACCTGGCACCCTAGAGCTCATTCTCGCCACCCCCTGCCAGGGCCTCGGGGGATCCGGCTCAGGAGGAAATAGCATCCCCCCTCCAACATGGAGCTGGAGACCCAGCCCACCTCTCCTCCCCTTCAAGGGGACCAGGAGACCCAAGGAGTCCAAGGCCCTCCAGTGCTGAGGCACTCCACCAGGATCTCTAGACCCCCAAATAGCTTAAGTTTGTAAATAACAGTATAATTTTTTCTCTTCTGAATCAATGTTCTCTGTCTTCATCTACAAATTCTAAATTTTTCAGGAAGGGGTGAATGCAGTGCACTGAGATTCTCTGGTGGAGTGTTGTACTGAAGACTGGCTCCACCCCCATCTACCCATATATAACCCTGGTTTCCCACCTAAACCCTGAGCCCTTCTGAAGACCAATGCAAAGCCCTACCCTCCATTATGCTAATAAAAGTGCGTGCTCTCCCTCCAGTCGTGAGAGCTTTTAGTCGCGCTACAGGGAGCACCAATACCCCTGAACATAAAGCCCTGCATAAGATAGTGGATGCAGCCCAGGACATCACAGGCAAAGCCCTCCCCACTATTGAGAACATCTACAGGGAACACTGCCTTTGGAAAGCTGCAGCAATCATCAAGGACCCACACTACCCAGCATGGTCTGTTCTCGCTGCTAGCATCAAGAAAGAGGTATCGGTGCCAAAAGACTCACAGTAACAGCTGCTACCCCTCCACCATCAGACTCCTCAGCGACAAACTCCATCAGAGACTCATTCAAGGACTCTTAATTGTGCACTTTCTGATTTTTTTATTCTCTCTATTGCACAGTTTATTTAAATTCATTATCTGTTTACAATTCTTTATTTGTTTACAATTCTTTATTTGTTTACAATTCTTTATTTGTTTACATGTGTACACTATGTACAGTTACTTTTTGCAATACCACTAAGTGGTAATTTTGCCTCGCCTGCAGGAAAAGGAATTTCAGGTTTGAATATAATGTCATATATGTATTCACATTTCATATCAGAGAGAAAGACCCTTCCCCACCAGTACTATACCCAAGTGTTATACAGTGACAGACCTGTCCCCAGCAGTGCTGAACCCCAGAGTTGTACAATAACACTCATCCCCACCAGTACTGTATCCCAGTGTTATAGTTACAGTCCCATCCCACCAGTACTGTACCCATGTGGTATACAATGGCAGGCCCATTCCCACCAGTGCTGTACCCCATTGTTACATAGTGTCAAACCAGTCCCCACCAATACTGTACCTAGTTTCAAACAGCAACAGACTCATCTCCAACATATCTGTCCCCCGGTGTCACACAGTGACAGTCCCATCCCAACCAGTACTGTACCCCAGTGTTACACAGTGACAGACCTGTCCCCACCAGGACTGTCTCCCAGTGTAGTGTTATACAATGACAGTCCCATCCCAACCAGTACTGTACCCCAGTACAAGTACACAATCCTTTATCTGGAACCCTTGGGGGACAGTGTGTTCCAAATTTCGGGTTTTTCTGGATTTCGGAAAGCCAGATTTAAGCCCACCCGAATTGTGCTGCGGTATCCACTCCAACCTCCTTCCAGTCGCACTGCTGTCTTCCTCCTCCCTCACCAGCCTGACTCACACTGCCAGTTTCCCCCACCACCCCCCCGCCCAACTTGTGTTGCCGTCTCTCCCCCTCGCCCACCCGACCTACGCTGCTGCTTTCTCCCTTTGCCCGCCTGACTTGTGCTGCTGGTCTCTCTCCCCACGCCGGATTTTGGAGCTTTCCGGATTTTAGATGTCCGGATAAAGGATAGTACACCAGTGTTACAAAGTGACAGTCTCATCCTCACCAGTACTGTACCCTAATATTACACATCCCGACCAGTAGTGTACCCCAGTGTTAGACAGTGATAAACCTGCTCCCATCAGTTCTGTACCCCAGTGTGACACACTGACAGACCAGTCCTCAGCAGTACTGTACTCCAGTGATGGACGCATACCCACAAGTACTGAATCCTGGTATACAGTGAAAGATCCATCCGCACCAATACTATACAGACCTGTCCCCACCAGTGGTATACCCTTGTGTAATATAGCGACAGACCAGTTCCCACTAATATTTTACCCCAATGTTGTACAAAAATAGACGGCCCCACCAGTACTGTGCACCTGGTGTTATACAGCGACAAACCCATCTCCCCCAATACTGTAGCCCAGTGTTATACAGCAATAGACCCATCCACACCAGAACTGTACACCAGTGTTATACAGTGACAGAATTATCCTCACCTGTACTGGACTCCGGTGTTGACCCCTTCCCACCTATAACATCATGATCAGCACAGATATGCAGGCCCAAGGGCCTGTTCCTCTGGCAGTGTTCCATATTCCAGATTTCTTTAGAAATCCATGGACTCACAGGAAGAATTAGTAAAGAAATCAGCCAGTTTGAAGATTGACCTCAGGTCACTGGAGCTGCAAGTGACATGCTCTGGATGCAGGGGATGGATCGACGGTGGCTTCGTTAAGAATATTAGCCCTTGTCTTTAACTAACAATATCATAGCCCCGCACTTCATATTTTAAGGAAGCATCTCCTTCATTGGAGTCTTTTGGATCATATCTCGAGAAAGAAATGTAGATTTTAAATAATTAAATGTTTTCTTTCAAACCAAAATCTTTCAGTTACTCCCTCTACTTCTCAGTCTCCCTTCTACCTTGAATGCAACTTGAGGAGAAGTGTACAAGTTATTCTAGTGTATGATCGTCAGCTCTGTGAGGAAAAACCCAACCATTCAGCTCATATTTCCAATTTTGTGTACAAACCGGCCCAGTTTGTACCGCCGCGTGGCGGGTCAGCCATTAGAAGAGGGCGCCGTCGGGGGTCCTCCTTACCCCATGGTTTCAGCCGAGCATGCGCCTCAAGCAGCCATTATGGCATTACCGCTCATGTGGTAGCAGAGGTCACGCTGCCCTTAAAGGGGCGCTCGCGGGATTTGAATAAAACAGTCATTGAGAGCATCCAAGGTGGTGGTTGTGAGTTCCTTTGCTGTAGCTCCCACTACATTGGTGACCCCGACGAGCCCAGACGCTTTTCTGATCTCCCAACATGGATCCAGCCGAGATCTACACCGTCACTGTGAAACTGCACCCCTTCTGGTCTCATCGCCTGCGTACATGGTTTGGACAGGCGGAGGCACAGTTTCGCCTAAGGAACATCTCCGCAGATGCCACAATGTTTTACCACGTCGTGAGTGTGCTAGACGAGGAGATGGCAGCCAGGGTGGACAATCTCATCCACAACCCACCAGCTGATGGTAAATACCCTGCCCTCAAAAATCTCTTTCTGGGCACCTTCAGTCTCTCCCCACAACAGCGTGCCTCCAGACTCCTGCATCTAGATGGGCTGGGAGACCAAACGCCATCATCCCTCATAGATGAGATACTGAAACTGGCAGAAGATCACAAGCCCTGTTTCTTGTTCAGCCAGATCTCCCTGGAGCAGATGCCTGAGGGCATTCAGCTTTTGCTGGTGGATGAAGACTTCAGTGACCCATGGCGAGTCGCAGCCCGAGCGGACGTCCTCTGGTGCATCAAGAGAGAGAACGAAGCCGCCCTCAGCCAGGTCACCCGTCCAAGAACCAGCCGGTCACAGCGCCCCCCCCCTCTAAGCTCAAGCCAGAGGAGCACCACCCCACTTGATGCTTCTATCATCAACTGAGGGGGGGCACAAGCTCGCAAGCGCAGGCAACCCTGTACCTACCAGGGAAATGACTTAGCCAGCTGCTGTTGATGGCTGTGATGGATGGCCATGTGAACAGTCTCATACACATGACTAATTAATTCCACCGGCTGGAGTTTCCTTGTGGACACTGAAGCGGAACTGAGCGTCTTGCCCCCGACTGCCCTCAAGACCCGCACTCAACCTCATGCTCCCACCCTGCAGGCAGCCAACGGTTCTACCATCAAAACTTTCGACACCCGCAGGGCGCAGATCCAGATTGGGAAAGATAAATTCCGCTGGAAGTTCATGCTGGCCTCAGTGGGTACCGTGCTCTTGGGGGCCGACTTCCACGGATGCCTGCAAGCCTGAAATAACCGCCATCTCCACTTTCAAGGATGAGTATTCCAGCATACTCAACGAATTCCCCTCCATCCTGCAACTGCAGTTCACCACTGCCTTGCCCCAGCACGGGGTCTACAACAATATCTGCACACCAAGGCTCGATGACTTCCACCTGAGAAGCTGTAGTTAGCCAAGGAGGAGTTCTCTCACCTGCAGGAGTTAGGTATCGTCCGCCGCTCTGACAGCCCATGAGCATCCCCTCTTCATCTGGTCCCCAAATCTTCCGGAGGCTGGTGATCCTGCGGGGATTATCGGCACGTGAACGAAATGAAGGACAGGTACCCAATCCCTCACATCCAGGACTTTACAGCCAACTTCCACGCTGCCCAGGTCTTCTTGAAAGTCAACCTGGTTCAGCGTTATCATCAAATCCCAGTCCACCCAGATGACATCGGTAAGACGGCGATCATCACCCTGTTCGAATTGTTGCGCATGCCCTTCGGACTTATAAACGCGGCCCAGACATTTCAGTCCCTCATGGATGCAGTGGGCAAGGACCTGGACTTTATGTTTATATACCTTGATGACATCCTGATCGCCAGTCGCAACCTTGAGGAGCACAAGGCCCATCTCCGCACACTGTTTGTCCGCCTGGTGGAATTCGGCCTCTCAGTCAACGTGGCCAAGTGCCAGTTGGGCAAGCAGATGCTGCAGTTCCTGGGACACACCATCTTGGCAGTAGGAGCCGCCGGCAGTTTCCCGAACCAACCACACTCAAGGACCTGCAAGAATTCGTAGGGATGCTGAACCTTTATCATGGGTTCATCCCCGGCGCCGCCTGCATCATGCGGCCTCTGTCCTCACTGATCGCCTCTGAAGACAAAGTCCTGGTTTGATCTGAAAAGGCAGAGAGCACTTTCATGGCCACAAAAGACGCAGAGGCCAGTGCCACCTTATTAGTTCACCCACGCCCGGAGGCACACACTGCGCTCTCAGTAGATGCCTCAGCCACGGCCATTGGGACTGTGCCGGAGCAATGTGCTGGAGCATCCGCTGGCCTTCTTTAGCAGGCACCTTTGACCGCCGGAGCTCAAGTACAGCACCTTCAACTGGGAGCTCCTGGCCATCCGACACTTCCGGTACTTCCTGGAGGGGGCCTTTCACGGTGTTCACTGACCACAAGCTTCTCAGGCATGCCCTCGCGATGGCCAAGGATCCGTGGTCGGCCCACCAGCAGCGCCATCTCTCCTATGTGTCGGAGTTCACCACTGACATCTGACACAGGGCAGGTAGAGAATGTCGTGGCAGACGCGCTTTCCCAACTAGCAATCAACACCCTCGCCCCGGCCTCAACTATACCCAGCTGGCGCAGGCGCAGAGGGAAGACATGGAGACGCAAGCCCTCTGTACCGCCATTTCAGCGCTCCACCTCCAGGACACTCGGTTGTCGAACAGCCTGGACACGTTGCTCTGCGACATCTCCACCAGTTCACCGCGCCTGGTAGTTCCGCCGCAGTTGAGATCGCAGGCCTTCAATGTGGTCCATGATCTAGCACACCCCTCGGTGAAGGCATCGGGGCATATGGTGGCAGAGCGGTTCGTGTGGCTTGGGCTCAAGAAAGAAGTAGCTGAGATGGCGAGGAGCTGCACTCAGTGCCAGGCTTCCACCAGCATACGCAGGCCCTGATTCAGAAGTTCAACCCAGCAGTCAAAAGGTTCCAACACATTCTTTTTTACATTGTAGGCCTCCTGCTGGTGTCCAGGGAGGCGCGGTACCTACTTACGGAGGTCGACCGGACTATGAGATAGCCAGAAGCCATTCCCATCAAGGAAGCTTCCGCCGAGACATGCACCAGGAGTTTGGTCGCCCACTGGATCACCAGGTTCGGAGTACTGGAGCACATCACCAGCGACAGGGACACCCAGCTCACCTCCGCCCTCTGGACTCAATTGGTGAACTGACTGGGGGTTAAACTCCACCATACCACGGCTTATCACCTGCAAGCAAATGGCCTGGAGGACAGATTTCATCACCACCGAAGTCGGTCCCCACAGGTCCCGGTTGGGCAGACAAACTACCCTGGGGCCTCCTCAGCATCAGAACAGCACCCAAGGAGGATCTACAGGCATCCTCTACTCTCACTGCCCAGTGAGTTCTTCAGCCTGGAATCCACTCTACGACTGTGCACCCAAACCTATTGGCGGACCTAGAGAAGCAAGCCCACCTTGCTAGCCCCCCGCCTCCTACGCATCACAGCACTCAACCAGCCTGTCTTCCCAAAGAGCTGGATTCGGCAGAATTCATTTTCGTCCTGTGCGGACCGCACACTGCACCTTTGCAGCGTCCTTACGAGGGACCATTCAAAGTCCTCCAGAGGTCCAGCGAGACTTTTACATTAGATATTGAGAGCAAAAATGAACTGTTCACAGTAGACCACCTAAAGGCAGCACACTTGGATCTCTCACAACCGGTTCAAATGGTTAAGCCCAAGCGTTGAGGCCGTCCGCCCAAACATAAGCCGGTTCGGGGGGGGTGGGGGGGTTGTGTGGCAGCGCACTCTCTCGTGGCAAATGAGCCCTGTTTGTACTGCCGCATGGTGGGGCAGCCATGAGAAGAGGGCGTGATTGGGGGTCCTCCTTACCCCGTGGTTCCAGCCGAGCACGCGCCTCAGGCAGCCGTTATGACATCACCGCTCACGCGGTGGCTGAGCTCATGCTGCCCTTAAAGGGGCGCGCGCGGGATTTGAATAAAAAGTCATTGAGAGCATCCAAGGTGGTGGCTGAGAGTTTCTTCACTGTAGCTCCCGCTACAAGCATTCAGATTCTGAAAGACCAAATGTCTGGGCTGGAATCTTCACATTCCAAAACTTCAGGCATATAGAACATGGAACTTTTTGAATAGAATGATTTTATTCTCTCCATTAATGTTGTTGTGAAAAGAAGGAGGCAGCCTCAGTCACTGGGCCAGAGAAATGTGCCAAACTGCCTTGCATCTTTATCTTCTCAGATTGGTCCTGCCAATCTCCCAGTGAGATAGAACATGCATCTCAGCACAGTACAGGCCTTTCAGCCCACAATGTTGTGCAGATCTACATAAACCTTCTCAACAACCTCAACCTTTCCTCCCTCACACCCATAATAACATCTATCTTGGATATATGTGTCTTTTAAATGTCCTGTTTATACCAGCCTCAACCACCACCCCCATCAATGCATTCCAGGCACCCACTAATCTCTGCTGTCAAACGTTTACCCCTGACATTTGCCCTAAACTTTCCATCCCTCACTTTGTACAGCTGTCCTCTGAAGTTTGCTAAAAGGTGCTGACTGCCCACCCTATTCATGACTCTCATCATCCTATAGACATCTATCAAGTCACAACTCAACCTTCATAGCTCCAAAGAGAAAAGGCCCAGCTCTGCTAATTTTGCCTGATAAGACAAGTTTTCCAATCCAGGCAACACCCTGGTAAATATCCTCTGCACCCTATCCACAGCTTCCACATCCATAGGACTGAAGATTTATAGCGTTACAACATTACCTCATGACTCATGAACTTAATCCTTTGACTAAAGAAAGCCAGAGTATTATAAGCCTTCATAACTACCCTATCATACCGTCTGGTGACCTTGCGAGATCTATGGATTAGGACCACACTGTCCCAATGTTTGCTACAACAACATTCTACACTTTCCACAACACCTCCAACCTTTTGTGCCACCCGAAAACTTACCCTGGCCCATCCTTCTACTTCTTCGTCCAGGTCATATTTCAAAATCACCAACAGGGATCCCAGAATACATTCCATTTACTGGTGCTTTCTGCAGGCAAGCCAATTCTGAATCCAGCAGGATTCAGGATCCCATGGATCCTTTGCCTTATGATTTTCTGAAGAAGCCTACCATGTCAATCGCCTTATGAAAATCGCAAGATCTACTGCCCTAACTTCATCAATTTCTTTTGATACTTTCTCTAAAATATCAATACGGCTCATGATGCACAACCTTCCCCTCACAAAGCCATGTTGACCATCCCTGAGAAGTCTACCTCTCAGATTCCTCAAAAATCCTGGCCAAAAGGATCTTCTCCAACAGGTTGCCCACCACTGATGCCAGACTCACTGCTCTACAATTTCCACGGTTCTCCCTATTACTGCTTTTTTTTTAAATTCAAGGGGACATTTGCCAGGCTCCAATTCTCTGGTACCTCCCCTGTGGCCAGGGAGATCACCTTTCTTGAAACAGGCAGCACGATCGACTGTGAGGAGACATATGTATAGGAACAATCACCCTCCCCCCCCACCGCCCCCCACCACCCTGCTGTAGCAAATACTGTAGGGTCCTGGGAAGTGTTGATGAACATTGGTTGGACCCCAAGTGGAATATGGGGTGCCCATCTGGCCGATACACCATGGAAAGAATGTGATGAATCCAGAGAGGGTGTGGAAAAGATGCTGACAAGACTGGAGGGCTTGAAATAACGAGACACTGGATAGGCTTGGACTGTTCTCCCTGGAGTGAGGGAGGCTGAAGGGTGATCTTCCAGAGGTTTCATTTTATTCTAATTTAGACAGGCCCTTCTGGCTCACGAGCTCGTGCCATCAAGATACCTCAATTGACCGACAAACCCAATATTTTTTGAACGGTGGGAGGAAACTGGAGCACCTGGAGAAAACCCATGCAGACACGGGGAGATCGAACAAGCTCCTTTCAGACAGTGCTGGATTCGACCCATGCTCTCTTATCTATTCTTTGGCTTGGCTTTGCGGACGAAGATTAATGGAAGGGTAATGTCCACGTCAGCTGCAGGCTCGTTTGCGGCTGACAAGTCCGATGCGGGACAGGCAGACACGGTTGCAGCGGTTGCAAGGGAAAATTGGTTGGTTGGGGTTGGGTGTTGGGTTTTTTCTCCTTTGTCTTTTGTCAGTGAGGTGGGCTCTGCAGTCTTCTTCAAAGGAGGTTGCTGCCCGCCGAACTGTGAGGCGCCAAGATGCACGGTTTGAGGCGATATCAGCCCACTGGCGGTGGTCAATGTGTCTTGTAGTGTCACATTAACCACCAAGCTAACTGTACCAGCCACAGTTTTTAAAATAAATAGGGGCAGGGATGCAATGAATGGTCACAGTCTTTATCTCCACCCTCGGCGAGTCTAAAATGAGGGCATAGATTTAAGGGGAGAGATTTCAAGTGGGCCTGAGGGACAACTTTTTCCAGACTGATGGTGCTGGGTCTGTGGAATGAGCTGCCAGAAGAAGAGGTAGAAGGAGGAAAAGTCACAATGTCTAAAAGACATGTGGACGGATCCATGGATTGGCAAGTTTTTGACAGATGTGGACTAAAAGCAGGCAGGAGGGTCTAACTCAGGGTGGTCACAGTATGGAGGTGTAGAATGCAAGATCCTGCATCTGTTCTGTACAACCCTGTGACTGTCAGCCATCGGGCATAGCAGCATCAAAAACAAATGCAATGGGCCAGAATTTGCAATGTGTTCCATGTCAATGAGGGATTCCCGCACCCTTTCAGATCAAAGACACCTCTCTGCCCAGTGGATTGTTGCATGTGTAAACTGATAATGCCACTGGCTTGTGGTGACGTGTCCCATTCCTTCCTCAACACAGAGACTGGGCAACTAACACATGAAAAACGACGAGAACATGGCGAGAAGTTTGGATTTGTGGCAAATTCTCAAGCAACACACTTCCGATTCGATTTTTAAAGGATTCAGTGCTTTTAAATCAAGTTGTGTTTTACAGTCAAATAAACATTTTTTTTAAAATAGATATCACTGCTATACCAGCCACACGATCAAAGAGGCAATGGGCATCACATTATTAGCTACAAACGGCACCAGTTAATCCGCTTTAGATTTACACTGGTCAGCAACATTCCCCGAGGCCAGAGGCATTTTGCACACATCTACCCTGGATTTCATCATTAATCCATCGTTCCTTTCATACAGATTTGACTCTGGTTGACAGTCACTGCCTTGGCACAGAAGCAGCACTTGGCTAAGATATTCGACATCAACCAGGGACCTATTACTGTCCTGGGGAGAAATTGCTGGAAGAAAAAAATTGCCACTCAGGTTCTGCACAAGACTGGGTCTAAAAATAAGACCAGAGCTGCATCACGGGTTTCACCACTGCCCCACAGCTGTTTCATAAACAATCTAACCAAAAATATCTTCTCCCACCCCCCCCCCCTCCCTCCCTCCCTCCCTTACCCCACTAAGGCCATGTTCTGGTCCCCTCATTACAGGAAGGGGGTGGAGAGCGTACAGAGAGATCTATTACCAGGCGTTGGCGGGATTGGAGAAGGTCTCTGATGAGGAAGGTTAACAGAGCTAGGACCTTTCCCTACAGAGTGAGGATGAGAGAAAGAGTTCAGGTGGACTGTTTCTTCCTGGGGCTCGAGTAGCACCACCTGTCCAAGGTGAGGGAGGGAGGGAAGTTCAGGGAGAAGTGAGCAATAAGACGGGTTTCTCCCCACAGAGAGTAGTGGGTGCCTGGAAAGCATTGCCTGGTGGTGCTGGAACAATTGGGGCATTTAAAATAATCTGGGCTGAAAGAAAACTCGAGAGGCTGTGAGATAGGGAAGGTGTTGAGTGGGTTCACAGAGGTCAGCACCGCATTTGTGGGCCGAAGGGCTGGAAGGTGCAACCTTCTCTTGGAACAGTCGGGCACGGAGTTCAGTGTCGCGCTGCTCAATAGAAAGGTCCGAGTGTCGGTCCGTCTCGGCTCTCACTGCCCAGCCGACCCCTCCTGTTATTCGCCGGCCGGCCCCAGCGCCGCGATCTGCAGCGCTTCTCCAGCAACGTCCGGCCCCGCCGCCCAGCCGGACTCGGCGCGGAACAGGTGCAGTTGCAGTCGGCCCTGGAGAGAACAAGTGACCCTCGGGCGAACTCGTCCTGTTTCAGGGTTCGGACCCGTCCGGATGGAGGAGAGTTGCATTGACCTAGCGCCCAGGGGTGGTGTCGGCCACACTTACCTGGTCGCAAGAGGACGCTGGATCTTTCGGGGGCTTGAAGAACCGGATCAACATAAGGTCCGGATGCGCCTTTCAATCCCAGAGCTCGCCGGCGGGAGCGGGACCAGCTGGGTCCCCGCTCTCATGGACAAGGGTCCGGCGGCTCGGGAATCACCCGCTCAAGTTCACGGGCATGAACGGGCCCTGACGTCACGGAGGCCACACGTCCATTGGCCAGCTCGCCAGACTCAAGCCAATGACAGGCGGCGGGGGTTGGCCGGCGGGGCCACTCGGTGACGCGGCGGAGTCCCAGTGACGCACTGGAGGAGTTCCCATGTCGTCGGCGGCGGGGAGGAGGGCGAAGGGGGAGGGGGAGGGGGAGGGGAGGGGAGGGGGAGGTGTGGGTGGATGGAGTAGGGGTGGAAAGGGGAGGGGCAGTCGGGAGAGGGGAAGGGGAGGGGCAGTCGGGAGAGGGGAAGGGAGTGGGAGGGAGGAAGTTTGGGGAAGGAGGAGTGGGAGGGAGGAAGGGAGAGGCAATGGGTGGAGGGAGGGTGTGGAAGTGGATGGAGTAGGGGTGAAGAGGGGAGTGGGAGGGAGCAAGGGGAGGGGTGGAGGGAGGGAGAGAGTGGAAGGGGAGAGTGGGTAGAAGGGGAGGAGGTGGAGGGGTGGGGTTGGAAAGGGGTCTCCACCCAGACAGTATTACAGAATGATCACTAGATTAGAATTCAAAAGGCACCTCCAGAGAACATTCTGGAATAGTAAGACCCTTTGGCCCATGATGTGCTGCTGGAATGTGCTGAACATCTAACATCAACATCTGTGATTCTGCAAATTCCATTTACTCAACATCTCACCCTTCTCTTCTTCATACCCTTTCTTGCATCCATGTTCCTGTCCAAGAGTCTTTTAAATGTCCTTCACCACAACCCCTGGCAACACATTCCAGACACTCACCTCTCTCTCTGTAGGAATCTTGCCCCTGATGTCTCCCCTCAACTGTCTTCCCCTCATTTGGTGCAGATGTCTTCTGGTGGTTGGTACTCCCTCCCTGGGGAAAAGGTGCTGACTGTCTCCCATATCTATGCTTCTCAGAACCTTGTAGACCATTATTAACTCACCTTCTGTCCTTCTTCACTCCAACTCTGCTAATCCTGCCTTATAAGACCTATTTTCCAATCCAAGTAATGTTCTGATAAATCTTCTCTGAACCCTCCATAGCTTCTACATGCTTCTTGTAATGAAGTGACCAGAACTGAACACATGTTGTCCATGCAATTTTATAAGGCTGCAACATTTCTTCTCAACTCTTGAACTCAGTCCCCTGACTAATGAAGGCTAAGCATATCTTCAACATTTGTAACTACCTGTGTTACGAGCTCAGAGGACCACAAAACCCAGCAGCAATAGATATTCACCAAGACAAATGGTTACTTAAACAAAAGTTACTTTTAATTATCTTTAAACATGAAAACAGGATCAAACTTTAACTTATCTCCATTGACTTAACTAACCTAACTTTACCCCCTTCTAATTCTAAGTGCATATGTGTGTAATGTGTGTGTAAGTTTAGAAAAGTTATTTGATTCACAGTTCAATCTCACTTCTTATTCCTCCAAGTCCACTGGTTGCAGGCAATTCTTATATTGTACTCAGAATTCAGGCTTTGATGCTTGAAAGGTAAATGGTTACTGCTCAGGAAGGTTCTTGTCAGTTTTCAGAGAGAGATTTGTTGTTTGCTGGACACCCACAACTGATTCCTTTTAATCAGCCACTTCAGTGCCTTGCTGAAGGAACTTGCCCCCTCAGGGTTCTCCAGATGATAACCTCTTTCTATCAGGTCACCACAGAGTTCCTTTTTGTTTCTCATTTCAAGTGAAACATTAGGCAGCCAGTCCTCTCCTCCTGTATGAACTATAAGGGCTTTGACCAGGCTGAACTAAGCACTCACAACCTGTCTTCCAAATGGGGTTTTTCCACAAGCTTGCCAGCTTGGCCTGTTCCAGTCTCAGTTGTTGCTGCTCACTGTAAAACTGAAGAACTGATTTCTCCCTTTCTCTCAGAGAAAAGCCTGTTTGACACTCTCTCTGCTTGCAAAAAAAAAAAACGTCAACAGCAAACTGCACTCAGACAGCCTATGGCTCTGAACCTACTCCTCCAAGTTCTTCCATCACTTGCTTTTCAAAACAACAATCTATTAGTGAAGTCTCCTGGGCACTCTCCAAAGTTTTTACAAAGGCACTCTGACTAAGGCCAAACTAACTAACTTGAGCAGAGCTCCATTATTTTAAATGAAATATGACCTGAATTGTTTGTATGTGACCTACACTGAACAAAACCTGTCCCAATTTATCTCCCAAAAACATTTCTATAATCTGTCACACCTGTCAATGTGTGCAGCAACCATAGCATGTGCATCTTGTCTGAAATCGCAGAAAATAATGCAAACAATTTAAGGAAGGGTGTCACTTTGGCCAGAATACCCATCTGTAAAGCTGCCTATTCTACCCCAATGCTGCTGTTGTATAGCCACCTGAAAGTGGAGAACCTGGCCAGGAGGAGCACTAACCTAACCCTCCTCCTGTAGGTATATTCTCCAGCTTGGAGAATCCCCCGTTGCATCTGAAAGCAACAGTGGGACTACGGCCACAGACCACTGGAGCCAGCGTTTGCTCAGACACGGCTGTCCTTCAGCCAGCATGTTCAGGTGACAGAATGGTGTCTTCTCCGCGGCCACCTGAACATCCCAGCTACACTCCCCCAGCCGCATCTGCCAGCACATTATCTGCGTCCAAGCACCTGCAAGTGGCTTAAATTCACCAAAAATCCTGACATTTGCCTTGCACTTCTAGCCCTTTGCAGGAAATAAAATGGAGTGTATGTTGTACACAGAATATGAAACCGTGAAGTACAGAAAAAGACCCTTCTGCCTGCTCATTCTGTTCTACTATATGCTCCGTCAAAACCTGCTTCTTCCACCACTCCTGGCAGCCACCACTATGTGTAAAACAATTTGCCTTGAACATCCCCTTCAACTTCCATCCTCCACTTAAAATGCATACCTCCATGCAGACGACACAAAGATAGGAGATGTTGTGGGCAGTGAGGGAGGCTTTCAAAATTTACTGGAACTGGACCAGATGCTAAATGGCAGATGGAATTCAATGCCGATGTGTGAGGTGTTGAATTTTGGAAGGACAAACCAAGGTAGGACACATATTGTAAATAGTAGGACATGAAGGAGTGCTGCTTTCAGTGTCCATGTTGTATTCTACGTATGTGCAATATTACAAAAGGTTCAAGGTTCCATTACTATCATGTAACACTACACTTCGAATGTAACATGCATGAAATTCTTTCACTTTCTCCACTGTCCAGCACTCCTCACAGAGATGAGGCCCCAGCAAGGAACAAACTCGTGACCTCTGGCTTAAAAAAACAGTGCTCTAACCACTGAGCTTTTGGACCTTCTCACTAGAGAGACTGGCACATTAATACCAACTGAAGGAGGGCTGCAGTGAGAATGTTGACTGCTCAGGGAAACATTTAGATTGCTGGGAAGACAAGCAGAGCAGTCCTTCCAATAGCCCAAGATGGCAGGGTATGTGCTTGGCAGTGCACCATGAGGGGTTGCAGAATCCATGGGTTCAGCAGTCCAGTGCAGGGCATCAGATTTGTGGTCAAACTTCCTCCCCCATAGAGTAGGAGAAGCATGGGAGACAATCCCACAGGATGGTGACCTCAGCAGTGGAGCAGTGAGGAGCTCAAGGCTGAAGGACCCACACATGCTTTGAACTGTTGACGACTTGCGGCCCTAGGTCCCACACCAGGACCCACACATGCTTTGAACTGTTGACGACTTGCGGCCCTAGGTCCCACACCAGGCCGCAGGCAGCCGGAGACCGGTTTATCATCAGCACATATTGGGACAGAGTCTGGGGCGCTGAAGGCTTCCTGATCATTCTGGATGTTGGGATCTGGATCTCAGGTGGCTGACGGTTTGAACTAGTGTGGCTGCAGATGCATGGGAACAATGGAGGCGAATCCACGGGCACTCGTTGTCTCTGAATGGGGTCCCTTTTGCTTCTCTTTCTTGCAGTGATTGGGGTGCCTTGGTATATCCTGTATATTACATTTTTATTGTATTCTTATATGACAATAAAAGGAACCTTTGGACCTTTAAACTTCACAGAAGTTCATTATTATTATTATTGCATTGTGGAAGCTGGAGGTGTAGACATTCCCATGCCACCCGACGCTTCGGAAGAGGTGGGAAACGTGATAGAAATGTACATTCTTCACTTTTTTTTGTTATCCTGCCCCCCTTGAAGCATCTCCTTGCAGAGTTCTTGTACGACAGGCTGGTGAATACTCTTCCCCCCTCCCCCCGCCTCACTAACACTGGAGTTTGCTCTCCAATAATATGAACAGCCCCTTCGGCCCTTTTAGTATGTGAGAACTTATTTTTCTGCCTCATTCCACTGGGCTGCACCCAGCCCATTTCCCTCCACACCCTTCCCATCCACGTACCTGGCCGGATTTTCTTCATTCTCAAATTGGAGCCCACTTTCACCACTTCAGCTGGCAGCTCATTACCAGTGTGTGTGTGAAGACATTTCTCCTCATGTTCTCTTTCAACATTTTCCCCTTGCTCAACAACAAACCCAATCCAGACACATTTAAGGACACTTTCTCTGCACATTATTTATTTGTGAATAGACAGGGCTGGAAAGAGAGCTTTAAGGTACATAAGAATACTGGGTATCAGAATCAGGCTTATTGTCATGAGTTGGTGCGTCACAAAATGCTACAAATTACATTTCCTTAACTTTCTTTTTCTTTCTCTTTGGCTTGGCTTCGCGGACGAAGATTTATGGAGGGGTAATGTCCACGTCAGCTGCAGGCTCGTTTGTGGCTGACAAGTCCGATGCGGGACAGGCAGACGCGGTTGCAGGGGAAAATTGGTGGGTTGGGGTTGGGTGTTGGGTTTTTCCTCCTTTGTCTTTTGTCAGTGAGGTGGGCTCTGCGGTCTTCTTCAAAGGAGGTTGCTGCCCGCCGAACTGTGAGGCGCCAAGATGCACGGTTTGAGGCGTTATCAGCCCACTGCCGGTGGTCAATGGGGCAGACACCAAGAGATTTCTTTAGGCAGTCCTTGTACCTTTTCTTTGGTGCACCTCTGTCACGGTGGCCAGTGGAGAGCTCGCCATATAACACGATCTTGGGAAGGCGATGGTCCTCCATTCTGGAGACGTGACCCATCCAGCGCAGCTGGATCTTCAGCAGCGTGGACTCGATGCTGTCGACCTCTGCCATCTCGAGTACTTCGACGTTAGGGATGAGAGCGCTCCAATGGATGTTGAGGATGGAGCGGAGACAACGCTGGTGGAAGCGTTCTAGGAGCCGTAGGTGGTGCCGGTAGAGGACCCATGATTCGGAGCCGAACAGGAGTGTGGGTATGACAACGGCTCTGTATACGCTTATCTTTGTGAGGTTTTTCAGTTGGTTGTTTTTCCAGACCAGGGTATTCCCACAAACAGGACCTTCTGGCCAGGGCACTGCACCTTATCAATGTTAATTGCCCAGAGGATTAGAATTAAATCCTGTCTTTGATCTATTTGATTGGTTCCTCTCCAAAGCTTAATGTGTTGCCGCAGGATATCATCTATATAATGGGCAATTGACCCCTCTGGGGGAAGTTGATTGGGTGTTAATTGTGGGAGATTAGCTGTGGCAACTGGTATGTGCTTTGTCTCATGTCCCATTTAAATGCAAATTGGTTTTGTCAGTCTGAATTTAGAATGTACGTCGATGCGTGTGCACTTTATAGGAAAATATTTTTTACACAATTTATCATTTACTGCATGTTATACGCATGTGCACATTATATGAGTGGAAAAAGAGTAATTCCTTAGTTTTGCTAATATTAAGTGCAAAGTTATTGTTGTAACATTGTCTAACCAGCTGATCCAACTCAATCCTGGATGCTTCCTCTTGTATATGATATAAGAAAGTTGTACAAGACATTGATGAGGCCAAATTTGGAATCTTGTGAGCAGTTTCATCACCAAACCAGAGGAAAGATTACAGTAAGATTGAAAGAGTGCACAGAACATTGATGAGGATGTTGCCATGGCTTAAGGAACTGAGTTAAAGGGAAAGGTTAAACAGATTAGAACTATTTCTTACACCATAGCCAAATGAGGGGAAATTTAATAGAAGTATACAAAATTATGATGAGTACATGTAGGCTTTTTCCACTGATGGTAGTTGATATACAAACCAGAGGCCAGAGGTTAAGGGTGAAAGTGAAAATGTTTAAAGCAAATATTCAGGGGAATTACTTCACATCTAGAGAGAGTGTGGAAAAAGCTGAAGTGGTGAACGTGGGTTCAATTTTAACATTTAAGTAAAATTTGGACTGGTACATGGATGGGTATGGAAGGATATGGTCCAGGTGCAGGTTATTGGGACAAAGCAGAATAATACTTCAGATTAGAAGGTCTAAAGGGCCTGTTTTTTTGTGCTGTATTGTTCTACCATTTCATGGCCCTGAGGCCTTCCTGATGAGGATGGGCATGTAAACAGATTGCAGATCCATGTTGATGATGGATCCAAAAAATCAGAATTCTTCAAAGAGGTGGGGAGCATGAGAGGTGTCCCGTATGTGAGTGGGAATCACAGAAACGCTGGCTGGTTTCACTGCTGTGTGACATTCAACTCCTGTATTCACCATTACAATTGGGGCATCATTCATTGTAAAATTGTCTGGGACATTGGTTTGCAATGTAAGATGTTTAAGAAATCAACATGAACTCATGAAGGCAACTCACACACTCGCACGCACAGAGATGCAAACACACACACACACACACACACACACACACACACACACACACACACACACACACACACACACACACACACACACACACACACACACACACACACACACACACACACACACACACACACCCACATCACCCCACATTCTTACGTGCAATTACAATCTCTCCAAAGACACATTGGACAAGATTGTAAAAGGGCGACTTTCACTGTAATTTTGCTGCGGGATTGATTCATGTTGTTTGCAAACTAAGGATCGAAGGGGCTGACAAATAATTTTATTCTCTCACCTCTCATCCCTCCACCTTTAAAGTATGGCTCCTTTAAAATGTAGAACATTCCACCCACGATGATCTGTTGACCCATACTCGACAAACTAAACCTTTCCAACCCAAAGCCATCTTTTTGCATCCATGTGCCTGTCTCAGTCTTTTAAATATCTTTATTGTTCCAGCTTCCACAACTACCCCTGGCAAGTGCCCACTACTCACCGTGTCCCCTGGACATCTCTCCTAAACTTTCCTCCCCTCACCTTCTCCAGGCGTTTTCTGGCCATGGGCTAAAAGGTGCTGATTGTTCACTCTATCCATGTAAATGTAACGAGAGCTCATAAACCAGGAACTCTCTCCATATATGTGGGAGCATTGAACACTTCCATTTGAAGCACAGAAGGTTGAGAGGAGACTTAGTAGAGGTCAACAAGATTCTGAAAGGCAGGGATTTTTTTCCCAGGATGGGAGACATGAGGGGTACGTTCTTTTAGACAGATAGGTGTGGAGGCCTGAATGCCTTGCCAGGGATGAAACGTTGGGGGAATTTAAGAGATTCTTAGACAGGCACATGGATGAAAGGAAAATAGAGGGTTACAAGGTAGGAATTTGGTAGGATATGGGGCACCCCCTCATCGAGGGTCAAAGGGCCTGTATTGTGCTGTAAGGTTCTGTTTTAACACTGGAAATATGATATTGAAATGTGCACAGCTCCTGTGATCAAATTGAAAGCTTACAGAAGGGCAGTCTGGGCGGAGATCGTGCTCACCACTTTCCATGGTAGACCCGTTTCCAGAATGCAGATTAAATGCATCCCTCACGACAAAGCACAAAGAATCTGCAGAGTAATTAAATCGATGTTTACATCTTTTCTTCACACCACAGTAGTCTCTCTGTTTGATGGAACAGTGGATTAAGCAGTGCCAGGCCATCGCTAGCTGAATGCAGTAGAACTGGATTGCCACACGGCCCTGTATTGTGCAGGAATACTACACGCTCTTTGTGTGGTTGCCAAAAAATGGATCTTTGTGCAGCAAACCTCGCTCAGAAGTACGTCAATTCAGGATTCCACTGAGGGTGATGGAATTCCCTTTGCTTTCATCATTCAAATCAAAATAGAATCCTCAAGAGAATTCACCCTGAAAATTATCTGGATTTATACCAGGTCTGGGGCATAGATACCAAGGAAACATTAAACATCCCAGCCCAGGACAGGCCATTTAGTCCATCAGGTTATGTGAGATACTCCATATACCAAGCCTTCTCTACCTCACACCCAGAACCCTCCATTTTTCTTGCCTCCATGTGTCTGTTGAAGAGTTTTTTTTACAAGCCCAAAGGACCCCAAAACCCAGCAGCAATAGACATTCACCAAGACAAGTAGTTCCTTAAACAAAATTAAATCTTAATTTAAAGATTTTAAATTAAAGATAATTAAATCTTTAAACATGAAAACTGAATCAAGCTAACGTATCTCTATACTTAACTAATCCAAATTAACCCCCGTCTAATTCTAAGCACATGTGTATAATATGTAATGTGTAAATTTAAGAAAAGTTCTTTGGTTCACAGTCCAATCTCACTTCTCCTTCTTCCAAGTTCTCTGGTTGCAGGCAATTCTTACACTGTTCACAGAATTTAACATGTATAAAGTTCACCAGGCTTTGGTGCTCTAAAGGTAGATGGGTTTGCAGAGAGAGGCTTGCCCCATCAGGGATCTCCAGATGGTAACCTCTTTCTTTCAGGCACTCACAGAGTTCCTTTCTGTTCCACTTATTCCAAGAGAAACACTTCCAGCCATCCGCCGCTCTTGAGCTTTCTGTTTCCAACCAGCTTCTCCTGGTTTTGCACTGTTCAGCAGCTTTGAGTTTCACACTCACATTGGCTGAGAGAGCTTGTTGAACTTGTCTTCTCTCTCTGTCTGTCTCTGTCTCTTTCTCTTCTCTCTCTCTCTCTCTCTCTCTCTCTCTCTCTCTCTCTCTCTCTCTCTCTCTCTCTCTCTCTCTCTCTCTGTCTCTCTCCAACTGCCGACTGCCAGAAATCCTATGTGACTCTTTCACTTGCAAAAACCCCCACCTTCTTCAACAAACCACAGGAGTTTTCCCTCTTAGTCAAGCTGTTGTCTTAGGTAAACAAAACCCAGGAGTGACCTTTTAGTGAGCACTCTGTAGGTACGTGCAAACAGCCAGTTTGTCTCCTCCAAGACATGGTCTATTCATTTCATGATTTTATTTCAATTAGCACCTACTTGTGGAATGTGCATATCATTCTCCAAAGATTTTCTACAATGTTACTGAATATGAATACTTAGTATTTCAAGATCTGTTTTAAAATGTGTGTTTGTATGTAACCCACTCTAATCTTACCAAATTCCTCCCAATATTTATCCATTACAATATCTCTATTGTACCATTTTCCACCACAACCTCTGGAAATGCATTCCAGACATCCAATATTTTTTTGAAAAAACAACTTATCCCCAAATATTCCTCCCTTTACTTTGTGCAGATGTCCTCAGGTGTAGGCTACTCCTAGCCTGTGGAGAGTCTAACTTATCTATACCTCTCAGAATCTTGTAGACCTCTATTAAGTTGCCTCTCATCCTGCAACACCCCAAAGAGAAAAATACTAGCTTGGCAAACCTTGCTTTTTAATATACTTTCTTCAATCCAGGAAAAATCCTGGTAAATCTCCTCAGTACCCTTTACACAGCTTCCACATCCTTCCTGTAATGAGGTGACCAGTACTGAACATGATATTCCAAGTGTAGTCTGGCCAGAGGTTTGTAGAGCTGCAACATAATCTCATGGCACTTGAACTCAATCCCCTGACTAATGAAGGCCAACATACCAGAGTTCTTCTTAACTACCCTATAAATCTAGGTGGCAACATTAACAGATCTATGGATTTCAATCTGAAGGTCTGTCTGTTCTTCCACACTGTTAAGACTCCTTCCATGTTGTTAAGAACTACTAACTTGTCCTCCCACTTTCCAAACTCGACGAAAGAGTCTTTGATCTGGACCTTTAACCATGTTTCTCTCTCTATACAAGGTGCCTGACCTATCAAGTGTTTACAGCGTTCACTATATTCAATTGGTTGATACTGAGGCTTCCAGGATCATTTGATGATGAACTTCATTCGAATATTTATTTCCTTATTTATATTTTTTGCCGATTATTTCATCATTTTGGCCAAATGAGAGCTATAATGTTCAACATCAGGGAGATGTTGCTGGTCCTGATGCCAATGGCCCGGTACAGACTTTAAACTGCCTGCTGAGACAGAGCTTTTATTAAATGGTGCATCCACAGAGGGTCTGTGCCCAAGATGGGGCATCGCCTGTGCTGGAAAACATCGCATGAGGGGTTTCAGACTCCAAGGAGCAGCAGATGGGCACAGGGCACCAGAAATGGTGAACACCCCCCCCCCCACCCCATTGGGAAGGAGATGGCCCTGCAGGACAGTGACCACAACAAGGGGCTGAGTGGTGGAAGAAGCCACACAGGCTGTGTGAGACCAGATCATGGGAAACAGGTATTGACACTGGGATTTGAGGGCAAGAAAGGGTCCTGAAGGGGCTTAGGGAGTTGTAGTCTTCCTGATCGTATCAGCGGTTTGAATCAGTTTGAATCTCCAGTTGCCAATAGTTTGAACTGGAGTCTGTGCAGCTGTGGGGGCTCTGGAGGTGAATCCACCAACAGTCAGTGTCTTCGATGGGACTCTTGTTTGCTTCTCCTATTGTGGGGTATGGGGCAATGCTCGTGGCAACTCTTTGTTTGCCTGATGGCAGGTAAAAATTAAAGTACATTACAATTTTTACTGTATCATTACATTACAATTAAAGGAACCTTGAACCTTTTTGAACCTTTGACCTATTGTTCATAAGAGGCTTACTTGGGACTGCTCCACCTTGTTGAAGGTGGAATGCAAATACTTGTTGAAGTCACACAATGATCTGTCTCAGGTCAAAACAATGCTGGAGAAACTCAGCATGTCAAACATTATATATAACCAAAGATTCTACAGCAATTATAGAACAGAGTACATCGAACAATACAGCACTTTGGCCTTCATATATTACTTTACTTTGGCTTGGCTTCGCGGACGAAGATTTATGGAGGGGGTAAAAAGTCCACGTCAGCTGCAGGCTCGTTTGTGGCTGACCAGTCCGATGCGGGACAGGCAGACACGATTGCAGCGGTTGCAACGGAAAATTGGTTGGTTGGGGTTGGGTGTTGGGTTTTTCCTCCTTTGCCTTTTGTCAGTGAGGTGGGCTCTGCGGTCTTCTTCAAAGGAGGCTGCTGCCCGCCAAACTGTGAGGCGCCAAGATGCACGGTTTGAGGCGTTATCAGCCCACTGGCGGTGGTCAATGTGGCAGGCACCAAGAGATTTCTTTAGGCAGTCCTTGTACCTTTTCTTTGGTGCACCTCTGTCACGGTGGCCAGTGGAGAGCTCGCCATATATATATTCCTTCCTAAAAAGATGACTTAACTCTCCCTCCCCTATAACCCTCTATTTTACTTTAATTTCTGTGTCTGTCTACCTCTGAAATGCCCCCAATGTTTTAGCCTTCACCTCCACAACTCTGTGTAAAAAAAAAACTTACCACTGAGGTCTCTTCTAAACTTCCCTCCCTTAACTTTCTACTTATGTCCTCGGGTGGTATAGCAAAAGAGTTTCTCCAGTATTGTGTTTTTACTTAGACCACAGTGTCTCCAGATCTTCGTGTTTTACTTGTGATCTATCTCGGAGTCAGTGAATTTCAAACATTGCCAACTTTGTCAGCACTTCTACCAACGGAACACTGCAATGGTCACTTCCAAGTGGAGTGAGAATACTGCTTGCAAATGAAACTCCCAGCCAGTACAAAACATTCGATATGGCTTGCACCTGGGTATTACATAACTAATTGCGCCTAAAAGGGTTGCCTTAGAAAGTATTTATAGCTCAACATGATTTTGTAAGGACATCCAAGTTTTCCACTACATGGGATCTTGCCAGAGAAAAGCAATCTACAGTATAATATTGGGCAGTGTGGAGATGGTAGATGAAATTACAGTTTGCCTTTCACACATCAGGCAGCTGATAAATTGTCAGTGTGCTTGTGTGAAGATCACTTTATAACCCTGGCATGGGCTTCAATATTTGATGTGTGTTCCAGTGGCCCAGCTGTGAGTACCCATCCATCTGTACATTTATGGAGAGGTAACTATTTACTATTTACAGGCAACTGAACATCGAAATTATTGCAGTCCTCTGTGCATTTTGACATCTGGATGAAAGTTTCTCTGTGTTGTGCCTAAATTGTGCCCCAAAAACATCAGTAATGAAATATTGGAGCAATGTACAGTATTTATCATTATTTTGCTTTTGAGTATGACACAGGAGCTGAAATAGGCTATTCAACCCATCGAGTCTGCCCCACCATTCAAACATGAACTGATCCACTGCCTGGCCTTCTTCCCATAACCTTGATCCCCGGACTAATCAAGAATCTGTCAACTTCTGCCTTAAATACACCTGATAACCTGGCGTCCACAACCGCCTGCACAAATTCCACAGGTTTACCTCCCTCTGGCTAAAGAAATTCCTTCACATATCTGTTCTAAGTTGTGAAGTTCTAAGTCCTGAAGTTGTGCCCTCTTGTCTGAAACTTTCCCTCCATGGGAAACAACCTTTCTACGTCTACTCTCTCCAGGCCTTTCAACATTTAAAATGTTTCAATAAAATCCCCTTTCATTCTCTTAAATTCCAATGAATACAGGCCAAGAGTTGTCAAACACTCCTCACTCCTTTTCACTGCTGGAATCATCCCAGTGAACGTCCCACATTAGCACATCCTTTCTTAAATGAGGAGCCCTAAACTGCTCACAATGCTCCAAGTGAGATCCCAGGAATGCCTTATAAACCCTCAACATCACATCCCTGCTCTAGCATTCTATTCATGTTGAAATGAATGCCAGCATGGCATTTGCCTTCTTCAGCAAACATTACTATCAGTCAGATGGTGTTGTTAGAAACAGAAGTACCTTCACAGAAATTGCTCAGACAAAAATTGAAAACAAAGAACATTTATTATACAACAATGCAAAGTTGGGTGCTTCCTCTTACTCTGGGAATACACACACACACTGGGGCTCACCCAACTTTTATACAGTTGATTTCAGTATAGGAATACCCTCCCCCTTACATTCTTCTGTCTCCTGGATGAGTTTGGCATTAGGCAATCCTGTCTGCCTACGTGCTGTTTCTGTGAACTTGGAGGACCAGGGGGTATCCTGTCGGTGTCCCATCATGTCATTGTCCTTATTCACACCTTCCTGACTCTCAGGACTGACTAACTTCTTACATGCAGAACTTGCTAATTCTGTCTAAAAGGCTAGAAGACCCTTATCTTATTCAGACTAACTTTGCTTCCTACATTCTAATATCTATTCTTATCCTATTCATACTGGCTTTATTCATTACACATATATCTATACTAGTTTCTCATCTTCATATTTTTATATCAGTTTTACTCATCTCTCACAGTGTCATAGCCTGTGAAATAATTTGGTGTGTGTGCTTTACAACATATGGATTTAACAGCAGCAGTTACTTCTATTCATCAAAAGTCAAAGAATGGGGCATTAACCGTTTCGGTTGGGAACAAGGCAGCCGAGGAGGGAGACTGAACTTGGAGCTCAGAATCACCACTGAGTCGGACAGGAGGCCCTGCAGCTATGGAGCTAACAGGGTCACAAGAGGTGAATCCATGGACACTGCATGTCTCCTTCTCTCATTAGAGGGGGGTGCCACACCAGTGGCATGTCTTCATGGAGCAAACACATTTTGTGTATTTATGTATCTTGAAACTGGAACACTGGAATTTGCTCTTCAATATTGTAAATTGACTTTAAACCATAGAACCTTACAGCACAGAAGCAGGCCCCTTGGCCCTGTTGTCTGTCCCAAATTATTTTTCCACCTAGTCCCACTGATCTGCACCCAGTCCATAGTCCTCCATACCTCCCCTGTCCAGTGACCTCTCTAAATGTTTCTTAAATGTCAAAAAAGAGCCAACATTCACCACTTTGGCTGGCAGCTCATTCCACACTAATATATCATTTATTGGAATCAGAAATATCAAAATCTGAATTTATTATCATAAACTTCTTGTGAATTTTGTCAGCAGCGTTACAGCACAAATATTGCTGTAAATTACATTCCTAAATAATTAAATAATGCAAAAAAAAAGGAGTAAGTGAGGTCATGTCTGTGGTTCATTGTCCATTCGGGAATCTGATGGCGGAGGGGAAGAAGTTGTCCTTGTGCCTCTGGATGCTCATCTTAAAACTTTTACCCTGCTCAACAACAAACTCATTCAGAGACTCATTTAAGAACACTTACTTTGTATTGGAATATTTTTTTTCTGTGTTGCACAATCTGTTTGTTTTCATTTGTTTGCATTTCTCTCTTTTATTTTCATTTTTTTTTTCCTGAGTACAGTTTACAGTTAGCAATAGGTGGTAGATCTGCCTGGCCCTCGGATAAAGAACATCTGCTATGTTCTCTGACAATAAATATGAACTTTGTGGTCTTAATAGTGCCATCAAGCACTTTGATAAATTCAAACTATTCATTGATGGTCAATAAATAATGATGTGAACTGCATTTTCAAACACTTTTAAAATTATTGGAAGGAATTGATAGTTATATTTCTCTCTCCCCTCTGCCCCCCAAATACCTATAGACACCTTTCAACTTTGAATGTGCATGCATATTCTTGCCCCTTCTTGATGCAGATACATTATTGTCCCTGACACTACATGATATAATGATGCCCTGGCACTCGTTCCACACTTTAGGGCACAGTTCAGGTTACATTCCCACCTGTGAATGATCTATACTGAATTTACTGCTGCCTGCTCTATCAAATGCTTCAAACATTCAACAATGAAAATTATTTTTCAGTTTAAGAGAAACATTTATTATTTGCATTCTCTTCTTGCTGACACAAAGATCGGAGGTATAGTGGAGGTGCAGGTGATCAGGATGTGGCCGAGGAGAGCAACAGTAGCACTGTAAGACTGCTTTGAGACCACAGATTGGAGTTATTTTGGGAGATGACCACTTTCAACAGGCATGTAAATATAGCGGAGCACACGAGCTCATTGGCTGGCTACATCAGCAATTGCATTGAGGATGTCACCAAGATCAAATGTTTCACAAGCAGGGGTAACCAGAAACCATGGGTGGTTGCAGAGGTCCAGACTGTCTCAGAGCTTGTGATGCTGCCTTCAGGAAAGGGTGAAAGACGCGCTAAGATCAGCCAGGGCTGAACTCCCCTATTCAATCCAGAAGGCAAAGCAGGGGTACATACAAGATCCTCACAGACTGCTGTGCAACACCGACCGGCGACATTAGGCGCATGTGGAAACAGATCAAGACTATAACAGATCGCAAGGCAACCTTGCACAATAAAGACCATGACGCCTCCCTTCCGGACACGCTGAACATCCTCTATTCACAGTTTGATGAGAAGAACAACATGATGCCAAAGAAAACTCTGTGAACCCACTGAACCTGATATTCTTCCTAACACAACAATTGTTGTGCAGGGTTCAAAGAGTTTCACCCGGATACACATGGTGTCTTAACCATGTGGGAATGGAAGACCGTACTAACAAATGTGTGTGTGTGGATGGGTGTCCTGTCGGGTGGATGTGTGGACGCAGCAGGAGGTGACCCACAGATAGGGAAGGGAGCCTGGGGTCGGATTATAAAATCCCTGGGTTGACTGATGACCATTAGGGGTTCAGCCATGCCATGCCAGATGATTGGACCCCCACAGAGAGAAGATCGGGCACTACATGGTCTCCCACCTGGAGTTACCTGAGTTTCCCGAGGCTGAGGGGATTTGTGGGGAGCCCTCTAGTTACTGATAACCCTACTTAGGTGGTAGCGGGCTGTCAAGTCCAAGTTGAATAATCAGTGTGCACAGGAAGGTAGGGAGATAGAATCCCTGCAGCATCCCTATCTATTGGGCACTGCAGGAGGCCGTGCAGATGGTCCAAGGGCAAGTGACCAACCTAGAAATTAAAATCATGGAGGCAGCTTCTAAGCTGATTGAAACACACCATCTGCAGGCAGCTCGCTGGTCTGGCTCACAGCTTGACCCAAGGAAAGTCTGATCCATTGTCCAGTGGGGAGGGGGGGGAGGGAGGGGATCGTTGTGTTTGGAGGATGGGTATGTGTGATGGCCATGAGGAAACTGAGTCCCAAAACACATGTCCTCCCCATTTGCCTGAACCTTTACAAGGCTTAGCAGTGACCACACGGTCCCAGGACTGCCACGAGGGAACCCTGCCAACCCTCCAGAAGGAGGAGGTAACCGAAAATGGGGGACCTCGGAAGGGCACATATGTGGTCACAGTGAGATAATGCCGGTACTACTCTGCTAAGGACCAACCGGGTGGGGGACAAATATCACCAGTGGCCAGGTGAACACCTAGCCATGCCAATGCTTCAGTTGGAAGATGAGGAGGTCCCCAATTCCCTTCCCTCTCATTGAGAAATAAGCACCTTGGGCAGTCTGTCTGACCAACAGACAATTGCTAATGCCTTGCAAGCACTGCCAGAAGGGTTGATGATAACGCCACACTGTAGGAACAGGTGGTGACTGCGGCCTGGGTCAGGGTCTGCTCTCCTAGAATGGGGCTGATGACCGGCCACAAGTGGCACACTGTGGGCATTGTGATGCAGGTTGATAGGGAGCGGACACTGATCATGGGTATCTACAGGGATGCCCTTGAGCACCACCTCCCAGGGAGCATAAAGGTGACTGGCCTCTTGGTGGGCTATTTGGTCACCACCACATGCCCCGACCTTAGAGGGATGGTCTTACCCCCTCATGGGACTGGCAACCAGAAAGTGGTCCGGGAATCCATTACTCTCCTGGAGGGATCGGAGTACGTGCGGCAGAGAGGCTCCACTCAAGTTTTCAAGGCTCAGGCAAAGTTTGGTGATGTCACCCTGCTAGTGACTCACGGAGACATGTATTCACTCTGGGGAGAGCACCTGAGGGGGAGGGGTGTGTGTGGGGGTATCTCCATCGGGATGGAGCTTCCCATGTGCTGCCCAGTCTGACCTGGACTAGCCTCCCTTCTGCTCCTCCTCCACCGGAGATGGTCCCTGACTAATCTATTTTTTGAGCTCTCCCAACCCCCCACATGAGAAGACTACTCTTCAAGCTGTTCTTCTTCTTGGTCTAGAAAATGCTCATCTCAACAGACTGCTGAGATCTCATCAGTGATTTCAGCCAGCACCGTTCCAAAAACCGGCAAGAAACACTTGTCTTTTATGCAAAGAACTCTCAGCGAGACAGGCAATTGCTGTTGCCACGCAAACCCGAACCTCAACATTGGACATCCGATTGCGTATTGTGGATTTATTCTATTTGTACTCCACATAATTTTGTTCACCTCTATCAAATCCGCTCATTCTTTTACACTCCAGGGAAATAAAGTCCTAACCTGTTTATCAGTTCCCTGTAATTTGGTTCTTCAAGTCCTGGCAACATCCTCGAAAATCTTCTCTGCACACTTTCTATCTTACTGATATCTTTCCTGTAGTTTTGTCACCAAAACTGCACACAATTCTCCAAATTTGACTTCACCAATTCTAGGAGAGCAGACCCTGGCCCAGGCCGCAGTCACCACCTGTTCCCACAGTGTGGCGTTATCATCAACCCTTCTGGCAGTGCCTGGAAGGCATTAGCAATTGTGCATATTCAAGGTGCAAAGTTTGTAATGGGCCTTTTTTGTTTTTCTCATTTTTAATCACCCTGAGCTCTCGTAATAATGCCATTACACACACTCGTGGTATTGGAGTTACATTCACTATTTCAAAGTTGCAGGTCACAGGCCAAACACTAGAAAGAACTGTATATGTTTTGTTTGACTTGACCATGACAGCATCACCCCAGCCTTCCCATTAGCAGAAACAAACACCTCATGGGAGGTGATGCATTTATTTACAATCACAATTTGGCTAACTTTTAGTCCCAACTCCTCCTAGCTATCATTGCAGGGACCCGTTTAAAGAGAACAGAATCAGGAATGGTATCTTGGTGTCAGACGATAGCTCAGTTGAGCACTGGCACATCTCAGGGCTGTGTGCTGAGCCCACTGCTGTTCAGGCTACTGATCCAGATTCATCTTCATCTCATGAAGTTTGCAGGTGATGCAACAATAATTGGCTCTGCAACAATGATGAATCACGCTGCAGAGAAGAAGTAAGAACCTAAGAGTTAATGTGGACAAGACATAGGAAATGATCGTGGACTTCAGGAGGACCAGGAACGGCCATCTTACACATCAACAACTCTCTAGTCAATCAGTCACTTAACCACTTTGGATCAGAAGTCAATCCACAGGACTATAAGAGCGGCAGAGACAATCACTGGAGTCTCCCTCACTCACATTGATGTGATCTATCAGATTGTTGTTGAAAGAGGGCGCACAAAATCATTGAGGATCTCTTCCACTCTGCACACAACACCTTCTAGCTGATCCAGTCGGAAGGAGATACAGGGGTATCAGAGCCAGCATCACCAGGCTGAGGAACAGCTTCTTCCCATGAGCAGTGAGAACGCTGAACAACCAAAGGAACTGCTCACACTGACCCTCCCAGACTCTCATATTTACGAAACAATATTCATTTTTTAATTTGTATATATGAATACCTGTACTGCATCTGTGTTGTTTGCCTGTATGTGTGCTATGTCTGGTTTGTGTCTGCATGTTTTGCACTGAGGACCGGAGAACACTATTTTGTTGGGTTGTACTTGTGCAATCAGATAACAAAAAAACTTGAATTGATTGGACAGAGAGGATAGCTTTCGAAGCTGGCAGAGAGATCAGCACCAGCTGGAAAAAAAATGAGCTGCAAAATAGCAGATGGAATTTAATGCAAACAAGTGTGAGGTGATCCACTTTGGAAGTACCATCGAAGGTAGGACATACACTGAATACAGGTACAGAATTCCCTGACAAGTAAATGGAGTCTCAAAGAGAACTTTTGGCATATTGGTCTTCATAAATCAAAGTATTGAATAAAGGATTTGGGATGTTATGGTAACATTCATAAGACATTGGTGAGGTCCAATTTGGAGAATTGTGTGCAGTTTTGGTCACCAAACTACAGGAAAGATATCAATAAGATATAAAGTGTGCAGAGAAGATTTTCGAGGATGTTGCCAGGACTTGAAGAACCAAATTACAGGGAACTGATAAACAGGTTAGGACTTTATTTCCCTGGAGTGTAAAAGAATGAGGGGGATTTGATAGAGGTGTACAAAATTATGTGGGGTACAAATAGAATAAATCCAAGTAGGCTTTCACCACTTAGGGCACGTGAGATACAAACCAGAGGACATGTGTTAGGGCTGAAGGGGGGGGGGGGGCGGGGGGGTGGAAGATTAGGAGGAAAATTTGGCAAACTACTTCATGCAGAGTTTAATGGGAATGTGGAATGAGCTGTCAGGTGAAATGGTGAAAATTGAGCCCACATTCACCATCTCAGCTTGCAGCTTGATCCACACCCCCACCATTCTCTGTGTGAAGAGGTTTCCCCTCCAAATTTCCCCCTAAACGTTTTCCCTTTCACTCTCAACCCATCTCCTCTGGTTTGTAACTCACCTACCCTCAGTCGAAAAAAAGCCTACCTACATTTACTCTATCTATCCCCCTCATAATTTTAAAAACCTCTATCAAACCTCTACTCATTCTTCTATGCTCCAGAGAATAAAGCCCTAACCTCTTTAAGTTTTCCCTGTTTCTCAGTTCTTGAAGTCCAGGCAAATCTTCTCTGTACTCTTTCTTGATATATTTCCTGTAGTTAGGTGACCAAAACTGTGCACAATATTCCAAATTTGGCCCCACCAATATCTTGTCCAGCTTTACCATTACATCCCAGCTTCTGTACACAATACTTTGATTTATGAAGGCCAAAATGCCAAAAGTTCTCTTTATAAACTTATCCACCTGTAACGGCACTTTCAGGGAGTTATGCATCTATAATTCCCAGATCCCTCTATTTTACCGCACTCCTCAGTTTGTAAACAGTACATCCTTTCTTGACTTGTCCTTCCAAAATTTAGCACCTCATTCTTGACTGCATTCAATTCCATCTGCCATTTTTTCAGTCCATTTTTCCAGCTGGTCTAGATTGTTCTGCCAGCTTTGAAAACCTTCACTGTCCACAACGCCACCAATCTTAGTGTCTTCTGCAAATTTGCTGATCCAATTTACCACATTATCATCCAGATCACTGATATAGATGTCCAACATTAAAGGTCCCACCACCCATCCCTGAGGCATGTCACTAGTCACAGGTCTCCGGTCTGAAAAGCAATCATCCACCACTACCCTTCAGCTTCTCTCATCCAGCCATTGCCAAATCCAATTCATTACTTCACCATGAATACATAGCGTCTGAACCTTCCAGACTAACATCCCAAGCGGGACCTTGTCAAGGGCTTCATTGAAGAGTTGCTGTGCTCCTATGTTTCTATTCTTGACCGGGGCATGGGTGGGCAAGTGATACTCCAAATCTGCAGACATTCCTGTTGCATGTAGATTGTGGCCTCCTTGTCTGTCTAGAACATTGTGAATTGTGGATGGTCATATGACCCCCCACTACATTTAATGCAGCCTACCAGGACAGGTTTTTGGAAGTCGCATCAACTGCCAATCAAGGTTGGACTCTGGCCACCCATTAGGGCACAACTTCCTGTTGGCCCATTTAAATAATTCATTGTCATCACTGGCCACACGCCCAGCTTAGAACAGTATAAAACATCGATACATATCACATTTCTTTCACTCTGCCTCTTGGTCCAATTCCCGGACATCATTCCACGCCAGATCATTGTGGAAGTAGCTGGAGGAGTCATGGGTAAGGTGTGCTCCGCACTTACTTTGAGCCATAGTATTGCAATAGATCAGTGTTTGAGGAGAGCTGGTACAGGGAATTGGGAGTGTGTTTGAAAGCCCCTGTCTGTGAAGTGTGTGCAGGTGTGGGATGTGTCGCGATAAGGCGGCCACTGGTATTGGTGTCCAACCTGGGTCTGATGTGAATGTTTATATCGTTGTTTGGTAGTAGAGTAATTAAGTATTGTTTGACATCTTCCCTGTTTGTCTTTCATGTATTCAATAAAGTGTCCAGACTCGTCTTTCTGTGAACCCACTGAACCTGATACACAACAGAAGTGTAGTGAATGGTGAGAAGGACAGAAAGTATCTGTCCTGGAATGGGGCTGACTTGGGCAGACTAGCGGCAGATAGAGTTGAGTGCAAAGAGCGGTGAAGTGAGAGCCTTTGACAGAAGGAAGATGGAGAAAGATTCTGGAATCAATGACATGGTCAGAAGGTGTGATGAAACAAGGTGGACATGGTCGTTGGACCTTGATTGTGGTTGGGGCTTGTGGGAGTGTGGTTGGGAAAAGTGTTCAGGATCCCACAATTTGGAGAGATGGAGGGAGAGGGGCACAGAGCAGAGAGGCGTGGAGGTGATGGGGAACTTGGATGAACAGTGGCTCAACTATACCTGGTACACTGGTCACAGGACATCAGGAAGAATGCAGAGGGTCCCAGAGAAGGAGTGGAATGATTCCGGGTATTACAAGGGGTATCAGCTGCAGGGGGAGATTGGAGAAGCTGGGCTTGTTTGCCTAGGACAGCGAAGGTGGAGGGGGAACCAGTCCATGATTTCAAAGTTCAAGGATCAATGTTCAAATTTATTGTCAGAGCACATACATGTCACCACAAACAATCCCAATATTTTTTTTTCCTGTGGACCAGGCATAATTTCTAATTTACTGGTGATTGTAAACTGTACTCAAGAATAAAGAAATGTGAACACACTAACTGCAAATATAGAAAAAATGAATAGTATTAAATAATATACAAAGTAAGAGTCATTAAATGAGTCTCTGATTGAGTTTGTCGTTGAGGAATCTGATGGTGGAGGGGGACCAGCTGTTCCTGAACCTGATGGTGAGTCCTGTGGCACCGATACCTCTTTCCTGATGGCAGCAGTGAGAACAGAGCACGCGCTGGGTGGTGTGGGTGCTTGATGATTGCTGCTCTCCGACGGCAGTGTTCCACATAGATTTTCTCCGTGATAGGGAGAGCTTTGCCTGTGATGTCCTGGGCTGTGTCCACTACCTTTTCCAGTGCTTTCTGGTCAGAGGTATTGGTGCCGCCCATGATGCAGCCAGTCCGCACATTTTCCACTACACATCTGTGGAAGTTTGCCAAGGCGTTTGGCAGCAGACCGAACCTCTGTAAACTCCTAGGGGAGTATGATAGGTCCAGGAAGGGCCCTCAAGATAGTGACTCTCAGGAATTCACATTTGTAACCCTCTGATCCACAAATGATCGTATACGTCTGGTTTTCCCTTCCTGAAGTCAACAATCAGCTCCTTGGTTTTGGTGACAATGAGTGTGAGGTTGCTGTTTCAGTCACGTTTTCATGTCCCTCCTGCATGCTGACTCATCACCCCTTTCAATGCAGCCTACTACTAACCAGGTTTTCGAAGACAGATCCTGATGCTGCCTTCCATCTCCCCCTCAGCACCAGTGACACGTGCTCCTCTCTGATCCTGAAATCTATGACCTGCTCCTTCGTCTTGCTGACATTGAGGGAGAGGTAGTTACACCGAAACTGTGCCAGCAGACTTGCTATTCCATCAATGTCTCTTTCAATGTCACATGCTGTCTAGTGTAAATAATATGCAGCTACATGTCGAGCTATGTTCTTCACCATCAGCCCTGGTGGTTAAAAATAGATTATCTGACTCAGCTGTTTGCTGGTGTCGTCCAACCTGGACCTCAGCCAACAAGTCAAAGGGATGAGGGAGTTCATGGATCCTTATCTGCCTCAGCTTGTCCCCCTTGCCTGAAATAGCAGGATGCATGCAAATCGAGATCTGTTTCCCTTTGTAATGAGGCATGATTCCGCAGAAGGAGGAAGGAGTCCGCTGCTCCATGCAAACAGCAGCAGTGTATTTTTCAGTAACCTCAGGATGTCCCAAAATGCCTGAGAGTCATCACGTACCAGAAGCTCCCACGGAAAGCAACATGACAACACACAGAAAATCAGTTCCAGGGATGCCAATGAAGGGATAAAGATACACTAGGAGCCTTGGCTTAGGGTGTTAACCAAGAATGTCTGCAGAATCTTGCATCTTGCTGGAGAAACTCAGCAGGTCAGGCAACATCCACAGGAAGTAAAGGGTCACCTCCATTTCGAGCCTGCCGGAATAAGTATGTGGGGGGGAGAAAGGAGCAAAGAGAGGAGGGGAGGAAGAAGGGGCGGGAGGAGATGAGGAAAAGAGGGTGGAAGGGTCAGGGAAGGAGAGGAAAGGAAGGAGGAAGGGGCAGGGTGAGGAGAAAAGAGGAGGGAGGAAGGAGCAGGAGGAAGAGAGAAGGGACGAAGGGGGCAGTGGGAGAAGCCCAAGCAAACAGGTGGATATAGATGAGAGGGCAGAAGATTTTAAAAAAAAGCTGAAGTGGAGGGGGGGGGGGTGGGTGGAGTGTGGCTCTCCGAATGAAAGGGAAGGGAGTGGGGAGATGGAGGATAGAGGGATAGGGAAAGAGACTTGGGAAAGGTTTGATGGAAGTAGATCTATGTTATTGGCATCTGGCTGAAGAGGCTTACTATTGCATTTGAAAAGTCACTCTTCTAATGGTGCCTTTAAAGGACATTGTGTCTCTGGAGTGGGAACTGGTGACCCAGACCACCTACTGACATGGTTTAGAAGAACATAAGGAGCCAGAGTTGACCAAGATTGACAAGCAATAATAGAGAAATTTTAATATTACATGAAATTTCCTTCTTCCTGATGTGAGGGAAGACAAAAAGTCACCATGAGCATTGCCCAGTGCCTCTTAGAGAACAAGAGAAAGAGAAGCTTTCAGACTCTTCAGACTCTTTAGAGTCACTGAATGTCAATGGGTTCACCTCCAGCTCTCTACAACTGCTCAGATCCTTCTCCGATCCATTGTCAACTGGGCTCCAGGGTCCAAAGCTCTGACATGATCAGGAAGCCTTCATCCTTCAGCCCCCGAGGCCCTCCTACTTCCCTCAGCACCCTGACAGCTTCTGGTTGCATGAGCTCTCGACCACAGGCCTCTTGAGCATGTGATGTGACCATGGCTCATCTGTCTTTTCCCCAAAACCCTTAATTCCCCAAGCTTGCATTTGTGTTACAAATCCATTCAGTGAGGCAGCCTCCATTGATTCCTTGGGGCAGAGAATCCCTCAGGACCCACTCCCTGGGAAATGCAGTTCCTCCTCATCTCCGCCTTCAAAGAGAAAGTGGGTAAAATCAAAATGAACTTATTGGTAAAGAGAGATAGCATCACATTTTAATCCATAAACTCCCACCAGGTAGATCATAACAAGCACTTGGAACATTTTGTGATCATGCCTGGCCTTTGATGTTCAGTTGTTTGTGTTCTCCAGAAAATATTTGTACATAACAAAGTCCATCAAGCAATTTTTAAATTTAAAACTTTAATTTAGGCAAGCAGCAGAGAAACAGGCCTTTTCCAGCCCTCTGTGCGGGTCTCAAATTATTTTTTAAACCATGAGATCGGTGCCCAAATTGGCGGTGCCTCTGCTGGGCAGCGTACCACTTGGGGACGAGGGGTGCAGACTCTGGGGGAGCACTACCCTTTGAAATGGAGAAGAATGGTGGTCAATCCTACAGGAAGATGATCGAGGGGCTCAGTGGCTGAAGAGCACACGCAGACTATGGGCTGGAGTCTGGCTCATGGAATCAAGTCAAGTCAAGTTTATTGTCATCTGATTGTACAAGTACAACGTGACAAAACAGCATCCTCTGGTCCTTGGTGCAAAACATTGCAGACACACAACCTGACATAACACACATACAGACAAACAATATTGTTTTGTAAATTTGAGTGTCTCGGATGGTCAGTGTTCCTTTGGTCGTTCAGCATTCTTACTGCCCATGGGAAGAAGCTGTTTCTCAGCCTGGTGGGGCTGGCTCTGATACTCCTGATGGGGGCAGCTGTGTGCAGGGTGGAAGGGGTCCTCAATGATTTTATGCACCCTCTTCAGACAACGATCCCAGTGGATTGCGCTGATGAGGGGAGGGAGATTCCAATAATCCTCTCTGGCACTGTTAAGGCCTTATGTATTGACTTTCAGTCTATTTCTCTGCAGCAACCATACCACACTGTGATGCAGCCGGCCAGGATGCTCTCAATAAAGGTTGACACAATGGTTGACATGATGGTGACCCACTTCAGTCTTCTCAGGAAGTTCAGTGACTATTGTGCATTCCTGACAAGTGAGGAGATGTGTGCCCACAATAGATGCAGGCTCAGTACCAGAACTTATGTTAGTGGGGGAGGGCGTTAGTGATTTTGAGGGGGGGCTCGTTTAACAAGGGCTAGCAGGGACGTCAATGGAGGGGGGTGGGTGTGCCAGCAGAGACCTGTGCTAGCAGGCACCTCTCAATGGGGGGAGGTGTACCAGCAGGGACCTGTCGATGGAGGGTCTGTGCTATCAGGGACCTGTCAACGGAGTGGGGAGGTGTGCCAGCAGGGACCGGTTGACAGGGGGGAGGGTGCTGCCAGGGACCTACCTGTCATTAATGCCATCTGCCCCTCCGACATGGGGCATGAGGATATGATTTTTATTGCGTCAAGTGTCACTACTGCCGTTTGACGCACACTAGAGACGTAGCCGGAGGGTGGGCGGAGAGTGAGTCGCAAGGGTGCATCAATTTAGACACTACTGGCACAGGAAGGAGTGGGGCGGTCTGAAGGCCAGGGGTGGCCATGGCTGTTTGGGGGACACATCACCTTGTTTTGAGGGGGAAATGTCCACAGATGCCACCCCTTTGGTGTCGACCCTGGATAGATCACTGGTTAAGTGAACTCCAAGGAACTTGGTGCTCTCCACTCTCTCACCTACAGAGTTGTTGATGTGTAGTATAGGGTGGTCATTACTGGACCACCTGAAGTTCAAGGATATTTCCTTCATTTTCTTCAGATTCAGATTTAAATTTAGACATACAGCACAGTAACAGGCCATTTCAGCCCACAAACCCATCCCGCCCAATTACACTCATTTAACCTATAACCCACGGTACTTTTCAAAAGGTGGGAGGAAACCAGAGCCCCTGGGGGAAACTCACACAGACACTGGGAGAACAAGCAAACTCCTTACGGACAGCACTGGATTTGAACCCTGCTCCTGATGGCTGGTACAGTAACAGCGTTGCACTAACTGTTAAGCTATCTGTGCCAACAGGTTGTTACTCTTGCACCATTTCACGAGCTTTTCCACCTCTTCTCTCGTGCGATTCATCATTATAGCTGGGCTCCTCGCTGGTGTGTCATCTGCAAGCTTGATGACTTTGTTGGAGCTGGATCTGATGGTGCAGTTGGAGGTCAGTAGTGTGAACAGGAGCGGCCAGAGCACATAGCCCTGAGGTGCGCCAGTACTCAGGGTAATGGTGCTTGACGTTCTGCTACTGACCCAGATCTTTCCATTAGGAAGTACCAGGATCCAGTTGTAGAGGAGGGTGTTGAATCTTAACAAGGACAGCTTCTCCACCAGCCTCTTGAGAATGATGGTATTAAATGCTGAGCTAAAGTTAATGAACAGCAGCCTGGCGTATGAGGCATTGTTTTCCAGGTGGGCCTGGACGGAGTGAAATGACAAGACTGCAGCATCGTCTGTGGAACGGTTACTTCTACAGGCAAATGGAAATGGATCCAGTGTCCCTGGGAGGTGGGCTTTGATGCATTCCAAGACCATTCACTCGAAGCATTTCATTATGGTGAAGGTCGGTGCCACAGAGCAGTAGTCATTGAGGTCTGTTATTGTTGCCCTCTTGCATACCAGGATGATGGTGGCTGTCTTGAACCCTGCAGGAGTAATTGAGGTGTTGAAGATGTCTGTGAAGACCTCCGTCAATTGGTCTGCACAATCCTTCAGTACCCAGCTAGGTACATTGTTTGGTCCTGCCGCCTTGTGCGGGTTCACCTTGAATAGGGTTCTCCTCACGTCAACTGTGGATATGCAGGAGGCCCATTCATCAGGGCAACAAAGAGCTTTCTTTGCCATCATCCTGTTTTTCTCATCAAACCATGCATAGAAGGTGTTCAGTCTATCCGGAAGGGAAGCGTCATTGTCCTTAACTCGCAAGGTTGACCTGTGATCCGTTATAGTCCTGAACCCTTTCCACATGTACGTCTTGTCGCCGGTGTCGCACAGCTGTCTGTGGAACTTTTGTGCGTAAACCCCGCTTTGCCATTCGGATTGCACTGGAGAGTTAAGCCCTGGATGATCTTACCCTGTCCTTCACCCTGTCCTGAATTCAGCATCATGACCTCTGAGAAGGGTCTGGACCTCTGCATCGAACCATAGTTTCTGGTTAGCCCTGGTGGTGAAGCTTTTGAACATGGTGACATCCTCAATGCACTTGCTGATGCAGCAAGTCCCTGAGCTCATGTACTCCTCTACCTTCACATGGCCATTGTAGTTGGCCACCTCCCTGAAACACGTCCAGTCCATGGTCTCAAAGCACTCACCCCCCACAACCCCCCACCCCCCCAGGCCATGTCCTGATCTCCCTGTGAACTGACCTAGTTTGCTTTGCCAACACTGGGATTCGCTGGACGGATATGTGATTCATGCCACCAAGATGGGGGAAAGGTGCGTCCTTCTTTTTGAATATTTTATTTATAATTTTTCACACAGGCCTGTAGAGTCATATACCGCATCCTGCTGTCAATGACAGTTCACAATCTCGTATACATGTATATGTATTCCTTTTCTCTATGACTACAAGCCTGCGACATTGCCCACCCCTCCCCCACCTATAAAACTAAACGATTCGTTCATACTACAATGTCAATAACAATAACACACATTAACATGAGGGAAATGAATAAGAGACTATCACGGCTCAATGGACGGCTTCCGGCTCAGTGCTCATTCTTGACTTTCCTTGATCGGTATCAGTGCAGGAGAGAAGGAGCCGCAGCAGGGAACGGAAGAAGAATCACTTCCATGCACCTATGTAGTGCATGTATGGCTGCCAAATCTTCCGAAAGGAGCTGTACTTGTTTCTCAGATTGTAGGTTATTTTCTCCAGGCTGTAATGGAAGATTTAAATCATGTTTTTTTTTACTTTTGCAGCCTTTCCTTCTGCAAGGCTGAGAACCTGCTTGTGTTTTAGAATCAGCAGACATAAGCTAAATTCCACTGAGGAGCCAGAGATGCTGTTATCTGTCGAAAGGACATCTGTGTACCAAGAACATTTAATCTTCCTGCTTGTTTTGGTCACAGACTGTCAGAGGCCTAGCCTTGATGCAAAATAAACTATTGTATTCAAAGTGATAAGCTGAAAATTATGTTATTCGATAGAAGCCTAGGCATGCTAGCTTGCTCGCTTATCTTTCTTGCTGTGCTGGGAACAGGTGCTTGGGTAAGCAGTTTTTGGGTAATATAAGCCATGGTCCCGCTGCTGAAGTTTGAGACTCTCCGAGAGGTGGCAAGATCTCTCAGCAAGAAGAAGAACTTCTAGAGTCCAGCCAACGTCCCGGTCGGGGGAGATGGAGAAGCTGCTACTGGCGCCCTGACAACCTACTACAAGTGTGCAGTCGTTGCCTCGCTTCGGCAGTTGGGACCAGTCCAGGCATTGATAAGTATAGTTGGGAAGGGCTTGCATATTGTAGTTTGAAATCAACTTTTGAATTTGTAATAAACATTTGTATAAACTGAACTGCTCTGGGTGTGTGTATCTATTTCCTTTCGGCAGCTCAAACACTGTGACCAATCTAAAACGAACAAAATGAGAGGTATAAATTTACCCAAGACAAAGGGGAACGCAACTTTGTATCTCCTTGTTCCATCGCTTGATACTAAGAATTTTGTCAAACTTCCAAATCACCGCAATGCACTTCCTGGCCACTGCCAATGTGATTAACACAAATCGGATTTGAAATTTGGATAGCTTCATTGTAAGCCTACGTCCATTATATTTCCCAGCAGGAACACCTCTGGGTCCTGAAGGAACTGTTTACCTATAATTTTCTCCAGAACTTGGCCTAAATCCACCCAAAAGGGCCTCACCTTGGCACATGACCAGGTTGCATGCACAAACATCCTGGTTGCAACATCGCACCTAAAGCATTGATCCGGGAGTTCTGGTTTTGATCTATTGATTTTCTGTGGTGTTATGTACAACTGGTGCATAAAGTTATAATGGACCAATCTGTACTTTGCATTGGTCATGCTTCCCCGGTACAAGTCGGACCAGCACCTCTCATCAATTGTAATGCCCAAGACTGACTCCCATCTTTCTCTTGACCTATGAAGGCCAGTTTGGGTCCCTCTGACTGGAACAGGTAATAAATTGCTGAAATAAATTTCTTGTCAATCCCTATTGAATCAGGGCCTCTATGCTACTGCATCGAGGTAAGACCATACCTGGATTTAATACGTCCCATAGAAAATACCTTATTTGAAGATAGCAGTGGAATGTTTTATTCGGTAAATCATATTTATTTTTGAACTGTTCAAACGACATTAATTGCCCTTGCTTGTAACAGTCCTCTATTCACCTGACTCCCTTGCGGAGCCAGATGTCCAGAATCTTGTTATCCACTATCAGTGGTATTAATTTATTCGGAGTCAAGGGCGTTTTTGGGGACAACCCCACTTTAATATCCAAATACTGGTTGATTTTGGCCCAGATATTAATCACTTGTTTTTATATGGGGCTGCACTTCCCTGTCAACAATTTAATGTCCCATTTATAAATAAAATCCTCTGCTATCTTCTTGTCCACCAGGTGAAGATCAATTTGTGCCCAAGATGGTACATCTCCTCCCCAAAAAGGAGAGGCGATGTATCTCGACTGTGCCGCCCAATAATATTTTTTAAAGTCTGGAAATTTCAATGCATGTTAATTTTTCCATCAAGACCATTGGTACCCTACCATTCCAAAGAAACCTCCCAACCATATGTGATAACTGTTTGAAGAAACCCTGGGGCAACAACACAGGCAATGTTTGGAAAAGATATTGGAATCTAGGCAACACATACATTTTGATGCAGTTGACCCTGCCCACCAGTGTGTAGGTAGGGGCATTCACCTCTTTAAGTCCTCCTCAACTCGTCCCAGCAAAGGGGCATAATTTAACTTATATAAGTTATTCAGGTCACTGTCAATATTAACTCCTAGTTATTTGATCCCCTTCTGTGGCCACTTTAAATTACTCTTTAAATTGACTATAATTACCCTCAGTGAGTGGCATCACCTCACTCTTATCCCAATTGATCTTATACCCAGACAGTTCCCCATAGTCCTCCAAGTACCTTGTGCAGTCTCGGCAGAGAAGTCGCAGGGTCTGTCAAATATATCGGTATGTCATCAGCAAACAAATTAATTTTGTGTTTCTCCTGGCCCACTCTATAACCTTTGATGTCTTGATCCTGACGAATGACTTCTGCCAACGGTTCCATTGCCAGCACAAAAAAGAGCCGGTGAGAGTGGGCACCCTTGCCTACTAGATCTGGTAAGTGGTAAGGCTGGAGAGACCTGCCCATTGGTTACAACTTTTGCCTTGGGCGCGTGATATCGTGCCCTAATCCAATTTTGAAACATTGGTCCCAGCGCTGCCTTCTCCAGCACCTTGAATAAAAATTCCCACTCCAGTCTATTGAAGGGCTTTTCTGCATCCAAGGAGATAGCCAGACCCTTCTTATTTCTAGATTGTGCCAGATGCATAACACTCAGCAATCTGCCAATATTATCTACTGCCTGTCTTCCCTGCACAAAGCCTGTCTGATCCTTATTTATCAATTTTGGCAAATGCAATGCCTATCTATTTGCCAGGGCTTCAGCCAGGATCTTGTAATCGGTATTCAGGAGAGAAATTGGCCTATAGGAAGAGGGTATAAGCGGATCCTTACCCTTCTTCAAAATCATCGTAACAATCGCCACCAAAAAAATTCCGACAGGGACCGCGTTTCCCTCGCCTGGTCTACCACCTCCAAATACAGAGGCATTAATAACTCCTTAAATTCTTGATAGAACTCAGGCGGGAGCCCATCCTCCCCCAGAGACTTGCCTATTTGCAGCACACTCAATGCTTTATCCAGTTCTTCCTCAGTAAAAGGAGCCTTTGGGCTCAGGCAGGGGAGGTCTAATCTGGCTTGGAACTTGTCCTCTTGATTGATGTCCCCAGACAATTCAGATTTATATAATCCTTCATAAAATTCCCTGAAGGTCTTATTAATTTCCTTCGGTTTGTACGAGACCTGGCCATTCTCCATTCATATTGAATTAATTGTTCTAGAGGCTTGTTCTGCCCTCAACTGCCACACAAGTACCTTATGTGCTCTCTCCCCAACTCATAATATTTTTGTCTCAACCTCATGATAGCCTTTTCTATACTATACGTCTGACGCGTATTATTTTCCAATTACCTGTTTGTGAGAGCTCTGTAATGATCCTCTAGGCCTGATTCCTGAAAATCCTTTTCTAATTGGGTAATGTTCTTTTCCAATTCCTCCATTTATCTCATATAATTTTTTTTGACCATCTACGTATACCCAATTATCTGACCCCTCAAGTACACCTTGAGGGTGTCCAATAGAAGAAATTGATCTGGAGTAGAGGAGCAGTTGTCCTCACAAAACTGAGTTATTTGATCTTATATATCAAAACTCTTGACTTTTTCAATAGCAGAGTTAAGACGTCACCTGTATGCTGTATCCTGCTTATCTGGCATGTCTATAGTCAAGATCTGGGGGGAGTGATCTGAGAGAAGTCTTGCTCTGTACTCAGCCTCCATGATCCTACCCTTTAAATGGGTTGAAGCCAAAAATAAATCTTTTCTAGAGTAGGAGTCATGTTGTTTTGAGTAGAATGAGTAGTCTCTCTCTCTCTTTGATGCATTCTACGCCACACCTATTAAATTCAACTCTCTCATTTCACCGCTGTAGTCCTAGTTATACATTTTGTGGACTTGTCCAATACAAAATCCAGGCATAAATTAAAGTCACCCCCATTAAAATATTTTTATTCCCCGCCACCAAAAGATAGGGAACTATCCTGTATAAATTTTTCTCATGTCCAGGACTCTGAGTATATTTGACAGTGCACCATTACAAATCTACCTATTTTGAGTGCAGTCACCCTCTGTACCTGCACTGGAACACTCTTCCTTATTAAAAGTGCCACTCACCTTGCTTTTGACCCAAATGAGGAGGATATAATTTGGCCCACCCACTCTCTTTTTAACTTTTGATGTTCCCATTCAGTTAAATGTGTCTCTTAAAGAAAGGTCAGATCCATCCCCATTTTTTTAAATGTGTGTGAAAACCTTTTTCCATTTCACCGGACTGTTTAAGCCATTAACATTAAAATAGATTACCTTTATTCTCTTAGTCATTATCTCCAGGTTCTTCCCAAAGTACCTCCCACCTTGCTGCCACCCCCCGATGCACTCCCAATCTCTTACCATCCAACCTTTGATCTGCTCCACCTGAGCAGAGAGAATAAGCAAATAAAAAACAAGTGGGAGACAAAGACAAAGATGATAATTCAAATAACTGAGCAAAACAACATGAAACCAAGTGCAAAAGACATTCACAGTCACACTTCCCATTAATCCCATATAACCCTCCAAATGCAACCTCTGCCCCATACTATATCCACCCTCCCTTCTGTTTTGCTGACAGCCTCCTTCGGCTGTTAATCATTCCCCATAACATAAGGTTGTGCCACTGACACCCATCTTATCCACTCACCATCACCTGGGGTCCCCATGAAAAGTCACAGATAAAACTATTATAGCTACTTGGGTTAACACCTCTCTTAAAAAATGTACTTTAACAATTTAAATACCAAGAAAGTTAAGACAATATTAGTATAATCTAGACCATCGTTCATTCAAATTCTACTTCTCTTTTAAGTTTCCCACTGCAGGTAAATCTTCAGTGATTTCATGCACTTGCTTTGGGTCTGCAATAAATTTTGTTGTAACTCCTGGCAATGATACCTTTAGGGTGGCTGGGTACCTCAACACACAGTAGTAACCTTTTTGTTTAACTAATCTTTCAGCTGACTCAAATGCTTTACTTGTTTTCAGGAGGGTTGTGCTAATGTCTGGGGAGAAAAAAACGTAGTTGCCTTCTACCTCAAGGGGGGACCCTCTTCTAGCCACCCCCAGGATTTTTTCTTTGTGTTGGTAATGTAGCAATCTCACCAGGACAGATTGTGACCTTTGTCCGAGACCAGGTCTGGGAAAAAGAGATCTGTCTGCCCTTTCCACCTCGACTCTTTTACCCAGCACTTCTCTACCCAGCACCTTAGGGATCCAAGTTTGGAAGAAATGTCTTGGATTCTTCCCTTCCTCCCCTTCTTTTAGGCCCATTATCATAATGTTATTTCCTCTGCTAAAATTTTTTCCAAACATTTTCCATTTACTTTAATAATATTTCTATCTTATTACTTATACTTTGTTTAGTATCGTCGTGTGAACAATGCGATGTCCGTGCTGCATAATATGGTATCAGTGCTGAACAATGTGATGTTGGTGCTGCACAATGTGATGTCGGTGCTGTACAATGTGGTGTCGGTGCTGCACAATGTGGTGTCGGTGCTGCACAATGTGGTGTCGGTGCTGCACAATGTGGTGTCGGTGCTGCACAATGTGGTGTCGGTGCTGCACAATGTGATGTCGGTGCTGCACAATGTGATGTCGATGCTGCACAATGTGATGTCGATGCAGCACAATGTGATGTCGATGCTGCACAATGTGGTGTCGGTGCTGCACAATGTGGTGTCGGTGCTGAACAATGTGATGTCGATGCTGCACAATGTGCTGTCGATGCTGCACAATGTGATGTCGGTGCTGCACAATGTGATGTCGGTGCTGCACAATGTGATGTCGATGCTGCACAATGTGGTGTCGGTGCTGCACAATGTGATGTCGATGCTGCACAATGTGATGTCTATGCTGCACAATGGGATGTCGGTGCTGCACTGTGATGTCGATGCTGCACAATGTGAAGTCGATGCTGCACAATGTGGTGTCGGTGCTGCACAATGTGATGTCGATGCTGCACAATGTGATGTCGATGCTGCACAATGTGATGTCGATGCTGCAGAATGTGGTGTCGGGGCTGCAGAATGTGGTGACGGTGCTGCACAATGTGGTGTCGGTGCTGCACAAGTTGATGTCGGTGCTGCACAATGTGGTGTCGGTGCTGAACAATGTGATGTCGGTGCTGCACAACGTGATGTCGATGCTGCACAACGTGATGTCGGTGCTGTAAAATGCGGTGTCGTTGCTCCACAATGTGATGTCGATGCTGCACAATGTGGTGTCGATGCTGCACAATGTGATGTCGGTGTTGCACAATGTGGTGTCGATGCTGCTCAATGTGATGTCGATGCTGCACAATGTGGGATCGATGCTGCACAATGTGGTGTCGGTGCTGCACAATGTGGTGTCGATGCTGCACAATGTGATGTCGATGCTGCACAATGTGGTGTCGGTGCTGCACAATGTGGTGTTGATGCTGCACAATGTGATGTCGGTGCGGCACAATGTAGTATCAGTCCATCACAATGTGATGTTGATGCTACACAATGAGATGTCGGTGCTGCACAATGTGGTGAATGAGCTGCACAATGTGGTGTCGGTGCGGCACAATTTGCTGTCGGTGCTGCACAATGTGGTATCAGTCCATCACAATGTAATGTTGATGCTACACAATGAGATGTCGGTGCTGCACAATGTGGTGTCGGTGCGGCACAATGTGGTGTTGATGCTACACAATGAGATGTCGGTGCTACACAATGTGGTGTCGGTGCTGTACAATGTGATGTTGGGGCTGAAAAATGTGGTGTCGGTGCGGCACAGTGTGATGTCGGTGCTGCACAATGTGGTGTCGGTGCGGCACAATTTTGTGTCGGTGATGTACAATGTGGTGTCGGTGCTGCACAATGTGCTATCAGTCCATCACAATGTAATGTTGATGGTACGCAATGAGATGTCGGTGTTGCACAATGTGGTGTCGGTGCGGCACAATTTGATGTCGGTGTTGCACAATGTGGTGTCGGTGCTGCACAACGTGATGTCGGTACTGCACAATGTGGTGTCAGTGCTGTACAATGTGGTGTCGGTGCTGCACAATGTGGTGTCAGTGCTGTACAATGTGGTGTCGGTAATGCACAATGTGGTGTCAGTGCTGTACAATGTGATGTCGGTGTTGAACAATGTGATGTTGGTGCTGCACAATGTGATGTTGGTGCTGCACAATGTGGTGTCGGTGCTGCACAATGTGCTGTCGGTGCGGCACAATGTGATGTCGGTGCTGCAAAATGTGGTGTCGGTGCAGAACAATGTGATGTTGGTGCTGCACAATGAGGTGTCGGTGCTGCAAAATGTGGTGTCGGTGCTGCACAATGTGGTGTCGGTGCTGCACAATGTGGTGTCAGTGCTGTACAATGTGGTGTCGGTGCTGCACAATGTGGTGTCGGTGCTGCACAATGTGATGTCGGTGCTGCACAATGTGGTGTCGGTGCTGTACAATGTGGTGTCGGTGCTGAACAATGTGGTGTCAGTGCAGTACAATGTGGTGTCGGTGCTGTACAATGTGGTGTCGGTGCTGCACAATGTGGTGTCGGTGGGGTAGAATGTGGTGTCGGTGCTGTACAATGTGGTGTCGGTGCTGCACAATGTGATGTCGGTGCTGCACAATATCGTGTCGCTGCCTCACAATGTTGTGTAAGTCCTGTACAATGTGGTGTCAGTGCTGCACAATGTGGTGTCGGTGCTGAACAATGTGGTGTCAGTGCAGTACAATGAGGTGTCGGTGCTGCAAAATGTGGTGTCGGTGCTGCACAATGTGGTGTCGGTGCTGCACAATGTGGTGTCGGTTCTGCACAATGTGGTGTCAGTGCTGTACAATGTGGTGTCGTTGCTGCACAATGTGGTGTCGGTGCTGCACAATGAGATGTCGGTGCTGCACAATGTGGTGTCAGTGCTGTACAATGTGGTGTCAGTGCTGCACAATGTGGTGTCAGTGCAGTATAATGTGGTGTCGGTGCTGTACAATGTGGTGTCGGTGCTGCACAATGTGGTGTCGGTGGGGTAGAATGTGGTGTCGGTGCTGTACAATATGGTGTCGGTGCTGCACAATGTGGTGTTGGTGGGGTAGAATGTGGTGTCGCTGCTGTACAATGTGGTGTCGGTGCTGCACAATGTGATGTCGGTGCTGCCCAATGAGATGTCGGTGCTGCACAATGTGGTGTCAGTGATGTACAATGTGGTGTCAGTGATGCAGAATGTGACGTTGGTGCTGCACAATGTTGTGTCGGTGCTGAACAATGTTGTGTCGGTGCTGCACAATGTGGTATCGGTGCTGCACAATGTGATGTTGGTGCTGTACAATATGGTGTCGAGGCTGTACAATGTGGTGTCGGTGTTTAACAATGTGGTGTTGGTGCTGCACAATGTGGTGTCGGTGCTGAACAATGTGATGTTGGTGCTGAACAATGTTGCGTCGGTGCTGCACAATGTGGTGTCAGTGGAGCACAATGTGATGTTGGTGCTGCACAAAGAGGTGTCGGTGCGGCACATTGTGGTGTCGGTGCTGCACAATGTGGAGTCGGTGCGGGACAATGTGGTGTCGTTGCTGAACATTGTGATGTCGATGCTGCACAATGTGGTGTCTGTGCGGCACAATGTGGTGTCGATGCTGAACAATGTAATGTCGGTGCTGCACAATGTGGTGTCGGTGCGGAACAATGTGGTGTCGGTGCTGCACAATGTGGTGTCAGTACTGCACAGTGTGGTGTCGGTGGTGCACAATGTGATGTTGGTGCTGCACAATGTGGTGTCGATGGTGCACAATGTGGTGTCGGTGCTGTACAATGTGGTGTCGGTGCGGCACAATGTGGTGTCGGTGCTGCACAATGTGGTGTCGGTGCTGAACAATGTGATGTTGGTGCTGCACAATGTGGTGTTGTTGCGGCACAATGTGATGTTGATGCTGCACAATGAGGTGTCGGTGCGGCACAATGTGGTGTCGGTGCTGCACAATGTGGTGTCAGTACTGCACAGTGTGGTGTCGGTGGTGCACAATATGATGTCGGTGCTGCACAATGTGGTGTCGGTGCTGAACGATGTGATGTTGGTGCTCCACAATGTGGTGTCGGTGGTGCACAATGTGATGTCTGTGCTGTACAATGTGGTGTCGGTGTTGCACAATGTGGTGTCAGTGCTGTAAAATGTGGTGTCGGTGCTGCACAATGTGGTGTCGGTGGTGCACAATGTGATGTCGGTGCTGCACAATGTGGTGTCGGTGCTGCACAACGTGATGTCGGTGCTGCACAATGTGGTGTCAGTGCTGTACAATGTGGTGTCGGTGCGGCACAATGTGATGTAGGTGCTGCAAAATGTGGTGTCGGTGCGGAACAATGTGATGTTGGTGCTGCACAATGAGGTGTCGGTGCTGCAAAATGTGGTTTCGATGCTGCACAATGTGGTGTCGGTGCTGAAGAATGTGATGTTGGTGCTGCACAAAGTGGTGTCAGTGCTGTACAATGTGGTGTCGGAGCTGCACAATGTGGTGTCAGTGCTGTACAATGTGGTGTCGGTGCGGCACAATGTGATTTAGGTGCTGCAAAATGTGGTGTCGGTGCTGCACAATGTGGTGTCGGTGCTGCACAATGTGGTGTCAGTGCTGTACAATGTCGTGTCGGTGCTGCACAATGTGGTGTCGGTGCTGCACAATGTGATGTCGGTGCTGCACAATGTGGTGTCAGTGCTGTAAAATGTGGTGTCGGTGCAGCACAATGTGGTGTCGGTGCTGCACAACGTGATGTCGGTGCTGCACAATGTGGTGTCGGTGCTGCACAATGTGATGTTCGGTGCTGAACAATGTGATGTTGGTGCTGCACAATGTGATGTTGGTGCTGCACAATGTGGTGTCAGTGCTGCACAATGTGGTGTCGGTGCGGCACAATTTGATGTCGGTGTTGCAAAATGTGGTGTCGGTGCGGAACAATGTGATGTTGGTGCTGCACAATGAGGTGTCGGTGCTGCACAATGTGGTGTCAGTGCAGTATAATGTGGTGTCGGTGCTGTACAATGTGGTGTCGGTGCTGCACAATGTGGTGTCGGTGGGGTAGAATGTGGTGTCGCTGCTGTACAATATGGTGTCGGTGCTGCACAATATGGTGTTGGTGGGGTAGAATGTGGTGTCGCTGCTGTACAATGTGGTGTCGGTGTTGCACAATGTGATGTCGGTGCTGCCTAATGAGATGTCGGTGCTGCACAATGTGGTGTCAGTGATGTACAATGTGGTGTCAGTGATGCAGAATGTGACGTTGGTGCTGCACAATGTTGTGTCGGTGCTGAACAATGTTGTGTCGGTGCTGCACAATGTGGTATCGGTGCTGCACAATGTGATGTTGCAGCTGTACAATATGGTGTCGAGGCTGTACAATGTGGTGTCGGTGTTTAACAATGTGGTGTTGGTGCTGAACAATGTTGCGTCGGTGCTGCACAATGTGGTGTCAGTGGAGCACAATGTGATGTTGGTGCTGCAAAAAGTGGTGTCGGTGCGGCACATTGTGGTGTCGGTGCTGCACAATGTGGAGTCGGTGCGGCACAATGTGGTGTCGATGCTGAACAATGTAATGTCGGTGCTGCACAATGTGGTGTCGGTGCGGCACAATGTGGTGTCGGTGCTGCACAATGTGGTGTCAGTACTGCACAGTGTGGTGTCGGTGGTGCACAATGTGATGTTGGTGCTGCACAATGTGGTGTCGATGGTGCACAATGTGGTGTCGGTGCTGTAAAATGTGGTGTCGGTGCGGCACAATGTGGTGTCGGTGCTGCACAATGTGGTGTCGGTGCTGAACAATGTGATGTTGGTGCTGCACAATGTGGTGTTGTTGCGGCACAATGTGATGTTGATGCTGCACAATGAGGTGTCGGTGCTGCACAATGTGTTGTCGGTGCTGCACAATATGGTATCGGTGCTGCACGATGTGATGTTGGGTCTGCACAATGTGGTGTCAGTGGAGCACAATGTGATGTTGGTGCTGTACAATATGGTGTCGAGGCTGTACAATGTGGTGTCGGTGTTTAACAAAGTGGTGTTGGTGCTGCACAATGTGGTGTCGGTGCTGCACAATGTGGTGTCGGTGCTGCAGAATGTGATGTTGTTGCTGTAGAATGTGGTGTCGGTGCTGAACAATGTTGTGTCGGTGCTGAACAATGTTGTGTCGGTGCTGCACAATCTGGTGTCAGTGGAGCACAATGTGATGTTGGTGTGGCACAATGTGGTGTCGGTGCGGCACATTGTGGTGTCGGTGCTGCACAATGTGGTGTCAGTGTTGTAAAATGTGGTGTCGGTGCTGCACAATGTGGTGTCGGTGCTGCACAACGTGATGTCGGTACTGCACAATGTGGTGTCAGTGCTGTACAATGTGGTGTCGGTGCTGCACAATGTGGTGTCAGTGCTGTACAATGTGGTGTCGGTGATGCACAATGTGGTGTCAGTGCTGTACAATGTGATGTCGGTGTTGAACAATGTGATGTTGGTGCTGCACAATGTGATGTTGGTGCTGCACAATGTGGTGTCGGTGCTGCACAATGTGCTGTCGGTGCGGCACAATGTGATGTCGGTGCTGCAAAATGTGGTGTCAGTACTGGACAGTGTGGTGTCGGTGGTGCACAATGTGGTGTCGATGCTGAACAATGTAATGTCGGTGCTGCACAATGTGGTGTCAGTGCGGCACAATGTGGTGTCGGTGCTGCACAATGTGGTGTCAGTACTGCACAGTGTGGTGTCGGTGGTGCACAATGTGATGTTGGTGCTGCACAATGTGGTGTCGATGGTGCACAATGTGGTGTCGGTGCTGTACAATGTGGTGTCGGTGCGGCACAATGTGGTGTCGGTGCTGCACAATGTGGTGTCGGTGCTGAACAATGTGATGTTGGTGCTGCACAATGTGGTGTTGTTGCGGCACAATGTGATGTTGATGCTGCACAATGAGGTGTCGGTGCTGCACAATGTGTTGTCGGTGTTGCACAATATGGTATCGGTGCTGCACGATGTGATGTTGGGTCTGCACAATGTGGTGTCAGTGGAGCACAATGTGATGTTGGTGCTGTACAATATGGTGTCGAGGCTGTACAATGTGGTGTCGGTGTTTAACAAAGTGGTGTTGGTGCTGCACAATGTGGTGTCGGTGCTGCACAATGTGGTGTCGGTGCTGCAGAATGTGATGTTGTTGCTGTAGAATGTGGTGTCGGTGCAGAACAATGTTGTGTCGGTGCTGAACAATGTTGTGTCGGTGCTGCAAAATGTGGTGTCAGTGGAGCACAATGTGATGTTGGTGTGGCACAATGTGGTGTCGGTGCGGCACATTGTGGTGTCGGTGCTGCACAATGTGGTGTCAGTGTTGTAAAATGTGGTGTCGGTGCTGCACAATGTGGTGTCGGTGCTGCACAACGTCATGTCGGTACTGCACAATGTGGTGTCAGTGCTGTACAATGTGGTGTCGGTGCTGCACAATGTGGTGTCAGTGCTGTACAATGTGGTGTCGGTGATGCACAATGTGGTGTCAGTGCTGTACAATGTGATGTCGGTGTTGAACATTGTGATGTCGATGCTGCACAATGTGGTGTCTGTGCGGCACAATGTGGTGTCGAAGCTGAACAATGTAATGTCGGTGCTGCACAATGTGGTGTCGGTGCGGCACAATGTGGTGTCGGTGCTGCACAATGTGGTGTCAGTACTGCACAGTGTGGTGTCGGTGGTGCACAATGTGATGTTGGTGCTGCACAATGTGGTGTCGATGGTGCACAATGTGGTGTCGGTGCTGCACAATGTGGTGTCAGTGCGGTACAATGTGGTGTCGGTGCTGCACAATGTGGTGTCGGTGCTGCACAATGTGATGTCGGTGCTGCACAATGTGGTGTCGGTGCTGTTAAATGTGGTGTCGGTGCTGAACAATGTGGTGTCAGTGCAGTACAATGTGGTGTCGGTGCTGTACAATGTGGTGTCGGTGCTGCACAATGTGGTGTCGGTGGGGTAGAATGTGGTGTAGGTGCTGTACAATGTGGTGTCGGTGCTGCACAATGTGATGTCGGTGCTGCACAATATCGTGTCGCTGCCTCACAATGTTGTGTCAGTCCTGTACAATGTGGTGTCAGTGCTGCACAATGTGGTGTCGGTGCTGAACAATGTGGTGTCAGTGCAGTACAATGAGGTGTCGGTGCTGCAAAATGTAGTGTCGGTGCTGCACAATGTGGTGTCGGTGCTGCACAATGTGGTGTCGGTTCTGCACAATGTGGTGTCAGTGCTGTACAATGTGGTGTCGTTGCTGCACAATGTGGTGTCGGTGCTGCACAATGAGATGTCGGTGCTGCACAATGTGGTGTCAGTGCTGTACAATGTGGTGTCAGTGCTGCACAATGTGGTGTCAGTGCAGTATAATGTGGTGTCGGTGCTGTACAATGTGGTGTCGGTGCTGCACAATGTGTTGTCGGTGGGGTAGAATGTGGTGTCGGTGCTGCAAAATGTGGTGTCGGTGCAGAACAATGTGATGTTGGTGCTGCACAATGAGGTGTCGGTGCTGCAAAATGTGGTGTCGGTGCTGCACAATGTGGTGTCGGTGCTGCACAATGTGGTGTCAGTGCTGTACAATGTGGTGTCGGTGCTGCACAATGTGGTGTCGGTGCTGCACAATGTGATGTCGGTGCTGCACAATGTGGTGTCGGTGCTGTACAATGTGGTGTCGGTGCTGAACAATGTGGTGTCAGTGCAGTACAATGTGGTGTCGGTGCTGTACAATGTGGTGTCGGTGCTGCACAATGTGGTGTCGGTGGGGTAGAATGTGGTGTCGGTGCTGTACAATGTGGTGTCGGTGCTGCACAATGTGATGTCGGTGCTGCACAATATCGTGTCGCTGCCTCACAATGTTGTGTAAGTCCTGTACAATGTGGTGTCAGTGCTGCACAATGTGGTGTCGGTGCTGAACAATGTGGTGTCAGTGCAGTACAATGAGGTGTCGGTGCTGCAAAATGTGGTGTCGGTGCTGCACAATGTGGTGTCGGTGCTGCACAATGTGGTGTCGGTTCTGCACAATGTGGTGTCAGTGCTGTACAATGTGGTGTCGTTGCTGCACAATGTGGTGTCGGTGCTGCACAATGAGATGTCGGTGCTGCACAATGTGGTGTCAGTGCTGTACAATGTGGTGTCAGTGCTGCACAATGTGGTGTCAGTGCAGTATAATGTGGTGTCGGTGCTGTACAATGTGGTGTCGGTGCTGCACAATGTGGTGTCGGTGGGGTAGAATGTGGTGTCGGTGCTGTACAATATGGTGTCGGTGCTGCACAATGTGGTGTTGGTGGGGTAGAATGTGGTGTCGCTGCTGTACAATGTGGTGTCGGTGCTGCACAATGTGATGTCGGTGCTGCCCAATGAGATGTCGGTGCTGCACAATGTGGTGTCAGTGATGTACAATGTGGTGTCAGTGATGCAGAATGTGACGTTGGTGCTGCACAATGTTGTGTCGGTGCTGAACAATGTTGTGTCGGTGCTGCACAATGTGGTATCGGTGCTGCACAATGTGATGTTGGTGCTGTACAATATGGTGTCGAGGCTGTACAATGTGGTGTCGGTGTTTAACAATGTGGTGTTGGTGCTGCACAATGTGGTGTCGGTGCTGAACAATGTGATGTTGGTGCTGAACAATGTTGCGTCGGTGCTGCACAATGTGGTGTCAGTGGAGCACAATGTGATGTTGGTGCTGCACAAAGAGGTGTCGGTGCGGCACATTGTGGTGTCGGTGCTGCACAATGTGGAGTCGGTGCGGGACAATGTGGTGTCGTTGCTGAACATTGTGATGTCGATGCTGCACAATGTGGTGTCTGTGCGGCACAATGTGGTGTCGATGCTGAACAATGTAATGTCGGTGCTGCACAATGTGGTGTCGGTGCGGAACAATGTGGTGTCGGTGCTGCACAATGTGGTGTCAGTACTGCACAGTGTGGTGTCGGTGGTGCACAATGTGATGTTGGTGCTGCACAATGTGGTGTCGATGGTGCACAATGTGGTGTCGGTGCTGTACAATGTGGTGTCGGTGCGGCACAATGTGGTGTCGGTGCTGCACAATGTGGTGTCGGTGCTGAACAATGTGATGTTGGTGCTGCACAATGTGGTGTTGTTGCGGCACAATGTGATGTTGATGCTGCACAATGAGGTGTCGGTGCAGCACAATGTGGTGTCGGTGCTGCACAATGTGGTGTCAGTACTGCACAGTGTGGTGTCGGTGGTGCACAATATGATGTCGGTGCTGCACAATGTGGTGTCGGTGCTGAACGATGTGATGTTGGTGCTCCACAATGTGGTGTCGGTGGTGCACAATGTGATGTCTGTGCTGTACAATGTGGTGTCGGTGTTGCACAATGTGGTGTCAGTGCTGCACAATGTGGTGTCGGTGGTGCACAATGTGATGTCGGTGCTGCACAATGTGGTGTCGGTGCTGCACAACGTGATGTCGGTGCTGCACAATGTGGTGTCAGTGCTGTACAATGTGGTGTCGGTGCGGCACAATGTGATGTAGGTGCTGCAAAATGTGGTGTCGGTGCGGAACAATGTGATGTTGGTGCTGCACAATGAGGTGTCGGTGCTGCAAAATGTGGTTTCGATGCTGCACAATGTGGTGTCGGTGCTGAAGAATGTGATGTTGGTGCTGCACAAAGTGGTGTCAGTGCTGTACAATGTGGTGTCGGAGCTGCACAATGTGGTGTCAGTGCTGTACAATGTGGTGTCGGTGCGGCACAATGTGATTTAGGTGCTGCAAAATGTGGTGTCGGTGCTGCACAATGTGGTGTCGGTGCTGCACAATGTGATGTCGGTGCTGCACAATGTGGTGTCAGTGCTGTAAAATGTGGTGTCGGTGCAGCACAATGTGGTGTCGGTGCTGCACAACGTGATGTCGGTGCTGCACAATGTGGTGTCGGTGCTGCACAATGTGATGTTCGGTGCTGAACAATGTGATGTTGGTGCTGCACAATGTGATGTTGGTGCTGCACAATGTGGTGTCAGTGCTGCACAATGTGGTGTCGGTGCGGCACAATTTGATGTCGGTGTTGCAAAATGTGGTGTCGGTGCGGAACAATGTGATGTTGGTGCTGCACAATGAGGTGTCGGTGCTGCACAATGTGGTGTCAGTGCAGTATAATGTGGTGTCGGTGCTGTACAATGTGGTGTCGGTGCTGCACAATGTGGTGTCGGTGGGGTAGAATGTGGTGTCGCTGCTGTACAATATGGTGTCGGTGCTGCACAATATGGTGTTGGTGGGGTAGAATGTGGTGTCGCTGCTGTACAATGTGGTGTCGGTGTTGCACAATGTGATGTCGGTGCTGCCTAATGAGATGTCGGTGCTGCACAATGTGGTGTCAGTGATGTACAATGTGGTGTCAGTGATGCAGAATGTGACGTTGGTGCTGCACAATGTTGTGTCGGTGCTGAACAATGTTGTGTCGGTGCTGCACAATGTGGTATCGGTGCTGCACAATGTGATGTTGCAGCTGTACAATATGGTGTCGAGGCTGTACAATGTGGTGTCGGTGTTTAACAATGTGGTGTCGGTGCTGCACAATGTGATGTCGGTGCTGCACAATATCGTGTCGCTGCCTCACAATGTTGTGTAAGTCCTGTACAATGTGGTGTCAGTGCTGCACAATGTGGTGTCGGTGCTGAACAATGTGGTGTCAGTGCAGTACAATGAGGTGTCGGTGCTGCAAAATGTGGTGTCGGTGCTGCACAATGTGGTGTCGGTGCTGCACAATGTGGTGTCGGTTCTGCACAATGTGGTGTCAGTGCTGTACAATGTGGTGTCGTTGCTGCACAATGTGGTGTCGGTGCTGCACAATGAGATGTCGGTGCTGCACAATGTGGTGTCAGTGCTGTACAATGTGGTGTCAGTGCTGCACAATGTGGTGTCAGTGCAGTATAATGTGGTGTCGGTGCTGTACAATGTGGTGTCGGTGCTGCACAATGTGGTGTCGGTGGGGTAGAATGTGGTGTCGGTGCTGTACAATATGGTGTCGGTGCTGCACAATGTGGTGTTGGTGGGGTAGAATGTGGTGTCGCTGCTGTACAATGTGGTGTCGGTGCTGCACAATGTGATGTCGGTGCTGCCCAATGAGATGTCGGTGCTGCACAATGTGGTGTCAGTGATGTACAATGTGGTGTCAGTGATGCAGAATGTGACGTTGGTGCTGCACAATGTTGTGTCGGTGCTGAACAATGTTGTGTCGGTGCTGCACAATGTGGTATCGGTGCTGCACAATGTGATGTTGGTGCTGTACAATATGGTGTCGAGGCTGTACAATGTGGTGTCGGTGTTTAACAATGTGGTGTTGGTGCTGCACAATGTGGTGTCGGTGCTGAACAATGTGATGTTGGTGCTGAACAATGTTGCGTCGGTGCTGCACAATGTGGTGTCAGTGGAGCACAATGTGATGTTGGTGCTGCACAAAGAGGTGTCGGTGCGGCACATTGTGGTGTCGGTGCTGCACAATGTGGAGTCGGTGCGGGACAATGTGGTGTCGTTGCTGAACATTGTGATGTCGATGCTGCACAATGTGGTGTCTGTGCGGCACAATGTGGTGTCGATGCTGAACAATGTAATGTCGGTGCTGCACAATGTGGTGTCGGTGCGGAACAATGTGGTGTCGGTGCTGCACAATGTGGTGTCAGTACTGCACAGTGTGGTGTCGGTGGTGCACAATGTGATGTTGGTGCTGCACAATGTGGTGTCGATGGTGCACAATGTGGTGTCGGTGCTGTACAATGTGGTGTCGGTGCGGCACAATGTGGTGTCGGTGCTGCACAATGTGGTGTCGGTGCTGAACAATGTGATGTTGGTGCTGCACAATGTGGTGTTGTTGCGGCACAATGTGATGTTGATGCTGCACAATGAGGTGTCGGTGCGGCACAATGTGGTGTCGGTGCTGCACAATGTGGTGTCAGTACTGCACAGTGTGGTGTCGGTGGTGCACAATATGATGTCGGTGCTGCACAATGTGGTGTCGGTGCTGAACGATGTGATGTTGGTGCTCCACAATGTGGTGTCGGTGGTGCACAATGTGATGTCTGTGCTGTACAATGTGGTGTCGGTGTTGCACAATGTGGTGTCAGTGCTGCACAATGTGGTGTCGGTGGTGCACAATGTGATGTCGGTGCTGCACAATGTGGTGTCGGTGCTGCACAACGTGATGTCGGTGCTGCACAATGTGGTGTCAGTGCTGTACAATGTGGTGTCGGTGCGGCACAATGTGATGTAGGTGCTGCAAAATGTGGTGTCGGTGCGGAACAATGTGATGTTGGTGCTGCACAATGAGGTGTCGGTGCTGCAAAATGTGGTTTCGATGCTGCACAATGTGGTGTCGGTGCTGAAGAATGTGATGTTGGTGCTGCACAAAGTGGTGTCAGTGCTGTACAATGTGGTGTCGGAGCTGCACAATGTGGTGTCAGTGCTGTACAATGTGGTGTCGGTGCGGCACAATGTGATTTAGGTGCTGCAAAATGTGGTGTCGGTGCTGCACAATGTGGTGTCGGTGCTGCACAATGTGATGTCGGTGCTGCACAATGTGGTGTCAGTGCTGTAAAATGTGGTGTCGGTGCAGCACAATGTGGTGTCGGTGCTGCACAACGTGATGTCGGTGCTGCACAATGTGGTGTCGGTGCTGCACAATGTGATGTTCGGTGCTGAACAATGTGATGTTGGTGCTGCACAATGTGATGTTGGTGCTGCACAATGTGGTGTCAGTGCTGCACAATGTGGTGTCGGTGCGGCACAATTTGATGTCGGTGTTGCAAAATGTGGTGTCGGTGCGGAACAATGTGATGTTGGTGCTGCACAATGAGGTGTCGGTGCTGCACAATGTGGTGTCAGTGCAGTATAATGTGGTGTCGGTGCTGTACAATGTGGTGTCGGTGCTGCACAATGTGGTGTCGGTGGGGTAGAATGTGGTGTCGCTGCTGTACAATATGGTGTCGGTGCTGCACAATATGGTGTTGGTGGGGTAGAATGTGGTGTCGCTGCTGTACAATGTGGTGTCGGTGTTGCACAATGTGATGTCGGTGCTGCCTAATGAGATGTCGGTGCTGCACAATGTGGTGTCAGTGATGTACAATGTGGTGTCAGTGATGCAGAATGTGACGTTGGTGCTGCACAATGTTGTGTCGGTGCTGAACAATGTTGTGTCGGTGCTGCACAATGTGGTATCGGTGCTGCACAATGTGATGTTGCAGCTGTACAATATGGTGTCGAGGCTGTACAATGTGGTGTCGGTGTTTAACAATGTGGTGTTGGTGCTGAACAATGTTGCGTCGGTGCTGCACAATGTGGTGTCAGTGGAGCACAATGTGATGTTGGTGCTGCAAAAAGTGGTGTCGGTGCGGCACATTGTGGTGTCGGTGCTGCACAATGTGGAGTCGGTGCGGCACAATGTGGTGTCGATGCTGAACAATGTAATGTCGGTGCTGCACAATGTGGTGTCGGTGCGGCACAATGTGGTGTCGGTGCTGCACAATGTGGTGTCAGTACTGCACAGTGTGGTGTCGGTGGTGCACAATGTGATGTTGGTGCTGCACAATGTGGTGTCGATGGTGCACAATGTGGTGTCGGTGCTGTAAAATGTGGTGTCGGTGCGGCACAATGTGGTGTCGGTGCTGCACAATGTGGTGTCGGTGCTGAACAATGTGATGTTGGTGCTGCACAATGTGGTGTTGTTGCGGCACAATGTGATGTTGATGCTGCACAATGAGGTGTCGGTGCTGCACAATGTGTTGTCGGTGCTGCACAATATGGTATCGGTGCTGCACGATGTGATGTTGGGTCTGCACAATGTGGTGTCAGTGGAGCACAATGTGATGTTGGTGCTGTACAATATGGTGTCGAGGCTGTACAATGTGGTGTCGGTGTTTAACAAAGTGGTGTTGGTGCTGCACAATGTGGTGTCGGTGCTGCACAATGTGGTGTCGGTGCTGCAGAATGTGATGTTGTTGCTGTAGAATGTGGTGTCGGTGCTGAACAATGTTGTGTCGGTGCTGAACAATGTTGTGTCGGTGCTGCACAATCTGGTGTCAGTGGAGCACAATGTGATGTTGGTGTGGCACAATGTGGTGTCGGTGCGGCACATTGTGGTGTCGGTGCTGCACAATGTGGTGTCAGTGTTGTAAAATGTGGTGTCGGTGCTGCACAATGTGGTGTCGGTGCTGCACAACGTGATGTCGGTACTGCACAATGTGGTGTCAGTGCTGTACAATGTGGTGTCGGTGCTGCACAATGTGGTGTCAGTGCTGTACAATGTGGTGTCGGTGATGCACAATGTGGTGTCAGTGCTGTACAATGTGATGTCGGTGTTGAACAATGTGATGTTGGTGCTGCACAATGTGATGTTGGTGCTGCACAATGTGGTGTCGGTGCTGCACAATGTGCTGTCGGTGCGGCACAATGTGATGTCGGTGCTGCAAAATGTGGTGTCAGTACTGGACAGTGTGGCGTCGGTGGTGCACAATGTGGTGTCGATGCTGAACAATGTAATGTCGGTGCTGCACAATGTGGTGTCAGTGCGGCACAATGTGGTGTCGGTGCTGCACAATGTGGTGTCAGTACTGCACAGTGTGGTGTCGGTGGTGCACAATGTGATGTTGGTGCTGCACAATGTGGTGTCGATGGTGCACAATGTGGTGTCGGTGCTGTACAATGTGGTGTCGGTGCGGCACAATGTGGTGTCGGTGCTGCACAATGTGGTGTCGGTGCTGAACAATGTGATGTTGGTGCTGCACAATGTGGTGTTGTTGCGGCACAATGTGATGTTGATGCTGCACAATGAGGTGTCGGTGCTGCACAATGTGTTGTCGGTGTTGCACAATATGGTATCGGTGCTGCACGATGTGATGTTGGGTCTGCACAATGTGGTGTCAGTGGAGCACAATGTGATGTTGGTGCTGTACAATATGGTGTCGAGGCTGTACAATGTGGTGTCGGTGTTTAACAAAGTGGTGTTGGTGCTGCACAATGTGGTGTCGGTGCTGCACAATGTGGTGTCGGTGCTGCAGAATGTGATGTTGTTGCTGTAGAATGTGGTGTCGGTGCAGAACAATGTTGTGTCGGTGCTGAACAATGTTGTGTCGGTGCTGCAAAATGTGGTGTCAGTGGAGCACAATGTGATGTTGGTGTGGCACAATGTGGTGTCGGTGCGGCACATTGTGGTGTCGGTGCTGCACAATGTGGTGTCAGTGTTGTAAAATGTGGTGTCGGTGCTGCACAATGTGGTGTCGGTGCTGCACAACGTCATGTCGGTACTGCACAATGTGGTGTCAGTGCTGTACAATGTGGTGTCGGTGCTGCACAATGTGGTGTCAGTGCTGTACAATGTGGTGTCGGTGATGCACAATGTGGTGTCAGTGCTGTACAATGTGATGTCGGTGTTGAACATTGTGATGTCGATGCTGCACAATGTGGTGTCTGTGCGGCACAATGTGGTGTCGAAGCTGAACAATGTAATGTCGGTGCTGCACAATGTGGTGTCGGTGCGGCACAATGTGGTGTCGGTGCTGCACAATGTGGTGTCAGTACTGCACAGTGTGGTGTCGGTGGTGCACAATGTGATGTTGGTGCTGCACAATGTGGTGTCGATGGTGCACAATGTGGTGTCGGTGCTGCACAATGTGGTGTCAGTGCGGTACAATGTGGTGTCGGTGCTGCACAATGTGGTGTCGGTGCTGCACAATGTGATGTCGGTGCTGCACAATGTGGTGTCGGTGCTGTTAAATGTGGTGTCGGTGCTGAACAATGTGGTGTCAGTGCAGTACAATGTGGTGTCGGTGCTGTACAATGTGGTGTCGGTGCTGCACAATGTGGTGTCGGTGGGGTAGAATGTGGTGTAGGTGCTGTACAATGTGGTGTCGGTGCTGCACAATGTGATGTCGGTGCTGCACAATATCGTGTCGCTGCCTCACAATGTTGTGTCAGTCCTGTACAATGTGGTGTCAGTGCTGCACAATGTGGTGTCGGTGCTGAACAATGTGGTGTCAGTGCAGTACAATGAGGTGTCGGTGCTGCAAAATGTAGTGTCGGTGCTGCACAATGTGGTGTCGGTGCTGCACAATGTGGTGTCGGTTCTGCACAATGTGGTGTCAGTGCTGTACAATGTGGTGTCGTTGCTGCACAATGTGGTGTCGGTGCTGCACAATGAGATGTCGGTGCTGCACAATGTGGTGTCAGTGCTGTACAATGTGGTGTCAGTGCTGCACAATGTGGTGTCAGTGCAGTATAATGTGGTGTCGGTGCTGTACAATGTGGTGTCGGTGCTGCACAATGTGTTGTCGGTGGGGTAGAATGTGGTGTCGCTGCTGTACAATGTGGTGTCGGTGCTGCACAATGTGATGTCGGTGCTGCCCAATGAGATGTCGGTGCTGCACAATGTGGTGTCAGTGATGTACAATGTGGTGTCAGTGATGCAGAATGTGACGTTGGTGCTGCACAATGTTGTGTCGGTGCTGAACAATGTTGTATCGGTGCTGCACAATGTGGTATCGGTGCTGCACAATGTGATGTTGGTGCTGCACAATGTGGTGTCGGTGCTGCAGAATGTGATGTTGTTGCTGTAGAATGTGGTGTCGGTGCTGAAAAATGTTGTGTCGGTGCTGAACAATGTTGTGTCGGTGCTGCACAATGTGGTGTCAGTGGAGCACAATGTGATGTTGGTGCTGCACAATGTGGTGTCGATGGTGCACAATGTGGTGTCGGTGCTGCACAATGTGGTGTCAGTGCGGTACAATGTGGTGTCGGTGCTGCACAATGTGGTGTCGGTGCTGCACAATGTGATGTCGGTGCTGCACAATGTGGTGTCGGTGCTGTACAATGTGGTGTCGGTGCTGAACAATGTGGTGTCAGTGCAGTACAATGTGGTGTCGGTGCTGTACAATGTGGTGTCGGTGCTGCACAATGTGGTGTCGGTGGGGTAGAATGTGGTGTAGGTGCTGTACAATGTGGTGTCGGTGCTGCACAATGTGATGTCGGTGCTGCACAATGTGATGTCGGTGCTGCACAATATCGTGTCGCTGCCTCACAATGTTGTGTCAGTCCTGTACAATGTGGTGTCAGTGCTGCACAATGTGGTGTCGGTGCTGAACAATGTGGTGTCAGTGCAGTACAATGAGGTGTCGGTGCTGCAAAATGTAGTGTCGGTGCTGCACAATGTGGTGTCGGTGCTGCACAATGTGGTGTCGGTTCTGCACAATGTGGTGTCAGTGCTGTACAATGTGGTGTCGTTGCTGCACAATGTGGTGTCGGTGCTGCACAATGAGATGTCGGTGCTGCACAATGTGGTGTCAGTGCTGTACAATGTGGTGTCAGTGCTGCACAATGTGGTGTCAGTGCAGTATAATGTGGTGTCGGTGCTGTACAATGTGGTGTCGGTGCTGCACAATGTGTTGTCGGTGGGGTAGAATGTGGTGTCGCTGCTGTACAATGTGGTGTCGGTGCTGCACAATGTGATGTCGGTGCTGCCCAATGAGATGTCGGTGCTGCACAATGTGGTGTCAGTGATGTACAATGTGGTGTCAGTGATGCAGAATGTGACGTTGGTGCTGCACAATGTTGTGTCGGTGCTGAACAATGTTGTGTCGGTGCTGCACAATGTGGTATCGGTGCTGCACAATGTGATGTTGGTGCTGCACAATGTGGTGTCGGTGCTGCAGAATGTGATGTTGTTGCTGTAGAATGTGGTGTCGGTGCTGAAAAATGTTGTGTCGGTGCTGAACAATGTTGTGTCGGTGCTGCACAATGTGGTGTCAGTGGAGCTCAATGTGATGTTGGTGTGGCACAATGTGGTGTCGGTGCGGCACATTGTGGTGTCGGTGCTGCACAATGTGGTGTCAGTGTTGTAAAATGTGGTGTCGGTGCTGCACAATGTGGTGTCGGTCCTGCACAACGTGATGTCGGTACTGCACAATGTGGTGTCAGTGCTGTACAATGTGGTGTCGGTGCTGCACAATGTGGTGTCAGTGCTGTACAATGTGGTGTCGGTGATGCACAATGTGGTGTCAGTGCTGTACAATGTGATGTCGGTGTTGAACAATGTGATGTTGGTGCTGCACAATGTGATGTTGGTGCTGCACAATGTGGTGTCGGTGCTGCACAATGTGCTGTCGGTGCGGCACAATGTGATGTCGGTGCTGCAAAATGTGGTGTCGGTGCAGAACAATGTGATGTTGGTGCTGTACAATGAGGTGTCGGTGCTGCAAAATGTGGTGTCGGTGCTGCACAATGTGGTGTCGGTGCTGCACAATGTGGTGTCGGTGCTGCACAATGTGCTGTCAGTGCTGTACAATGTGGTGTCGGTGCTGCACAATGTGGTGTCGGTGCTGCACAATGTGATGTCGGTGCTGCACAATGTGGTGTCGGTGCTGTACAATGTGGTGTCGGTGCTGAACAATGTGGTGTCAGTGCAGTACAATGTGGTGTCGGTGCTGTACAATGTGGTGTCGGTGCTGCACAATGTGGTGTCGGTCGGGTAGAATGTGGTGTCGGTGCTGTACAATGTGGTGTCGGTGCTGCACAATGTTATGTCGGTGCTGCACAATATCGTGTCGCTGCCTCACAATGTTGTGTCAGTCCTGTACAATGTGGTGTCAGTGCTGCACAATGTGGTGTCGGTGCTGAACAATGTGGTGTCAGTGCAGTACAATGAGGTGTCGGTGCTGCACAATGTGATGTTGGTGCTGTACAATATGGTGTCGAGGCTGTACAATGTGGTGTCGGTGTTTAACAATGTGGTGTTGGTGCTGCACAATGTGGTGTCGGTGCTGAACAATGTGATGTTGGTGCTGTACAATGTGGTGTCGGTGCTGAACAATGTGGTGTCAGTGCAGTACAATGTGGTGTCGGTGCTGTACAATGTGGTGTCGGTGCTGCACAATGTGGTGTCGGTGGGGTAGAATGTGGTGTCGGTGCTGTACAATGTGGTGTCGGTGCTGCACAATGTGGTGTCGGTTCTGCACAATGTGGTGTCAGTGCTGTACAATGTGGTGTCGTTGCTGCACAATGTGGTGTCGGTGCTGCACAATGAGATGTCGGTGCTGCACAATGTGGTGTCAGTGCTGTACAATGTGGTGTCAGTGCTGCACAATGTGGTGTCAGTGCAGTATAATGTGGTGTCGGTGCTGTACAATGTGGTGTCGGTGCTGCACAATGTGGTGTCGGTGGGGTAGAATGTGGTGTCGCTGCTGTACAATATGGTGTCGGTGCTGCACAATGTGGTGTTGGTGGGGTAGAATGTGGTGTCGCTGCTGTACAATGTGGTGTCGGTGCTGCACAATGTGATGTCGGTGCTGCCCAATGAGATGTCGGTGCTGCACAATGTGGTGTCAGTGATGTACAATGTGGTGTCAGTGATGCAGAATGTGACGTTGGTGCTGCACAATGTTGTGTCGGTGCTGAACAATGTTGTGTCGGTGCTGCACAATGTGGTATCGGTGCTGCACAATGTGATGTTGGTGCTGTACAATATGGTGTCGAGGCTGTACAATGTGGTGTCGGTGTTTAACAATGTGGTGTTGGTGCTGCACAATGTGGTGTCGGTGCTGAACAATGTGATGTTGGTGCTGAACAATGTTGCGTCGGTGCTGCACAATGTGGTGTCAGTGGAGCACAATGTGATGTTGGTGCTGCACAAAGTGGTGTCGGTGCGGCACATTGTGGTGTCGGTGCTGCACAATGTGGAGTCGGTGCGGCACAATGTGGTGTCGTTGCTGAACATTGTGATGTCGATGCTGCACAATGTGGTGTCTGTGCGGCACAATGTGGTGTCGATGCTGAACAATGTAATGTCGGTGCTGCACAATGTGGTGTCGGTGCGGCACAATGTGGTGTCGGTGCTGCACAATGTGGTGTCAGTACTGCACAGTGTGGTGTCGGTGGTGCACAATGTGATGTTGGTGCTGCACAATGTCGTGTCGATGGTGCACAATGTGGTGTCGGTGCTGTACAATGTGGTGTCGATGCGGCACAATGTGGTGTCGGTGCTGCACAATGTGGTGTCGGTGCTGAACAATGTGATGTTGGTGCTGCACAATGTGGCGTTGTTGCGGCACAATGTGATGTTGATGCTGCACAATGAGGTGTCGGTGCGGCACAATGTGGTGTCAGTACTGCACAGTGTGGTGTCGGTGGTGCACAATCTGATGTCGGTGCTGCACAATGTGGTGTCGGTGCTGAACGATGTGATGTTGGTGCTGCACAATGTGGTGTCGGTGGTGCACAATGTGATGTCTGTGCTGTACAATGTGGTGTCGGTGTTGCACAATGTGGTGTCAGTGCTGTAAAATGTGGTGTCGGTGCTGCACAATGTGGTGTCGGTGGTGCACAATGTGATGTCGGTGCTGCACAATGTGGTGTCGGTGCTGAACAATGTGATGTTGGTGCTGCACAATGTGGTGTCGGTGGTGCACAATGTGATGTCTGTGCTGTAAAATGTGGTGTCGGTGCTGCACAATGTGGTGTCAGTGCTGTACAATGTGGTGTCGGTGCTGCACAATGTGGTGTCGGTGCTGCACAATGTGATGTCGGTGCTGCACAATGTGGTGTCGGTGCTGTACAATGTGGTGTCGGTGCTGAACAATGTGGTGTCAGTGCAGTACAATGTGGTGTCGGTGCTGTACAATGTGGTGTCAGTGCTGCACAATGTGGTGTCGGTGGGGTAGAATGTGGTGTAGGTGCTGTACAATGTGGTGTCGGTGCTGCACAATGTGATGTCGGTGCTGCAGAATATCGTGTCGCTGCCTCACAATGTTGTGTCAGTCCTGTACAATGTGGTGTCAGTGCTGCACAATGTGGTGTCGGTGCTGAACAATGTGGTGTCAGTGCAGTACAATGAGGTGTCGGTGCTGCAAAATGTAGTGTCGATGCTGCACAATGTGGTGTCGGTGCTGCACAATGTGGTGTCGGTTCTGCACAATGTGGTGTCAGTGCTGTACAATGTGGTGTCGTTGCTGCACAATGTGGTGTCGGTGCTGCACAATGAGATGTCGGTGCTGCACAATGTGGTGTCAGTGCTGTACAATGTGGTGTCAGTGCTGCACAATGTGGTGTCAGTGCAGTATAATGTGGTGTCGGTGCTGTACAATGTGGTGTCGGTGCTGCACAATGTGTTGTCGGTGGGGTAGAATGTGGTGTCGCTGCTGTACAATATGGTGTCGGTGCTGCACAATGTGGTGTTGGTGGGGTAGAATGTGGTGTTGCTGCTGTACAATGTGGTGTCGGTGCTGCACAATGTGATGTCGGTGCTGCCCAATGAGATGTCGGTGCTGCACAATGTGGTGTCAGTGATGTACAATGTGGTGTCAGTGATGCAGAATGTGACGTTGGTGCTGCACAATGTTGTGTCGGTGCTGAACAATGTTATGTCGGTGCTGCACAATGTGGTATCGGTGCTGCACAATGTGATGTTGGTGCTGCACAATGTGGTGTCGGTGCTGCAGAATATGATGTTGTTGCTGTAGAATGTGGTGTCGGTGCTGAACAATGTTGTGTCGGTGCTGAACAATGTTGTGTCGGTGCTGCACAATGTGGTGTCAGTGGAGCACAATGTGATGTTGGTGTGGCACAATGTGGTGTCGGTGCGGCACATTGTGGTGTCGGTGCTGCACAATGTGGTGTCAGTGTTGTAAAATGTGGTGTCGGTGCTGCACAATGTGGTGTCGGTGCTGCACAACGTGATGTCGGTACTGCACAATGTGGTGTCAGTGCTGTACAATGTGGTGTCGGTGCTGCACAATGTGGTGTCAGTGCTGTACAATGTGGTGTCGGTGATGCACAATGTGGTGTCAGTGCTGTACAATGTGATGTCGGTGTTGAACAATGTGATGTTGGTGCTGCACAATGTGATGTTGGTGCTGCACAATGTGGTGTCGGTGCTGCACAATGTGCTGTCGGTGCGGCACAATGTGATGTCGGTGCTGCAAAATGTGGTGTCGGTGCAGAACAATGTGATGTTGGTGCTGTACAATGAGGTGTCGGTGCTGCAAAATGTGGTGTCGGTGCTGCACAATGTGGTGTCGGTGCTGCACAATGTGGTGTCGGTGCTGCACAATGTGCTGTCAGTGCTGTACAATGTGGTGTCGGTGCTGCACAATGTGGTGTCGGTGCTGCACAATGTGATGTCGGTGCTGCACAATGTGGTGTCGGTGCTGTACAATGTGGTGTCGGTGCTGAACAATGTGGTGTCAGTGCAGTACAATGTGGTGTCGGTGCTGTACAATGTGGTGTCGGTGCTGCACAATGTGGTGTCGGTGGGGTAGAATGTGGTGTCGGTGCTGTACAATGTGGTGTCGGTGCTGCACAATGTTATGTCGGTGCTGCACAATATCGTGTCGCTGCCTCACAATGTTGTGTCAGTCCTGTACAATGTGGTGTCAGTGCTGCACAATGTGGTGTCGGTGCTGCACAATGTGGTGTCAGTGCAGTACAATGAGGTGTCGGTGCTGCACAATGTGATGTTGGTGCTGTACAATATGGTGTCGAGGCTGTACAATGTGGTGTCGGTGTTTAACAATGTGGTGTTGGTGCTGCACAATGTGGTGTCGGTGCTGAACAATGTGATGTTGGTGCTGTACAATGTGGTGTCGGTGCTGAACAATGTGGTGTCAGTGCAGTACAATGTGGTGTCGGTGCTGTACAATGTGGTGTCGGTGCTGCACAATGTGGTGTCGGTGGGGTAGAATGTGGTGTCGGTGCTGTACAATGTGGTGTCGGTGCTGCACAATGTTATGTCGGTGCTGCACAATATCGTGTCGCTGCCTCACAATGTTGTGTCAGTCCTGTACAATGTGGTGTCAGTGCTGCACAATGTGGTGTCGGTGCTGAACAATGTGGTGTCAGTGCAGTACAATGAGGAGTCGGTGCTGCAAAATGTGGTGTCGGTGCTGCACAATGTGATGTTGGTGCTGCACAATGTGGTGTCAGTGCTGCAGAATGTGATGTTGTTGCTGTAGAATGTGGTGTCGGTGCTGAACAATGTTGTGTCGGTGCTGAACAATGTTGTGTCGGTGCTGCACAATGTGGTGTCAGTGGAGCACAATGTGATGTTGGTGTGGCACAATGTGGTGTCGGTGCGGCACATTGTGGTGTCGGTGCTGCACAATGTGGTGTCAGTGTTGTAAAATGTGGTGTCGGTGCTGCACAATGTGGTGTCGGTGCTGCACAACGTGATGTCGGTACTGCACAATGTGGTGTCAGTGCTGTACAATGTGGTGTCGGTGCTGCACAATGTGGTGTCAGTGCTGTACAATGTGGTGTCAGTGATGCACAATGTGGTGTCAGTGCTGTACAATGTGATGTCGGTGTTGAACAATGTGATGTTGGTGCTGCACAATGTGATGTTGGTGCTGCACAATGTGGTGTCGGTGCTGCACAATGTGCTGTCGGTGCGGCACAATGTGATGTCGGTGCTGCAAAATGTGGTGTCGGTGCAGAACAATGTGATGTTGGTGCTGTACAATGAGGTGTCGGTGCTGCAAAATGTGGTGTCGGTGCTGCACAATGTGGTGTCGGTGCTGCACAATGTGGTGTCGGTGCTGCACAATGTGCTGTCAGTGCTGTACAATGTGGTGTCGGTGCTGCACAATGTGGTGTCGGTGCTGCACAATGTGATGTCGGTGCTGCACAATGTGGTGTCGGTGCTGTACAATGTGGTGTCGGTGCTGAACAATGTGGTGTCAGTGCAGTACAATGTGGTGTCGGTGCTGTACAATGTGGTGTCGGTGCTGCACAATGTGGTGTCGGTGGGGTAGAATGTGGTGTCGGTGCTGTACAATGTGGTGTCGGTGCTGCACAATGTTATGTCGGTGCTGCACAATATCGTGTCGCTGCCTCACAATGTTGTGTCAGTCCTGTACAATGTGGTGTCAGTGCTGCACAATGTGGTGTCGGTGCTGAACAATGTGGTGTCAGTGCAGTACAATGAGGTGTCGGTGCTGCACAATGTGATGTTGGTGCTGTACAATATGGTGTCGAGGCTGTACAATGTGGTGTCGGTGTTTAACAATGTGGTGTTGGTGCTGCACAATGTGGTGTCGGTGCTGAACAATGTGATGTTGGTGCTGTACAATGTGGTGTCGGTGCTGAACAATGTGGTGTCAGTGCAGTACAATGTGGTGTCGGTGCTGTACAATGTGGTGTCGGTGCTGCACAATGTGGTGTCGGTGGGGTAGAATGTGGTGTCGGTGCTGTACAATGTGGTGTCGGTGCTGCACAATGTTATGTCGGTGCTGCACAATATCGTGTCGCTGCCTCACAATATTGTGTCAGTCCTGTACAATGTGGTGTCAGTGCTGCACAATGTGGTGTCGGTGCTGAACAATGTGGTGTCAGTGCAGTACAATGAGGAGTCGGTGCTGCAAAATGTGGTGTCGGTGCTGCACAATGTGGTGTCGGTGCTGCACAATGTGGTGTCGGTTCTGCACAATGTGGTGTCAGTGCTGTACAATGTGGTGTCGTTGCTGCACAATGTGGTGTCGGTGCTTCACAATGAGATGTCGGTGCTGCACAATGTGGTGTCAGTGCTGTACAATGTGGTGTCAGTGCTGCACAATGTGGTGTCAGTGCAGTATAATGTGGTGTCGGTGCTGTACAATGTGGTGTCGGTGCTGCACAATGTGGTGTCGGTGGGGTAGAATGTGGTGTCGCTGCTGTACAATATGGTGTCGGTGCTGCACAATGTGGTGTTGGTGGGGTAGAATGTGGTGTCGCTGCTGTACAACGTGGTGTCAGTGATGTACAATGTGGTGTCAGTGATGCAGAATGTGACGTTGGTGCTGCACAATGTTGTGTCGGTGCTGAACAATGTTGTGTCGGTGCTGCACAATGTGGTATCGGTGCTGCACAATGTGATGTTGGTGCTGTACAATATGGTGTCGAGGCTGTACAATGTGGTGTCGGTGTTTAACAATGTTGCGTCGGTGCTGAACAATGTGATGTTGCTGCTGAACAATGTTGCGTCGGTGCTGCACAATGTGGTGTCGGTGCTGCACAATGTGATGTCGGTGCTGCACAATGTGGTGTCGGTGCTGTACAATGTGGTGTCGGTGCTGAACAATGTGGTGTCAGTGCAGTACAATGTGGTGTCGGTGCTGTACAATGTGGTGTCAGTGCTGCACAATGTGGTGTCGGTGGGGTAGAATGTGGTGTAGGTGCTGTACAATGTGGTGTCGGTGCTGCACAATGTGATGTCGGTGCTGCAGAATATCGTGTCGCTGCCTCACAATGTTGTGTCAGTCCTGTACAATGTGGTGTCAGTGCTGCACAATGTGGTGTCGGTGCTGAACAATGTGGTGTCAGTGCAGTACAATGAGGTGTCGGTGCTGCAAAATGTAGTGTCGATGCTGCACAATGTGGTGTCGGTGCTGCACAATGTGGTGTCGGTTCTGCACAATGTGGTGTCAGTGCTGTACAATGTGGTGTCGTTGCTGCACAATGTGGTGTCGGTGCTGCACAATGAGATGTCGGTGCTGCACAATGTGGTGTCAGTGCTGTACAATGTGGTGTCAGTGCTGCACAATGTGGTGTCAGTGCAGTATAATGTGGTGTCGGTGCTGTACAATGTGGTGTCGGTGCTGCACAATGTGTTGTCGGTGGGGTAGAATGTGGTGTCGCTGCTGTACAATATGGTGTCGGTGCTGCACAATGTGGTGTTGGTGGGGTAGAATGTGGTGTCGCTGCTGTACAATGTGGTGTCGGTGCTGCACAATGTGATGTCGGTGCTGCCCAATGAGATGTCGGTGCTGCACAATGTGGTGTCAGTGATGTACAATGTGGTGTCAGTGATGCAGAATGTGACGTTGGTGCTGCACAATGTTGTGTCGGTGCTGAACAATGTTGTGTCGGTGCTGCACAATGTGGTATCGGTGCTGCACAATGTGATGTTGGTGCTGCACAATGTGGTGTCGGTGCTGCAGAATGTGATGTTGTTGCTGTAGAATGTGGTGTCGGTGCTGAACAATGTTGTGTCGGTGCTGAACAATGTTGTGTCGGTGCTGCACAATGTGGTGTCAGTGGAGCACAATGTGATGTTGGTGTGGCACAATGTGGTGTCGGTGCGGCACATTGTGGTGTCGGTGCTGCACAATGTGGTGTCAGTGTTGTAAAATGTGGTGTCGGTGCTGCACAATGTGGTGTCGGTGCTGCACAACGTGATGTCGGTACTGCACAATGTGGTGTCAGTGCTGTACAATGTGGTGTCGGTGCTGCACAATGTGGTGTCAGTGCTGTACAATGTGGTGTCGGTGATGCACAATGTGGTGTCAGTGCTGTACAATGTGATGTCGGTGTTGAACAATGTGATGTTGGTGCTGCACAATGTGATGTTGGTGCTGCACAATGTGGTGTCGGTGCTGCACAATGTGCTGTCGGTGCGGCACAATGTGATGTCGGTGCTGCAAAATGTGGTGTCGGTGCAGAACAATGTGATGTTGGTGCTGTACAATGAGGTGTCGGTGCTGCAAAATGTGGTGTCGGTGCTGCACAATGTGGTGTCGGTGCTGCACAATGTGGTGTCGGTGCTGCACAATGTGCTGTCAGTGCTGTACAATGTGGTGTCGGTGCTGCACAATGTGGTGTCGGTGCTGCACAATGTGATGTCGGTGCTGCACAATGTGGTGTCGGTGCTGTACAATGTGGTGTCGGTGCTGAACAATGTGGTGTCAGTGCAGTACAATGTGGTGTCGGTGCTGTACAATGTGGTGTCGGTGCTGCACAATGTGGTGTCGGTGGGGTAGAATGTGGTGTCGGTGCTGTACAATGTGGTGTCGGTGCTGCACAATGTTATGTCGGTGCTGCACAATATCGTGTCGCTGCCTCACAATGTTGTGTCAGTCCTGTACAATGTGGTGTCAGTGCTGCACAATGTGGTGTCGGTGCTGAACAATGTGGTGTCAGTGCAGTACAATGAGGTGTCGGTGCTGCACAATGTGATGTTGGTGCTGTACAATATGGTGTCGAGGCTGTACAATGTGGTGTCGGTGTTTAACAATGTGGTGTTGGTGCTGCACAATGTGGTGTCGGTGCTGAACAATGTGATGTTGGTGCTGTACAATGTGGTGTCGGTGCTGAACAATGTGGTGTCAGTGCAGTACAATGTGGTGTCGGTGTTGTACAATGTGGTGTCGGTGCTGCACAATGTGGTGTCGGTGGGGTAGAATGTGGTGTCGGTGCTGTACAATGTGGTGTCGGTGCTGCACAATGTTATGTCGGTGCTGCACAATATCGTGTCGCTGCCTCACAATGTTGTGTCAGTCCTGTACAATGTGGTGTCAGTGCTGCACAATGTGGTGTCGGTGCTGAACAATGTGGTGTCAGTGCAGTACAATGAGGAGTCGGTGCTGCAAAATGTGGTGTCGGTGCTGCACAATGTGATGTTGGTGCTGCACAATGTGGTGTCAGTGCTGCAGAATGTGATGTTGTTGCTGTAGAATGTGGTGTCGGTGCTGAACAATGTTGTGTCGGTGCTGAACAATGTTGTGTCGGTGCTGCACAATGTGGTGTCAGTGGAGCACAATGTGATGTTGGTGTGGCACAATGTGGTGTCGGTGCGGCACATTGTGGTGTCGGTGCTGCACAATGTGGTGTCAGTGTTGTAAAATGTGGTGTCGGTGCTGCACAATGTGGTGTCGGTGCTGCACAACGTGATGTCGGTACTGCACAATGTGGTGTCAGTGCTGTACAATGTGGTGTCGGTGCTGCACAATGTGGTGTCAGTGCTGTACAATGTGGTGTCAGTGATGCACAATGTGGTGTCAGTGCTGTACAATGTGATGTCGGTGTTGAACAATGTGATGTTGGTGCTGCACAATGTGATGTTGGTGCTGCACAATGTGGTGTCGGTGCTGCACAATGTGCTGTCGGTGCGGCACAATGTGATGTCGGTGCTGCAAAATGTGGTGTCGGTGCAGAACAATGTGATGTTGGTGCTGTACAATGAGGTGTCGGTGCTGCAAAATGTGGTGTCGGTGCTGCACAATGTGGTGTCGGTGCTGCACAATGTGGTGTCGGTGCTGCACAATGTGCTGTCAGTGCTGTACAATGTGGTGTCGGTGCTGCACAATGTGGTGTCGGTGCTGCACAATGTGATGTCGGTGCTGCACAATGTGGTGTCGGTGCTGTACAATGTGGTGTCGGTGCTGAACAATGTGGTGTCAGTGCAGTACAATGTGGTGTCGGTGCTGTACAATGTGGTGTCGGTGCTGCACAATGTGGTGTCGGTGGTGTAGAATGTGGTGTCGGTGCTGTACAATGTGGTGTCGGTGCTGCACAATGTTATGTCGGTGCTGCACAATATCGTGTCGCTGCCTCACAATGTTGTGTCAGTCCTGTACAATGTGGTGTCAGTGCTGCACAATGTGGTGTCGGTGCTGAACAATGTGGTGTCAGTGCAGTACAATGAGGTGTCGGTGCTGCACAATGTGATGTTGGTGCTGTACAATATGGTGTCGAGGCTGTACAATGTGGTGTCGGTGTTTAACAATGTGGTGTTGGTGCTGCACAATGTGGTGTCGGTGCTGAACAATGTGATGTTGGTGCTGTACAATGTGGTGTCGGTGCTGAACAATGTGGTGTCAGTGCAGTACAATGTGGTGTCGGTGCTGTACAATGTGGTGTCGGTGCTGCACAATGTGGTGTCGGTGGGGTAGAATGTGGTGTCGGTGCTGTACAATGTGGTGTCGGTGCTGCACAATGTTATGTCGGTGCTGCACAATATCGTGTCGCTGCCTCACAATGTTGTGTCAGTCCTGTACAATGTGGTGTCAGTGCTGCACAATGTGGTGTCGGTGCTGAACAATGTGGTGTCAGTGCAGTACAATGAGGAGTCGGTGCTGCAAAATGTGGTGTCGGTGCTTCACAATGAGATGTCGGTGCTGCACAATGTGGTGTCAGTGCTGTACAATGTGGTGTCAGTGCTGCACAATGTGGTGTCAGTGCAGTATAATGTGGTGTCGGTGCTGTACAATGTGGTGTCGGTGCTGCACAATGTGGTGTCGGTGGGGTAGAATGTGGTGTCGCTGCTGTACAATATGGTGTCGGTGCTGCACAATGTGGTGTTGGTGGGGTAGAATGTGGTGTCGCTGCTGTACAACGTGGTGTCGGTGCTGCACAATGTGATGTCGGTGCTGCCCAATGAGATGTCGGTGCTGCCCAATGAGATGTCGGTGCTGCACAATGTGGTGTCAGTGATGTACAATGTGGTGTCAGTGATGCAGAATGTGACGTTGGTGCTGCACAATGTTGTGTCAGTGCTGAACAATGTTGTGTCGGTGCTGCACAATGTGGTATCGGTGCTGCACAATGTGATGTTGGTGCTGTACAATATGGTGTCGAGGCTGTACAATGTGGTGTCGGTGTTTAACAATGTGGTGTTGGTGCTGCACAATGTGGTGTTGGTGCTGCACAATGTGATGTTGCTGCTGAACAATGTTGCGTCGGTGCTGCACAATGTGGTGTCAGTGGAGCACAATGTGATGTTGGTGTTGCACAAAGTGGTGTCGGTGCGGCACATTGTGGTGTCGGTGCTGCACAATGTGGAGTCGGTGCGGCACAATGTGGTGTCGTTGCTGAACATTGTGATGTCGATGCTGCACAATGTGGTGTCTGTGCGGCACAATGTGGTGTCGATGCTGAACAATGTAATGTCGGTGCTGCACAATGTGGTGTCGGTGCAGCACAGTGTGGTGTCGGTGGTGCACAATGTGATGTTGGTGCTGCACAATGTGGTGTCGATGGTGCACAATGTGGTGTCGGTGCTGTACAATGTGGTGTCGATGCGGCACAATGTGGTGTCGGTGCTGCACAATGTGGTGTCGGTGCTGAACAATGTGATGTTGGTGCTGCACAATGTGGTGTTGTTGCGGCACAATGTGATGTTGATGCTGCACAATGAGGTGTCGGTGCGGCACAATGTGGTGTCAGTACTGCACAGTGTGGTGTCGGTGGTGCACAATATGATGTCGGTGCTGCACAATGTGGTGTCGGTGCTGCACAATGTGGTGTCGGTTCTGCACAATGTGGTGTCGGTGGTGCACAATGTGATGTCTGTGCTGTAAAATGTGGTGTCGGTGCTGCATAATGTGGTGTCGGTGCTGCACAATGGGGTGTCGGTGCTGAAGAATGTGATGTTGGTGCTGCACAAAGTGGTGTCAGTGCTGTACAATGTGGTGTCGGTGCTGCACAATGTGGTGTCAGTGCTATACAATGTGGTGTCGGTGCGGCACAATGTGATGTAGGTGCTGCAAAATGTGGTGTCGGTGCTGCACAATGTGGTGTCGGTGCTGCACAACGTGATGTCGGTGCTGCACAATGTGGTGTCAGTGCTGTACAATGTGGTGTCGGTGCGGCACAATGTGATATAGGTGCTGCAAAATGTGGTGTCGGTGCGGAACAATGTGATGTTGGTGCTGCACAATGAGGTGTCGGTGCTGCAAAATGTGGTTTCGGTGCTGCACAATGTGGTGTCGGTGCTGAAGAATGTGATGTTGGTGCTGCACAAAGTGGTGTCAGTGCTGTACAATGTCGTGTCGGTGCTGCACAATGTGGTGTCGGTGCTGCACAATGTGATGTCGGTGCTGCACAATGTGGTGTCAGTGCTGTAAAATGTGGTGTCGGTGCAGCACAATGTGGTGTCGGTGCTGCACAACGTGATGTCGGTGCTGCACAATGTGGTGTCGTTGCTGCACAATGTGATGTTCGGTGCTGAACAATGTGATGTTGGTGCTGCACAATGTGATGTTGGTGCTGCACAATGTTGTGTCAGTGCTGCACAATGTGGTGTCGGTGCGGCACAATTTGATGTCGCTGTTGCAAAATGTGGTGTCGGTGCGGAACAATGTGATGTTGGTGCTGCACAATGAGGTGTCGGTGCTGCAAAATGTGGTGTCGGTGCTGCACAATGTGGTGTCAGTACTGCATAATGTAGTGTCGGTGCTGCACAATGTGATGTCGTTGCTGCACAATGTGGTGTCGGTGCTGCACAATGTGGTGTCAGTGCAGTATAATGTGGTGTCGGTGCTGTACAATGTGGTGTCGGTGCTGCACAATGTGGTGTTGGTGGGGCACAATGTATTGTCGCTGCTGTACAATGTGGTGTCGGTGCTGCACAATGTGGTGTCAGTGCTGTAAAATGTGGTGTCGGTGCTGCACAATGTGGTGTCGGTGCTGCACAACGTGATGTCGGTGCTGCACAATGTGGTGTCAGTGCTGTACAATGTGGTGTCGGTGCTGCACAATGTGGTGTCAGTGCTGTACAATGTGGTATCGGTGCTGCACAATGTGGTGTCAGTGCTGTACAATGTGGTGTCGGTGCTGCACAATGTGGTGTCGGTGCTGGACAATGTGATGTTGGTGCTGAACAATGTGATGTTGGTGCTGCACAATGTGATGTTGGTGCTGCACAATGTGGTGTCGGTGCTGCACAATGTGGTGTCGGTGCGGCACAATGTGATGTTGGTGCTGCAAAAGGTGGTGTCGGTGCGGAACAATGTGATGTTGGTGCTGCACAATGAGGTGTCGGTGCTGCAAAATGTGGTGTCGGTGCTGCACAATGTGGTGTCGGTGCTGCACAATGTGGTGTCTGTGCTGCACAATGTGGTGTCGTTGCTGTACAATGTGGTGTCGGTGCTGCACAATGTGGTGTCGGTGCTGTACAATGTGGTGTCGGTGCTGCACAATGTGGTGTCGGTGGGGTAGAATGTGGTGTCGCTGCTGTACAATGTGGTGTCGGTGCTGCACAATATGGTGTTGGTGCGGTAGAATGTGGTGTCGCTGCTGTACAATGTGGTGTCGGTGGTGCACAATGTGATGTCGGTGCTGCAAAAGGTGGTGTCGGTGCGGAACAATGTGATGTTGGTGCTGCACAATGAGGTGTCGGTGCTGCAAAATGTGGTGTCGGTGCTGCACAATGTGGTGTCGGTGCTGCACAATGTGGTGTCGGTGCTGCACAATGTGGTGCCGTTGCTGTACAATGTGGTGTCGGTGCTGCACAATGTGGTGTCGGTGCTGTACAATGTGGTGTCGGTGCTGCACAATGTGGTGTCGGTGGGGTAGAATGTGGTGTCGCTGCTGTACAATGTGGTGTCGGTGGTGCACAATGTGATGTCGGTGCTGCCCAATGAGATGTCGGTGCTGCACAATGTGGTGTCGGTGCGGCACAATGTGGTGTCGGTGCTGCACAATGTGGTGTCAGTACTGCACAGTGTGGTGTCGGTGGTGCACAATGTGATGTTGGTGCTGCACAATGTGGTGTCGATGGTGCACAATGTGGTGTCGGTGCTGTACAATGTGGTGTCGATGCGGCACAATGTGGTGTCGGTGCTGCACAATGTGGTGTCGGTGCTGAACAATGTGGTGTCAGTGCAGTACAATGAGGTGTCGGTGCTGCACAATGTGATGTTGGTGCTGTACAATATGGTGTCGAGGCTGTACAATGTGGTGTCGGTGTTTAACAATGTGGTGTTGGTGCTGCACAATGTGGTGTCGGTGCTGAACAATGTGATGTTGGTGCTGTACAATGTGGTGTCGGTGCTGAACAATGTGGTGTCAGTGCAGTACAATGTGGTGTCGGTGCTGTACAATGTGGTGTCGGTGCTGCACAATGTGGTGTCGGTGGGGTAGAATGTGGTGTCGGTGCTGTACAATGTGGTGTCGGTGCTGCACAATGTTATGTCGGTGCTGCACAATATCGTGTCGCTGCCTCACAATGTTGTGTCAGTCCTGTACAATGTGGTGTCAGTGCTGCACAATGTGGTGTCGGTGCTGAACAATGTGGTGTCAGTGCAGTACAATGAGGAGTCGGTGCTGCAAAATGTGGTGTCGGTGCTTCACAATGAGATGTCGGTGCTGCACAATGTGGTGTCAGTGCTGTACAATGTGGTGTCAGTGCTGCACAATGTGGTGTCAGTGCAGTATAATGTGGTGTCGGTGCTGTACAATGTGGTGTCGGTGCTGCACAATGTGGTGTCGGTGGGGTAGAATGTGGTGTCGCTGCTGTACAATATGGTGTCGGTGCTGCACAATGTGGTGTTGGTGGGGTAGAATGTGGTGTCGCTGCTGTACAACGTGGTGTCGGTGCTGCACAATGTGATGTCGGTGCTGCCCAATGAGATGTCGGTGCTGCCCAATGAGATGTCGGTGCTGCACAATGTGGTGTCAGTGATGTACAATGTGGTGTCAGTGATGCAGAATGTGACGTTGGTGCTGCACAATGTTGTGTCAGTGCTGAACAATGTTGTGTCGGTGCTGCACAATGTGGTATCGGTGCTGCACAATGTGATGTTGGTGCTGTACAATATGGTGTCGAGGCTGTACAATGTGGTGTCGGTGTTTAACAATGTGGTGTTGGTGCTGCACAATGTGGTGTTGGTGCTGCACAATGTGATGTTGCTGCTGAACAATGTTGCGTCGGTGCTGCACAATGTGGTGTCAGTGGAGCACAATGTGATGTTGGTGTTGCACAAAGTGGTGTCGGTGCGGCACATTGTGGTGTCGGTGCTGCACAATGTGGAGTCGGTGCGGCACAATGTGGTGTCGTTGCTGAACATTGTGATGTCGATGCTGCACAATGTGGTGTCTGTGCGGCACAATGTGGTGTCGATGCTGAACAATGTAATGTCGGTGCTGCACAATGTGGTGTCGGTGCAGCACAGTGTGGTGTCGGTGGTGCACAATGTGATGTTGGTGCTGCACAATGTGGTGTCGATGGTGCACAATGTGGTGTCGGTGCTGTACAATGTGGTGTCGATGCGGCACAATGTGGTGTCGGTGCTGCACAATGTGGTGTCGGTGCTGAACAATGTGATGTTGGTGCTGCACAATGTGGTGTTGTTGCGGCACAATGTGATGTTGATGCTGCACAATGAGGTGTCGGTGCGGCACAATGTGGTGTCAGTACTGCACAGTGTGGTGTCGGTGGTGCACAATATGATGTCGGTGCTGCACAATGTGGTGTCGGTGCTGCACAATGTGGTGTCGGTTCTGCACAATGTGGTGTCGGTGGTGCACAATGTGATGTCTGTGCTGTAAAATGTGGTGTCGGTGCTGCATAATGTGGTGTCGGTGCTGCACAATGGGGTGTCGGTGCTGAAGAATGTGATGTTGGTGCTGCACAAAGTGGTGTCAGTGCTGTACAATGTGGTGTCGGTGCTGCACAATGTGGTGTCAGTGCTATACAATGTGGTGTCGGTGCGGCACAATGTGATGTAGGTGCTGCAAAATGTGGTGTCGGTGCTGCACAATGTGGTGTCGGTGCTGCACAACGTGATGTCGGTGCTGCACAATGTGGTGTCAGTGCTGTACAATGTGGTGTCGGTGCGGCACAATGTGATGTAGGTGCTGCAAAATGTGGTGTCGGTGCGGAACAATGTGATGTTGGTGCTGCACAATGAGGTGTCGGTGCTGCAAAATGTGGTTTCGGTGCTGCACAATGTGGTGTCGGTGCTGAAGAATGTGATGTTGGTGCTGCACAAAGTGGTGTCAGTGCTGTACAATGTCGTGTCGGTGCTGCACAATGTGGTGTCGGTGCTGCACAATGTGATGTCGGTGCTGCACAATGTGGTGTCAGTGCTGTAAAATGTGGTGTCGGTGCAGCACAATGTGGTGTCGGTGCTGCACAACGTGATGTCGGTGCTGCACAATGTGGTGTCGTTGCTGCACAATGTGATGTTCGGTGCTGAACAATGTGATGTTGGTGCTGCACAATGTGATGTTGGTGCTGCACAATGTTGTGTCAGTGCTGCACAATGTGGTGTCGGTGCGGCACAATTTGATGTCGCTGTTGCAAAATGTGGTGTCGGTGCGGAACAATGTGATGTTGGTGCTGCACAATGAGGTGTCGGTGCTGCAAAATGTGGTGTCGGTGCTGCACAATGTGGTGTCAGTACTGCATAATGTAGTGTCGGTGCTGCACAATGTGATGTCGTTGCTGCACAATGTGGTGTCGGTGCTGCACAATGTGGTGTCAGTGCAGTATAATGTGGTGTCGGTGCTGTACAATGTGGTGTCGGTGCTGCACAATGTGGTGTTGGTGGGGCACAATGTATTGTCGCTGCTGTACAATGTGGTGTCGGTGCTGCACAATGTGGTGTCAGTGCTGTAAAATGTGGTGTCGGTGCTGCACAATGTGGTGTCGGTGCTGCACAACGTGATGTCGGTGCTGCACAATGTGGTGTCAGTGCTGTACAATGTGGTGTCGGTGCTGCACAATGTGGTGTCAGTGCTGTACAATGTGGTATCGGTGCTGCACAATGTGGTGTCAGTGCTGTACAATGTGGTGTCGGTGCTGCACAATGTGGTGTCGGTGCTGGACAATGTGATGTTGGTGCTGAACAATGTGATGTTGGTGCTGCACAATGTGATGTTGGTGCTGCACAATGTGGTGTCGGTGCTGCACAATGTGGTGTCGGTGCGGCACAATGTGATGTTGGTGCTGCAAAAGGTGGTGTCGGTGCGGAACAATGTGATGTTGGTGCTGCACAATGAGGTGTCGGTGCTGCAAAATGTGGTGTCGGTGCTGCACAATGTGGTGTCGGTGCTGCACAATGTGGTGTCTGTGCTGCACAATGTGGTGTCGTTGCTGTACAATGTGGTGTCGGTGCTGCACAATGTGGTGTCGGTGCTGTACAATGTGGTGTCGGTGCTGCACAATGTGGTGTCGGTGGGGTAGAATGTGGTGTCGCTGCTGTACAATGTGGTGTCGGTGCTGCACAATATGGTGTTGGTGCGGTAGAATGTGGTGTCGCTGCTGTACAATGTGGTGTCGGTGGTGCACAATGTGATGTCGGTGCTGCAAAAGGTGGTGTCGGTGCGGAACAATGTGATGTTGGTGCTGCACAATGAGGTGTCGGTGCTGCAAAATGTGGTGTCGGTGCTGCACAATGTGGTGTCGGTGCTGCACAATGTGGTGTCGGTGCTGCACAATGTGGTGCCGTTGCTGTACAATGTGGTGTCGGTGCTGCACAATGTGGTGTCGGTGCTGTACAATGTGGTGTCGGTGCTGCACAATGTGGTGTCGGTGGGGTAGAATGTGGTGTCGCTGCTGTACAATGTGGTGTCGGTGGTGCACAATGTGATGTCGGTGCTGCCCAATGAGATGTCGGTGCTGCACAATGTGGTGTCGGTGCGGCACAATGTGGTGTCGGTGCTGCACAATGTGGTGTCAGTACTGCACAGTGTGGTGTCGGTGGTGCACAATGTGATGTTGGTGCTGCACAATGTGGTGTCGATGGTGCACAATGTGGTGTCGGTGCTGTACAATGTGGTGTCGATGCGGCACAATGTGGTGTCGGTGCTGCACAATGTGGTGTCGGTGCTGAACAATGTGATGTTGGTGCTGCACAATGTGGTGTTGTTGCGGCACAATGTGATGTTGATGCTGCACAATGAGGTGTCGGTGCGGCACAATGTGGTGTCAGTACTGCACAGTGTGGTGTCGGTGGTGCACAATATGATGTCGGTGCTGCACAATGTGGTGTCGGTGCTGAACGATGTGATGTTGGTGCTGCACAATGTGGTGTCGGTGGTGCACAATGTGATGTCTGTGCTGTACAATGTGGTGTCGGTGTTGCACAATGTGGTGTCAGTGCTGTAAAATGTGGTGTCGGTGCTGCACAATGTGGTGTCGGTGGTGCACAATGTGATGTCGGTGCTGCACAATGTGGTGTCGGTGCTGAAGAATGTGATGTTGGTGCTGCACAAAGTGGTGTCAGTGCTGTACAATGTCGTGTCGGTGCTGCACAATGTGGTGTCGGTGCTGCACAATGTGATGTCGGTGCTGCACAATGTGGTGTCAGTGCTGTAAAATGTGGTGTCGGTGCAGCACAATGTGGTGTCGGTGCTGCACAACGTGATGTCGGTGCTGCACAATGTGGTGTCGGTGCTGCACAATGTGATGTTCGGTGCTGAACAATGTGATGTTGGTGCTGCACAATGTGATGTTGGTGCTGCACAATGTTGTGTCAGTGCTGCACAATGTGGTGTCGGTGCGGCACAATTTGATGTCGCTGTTGCAAAATGTGGTGTCGGTGCGGAACAATGTGATGTTGGTGCTGCACAATGAGGTGTCGGTGCTGCAAAATGTGGTGTCGGTGCTGCACAATGTGGTGTCAGTACTGCATAATGTAGTGTCGGTGCTGCACAATGTGATGTCGTTGCTGCACAATGTGGTGTCGGTGCTGCACAATGTGGTGTCAGTGCAGTATAATGTGGTGTCGGTGCTGTACAATGTGGTGTCAGTGCTGCACAATGTGGTGTTGGTGGGGCACAATGTGTTGTCGCTGCTGTACAATGTGGTGTCGGTGCTGCACAATGTGGTGTCAGTGCTGTAAAATGTGGTGTCGGTGCTGCACAATGTGGTGTCGGTGCTGCACAACGTGATGTCGGTGCTGCACAATGTGGTGTCAGTGCTGTACAATGTGGTGTCGGTGCTGCACAATGTGGTGTCAGTGCTGTACAATGTGGTATCGGTGCTGCACAATGTGGTGTCAGTGCTGTACAATGTGGTGTCGGTGCTGCACAATGTGGTGTCGGTGCTGGACAATGTGATGTTGGTGCTGAACAATGTGATGTTGGTGCTGCACAATGTGATGTTGGTGCTGCACAATTTGGTGTCGGTGCTGCACAATGTGGTGTCGGTGCGGCACAATGTGATGTCGGTGCTGCAAAAGGTGGTGTCGGTGCGGAACAATGTGATGTTGGTGCTGCACAATGAGGTGTCGGTGCTGCAAAATGTGGTGTCGGTGCTGCACAATGTGGTGTCGGTGCTGCACAATGTGGTGTCGGTGCTGCACAATGTGGTGTCGTTGCTGTACAATGTGGTGTCGTTGCTGCACAATGTGGTGTCGGTGCTGTACAATGTGGTGTCGGTGCTGCACAATGTGGTGTCGGTGGGGTAGAATGTGGTGTCGCTGCTGTACAATGTGGTGTCGGTGCTGCACAATATGGTGTTGGTGCGGTAGAATGTGGTGTCGCTGCTGTACAATGTGGTGTCGGTGGTGCACAATGTGATGTCGGTGCTGCAAAAGGTGGTGTCGGTGCGGAACAATGTGATGTTGGTGCTGCACAATGAGGTGTCGGTGCTGCAAAATGTGGTGTCGGTGCTGCACAATGTGGTGTCGGTGCTGCACAATGTGGTGTCGGTGCTGCACAATGTGGTGTCGTTGCTGTACAATGTGGTGTCGGTGCTGCACAATGTGGTGTCGGTGCTGTACAATGTGGTGTCGGTGCTGCACAATGTGGTGTCGGTGGGGTAGAATGTGGTGTCGCTGCTGTACAATGTGGTGTCGGTGGTGCACAATGTGATGTCGGTGCTGCCCAATGAGATGTCGGTGCTGCACAATGTGGTGTCAGTGATGTACAATGTGGTGTCAGTGCTGCAGAATGTGATGTTGGTGCTGCACAATGTTGTGTCGGTGCTGCACAATGTGGTGTCGGTGCTGTACAATGTGGTGTCGGTGTAGCACAATGTGGTGTCGGTGGGGTAGAATGTGGTGTCGCTGCTGTACAATGTGGTGTCGGTGGTGCACAATGTGATGTCGGTGCTGCCCAATGAGATGTCGGTGCTGCACAATGTGGTGTCAGTGATGTACAATGTGGTGTCAGTGCTGCAGAATGTGATGTTGGTGCTGCACAATGTTGTGTCGGTGCTGAACAATGTTGTGTCGGTGCTGCACAATGTGGTATCGGTGCTGCACAATGTGATGTTGGTGCTGTACAATATGGTGTCGAGGCTGTACAATGTGGTGTCGGTGTTTAACAATGTGGTGTTGGTGCTGCACAATGTGGGGTCGGTGCTGAACAATGTGATGTTGGTGCTGAACAATGTTGTGTCGGTGCTGCACAATGTGGTGTCAGTGGAGCACAATGTGATGTTGGTGCTGCACAAAGTGGTGTCGGTGCGGCACATTGTGGTGTCGGTGCTGCACAATGTGGAGTCGGTGCGGCACAATGTGGTGTCGTTGCTGAACATTGTGATGTCGATGCTGCACAATGTGGTGTCTGTGCGGCACAATGTGGTGTCGATGCTGAACAATGTAATGTCGGTGCTGCACAATGTGGTGTCGGTGCGACACAATGTCGTGTCGGTGCTGCACAATGTGGTGTCAGTACTGCACAGTGTGGTGTCGGTGGTGCACAATGTGATGTTGGTGCTGCACAATGTGGTGTCGGTGCTGTACAATGTGGTGTCGGTGCGGCACAATGTGGTGTCGGTGCTGCACAATGTGGTGTCGGTGCTGAACAATGTGATGTTGGTGCTGCACAATGTGGTGTTGTTGCGGCACAATGTGATGTTGATGCTGCACAATGAGGTGTCCGTGCGGCACAATGTGGTGTCGGTGCTGCACAATGTGGTGTCAGTACTGCACAGTGTGGTGTCGGTGGTGCACAATGTGATGTCGGTGCTGCACAATGTGGTGTCGGTGCTGAACAATGTGATGTTGGTGCTGCACAATGTGGTGTCGGTGGTGCACAATGTGATGTCTGTGCTGTACAATGTGGTGTCGGTGTTGCACAATGTGGTGTCAGTGCTGTAAAATGTGGTGTCGGTGCTGCACAATGTGGTGTCGGTGCTGCACAATGTGGTGTCGGTGGGGTAGAATGTGGTGTCGCTGCTGTACAATATGGTGTCGGTGCTGCACAATGTGGTGTTGGTGGGGTAGAATGTGGTGTCGCTGCTGTACAACGTGGTGTCGGTGCTGCACAATGTGATGTCGGTGCTGCCCAATGAGATGTCGGTGCTGCACAATGTGGTGTCAGTGATGTACAATGTGGTGTCAGTGATGCAGAATGTGACGTTGGTGCTGCACAATGTTGTGTCGGTGCTGAACAATGTTGTGTCGGTGCTGCACAATGTGGTATCGGTGCTGCACAATGTGATGTTGGTGCTGTACAATATGGTGTCGAGGCTGTACAATGTGGTGTCGGTGTTTAACAATGTGGTGTTGGTGCTGCACAATGTGGTGTCGGTGCTGCACAATGTGGTGTCAGTGGAGCACAATGTGATGTTGGTGCTGCACAAAGTGGTGTCGGTGCGGCACAGTGTGGTGTCGGTGCTGCACAATGTGGAGTCGGTGCGGCACAATGTGGTGTCGTTGCTGAACATTGTGATGTCGATGCTGCACAATGTGGTGTCTGTGCGGCACAATGTGGTGTCGATGCTGAACAATTTAATGTCGGTGCTGCACAACGTGGTGTCGGTGCGGCACAATGTGGTGTCGGTGCTGCACAATGTGGTGTCAGTACTGCACAGTGTGGTGTCGGTGGTGCACAATGTGATGTTGGTGCTGCACAATGTGGTGTCGATGGTGCACAATGTGGTGTCGGTGCTGTACAATGTGGTGTCGATGCGGCACTATGTGGTGTCGGTGCTGCACAATGTGGTGTCGGTGCTGAACAATGTGATGTTGGTGCTGCACAATGTGGTGTTGTTGCGGCACAATGTGATGTTGATGCTGCACAATGAGGTGTCGGTGCGGCACAATGTGGTGTCAGTACTGCACAGTGTGGTGTCGGTGGTGCACAATATGATGTCGGTGCTGCACAATGTGGTGTCGGTGCTGAACGATGTGATGTTGGTGCTGCACAATGTGGTGTCGGTGGTGCACAATGTGATGTCTGTGCTGTACAATGTGGTGTCGGTGTTGCACAATGTGGTGTTAGTGCTGTAAAATGTGGTGTCGGTGCTGCACAATGTGGTGTCGGTGGTGCACAATGTGATGTCGGTGCTGCACAATGTGGTGTCGGTGCTGAACAATGTGATGTTGGTGCTGCACAATGTGGTGTCGGTGGTGCACAATGTGATGTCTGTGCTGTAAAATGTGGTGTCGGTGCTGCATAATGTGGTGTCGGTGCTGCACAATGTGGTGTCGGTGCTGAAGAATGTGATGTTGGTGCTGCACAAAGTGGTGTCAGTGCTGTACAATGTGGTGTCGGTGCTGCACAATGTGGTGTCAGTGCTGTACAATGTGGTGTCGGTGCGGCACAATGTGATGTAGGTGCTGCAAAATGTGGTGTCGGTGCTGCACAATGTGGTGTCAGTGCTGTACAATGTGGTGTCGGTGCGGCACAATGTGATGTAGGTGCTGCAAAATGTGGTGTCGGTGCGGAACAATGTGATGTTGGTGCTGCACAATGAGGTGTCGGTGCTGCAAAATGTGGTTTCGGTGCTGCACAATGTGGTGTCGGTGCTGAAGAATGTGATGTTGGTGCTGCACAAAGTGGTGTCAGTGCTGTACAATGTCGTTTCGGTGCTGCACAATGTGGTGTCGGTGCTGCACAATGTGATGTCGGTGCTGCACAATGTGGTGTCAGTGCTGCACAACGTGATGTCGGTGCTGCACAATGTGGTGTCGTTGCTGCACAATGTGATGTTTGGTGCTGAACAATGTGATGTTGGTGCTGCACAATGTGGTGTCAGTGCTGCACAATGTGGTGTCGGTGCGGCACAATTTGATGTCGGTGTTGCAAAATGTGGTGTCGGTGCGGAACAATGTGATGTTGGTGCTGCACAATGAGGTGTCGGTGCTGCAAAATGTGGTGTCGGTGCTGCACAATGTGGTGTCAGTACTGCATAATGTGGTGTCGGTGCTGCACAATGTGATGTCGTTGCTGCACAATGTGGTGTCCGTGCTGCACAATGTGGTGTCAGTGCAGTATAATGTCGTGTCGGTGCTGTACAATGTGGTGTCGGTGCTGCACAATGTGGTGTTGGTGGGGCACAATGTATTGTCGCTGCTGTACAATGTGGTGTCGGTGCTGCACAATGTGGTGTCAGTGCTGTAAAATGTGGTGTCGGTGCTGCACAATGTGGTGTCGGTGCTGCACAACGTGATGTCGGTGCTGCACAATGTGGTGTCAGTGCTGTACAATGTGGTGTCGGTGCTGCACAATGTGGTGTCAGTGCTGTAAAATGTGGTATCGGTGCTGCACAATGTGGTGTCAGTGCTGTACAATGTGGTGTCGGTGCTGCACAATGTGGTGTCGGTGCTGGACAATGTGATGTTGGTGCTGAACAATGTGATGTTGGTGCTGCACAATGTGATGTTGGTGCTGCACAATGTGGTGTCGGTGCTGCACAATGTGGTGTCGGTGCGGCACAATGTGATGTCGGTGCTGCAAAAGGTGGTGTCGGTGCGGAACAATGTGATGTTGGTGCTGCACAATGAGGTGTCGGTGCTGCAAAATGTGGTGTCGGTGCTGCACAATGTGGTGTCGGTGCTGCACAATGTGGTGTCGGTGCTGCACAATGTGGTGTCGTTGCTGTACAATGTGGTGTCGGTGCTGCACAATGTTGTGTCGGTGCTGTACAATGTGGTGTCGGTGCTGCACAATGTGGTGTCGGTGGGGTAGAATGTGGTGTCGCTGCTGTACAATGTGGTGTCGGTGCTGCACAATATGGTGTTGGTGCGGTAGAATGTGGTGTCGCTGCTGTACAATGTGGTGTCGGTGGTGCACAATGTGATGTCGGTGCTGCAAAAGGTGGTGTCGGTGCGGAACAATGTGATGTTGGTGCTGCACAATGAGGTGTCGGTGCTGCAAAATGTGGTGTCGGTGCTGCACAATGTGGTGTCGGTGCTGCACAATGTGGTGTCGGTGCTGCACAATGTGGTGTCGTTGCTGTACAATGTGGTGTCGGTGCTGCACAATGTGGTGTCGGTGCTGTACAATGTGGTGTCGGTGCTGCACAATGTGGTGTCGGTGGGGTAGAATGTGGTGTCGCTGCTGTACAATGTGGTGTCGGTGGTGCACAATGTGATGTCGGTGCTGCCCAATGAGATGTCGGTGCTGCACAATGTGGTGTCAGTGATGTACAATGTGGTGTCAGTGCTGCGGAATGTGATGTTGGTGCTGCACAATGTTGTGTCGGTGCTGCACAATGTGGTGTCGGTGCTGTACAATGTGGTGTCGGTGCAGCACAATGTGGTGTCGGTGGGGTAGAATGTGGTGTCGCTGCTGTACAATGTGGTGTCGGTGGTTCACAATGTGATGTCGGTGCTGCCCAATGAGATGTCGGTGCTGCACAATGTGGTGTCAGTGATGTACAATGTGGTGTCAGTGCTGCAGAATGTGATGTTGGTGCTGCACAATGTTGTGTCGGTGCTGAACAATGTTGTGTCGGTGCTGCACAATGTGGTATCGGTGCTGCACAATGTGATGTTGGTGCTGTACAATATGGTGTCGAGGCTGTACAATGTGGTGTCGGTGTTTAACAATGTTGTGTTGGTGCTGCACAATGTGGGGTCGGTGCTGAACAATGTGATGTTGGTGCTGAACAATGTTGTGTCGGTGCTGCACAATGTGGTGTCAGTGGAGCACAATGTGATGTTGGTGCTGCACAAAGTGGTGTCGGTGCGGCACATTGTGGTGTCGGTGCTGCACAATGTGGAGTCGGTGCGGCACAATGTGGTGTCGTTGCTGAACATTGTGATGTCGATGCTGCACAATGTGGTGTCTGTGCGGCACAATGTGGTGTCGATGCTGAACAATGTAATGTCGGTGCTGCACAATGTGGTGTCGGTGCGACACAATGTCGTGTCGGTGCTGCACAATGTGGTGTCAGTACTGCACAGTGTGGTGTCAGTGGTGCACAATGTGATGTTGGTGCTGCACAATGTGGTGTCGGTGCTGTACAATGTGGTGTCGGTGCGGCACAATGTGGTGTCGGTGCTGCACAATGTGGTGTCGGTGCTGAACAATGTGATGTTGGTGCTGCACAATGTGGTGTTGTTGCGGCACAATGTGATGTTGATGCTGCACAATGAGGTGTCCGTGCGGCACAATGTGGTATCGGTGCTGCACAATGTGGTGTCAGTACTGCACAGTGTGGTGTCGGTGGTGCACAATGTGATGTCGGTGCTGCACAATGTGGTGTCGGTGCTGAACAATGTGATGTTGGTGCTGCACAATGTGGTGTCGGTGGTGCACAATGTGATGTCTGTGCTGTACAATGTGGTGTCGGTGTTGCACAATGTGGTGTCAGTGCTGTAAAATGTGGTGTCGGTGCTGCACAATGTGGTGTCGGTGGTGCACAACGTGATGTCGGTGCTGCACAATGTGGTGTCGGTGCTGAAGAATGTGATGTTGGTGCTGCACTAAGTGGTGTCAGTGCTGCACAATGTGGTGTCGGTGCTGTACAATGTGGTGTCGGTGCTGAACAATGTGGTGTCAGTGCAGTACAATGTGGTGTCGGTGCTGTACAATGTGGTGTCGGTGCTGCACAATGTGGTGTCGGTGGGGTAGAATGTGGTGTCGGTGCTGTGCAATGTGGTGTCGGTGCTGCACAATGTGGTGTCGGTGCTGCACAATGTGGTGTCGGTGCTGCACAATGTGGTGTCGGTGCTGCACAATGTGGTGTCGGTGCTGCACAATGTGGTGTCGGTTCTGCACAATGTGGTGTCAGTGCTGTACAATGTGGTGTCGTTGCTGCACAATGTGGTGTCGGTGCTGCACAATGAGATGTCGGTGCTGCACAATGTGGTGTCAGTGCTGTACAATGTGGTGTCAGTGCTGCACAATGTGGTGTCAGTGCAGTATAATGTGGTGTCGGAGCTGTACAATGTGGTGTCGGTGCTGCACAATGTGGTGTCGGTGGGGTAGAATGTGGTGTCGCTGCTGTACAATATGGTGTCGGTGCTGCACAATATGGTGTTGGTGGGGTAGAATGTGGTGTCGCTGCTGTACAATGTGGTGTCGGTGCTGCACAATGTGATGTCGGTGCTGCCCAATGAGATGTCGGTGCTGCACAATGTGGTGTCAGTGATGTACAATGTGGTGTCAGTGATGCAGAATGTGACGTTGGTGCTGAACAATGTTGTGTCGGTGCTGAACAATGTTGTGTCGGTGCTGCACAATGTGGTATCGGTGCTGCTCAATGTGATGTTGGTGCTGTACAATATGGTGTCGAGGCTGTACAATGTGGTGTCGGTGCTGAACAATGTGATGTTGGTGCTGAACAATGTTGCGTCGGTGCTGCACAATGTGGTGTCAGTGGAGCACAATGTGATGTTGGTGCTGCACAAAGTGGTGTCGGTGCGGCACATTGTGGTGTCGGTGCTGCACAATGTGGAGTCGGTGCGGCACAATGTGGTGTCGTTGCTGAACATTGTGATGTCGATGCTGCACAATGTGGTGTCTGTGCGGCACAATGTGGTGTCGATGCTGAACAATGTAATGTCGGTGCTGCACAATGTGGTGTCGGTGCGGCACAATGTGGTGTCGGTGCTGCACAATGTGGTGTCAGTACTGCACAGTGTGGTGTCGGTGGTGCACAATGTGATGTTGGTGCTGCACAATGTGGTGTCGATGGTGCACAATGTGGTGTCGGTGCTGTACAATGTGGTGTCGTTGCTGTACAATGTGGTGTCGGTGCTGCACAATGTTGTGTCGGTGCTGTACAATGTGGTGTCGGTGCTGCACAATGTGGTGTCGGTGGGGTAGAATGTGGTGTCGCTGCTGTACAATGTGGTGTCGGTGCTGCACAATATGGTGTTGGTGCGGTAGAATGTGGTGTCGCTGCTGTACAATGTGGTGTCGGTGGTGCACAATGTGATGTCGGTGCTGCAAAAGGTGGTGTCGGTGCGGAACAATGTGATGTTGGTGCTGCACAATGAGGTGTCGGTGCTGCAAAATGTGGTGTCGGTGCTGCACAATGTGGTGGCGGTGCTGCACAATGTGGTGTCGGTGCTGCACAATGTGGTGTCGTTGCTGTACAATGTGGTGTCGGTGCTGCACAATGTGGTGTCGGTGCTGTACAATGTGGTGTCGGTGCTGCACAATGTGGTGTCGGTGGGGTAGAATGTGGTGTCGCTGCTGTACAATGTGGTGTCGGTGGTGCACAATGTGATGTCGGTGCTGCCCAATGAGATGTCGGTGCTGCACAATGTGGTGTCAGTGATGTACAATGTGGTGTCAGTGCTGCAGAATGTGATGTTGGTGCTGCACAATGTTGTGTCGGTGCTGCACAATGTGGTGTCGGTGCTGTACAATGTGGTGTCGGTGCAGCACAATGTGGTGTCGGTGGGGTAGAATGTGGTGTCGCTGCTGTACAATGTGGTGTCGGTGGTGCACAATGTGATGTCGGTGCTGCCCAATGAGATGTCGGTGCTGCACAATGTGGTGTCAGTGATGTACAATGTGGTGTCAGTGCTGCAGAATGTGATGTTGGTGCTGCACAATGTTGTGTCGGTGCTGAACAATGTTGTGTCGGTGCTGCACAATGTGGTATCGGTGCTGCACAATGTGATGTTGGTGCTGTACAATATGGTGTCGAGGCTGTACAATGTGGTGTCGGTGTTTAACAATGTGGTGTTGGTGCTGCACAATGTGGGGTCGGTGCTGAACAATGTGATGTTGGTGCTGAACAATGTTGTGTCGGTGCTGCACAATGTGGTGTCAGTGGAGCACAATGTGATGTTGGTGCTGCACAAAGTGGTGTCGGTGCGGCACATTGTGGTGTCGGTGCTGCACAATGTGGAGTCGGTGCGGCACAATGTGGTGTCGTTGCTGAACATTGTGATGTCGATGCTGCACAATGTGGTGTCTGTGCGGCACAATGTGGTGTCGATGCTGAACAATGTGGTGTCGGTGCTGCACAATGTGATGTCGGTGCTGCCCAATGAGATGTCGGTGCTGCACAATGTGGTGTCAGTGATGTACAATGTGGTGTCAGTGATGCAGAATGTGACGTTGGTGCTGAACAATGTTGTGTCGGTGCTGAACAATGTTGTGTCGGTGCTGCACAATGTGGTATCGGTGCTGCTCAATGTGATGTTGGTGCTGTACAATATGGTGTCGAGGCTGTACAATGTGGTGTCGGTGCTGAACAATGTGATGTTGGTGCTGAACAATGTTGCGTCGGTGCTGCACAATGTGGTGTCAGTGGAGCACAATGTGATGTTGGTGCTGCACAAAGTGGTGTCGGTGCGGCACATTGTGGTGTCGGTGCTGCACAATGTGGAGTCGGTGCGGCACAATGTGGTGTCGTTGCTGAACATTGTGATGTCGATGCTGCACAATGTGGTGTCTGTGCGGCACAATGTGGTGTCGATGCTGAACAATGTAATGTCGGTGCTGCACAATGTGGTGTCGGTGCGGCACAATGTGGTGTCGGTGCTGCACAATGTGGTGTCAGTACTGCACAGTGTGGTGTCAGTGGTGCACAATGTGATGTTGGTGCTGCACAATGTGGTGTCGGTGCTGTACAATGTGGTGTCGGTGCGGCACAATGTGGTGTCGGTGCTGCACAATGTGGTGTCGGTGCTGAACAATGTGATGTTGGTGCTGCACAATGTGGTGTTGTTGCGGCACAATGTGATGTTGATGCTGCACAATGAGGTGTCCGTGCGGCACAATGTGGTGTCGGTGCTGCACAATGTGGTGTCAGTACTGCACAGTGTGGTGTCGGTGGTGCACAATGTGATGTCGGTGCTGCACAATGTGGTGTCGGTGCTGAACAATGTGATGTTGGTGCTGCACAATGTGGTGTCGGTGGTGCACAATGTGATGTCTGTGCTGTACAATGTGGTGTCGGTGTTGCACAATGTGGTGTCAGTGCTGTAAAATGTGGTGTCGGTGCTGCACAATGTGGTGTCGGTGGTGCACAACGTGATGTCGGTGCTGCACAATGTGGTGTCGGTGCTGAAGAATGTGATGTTGGTGCTGCACTAAGTGGTGTCAGTGCTGCACAATGTGGTGTCGGTGCTGTACAATGTGGTGTCGGTGCTGAACAATGTGGTGTCAGTGCAGTACAATGTGGTGTCGGTGCTGTACAATGTGGTGTCGGTGCTGCACAATGTGGTGTCGGTGGGGTAGAATGTGGTGTCGGTGCTGTGCAATGTGGTGTCGGTGCTGCACAATGTGGTGTCGGTGCTGCACAATGTGGTGTCGGTGCTGCACAATGTGGTGTCGGTGCTGCACAATGTGGTGTCGGTGCTGCACAATGTGGTGTCGGTTCTGCACAATGTGGTGTCAGTGCTGTACAATGTGGTGTCGTTGCTGCACAATGTGGTGTCGGTGCTGCACAATGAGATGTCGGTGCTGCACAATGTGGTGTCAGTGCTGTACAATGTGGTGTCAGTGCTGCACAATGTGGTGTCAGTGCAGTATAATGTGGTGTCGGAGCTGTACAATGTGGTGTCGGTGCTGCACAATGTGGTGTCAGTACTGCACAGTGTGGTGTCGGTGGTGCACAATGTGATGTTGGTGCTGCACAATGTGGTGTCGATGGTGCACAATGTGGTGTCGGTGCTGTACAATGTGGTGTCGATGCGGCACAATGTGGTGTCGGTGCTGCACAATGTGGTGTCGGTGCTGAACAATGTGATGTTGGTGCTGCACAATGTGGTGTTGTTGCGGCACAATGTGATGTTGATGCTGCACAATGAGGTGTCGGTGCGGCACAATGTGGTGTCAGTACTGCACAGTGTGGTGTCGGTGGTGCACAATATGATGTCGGTGCTGCACAATGTGGTGTCGGTGCTGAACGATGTGATGTTGGTGCTGCACAATGTGGTGTCGGTGGTGCACAATGTGATGTCTGTGCTGTACAATGTGGTGTCGGTGTTGCACAATGTGGTGTTAGTGCTGTAAAATGTGGTGTCGGTGCTGCACAATGTGGTGTCGGTGGTGCACAATGTGATGTCGGTGCTGCACAATGTGGTGTCGGTGCTGAACAATGTGATGTTGGTGCTGCACAATGTGGTGTCGGTGGTGCACAATGTGATGTCTGTGCTGTAAAATGTGGTGTCGGTGCTGCATAATGTGGTGTCGGTGCTGCACAATGTGGTGTCGGTGCTGAAGAATGTGATGTTGGTGCTGCACAAAGTGGTGTCAGTGCTGTACAATGTGGTGTCGGTGCTGCACAATGTGGTGTCAGTGCTGTACAATGTGGTGTCGGTGCGGCACAATGTGATGTAGGTGCTGCAAAATGTGGTGTCGGTGCTGCACAATGTGGTGTCGGTGCTGCACAACGTGATGTCGGTGCTGCACAATGTGGTGTCAGTGCTGTACAATGTGGTGTCGGTGCGGCACAATGTGATGTAGGTGCTGCAAAATGTGGTGTCGGTGCGGAACAATGTGATGTTGGTGCTGCACAATGAGGTGTCGGTGCTGCAAAATGTGGTTTCGGTGCTGCACAATGTGGTGTCGGTGCTGAAGAATGTGATGTTGGTGCTGCACAAAGTGGTGTCAGTGCTGTACAATGTCGTGTCGGTGCTGCACAATGTGGTGTCGGTGCTGCACAATGTGATGTCGGTGCTGCACAATGTGGTGTCAGTGCTGTAAAATGTGGTGTCGGTGCAGCACAATGTGGTGTCGGTGCTGCACAACGTGATGTCGGTGCTGCACAATGTGTTGTCGGTGCTGCACAATGTGATGTTTGGTGCTGAACAATGTGATGTTGGTGCTGCACAATGTGATGTTGGTGCTGCACAATGTGGTGTCAGTGCTGCACAATGTGGTGTCGGTGCGGCACAATTTGATGTCGGTGTTGCAAAATGTGGTGTCGGTGCGGAACAATGTGATGTTGGTGCTGCACAATGAGGTGTCGGTGCTGCAAAATGTGGTGTCGGTGCTGCACAATGTGGTGTCAGTACTGCATAATGTGGTGTCGGTGCTGCACAATGTGATGTCGTTGCTGCACAATGTGGTGTCCGTGCTGCACAATGTGGTGTCAGTGCAGTATAATGTCGTGTCGGTGCTGTACAATGTGGTGTCGGTGCTGCACAATGTGGTGTTGGTGGGGCACAATGTATTGTCGCTGCTGTACAATGTGGTGTCGGTGCTGCACAATGTGGTGTCAGTGCTGTAAAATGTGGTGTCGGTGCTGCACAATGTGGTGTCGGTGCTGCACAACGTGATGTCGGTGCTGCACAATGTGGTGTCAGTGCTGTACAATGTGGTGTCGGTGCTGCACAATGTGGTGTCAGTGCTGTAAAATGTGGTATCGGTGCTGCACAATGTGGTGTCAGTGCTGTACAATGTGGTGTCGGTGCTGCACAATGTGGTGTCGGTGCTGGACAATGTGATGTCGGTGCTGCACAATGTGGTGTCAGTGCTGTACAATGTGGTATCGGTGCTGCACAATGTGGTGTCAGTGCTGTACAATGTGGTGTCGGTGCTGCACAATGTGGTGTCGGTGCTGGACAATGTGATCTTGGTACTGCACAATGTGATGTTGGTGCTGCACAATGTGATGTTGGTGCTGCACAATGTGGTGTCGGTGCTGCACAATGTGGTGTCGGTGCGGCACAATGTGATGTCGGTGCTGCAAAAGGTGGTGTCGGTGCGGAACAATGTGATGTTGGTGCTGCACAATGAGGTGTCGGTGCTGCAAAATGTGGTGTCGGTGCTGCACAATGTGGTGTCGGTGCTGCACAATGTGGTGTCGGTGCTGCACAATGTGGTGTCGTTGCTGTACAATGTGGTGTCGGTGCTGCACAATGTTGTGTCGGTGCTGTACAATGTGGTGTCGGTGCTGCACAATGTGGTGTCGGTGGGGTAGAATGTGGTGTCGCTGCTGTACAATGTGGTGTCGGTGCTGCACAATATGGTGTTGGTGCGGTAGAATGTGGTGTCGCTGCTGTACAATGTGGTGTCGGTGGTGCACAATGTGATGTCGGTGCTGCAAAAGGTGGTGTCGGTGCGGAACAATGTGATGTTGGTGCTGCACAATGAGGTGTCGGTGCTGCAAAATGTGGTGTCGGTGCTGCACAATGTGGTGTCGGTGCTGCACAATGTGGTGTCGGTGCTGCACAATGTGGTGTCGTTGCTGTACAATGTGGTGTCGGTGCTGCACAATGTGGTGTCGGTGCTGTACAATGTGGTGTCGGTGCTGCACAATGTTGTGTCGGTGGGGTAGAATGTGGTGTCGCTGCTGTACAATGTGGTGTCGGTGGTGCACAATGTGATGTCGGTGCTGCCCAATGAGATGTCGGTGCTGCACAATGTGGTGTCAGTGATGTACAATGTGGTGTCAGTGCTGCGGAATGTGATGTTGGTGCTGCACAATGTTGTGTCGGTGCTGCACAATGTGGTGTCGGTGCTGTACAATGTGGTGTCGGTGCAGCACAATGTGGTGTCGGTGGGGTAGAATGTGGTGTCGCTGCTGTACAATGTGGTGTCGGTGGTTCACAATGTGATGTCGGTGCTGCCCAATGAGATGTCGGTGCTGCACAATGTGGTGTCAGTGATGTACAATGTGGTGTCAGTGCTGCAGAATGTGATGTTGGTGCTGCACAATGTTGTGTCGGTGCTGAACAATGTTGTGTCGGTGCTGCACAATGTGGTATCGGTGCTGCACAATGTGATGTTGGTGCTGTACAATATGGTGTCGAGGCTGTACAATGTGGTGTCGGTGTTTAACAATGTTGTGTTGGTGCTGCACAATGTGGGGTCGGTGCTGAACAATGTGATGTTGGTGCTGAACAATGTTGTGTCGGTGCTGCACAATGTGGTGTCAGTGGAGCACAATGTGATGTTGGTGCTGCACAAAGTGGTGTCGGTGCGGCACATTGTGGTGTCGGTGCTGCACAATGTGGAGTCGGTGCGGCACAATGTGGTGTCGTTGCTGAACATTGTGATGTCGATGCTGCACAATGTGGTGTCTGTGCGGCACAATGTGGTGTCGATGCTGAACAATGTAATGTCGGTGCTGCACAATGTGGTGTCGGTGCGACACAATGTCGTGTCGGTGCTGCACAATGTGGTGTCAGTACTGCACAGTGTGGTGTCAGTGGTGCACAATGTGATGTTGGTGCTGCACAATGTGGTGTCGGTGCTGTACAATGTGGTGTCGGTGCGGCACAATGTGGTGTCGGTGCTGCACAATGTGGTGTCGGTGCTGAACAATGTGATGTTGGTGCTGCACAATGTGGTGTTGTTGCGGCACAATGTGATGTTGATGCTGCACAATGAGGTGTCCGTGCGGCACAATGTGGTGTCGGTGCTGCACAATGTGGTGTCAGTACTGCACAGTGTGGTGTCGGTGGTGCACAATGTGATGTCGGTGCTGCACAATGTGGTGTCGGTGCTGAACAATGTGATGTTGGTGCTGCACAATGTGGTGTCGGTGGTGCACAATGTGATGTCTGTGCTGTACAATGTGGTGTCGGTGTTGCACAATGTGGTGTCAGTGCTGTAAAATGTGGTGTCGGTGCTGCACAATGTGGTGTCGGTGGTGCACAACGTGATGTCGGTGCTGCACAATGTGGTGTCGGTGCTGAAGAATGTGATGTTGGTGCTGCACTAAGTGGTGTCAGTGCTGCACAATGTGGTGTCGGTGCTGTACAATGTGGTGTCGGTGCTGAACAATGTGGTGTCAGTGCAGTACAATGTGGTGTCGGTGCTGTACAATGTGGTGTCGGTGCTGCACAATGTGGTGTCGGTGGGGTAGAATGTGGTGTCGGTGCTGTGCAATGTGGTGTCGGTGCTGCACAATGTGGTGTCGGTGCTGCACAATGTGGTGTCGGTGCTGCACAATGTGGTGTCGGTGCTGCACAATGTGGTGTCGGTGCTGCACAATGTGGTGTCGGTTCTGCACAATGTGGTGTCAGTGCTGTACAATGTGGTGTCGTTGCTGCACAATGTGGTGTCGGTGCTGCACAATGAGATGTCGGTGCTGCACAATGTGGTGTCAGTGCTGTACAATGTGGTGTCAGTGCTGCACAATGTGGTGTCAGTGCAGTATAATGTGGTGTCGGAGCTGTACAATGTGGTGTCGGTGCTGCACAATGTGGTGTCGGTGGGGTAGAATGTGGTGTCGCTGCTGTACAATATGGTGTCGGTGCTGCACAATATGGTGTTGGTGGGGTAGAATGTGGTGTCGCTGCTGTACAATGTGGTGTCGGTGCTGCACAATGTGATGTCGGTGCTGCCCAATGAGATGTCGGTGCTGCACAATGTGGTGTCAGTGATGTACAATGTGGTGTCAGTGATGCAGAATGTGACGTTGGTGCTGAACAATGTTGTGTCGGTGCTGAACAATGTTGTGTCGGTGCTGCACAATGTGGTATCGGTGCTGCTCAATGTGATGTTGGTGCTGTACAATATGGTGTCGAGGCTGTACAATGTGGTGTCGGTGCTGAACAATGTGATGTTGGTGCTGAACAATGTTGCGTCGGTGCTGCACAATGTGGTGTCAGTGGAGCACAATGTGATGTTGGTGCTGCACAAAGTGGTGTCGGTGCGGCACATTGTGGTGTCGGTGCTGCACAATGTGGAGTCGGTGCGGCACAATGTGGTGTCGTTGCTGAACATTGTGATGTCGATGCTGCACAATGTGGTGTCTGTGCGGCACAATGTGGTGTCGATGCTGAACAATGTAATGTCGGTGCTGCACAATGTGGTGTCGGTGCGGCACAATGTGGTGTCGGTGCTGCACAATGTGGTGTCAGTACTGCACAGTGTGGTGTCGGTGGTGCACAATGTGATGTTGGTGCTGCACAATGTGGTGTCGATGGTGCACAATGTGGTGTCGGTGCTGTACAATGTGGTGTCGTTGCTGTACAATGTGGTGTCGGTGCTGCACAATGTTGTGTCGGTGCTGTACAATGTGGTGTTGGTGCTGCACAATGTGGTGTCGGTGGGGTAGAATGTGGTGTCGCTGCTGTACAATGTGGTGTCGGTGCTGCACAATATGGTGTTGGTGCGGTAGAATGTGGTGTCGCTGCTGTACAATGTGGTGTCGGTGGTGCACAATGTGATGTCGGTGCTGCAAAAGGTGGTGTCGGTGCGGAACAATGTGATGTTGGTGCTGCACAATGAGGTGTCGGTGCTGCAAAATGTGGTGTCGGTGCTGCACAATGTGGTGGCGGTGCTGCACAATGTGGTGTCGGTGCTGCACAATGTGGTGTCGTTGCTGTACAATGTGGTGTCGGTGCTGCACAATGTGGTGTCGGTGCTGTACAATGTGGTGTCGGTGCTGCACAATGTGGTGTCGGTGGGGTAGAATGTGGTGTCGCTGCTGTACAATGTGGTGTCGGTGGTGCACAATGTGATGTCGGTGCTGCCCAATGAGATGTCGGTGCTGCACAATGTGGTGTCAGTGATGTACAATGTGGTGTCAGTGCTGCAGAATGTGATGTTGGTGCTGCACAATGTTGTGTCGGTGCTGCACAATGTGGTGTCGGTGCTGTACAATGTGGTGTCGGTGCAGCACAATGTGGTGTCGGTGGGGTAGAATGTGGTGTCGCTGCTGTACAATGTGGTGTCGGTGGTGCACAATGTGATGTCGGTGCTGCCCAATGAGATGTCGGTGCTGCACAATGTGGTGTCAGTGATGTACAATGTGGTGTCAGTGCTGCAGAATGTGATGTTGGTGCTGCACAATGTTGTGTCGGTGCTGAACAATGTTGTGTCGGTGCTGCACAATGTGGTATCGGTGCTGCACAATGTGATGTTGGTGCTGTACAATATGGTGTCGAGGCTGTACAATGTGGTGTCGGTGTTTAACAATGTGGTGTTGGTGCTGCACAATGTGGGGTCGGTGCTGAACAATGTGATGTTGGTGCTGAACAATGTTGTGTCGGTGCTGCACAATGTGGTGTCAGTGGAGCACAATGTGATGTTGGTGCTGCACAAAGTGGTGTCGGTGCGGCACATTGTGGTGTCGGTGCTGCACAATGTGGAGTCGGTGCGGCACAATGTGGTGTCGTTGCTGAACATTGTGATGTCGATGCTGCACAATGTGGTGTCTGTGCGGCACAATGTGGTGTCGATGCTGAACAATGTAATGTCGGTGCTGCACAATGTGGTGTCGGTGCGACACAATGTCGTGTCGGTGCTGCACAATGTGGTGTCAGTACTGCACAGTGTGGTGTCAGTGGTGCACAATGTGATGTTGGTGCTGCACAATGTGGTGTCGGTGCTGTACAATGTGGTGTCGGTGCGGCACAATGTGGTGTCGGTGCTGCACAATGTGGTGTCGGTGCTGAACAATGTGATGTTGGTGCTGCACAATGTGGTGTTGTTGCGGCACAATGTGATGTTGATGCTGCACAATGAGGTGTCCGTGCGGCACAATGTGGTGTCGGTGCTGCACAATGTGGTGTCAGTACTGCACAGTGTGGTGTCGGTGGTGCACAATGTGATGTCGGTGCTGCACAATGTGGTGTCGGTGCTGAACAATGTGATGTTGGTGCTGCACAATGTGGTGTCGGTGGTGCACAATGTGATGTCTGTGCTGTACAATGTGGTGTCGGTGTTGCACAATGTGGTGTCAGTGCTGTAAAATGTGGTGTCGGTGCTGCACAATGTGGTGTCGGTGGTGCACAACGTGATGTCGGTGCTGCACAATGTGGTGTCGGTGCTGAAGAATGTGATGTTGGTGCTGCACTAAGTGGTGTCAGTGCTGCACAATGTGGTGTCGGTGCTGTACAATGTGGTGTCGGTGCTGAACAATGTGGTGTCAGTGCAGTACAATGTGGTGTCGGTGCTGTACAATGTGGTGTCGGTGCTGCACAATGTGGTGTCGGTGGGGTAGAATGTGGTGTCGGTGCTGTGCAATGTGGTGTCGGTGCTGCACAATGTGGTGTCGGTGCTGCACAATGTGGTGTCGGTGCTGCACAATGTGGTGTCGGTGCTGCACAATGTGGTGTCGGTGCTGCACAATGTGGTGTCGGTTCTGCACAATGTGGTGTCAGTGCTGTACAATGTGGTGTCGTTGCTGCACAATGTGGTGTCGGTGCTGCACAATGAGATGTCGGTGCTGCACAATGTGGTGTCAGTGCTGTACAATGTGGTGTCAGTGCTGCACAATGTGGTGTCAGTGCAGTATAATGTGGTGTCGGAGCTGTACAATGTGGTGTCGGTGCTGCACAATGTGGTGTCGGTGGGGTAGAATGTGGTGTCGCTGCTGTACAATATGGTGTCGGTGCTGCACAATATGGTGTTGGTGGGGTAGAATGTGGTGTCGCTGCTGTACAATGTGGTGTCGGTGCTGCACAATGTGATGTCGGTGCTGCCCAATGAGATGTCGGTGCTGCACAATGTGGTGTCAGTGATGTACAATGTGGTGTCAGTGATGCAGAATGTGACGTTGGTGCTGAACAATGTTGTGTCGGTGCTGAACAATGTTGTGTCGGTGCTGCACAATGTGGTATCGGTGCTGCTCAATGTGATGTTGGTGCTGTACAATATGGTGTCGAGGCTGTACAATGTGGTGTCGGTGCTGAACAATGTGATGTTGGTGCTGAACAATGTTGCGTCGGTGCTGCACAATGTGGTGTCAGTGGAGCACAATGTGATGTTGGTGCTGCACAAAGTGGTGTCGGTGCGGCACATTGTGGTGTCGGTGCTGCACAATGTGGAGTCGGTGCGGCACAATGTGGTGTCGTTGCTGAACATTGTGATGTCGATGCTGCACAATGTGGTGTCTGTGCGGCACAATGTGGTGTCGATGCTGAACAATGTAATGTCGGTGCTGCACAATGTGGTGTCGGTGCGGCACAATGTGGTGTCGGTGCTGCACAATGTGGTGTCAGTACTGCACAGTGTGGTGTCGGTGGTGCACAATGTGATGTTGGTGCTGCACAATGTGGTGTCGATGGTGCACAATGTGGTGTCGGTGCTGTACAATGTGGTGTCGTTGCTGTACAATGTGGTGTCGGTGCTGCACAATGTTGTGTCGGTGCTGTACAATGTGGTGTTGGTGCTGCACAATGTGGTGTCGGTGGGGTAGAATGTGGTGTCGCTGCTGTACAATGTGGTGTCGGTGCTGCACAATATGGTGTTGGTGCGGTAGAATGTGGTGTCGCTGCTGTGCAATGTGGTGTCGGTGGTGCACAATGTGATGTCGGTGCTGCAAAAGGTGGTGTCGGTGCGGAACAATGTGATGTTGGTGCTGCACAATGAGGTGTCGGTGCTGCAAAATGTGGTGTCGGTGCTGCACAATGTGGTGGCGGTGCTGCACAATGTGGTGTCGGTGCTGCACAATGTGGTGTCGTTGCTGTACAATGTGGTGTCGGTGCTGCACAATGTGGTGTCGGTGCTGTACAATGTGGTGTCGGTGCTGCACAATGTGGTGTCGGTGGGGTAGAATGTGGTGTCGCTGCTGTACAATGTGGTGTCGGTGGTGCACAATGTGATGTCGGTGCTGCCCAATGAGATGTCGGTGCTGCACAATGTGGTGTCAGTGATGTACAATGTGGTGTCAGTGCTGCAGAATGTGATGTTGGTGCTGCACAATGTTGTGTCGGTGCTGCACAATGTGGTGTCGGTGCTGTACAATGTGGTGTCGGTGCAGCACAATGTGGTGTCGGTGGGGTAGAATGTGGTGTCGCTGCTGTACAATGTGGTGTCGGTGGTGCACAATGTGATGTCGGTGCTGCCCAATGAGATGTCGGTGCTGCACAATGTGGTGTCAGTGATGTACAATGTGGTGTCAGTGCTGCAGAATGTGATGTTGGTGCTGCACAATGTTGTGTCGGTGCTGAACAATGTTGTGTCGGTGCTGCACAATGTGGTATCGGTGCTGCACAATGTGATGTTGGTGCTGTACAATATGGTGTCGAGGCTGTACAATGTGGTGTCGGTGTTTAACAATGTGGTGTTGGTGCTGCACAATGTGGGGTCGGTGCTGAACAATGTGATGTTGGTGCTGAACAATGTTGTGTCGGTGCTGCACAATGTGGTGTCAGTGGAGCACAATGTGATGTTGGTGCTGCACAAAGTGGTGTTAGTGCGGCACATTGTGGTGTCGGTGCTGCACAATGTGGAGTCGGTGCGGCACAATGTGGTGTCGTTGCTGAACATTGTGATGTCGATGCTGCACAATGTGGTGTCTGTGCGGCACAATGTGGTGTCGATGCTGAACAATGTAATGTCGGTGCTGCACAATGTGGTGTCGGTGCGACACAATGTCGTGTCGGTGCTGCACAATGTGGTGTCAGTACTGCACAGTGTGGTGTCAGTGGTGCACAATGTGATGTTGGTGCTGCACAATGTGGTGTCGGTGCTGTACAATGTGGTGTCGGTGCGGCACAATGTGGTGTCGGTGCTGCACAATGTGGTGTCGGTGCTGAACAATGTGATGTTGGTGCTGCACAATGTGGTGTTGTTGCGGCACAATGTGATGTTGATGCTGCACAATGAGGTGTCCGTGCGGCACAATGTGGTGTCGGTGCTGCACAATGTGGTGTCAGTACTGCACAGTGTGGTGTCGGTGGTGCACAATGTGATGTCGGTGCTGCACAATGTGGTGTCGGTGCTGAACAATGTGATGTTGGTGCTGCACAATGTGGTGTCGGTGGTGCACAATGTGATGTCTGTGCTGTACAATGTGGTGTCGGTGTTGCACAATGTGGTGTCAGTGCTGTAAAATGTGGTGTCGGTGCTGCACAATGTGGTGTCGGTGGTGCACAACGTGATGTCGGTGCTGCACAATGTGGTGTCGGTGCTGAAGAATGTGATGTTGGTGCTGCACTAAGTGGTGTCAGTGCTGCACAATGTGGTGTCGGTGCTGTACAATGTGGTGTCGGTGCTGAACAATGTGGTGTCAGTGCAGTACAATGTGGTGTCGGTGCTGTACAATGTGGTGTCGGTGCTGCACAATGTGGTGTCGGTGGGGTAGAATGTGGTGTCGGTGCTGTGCAATGTGGTGTCGGTGCTGCACAATGTGGTGTCGGTGCTGCACAATGTGGTGTCGGTGCTGCACAATGTGGTGTCGGTGCTGCACAATGTGGTGTCGGTGCTGCACAATGTGGTGTCGGTTCTGCACAATGTGGTGTCAGTGCTGTACAATGTGGTGTCGTTGCTGCACAATGTGGTGTCGGTGCTGCACAATGAGATGTCGGTGCTGCACAATGTGGTGTCAGTGCTGTACAATGTGGTGTCAGTGCTGCACAATGTGGTGTCAGTGCAGTATAATGTGGTGTCGGAGCTGTACAATGTGGTGTCGGTGCTGCACAATGTGGTGTCGGTGGGGTAGAATGTGGTGTCGCTGCTGTACAATATGGTGTCGGTGCTGCACAATATGGTGTTGGTGGGGTAGAATGTGGTGTCGCTGCTGTACAATGTGGTGTCGGTGCTGCACAATGTGATGTCGGTGCTGCCCAATGAGATGTCGGTGCTGCACAATGTGGTGTCAGTGATGTACAATGTGGTGTCAGTGATGCAGAATGTGACGTTGGTGCTGAACAATGTTGTGTCGGTGCTGAACAATGTTGTGTCGGTGCTGCACAATGTGGTATCGGTGCTGCTCAATGTGATGTTGGTGCTGTACAATATGGTGTCGAGGCTGTACAATGTGGTGTCGGTGCTGAACAATGTGATGTTGGTGCTGCACAATGTGGTGTCGGTGGTGCACAATGTGATGTCTGTGCTGTACAATGTGGTGTCGGTGTTGCACAATGTGGTGTCAGTGCTGTAAAATGTGGTGTCGGTGCTGCACAATGTGGTGTCGGTGGTGCACAACGTGATGTCGGTGCTGCACAATGTGGTGTCGGTGCTGAAGAATGTGATGTTGGTGCTGCACTAAGTGGTGTCAGTGCTGCACAATGTGGTGTCGGTGCTGTACAATGTGGTGTCGGTGCTGAACAATGTGGTGTCAGTGCAGTACAATGTGGTGTCGGTGCTGTACAATGTGGTGTCGGTGCTGCACAATGTGGTGTCGGTGGGGTAGAATGTGGTGTCGGTGCTGTGCAATGTGGTGTCGGTGCTGCACAATGTGGTGTCGGTGCTGCACAATGTGGTGTCGGTGCTGCACAATGTGGTGTCGGTGCTGCACAATGTGGTGTCGGTGCTGCACAATGTGGTGTCGGTTCTGCACAATGTGGTGTCAGTGCTGTACAATGTGGTGTCGTTGCTGCACAATGTGGTGTCGGTGCTGCACAATGAGATGTCGGTGCTGCACAATGTGGTGTCAGTGCTGTACAATGTGGTGTCAGTGCTGCACAATGTGGTGTCAGTGCAGTATAATGTGGTGTCGGAGCTGTACAATGTGGTGTCGGTGCTGCACAATGTGGTGTCGGTGGGGTAGAATGTGGTGTCGCTGCTGTACAATATGGTGTCGGTGCTGCACAATATGGTGTTGGTGGGGTAGAATGTGGTGTCGCTGCTGTACAATGTGGTGTCGGTGCTGCACAATGTGATGTCGGTGCTGCCCAATGAGATGTCGGTGCTGCACAATGTGGTGTCAGCGATGTACAATGTGGTGTCAGTGATGCAGAATATGACGTTGGTGCTGAACAATGTTGTGTCGGTGCTGAACAATGTTGTGTCGGTGCTGCACAATGTGGTATCGGTGCTGCTCAATGTGATGTTGGTGCTGTACAATATGGTGTCGAGGCTGTACAATGTGGTGTCGGTGGTGAACAATGTGATGTTGGTGCTGAACAATGTTGCGTCGGTGCTGCACAATGTGGTGTCAGTGGAGCACAATGTGATGTTGGTGCTGCACAAAGTGGTGTCGGTGCGGCACATTGTGGTGTCGGTGCTGCACAATGTGGAGTCGGTGCGGCACAATGTGGTGTCGTTGCTGAACATTGTGATGTCGATGCTGCACAATGTGGTGTCTGTGCGGCACAATGTGGTGTCGATGCTGAACAATGTAATGTCGGTGCTGCACAATGTGGTGTCGGTGCGGCACAATGTGGTGTCGGTGCTGCACAATGTGGTGTCAGTACTGCACAGTGTGGTGTCGGTGGTGCACAATGTGATGTTGGTGCTGCACAATGTGGTGTCGATGGTGCACAATGTGGTGTCGGTGCTGTACAATGTGGTGTCGTTGCTGTACAATGTGGTGTCGGTGCTGCACAATGTTGTGTCGGTGCTGTACAATGTGGTGTTGGTGCTGCACAATGTGGTGTCGGTGGGGTAGAATGTGGTGTCGCTGCTGTACAATGTGGTGTCGGTGCTGCACAATATGGTGTTGGTGCGGTAGAATGTGGTGTCGCTGCTGTGCAATGTGGTGTCGGTGGTGCACAATGTGATGTCGGTGCTGCAAAAGGTGGTGTCGGTGCGGAACAATGTGATGTTGGTGCTGCACAATGAGGTGTCGGTGCTGCAAAATGTGGTGTCGGTGCTGCACAATGTGGTGGCGGTGCTGCACAATGTGGTGTCGGTGCTGCACAATGTGGTGTCGTTGCTGTACAATGTGGTGTCGGTGCTGCACAATGTGGTGTCGGTGCTGTACAATGTGGTGTCGGTGCTGCACAATGTGGTGTCGGTGGGGTAGAATGTGGTGTCGCTGCTGTACAATGTGGTGTCGGTGGTGCACAATGTGATGTCGGTGCTGCCCAATGAGATGTCGGTGCTGCACAATGTGGTGTCAGTGATGTACAATGTGGTGTCAGTGCTGCAGAATGTGATGTTGGTGCTGCACAATGTTGTGTCGGTGCTGCACAATGTGGTGTCGGTGCTGTACAATGTGGTGTCGGTGCAGCACAATGTGGTGTCGGTGGGGTAGAATGTGGTGTCGCTGCTGTACAATGTGGTGTCGGTGGTGCACAATGTGATGTCGGTGCTGCCCAATGAGATGTCGGTGCTGCACAATGTGGTGTCAGTGATGTACAATGTGGTGTCAGTGCTGCAGAATGTGATGTTGGTGCTGCACAATGTTGTGTCGGTGCTGAACAATGTTGTGTCGGTGCTGCACAATGTGGTATCGGTGCTGCACAATGTGATGTTGGTGCTGTACAATATGGTGTCGAGGCTGTACAATGTGGTGTCGGTGTTTAACAATGTGGTGTTGGTGCTGCACAATGTGGGGTCGGTGCTGAACAATGTGATGTTGGTGCTGAACAATGTTGTGTCGGTGCTGCACAATGTGGTGTCAGTGGAGCACAATGTGATGTTGGTGCTGCACAAAGTGGTGTCGGTGCGGCACATTGTGGTGTCGGTGCTGCACAATGTGGAGTCGGTGCGGCACAATGTGGTGTCGTTGCTGAACATTGTGATGTCGATGCTGCACAATGTGGTGTCTGTGCGGCACAATGTGGTGTCGATGCTGAACAATGTAATGTCGGTGCTGCACAATGTGGTGTCGGTGCGACACAATGTCGTGTCGGTGCTGCACAATGTGGTGTCAGTACTGCACAGTGTGGTGTCAGTGGTGCACAATGTGATGTTGGTGCTGCACAATGTGGTGTCGGTGCTGTACAATGTGGTGTCGGTGCGGCACAATGTGGTGTCGGTGCTGCACAATGTGGTGTCGGTGCTGAACAATGTGATGTTGGTGCTGCACAATGTGGTGTTGTTGCGGCACAATGTGATGTTGATGCTGCACAATGAGGTGTCCGTGCGGCACAATGTGGTGTCGGTGCTGCACAATGTGGTGTCAGTACTGCACAGTGTGGTGTCGGTGGTGCACAATGTGATGTCGGTGCTGCACAATGTGGTGTCGGTGCTGAACAATGTGATGTTGGTGCTGCACAATGTGGTGTCGGTGGTGCACAATGTGATGTCTGTGCTGTACAATGTGGTGTCGGTGTTGCACAATGTGGTGTCAGTGCTGTAAAATGTGGTGTCGGTGCTGCACAATGTGGTGTCGGTGGTGCACAACGTGATGTCGGTGCTGCACAATGTGGTGTCGGTGCTGAAGAATGTGATGTTGGTGCTGCACTAAGTGGTGTCAGTGCTGCACAATGTGGTGTCGGTGCTGTACAATGTGGTGTCGGTGCTGAACAATGTGGTGTCAGTGCAGTACAATGTGGTGTCGGTGCTGTACAATGTGGTGTCGGTGCTGCACAATGTGGTGTCGGTGGGGTAGAATGTGGTGTCGGTGCTGTGCAATGTGGTGTCGGTGCTGCACAATGTGGTGTCGGTGCTGCACAATGTGGTGTCGGTGCTGCACAATGTGGTGTCGGTGCTGCACAATGTGGTGTCGGTGCTGCACAATGTGGTGTCGGTTCTGCACAATGTGGTGTCAGTGCTGTACAATGTGGTGTCGTTGCTGCACAATGTGGTGTCGGTGCTGCACAATGAGATGTCGGTGCTGCACAATGTGGTGTCAGTGCTGTACAATGTGGTGTCAGTGCTGCACAATGTGGTGTCAGTGCAGTATAATGTGGTGTCGGAGCTGTACAATGTGGTGTCGGTGCTGCACAATGTGGTGTCGGTGGGGTAGAATGTGGTGTCGCTGCTGTACAATATGGTGTCGGTGCTGCACAATATGGTGTTGGTGGGGTAGAATGTGGTGTCGCTGCTGTACAATGTGGTGTCGGTGCTGCACAATGTGATGTCGGTGCTGCCCAATGAGATGTCGGTGCTGCACAATGTGGTGTCAGTGATGTACAATGTGGTGTCAGTGATGCAGAATGTGACGTTGGTGCTGAACAATGTTGTGTCGGTGCTGAACAATGTTGTGTCGGTGCTGCACAATGTGGTATCGGTGCTGCTCAATGTGATGTTGGTGCTGTACAATATGGTGTCGAGGCTGTACAATGTGGTGTCGGTGCTGAACAATGTGATGTTGGTGCTGAACAATGTTGCGTCGGTGCTGCACAATGTGGTGTCAGTGGAGCACAATGTGATGTTGGTGCTGCACAAAGTGGTGTCGGTGCGGCACATTGTGGTGTCGGTGCTGCACAATGTGGAGTCGGTGCGGCACAATGTGGTGTCGTTGCTGAACATTGTGATGTCGATGCTGCACAATGTGGTGTCTGTGCGGCACAATGTGGTGTCGATGCTGAACAATGTAATGTCGGTGCTGCACAATGTGGTGTCGGTGCGGCACAATGTGGTGTCGGTGCTGCACAATGTGGTGTCAGTACTGCACAGTGTGGTGTCGGTGGTGCACAATGTGATGTTGGTGCTGCACAATGTGGTGTCGATGGTGCACAATGTGGTGTCGGTGCTGTACAATGTGGTGTCGGTGCGGCACAATGTGGTGTCGGTGCTGCACAATGTGGTGTCAGTGCTGAACAATGTGATGTTGGTGCTGCACAATGTGGTGTTGATGCGGCACAATGTGATGTTGATGCTGCACAATGAGGTGTCGGTGCTGCACAATGTGTTGTCGGTGCTGCACAATATGGTATCGGTGCTGCACGATGTGATGTTGGGTCTGCACAATGTGGTGTCAGTGGAGCACAATGTGATGTTGGTGCTGTACAATATGGTGTCGAGGCTGTACAATGTGGTGTCGTGTTTAACAAAGTGGTGTTGGTGCTGCACAATGTGGTGTCGGTGCTGCACAATGTGGTGTCGGTGCTGCAGAATGTGATGTTGTTGCTGTAGAATGTGGTGTCGGTGCTGAACAATGTTGTGTCGGTGCTGAACAATGTTGTGTCGGTGCTGCACAATGTGGTGTCAGTGGAGCACAATGTGATGTTGGTGTGGCACAATGTGGTGTCGGTGCGGCACATTGTGGTGTCGGTGCTGCACAATGTGGTGTCAGTGTTGTAAAATGTGGTGTCGGTGCTGCACAATGTGGTGTCGGTGCTGCACAACGTGATGTCGGTACTGCACAATGTGGTGTCAGTGCTGTACAATGTGGTGTCGGTGCTGCACAATGTGGTGTCAGTGCTGTACAATGTGGTGTCGGTGATGCACAATGTGGTGTCAGTGCTGTACAATGTGATGTCGGTGTTGAACAATGTGATGTTGGTGCTGCACAATGTGATGTTGGTGCTGCACAATGTGGTGTCGGTGCTGCACAATGTGCTGTCGGTGCGGCACAATGTGATGTTGGTGCTGCAAAATGTGGTGTCGGTGCAGAACAATGTGATGTTGGTGCTGCACAATGAGGTGTCGGTGCTGCAAAATGTGGTGTCGGTGCTGCACAATGTGGTGTCGGTGCTGCACAACGTGGTGTCGGTGCTGCACAATATGGTGTCAGTGCTGTACAATGTGGTGTCGGTGCTGCACAATGTGGTGTCGGTGCTGCACAATGTGATGTCGGTGCTGCACAATGTGGTGTCGGTGCTGTACAATGTGGTGTCGGTGCTGAACAATGAGGTGTCGGTGCTGCACAATGTGTTGTCGGTGCTGCACAATATGGTATCGGTGCTGCACGATGTGATGTTGGGTCTGCACAATGTGGTGTCAGTGGAGCACAATGTGATGTTGGTGCTGTACAATATGGTGTCGAGGCTGTACAATGTGGTGTCGGTGTTTAACAATGTGGTGTCGGTGCTGCACAATGTGGTGTCAGTACTGCACAGTGTGGTGTCGGTGGTGCACAATGTGATGTTGGTGCTGCACAATGTGGTGTCGATGGTGCACAATGTGGTGTCGGTGCTGTACAATGTGGTGTCGATGCGGCACAATGTGGTGTCGGTGCTGCACAATGTGGTGTCGGTGCTGAACAATGCGATGTTGGTGCTGCACAATGTGGTGTTGTTGCGGCACAATGTGATGTTGATGCTGCACAATGAGGTGTCGGTGCAGCACAATGTGGTGTCGGTGCAGAACAATGTGATGTTGGTGCTGCACAATGTGGTGTCGGTGCTGCACAACGTGATGTCGGTGCTGCACAATGTGGTGTCAGTGCTGTACAATGTGGTGTCGGTGCTGCACAATGTGGTGTCAGTGCTGTAAAATGTGGTATCGGTGCTGCACAATGTGGTGTCAGTGCTGTACAATGTGGTGTCGGTGCTGCACAATGTGGTGTCGGTGCTGGACAATGTGATGTTGGTGCTGAACAATGTGATGTTGGTGCTGCACAATGTGATGTTGGTGCTGCACAATGTGGTGTCGGTGCTGCACAATGTGGTGTCGGTGCGGCACAATGTGATGTCGGTGCTGCAAAAGGTGGTGTCGGTGCGGAACAATGTGATGTTGGTGCTGCACAATGAGGTGTCGGTGCTGCAAAATGTGGTGTCGGTGCTGCACAATGTGGTGTCGGTGCTGCACAATGTGGTGTCGGTGCTGCACAATGTGGTGTCGTTGCTGTACAATGTGGTGTCGGTGCTGCACAATGTGGTGTCGGTGCTGTACAATGTGGTGTCGGTGCTGCACAATGTGGTGTCGGTGGGGTAGAATGTGGTGTCGCTGCTGTACAATGTGGTGTCGGTGCTGCACAATATGGTGTTGGTGCGGTAGAATGTGGTGTCGCTGCTGTACAATGTGGTGTCGGTGGTGCACAATGTGATGTCGGTGCTGCAAAAGGTGGTGTCGGTGCGGAACAATGTGATGTTGGTGCTGCACAATGTTGCGTCGGTGCTGCACAATGTGGTGTCAGTGGAGCACAATGTGATGTTGGTGCTGCACAAAGTGGTGTCGGTGCGGCACATTGTGGTGTCGGTGCTGCACAATGTGGAGTCGGTGCGGCACAATGTGGTGTCGTTGCTGAACATTGTGATGTCGATGCTGCACAATGTGGTGTCTGTGCGGCACAATGTGGTGTCGATGCTGAACAATGTAATGTCGGTGCAGCACAATGTGGTGTCGGTGCGGCACAATGTGGTGTCGGTGCTGCACAATGTGGTGTCAGTACTGCACAGTGTGGTGTCGGTGGTGCACAATGTGATGTTGGTGCTGCACAATGTGGTGTCGATGGTGCACAATGTGGTGTCGGTGCTGTACAATGTGGTGTCGTTGCTGTACAATGTGGTGTCGGTGCTGCACAATGTTGTGTCGGTGCTGTACAATGTGGTGTTGGTGCTGCACAATGTGGTGTCGGTGGGGTAGAATGTGGTGTCGCTGCTGTACAATGTGGTGTCGGTGCTGCACAATATGGTGTTGGTGCGGTAGAATGTGGTGTCGCTGCTGTACAATGTGGTGTCGGTGGTGCACAATGTGATGTCGGTGCTGCAAAAGGTGGTGTCGGTGCGGAACAATGTGATGTTGGTGCTGCACAATGAGGTGTCGGTGCTGCAAAATGTGGTGTCGGTGCTGCACAATGTGGTGGCGGTGCTGCACAATGTGGTGTCGGTGCTGCACAATGTGGTGTCGTTGCTGTACAATGTGGTGTCGGTGCTGCACAATGTGGTGTCGGTGCTGTACAATGTGGTGTCGGTGCTGCACAATGTGGTGTCGGTGGGGTAGAATGTGGTGTCGCTGCTGTACAATGTGGTGTCGGTGGTGCACAATGTGATGTCGGTGCTGCCCAATGAGATGTCGGTGCTGCACAATGTGGTGTCAGTGATGTACAATGTGGTGTCAGTGCTGCAGAATGTGATGTTGGTGCTGCACAATGTTGTGTCGGTGCTGCACAATGTGGTGTCGGTGCTGTACAATGTGGTGTCGGTGCAGCACAATGTGGTGTCGGTGGGGTAGAATGTGGTGTCGCTGCTGTACAATGTGGTGTCGGTGGTGCACAATGTGATGTCGGTGCTGCCCAATGAGATGTCGGTGCTGCACAATGTGGTTTCAGTGATGTACAATGTGGTGTCAGTGCTGCAGAATGTGATGTTGGTGCTGCACAATGTTGTGTCGGTGCTGAACAATGTTGTGTCGGTGCTGCACAATGTTGTATCGGTGCTGCACAATGTGATGTTGGTGCTGTACAATATGGTGTCGAGGCTGTACAATGTGGTGTCGGTGTTTAACAATGTGGTGTTGGTGCTGCACAATGTGGGGTCGGTGCTGAACAATGTGATGTTGGTGCTGAACAATGTTGTGTCGGTGCTGCACAATGTGGTGTCAGTGGAGCACAATGTGATGTTGGTGCTGCACAAAGTGGTGTCGGTGCGGCACATTGTGGTGTCGGTGCTGCACAATGTGGAGTCGGTGCGGCACAATGTGGTGTCGTTGCTGAACATTGTGATGTCGATGCTGCACAATGTGGTGTCTGTGCGGCACAATGTGGTGTCGATGCTGAACAATGTAATGTCGGTGCTGCACAATGTGGTGTCGGTGCGACACAATGTCGTGTCGGTGCTGCACAATGTGGTGTCAGTACTGCACAGTGTGGTGTCAGTGGTGCACAATGTGATGTTGGTGCTGCACAATGTGGTGTCGGTGCTGTACAATGTGGTGTCGGTGCGGCACAATGTGGTGTCGGTGCTGCACAATGTGGTGTCGGTGCTGAACAATGTGATGTTGGTGCTGCACAATGTGGTGTTGTTGCGGCACAATGTGATGTTGATGCTGCACAATGAGGTGTCCGTGCGGCACAATGTGGTGTCGGTGCTGCACAATGTGGTGTCAGTACTGCACAGTGTGGTGTCGGTGGTGCACAATGTGATGTCGGTGCTGCACAATGTGGTGTCGGTGCTGAACAATGTGATGTTGGTGCTGCACAATGTGGTGTCGGTGGTGCACAATGTGATGTCTGTGCTGTACAATGTGGTGTCGGTGTTGCACAATGTGGTGTCAGTGCTGTAAAATGTGGTGTCGGTGCTGCACAATGTGGTGTCGGTGGTGCACAACGTGATGTCGGTGCTGCACAATGTGGTGTCGGTGCTGAAGAATGTGATGTTGGTGCTGCACTAAGTGGTGTCAGTGCTGCACAATGTGGTGTCGGTGCTGTACAATGTGGTGTCGGTGCTGAACAATGTGGTGTCAGTGCAGTACAATGTGGTGTCGGTGCTGTACAATGTGGTGTCGGTGCTGCACAATGTGGTGTCGGTGGGGTAGAATGTGGTGTCGGTGCTGTGCAATGTGGTGTCGGTGCTGCACAATGTGGTGTCGGTGCTGCACAATGTGGTGTCGGTGCTGCACAATGTGGTGTCGGTGCTGCACAATGTGGTGTCGGTGCTGCACAATGTGGTGTCGGTTCTGCACAATGTGGTGTCAGTGCTGTACAATGTGGTGTCGTTGCTGCACAATGTGGTGTCGGTGCTGCACAATGAGATGTCGGTGCTGCACAATGTGGTGTCAGTGCTGTACAATGTGGTGTCAGTGCTGCACAATGTGGTGTCAGTGCAGTATAATGTGGTGTCGGAGCTGTACAATGTGGTGTCGGTGCTGCACAATGTGGTGTCGGTGGGGTAGAATGTGGTGTCGCTGCTGTACAATATGGTGTCGGTGCTGCACAATATGGTGTTGGTGGGGTAGAATGTGGTGTCGCTGCTGTACAATGTGGTGTCGGTGCTGCACAATGTGATGTCGGTGCTGCCCAATGAGATGTCGGTGCTGCACAATGTGGTGTCAGTGATGTACAATGTGGTGTCAGTGATGCAGAATGTGACGTTGGTGCTGAACAATGTTGTGTCGGTGCTGAACAATGTTGTGTCGGTGCTGCACAATGTGGTATCGGTGCTGCTCAATGTGATGTTGGTGCTGTACAATATGGTGTCGAGGCTGTACAATGTGGTGTCGGTGCTGAACAATGTGATGTTGGTGCTGAACAATGTTGCGTCGGTGCTGCACAATGTGGTGTCAGTGGAGCACAATGTGATGTTGGTGCTGCACAAAGTGGTGTCGGTGCGGCACATTGTGGTGTCGGTGCTGCACAATGTGGAGTCGGTGCGGCACAATGTGGTGTCGTTGCTGAACATTGTGATGTCGATGCTGCACAATGTGGTGTCTGTGCGGCACAATGTGGTGTCGATGCTGAACAATGTAATGTCGGTGCTGCACAATGTGGTGTCGGTGCGGCACAATGTGGTGTCGGTGCTGCACAATGTGGTGTCAGTACTGCACAGTGTGGTGTCGGTGGTGCACAATGTGATGTTGGTGCTGCACAATGTGGTGTCGATGGTGCACAATGTGGTGTCGGTGCTGTACAATGTGGTGTCGGTGCGGCACAATGTGGTGTCGGTGCTGCACAATGTGGTGTCAGTGCTGAACAATGTGATGTTGGTGCTGCACAATGTGGTGTTGATGCGGCACAATGTGATGTTGATGCTGCACAATGAGGTGTCGGTGCTGCACAATGTGTTGTCGGTGCTGCACAATATGGTATCGGTGCTGCACGATGTGATGTTGGGTCTGCACAATGTGGTGTCAGTGGAGCACAATGTGATGTTGGTGCTGTACAATATGGTGTCGAGGCTGTACAATGTGGTGTCGGTGTTTAACAAAGTGGTGTTGGTGCTGCACAATGTGGTGTCGGTGCTGCACAATGTGGTGTCGGTGCTGCAGAATGTGATGTTGTTGCTGTAGAATGTGGTGTCGGTGCTGAACAATGTTGTGTCGGTGCTGAACAATGTTGTGTCGGTGCTGCACAATGTGGTGTCAGTGGAGCACAATGTGATGTTGGTGTGGCACAATGTGGTGTCGGTGCGGCACATTGTGGTGTCGGTGCTGCACAATGTGGTGTCAGTGTTGTAAAATGTGGTGTCGGTGCTGCACAATGTGGTGTCGGTGCTGCACAACGTGATGTCGGTACTGCACAATGTGGTGTCAGTGCTGTACAATGTGGTGTCGGTGCTGCACAATGTGGTGTCAGTGCTGTACAATGTGGTGTCGGTGATGCACAATGTGGTGTCAGTGCTGTACAATGTGATGTCGGTGTTGAACAATGTGATGTTGGTGCTGCACAATGTGATGTTGGTGCTGCACAATGTGGTGTCGGTGCTGCACAATGTGCTGTCGGTGCGGCACAATGTGATGTTGGTGCTGCAAAATGTGGTGTCGGTGCAGAACAATGTGATGTTGGTGCTGCACAATGAGGTGTCGGTGCTGCAAAATGTGGTGTCGGTGCTGCACAATGTGGTGTCGGTGCTGCACAACGTGGTGTCGGTGCTGCACAATATGGTGTCAGTGCTGTACAATGTGGTGTCGGTGCTGCACAATGTGGTGTCGGTGCTGCACAATGTGATGTCGGTGCTGCACAATGTGGTGTCGGTGCTGTACAATGTGGTGTCGGTGCTGAACAATGAGGTGTCGGTGCTGCACAATGTGTTGTCGGTGCTGCACAATATGGTATCGGTGCTGCACGATGTGATGTTGGGTCTGCACAATGTGGTGTCAGTGGAGCACAATGTGATGTTGGTGCTGTACAATATGGTGTCGAGGCTGTACAATGTGGTGTCGGTGTTTAACAATGTGGTGTCGGTGCTGCACAATGTGGTGTCAGTACTGCACAGTGTGGTGTCGGTGGTGCACAATGTGATGTTGGTGCTGCACAATGTGGTGTCGATGGTGCACAATGTGGTGTCGGTGCTGTACAATGTGGTGTCGATGCGGCACAATGTGGTGTCGGTGCTGCACAATGTGGTGTCGGTGCTGAACAATGCGATGTTGGTGCTGCACAATGTGGTGTTGTTGCGGCACAATGTGATGTTGATGCTGCACAATGAGGTGTCGGTGCAGCACAATGTGGTGTCGGTGCAGAACAATGTGATGTTGGTGCTGCACAATGTGGTGTCGGTGCTGCACAACGTGATGTCGGTGCTGCACAATGTGGTGTCAGTGCTGTACAATGTGGTGTCGGTGCTGCACAATGTGGTGTCAGTGCTGTAAAATGTGGTATCGGTGCTGCACAATGTGGTGTCAGTGCTGTACAATGTGGTGTCGGTGCTGCACAATGTGGTGTCGGTGCTGGACAATGTGATGTTGGTGCTGAACAATGTGATGTTGGTGCTGCACAATGTGATGTTGGTGCTGCACAATGTGGTGTCGGTGCTGCACAATGTGGTGTCGGTGCGGCACAATGTGATGTCGGTGCTGCAAAAGGTGGTGTCGGTGCGGAACAATGTGATGTTGGTGCTGCACAATGAGGTGTCGGTGCTGCAAAATGTGGTGTCGGTGCTGCACAATGTGGTGTCGGTGCTGCACAATGTGGTGTCGGTGCTGCACAATGTGGTGTCGTTGCTGTACAATGTGGTGTCGGTGCTGCACAATGTGGTGTCGGTGCTGTACAATGTGGTGTCGGTGCTGCACAATGTGGTGTCGGTGGGGTAGAATGTGGTGTCGCTGCTGTACAATGTGGTGTCGGTGCTGCACAATATGGTGTTGGTGCGGTAGAATGTGGTGTCGCTGCTGTACAATGTGGTGTCGGTGGTGCACAATGTGATGTCGGTGCTGCAAAAGGTGGTGTCGGTGCGGAACAATGTGATGTTGGTGCTGCACAATGAGGTGTCGGTGCTGCAAAATGTGGTGTCGGTGCTGCACAATGTGGTGTCGGTGCTGCACAATGTGGTGTCGGTGCTGCACAATGTGGTGTCGTTGCTGTACAATGTGGTGTCGGTGCTGCACAATGTGGTGTCGGTGCTGTACAATGTGGTGTCGGTGCTGCACAATGTGGTGTCGGTGGGGTAGAATGTGGTGTCGCTGCTGTACAATGTGGTGTCGGTGGTGCACAATGTGATGTCGGTGCTGCCCAATGAGATGTCGGTGCTGCACAATGTGGTGTCAGTGATGTACAATGTGGTGTCAGTGCTGCAGAATGTGATGTTGGTGCTGCACAATGTTGTGTCGGTGCTGCACAATGTGGTGTCGGTGCTGTACAATGTGGTGTCGGTGCAGCACAATGTGGTGTCGGTGGGGTAGAATGTGGTGTCGCTGCTGTACAATGTGGTGTCGGTGGTGCACAATGTGATGTCGGTGCTGCCCAATGAGATGTCGGTGCTGCACAATGTGGTGTCAGTGATGTACAATGTGGTGTCAGTGCTGCAGAATGTGATGTTGGTGCTGCACAATGTTGTGTCGGTGCTGAACAATGTTGTGTCGGTGCTGCACAATGTGGTATCGGTGCTGCACAATGTGATGTTGGTGCTGTACAATATGGTGTCGAGGCTGTACAATGTGGTGTCGGTGTTTAACAATGTGGTGTTGGTGCTGCACAATGTGGGGTCGGTGCTGAACAATGTGATGTTGGTGCTGAACAATGTTGTGTCGGTGCTGCACAATGTGGTGTCAGTGGAGCACAATGTGATGTTGGTGCTGCACAAAGTGGTGTCGGTGCGGCACATTGTGGTGTCGGTGCTGCACAATGTGGAGTCGGTGCGGCACAATGTGGTGTCGTTGCTGAACATTGTGATGTCGATGCTGCACAATGTGGTGTCTGTGCGGCACAATGTGGTGTCGATGCTGAACAATGTAATGTCGGTGCTGCACAATGTGGTGTCGGTGCGACACAATGTCGTGTCGGTGCTGCACAATGTGGTGTCAGTACTGCACAGTGTGGTGTCAGTGGTGCACAATGTGATGTTGGTGCTGCACAATGTGGTGTCGGTGCTGTACAATGTGGTGTCGGTGCGGCACAATGTGGTGTCGGTGCTGCACAATGTGGTGTCGGTGCTGAACAATGTGATGTTGGTGCTGCACAATGTGGTGTTGTTGCGGCACAATGTGATGTTGATGCTGCACAATGAGGTGTCCGTGCGGCACAATGTGGTGTCGGTGCTGCACAATGTGGTGTCAGTACTGCACAGTGTGGTGTCGGTGGTGCACAATGTGATGTCGGTGCTGCACAATGTGGTGTCGGTGCTGAACAATGTGATGTTGTTGCTGCACAATGTGGTGTCGGTGGTGCACAATGTGATGTCTGTGCTGTACAATGTGGTGTCGGTGTTGCACAATGTGGTGTCAGTGCTGTAAAATGTTGTGTCGGTGCTGCACAATGTGGTGTCGGTGGTGCACAACGTGATGTCGGTGCTGCACAATTTGGTGTCGGTGCTGTACAATGTGGTGTCGGTGCGGCACAATGTGATGTAGGTGCTGCAAAATGTGGTGTCGGTGTGGAACAATGTGATGTTGGTGCTGCACAATGTGGTGTCGGTGCTGCACAATGTGGTGTCGGTGCTGCAAAATGTGGTGTCGGTGCTGCACAATGTGGTGTCGGTGCTGCACAATGTGGTGTCGGTGCTGCACAATGTGGTGTCAGTGCTGTACAATGTGGTGTCGGTGCTGCACAACGTGGTGTCAGTGCAGTACAATGTGGTGTCGGTGATGCACAATGTGGTGTCAGTGCTGTACAATGTGATGTCGGTGTTGAACATTGTGATGTCGATGCTGCACAATGTGATGTCTGTGCTGTAAAATGTGGTGTCGGTGCTGCATAATGTGGTGTCGGTGCTGCACAATGTGGTGTCGGTGCTGAAGAATGTGATGTTGGTGCTGCACAAAGTGGTGTCAGTGCTGTACAATGTGGTGTCGGTGCTGCACAATGTGGTGTCAGTGCTGTACAATGTGGTGTCGGTGCGGCACAATGTGATGTAGGTGCTGCAAAATGTGGTGTCGGTGCTGCACAATGTGGTGTCGGTGCTGCACAACGTGATGTCGGTGCTGCACAATGTGGTGTCAGTGCTGTACAATGTGGTGTCGGTGCGGCACAATGTGATGTAGGTGCTGCAAAATGTGGTGTCGGTGCGGAACAATGTGATGTTGGTGCTGCACAATGAGGTGTCGGTGCTGCAAAATGTGGTTTCGGTGCTGCACAATGTGGTGTCGGTGCTGAAGAATGTGATGTTGGTGCTGCACAAAGTGGTGTCAGTGCTGTACAATGTCGTGTCGGTGCTGCACAATGTGGTGTCGGTGCTGCACAATGTGATGTCGGTGCTGCACAATGTGGTGTCAGTGCTGTAAAATGTGGTGTCGGTGCAGCACAATGTGGTGTCGGTGCTGCACAACGTGATGTCGGTGCTGCACAATGTGGTGTCGGTGCTGCACAATGTGATGTTCGGTGCTGAACAATGTGATGTTGGTGCTGCACAATGTGATGTTGGTGCTGCACAATGTGGTGTCGGTGCTGCACAATGTGGTGTCGGTGCGGCACAATTTGATGTCGGTGTTGCAAAATGTGGTGTCGGTGCGGAACAATGTGATGTTGGTGCTGCACAATGAGGTGTCGGTGCTGCAAAATGTGGTGTCGGTGCTGCACAATGTGGTGTCAGTACTGCACAATGTGGTGTCGGTGCTGCACAATGTGATGTCGTTGCTGCACAATGTGGTGTCGGTGCTGCACAATGTGGTGTCAGTGCAGTATAATGTGGTGTCGGTGCTGTACAATGTGGTGTCGGTGCTGCACAATGTGGTGTTGATGGGGCACAATGTATTGTCGCTGCTGTACAATGTGGTGTCGGTGCTGCACAATGTGGTGTCAGTGCTGTAAAATGTGGTGTCGGTGCTGCACAATGTGGTGTCGGTGCTGCACAACGTGATGTCGGTGCTGCACAATGTGGTGTCAGTGCTGTACAATGTGGTGTCGGTGCTGCACAATGTGGTGTCAGTGCTGTACAATGTGGTATCGGTGCTGCACAATGTGGTGTCAGTGCTGTACAATGTGGTGTCGGTGCTGCACAATGTGGTGTCGGTGCTGGACAATGTGATGTTGGTGCTGAACAATGTGATGTTGGTGCTGCACAATGTGATGTTGGTGCTGCACAATGTGGTATCGGTGCTGCACAATGTGGTGTCGGTGCGGCACAATGTGATGTCGGTGCTGCAAAAGGTGGTGTCGGTGCGGAACAATGTGATGTTGGTGCTGCACAATGAGGTGTCGGTGCTGCAAAATGTGGTGTCGGTGCTGCACAATGTGGTGTCGGTGCTGCACAATGTGGTGTCGGTGCTGCACAATGTGGTGTCGTTGCTGTACAATGTGGTGTCGGTGCTGCAAAATGTGGTGTCGGTGCTGTACAATGTGGTGTCGGTGCTGCACAATGTGGTGTCGGTGGGGTAGAATGTGGTGTCGCTGCTGTACAATGTGGTGTCGGTGCTGCACAATATGGTGTTGGTGCGGTAGAATGTGGTGTCGCTGCTGTACAATGTGGTGTCGGTGGTGCACAATGTGATGTCGGTGCTGCAAAAGGTGGTGTCGGTGCGGAACAATGTGATGTTGGTGCTGCACAATGAGGTGTCGGTGCTGCAAAATGTGGTGTCGGTGCTGCACAATGTGGTGTCGGTGCTGCACAATGTGGTGTCGGTGCTGCACAATGTGGTGTCGGTGCTGTACAATGTGGTGTCGGTGCAGCACAATGTGGTGTCGGTGGGGTAGAATGTGGTGTCGCTGCTGTACAATGTGGTGTCGGTGGTGCACAATGTGATGTCGGTGCTGCCCAATGAGATGTCGGTGCTGCACAATGTGGTGTCAGTGATGTACAATGTGGTGTCAGTGCTGCAGAATGTGATGTTGGTGCTGCACAATGTTGTGTCGGTGCTGAACAATGTTGTGTCGGTGCTGCACAATGTGGTATCGGTGCTGCACAATGTGATGTTGGTGCTGTACAATATGGTGTCGAGGCTGTACAATTTGGTGTCGGTGTTTAACAATGTGGTGTTGGTGCTGCACAATGTGGGGTCGGTGCTGAACAATGTGATGTTGGTGCTGAACAATGTTGTGTCGGTGCTGCACAATGTGGTGTCAGTGGAGCACAATGTGATGTTGGTGCTGCACAAAGTGGTGTCGGTGCGGCACATTGTGGTGTCGGTGCTGCACAATGTGGAGTCGGTGCGGCACAATGTGGTGTCGTTGCTGAACATTGTGATGTCGATGCTGCACAATGTGGTGTCTGTGCGGCACAATGTGGTGTCGATGCTGAACAATGTAATGTCGGTGCTGCACAATGTGGTGTCGGTGATGCACAATGTGGTGTCAGTGCTGTACAATGTGATGTCGGTGTTGAACATTGTGATGTCGATGCTGCACAATGTGATGTCTGTGCTGTAAAATGTGGTGTCGGTGCTGCATAATGTGGTGTCGGTGCTGCACAATGTGGTGTCGGTGCTGAAGAATGTGATGTTGGTGCTGCACAAAGTGGTGTCAGTGCTGTACAATGTGGTGTCGGTGCTGCACAATGTGGTGTCAGTGCTGTACAATGTGGTGTCGGTGCGGCACAATGTGATGTAGGTGCTGCAAAATGTGGTGTCGGTGCTGCACAATGTGGTGTCGGTGCTGCACAACGTGATGTCGGTGCTGCACAATGTGGTGTCAGTGCTGTACAATGTGGTGTCGGTGCGGCACAATGTGATGTAGGTGCTGCAAAATGTGGTGTCGGTGCGGAACAATGTGATGTTGGTGCTGCACAATGAGGTGTCGGTGCTGCAAAATGTGGTTTCGGTGCTGCACAATGTGGTGTCGGTGCTGAAGAATGTGATGTTGGTGCTGCACAAAGTGGTGTCAGTGCTGTACAATGGCGTGTCGGTGCTGCACAATGTGGTGTCGGTGCTGCACAATGTGGTGTCGGTGCTGAAGAATGTGATGTTGGTGCTGCACAAAGTGGTGTCAGTGCTGTACAATGGCGTGTCGGTGCTGCACAATGTGGTGTCGGTGCTGCACAATGTGATGTCGTTGCTGTACAATGTGGTGTCGGTGCTGCACAATGTGGTGTCGGTGCTGTACAATGTGGTGTCGGTGCTGCACAATGTGGTGTCGGTGGGGTAGAATGTGGTGTCGCTGCTGTACAATGTGGTGTCGGTGGTGCACAATGTGATGTCGGTGCTGCCCAATGTGATGTTGGTGCTGCACAATGTTGTGTCGGTGCTGCACAATGTGGTGTCGGTGCTGTACAATGTGGTGTCGGTGCAGCACAATGTGGTGTCGGTGGGGTAGAATGTGGTGTCGCTGCTGTACAATGTGGTGTCGGTGGTGCACAATGTGATGTCGGTGCTGCCCAATGAGATGTCGGTGCTGCACAATGTGGTGTCAGTGATGTACAATGTGGTGTCAGTGCTGCAGAATGTGATGTTGGTGCTGCACAATGTTGTGTCGGTGCTGAACAATGTTGTGTCGGTGCTGCACAATGTGGTATCGGGGCTGCACAATGTGATGTTGGTGCTGTACAATATGGTGTCGAGGCTGTACAATGTGGTGTCGGTGTTTAACAATGTGGTGCTGGTGCTGCACAATGTGGGGTCGGTGCTGAACAATGTGATGTTGGTGCTGCACAAAGTGGTGTCGGTGCGGCACATTGTGGTGTCGGTGCTGCACAATGTGGAGTCGGTGCGGCACAATGTGGTGTCGTTGCTGAACATTGTGATGTCGATGCTGCACAATGTGGTGTCTGTGCGGCACAATGTGGTGCCGATGCTGAACAATGTAATGTCGGTGCTGCACAATGTGGTGTCGGTGCGACACAATGTCGTGTCGGTGCTGCACAATGTGGTGTCAGTACTGCACAGTGTGGTGTCGGTGGTGCACAATGTGATGTTGGTGCTGCACAATGTGGTGTCGGTGCTGTACAATGTGGTGTCGGTGCGGCACAATGTGGTGTCGGTGCTGCACAATGTGGTGTCGGTGCTGAACAATGTGATGTTGGTGCTGCACAATGTGGTGTTGTTGCGGCACAATGTGATGTTGATGCTGCACAATGAGGTGTCCGTGCGGCACAATGTGGTGTCGGTGCTGCACAATGTGGTGTCAGTACTGCACAGTGTGGTGTCGGTGGTGCACAATGTGATGTCGGTGCTGCACAATGTGGTGTCGGTGCTGAACAATGTGATGTTGGTGCTGCACAATGTGGTGTCGGTGGTGCACAATGTGATGTCTGTGCTGTACAATGTGGTGTCGGTGTTGCACAATGTGGTGTCAGTGCTGTAAAATGTGGTGTCGGTGCTGCACAATGTGGTGTCGGTGCGGCACAATGTGATGTAGGTGCTGCAAAATGTGGTGTCGGTGCGGAACAATGTGATGTTGGTGCTGCACAATGAGGTGTCGGTGCTGCAAAATGTGGTTTCGGTGCTGCACAATGTGGTGTCGGTGCTGAAGAATGTGATGTTGGTGCTGCACAAAGTGGTGTCAGTGCTGTACAATGTCGTGTCGGTGCTGCACAATGTGGTGTCGGTGCTGCACAATGTGATGTCGGTGCTGCACAATGTGGTGTCAGTGCTGTAAAATGTGGTGTCGGTGCAGCACAATGTGGTGTCGGTGCTGCACAACGTGATGTCGGTGCTGCACAATGTGGTGTCGGTGCTGCACAATGTGATGTTCGGTGCTGAACAATGTGATGTTGGTGCTGCACAATGTGATGTTGGTGCTGCACAATGTGGTGTCGGTGCTGCACAATGTGGTGTCGGTGCGGCACAATTTGATGTCGGTGTTGCAAAATGTGGTGTCGGTGCGGAACAATGTGATGTTGGTGCTGCACAATGAGGTGTCGGTGCTGCAAAATGTGGTGTCGGTGCTGCACAATGTGGTGTCAGTACTGCACAATGTGGTGTCGGTGCTGCACAATGTGATGTCGTTGCTGCACAATGTGGTGTCGGTGCTGCACAATGTGGTGTCAGTGCAGTATAATGTGGTGTCGGTGCTGTACAATGTGGTGTCGGTGCTGCACAATGTGGTGTTGGTGGGGCACAATGTATTGTCGCTGCTGTACAATGTGGTGTCGGTGCTGCACAATGTGGTGTCAGTGCTGTAAAATGTGGTGTCGGTGCTGCACAATGTGGTGTCGGTGCTGCACAACGTGATGTCGGTGCTGCACAATGTGGTGTCAGTGCTGTACAATGTGGTGTCGGTGCTGCACAATGTGGTGTCAGTGCTGTACAATGTGGTATCGGTGCTGCACAATGTGGTGTCAGTGCTGTACAATGTGGTGTCGGTGCTGCACAATGTGGTGTCGGTGCTGGACAATGTGATGTTGGTGCTGAACAATGTGATGTTGGTGCTGCACAATGTGATGTTGGTGCTGCACAATGTGGTATCGGTGCTGCACAATGTTGTGTCGGTGCGGCACAATGTGATGTCGGTGCTGCACAATGAGGTGTCGGTGCTGCAAAATGTGGTGTCGGTGCTGCACAATGTGGTGTCGGTGCTGCACAATGTGGTGTCGGTGCTGCACAATGTGGTGTCGTTGCTGTACAATGTGGTGTCGGTGCTGCACAATGTGGTGTCGGTGCTGTACAATGTGGTGTCGGTGCTGCACAATGTGGTGTCGTTGGGGTAGAATGTGGTGTCGCTGCTGTACAATGTGGTGTCGGTGCTGCACAATATGGTGTTGGTGCGGTAGAATGTGGTGTCGCTGCTGTACAATGTGGTGTCGGTGGTGCACAATGTGATGTCGGTGCTGCAAAAGGTGGTGTCGGTGCGGAACAATGTGATGTTGGTGCTGCACAATGAGGTGTCGGTGCTGCAAAATGTGGTGTCGGTGCTGCACAATGTGGTGTCGGTGCTGCACAATGTGGTGTCGGTGCTGCACAATGTGGTGTCGGTGCTGTACAATGTGGTGTCGGTGCAGCACAATGTGGTGTCGGTGGGGTAGAATGTGGTGTCGCTGCTGTACAATGTGGTGTCGGTGGTGCACAATGTGATGTCGGTGCTGCCCAATGAGATGTCGGTGCTGCACAATGTGGTGTCAGTGATGTACAATGTGGTGTCAGTGCTGCAGAATGTGATGTTGGTGCTGCACAATGTTGTGTCGGTGCTGAACAATGTTGTGTCGGTGCTGCACAATGTGGTATCGGTGCTGCACAATGTGATGTTGGTGCTGTACAATATGGTGTCGAGGCTGTACAATGTGGTGTCGGTGTTTAACAATGTGGTGTTGGTGCTGCACAATGTGGGGTCGGTGCTGAACAATGTGATGTTGGTGCTGAACAATGTTGTGTCGGTGCTGCACAATGTGGTGTCAGTGGAGCACAATGTGATGTTGGTGCTGCACAAAGTGGTGTCGGTGCGGCACATTGTGGTGTCGGTGCTGCACAATGTGGAGTCGGTGCGGCACAATGTGGTGTCGTTGCTGAACATTGTGATGTCGATGCTGCACAATGTGGTGTCTGTGCGGCACAATGTGGTGTCGATGCTGAACAATGTAATGTCGGTGCTGCACAATGTGGTGTCGGTGATGCACAATGTGGTGTCAGTGCTGTACAATGTGATGTCGGTGTTGAACATTGTGATGTCGATGCTGCACAATGTGATGTCTGTGCTGTAAAATGTGGTGTCGGTGCTGCATAATGTGGTGTCGGTGCTGCACAATGTGGTGTCGGTGCTGAAGAATGTGATGTTGGTGCTGCACAAAGTGGTGTCAGTGCTGTACAATGTGGTGTCGGTGCTGCACAATGTGGTGTCAGTGCTGTACAATGTGGTGTCGGTGCGGCACAATGTGATGTAGGTGCTGCAAAATGTGGTGTCGGTGCTGCACAATGTGGTGTCGGTGCTGCACAACGTGATGTCGGTGCTGCACAATGTGGTGTCAGTGCTGTACAATGTGGTGTCGGTGCGGCACAATGTGATGTAGGTGCTGCAAAATGTGGTGTCGGTGCGGAACAATGTGATGTTGGTGCTGCACAATGAGGTGTCGGTGCTGCAAAATGTGGTTTCGGTGCTGCACAATGTGGTGTCGGTGCTGAAGAATGTGATGTTGGTGCTGCACAAAGTGGTGTCAGTGCTGTACAATGGCGTGTCGGTGCTGCACAATGTGGTGTCGGTGCTGCACAATGTGATGTCGTTGCTGTACAATGTGGTGTCGGTGCTGCACAATGTGGTGTCGGTGCTGCACAATGTGGTGTCAGTGCTGTAAAATGTGGTGTCGGTGCTGCACAATGTGGTGTCGGTGCTGCACAACGTGATGTCGGTGCTGCACAATGTGGTGTCAGTGCTGTACAATGTGGTGTCGGTGCTGCACAATGTGGTGTCAGTGCTGTACAATGTGGTATCGGTGCTGCACAATGTGGTGTCAGTGCTGTACAATGTGGTGTCGGTGCTGCACAATGTGGTGTCGGTGCTGGACAATGTGATGTTGGTGCTGAACAATGTGATGTTGGTGCTGCACAATGTGATGTTGGTGCTGCACAATGTGGTATCGGTGCTGCACAATGTGGTGTCGGTGCGGCACAATGTGATGTCGGTGCTGCAAAAGGTGGTGTCGGTGCGGAACAATGTGATGTTGGTGCTGCACAATGAGGTGTCGGTGCTGCAAAATGTGGTGTCGGTGCTGCACAATGTGGTGTCGGTGCTGCACAATGTGGTGTCGGTGCTGCACAATGTGGTGTCGTTGCTGTACAATGTGGTGTCGGTGCTTCACAATGTGGTGTCGGTGCTGTACAATGTGGTGTCGGTGCTGCACAATGTGGTGTCGGTGGGGTAGAATGTGGTGTCGCTGCTGTACAATGTGGTGTCGGTGCTGCACAATATGGTGTTGGTGCGGTAGAATGTGGTGTCGCTGCTGTACAATGTGGTGTCGGTGGTGCACAATGTGATGTCGGTGCTGCAAAAGGTGGTGTCGGTGCGGAACAATGTGATGTTGGTGCTGCACAATGAGGTGTCGGTGCTGCAAAATGTGGTGTCGGTGCTGCACAATGTGGTGTCGGTGCTGCACAATGTGGTGTCGGTGCTGCACAATGTGGTGTCGGTGCTGTACAATGTGGTGTCGGTGCAGCACAATGTGGTGTCGGTGGGGTAGAATGTGGTGTCGCTGCTGTACAATGTGGTGTCGGTGGTGCACAATGTGATGTCGGTGCTGCCCAATGAGATGTCGGTGCTGCACAATGTGGTGTCAGTGATGTACAATGTGGTGTCAGTGCTGCAGAATGTGATGTTGGTGCTGCACAATGTTGTGTCGGTGCTGAACAATGTTGTGTCGGTGCTGCACAATGTGGTATCGGTGCTGCACAATGTGATGTTGGTGCTGTACAATATGGTGTCGAGGCTGTACAATGTGGTGTCGGTGTTTAACAATGTGGTGTTGGTGCTGCACAATGTGGGGTCGGTGCTGAACAATGTGATGTTGGTGCTGAACAATGTTGTGTCGGTGCTGCACAATGTGGTGTCAGTGGAGCACAATGTGATGTTGGTGCTGCACAAAGTGGTGTCGGTGCGGCACATTGTGGTGTCGGTGCTGCACAATGTGGAGTCGGTGCGGCACAATGTGGTGTCGTTGCTGAACATTGTGATGTCGATGCTGCACAATGTGGTGTCTGTGCGGCACAATGTGGTGTCGATGCTGAACAATGTAATGTCGGTGCTGCACAATGTGGTGTCGGTGATGCACAATGTGGTGTCAGTGCTGTACAATGTGATGTCGGTGTTGAACATTGTGATGTCGATGCTGCACAATGTGATGTCTGTGCTGTAAAATGTGGTGTCGGTGCTGCATAATGTGGTGTCGGTGCTGCACAATGTGGTGTCGGTGCTGAAGAATGTGATGTTGGTGCTGCACAAAGTGGTGTCAGTGCTGTACAATGTGGTGTCGGTGCTGCACAATGTGGTGTCAGTGCTGTACAATGTGGTGTCGGTGCGGCACAATGTGATGTAGGTGCTGCAAAATGTGGTGTCGGTGCTGCACAATGTGGTGTCGGTGCTGCACAACGTGATGTCGGTGCTGCACAATGTGGTGTCAGTGCTGTACAATGTGGTGTCGGTGCGGCACAATGTGATGTAGGTGCTGCAAAATGTGGTGTCGGTGCGGAACAATGTGATGTTGGTGCTGCACAATGAGGTGTCGGTGCTGCAAAATGTGGTTTCGGTGCTGCACAATGTGGTGTCGGTGCTGAAGAATGTGATGTTGGTGCTGCACAAAGTGGTGTCAGTGCTGTACAATGGCGTGTCGGTGCTGCACAATGTGGTGTCGGTGCTGCACAATGTGATGTCGTTGCTGTACAATGTGGTGTCGGTGCTGCACAATGTGGTGTCGGTGCTGTACAATGTGGTGTCGGTGCTGCACAATGTGGTGTCGGTGGGGTAGAATGTGGTGTCGCTGCTGTACAATGTGGTGTCGGTGGTGCACAATGTGATGTCGGTGCTGCCCAATGAGATGTCGGTGCTGCACAATGTGGTGTCAGTGATGTACAATGTGGTGTCAGTGCTGCAGAATGTGATGTTGGTGCTGCACAATGTTGTGTCGGTGCTGCACAATGTGGTGTCGGTGCTGTACAATGTGGTGTCGGTGCAGCACAATGTGGTGTCGGTGGGGTAGAATGTGGTGTCGCTGCTGTACAATGTGGTGTCGGTGGTGCACAATGTGATGTCGGTGCTGCCCAATGAGATGTCGGTGCTGCACAATGTGGTGTCAGTGATGTACAATGTGGTGTCAGTGCTGCAGAATGTGATGTTGGTGCTGCACAATGTTGTGTCGGTGCTGAACAATGTTGTGTCGGTGCTGCACAATGTGGTATCGGGGCTGCACAATGTGATGTTGGTGCTGTACAATATGGTGTCGAGGCTGTACAATGTGGTGTCGGTGTTTAACAATGTGGTGCTGGTGCTGCACAATGTGGGGTCGGTGCTGAACAATGTGATGTTGGTGCTGCACAAAGTGGTGTCGGTGCGGCACATTGTGGTGTCGGTGCTGCACAATGTGGAGTCGGTGCGGCACAATGTGGTGTCGTTGCTGAACATTGTGATGTCGATGCTGCACAATGTGGTGTCTGTGCGGCACAATGTGGTGTCGATGCTGAACAATGTAATGTCGGTGCTGCACAATGTGGTGTCGGTGCGACACAATGTCGTGTCGGTGCTGCACAATGTGGTGTCAGTACTGCACAGTGTGGTGTCGGTGGTGCACAATGTGATGTTGGTGCTGCACAATGTGGTGTCGGTGCTGTACAATGTGGTGTCGGTGCGGCACAATGTGGTGTCGGTGCTGCACAATGTGGTGTCGGTGCTGAACAATGTGATGTTGGTGCTGCACAATGTGGTGTTGTTGCGGCACAATGTGATGTTGATGCTGCACAATGAGGTGTCCGTGCGGCACAATGTGGTGTCGGTGCTGCACAATGTGGTGTCAGTACTGCACAGTGTGGTGTCGGTGGTGCACAATGTGATGTCGGTGCTGCACAATGTGGTGTCGGTGCTGAACAATGTGATGTTGGTGCTGCACAATGTGGTGTCGGTGGTGCACAATGTGATGTCTGTGCTGTACAATGTGGTGTCGGTGTTGCACAATGTGGTGTCAGTGCTGTAAAATGTGGTGTCGGTGCTGCACAATGTGGTGTCGGTGGTGCACAACGTGATGTCGGTGCTGCACAATGTGGTGTCGGTGCTGAACAATGTGATGTTGGTGCTGCACAATGTGGTGTCGGTGGTGCACAATGTGATGTCTGTGCTGTACAATGTGGTGTCGGTGCTGCACAATGTGGTGTCGGTGCTGCACAATGTGGTGTCGGTGCTGAAGAATGTGATGTTGGTGCTGCACTAAGTGGTGTCAGTGCTGCACAATGTGGTGTCGGTGCTGTACAATGTGGTGTCGGTGCTGAACAATGTGGTGTCAGTGCAGTACAATGTGGTGTCGGTGCTGTACAATGTGGTGTCGGTGCTGCACAATGTGGTGTCGGTGGGGTAGAATGTGGTGTCGGTGCTGTGCAATGTGGTGTCGGTGCTGCACAATGTGATGTCGGTGCTGCACAATATCGTGTCGCTGCCTCACAATGTTGTGTCAGTCCTGTACAATGTGGTGTCAGTGCTGCACAATGTGGTGTCGGTGCTGCACAATGTGGTGTCGGTGCTGCACAATGTGGTGTCGGTGCTGCACAATGTGGTGTCGGTGCTGCACAATGTGGTGTCAGTGCTGTACAATGTGGTGTCGTTGCTGCAAAATGTGGTGTCGGTGCTGCACAATGAGATGTCGGTGCTGCACAATGTGGTGTCAGTGCTGTACAATGTGGTGTCAGTGCTGCACAATGTGGTGTCAGTGCAGTATAATGTGGTGTCGGAGCTGTACAATGTGGTGTCGGTGCTGCACAATGTGGTGTCGGTGGGGTAGAATGTGGTGTCGCTGCTGTACAATATGGTGTCGGTGCTGCACAATATGGTGTTGGTGGGGTAGAATGTGGTGTCGCTGCTGTACAATGTGGTGTCGGTGCTGCACAATGTGATGTCGGTGCTGCCCAATGAGATGTCGGTGCTGCACAATGTGGTGTCAGTGATGTACAATGTGGTGTCAGTGATGCAGAATGTGACGTTGGTGCTGAACAATGTTGTGTCGGTGCTGAACAATGTTGTGTCGGTGCTGCACAATGTGGTATCGGTGCTGCACAATGTGATGTTGGTGCTGTACAATATGGTGTCGAGGCTGTACAATGTGGTGTCGGTGCTGAACAATGTGATGTTGGTGCTGAACAATGTTGCGTCGGTGCTGCACAATGTGGTGTCAGTGGAGCACAATGTGATGTTGGTGCTGCACAAAGTGGTGTCGGTGCGGCACATTGTGGTGTCGGTGCTGCACAATGTGGAGTCGGTGCGGCACAATGTGGTGTCGTTGCTGAACATTGTGATGTCGATGCTGCACAATGTGGTGTCTGTGCGGCACAATGTGGTGTCGATGCTGAACAATGTAATGTCGGTGCTGCACAATGTGGTGTCGGTGCGGCACAATGTGGTGTCGGTGCTGCACAATGTGGTGTCAGTACTGCACAGTGTGGTGTCGGTGGTGCACAATGTGATGTTGGTGCTGCACAATGTGGTGTCGATGGTGCACAATGTGGTGTCGGTGCTGTACAATGTGGTGTCGGTGCGGCACAATGTGGTGTCGGTGCTGCACAATGTGGTGTCAGTGCTGAACAATGTGATGTTGGTGCTGCACAATGTGGTGTTGATGCGGCACAATGTGATGTTGATGCTGCACAATGAGGTGTCGGTGCTGCACAATGTGTTGTCGGTGCTGCACAATATGGTATCGGTGCTGCACGATGTGATGTTGGGTCTGCACAATGTGGTGTCAGTGGAGCACAATGTGATGTTGGTGCTGTACAATATGGTGTCGAGGCTGTACAATGTGGTGTCGGTGTTTAACAAAGTGGTGTTGGTGCTGCACAATGTGGTGTCGGTGCTGCACAATGTGGTGTCGGTGCTGCAGAATGTGATGTTGTTGCTGTAGAATGTGGTGTCGGTGCTGAACAATGTTGTGTCGGTGCTGAACAATGTTGTGTCGGTGCTGCACAATGTGGTGTCAGTGGAGCACAATGTGATGTTGGTGTGGCACAATGTGGTGTCGGTGCGGCACATTGTGGTGTCGGTGCTGCACAATGTGGTGTCAGTGTTGTAAAATGTGGTGTCGGTGCTGCACAATGTGGTGTCGGTGCTGCACAACGTGATGTCGGTACTGCACAATGTGGTGTCAGTGCTGTACAATGTGGTGTCGGTGCTGCACAATGTGGTGTCAGTGCAGTACAATGTGGTGTCGGTGATGCACAATGTGGTGTCAGTACTGTACAATGTGATGTCGGTGTTGAACAATGTGATGTTGGTGCTGCACAATGTGATGTTGGTGCTGCACAATGTGGTGTCGGTGCTGCACAATGTGCTGTCGGTGCGGCACAATGTGATGTTGGTGCTGCAAAATGTGGTGTCGGTGCAGAACAATGTGATGTTGGTGCTGCACAATGAGGTGTCGGTGCTGCAAAATGTGGTGTCGGTGCTGCACAATGTGGTGTCGGTGCTGCACAACGTGGTGTCGGTGCTGCACAATGTGGTGTCAGTGCTGTACAATGTGGTGTCGGTGCTGCACAATGTGGTGTCGGTGCTGCACAATGTGATGTCGGTGCTGCACAATGTGGTGTCGGTGCTGTACAATGTGGTGTCGGTGCTGAACAATGAGGTGTCGGTGCTGCACAATGTGTTGTCGGTGCTGCACAATATGGTATCGGTGCTGCACGATGTGATGTTGGGTCTGCACAATGTGGTGTCAGTGGAGCACAATGTGATGTTGGTGCTGTACAATATGGTGTCGAGGCTGTACAATGTGGTGTCGGTGTTTAACAATGTGGTGTCGGTGCTGCACAATGTGGTGTCAGTACTGCACAGTGTGGTGTCGGTGGTGCACAATGTGATGTTGGTGCTGCACAATGTGGTGTCGATGGTGCACAATGTGGTGTCGGTGCTGTACAATGTGGTGTCGATGCGGCACAATGTGGTGTCGGTGCTGCACAATGTGGTGTCGGTGCTGAACAATGCGATGTTGGTGCTGCACAATGTGGTGTTGTTGCGGCACAATGTGATGTTGATGCTGCACAATGAGGTGTCGGTGCGGCACAATGTGGTGTCGGTGCTGCACAATGTGGTGTCAGTACTGCACAGTGTGGTGTCGGTGGTGCACAATATGATGTCGGTGCTGCACAATGTGGTGTCGGTGCTGAACGATGTGATGTTGGTGCTGCACAATGTGGTGTCGGTGGTGCACAATGTGATGTCCGTGCTGTACAATGTGGTGTCGGTGTTGCACAATGTGGTGTCAGTGCTGTAAAATGTGGTGTCGGTGCTGCACAATGTGGTGTCGGTGGTGCACAATGTGATGTCGGTGCTGCACAATATGGTGTCGGTGCTGAACAATGTGATGTTGGTGCTGCACAATGTGGTGTCGGTGGTGAACAATGTGATGTCTGTGCTGTAAAATGTGGTGTCGGTTCTGCATAATGTGGTGTCGGTGCTGCACAATGTGGTGTCGGTGCTGAAGAATGTGATGTTGGTGCTGCACAAAGTGGTGTCAGTGCTGTACAATGTGGTGTCGGTGCTGCACAATGTGGTGTCAGTGCTGTACAATGTGGTGTCGGTGCGGCACAATGTGATGTAGGTGCTGCAAAATGTGGTGTCAGTGCTGCACAATGTGGTGTCGGTGCTGCACAACGTGATGTCGGTGCTGCACAATGTGGTGTCGGTGCTGTACAATGTGGTGTCGGTGCGGCACAATGTGATGTAGGTGCTGCAAAATGTGGTGTCGGTGTGGAACAATGTGATGTTGGTGCTGCACAATGTGGTGTCGGTGCTGCACAATGTGGTGTCGGTGCTGCAAAATGTGGTGTCGGTGCTGCACAATGTGGTGTCGGTGCTGCACAATGTGGTGTCGGTGCTGCACAATGTGGTGTCAGGGCTGTACAATGTGGTGTCGGTGCTGCACAATGTGGTGTCAGTGCAGTACAATGTGGTGTCGGTGATGCACAATGTGGTGTCAGTGCTGTACAATGTGATGTCGGTGTTGAACATTGTGATGTCGATGCTGCACAATGTGATGTCTGTGCTGTAAAATGTGGTGTCGGTGCTGCATAATGTGGTGTCGGTGCTGCACAATGTGGTGTCGGTGCTGAAGAATGTGATGTTGGTGCTGCACAAAGTGGTGTCAGTGCTGTACAATGTGGTGTCGGTGCTGCACAATGTGGTGTCAGTGCTGTACAAAGTGGTGTCGGTGCGGCACAATGTGATGTAGGTGCTGCAAAATGTGGTGTCGGTGCTGCACAATGTGGTGTCGGTGCTGCACAACGTGATGTCGGTGCTGCACAATGTGGTGTCAGTGCTGTACAATGTGGTGTCGGTGCGGCACAATGTGATGTAGGTGCTGCAAAATGTGGTGTCGGTGCGGAACAATGTGATGTTGGTGCTGCACAATGAGGTGTCGGTGCTGCAAAATGTGGTTTCGGTGCTGCACAATGTGGTGTCGGTGCTGAAGAATGTGATGTTGGTGCTGCACAAAGTGGTGTCAGTGCTGTACAATGTCGTGTCGGTGCTGCACAATGTGGTGTCGGTACTGCACAATGTGATGTCGGTGCTGCACAATGTGGTGTCAGTGCTGTAAAATGTGGTGTCGGTGCAGCACAATGTGGTGTCGGTGCTGCACAACGTGATGTCGGTGCTGCACAATGTGGTGTCGGTGCTGCACAATGTGATGTTCGGTGCTGAACAATGTGATGTTGGTGCTGCACAATGTGATGTTGGTGCTGCACAATGTGGTGTCAGTGCTGCACAATGTGGTGTCGGTGCGGCACAATTTGATGTCGGTGTTGCAAAATGTGGTGTCGGTGCGGAACAATGTGATGTTGGTGCTGCACAATGAGGTGTCGGTGCTGCAAAATGTGGTGTCGGTGCTGCACAATGTGGTGTCAGTACTGCACAATGTGGTGTCGGTGCTGCACAATGTGATGTCGTTGCTGCACAATGTGGTGTCGGTGCTGCACAATGTGGTGTCAGTGCAGTATAATGTGGTGTCGGTGCTGTACAATGTGGTGTCGGTGCTGCACAATGTGGTGTTGGTGGGGCACAATGTATTGTCGCTGCTGTACAATGTGGTGTCGGTGCTGCACAATGTGGTGTCAGTGCTGTAAAATGTGGTGTCGGTGCTGCACAATGTGGTGTCGGTGCTGCACAACGTGATGTCGGTGCTGCACAATGTGGTGTCAGTGCTGTACAATGTGGTGTCGGTGCTGCACAATGTGGTGTCAGTGCTGTACAATGTGGTATCGGTGCTGCACAATGTGGTGTCAGTGCTGTACAATGTGGTGTCGGTGCTGCACAATGTGGTGTCGGTGCTGGACAATGTGATGTTGGTGCTGAACAATGTGATGTTGGTGCTGCACAATGTGATGTTGGTGCTGCACAATGTGGTATCGGTGCTGCACAATGTGGTGTCGGTGCGGCACAATGTGATGTCGGTGCTGCAAAAGGTGGTGTCGGTGCGGAACAATGTGATGTTGGTGCTGCACAATGAGGTGTCGGTGCTGCAAAATGTGGTGTCGGTGCTGCACAATGTGGTGTCGGTGCTGCACAATGTGGTGTCGGTGCTGCACAATGTGGTGTCGTTGCTGTACAATGTGGTGTCGGTGCTGCACAATGTGGTGTCGGTGCTGTACAATGTGGTGTCGGTGCTGCACAATGTGGTGTCGGTGGGGTAGAATGTGGTGTCGCTGCTGTACAATGTGGTGTCGGTGCTGCACAATATGGTGTTGGTGCGGTAGAATGTGCTGTCGCTGCTGTACAATGTGGTGTCGGTGGTGCACAATGTGATGTCGGTGCTGCAAAAGGTGGTGTCGGTGCGGAACAATGTGATGTTGGTGCTGCACAATGAGGTGTCGGTGCTGCAAAATGTGGTGTCGGTGCTGCACAATGTGGTGTCGGTGCTGCACAATGTGGTGTCGGTGGTGCACAATGTGGTGTCGGTGCTGTACAATGTGGTGTCGGTGCAGCACAATGTGGTGTCGGTGGGGTAGAATGTGGTGTCGCTGCTGTACAATGTGGTGTCGGTGGTGCACAATGTGATGTCGGTGCTGCCCAATGAGATGTCGGTGCTGCACAATGTGGTGTCAGTGATGTACAATGTGGTGTCAGTGCTGCAGAATGTGATGTTGGTGCTGCACAATGTTGTGTCGGTGCTGAACAATGTTGTGTCGGTGCTGCACAATGTGGTATCGGTGCTGCACAATGTGATGTTGGTGCTGTACAATATGGTGTCGAGGCTGTACAATGTGGTGTCGGTGTTTAACAATGTGGTGTTGGTGCTGCACAATGTGGTGTCGGTGCTGAACAATGTGATGTTGGTGCTGAACAATGTTGCGTCGGTGCTGCACAATGTGGTGTCAGTGGAGCACAATGTGATGTTGGTGCTGCACAAAGTGGTGTCGGTGCGGCACATTGTGGTGTCGGTGCTGCACAATGTGGAGTCGGTGCGGCACAATGTGGTGTCGATGCTGAACAATGTAATGTCGGTGCTGCACAATGTGGTGTCGGTGCGACACAATGTCGTGTCGGTGCTGCACAATGTCGTGTCAGTACTGCACAGTGTGGTGTCGGTGGTGCACAATGTGATGTTGGTGCTGCACAATGTGGTGTCGGTGCTGTACAATGTGGTGTCGGTGCGGCTCAATGTGGTGTCGGTGCTGCACAATGTGGTGTCGGTGCTGAACAATGTGATGTTGGTGCTGCACAATGTGGTGTTGTTGCGGCACAATGTGATGTTGATGCTGCACAATGAGGTGTCAGTGCGGCACAATGTGGTGTCGGTGCTGCACAATGTGGTGTCAGTACGGCACAGTGTGGTGTCGGTGGTGCACAATGTGATGTCGGTGCTGCACAATGTGGTGTCGGTGCTGAACAATGTGATGTTGGTGCTGCACAATGTGGTGTCGGTGGTGCACAATGTGATGTCTGTGCTGTACAATGTGGTGTCGGTGTTGCACAATGTGGTGTCAGTGCTGTAAAATGTGGTGTCGGTGCTGCACAATGTGGTGTCGGTGGTGCACAACGTGATGTCGGTGATGCACAATGTGGTGTCGGTGCTGAACAATGTGATGTTGGTGCTGCACAATGTGGTGTCGGTGGTGCACAATGTGATGTCTGTGCTGTACAATGTGGTGTCGGTGCTGCACAATGTGGTGTCGGTGCTGCACAATGTGGTGTCGGTGCTGAAGAATGTGATGTTGGTGCTGCACAAAGTGGTGTCAGTGCTGCACAATGTGGTGTCGGTGCTGTACAATGTGGTGTCGGTGCTGAACAATGTGGTGTCAGTGCAGTACAATGTGGTGTCGGTGCTGTACAATGTGGTGTCGGTGCTGCACAATGTGGTGTCGGTGGGGTAGAATGTGGTGTCGGTGCTGTGCAATGTGGTGTCGGTGCTGCACAATGTGATGTCGGTGCTGCACAATATCGTGTCGCTGCCTCACAATGTTGTGTCAGTCCTGTACAATGTGGTGTCAGTGCTGCACAATGTGGTGTCGGTGCTGCACAATGTGGTGTCGGTGCTGCACAATGTGGTGTCGGTGCTGCACAATGTGGTGTCGGTTCTGCACAATGTGGTGTCGGTGCTGTACAATGTGGTGTCGTTGCTGCACAATGTGGTGTCGGTGCTGCACAATGAGATGTCGGTGCTGCACAATGTGGTGTCAGTGCTGTACAATGTGGTGTCAGTGCTGCACAATGTGGTGTCAGTGCAGTATAATGTGGTGTCGGTGCTGTACAATGTGGTGTCGGTGCTGCACAATGTGGTGTCGGTGGGGTAGAATGTGGTGTCGCTGCTGTACAATATGGTGTCGGTGCTGCACAATATGGTGTTGGTGGGGTAGAATGTGGTGTCGCTGCTGTACAATGTGGTGTCGGTGCTGCACAATGTGATGTCGGTGCTGCCCAATGAGATGTCGGTGCTGCACAATGTGGTGTCAGTGATGTACAATGTGGTGTCAGTGATGCAGAATGTGACGTTGGTGCTGCACAATGTTGTGTCGGTGCTGAACAATGTTGTGTCGGTGCTGCACAATGTGGTATCGGTGCTGCACAATGTGATGTTGGTGCTGTACAATATGGTGTCGAGGCTGTACAATGTGGTGTCGGTGTTTAACAATGTGGTGTTGGTGCTGCACAATGTGGTGTCGGTGCTGAACAATGTGATGTTGGTGCTGAACAATGTTGCGTCGGTGCTGCACAATGTGGTGTCAGTGGAGCACAATGTGATGTTGGTGCTGCACAAAGTGGTGTCGGTGCGGCACATTGTGGTGTCGGTGCTGCACAATGTGGAGTCGGTGCGGGACAATGTGGTGTCGTTGCTGAACATTGTGATGTCGATGCTGCACAATGTGGTGTCTGTGCGGCACAATGTGGTGTCGATGCTTAACAATGTAATGTCGGTGCTGCACAATGTGGTGTCGGTGCGGCACAATGTGGTGTCGGTGCTGCACAATGTGGTGTCAGTACTGCACAGTGTGGTGTCGGTGGTGCACAATGTGATGTTGGTGCTGCACAATGTGGTGTCGATGGTGCACAATGTGGTGTCGGTGCTGTACAATGTGGTGTCGATGCGGCACAATGTGGTGTCGGTGCTGCACAATATGGTGTCGGTGCTGAACAATGCGATGTTGGTGCTGCACAATGTGGTGTTGTTGCGGCACAATGTGATGTTGATGCTGCACAATGAGGTGTCGGTGCGGCACAATGTGGTGTCGGTGCTGCACAATGTGGTGTCAGTACTGCACAGTGTCGTGTCGGTGGTGCACAATATGATGTCGGTGCTGCACAATGTGGTGTCGGTGCTGAACGATGTGATCTTGGTGCTGCACAATGTGGTGTCGGTGGTGCACAATGTGATGTCTGTGCTGTACAATGTGGTGTCGGTGTTGCACAATGTGGTGTCAGTGCTGTAAAATGTGGTGTCGGTGCTGCACAATGTGGTGTCGGTGGTGCACAATGTGATGTCGGTGCTGCACAATGTGGTGTCGGTGCTGAACAATGTGATTTTGGTTCTGCACAATGTGGTGTCGGTGGTGCACAATGTGATGTCTGTGCTGTAAAATGTGGTGTCGGTGCTGCATAATGTGGTGTCGGTGCTGCACAATGTGGTGTCGGTGCTGAAGAATGTGATGTTGGTGCTGCACAAAGTGGTGTCAGTTCTGTACAATGTGGTGTCGGTGCTGCACAATGTGGTGTCAGTGCTGTACAATGTGGTGTCGGTGCGGCACAATGTTATGTCGGTGCTGCACAATATCGTGTCGCTGCCTCACAATGTTGTGTCAGTCCTGTACAATGTGGTGTCAGTGCTGCACAATGTGGTGTCGGTGCTGAACAATGTGGTGTCAGTGCAGTACAATGAGGTGTCGGTGCTGCACAATGTGATGTTGGTGCTGTACAATATGGTGTCGAGGCTGTACAATGTGGTGTCGGTGTTTAACAATGTGGTGTTAGTGCTGCACAATGTGGTGTCGGTGCTGAACAATGTGATGTTGGTGCTGTACAATGTGGTGTCGGTGCTGAACAATGTGGTGTCAGTGCAGTACAATGTGGTGTCGGTGCTGTACAATGTGGTGTCGGTGCTGCACAATGTGGTGTCGGTGGGGTAGAATGTGGTGTCGGTGCTGTACAATGTGGTGTCGGTGCTGCACAATGTTATGTCGGTGATGCACAATATCGTGTCGCTGCCTCACAATGTTGTGTCAGTCCTGTACAATGTGGTGTCAGTGCTGCACAATGTGGTGTCGGTGCTGAACAATGTGGTGTCAGTGCAGTAAAATGAGGAGTCGGTGCTGCAAAATGTGGTGTCGGTGCTGCACAATGTGATGTTGGTGCTGCACAATGTGGTGTCGGTGCTGCAGAATGTGATGTTGTTGCTGTAGAATGTGGTGTCGGTGCTGAACAATGTTGTGTCGGTGCTGAACAATGTTGTGTCGGTGCTGCACAATGTGGTGTCGTTGCAGAACAATGTGATGTTGGTGCTGTACAATGAGGTGTCGGTGCTGCAAAATGTGGTGTCGGTGCTGCACAATGTGGTGTCGGTGCTGCACAATGTGGTGTCGGTGCTGCACAATGTGCTGTCAGTGCTGTACAATGTGGTGTCGGTGCTGCACAATGTGGTGTCGGTGCTGCACAATGTGATGTCGGTGCTGCACAATGTGGTGTCAGTGTTGTAAAATGTGGTGTCGGTGCTGCACAATGTGGTGTCGGTGCTGCACAACGTAATGTCGGTACTGCAAAATGTGGTGTCAGTGCTGTACAATGTGGTGTCGGTGCTGCACAATGTGGTGTCAGTGCTGTACAATGTGATGTCGTTGCTGCACAATGTGGTGTCGGTGCTGCACAATGTGGTGTCAGTGCAGTATAATGTGGTGTCGGTGCTGTACAATGTGGTGTCGGTGCTGCACAATGTGGTGTTGGTGGGGCACAATGTATTGTCGCTGCTGTACAATGTGGTGTCGGTGCTGCACAATGTGGTGTCAGTGCTGTAAAATGTGGTGTCGGTGCTGCACAATGTGGTGTCGGTGCTGCACAACGTGATGTCGGTGCTGCACAATGTGGTGTCAGTGCTGTACAATGTGGTGTCGGTGCTGCACAATGTGGTGTCAGTGCTGTACAATGTGGTATCGGTGCTGCACAATGTGGTGTCAGTGCTGTACAATGTGGTGTCGGTGCTGCACAATGTGGTGTCGGTGCTGGACAATGTGATGTTGGTGCTGAACAATGTGATGTTGGTGCTGCACAATGTGATGTTGGTGCTGCACAATGTGGTATCGGTGCTGCACAATGTGGTGTCGGTGCGGCACAATGTGATGTCGGTGCTGCAAAAGGTGGTGTCGGTGCGGAACAATGTGATGTTGGTGCTGCACAATGAGGTGTCGGTGCTGCAAAATGTGGTGTCGGTGCTGCACAATGTGGTGTCGGTGCTGCACAATGTGGTGTCGGTGCTGCACAATGTGGTGTCGTTGCTGTACAATGTGGTGTCGGTGCTGCACAATGTGGTGTCGGTGCTGTACAATGTGGTGTCGGTGCTGCACAATGTGGTGTCGGTGGGGTAGAATGTGGTGTCGCTGCTGTACAATGTGGTGTCGGTGCTGCACAATATGGTGTTGGTGCGGTAGAATGTGCTGTCGCTGCTGTACAATGTGGTGTCGGTGGTGCACAATGTGATGTCGGTGCTGCAAAAGGTGGTGTCGGTGCGGAACAATGTGATGTTGGTGCTGCACAATGAGGTGTCGGTGCTGCAAAATGTGGTGTCGGTGCTGCACAATGTGGTGTCGGTGCTGCACAATGTGGTGTCGGTGGTGCACAATGTGGTGTCGGTGCTGTACAATGTGGTGTCGGTGCAGCACAATGTGGTGTCGGTGGGGTAGAATGTGGTGTCGCTGCTGTACAATGTGGTGTCGGTGGTGCACAATGTGATGTCGGTGCTGCCCAATGAGATGTCGGTGCTGCACAATGTGGTGTCAGTGATGTACAATGTGGTGTCAGTGCTGCAGAATGTGATGTTGGTGCTGCACAATGTTGTGTCGGTGCTGAACAATGTTGTGTCGGTGCTGCACAATGTGGTATCGGTGCTGCACAATGTGATGTTGGTGCTGTACAATATGGTGTCGAGGCTGTACAATGTGGTGTCGGTGTTTAACAATGTGGTGTTGGTGCTGCACAATGTGGTGTCGGTGCTGAACAATGTGATGTTGGTGCTGAACAATGTTGCGTCGGTGCTGCACAATGTGGTGTCAGTGGAGCACAATGTGATGTTGGTGCTGCACAAAGTGGTGTCGGTGCGGCACATTGTGGTGTCGGTGCTGCACAATGTGGAGTCGGTGCGGCACAATGTGGTGTCGATGCTGAACAATGTAATGTCGGTGCTGCACAATGTGGTGTCGGTGCGACACAATGTCGTGTCGGTGCTGCACAATGTCGTGTCAGTACTGCACAGTGTGGTGTCGGTGGTGCACAATGTGATGTTGGTGCTGCACAATGTGGTGTCGGTGCTGTACAATGTGGTGTCGGTGCGGCTCAATGTGGTGTCGGTGCTGCACAATGTGGTGTCGGTGCTGAACAATGTGATGTTGGTGCTGCACAATGTGGTGTTGTTGCGGCACAATGTGATGTTGATGCTGCACAATGAGGTGTCAGTGCGGCACAATGTGGTGTCGGTGCTGCACAATGTGGTGTCAGTACGGCACAGTGTGGTGTCGGTGGTGCACAATGTGATGTCGGTGCTGCACAATGTGGTGTCGGTGCTGAACAATGTGATGTTGGTGCTGCACAATGTGGTGTCGGTGGTGCACAATGTGATGTCTGTGCTGTACAATGTGGTGTCGGTGTTGCACAATGTGGTGTCAGTGCTGTAAAATGTGGTGTCGGTGCTGCACAATGTGGTGTCGGTGGTGCACAACGTGATGTCGGTGATGCACAATGTGGTGTCGGTGCTGAACAATGTGATGTTGGTGCTGCACAATGTGGTGTCGGTGGTGCACAATGTGATGTCTGTGCTGTACAATGTGGTGTCGGTGCTGCACAATGTGGTGTCGGTGCTGCACAATGTGGTGTCGGTGCTGAAGAATGTGATGTTGGTGCTGCACAAAGTGGTGTCAGTGCTGCACAATGTGGTGTCGGTGCTGTACAATGTGGTGTCGGTGCTGAACAATGTGGTGTCAGTGCAGTACAATGTGGTGTCGGTGCTGTACAATGTGGTGTCGGTGCTGCACAATGTGGTGTCGGTGGGGTAGAATGTGGTGTCGGTGCTGTGCAATGTGGTGTCGGTGCTGCACAATGTGATGTCGGTGCTGCACAATATCGTGTCGCTGCCTCACAATGTTGTGTCAGTCCTGTACAATGTGGTGTCAGTGCTGCACAATGTGGTGTCGGTGCTGCACAATGTGGTGTCGGTGCTGCACAATGTGGTGTCGGTGCTGCACAATGTGGTGTCGGTTCTGCACAATGTGGTGTCGGTGCTGTACAATGTGGTGTCGTTGCTGCACAATGTGGTGTCGGTGCTGCACAATGAGATGTCGGTGCTGCACAATGTGGTGTCAGTGCTGTACAATGTGGTGTCAGTGCTGCACAATGTGGTGTCAGTGCAGTATAATGTGGTGTCGGTGCTGTACAATGTGGTGTCGGTGCTGCACAATGTGGTGTCGGTGGGGTAGAATGTGGTGTCGCTGCTGTACAATATGGTGTCGGTGCTGCACAATATGGTGTTGGTGGGGTAGAATGTGGTGTCGCTGCTGTACAATGTGGTGTCGGTGCTGCACAATGTGATGTCGGTGCTGCCCAATGAGATGTCGGTGCTGCACAATGTGGTGTCAGTGATGTACAATGTGGTGTCAGTGATGCAGAATGTGACGTTGGTGCTGCACAATGTTGTGTCGGTGCTGAACAATGTTGTGTCGGTGCTGCACAATGTGGTATCGGTGCTGCACAATGTGATGTTGGTGCTGTACAATATGGTGTCGAGGCTGTACAATGTGGTGTCGGTGTTTAACAATGTGGTGTTGGTGCTGCACAATGTGGTGTCGGTGCTGAACAATGTGATGTTGGTGCTGAACAATGTTGCGTCGGTGCTGCACAATGTGGTGTCAGTGGAGCACAATGTGATGTTGGTGCTGCACAAAGTGGTGTCGGTGCGGCACATTGTGGTGTCGGTGCTGCACAATGTGGAGTCGGTGCGGGACAATGTGGTGTCGTTGCTGAACATTGTGATGTCGATGCTGCACAATGTGGTGTCTGTGCGGCACAATGTGGTGTCGATGCTTAACAATGTAATGTCGGTGCTGCACAATGTGGTGTCGGTGCGGCACAATGTGGTGTCGGTGCTGCACAATGTGGTGTCAGTACTGCACAGTGTGGTGTCGGTGGTGCACAATGTGATGTTGGTGCTGCACAATGTGGTGTCGATGGTGCACAATGTGGTGTCGGTGCTGTACAATGTGGTGTCGGTGCGGCACAATGTGGTGTCGGTGCTGCACAATGTGGTGTCGGTGCTGAACAATGTGATGTTGGTGCTGCACAATGTGGTGTTGTTGCGGCACAATGTGATGTTGATGCTGCACAATGAGGTGTCGGTGCTGCACAATGTGTTGTCGGTGCTGCACAATATGGTATCGGTGCTGCACGATGTGATGTTGGGTCTGCACAATGTGGTGTCAGTGGAGCACAATGTGATGTCTGTGCTGTACAATGTGGTGTCGGTGCTGCACAATGTGGTGTCGGTGCTGCACAATGTGGTGTCGGTGCTGAAGAATGTGATGTTGGTGCTGCACAAAGTGGTGTCAGTGCTGCACAATGTGGTGTCGGTGCTGTACAATGTGGTGTCGGTGCTGAACAATGTGGTGTCAGTGCAGTACAATGTGGTGTCGGTGCTGTACAATGTGGTGTCGGTGCTGCACAATGTGGTGTCGGTGGGGTAGAATGTGGTGTCGGTGCTGTGCAATGTGGTGTCGGTGCTGCACAATGTGATGTCGGTGCTGCACAATATCGTGTCGCTGCCTCACAATGTTGTGTCAGTCCTGTACAATGTGGTGTCAGTGCTGCACAATGTGGTGTCGGTGCTGCACAATGTGGTGTCGGTGCTGCACAATGTGGTGTCGGTGCTGCACAATGTGGTGTCGGTTCTGCACAATGTGGTGTCGGTGCTGTACAATGTGGTGTCGTTGCTGCACAATGTGGTGTCGGTGCTGCACAATGAGATGTCGGTGCTGCACAATGTGGTGTCAGTGCTGTACAATGTGGTGTCAGTGCTGCACAATGTGGTGTCAGTGCAGTATAATGTGGTGTCGGTGCTGTACAATGTGGTGTCGGTGCTGCACAATGTGGTGTCGGTGGGGTAGAATGTGGTGTCGCTGCTGTACAATATGGTGTCGGTGCTGCACAATATGGTGTTGGTGGGGTAGAATGTGGTGTCGCTGCTGTACAATGTGGTGTCGGTGCTGCACAATGTGATGTCGGTGCTGCCCAATGAGATGTCGGTGCTGCACAATGTGGTGTCAGTGATGTACAATGTGGTGTCAGTGATGCAGAATGTGACGTTGGTGCTGCACAATGTTGTGTCGGTGCTGAACAATGTTGTGTCGGTGCTGCACAATGTGGTATCGGTGCTGCACAATGTGATGTTGGTGCTGTACAATATGGTGTCGAGGCTGTACAATGTGGTGTCGGTGTTTAACAATGTGGTGTTGGTGCTGCACAATGTGGTGTCGGTGCTGAACAATGTGATGTTGGTGCTGAACAATGTTGCGTCGGTGCTGCACAATGTGGTGTCAGTGGAGCACAATGTGATGTTGGTGCTGCACAAAGTGGTGTCGGTGCGGCACATTGTGGTGTCGGTGCTGCACAATGTGGAGTCGGTGCGGGACAATGTGGTGTCGTTGCTGAACATTGTGATGTCGATGCTGCACAATGTGGTGTCTGTGCGGCACAATGTGGTGTCGATGCTTAACAATGTAATGTCGGTGCTGCACAATGTGGTGTCGGTGCGGCACAATGTGGTGTCGGTGCTGCACAATGTGGTGTCAGTACTGCACAGTGTGGTGTCGGTGGTGCACAATGTGATGTTGGTGCTGCACAATGTGGTGTCGATGGTGCACAATGTGGTGTCGGTGCTGTACAATGTGGTGTCGATGCGGCACAATGTGGTGTCGGTGCTGCACAATATGGTGTCGGTGCTGAACAATGCGATGTTGGTGCTGCACAATGTGGTGTTGTTGCGGCACAATGTGATGTTGATGCTGCACAATGAGGTGTCGGTGCGGCACAATGTGGTGTCGGTGCTGCACAATGTGGTGTCAGTACTGCACAGTGTCGTGTCGGTGGTGCACAATATGATGTCGGTGCTGCACAATGTGGTGTCGGTGCTGAACGATGTGATCTTGGTGCTGCACAATGTGGTGTCGGTGGTGCACAATGTGATGTCTGTGCTGTACAATGTGGTGTCGGTGTTGCACAATGTGGTGTCAGTGCTGTAAAATGTGGTGTCGGTGCTGCACAATGTGGTGTCGGTGGTGCACAATGTGATGTCGGTGCTGCACAATGTGGTGTCGGTGCTGAACAATGTGATTTTGGTTCTGCACAATGTGGTGTCGGTGGTGCACAATGTGATGTCTGTGCTGTAAAATGTGGTGTCGGTGCTGCATAATGTGGTGTCGGTGCTGCACAATGTGGTGTCGGTGCTGAAGAATGTGATGTTGGTGCTGCACAAAGTGGTGTCAGTTCTGTACAATGTGGTGTCGGTGCTGCACAATGTGGTGTCAGTGCTGTACAATGTGGTGTCGGTGCGGCACAATGTTATGTCGGTGCTGCACAATATCGTGTCGCTGCCTCACAATGTTGTGTCAGTCCTGTACAATGTGGTGTCAGTGCTGCACAATGTGGTGTCGGTGCTGAACAATGTGGTGTCAGTGCAGTACAATGAGGTGTCGGTGCTGCACAATGTGATGTTGGTGCTGTACAATATGGTGTCGAGGCTGTACAATGTGGTGTCGGTGTTTAACAATGTGGTGTTAGTGCTGCACAATGTGGTGTCGGTGCTGAACAATGTGATGTTGGTGCTGTACAATGTGGTGTCGGTGCTGAACAATGTGGTGTCAGTGCAGTACAATGTGGTGTCGGTGCTGTACAATGTGGTGTCGGTGCTGCACAATGTGGTGTCGGTGGGGTAGAATGTGGTGTCGGTGCTGTACAATGTGGTGTCGGTGCTGCACAATGTTATGTCGGTGATGCACAATATCGTGTCGCTGCCTCACAATGTTGTGTCAGTCCTGTACAATGTGGTGTCAGTGCTGCACAATGTGGTGTCGGTGCTGAACAATGTGGTGTCAGTGCAGTAAAATGAGGAGTCGGTGCTGCAAAATGTGGTGTCGGTGCTGCACAATGTGATGTTGGTGCTGCACAATGTGGTGTCGGTGCTGCAGAATGTGATGTTGTTGCTGTAGAATGTGGTGTCGGTGCTGAACAATGTTGTGTCGGTGCTGAACAATGTTGTGTCGGTGCTGCACAATGTGGTGTCGTTGCAGAACAATGTGATGTTGGTGCTGTACAATGAGGTGTCGGTGCTGCAAAATGTGGTGTCGGTGCTGCACAATGTGGTGTCGGTGCTGCACAATGTGGTGTCGGTGCTGCACAATGTGCTGTCAGTGCTGTACAATGTGGTGTCGGTGCTGCACAATGTGGTGTCGGTGCTGCACAATGTGATGTCGGTGCTGCACAATGTGGTGTCAGTGTTGTAAAATGTGGTGTCGGTGCTGCACAATGTGGTGTCGGTGCTGCACAACGTAATGTCGGTACTGCAAAATGTGGTGTCAGTGCTGTACAATGTGGTGTCGGTGCTGCACAATGTGGTGTCAGTGCTGTACAATGTGATGTCGTTGCTGCACAATGTGGTGTCGGTGCTGCACAATGTGGTGTCAGTGCAGTATAATGTGGTGTCGGTGCTGTACAATGTGGTGTCGGTGCTGCACAATGTGGTGTTGGTGGGGCACAATGTATTGTCGCTGCTGTACAATGTGGTGTCGGTGCTGCACAATGTGGTGTCAGTGCTGTAAAATGTGGTGTCGGTGCTGCACAATGTGGTGTCGGTGCTGCACAACGTGATGTCGGTGCTGCACAATGTGGTGTCAGTGCTGTACAATGTGGTGTCGGTGCTGCACAATGTGGTGTCAGTGCTGTACAATGTGGTATCGGTGCTGCACAATGTGGTGTCAGTGCTGTACAATGTGGTGTCGGTGCTGCACAATGTGGTGTCGGTGCTGGACAATGTGATGTTGGTGCTGAACAATGTGATGTTGGTGCTGCACAATGTGATGTTGGTGCTGCACAATGTGGTATCGGTGCTGCACAATGTGGTGTCGGTGCGGCACAATGTGATGTCGGTGCTGCAAAAGGTGGTGTCGGTGCGGAACAATGTGATGTTGGTGCTGCACAATGAGGTGTCGGTGCTGCAAAATGTGGTGTCGGTGCTGCACAATGTGGTGTCGGTGCTGCACAATGTGGTGTCGGTGCTGCACAATGTGGTGTCGTTGCTGTACAATGTGGTGTCGGTGCTGCACAATGTGGTGTCGGTGCTGTACAATGTGGTGTCGGTGCTGCACAATGTGGTGTCGGTGGGGTAGAATGTGGTGTCGCTGCTGTACAATGTGGTGTCGGTGCTGCACAATATGGTGTTGGTGCGGTAGAATGTGCTGTCGCTGCTGTACAATGTGGTGTCGGTGGTGCACAATGTGATGTCGGTGCTGCAAAAGGTGGTGTCGGTGCGGAACAATGTGATGTTGGTGCTGCACAATGAGGTGTCGGTGCTGCAAAATGTGGTGTCGGTGCTGCACAATGTGGTGTCGGTGCTGCACAATGTGGTGTCGGTGGTGCACAATGTGGTGTCGGTGCTGTACAATGTGGTGTCGGTGCAGCACAATGTGGTGTCGGTGGGGTAGAATGTGGTGTCGCTGCTGTACAATGTGGTGTCGGTGGTGCACAATGTGATGTCGGTGCTGCCCAATGAGATGTCGGTGCTGCACAATGTGGTGTCAGTGATGTACAATGTGGTGTCAGTGCTGCAGAATGTGATGTTGGTGCTGCACAATGTTGTGTCGGTGCTGAACAATGTTGTGTCGGTGCTGCACAATGTGGTATCGGTGCTGCACAATGTGATGTTGGTGCTGTACAATATGGTGTCGAGGCTGTACAATGTGGTGTCGGTGTTTAACAATGTGGTGTTGGTGCTGCACAATGTGGTGTCGGTGCTGAACAATGTGATGTTGGTGCTGAACAATGTTGCGTCGGTGCTGCACAATGTGGTGTCAGTGGAGCACAATGTGATGTTGGTGCTGCACAAAGTGGTGTCGGTGCGGCACATTGTGGTGTCGGTGCTGCACAATGTGGAGTCGGTGCGGCACAATGTGGTGTCGATGCTGAACAATGTAATGTCGGTGCTGCACAATGTGGTGTCGGTGCGACACAATGTCGTGTCGGTGCTGCACAATGTCGTGTCAGTACTGCACAGTGTGGTGTCGGTGGTGCACAATATGATGTTGGTGCTGCACAATGTGGTGTCGGTGCTGTACAATGTGGTGTCGGTGCGGCTCAATGTGGTGTCGGTGCTGCACAATGTGGTGTCGGTGCTGAACAATGTGATGTTGGTGCTGCACAATGTGGTGTTGTTGCGGCACAATGTGATGTTGATGCTGCACAATGAGGTGTCAGTGCGGCACAATGTGGTGTCGGTGCTGCACAATGTGGTGTCAGTACGGCACAGTGTGGTGTCGGTGGTGCACAATGTGATGTCGGTGCTGCACAATGTGGTGTCGGTGCTGAACAATGTGATGTTGGTGCTGCACAATGTGGTGTCGGTGGTGCACAATGTGATGTCTGTGCTGTACAATGTGGTGTCGGTGTTGCACAATGTGGTGTCAGTGCTGTAAAATGTGGTGTCGGTGCTGCACAATGTGGTGTCGGTGGTGCACAACGTGATGTCGGTGATGCACAATGTGGTGTCGGTGCTGAACAATGTGATGTTGGTGCTGCACAATGTGGTGTCGGTGGTGCACAATGTGATGTCTGTGCTGTACAATGTGGTGTCGGTGCTGCACAATGTGGTGTCGGTGCTGCACAATGTGGTGTCGGTGCTGAAGAATGTGATGTTGGTGCTGCACAAAGTGGTGTCAGTGCTGCACAATGTGGTGTCGGTGCTGTACAATGTGGTGTCGGTGCTGAACAATGTGGTGTCAGTGCAGTACAATGTGGTGTCGGTGCTGTACAATGTGGTGTCGGTGCTGCACAATGTGGTGTCGGTGGGGTAGAATGTGGTGTCGGTGCTGTGCAATGTGGTGTCGGTGCTGCACAATGTGATGTCGGTGCTGCACAATATCGTGTCGCTGCCTCACAATGTTGTGTCAGTCCTGTACAATGTGGTGTCAGTGCTGCACAATGTGGTGTCGGTGCTGCACAATGTGGTGTCGGTGCTGCACAATGTGGTGTCGGTGCTGCACAATGTGGTGTCGGTTCTGCACAATGTGGTGTCGGTGCTGTACAATGTGGTGTCGTTGCTGCACAATGTGGTGTCGGTGCTGCACAATGAGATGTCGGTGCTGCACAATGTGGTGTCAGTGCTGTACAATGTGGTGTCAGTGCTGCACAATGTGGTGTCAGTGCAGTATAATGTGGTGTCGGTGCTGTACAATGTGGTGTCGGTGCTGCACAATGTGGTGTCGGTGGGGTAGAATGTGGTGTCGCTGCTGTACAATATGGTGTCGGTGCTGCACAATATGGTGTTGGTGGGGTAGAATGTGGTGTCGCTGCTGTACAATGTGCTGTCGGTGCTGCACAATGTGATGTCGGTGCTGCCCAATGAGATGTCGGTGCTGCACAATGTGGTGTCAGTGATGTACAATGTGGTGTCAGTGATGCAGAATGTGACGTTGGTGCTGCACAATGTTGTGTCGGTGCTGAACAATGTTGTGTCGGTGCTGCACAATGTGGTATCGGTGCTGCACAATGTGATGTTGGTGCTGTACAATATGGTGTCGAGGCTGTACAATGTGGTGTCGGTGTTTAACAATGTGGTGTTGGTGCTGCACAATGTGGTGTCGGTGCTGAACAATGTGATGTTGGTGCTGAACAATGTTGCGTCGGTGCTGCACAATGTGGTGTCAGTGGAGCACAATGTGATGTTGGTGCTGCACAAAGTGGTGTCGGTGCGGCACATTGTGGTGTCGGTGCTGCACAATGTGGAGTCGGTGCGGGACAATGTGGTGTCGTTGCTGAACATTGTGATGTCGATGCTGCACAATGTGGTGTCTGTGCGGCACAATGTGGTGTCGATGCTTAACAATGTAATGTCGGTGCTGCACAATGTGGTGTCGGTGCGGCACAATGTGGTGTCGGTGCTGCACAATGTGGTGTCAGTACTGCACAGTGTGGTGTCGGTGGTGCACAATGTGATGTTGGTGCTGCACAATGTGGTGTCGATGGTGCACAATGTGGTGTCGGTGCTGTACAATGTGGTGTCGGTGCGGCACAATGTGGTGTCGGTGCTGCACAATGTGGTGTCGGTGCTGAACAATGTGATGTTGGTGCTGCACAATGTGGTGTTGTTGCGGCACAATGTGATGTTGATGCTGCACAATGAGGTGTCGGTGCTGCACAATGTGTTGTCGGTGCTGCACAATATGGTATCGGTGCTGCACGATGTGATGTTGGGTCTGCACAATGTGGTGTCAGTGGAGCACAATGTGATGTTGGTGCTGTACAATATGGTGTCGAGGCTGTACAATGTGGTGTCGGTGTTTAACAAAGTGGTGTTGGTGCTGCACAATGTGGTGTCGGTGCTGCACAATGTGGTGTCGGTGCTGCAGAATGTGATGTTGTTGCTGTAGAATGTGGTGTCGGTGCTGAACAATGTTGTGTCGGTGCTGAACAATGTTGTGTCGGTGCTGCACAATGTGGTGTCAGTGGAGCACAATGTGATGTTGGTGTGGCACAATGTGGTGTCGGTGCGGCACATTGTGGTGTCGGTGCTGCACAATGTGGTGTCAGTGTTGTAAAATGTGGTGTCGGTGCTGCACAATGTGGTGTCGGTGCTGCACAACGTGATGTCGGTACTGCACAATGTGGTGTCAGTGCTGTACAATGTGGTGTCGGTGCTGCACAATGTGGTGTCAGTGCTGTACAATGTGGTGTCGGTGATGCACAATGTGGTGTCAGTGCTGTACAATGTGATGTCGGTACTGCACAACGAGGTGTCGGTGCTGCAAAATGTGGTGTCGGTGCTGCACAATGTGGTGTCGGTGCTGCACAACGTGGTGTCGGTGCTGCACAATGTGGTGTCAGTGCTGTACAATGTGGTGTCGGTGCTGCACAATGTGGTGTCGGTGCTGCACAATGTGATGTCGGTGCTGCACAATGTGGTGTCGGTGCTGTACAATGTGGTCTCGGTGCTGAACAATGAGGTGTCGGTGCTGCACAATGTGTTGTCGGTGCTGCACAATATGGTATCGGTGCTGCACGATGTGATGTTGGGTCTGCACAATGTGGTGTCAGTGGAGCACAATGTGATGTTGGTGCTGTACAATATGGTGTCGAGGCTGTACAATGTGGTGTCGGTGTTTAACAATGTGGTGTCGGTGCTGCACAATGTGGTGTCAGTACTGCACAGTGTGGTGTCGGTGGTGCACAATGTGATGTTGGTGCTGCACAATGTGGTGTCGATGGTGCACAATGTGGTGTCGGTGCTGTACAATGTGGTGTCGATGCGGCACAATGTGGTGTCGGTGCTGCACAATATGGTGTCGGTGCTGAACAATGCGATGTTGGTGCTGCACAATGTGGTGTTGTTGCGGCACAATGTGATGTTGATGCTGCACAATGAGGTGTCGGTGCGGCACAATGTGGTGTCGGTGCTGCACAATGTGGTGTCAGTACTGCACAGTGTCGTGTCGGTGGTGCACAATATGATGTCGGTGCTGCACAATGTGGTGTCGGTGCTGAACGATGTGATCTTGGTGCTGCACAATGTGGTGTCGGTGGTGCACAATGTGATGTCTGTGCTGTACAATGTGGTGTCGGTGTTGCACAATGTGGTGTCAGTGCTGTAAAATGTGGTGTCGGTGCTGCACAATGTGGTGTCGGTGGTGCACAATGTGATGTCGGTGCTGCACAATGTGGTGTCGGTGCTGAACAATGTGATTTTGGTGCTGCACAATGTGGTGTCGGTGGTGCACAATGTGATGTCTGTGCTGTAAAATGTGGTGTCGGTGCTGAACGATGTGATCTTGGTGCTGCACAATGTGGTGTCGGTGGTGCACAATGTGATGTCTGTGCTGTACAATGTGGTGTCGGTGTTGCACAATGTGGTGTCAGTGCTGTAAAATGTGGTGTCGGTGCTGCACAATGTGGTGTCGGTGGTGCACAATGTGATGTCGGTGCTGCACAATGTGGTGTCGGTGCTGAACAATGTGATTTTGGTGCTGCACAATGTGGTGTCGGTGGTGCACAATGTGATGTCTGTGCTGTAAAATGTGGTGTCGGTGCTGCATAATGTGGTGTCGGTGCTGCACAATGTGGTGTCGGTGCTGCACAATGTGGTGTCGGTGCTGAAGAATGTGATGTTGGTGCTGCACAAAGTGGTGTCAGTTCTGTACAATGTGGTGTCGGTGCTGCACAATGTGGTGTCAGTGCTGTACAATGTGGTGTCGGTGCGGCACAATGTTATGTCGGTGCTGCACAATATCGTGTCGCTGCCTCACAATGTTGTGTCAGTCCTGTACAATGTGGTGTCAGTGCTGCACAATGTGGTGTCGGTGCTGAACAATGTGGTGTCAGTGCAGTACAATGAGGTGTCGGTGCTGCACAATGTGATGTTGGTGCTGTACAATATGGTGTCGAGGCTGTACAATGTGGTGTCGGTGTTTAACAATGTGGTGTTAGTGCTGCACAATGTGGTGTCGGTGCTGAACAATGTGATGTTGGTGCTGTACAATGTGGTGTCGGTGCTGAACAATGTGGTGTCAGTGCAGTACAATGTGGTGTCGGTGCTGTACAATGTGGTGTCGGTGCTGCACAATGTGGTGTCGGTGGGGTAGAATGTGGTGTCGGTGCTGTACAATGTGGTGTCGGTGCTGCACAATGTTATGTCGGTGATGCACAATATCGTGTCGCTGCCTCACAATGTTGTGTCAGTCCTGTACAATGTGGTGTCAGTGCTGCACAATGTGGTGTCGGTGCTGAACAATGTGGTGTCAGTGCAGTAAAATGAGGAGTCGGTGCTGCAAAATGTGGTGTCGGTGCTGCACAATGTGATGTTGGTGCTGCACAATGTGGTGTCGGTGCTGCAGAATGTGATGTTGTTGCTGTAGAATGTGGTGTCGGTGCTGAACAATGTTGTGTCGGTGCTGAACAATGTTGTGTCGGTGCTGCACAATGTGGTGTCGTTGCAGAACAATGTGATGTTGGTGCTGTACAATGAGGTGTCGGTGCTGCAAAATGTGGTGTCGGTGCTGCACAATGTGGTGTCGGTGCTGCACAATGTGGTGTCGGTGCTGCACAATGTGCTGTCAGTGCTGTACAATGTGGTGTCGGTGCTGCACAATGTGGTGTCGGTGCTGCACAATGTGATGTCGGTGCTGCACAATGTGGTGTCAGTGTTGTAAAATGTGGTGTCGGTGCTGCACAATGTGGTGTCGGTGCTGCACAACGTAATGTCGGTACTGCACAATGTGGTGTCAGTGCTGTACAATGTGGTGTCGGTGCTGCACAATGTGGTGTCAGTGCTGTACAATGTGGTGTCGGTGATGCACAATGTGGTGTCAGTGCTGTACAATGTGATGTCGGTAATGAACAATGTGATTTTGGTGCTGCACAATGTGATGTTGGTGCTGCACAATGTGGTGTCGGTGCTGCACAATGTGCTGTCGGTGCGGCACAATGTGATGTCGGTGCTGCAAAATGTGGTGTCGTTGCAGAACAATGTGATGTTGGTGCTGTACAATGAGGTGTCGGTGCTGCAAAATGTGGTGTCGGTGCTGCACAATGTGGTGTCGGAGCTGCACAATGTGGTGTCGGTGCTGCACAATGTGCTGTCAGTGCTGTACAATGTGGTGTCGGTGCTGCACAATGTGGTGTCGGTGCTGCACAATGTGATGTCGGTGCTGCACAATGTGGTGTCGGTGCTGTACAATGTGGTGTCGGTGCTGAACAATGTGGTGTCAGTGCAGTACAATGTGGTGTCGGTGCTGTACAATGTGGTGTCGGTGCTGCACAATGTGGTGTCGGTGGGGTAGAATGTGGTGTCGGTGCTGTACAATGTGGTGTAGGTGCTGCACAATGTTATGTCGGTGCTGCACAATATCGTGTCGCTGCCTCACAATGTTGTGTCAGTCCTGTACAATGTGGTGTCAGTGCTGCACAATGTGGTGTCGGTGCTGAACAATGTGGTGTCAGTGCAGTACAATGAGGTGTCGGTGCTGCACAATGTGATGTTGGTGCTGTACAATATGGTGTCGAGGCTGTACAATGTGGTGTCGGTGTTTAACAATGTGGTGTTGGTGCTGCACAATGTGGTGTCGGTGCTGAACAATGTGATGTTGGTGCTGTACAATGTGGTGTCGGTGCTGAACAATGTGGTGTCAGTGCAGTACAATGTGGTGTCGGTGCTGTACAATGTGGTGTCGGTGCTGCACAATGTGGTGTCGGTGGGGTAGAATGTGGTGTCGGTGCTGTACAATGTGGTGTCGGTGCTGCACAATGTTATGTCGGTGCTGCACAATATCGTGTCGCTGCCTCACAATGTTGTGTCAGTCCTGTACAATGTGGTGTCAATGCTGCACAATGTGGTGTCGGTGCTGAACAATGTGGTGTCAGTGCAGTACAATGAGGAGTTGGTGCTGCAAAATGTGGTGTCGGTGCTGCACAATGTGGTGTCGGTGCTGCACAATGTGGTGTCGGTTCTGCACAATGTGGTGTCAGTGCTGTACAATGTGGTGTCGTTGCTGCACAATGTGGTGTCGGTGCTGCACAATGAGATGTCGGTGCTGCACAATGTGGTGTCAGTGCTGTACAATGTGGTGTCAGTGCTGCACAATGTGGTGTCAGTGCAGTATAATGTGGTGTCGGTGCTGTACAATGTGGTGTCGGTGCTGCACAATGTGGTGTCGGTGGGGTAGAATGTGGTGTCGCTGCTGTACAATATGGTGTCGGTGCTGCACAATGTGGTGTTGGTGGGGTAGAATGTGGTGTCGCTGCTGTACAATGTGGTGTCGGTGCTGCACAATGTGATGTCGGTGCTGCCCAATGAGATGTCGGTGCTGCACAATGTGGTGTCAGTGATGTACAATGTGGTGTCAGTGATGCAGAATGTGACGTTGGTGCTGCACAATGTTGTGTCGGTGCTGAACAATGTTGTGTCGGTGCTGCACAATGTGGTATCGGTGCTGCACAATGTGATGTTGGTGCTGTACAATATGGTGTCGAGGCTGTACAATGTGGTGTCGGTGTTTAACAATGTGGTGTTGGTGCTGCACAATGTGGTGTCGGTGCTGAACAATGTGATGTTGGTGCTGAACAATGTTGCGTCGGTGCTGCACAATGTGGTGTCAGTGGAGCACAATGTGATGTTGGTGCTGCACAAAGTGGTGTCGGTGCGGCACATTGTGGTGTCGGTGCTGCACAATGTGGAGTCGGTGCGGGACAATGTGGTGTCGTTGCTGAACATTGTGATGTCGATGCTGCACAATGTGGTGTCTGTGCGGCACAATGTGGTGTCGATGCTTAACAATGTAATGTCGGTGCTGCACAATGTGGTGTCGGTGCGGCACAATGTGGTGTCGGTGCTGCACAATGTGGTGTCAGTACTGCACAGTGTGGTGTCGGTGGTGCACAATGTGATGTTGGTGCTGCACAATGTGGTGTCGATGGTGCACAATGTGGTGTCGGTGCTGTACAATGTGGTGTCGGTGCGGCACAATGTGGTGTCGGTGCTGCACAATGTGGTGTCGGTGCTGAACAATGTGATGTTGGTGCTGCACAATGTGGTGTTGTTGCGGCACAATGTGATGTTGATGCTGCACAATGAGGTGTCGGTGCTGCACAATGTGTTGTCGGTGCTGCACAATATGGTATCGGTGCTGCACGATGTGATGTTGGGTCTGCACAATGTGGTGTCAGTGGAGCACAATGTGATGTTGGTGCTGTACAATATGGTGTCGAGGCTGTACAATGTGGTGTCGGTGTTTAACAAAGTGGTGTTGGTGCTGCACAATGTGGTGTCGGTGCTGCACAATGTGGTGTCGGTGCTGCAGAATGTGATGTTGTTGCTGTAGAATGTGGTGTCGGTGCTGAACAATGTTGTGTCGGTGCTGAACAATGTTGTGTCGGTGCTGCACAATGTGGTGTCAGTGGAGCACAATGTGATGTTGGTGTGGCACAATGTGGTGTCGGTGCGGCACATTGTGGTGTCGGTGCTGCACAATGTGGTGTCAGTGTTGTAAAATGTGGTGTCGGTGCTGCACAATGTGGTGTCGGTGCTGCACAACGTGATGTCGGTACTGCACAATGTGGTGTCAGTGCTGTACAATGTGGTGTCGGTGCTGCACAATGTGGTGTCAGTGCTGTACAATGTGGTGTCGGTGATGCACAATGTGGTGTCAGTGCTGTACAATGTGATGTCGGTACTGCACAACGAGGTGTCGGTGCTGCAAAATGTGGTGTCGGTGCTGCACAATGTGGTGTCGGTGCTGCACAACGTGGTGTCGGTGCTGCACAATGTGGTGTCAGTGCTGTACAATGTGGTGTCGGTGCTGCACAATGTGGTGTCGGTGCTGCACAATGTGATGTCGGTGCTGCACAATGTGGTGTCGGTGCTGTACAATGTGGTCTCGGTGCTGAACAATGAGGTGTCGGTGCTGCACAATGTGTTGTCGGAGCTGCACAATATGGTATCGGTGCTGCACGATGTGATGTTGGGTCTGCACAATGTGGTGTCAGTGGAGCACAATGTGATGTTGGTGCTGTACAATATGGTGTCGAGGCTGTACAATGTGGTGTCGGTGTTTAACAATGTGGTGTCGGTGCTGCACAATGTGGTGTCAGTACTGCACAGTGTGGTGTCGGTGGTGCACAATGTGATGTTGGTGCTGCACAATGTGGTGTCGATGGTGCACAATGTGGTGTCGGTGCTGTACAATGTGGTGTCGATGCGGCACAATGTGGTGTCGGTGCTGCACAATATGGTGTCGGTGCTGAACAATGCGATGTTGGTGCTGCACAATGTGGTGTTGTTGCGGCACAATGTGATGTTGATGCTGCACAATGAGGTGTCGGTGCGGCACAATGTGGTGTCGGTGCTGCACAATGTGGTGTCAGTACTGCACAGTGTCGTGTCGGTGGTGCACAATATGATGTCGGTGCTGCACAATGTGGTGTCGGTGCTGAACGATGTGATCTTGGTGCTGCACAATGTGGTGTCGGTGGTGCACAATGTGATGTCTGTGCTGTACAATGTGGTGTCGGTGTTGCACAATGTGGTGTCAGTGCTGTAAAATGTGGTGTCGGTGCTGCACAATGTGGTGTCGGTGGTGCACAATGTGATGTCGGTGCTGCACAATGTGGTGTCGGTGCTGAACAATGTGATTTTGGTTCTGCACAATGTGGTGTCGGTGGTGCACAATGTGGTGTCTGTGCTGTAAAATGTGGTGTCGGTGCTGCATAATGTGGTGTCGGTGCTGCACAATGTGGTGTCGGTGCTGAAGAATGTGATGTTGGTGCTGCACAAAGTGGTGTCAGTTCTGTACAATGTGGTGTCGGTGCTGCACAATGTGGTGTCAGTGCTGTACAATGTGGTGTCGGTGCGGCACAATGTTATGTCGGTGCTGCACAATATCGTGTCGCTGCCTCACAATGTTGTGTCAGTCCTGTACAATGTGGTGTCAGTGCTGCACAATGTGGTGTCGGTGCTGAACAATGTGGTGTCAGTGCAGTACAATGAGGTGTCGGTGCTGCACAATGTGATGTTGGTGCTGTACAATATGGTGTCGAGGCTGTACAATGTGGTGTCGGTGTTTAACAATGTGGTGTTAGTGCTGCACAATGTGGTGTCGGTGCTGAACAATGTGATGTTGGTGCTGTACAATGTGGTGTCGGTGCTGAACAATGTGGTGTCAGTGCAGTACAATGTGGTGTCGGTGCTGTACAATGTGGTGTCGGTGCTGCACAATGTGGTGTCGGTGGGGTAGAATGTGGTGTCGGTGCTGTACAATGTGGTGTCGGTGCTGCACAATGTTATGTCGGTGATGCACAATATCGTGTCGCTGCCTCACAATGTTGTGTCAGTCCTGTACAATGTGGTGTCAGTGCTGCACAATGTGGTGTCGGTGCTGAACAATGTGGTGTCAGTGCAGTAAAATGAGGAGTCGGTGCTGCAAAATGTGGTGTCGGTGCTGCACAATGTGATGTTGGTGCTGCACAATGTGGTGTCGGTGCGGCAGAATGTGATGTTGTTGCTGTAGAATGTGGTGTCGGTGCTGAACAATGTTGTGTCGGTGCTGAACAATGTTGTGTCGGTGCTGCACAATGTGGTGTCGTTGCAGAACAATGTGATGTTGGTGCTGTACAATGAGGTGTCGGTGCTGCAAAATGTGGTGTCGGTGCTGCACAATGTGGTGTCGGTGCTGCACAATGTGGTGTCGGTGCTGCACAATGTGCTGTCAGTGCTGTACAATGTGGTGTCGGTGCTGCACAATGTGGTGTCGGTGCTGCACAATGTGATGTCGGTGCTGCACAATGTGGTGTCAGTGTTGTAAAATGTGGTGTCGGTGCTGCACAATGTGGTGTCGGTGCTGCACAACGTAATGTCGGTACTGCACAATGTGGTGTCAGTGCTGTACAATGTGGTGTCGGTGCTGCACAATGTGGTGTCAGTGCTGTACAATGTGGTGTCGGTGATGCACAATGTGGTGTCAGTGCTGTACAATGTGATGTCGGTGTTGAACAATGTGATTTTGGTGCTGCACAATGTGATGTTGGTGCTGCACAATGTGGTGTCGGTGCTGCACAATGTGCTGTCGGTGCGGCACAATGTGATGTCGGTGCTGCAAAATGTGGTGTCGTTGCAGAACAATGTGATGTTGGTGCTGTACAATGAGGTGTCGGTGCTGCAAAATGTGGTGTCGGTGCTGCACAATGTGGTGTCGGAGCTGCACAATGTGGTGTCGGTGCTGCACAATGTGCTGTCAGTGCTGTACAATGTGGTGTCGGTGCTGCACAATGTGGTGTCGGTGCTGCACAATGTGATGTCGGTGCTGCACAATGTGGTGTCGGTGCTGTACAATGTGGTGTCGGTGCTGAACAATGTGGTGTCAGTGCAGTACAATGTGGTGTCGGTGCTGTACAATGTGGTGTCGGTGCTGCACAATGTGGTGTCGGTGGGGTAGAATGTGGTGTCGGTGCTGTACAATGTGGTGTAGGTGCTGCACAATGTTATGTCGGTGCTGCACAATATCGTGTCGCTGCCTCACAATGTTGTGTCAGTCCTGTACAATGTGGTGTCAGTGCTGCACAATGTGGTGTCGGTGCTGAACAATGTGGTGTCAGTGCAGTACAATGAGGTGTCGGTGCTGCACAATGTGATGTTGGTGCTGTACAATATGGTGTCGAGGCTGTACAATGTGGTGTCGGTGTTTAACAATGTGGTGTTGGTGCTGCACAATGTGGTGTCGGTGCTGAACAATGTGATGTTGGTGCTGTACAATGTGGTGTCGGTGCTGAACAATGTGGTGTCAGTGCAGTACAATGTGGTGTCGGTGCTGTACAATGTGGTGTCGGTGCTGCACAATGTGGTGTCGGTGGGGTAGAATGTGGTGTCGGTGCTGTACAATGTGGTGTCGGTGCTGCACAATGTTATGTCGGTGCTGCACAATATCGTGTCGCTGCCTCACAATGTTGTGTCAGTCCTGTACAATGTGGTGTCAGTGCTGCACAATGTGGTGTCGGTGCTGAACAATGTGGTGTCAGTGCAGTACAATGAGGAGTTGGTGCTGCAAAATGTGGTGTCGGTGCTGCACAATGTGGTGTCGGTGCTGCACAATGTGGTGTCGGTTCTGCACAATGTGGTGTCAGTGCTGTACAATGTGGTGTCGTTGCTGCACAATGTGGTGTCGGTGCTGCACAATGAGATGTCGGTGCTGCACAATGTGGTGTCAGTGCTGTACAATGTGGTGTCAGTGCTGCACAATGTGGTGTCAGTGCAGTATAATGTGGTGTCGGTGCTGTACAATGTGGTGTCGGTGCTGCACAATGTGGTGTCGGTGGGGTAGAATGTGGTGTCAGTGATGCAGAATGTGACGTTGGTGCTGCACAATGTTGTGTCGGTGCTGAACAATGTTGTGTCGGTGCTGCACAATGTGGTATCGGTGCTGCACAATGTGATGTTGGTGCTGTACAATATGGTGTCGAGGCTGTACAATGTGGTGTCGGTGTTTAACAATGTGGTGTTGGTGCTGCACAATGTGGTGTCGGTGCTGAACAATGTGATGTTGGTGCTGAACAATGTTGCGTCGGTGCTGCACAATGTGGTGTCAGTGGAGCACAATGTGATGTTGGTGCTGCACAAAGTGGTGTCGGTGCGGCACATTGTGGTGTCGGTGCTGCACAATGTGGAGTCGGTGCGGCACAATGTGGTGTCGTTGCTGAACATTGTGATGTCGATGCTGCACAATGTGGTGTCTGTGCGGCACAATGTGGTGTCGATGCTGAACAATGTAATGTCGGTGCTGCACAATGTGGTGTCGGTGCGGCACAATGTGGTGTCGGTGCTGCACAATGTGGTGTCAGTACTGCACAGTGTGGTGTCGGTGGTGCACAATGTGATGTTGGTGCTGCACAATGTGGTGTCGATGGTGCACAATGTGGTGTCGGTGCTGTACAATGTGGTGTCGATGCGGCACAATGTGGTGTCGGTGCTGCACAATGTGGTGTCGGTGCTGAACAATGTGATGTTGGTGCTGCACAATGTGGTGTTGTTGCGGCACAATGTGATGTTGATGCTGCACAATGAGGTGTCGGTGCGGCACAATGTGGTGACAGTACTGCACAGTGTGGTGTCGGTGGTGCACAATATGATGTCGGTGCTGCACAATGTGGTGTCGGTGCTGAACGATGTGATGTTGGTGCTGCACAATGTGGTGTCGGTGGTGCACAATGTGATGTCTGTGCTGTACAATGTGGTGTCGGTGTTGCACAATGTGGTGTCAGTGCTGTAAAATGTGGTGTCGGTGCTGCACAATGTGGTGTCGGTGGTGCACAATGTGATGTCGGTGCTGCACAATGTGGTGTCAGTGCAGTACAATGTGGTGTCGGTGCTGTACAATGTGGTGTCGGTGCTGCACAATGTGGTGTCGGTGGGGTAGAATGTGGTGTCGGTGCTGTACAATGTGGTGTCGGTGCTGCACAATGTTATGTCGGTGATGCACAATATCGTGTCGCTGCCTCACAATGTTGTGTCAGTCCTGTACAATGTGGTGTCAGTGCTGCACAATGTGGTGTCGGTGCTGAACAATGTGGTGTCAGTGCAGTAAAATGAGGAGTCGGTGCTGCAAAATGTGGTGTCGGTGCTGCACAATGTGATGTTGGTGCTGCACAATGTGGTGTCGGTGCTGCAGAATGTGATGTTGTTGCTGTAGAATGTGGTGTCGGTGCTGAACAATGTTGTGTCGGTGCTGAACAATGTTGTGTCGGTGCTGCACAATGTGGTGTCGTTGCAGAACAATGTGATGTTGGTGCTGTACAATGAGGTGTCGGTGCTGCAAAATGTGGTGTCGGTGCTGCACAATGTGGTGTCGGTGCTGCACAATGTGGTGTCGGTGCTGCACAATGTGCTGTCAGTGCTGTACAATGTGGTGTCGGTGCTGCACAATGTGGTGTCGGTGCTGCACAATGTGATGTCGGTGCTGCACAATGTGGTGTCAGTGTTGTAAAATGTGGTGTCGGTGCTGCACAATGTGGTGTCGGTGCTGCACAACGTAATGTCGGTACTGCACAATGTGGTGTCAGTGCTGTACAATGTGGTGTCGGTGCTGCACAATGTGGTGTCAGTGCTGTACAATGTGGTGTCGGTGATGCACAATGTGGTGTCAGTGCTGTACAATGTGATGTCGGTGTTGAACAATGTGATTTTGGTGCTGCACAATGTGATGTTGGTGCTGCACAATGTGGTGTCGGTGCTGCACAATGTGCTGTCGGTGCGGCACAATGTGATGTCGGTGCTGCAAAATGTGGTGTCGTTGCAGAACAATGTGATGTTGGTGCTGTACAATGAGGTGTCGGTGCTGCAAAATGTGGTGTCGGTGCTGCACAATGTGGTGTCGGAGCTGCACAATGTGGTGTCGGTGCTGCACAATGTGCTGTCAGTGCTGTACAATGTGGTGTCGGTGCTGCACAATGTGGTGTCGGTGCTGCACAATGTGATGTCGGTGCTGCACAATGTGGTGTCGGTGCTGTACAATGTGGTGTCGGTGCTGAACAATGTGGTGTCAGTGCTGTACAATGTGGTGTCGGTGCTGTACAATGTGGTGTCGGTGCTGCACAATGTGGTGTCGGTGGGGTAGAATGTGGTGTCGGTGCTGTACAATGTGGTGTAGGTGCTGCACAATGTTATGTCGGTGCTGCACAATATCGTGTCGCTGCCTCACAATGTTGTGTCAGTCCTGTACAATGTGGTGTCAGTGCTGCACAATGTGGTGTCGGTGCTGAACAATGTGGTGTCAGTGCAGTACAATGAGGTGTCGGTGCTGCACAATGTGATGTTGGTGCTGTACAATATGGTGTCGAGGCTGTACAATGTGGTGTCGGTGTTTAACAATGTGGTGTTGGTGCTGCACAATGTGGTGTCGGTGCTGAACAATGTGATGTTGGTGCTGTACAATGTGGTGTCGGTGCTGAACAATGTGGTGTCAGTGCAGTACAATGTGGTGTCGGTGCTGTACAATGTGGTGTCGGTGCTGCACAATGTGGTGTCGGTGGGGTAGAATGTGGTGTCGGTGCTGTACAATGTGGTGTCGGTGCTGCACAATGTTATGTCGGTGCTGCACAATATCGTGTCGCTGCCTCACAATGTTGTGTCAGTCCTGTACAATGTGGTGTCAGTGCTGCACAATGTGGTGTCGGTGCTGAACAATGTGGTGTCAGTGCAGTACAATGAGGAGTTGGTGCTGCAAAATGTGGTGTCGGTGCTGCACAATGTGGTGTCGGTGCTGCACAATGTGGTGTCGGTTCTGCACAATGTGGTGTCAGTGCTGTACAATGTGGTGTCGTTGCTGCACAATGTGGTGTCGGTGCTGCACAATGAGATGTCGGTGCTGCACAATGTGGTGTCAGTGCTGTACAATGTGGTGTCAGTGCTGCACAATGTGGTGTCAGTGCAGTATAATGTGGTGTCGGTGCTGTACAATGTGGTGTCGGTGCTGCACAATGTGGTGTCGGTGGGGTAGAATGTGGTGTCAGTGATGCAGAATGTGACGTTGGTGCTGCACAATGTTGTGTCGGTGCTGAACAATGTTGTGTCGGTGCTGCACAATGTGGTATCGGTGCTGCACAATGTGATGTTGGTGCTGTACAATATGGTGTCGAGGCTGTACAATGTGGTGTCGGTGTTTAACAATGTGGTGTTGGTGCTGCACAATGTGGTGTCGGTGCTGAACAATGTGATGTTGGTGCTGAACAATGTTGCGTCGGTGCTGCACAATGTGGTGTCAGTGGAGCACAATGTGATGTTGGTGCTGCACAAAGTGGTGTCGGTGCGGCACATTGTGGTGTCGGTGCTGCACAATGTGGAGTCGGTGCGGCACAATGTGGTGTCGTTGCTGAACATTGTGATGTCGATGCTGCACAATGTGGTGTCTGTGCGGCACAATGTGGTGTCGATGCTGAACAATGTAATGTCGGTGCTGCACAATGTGGTGTCGGTGCGGCACAATGTGGTGTCGGTGCTGCACAATGTGGTGTCAGTACTGCACAGTGTGGTGTCGGTGGTGCACAATGTGATGTTGGTGCTGCACAATGTGGTGTCGATGGTGCACAATGTGGTGTCGGTGCTGTACAATGTGGTGTCGATGCGGCACAATGTGGTGTCGGTGCTGCACAATGTGGTGTCGGTGCTGAACAATGTGATGTTGGTGCTGCACAATGTGGTGTTGTTGCGGCACAATGTGATGTTGATGCTGCACAATGAGGTGTCGGTGCGGCACAATGTGGTGTCAGTACTGCACAGTGTGGTGTCGGTGGTGCACAATATGATGTCGGTGCTGCACAATGTGGTGTCGGTGCTGAACGATGTGATGTTGGTGCTGCACAATGTGGTGTCGGTGGTGCACAATGTGATGTCTGTGCTGTACAATGTGGTGTCGGTGTTGCACAATGTGGTGTCAGTGCTGTAAAATGTGGTGTCGGTGCTGCACAATGTGGTGTCGGTGGTGCACAATGTGATGTCGGTGCTGCACAATGTGGTGTCGGTGCTGAACAATGTGATGTTGGTGCTGCACAATGTGGTGTCGGTGGTGCACAATGTGATGTCTGTGCTGTAAAATGTGGTGTCGGTGCTGCATAATGTGGTGTCGGTGCTGCACAATGTGGTGTCGGTGCTGAAGAATGTGATGTTGGTGCTGCACAAAGTGGTGTCAGTGCTGTACAATGTGGTGTCGGTGCTGCACAATGTGGTGACAGTGCTGTACAATGTGGTGTCGGTGCGGCACAATGTGATGTAGGTGCTGCAAAATGTGGTGTCGGTGCTGCACAATGTGGTGTCTGTGCTGCACAACGTGATGTCGGTGCTGCACAATGTGGTGTCAGTGCTGTACAATGTGGTGTCGGTGCGGCACAATGTGATGTAGGTGCTGCAAAATGTGGTGTCGGTGCGGAACAATGTGATGTTGGTGCTGCACAATGAGGTGTCGGTGCTGCAAAATGTGGTTTCGGTGCTGCACAATGTGGTGTCGGTGCTGAAGAATGTGATGTTGGTGCTGCACAAAGTGGTGTCAGTGCTGTACAATGTCGTGTCGGTGCTGCACAATGTGGTGTCGGTGCTGCACAATGTGATGTCGGTGCTGCACAATGTGGTGTCAGTGCTGTAAAATGTGGTGTCGGTGCAGCACAATGTGATGTCGGTGCTGCACAACGTGATGTCGGTGCTGCACAATGTGGTGTCAGTACTGCACAGTGTGGTGTCGGTGGTGCACAATGTGATGTTGGTGCTGCACAATGTGGTGTCGATGGTGCACAATGTGGTGTCGGTGCTGTACAATGTGGTGTCGATGCGGCACAATGTGGTGTCGGTGCTGCACAATATGGTGTCGGTGCTGAACAATGCGATGTTGGTGCTGCACAATGTGGTGTTGTTGCGGCACAATGTGATGTTGATGCTGCACAATGAGGTGTCGGTGCGGCACAATGTGGTGTCGGTGCTGCACAATGTGGTGTCAGTACTGCACAGTGTCGTGTCGGTGGTGCACAATATGATGTCGGTGCTGCACAATGTGGTGTCGGTGCTGAACGATGTGATCTTGGTGCTGCACAATGTGGTGTCGGTGGTGCACAATGTGATGTCTGTGCTGTACAATGTGGTGTCGGTGTTGCACAATGTGGTGTCAGTGCTGTAAAATGTGGTGTCGGTGCTGCACAATGTGGTGTCGGTGGTGCACAATGTGATGTCGGTGCTGCACAATGTGGTGTCGGTGCTGAACAATGTGATTTTGGTGCTGCACAATGTGGTGTCGGTGGTGCACAATGTGATGTCTGTGCTGTAAAATGTGGTGTCGGTGCTGCATAATGTGGTGTCGGTGCTGCACAATGTGGTGTCGGTGCTGAAGAATGTGATGTTGGTGCTGCACAAAGTGGTGTCAGTTCTGTACAATGTGGTGTCGGTGCTGCACAATGTGGTGTCAGTGCTGTACAATGTGGTGTCGGTGCGGCACAATGTTATGTCGGTGCTGCACAATATCGTGTCGCTGCCTCACAATGTTGTGTCAGTCCTGTACAATGTGGTGTCAGTGCTGCACAATGTGGTGTCGGTGCTGAACAATGTGGTGTCAGTGCAGTACAATGAGGTGTCGGTGCTGCACAATGTGATGTTGGTGCTGTACAATATGGTGTCGAGGCTGTACAATGTGGTGTCGGTGTTTAACAATGTGGTGTTAGTGCTGCACAATGTGGTGTCGGTGCTGAACAATGTGATGTTGGTGCTGTACAATGTGGTGTCGGTGCTGAACAATGTGGTGTCAGTGCAGTACAATGTGGTGTCGGTGCTGTACAATGTGGTGTCGGTGCTGCACAATGTGGTGTCGGTGGGGTAGAATGTGGTGTCGGTGCTGTACAATGTGGTGTCGGTGCTGCACAATGTTATGTCGGTGATGCACAATATCGTGTCGCTGCCTCACAATGTTGTGTCAGTCCTGTACAATGTGGTGTCAGTGCTGCACAATGTGGTGTCGGTGCTGAACAATGTGGTGTCAGTGCAGTAAAATGAGGAGTCGGTGCTGCAAAATGTGGTGTCGGTGCTGCACAATGTGATGTTGGTGCTGCACAATGTGGTGTCGGTGCTGCAGAATGTGATGTTGTTGCTGTAGAATGTGGTGTCGGTGCTGAACAATGTTGTGTCGGTGCTGAACAATGTTGTGTCGGTGCTGCACAATGTGGTGTCGTTGCAGAACAATGTGATGTTGGTGCTGTACAATGAGGTGTCGGTGCTGCAAAATGTGGTGTCGGTGCTGCACAATGTGGTGTCGGTGCTGCACAATGTGGTGTCGGTGCTGCACAATGTGCTGTCAGTGCTGTACAATGTGGTGTCGGTGCTGCACAATGTGGTGTCGGTGCTGCACAATGTGATGTCGGTGCTGCACAATGTGGTGTCAGTGTTGTAAAATGTGGTGTCGGTGCTGCACAATGTGGTGTCGGTGCTGCACAACGTAATGTCGGTACTGCACAATGTGGTGTCAGTGCTGTACAATGTGGTGTCGGTGCTGCACAATGTGGTGTCAGTGCTGTACAATGTGGTGTCGGTGATGCACAATGTGGTGTCAGTGCTGTACAATGTGATGTCGGTAATGAACAATGTGATTTTGGTGCTGCACAATGTGATGTTGGTGCTGCACAATGTGGTGTCGGTGCTGCACAATGTGCTGTCGGTGCGGCACAATGTGATGTCGGTGCTGCAAAATGTGGTGTCGTTGCAGAACAATGTGATGTTGGTGCTGTACAATGAGGTGTCGGTGCTGCAAAATGTGGTGTCGGTGCTGCACAATGTGGTGTCGGAGCTGCACAATGTGGTGTCGGTGCTGCACAATGTGCTGTCAGTGCTGTACAATGTGGTGTCGGTGCTGCACAATGTGGTGTCGGTGCTGCACAATGTGATGTCGGTGCTGCACAATGTGGTGTCGGTGCTGTACAATGTGGTGTCGGTGCTGAACAATGTGGTGTCAGTGCAGTACAATGTGGTGTCGGTGCTGTACAATGTGGTGTCGGTGCTGCACAATGTGGTGTCGGTGGGGTAGAATGTGGTGTCGGTGCTGTACAATGTGGTGTAGGTGCTGCACAATGTTATGTCGGTGCTGCACAATATCGTGTCGCTGCCTCACAATGTTGTGTCAGTCCTGTACAATGTGGTGTCAGTGCTGCACAATGTGGTGTCGGTGCTGAACAATGTGGTGTCAGTGCAGTACAATGAGGTGTCGGTGCTGCACAATGTGATGTTGGTGCTGTACAATATGGTGTCGAGGCTGTACAATGTGGTGTCGGTGTTTAACAATGTGGTGTTGGTGCTGCACAATGTGGTGTCGGTGCTGAACAATGTGATGTTGGTGCTGTACAATGTGGTGTCGGTGCTGAACAATGTGGTGTCAGTGCAGTACAATGTGGTGTCGGTGCTGTACAATGTGGTGTCGGTGCTGCACAATGTGGTGTCGGTGGGGTAGAATGTGGTGTCGGTGCTGTACAATGTGGTGTCGGTGCTGCACAATGTTATGTCGGTGCTGCACAATATCGTGTCGCTGCCTCACAATGTTGTGTCAGTCCTGTACAATGTGGTGTCAATGCTGCACAATGTGGTGTCGGTGCTGAACAATGTGGTGTCAGTGCAGTACAATGAGGAGTTGGTGCTGCAAAATGTGGTGTCGGTGCTGCACAATGTGGTGTCGGTGCTGCACAATGTGGTGTCGGTTCTGCACAATGTGGTGTCAGTGCTGTACAATGTGGTGTCGTTGCTGCACAATGTGGTGTCGGTGCTGCACAATGAGATGTCGGTGCTGCACAATGTGGTGTCAGTGCTGTACAATGTGGTGTCAGTGCTGCACAATGTGGTGTCAGTGCAGTATAATGTGGTGTCGGTGCTGTACAATGTGGTGTCGGTGCTGCACAATGTGGTGTCGGTGGGGTAGAATGTGGTGTCGCTGCTGTACAATATGGTGTCGGTGCTGCACAATGTGGTGTTGGTGGGGTAGAATGTGGTGTCGCTGCTGTACAATGTGGTGTCGGTGCTGCACAATGTGATGTCGGTGCTGCCCAATGAGATGTCGGTGCTGCACAATGTGGTGTCAGTGATGTACAATGTGGTGTCAGTGATGCAGAATGTGACGTTGGTGCTGCACAATGTTGTGTCGGTGCTGAACAATGTTGTGTCGGTGCTGCACAATGTGGTATCGGTGCTGCACAATGTGATGTTGGTGCTGTACAATATGGTGTCGAGGCTGTACAATGTGGTGTCGGTGTTTAACAATGTGGTGTTGGTGCTGCACAATGTGGTGTCGGTGCTGAACAATGTGATGTTGGTGCTGAACAATGTTGCGTCGGTGCTGCACAATGTGGTGTCAGTGGAGCACAATGTGATGTTGGTGCTGCACAAAGTGGTGTCGGTGCGGCACATTGTGGTGTCGGTGCTGCACAATGTGGAGTCGGTGCGGGACAATGTGGTGTCGTTGCTGAACATTGTGATGTCGATGCTGCACAATGTGGTGTCTGTGCGGCACAATGTGGTGTCGATGCTTAACAATGTAATGTCGGTGCTGCACAATGTGGTGTCGGTGCGGCACAATGTGGTGTCGGTGCTGCACAATGTGGTGTCAGTACTGCACAGTGTGGTGTCGGTGGTGCACAATGTGATGTTGGTGCTGCACAATGTGGTGTCGATGGTGCACAATGTGGTGTCGGTGCTGTACAATGTGGTGTCGGTGCGGCACAATGTGGTGTCGGTGCTGCACAATGTGGTGTCGGTGCTGAACAATGTGATGTTGGTGCTGCACAATGTGGTGTTGTTGCGGCACAATGTGATGTTGATGCTGCACAATGAGGTGTCGGTGCTGCACAATGTGTTGTCGGTGCTGCACAATATGGTATCGGTGCTGCACGATGTGATGTTGGGTCTGCACAATGTGGTGTCAGTGGAGCACAATGTGATGTTGGTGCTGTACAATATGGTGTCGAGGCTGTACAATGTGGTGTCGGTGTTTAACAAAGTGGTGTTGGTGCTGCACAATGTGGTGTCGGTGCTGCACAATGTGGTGTCGGTGCTGCAGAATGTGATGTTGTTGCTGTAGAATGTGGTGTCGGTGCTGAACAATGTTGTGTCGGTGCTGAACAATGTTGTGTCGGTGCTGCACAATGTGGTGTCAGTGGAGCACAATGTGATGTTGGTGTGGCACAATGTGGTGTCGGTGCGGCACATTGTGGTGTCGGTGCTGCACAATGTGGTGTCAGTGTTGTAAAATGTGGTGTCGGTGCTGCACAATGTGGTGTCGGTGCTGCACAACGTGATGTCGGTACTGCACAATGTGGTGTCAGTGCTGTACAATGTGGTGTCGGTGCTGCACAATGTGGTGTCAGTGCTGTACAATGTGGTGTCGGTGATGCACAATGTGGTGTCAGTGCTGTACAATGTGATGTCGGTACTGCACAACGAGGTGTCGGTGCTGCAAAATGTGGTGTCGGTGCTGCACAATGTGGTGTCGGTGCTGCACAACGTGGTGTCGGTGCTGCACAATGTGGTGTCAGTGCTGTACAATGTGGTGTCGGTGCTGCACAATGTGGTGTCGGTGCTGCACAATGTGATGTCGGTGCTGCACAATGTGGTGTCGGTGCTGTACAATGTGGTCTCGGTGCTGAACAATGAGGTGTCGGTGCTGCACAATGTGTTGTCGGAGCTGCACAATATGGTATCGGTGCTGCACGATGTGATGTTGGGTCTGCACAATGTGGTGTCAGTGGAGCACAATGTGATGTTGGTGCTGTACAATATGGTGTCGAGGCTGTACAATGTGGTGTCGGTGTTTAACAATGTGGTGTCGGTGCTGCACAATGTGGTGTCAGTACTGCACAGTGTGGTGTCGGTGGTGCACAATGTGATGTTGGTGCTGCACAATGTGGTGTCGATGGTGCACAATGTGGTGTCGGTGCTGTACAATGTGGTGTCGATGCGGCACAATGTGGTGTCGGTGCTGCACAATATGGTGTCGGTGCTGAACAATGCGATGTTGGTGCTGCACAATGTGGTGTTGTTGCGGCACAATGTGATGTTGATGCTGCACAATGAGGTGTCGGTGCGGCACAATGTGGTGTCGGTGCTGCACAATGTGGTGTCAGTACTGCACAGTGTCGTGTCGGTGGTGCACAATATGATGTCGGTGCTGCACAATGTGGTGTCGGTGCTGAACGATGTGATCTTGGTGCTGCACAATGTGGTGTCGGTGGTGCACAATGTGATGTCTGTGCTGTACAATGTGGTGTCGGTGTTGCACAATGTGGTGTCAGTGCTGTAAAATGTGGTGTCGGTGCTGCACAATGTGGTGTCGGTGGTGCACAATGTGATGTCGGTGCTGCACAATGTGGTGTCGGTGCTGAACAATGTGATTTTGGTTCTGCACAATGTGGTGTCGGTGGTGCACAATGTGGTGTCTGTGCTGTAAAATGTGGTGTCGGTGCTGCATAATGTGGTGTCGGTGCTGCACAATGTGGTGTCGGTGCTGAAGAATGTGATGTTGGTGCTGCACAAAGTGGTGTCAGTTCTGTACAATGTGGTGTCGGTGCTGCACAATGTGGTGTCAGTGCTGTACAATGTGGTGTCGGTGCGGCACAATGTTATGTCGGTGCTGCACAATATCGTGTCGCTGCCTCACAATGTTGTGTCAGTCCTGTACAATGTGGTGTCAGTGCTGCACAATGTGGTGTCGGTGCTGAACAATGTGGTGTCAGTGCAGTACAATGAGGTGTCGGTGCTGCACAATGTGATGTTGGTGCTGTACAATATGGTGTCGAGGCTGTACAATGTGGTGTCGGTGTTTAACAATGTGGTGTTAGTGCTGCACAATGTGGTGTCGGTGCTGAACAATGTGATGTTGGTGCTGTACAATGTGGTGTCGGTGCTGAACAATGTGGTGTCAGTGCAGTACAATGTGGTGTCGGTGCTGTACAATGTGGTGTCGGTGCTGCACAATGTGGTGTCGGTGGGGTAGAATGTGGTGTCGGTGCTGTACAATGTGGTGTCGGTGCTGCACAATGTTATGTCGGTGATGCACAATATCGTGTCGCTGCCTCACAATGTTGTGTCAGTCCTGTACAATGTGGTGTCAGTGCTGCACAATGTGGTGTCGGTGCTGAACAATGTGGTGTCAGTGCAGTAAAATGAGGAGTCGGTGCTGCAAAATGTGGTGTCGGTGCTGCACAATGTGATGTTGGTGCTGCACAATGTGGTGTCGGTGCGGCAGAATGTGATGTTGTTGCTGTAGAATGTGGTGTCGGTGCTGAACAATGTTGTGTCGGTGCTGAACAATGTTGTGTCGGTGCTGCACAATGTGGTGTCGTTGCAGAACAATGTGATGTTGGTGCTGTACAATGAGGTGTCGGTGCTGCAAAATGTGGTGTCGGTGCTGCACAATGTGGTGTCGGTGCTGCACAATGTGGTGTCGGTGCTGCACAATGTGCTGTCAGTGCTGTACAATGTGGTGTCGGTGCTGCACAATGTGGTGTCGGTGCTGCACAATGTGATGTCGGTGCTGCACAATGTGGTGTCAGTGTTGTAAAATGTGGTGTCGGTGCTGCACAATGTGGTGTCGGTGCTGCACAACGTAATGTCGGTACTGCACAATGTGGTGTCAGTGCTGTACAATGTGGTGTCGGTGCTGCACAATGTGGTGTCAGTGCTGTACAATGTGGTGTCGGTGATGCACAATGTGGTGTCAGTGCTGTACAATGTGATGTCGGTGTTGAACAATGTGATTTTGGTGCTGCACAATGTGATGTTGGTGCTGCACAATGTGGTGTCGGTGCTGCACAATGTGCTGTCGGTGCGGCACAATGTGATGTCGGTGCTGCAAAATGTGGTGTCGTTGCAGAACAATGTGATGTTGGTGCTGTACAATGAGGTGTCGGTGCTGCAAAATGTGGTGTCGGTGCTGCACAATGTGGTGTCGGAGCTGCACAATGTGGTGTCGGTGCTGCACAATGTGCTGTCAGTGCTGTACAATGTGGTGTCGGTGCTGCACAATGTGGTGTCGGTGCTGCACAATGTGATGTCGGTGCTGCACAATGTGGTGTCGGTGCTGTACAATGTGGTGTCGGTGCTGAACAATGTGGTGTCAGTGCAGTACAATGTGGTGTCGGTGCTGTACAATGTGGTGTCGGTGCTGCACAATGTGGTGTCGGTGGGGTAGAATGTGGTGTCGGTGCTGTACAATGTGGTGTAGGTGCTGCACAATGTTATGTCGGTGCTGCACAATATCGTGTCGCTGCCTCACAATGTTGTGTCAGTCCTGTACAATGTGGTGTCAGTGCTGCACAATGTGGTGTCGGTGCTGAACAATGTGGTGTCAGTGCAGTACAATGAGGTGTCGGTGCTGCACAATGTGATGTTGGTGCTGTACAATATGGTGTCGAGGCTGTACAATGTGGTGTCGGTGTTTAACAATGTGGTGTTGGTGCTGCACAATGTGGTGTCGGTGCTGAACAATGTGATGTTGGTGCTGTACAATGTGGTGTCGGTGCTGAACAATGTGGTGTCAGTGCAGTACAATGTGGTGTCGGTGCTGTACAATGTGGTGTCGGTGCTGCACAATGTGGTGTCGGTGGGGTAGAATGTGGTGTCGGTGCTGTACAATGTGGTGTCGGTGCTGCACAATGTTATGTCGGTGATGCACAATATCGTGTCGCTGCCTCACAATGTTGTGTCAGTCCTGTACAATGTGGTGTCAGTGCTGCACAATGTGGTGTCGGTGCTGAACAATGTGGTGTCAGTGCAGTACAATGAGGAGTTGGTGCTGCAAAATGTGGTGTCGGTGCTGCACAATGTGGTGTCGGTGCTGCACAATGTGGTGTCGGTTCTGCACAATGTGGTGTCAGTGCTGTACAATGTGGTGTCGTTGCTGCACAATGTGGTGTCGGTGCTGCACAATGAGATGTCGGTGCTGCACAATGTGGTGTCAGTGCTGTACAATGTGGTGTCAGTGCTGCACAATGTGGTGTCAGTGCAGTATAATGTGGTGTCGGTGCTGTACAATGTGGTGTCGGTGCTGCACAATGTGGTGTCGGTGGGGTAGAATGTGGTGTCAGTGATGCAGAATGTGACGTTGGTGCTGCACAATGTTGTGTCGGTGCTGAACAATGTTGTGTCGGTGCTGCACAATGTGGTATCGGTGCTGCACAATGTGATGTTGGTGCTGTACAATATGGTGTCGAGGCTGTACAATGTGGTGTCGGTGTTTAACAATGTGGTGTTGGTGCTGCACAATGTGGTGTCGGTGCTGAACAATGTGATGTTGGTGCTGAACAATGTTGCGTCGGTGCTGCACAATGTGGTGTCAGTGGAGCACAATGTGATGTTGGTGCTGCACAAAGTGGTGTCGGTGCGGCACATTGTGGTGTCGGTGCTGCACAATGTGGAGTCGGTGCGGCACAATGTGGTGTCGTTGCTGAACATTGTGATGTCGATGCTGCACAATGTGGTGTCTGTGCGGCACAATGTGGTGTCGATGCTGAACAATGTAATGTCGGTGCTGCACAATGTGGTGTCGGTGCGGCACAATGTGGTGTCGGTGCTGCACAATGTGGTGTCAGTACTGCACAGTGTGGTGTCGGTGGTGCACAATGTGATGTTGGTGCTGCACAATGTGGTGTCGATGGTGCACAATGTGGTGTCGGTGCTGTACAATGTGGTGTCGATGCGGCACAATGTGGTGTCGGTGCTGCACAATGTGGTGTCGGTGCTGAACAATGTGATGTTGGTGCTGCACAATGTGGTGTTGTTGCGGCACAATGTGATGTTGATGCTGCACAATGAGGTGTCGGTGCGGCACAATGTGGTGACAGTACTGCACAGTGTGGTGTCGGTGGTGCACAATATGATGTCGGTGCTGCACAATGTGGTGTCGGTGCTGAACGATGTGATGTTGGTGCTGCACAATGTGGTGTCGGTGGTGCACAATGTGATGTCTGTGCTGTACAATGTGGTGTCGGTGTTGCACAATGTGGTGTCAGTGCTGTAAAATGTGGTGTCGGTGCTGCACAATGTGGTGTCGGTGGTGCACAATGTGATGTCGGTGCTGCACAATGTGGTGTCAGTGCAGTACAATGTGGTGTCGGTGCTGTACAATGTGGTGTCGGTGCTGCACAATGTGGTGTCGGTGGGGTAGAATGTGGTGTCGGTGCTGTACAATGTGGTGTCGGTGCTGCACAATGTTATGTCGGTGATGCACAATATCGTGTCGCTGCCTCACAATGTTGTGTCAGTCCTGTACAATGTGGTGTCAGTGCTGCACAATGTGGTGTCGGTGCTGAACAATGTGGTGTCAGTGCAGTAAAATGAGGAGTCGGTGCTGCAAAATGTGGTGTCGGTGCTGCACAATGTGATGTTGGTGCTGCACAATGTGGTGTCGGTGCTGCAGAATGTGATGTTGTTGCTGTAGAATGTGGTGTCGGTGCTGAACAATGTTGTGTCGGTGCTGAACAATGTTGTGTCGGTGCTGCACAATGTGGTGTCGTTGCAGAACAATGTGATGTTGGTGCTGTACAATGAGGTGTCGGTGCTGCAAAATGTGGTGTCGGTGCTGCACAATGTGGTGTCGGTGCTGCACAATGTGGTGTCGGTGCTGCACAATGTGCTGTCAGTGCTGTACAATGTGGTGTCGGTGCTGCACAATGTGGTGTCGGTGCTGCACAATGTGATGTCGGTGCTGCACAATGTGGTGTCAGTGTTGTAAAATGTGGTGTCGGTGCTGCACAATGTGGTGTCGGTGCTGCACAACGTAATGTCGGTACTGCACAATGTGGTGTCAGTGCTGTACAATGTGGTGTCGGTGCTGCACAATGTGGTGTCAGTGCTGTACAATGTGGTGTCGGTGATGCACAATGTGGTGTCAGTGCTGTACAATGTGATGTCGGTGTTGAACAATGTGATTTTGGTGCTGCACAATGTGATGTTGGTGCTGCACAATGTGGTGTCGGTGCTGCACAATGTGCTGTCGGTGCGGCACAATGTGATGTCGGTGCTGCAAAATGTGGTGTCGTTGCAGAACAATGTGATGTTGGTGCTGTACAATGAGGTGTCGGTGCTGCAAAATGTGGTGTCGGTGCTGCACAATGTGGTGTCGGAGCTGCACAATGTGGTGTCGGTGCTGCACAATGTGCTGTCAGTGCTGTACAATGTGGTGTCGGTGCTGCACAATGTGGTGTCGGTGCTGCACAATGTGATGTCGGTGCTGCACAATGTGGTGTCGGTGCTGTACAATGTGGTGTCGGTGCTGAACAATGTGGTGTCAGTGCTGTACAATGTGGTGTCGGTGCTGTACAATGTGGTGTCGGTGCTGCACAATGTGGTGTCGGTGGGGTAGAATGTGGTGTCGGTGCTGTACAATGTGGTGTAGGTGCTGCACAATGTTATGTCGGTGCTGCACAATATCGTGTCGCTGCCTCACAATGTTGTGTCAGTCCTGTACAATGTGGTGTCAGTGCTGCACAATGTGGTGTCGGTGCTGAACAATGTGGTGTCAGTGCAGTACAATGAGGTGTCGGTGCTGCACAATGTGATGTTGGTGCTGTACAATATGGTGTCGAGGCTGTACAATGTGGTGTCGGTGTTTAACAATGTGGTGTTGGTGCTGCACAATGTGGTGTCGGTGCTGAACAATGTGATGTTGGTGCTGTACAATGTGGTGTCGGTGCTGAACAATGTGGTGTCAGTGCAGTACAATGTGGTGTCGGTGCTGTACAATGTGGTGTCGGTGCTGCACAATGTGGTGTCGGTGGGGTAGAATGTGGTGTCGGTGCTGTACAATGTGGTGTCGGTGCTGCACAATGTTATGTCGGTGCTGCACAATATCGTGTCGCTGCCTCACAATGTTGTGTCAGTCCTGTACAATGTGGTGTCAGTGCTGCACAATGTGGTGTCGGTGCTGAACAATGTGGTGTCAGTGCAGTACAATGAGGAGTTGGTGCTGCAAAATGTGGTGTCGGTGCTGCACAATGTGGTGTCGGTGCTGCACAATGTGGTGTCGGTTCTGCACAATGTGGTGTCAGTGCTGTACAATGTGGTGTCGTTGCTGCACAATGTGGTGTCGGTGCTGCACAATGAGATGTCGGTGCTGCACAATGTGGTGTCAGTGCTGTACAATGTGGTGTCAGTGCTGCACAATGTGGTGTCAGTGCAGTATAATGTGGTGTCGGTGCTGTACAATGTGGTGTCGGTGCTGCACAATGTGGTGTCGGTGGGGTAGAATGTGGTGTCAGTGATGCAGAATGTGACGTTGGTGCTGCACAATGTTGTGTCGGTGCTGAACAATGTTGTGTCGGTGCTGCACAATGTGGTATCGGTGCTGCACAATGTGATGTTGGTGCTGTACAATATGGTGTCGAGGCTGTACAATGTGGTGTCGGTGTTTAACAATGTGGTGTTGGTGCTGCACAATGTGGTGTCGGTGCTGAACAATGTGATGTTGGTGCTGAACAATGTTGCGTCGGTGCTGCACAATGTGGTGTCAGTGGAGCACAATGTGATGTTGGTGCTGCACAAAGTGGTGTCGGTGCGGCACATTGTGGTGTCGGTGCTGCACAATGTGGAGTCGGTGCGGCACAATGTGGTGTCGTTGCTGAACATTGTGATGTCGATGCTGCACAATGTGGTGTCTGTGCGGCACAATGTGGTGTCGATGCTGAACAATGTAATGTCGGTGCTGCACAATGTGGTGTCGGTGCGGCACAATGTGGTGTCGGTGCTGCACAATGTGGTGTCAGTACTGCACAGTGTGGTGTCGGTGGTGCACAATGTGATGTTGGTGCTGCACAATGTGGTGTCGATGGTGCACAATGTGGTGTCGGTGCTGTACAATGTGGTGTCGATGCGGCACAATGTGGTGTCGGTGCTGCACAATGTGGTGTCGGTGCTGAACAATGTGATGTTGGTGCTGCACAATGTGGTGTTGTTGCGGCACAATGTGATGTTGATGCTGCACAATGAGGTGTCGGTGCGGCACAATGTGGTGTCAGTACTGCACAGTGTGGTGTCGGTGGTGCACAATATGATGTCGGTGCTGCACAATGTGGTGTCGGTGCTGAACGATGTGATGTTGGTGCTGCACAATGTGGTGTCGGTGGTGCACAATGTGATGTCTGTGCTGTACAATGTGGTGTCGGTGTTGCACAATGTGGTGTCAGTGCTGTAAAATGTGGTGTCGGTGCTGCACAATGTGGTGTCGGTGGTGCACAATGTGATGTCGGTGCTGCACAATGTGGTGTCGGTGCTGAACAATGTGATGTTGGTGCTGCACAATGTGGTGTCGGTGGTGCACAATGTGATGTCTGTGCTGTAAAATGTGGTGTCGGTGCTGCATAATGTGGTGTCGGTGCTGCACAATGTGGTGTCGGTGCTGAAGAATGTGATGTTGGTGCTGCACAAAGTGGTGTCAGTGCTGTACAATGTGGTGTCGGTGCTGCACAATGTGGTGACAGTGCTGTACAATGTGGTGTCGGTGCGGCACAATGTGATGTAGGTGCTGCAAAATGTGGTGTCGGTGCTGCACAATGTGGTGTCTGTGCTGCACAACGTGATGTCGGTGCTGCACAATGTGGTGTCAGTGCTGTACAATGTGGTGTCGGTGCGGCACAATGTGATGTAGGTGCTGCAAAATGTGGTGTCGGTGCGGAACAATGTGATGTTGGTGCTGCACAATGAGGTGTCGGTGCTGCAAAATGTGGTTTCGGTGCTGCACAATGTGGTGTCGGTGCTGAAGAATGTGATGTTGGTGCTGCACAAAGTGGTGTCAGTGCTGTACAATGTCGTGTCGGTGCTGCACAATGTGGTGTCGGTGCTGCACAATGTGATGTCGGTGCTGCACAATGTGGTGTCAGTGCTGTAAAATGTGGTGTCGGTGCAGCACAATGTGATGTCGGTGCTGCACAACGTGATGTCGGTGCTGCACAATGTGGTGTCGGTGCTGCACAATGTGATGTTCGGTGCTGAACAATGTGATGTTGGTGCTGCACAATGTGATGTTGGTGCTGCACAATGTGGTGTCAGTGCTGCACAATGTGGTGTCGGTGCGGAACAATGTGATGTTGGTGCTGCACAATGAGGTGTCGGTGCTGCAAAATGTGGTGTCGGTGCTGCACAATGTGGTGTCAGTACTGCACAATGTGGTGTCTGTGCAGCACAATGTGATGTCGTTGCTGTACAATGTGGTGTCGGTGCTGCACAATGTGGTGTCAGTGCAGTATAATGTGGTGTCGGTGCTGTACAATGTGGTGTCGGTGCTGCACAATGTGGTGTTGGTGGGGCACAATGTATTGTCGCTGCTGTACAATGTGGTGTCGGTGCTGCACAATGTGGTGTCAGTGCTGTAAAATGTGGTGTCGGTGCTGCACAATGTGGTGTCGGTGCTGCACAACGTGATGTCGGTGCTGCACAATGTGGTGTCAGTGCTGTACAATGTGGTGTCGGTGCTGCACAATGTGGTGTCGGTGCTGGACAATGTGATGTTGGTGCTGAACAATGTGATGTTGGTGCTGCACAATGTGATGTTGGTGCTGCACAATGTGGTGTCGGTGCTGCACAATGTGGTGTCGGTGCGGCACAATGTGATGTCGATGCTGCAAAAGGTGGTGTCGGTGCGGAACAATGTGATGTTGGTGCTGCACAATGAGGTGTCGGTGCTGCAAAATGTGGTGTCGGTGCTGCACAATGTGGTGTCGGTGCTGCACAATGTGGTGTCGGTGCTGCACAATGTGGTGTCGTTGCTGTACAATGTGGTGTCGGTGCTGCACAATGTGGTGTCGGTGCTGTACAATGTGGTGTCGGTGCTGCACAATGTGGTGTCGGTGGGGTAGAATGTGGTGTCGCTGCTGTACAATGTGGTGTCGGTGCTGCACAATATTGTGTTGGTGCGGTAGAATGTGGTGTCGCTGCTGTACAATGTGGTGTCGGTGGTGCACAATGTGATGTCGGTGCTGCAAAAGGTGGTGTCGGTGCGGAACAATGTGATGTTGGTGCTGCACAATGAGGTGTCGGTTCTGCAAAATGTGGTGTCGGTGCTGCACAATGTGGTGTCGGTGCTGCACAATGTGGTGTCGGTGCTGCACAATGTGGTGTCGTTGCTGTACAATGTGGTGTCGGTGCTGCACAATGTGGTGTCGGTGCTGTACAATGTGGTGTCGGTGCTGCACAATGTGGTGTCGGTGGGGTAGAATGTGGTGTCGCTGCTGTACAATGTGGTGTCGGTGGTGCACAATGTGATGTCGGTGCTGCCCAATGAGATGTCGGTGCTGCACAATGTGGTGTCAGTGATGTACAATGTGGTGTCAGTGCTGCAGAATGTGATGTTGGTGCTGCACAATGTTGTGTCGGTGCTGCACAATGTGGTGTCGGTGCTGTACAATGTGGTGTCGGTGCAGCACAATGTGGTGTCGGTGGGGTAGAATGTGGTGTCGCTGCTGTACAATGTGGTGTCGGTGGTGCACAATGTGATGTCGGTGCTGCCCAATGAGATGTCGGTGCTGCACAATGTGGTGTCAGTGATGTACAATGTGGTGTCAGTGCTGCAGAATGTGATGTTGGTGCTGCACAATGTTGTGTCGGTGCTGAACAATGTTGTGTCGGTGCTGCACAATGTGGTATCGGTGCTGCACAATGTGATGTTGGTGCTGTACAATATGGTGTCGAGGCTGAACAATGTGGTGTCGGTGTTTAACAATGTGGTGTTGGTGCTGCACAATGTGGGGTCGGTGCTGAACAATGTGATGTTGGTGCTGAACAATGTTGTGTCGGTGCTGCACAATGTGGTGTCAGTGGAGCACAATGTGATGTTGGTGCTGCACAAAGTGGTGTCGGTGCTGCACATTGTGGTGTCGGTGCTGCACAATGTGGAGTCGGTGCGGCACAATGTGGTGTCGTTGCTGAACATTGTGATGTCGATGCTGCACAATGTGGTGTCTGTGCGGCACAATGTGGTGTCGATGCTGAACAATGTAATGTCGGTGCTGCACAATGTGGTGTCGGTGCGACACAATGTCGTGTCGGTGCTGCACAATGTGGTGTCAGTACTGCACAGTGTGGTGTCGGTGGTGCACAATGTGATGTTGGTGCTGCACAATGTGGTGTCGGTGCTGTACAATGTGGTGTCGGTGCGGCTCAATGTGGTGTCGGTGCTGCACAATGTGGTGTCGGTGCTGAACAATGTGATGTTGGTGCTGCACAATGTGGTGTTGTTGCGGCACAATGTGATGTTGATGCTGCACAATGTGGTGTCGGTGCTGAACAATGTGATGTTGGTGCTGCACAATGTGGTGTCGGTGGTGCACAATGTGATGTCTGTGCTGTACAATGTGGTGTCGGTGCTGCACAATGTGGTGTCGGTGCTGCACAATGTGGTGTCGGTGCTGAAGAATGTGATGTTGGTGCTGCACAAAGTGGTGTCAGTGCTGCACAATGTGGTGTCGGTGCTGTTCAATGTGGTGTCGGTGCTGAACAATGTGGTGTCAGTGCAGTACAATGTGGTGTCGGTGCTGTACAATGTGGTGTCGGTGCTGCACAATGTGGTGTCGGTGGGGTAGAATGTGGTGTCGGTGCTGCACAATGTGATGTCGGTGCTGCACAATATCGTGTCGCTGCCTCACAATGTTGTGTCAGTCCTGTACAATGTGGTGTCAGTGCTGCACAATGTGGTGTCGGTGCTGCACAATGTGGTGTCGGTGCTGCACAATGTGGTGTCGGTGCTGCACAATGTGGTGTCGGTGCTGCACAATGTGGTGTCGGTTCTGCACAATGTGGTGTCAGTGCTGTACAATGTGGTGTCGTTGCTGCACAATGTGGTGTCGGTGCTGCACAATGAGATGTCGGTGCTGCACAATGTGGTGTCAGTGCTGTACAATGTGGTGTCAGTGCTGCACAATGTGGTGTCAGTGCAGTATAATGTGGTGTCGGTGCTGTACAATGTGGTGTCGGTGCTACACAATGTGGTGTCGGTGGGGTAGAATGTGGTGTCGCTGCTGTACAATATGGTGTCGGTGCTGCACAATATGGTGTTGGTGGGGTAGAATGTGGTGTCGCTGCTGTACAATGTGGTGTCGGTGCTGCACAATGTGATGTCGGTGCTGCCCAATGAGATGTCGGTGCTGCACAATGTGGTGTCTGTGATGTACAATGTGGTGTCAGTGATGCAGAATGTGACGTTGGTGCTGCACAATGTTGTGTCGGTGCTGAACAATGTTGTGTCGGTGCTGCACAATGTGGTATCGGTGCTGCACAATGTGATGTTGGTGCTGTACAATATGGTGTCGAGGCTGTACAATGTCGTGTCGGTGTTTAACAATGTGGTGTTGGTGCTGCACAATGTGGTGTCGGTGCTGAACAATGTGATGTTGGTGCTGAACAATGTTGCGTCGGTGCTGCACAATGTGTTGTCAGTGGAGCACAATGTGATGTTGGTGCTGCACAAAGTGGTGTCGGTGCGGCACATTGTGGTGTCGGTGCTGCACAATGTGGAGTCGGTGCGGGACAATGTGGTGTCGTTGCTGAACATTGTGATGTCGATGCTGCACAATGTGGTGTCTGTGCGGCACAATGTGGTGTCGATGCTGAACAATGTAATGTCGGTGCTGCACAATGTGGTGTCGGTGCGGCACAATGTGGTGTCGGTGCTGCACAATGTGGTGTCAGTACTGCACAGTGTGGTGTCGGTGGTGCACAATGTGATGTTGGTGCTGCACAATGTGGTGTCGATGGTGCACAATGTGGTGTCGGTGCTGTACAATGTGGTGTCGGTGCGGCACAATGTGGTGTCGGTGCTGCACAATGTGGTGTCGGTGCTGAACAATGTGATGTTGGTTCTGCACAATGTGGTGTTGTTGCGGCACAATGTGATGTTGATGCTGCACAATGAGGTGTCGGTGCTGCACAATGTGTTGTCGGTGCTGCACAATATGGTATCGGTGCTGCACGATGTGATGTTGGGTCTGCACAATGTGGTGTCAGTGGAGCACAATGTGATGTTGGTGCTGTACAATATGGTGTCGAGGCTGTACAATGTGGTGTCGGTGTTTAACAAAGTGGTGTTGGTGCTGCACAATGTGGTGTCGGTGCTGCACAATGTGGTGTCGGTGCTGCAGAATGTGATGTTGTTGCTGTAGAATGTGGTGTCGGTGCTGAATAATGTTGTGTCGGTGCTGAACAATGTTGTGTCGGTGCTGCACAATGTGGTGTCAGTGGAGCACAATGTGATGTTGGTGTGGCACAATGTGGTGTCGGTGCGGCACATTGTGGTGTCGGTGCTGCACAATGTGGTGTCAGTGTTGTAAAATGTGGTGTCGGTGCTGCACAATGTGGTGTCGGTGCTGCACAACGTGATGTCGGTACTGCACAATGTGGTGTCAGTGCTGTACAATGTGGTGTCGGTGCTGCACAATGTGGTGTCAGTGCTGTACAATGTGGTGTCGGTGATGCACAATGTGGTGTCAGTGCTGTACAATGTGATGTCGGTACTGCACAACGAGGTGTCGGTGCTGCAAAATGTGGTGTCGGTGCTGCACAATGTGGTGTCGGTGCTGCACAACGTGGTGTCGGTGCTGCACAATGTGGTGTCAGTGCTGTACAATGTGGTGTCGGTGCTGCACAATGTGGTGTCGGTGCTGCACAATGTGATGTCGGTGCTGCACAATGTGGTGTCGGTGCTGTACAATGTGGTGTCGGTGCTGAACAATGAGGTGTCGGTGCTGCACAATGTGTTGTCGGTGCTGCACAATATGGTATCGGTGCTGCACGATGTGATGTTGGGTCTGCACAATGTGGTGTCAGTGGAGCACAATGTGATGTTGGTGGTGTACAATATGGTGTCGAGGCTGTACAATGTGGTGTCGGTGTTTAACAATGTGGTGTCGGTGCTGCACAATGTGGTGTCAGTACTGCACAGTGTGGTGTCGGTGGTGCACAATGTGATGTTGGTGCTGCACAATGTGGTGTCGATGGTGCACAATGTGGTGTCGGTGCTGTACAATGTGGTGTCGATGCGGCACAATGTGGTGTCGGTGCTGCACAATGTGGTGTCGGTGCTGAACAATGCGATGTTGGTGCTGCACAATGTGGTGTTGTTGCGGCACAATGTGATGTTGATGCTGCACAATGAGGTGTCGGTGCGGCACAATGTGGTGTCGGTGCTGCACAATGTGGTGTCAGTACTGCACAGTGTGGTGTCGGTGGTGCACAATATGATGTCGGTGCTGCACAATGTGGTGTCGGTGCTGAACGATGTGATGTTGGTGCTGCACAATGTGGTGTCGGTGGTGCACAATGTGATGTCTGTGCTGTACAATGTGGTGTCGGTGTTGCACAATGTGGTGTCAGTGCTGTAAAATGTGGTGTCGGTGCTGCACAATGTGGTGTCGGTGCTGCACAATGTGATGTCGGTGCTGCACAATGTGGTGTCGGTGCTGAACAATGTGATTTTGGTGCTGCACAATGTGGTGTCGGTGGTGCACAATGTGATGTCTGTGCTGTAAAATGTGGTGTCGGTGCTGCATAATGTGGTGTCGGTGCTGCACAATGTGGTGTCGGTGCTGAAGAATGTGATGTTGGTGCTGCACAAAGTGGTGTCAGTGCTGTACAATGTGGTGTCGGTGCTGCACAATGTGGTGTCAGTGCTGTACAATGTGGTGTCGGTGCGGCACAATGTTATGTCGGTGCTGCACAATATCGTGTCGCTGCCTCACAATGTTGTGTCAGTCCTGTACAATGTGGTGTCAGTGCTGCACAATGTGGTGTCGGTGCTGAACAATGTGGTGTCAGTGCAGTACAATGAGGTGTCGGTGCTGCACAATGTGATGTTGGTGCTGTACAATATGGTGTCGAGGCTGTACAATGTGGTGTCGGTGTTTAACAATGTGGTGTTGGTGCTGCACAATGTGGTGTCGGTGCTGAACAATGTGATGTTGGTGCTGTACAATGTGGTGTCGGTGCTGAACAATGTGGTGTCAGTGCAGTACAATGTGGTGTCGGTGCTGTACAAAGTGGTGTCGGTGCTGCACAATGTGGTGTCGGTGGGGTAGAATGTGGTGTCGGTGCTGTACAATGTGGTGTCGGTGCTGCACAATGTTATGTCGGTCCTGCACAATATCGTGTCGCTGCCTCACAATGTTGTGTCAGTCCTGTACAATGTGGTGTCAGTGCTGCACAATGTGGTGTCGGTGCTGAACAATGTGGTGTCAGTGCAGTACAATGAGGAGTCGGTGCTGCAAAATGTGGTGTCGGTGCTGCACAATGTGATGTTGGTGCTGCACAATGTGGTGTCGGTGCTGCAGAATGTGATGTTGTTGCTGTAGAATGTGGTGTCGGTGCTGAACAATGTTGTGTCGGTGCTGCACAATGTGGTGTCAGTGGAGCACAATGTGATGTTGGTGTGGCACAATGTGGTGTCGGTGCGGCACATTGTGGTGTCGGTGCTGCACAATGTGGTGTCAGTGTTGTAAAATGTGGTGTCGGTGCTGCACAATGTGGTGTCGGTGCTGCACAACGTGATGTCGGTACTGCACAATGTGGTGTCAGTGCTGTACAATGTGGTGTCGGTGCTGCACAATGTGGTGTCAGTGCTGTACAATGTGATGTCGGTGTTGAACAATGTGATGTTGGTGCTGCACAATGTGATGTTGGTGCTGCACAATGTGGTGTCGGTGCTGCACAATGTGCTGTCGGTGCGGCACAATGTGATGTCGGTGCTGCAAAATGTGGTGTCGGTGCAGAACAATGTGATGTTGGTGCTGTACAATGAGGTGTCGGTGCTGCAAAATGTGGTGTCGGTGCTGCACAATGTGGTGTCGGTGCTGCACAATGTGGTGTCGGTGCTGCACAATGTGCTGTCAGTGCTGTACAATGTGGTGTCGGTGCTGCACAATGTGGTGTCGGTGCTGCACAATGTGATGTCGGTGCTGCACAACGAGGTGTCGGTGCTGCAAAATGTGGTGTCGGTGCTGCACAATGTGGTGTCGGTGCTGCACAACGTGGTGTCGGTGCTGCACAATGTGGTGTCAGTGCTGTACAATGTGGTGTCGGTGCTGCACAATGTGGTGTCGGTGCTGCACAATGTGATGTCGGTGCTGCACAATGTGGTGTCGGTGCTGTACAATGTGGTGTCGGTGCTGAACAATGAGGTGTCGGTGCTGCACAATGTGTTGTCGGTGCTGCACAATATGGTATCGGTGCTGCACGATGTGATGTTGGGTCTGCACAATGTGGTGTCAGTGGAGCACAATGTGATGTTGGTGGTGTACAATATGGTGTCGAGGCTGTACAATGTGGTGTCGGTGTTTAACAATGTGGTGTCGGTGCTGCACAATGTGGTGTCAGTACTGCACAGTGTGGTGTCGGTGGTGCACAATGTGATGTTGGTGCTGCACAATGTGGTGTCGATGGTGCACAATGTGGTGTCGGTGCTGTACAATGTGGTGTCGATGCGGCACAATGTGGTGTCGGTGCTGCACAATGTGGTGTCGGTGCTGAACAATGCGATGTTGGTGCTGCACAATGTGGTGTTGTTGCGGCACAATGTGATGTTGATGCTGCACAATGAGGTGTCGGTGCGGCACAATGTGGTGTCGGTGCTGCACAATGTGGTGTCAGTACTGCACAGTGTCGTGTCGGTGGTGCACAATATGATGTCGGTGCTGCACAATGTGGTGTCGGTGCTGAACGATGTGATGTTGGTGCTGCACAATGTGGTGTCGGTGGTGCACAATGTGATGTCTGTGCTGTACAATGTGGTGTCGGTGTTGCACAATGTGGTGTCAGTGCTGTAAAATGTGGTGTCGGTGCTGCACAATGTGGTGTCGGTGCTGCACAATGTGATGTCGGTGCTGCACAATGTGGTGTCGGTGCTGAACAATGTGATTTTGGTGCTGCACAATGTGGTGTCGGTGGTGCACAATGTGATGTCTGTGCTGTAAAATGTGGTGTCGGTGCTGCATAATGTGGTGTCGGTGCTGCACAATGTGGTGTCGGTGCTGAAGAATGTGATGTTGGTGCTGCACAAAGTGGTGTCAGTGCTGTACAATGTGGTGTCGGTGCTGCACAATGTGGTGTCAGTGCTGTACAATGTGGTGTCGGTGCTGCACAATGTGGTGTCAGTGCTGTACAATGTGGTGTCGGTGCGGCACAATGTTATGTCGGTGCTGCACAATATCGTGTCGCTGCCTCACAATGTTGTGTCAGTCCTGTACAATGTGGTGTCAGTGCTGCACAATGTGGTGTCGGTGCTGAACAATGTGGTGTCAGTGCAGTACAATGAGGTGTCGGTGCTGCACAATGTGATGTTGGTGCTGTACAATATGGTGTCGAGGCTGTACAATGTGGTGTCGGTGTTTAACAATGTGGTGTTGGTGCTGCACAATGTGGTGTCGGTGCTGAACAATGTGATGTTGGTGCTGTACAATGTGGTGTCGGTGCTGAACAATGTGGTGTCAGTGCAGTACAATGTGGTGTCGGAGCTGTACAAAGTGGTGTCGGTGCTGCACAATGTGGTGTCGGTGGGGTAGAATGTGGTGTCGGTGCTGTACAATGTGGTGTCGGTGCTGCACAATGTTATGTCGGTCCTGCACAATATCGTGTCGCTGCCTCACAATGTTGTGTCAGTCCTGTACAATGTGGTGTCAGTGCTGCACAATGTGGTGTCGGTGCTGAACAATGTGGTGTCAGTGCAGTACAATGAGGAGTCGGTGCTGCAAAATGTGGTGTCGGTGCTGCACAATGTGATGTTGGTGCTGCACAATGTGGTGTCGGTGCTGCAGAATGTGATGTTGTTGCTGTAGAATGTGGTGTCGGTGCTGAACAATGTTGTGTCGGTGCTGCACAATGTGGTGTCAGTGGAGCACAATGTGATGTTGGTGTGGCACAATGTGGTGTCGGTGCGGCACATTGTGGTGTCGGTGCTGCACAATGTGGTGTCAGTGTTGTAAAATGTGGTGTCGGTGCTGCACAATGTGGTGTCGGTGCTGCACAACGTGATGTCGGTACTGCACAATGTGGTGTCAGTGCTGTACAATGTGGTGTCGGTGCTGCACAATGTGGTGTCAGTGCTGTACAATGTGATGTCGGTGTTGAACAATGTGATGTTGGTGCTGCACAATGTGATGTTGGTGCTGCACAATGTGGTGTCGGTGCTGCACAATGTGCTGTCGGTGCGGCACAATGTGATGTCGGTGCTGCAAAATGTGGTGTCGGTGCAGAACAATGTGATGTTGGTGCTGTACAATGAGGTGTCGGTGCTGCAAAATGTGGTGTCGGTGCTGCACAATGTGGTGTCGGTGCTGCACAATGTGGTGTCGGTGCTGCACAATGTGCTGTCAGTGCTGTACAATGTGGTGTCGGTGCTGCACAATGTGGTGTCGGTGCTGCACAATGTGATGTCGGTGCTGCACAACGAGGTGTCGGTGCTGCAAAATGTGGTGTCGGTGCTGCACAATGTGGTGTCGGTGCTGCACAACGTGGTGTCGGTGCTGCACAATGTGGTGTCAGTGCTGTACAATGTGGTGTCGGTGCTGCACAATGTGGTGTCGGTGCTGCACAATGTGATGTCGGTGCTGCACAATGTGGTGTCGGTGCTGTACAATGTGGTGTCGGTGCTGAACAATGAGGTGTCGGTGCTGCACAATGTGTTGTCGGTGCTGCACAATATGGTATCGGTGCTGCACGATGTGATGTTGGGTCTGCACAATGTGGTGTCAGTGGAGCACAATGTGATGTTGGTGGTGTACAATATGGTGTCGAGGCTGTACAATGTGGTGTCGGTGTTTAACAATGTGGTGTCGGTGCTGCACAATGTGGTGTCAGTACTGCACAGTGTGGTGTCGGTGGTGCACAATGTGATGTTGGTGCTGCACAATGTGGTGTCGATGGTGCACAATGTGGTGTCGGTGCTGTACAATGTGGTGTCGATGCGGCACAATGTGGTGTCGGTGCTGCACAATGTGGTGTCGGTGCTGAACAATGCGATGTTGGTGCTGCACAATGTGGTGTTGTTGCGGCACAATGTGATGTTGATGCTGCACAATGAGGTGTCGGTGCGGCACAATGTGGTGTCGGTGCTGCACAATGTGGTGTCAGTACTGCACAGTGTCGTGTCGGTGGTGCACAATATGATGTCGGTGCTGCACAATGTGGTGTCGGTGCTGAACGATGTGATGTTGGTGCTGCACAATGTGGTGTCGGTGGTGCACAATGTGATGTCTGTGCTGTACAATGTGGTGTCGGTGTTGCACAATGTGGTGTCAGTGCTGTAAAATGTGGTGTCGGTGCTGCACAATGTGGTGTCGGTGCTGCACAATGTGATGTCGGTGCTGCACAATGTGGTGTCGGTGCTGAACAATGTGATTTTGGTGCTGCACAATGTGGTGTCGGTGGTGCACAATGTGATGTCTGTGCTGTAAAATGTGGTGTCGGTGCTGCATAATGTGGTGTCGGTGCTGCACAATGTGGTGTCGGTGCTGAAGAATGTGATGTTGGTGCTGCACAAAGTGGTGTCAGTGCTGTACAATGTGGTGTCGGTGCTGCACAATGTGGTGTCAGTGCTGTACAATGTGGTGTCGGTGCGGCACAATGTTATGTCGGTGCTGCACAATATCGTGTCGCTGCCTCACAATGTTGTGTCAGTCCTGTACAATGTGGTGTCAGTGCTGCACAATGTGGTGTCGGTGCTGAACAATGTGGTGTCAGTGCAGTACAATGAGGTGTCGGTGTTGCACAATGTGATGTTGGTGCTGTACAATATGGTGTCGAGGCTGTACAATGTGGTGTCGGTGTTTAACAATGTGGTGTTGGTGCTGCACAATGTGGTGTCGGTGCTGAACAATGTGATGTTGGTGCTGTACAATGTGGTGTCGGTGCTGAACAATGTGGTGTCAGTGCAGTACAATGTGGTGTCGGTGCTGTACAAAGTGGTGTCGGTGCTGCACAATGTGGTGTCGGTGGGGTAGAATGTGGTGTCGGTGCTGTACAATGTGGTGTCGGTGCTGCACAATGTTATGTCGGTCCTGCACAATATCGTGTCGCTGCCTCACAATGTTGTGTCAGTCCTGTACAATGTGGTGTCAGTGCTGCACAATGTGGTGTCGGTGCTGAACAATGTGGTGTCAGTGCAGTACAATGAGGAGTCGGTGCTGCAAAATGTGGTGTCGGTGCTGCACAATGTGATGTTGGTGCTGCACAATGTGGTGTCGGTGCTGCAGAATGTGATGTTGTTGCTGTAGAATGTGGTGTCGGTGCTGAACAATGTTGTGTCGGTGCTGCACAATGTGGTGTCAGTGGAGCACAATGTGATGTTGGTGTGGCACAATGTGGTGTCGGTGCGGCACATTGTGGTGTCGGTGCTGCACAATGTGGTGTCAGTGTTGTAAAATGTGGTGTCGGTGCTGCACAATGTGGTGTCGGTGCTGCACAACGTGATGTCGGTACTGCACAATGTGGTGTCAGTGCTGTACAATGTGGTGTCGGTGCTGCACAATGTGGTGTCAGTGCTGTACAATGTGGTGTCGGTGATGCACAATGTGGTGTCAGTGCTGTACAATGTGATGTCGGTGTTGAACAATGTGATGTTGGTGCTGCACAATGTGATGTTGGTGCTGCACAATGTGGTGTCGGTGCTGCACAATGTGCTGTCGGTGCGGCACAATGTGATGTCGGTGCTGCAAAATGTGGTGTCGGTGCAGAACAATGTGATGTTGGTGCTGTACAATGAGGTGTCGGTGCTGCAAAATGTGGTGTCGGTGCTGCACAATGTGGTGTCGGTGCTGCACAATGTGGTGTCGGTGCTGCACAATGTGCTGTCAGTGCTGTACAATGTGGTGTCGGTGCTGCACAATGTGGTGTCGGTGCTGCACAATGTGATGTCGGTGCTGCACAATGTGGTGTCGGTGCTGTACAATGTGGTGTCGGTGCTGAACAATGTGGTGTCAGTGCAGTACAATGTGGTGTCGGTTCTGTACAATGTGGTGTCGGTGCTGCACAATGTGGTGTCGGTGGGGTAGAATGTGGTGTCGGTGCTGTACAATGTGGTGTCGGTGCTGCACAATGTTATGTCGGTGCTGCACAATATCGTGTCGCTGCCTCACAATGTTGTGTCAGTCCTGTACAATGTGGTGTCGGTGCTGCACAATGTGGTGTCGGTGCTGCACAATGTGGTGTCGGTGCTGAAGAATGTGATGTTGGTGCTGCACAAAGTGGTGTCAGTGCTGCACAATGTGGTGTCGGTGCTGTACAATGTGGTGTCGGTGCTGAACAATGTGGTGTCAGTGCAGTACAATGTGGTGTCGGTGCTGTACAATGTGGTGTCGGTGCTGCACAATGTGGTGTCGGTGGGGTAGAATGTGGTGTCGGTGCTGCACAATGTGATGTCGGTGCTGCACAATATCGTGTCGCTGCCTCACAATGTTGTGTCAGTCCTGTACAATGTGGTGTCAGTGCTGCACAATGTGGTGTCGGTGCTGCACAATGTGGTGTCGGTGCTGCACAATGTGGTGTCGGTGCTGCACAATGTGGTGTCGGTGCTGCACAATGTGGTGTCGGTTCTGCACAATGTGGTGTCAGTGCTGTACAATGTGGTGTCGTTGCTGCACAATGTGGTGTCGGTGCTGCACAATGAGATGTCGGTGCTGCACAATGTGGTGTCAGTGCTGTACAATGTGGTGTCAGTGCTGCACAATGTGGTGTCAGTGCAGTATAATGTGGTGTCGGTGCTGTACAATGTGGTGTCGGTGCTACACAATGTGGTGTCGGTGGGGTAGAATGTGGTGTCGCTGCTGTACAATATGGTGTCGGTGCTGCACAATATGGTGTTGGTGGGGTAGAATGTGGTGTCGCTGTTGTACAATGTGGTGTCGGTGCTGCACAATGTGATGTCGGTGCTGCAAATAAGATGTCGGTGCTGCACAATGTGGTGTCAGTGATGTACAATGTGGTGTCAGTGATGCAGAATGTGACGTTGGTGCTGCACAATGTTGTGTCGGTGCTGAACAATGTTGTGTCGGTGCTGCACAATGTGGTATCGGTGCTGCACAATGTGATGTTGGTGCTGTACAATATGGTGTCGAGGCTGTACAATGTCGTGTCGGTGTTTAACAATGTGGTGTTGGTGCTGCACAATGTGGTGTCGGTGCTGAACAATGTGATGTTGGTGCTGAACAATGTTGCGTCGGTGCTGCACAATGTGTTGTCAGTGGAGCACAATGTGATGTTGGTGCTGCACAAAGTGGTGTCGGTGCGGCACATTGTGGTGTCGGTGCTGCACAATGTGGAGTCGGTGCGGGACAATGTGGTGTCGTTGCTGAACATTGTGATGTCGATGCTGCACAATGTGGTGTCTGTGCGGCACAATGTGGTGTCGATGCTGAACAATGTAATGTCGGTGCTGCACAATGTGGTGTCGGTGCGGCACAATGTGGTGTCGGTGCTGCACAATGTGGTGTCAGTACTGCACAGTGTGGTGTCGGTGGTGCACAATGTGATGTTGGTGCTGCACAATGTGGTGTCGATGGTGCACAATGTGGTGTCGGTGCTGTACAATGTGGTGTCGGTGCGGCACAATGTGGTGTCGGTGCTGCACAATGTGGTGTCGGTGCTGAACAATGTGATGTTGGTTCTGCACAATGTGGTGTTGTTGCGGCACAATGTGATGTTGATGCTGCACAATGAGGTGTCGGTGCTGCACAATGTGTTGTCGGTGCTGCACAATATGGTATCGGTGCTGCACGATGTGATGTTGGGTCTGCACAATGTGGTGTCAGTGGAGCACAATGTGATGTTGGTGCTGTACAATATGGTGTCGAGGCTGTACAATGTGGTGTCGGTGTTTAACAAAGTGGTGTTGGTGCTGCACAATGTGGTGTCGGTGCTGCACAATGTGGTGTCGGTGCTGCAGAATGTGATGTTGTTGCTGTAGAATGTGGTGTCGGTGCTGAATAATGTTGTGTCGGTGCTGAACAATGTTGTGTCGGTGCTGCACAATGTGGTGTCAGTGGAGCACAATGTGATGTTGGTGTGGCACAATGTGGTGTCGGTGCGGCACATTGTGGTGTCGGTGCTGCACAATGTGGTGTCAGTGTTGTAAAATGTGGTGTCGGTGCTGCACAATGTGGTGTCGGTGCTGCACAACGTGATGTCGGTACTGCACAATGTGGTGTCAGTGCTGTACAATGTGGTGTCGGTGCTGCACAATGTGGTGTCAGTGCTGTACAATGTGGTGTCGGTGATGCACAATGTGGTGTCAGTGCTGTACAATGTGATGTCGGTACTGCACAACGAGGTGTCGGTGCTGCAAAATGTGGTGTCGGTGCTGCACAATGTGGTGTCGGTGCTGCACAACGTGGTGTCGGTGCTGCACAATGTGGTGTCAGTGCTGTACAATGTGGTGTCGGTGCTGCACAATGTGGTGTCGGTGCTGCACAATGTGATGTCGGTGCTGCACAATGTGGTGTCGGTGCTGTACAATGTGGTGTCGGTGCTGAACAATGAGGTGTCGGTGCTGCACAATGTGTTGTCGGTGCTGCACAATATGGTATCGGTGCTGCACGATGTGATGTTGGGTCTGCACAATGTGGTGTCAGTGGAGCACAATGTGATGTTGGTGGTGTACAATATGGTGTCGAGGCTGTACAATGTGGTGTCGGTGTTTAACAATGTGGTGTCGGTGCTGCACAATGTGGTGTCAGTACTGCACAGTGTGGTGTCGGTGGTGCACAATGTGATGTTGGTGCTGCACAATGTGGTGTCGATGGTGCACAATGTGGTGTCGGTGCTGTACAATGTGGTGTCGATGCGGCACAATGTGGTGTCGGTGCTGCACAATGTGGTGTCGGTGCTGAACAATGCGATGTTGGTGCTGCACAATGTGGTGTTGTTGCGGCACAATGTGATGTTGATGCTGCACAATGAGGTGTCGGTGTGGCACAATGTGGTGTCGGTGCTGCACAATGTGGTGTCAGTACTGCACAGTGTCGTGTCGGTGGTGCACAATATGATGTCGGTGCTGCACAATGTGGTGTCGGTGCTGAACGATGTGATGTTGGTGCTGCACAATGTGGTGTCGGTGGTGCACAATGTGATGTCTGTGCTGTACAATGTGGTGTCGGTGTTGCACAATGTGGTGTCAGTGCTGTAAAATGTGGTGTCGGTGCTGCACAATGTGGTGTCGGTGCTGCACAATGTGATGTCGGTGCTGCACAATGTGGTGTCGGTGCTGAACAATGTGATTTTGGTGCTGCACAATGTGGTGTCGGTGGTGCACAATGTGATGTCTGTGCTGTAAAATGTGGTGTCGGTGCTGCATAATGTGGTGTCGGTGCTGCACAATGTGGTGTCGGTGCTGAAGAATGTGATGTTGGTGCTGCACAAAGTGGTGTCAGTGCTGTAGAATGTGGTGTCGGTGCTGCACAATGTGGTGTCAGTGCTGTACAATGTGGTGTCGGTGCGGCACAATGTTATGTCGGTGCTGCACAATATCGTGTCGCTGCCTCACAATGTTGTGTCAGTCCTGTACAATGTGGTGTCAGTGCTGCACAATGTGGTGTCGGTGCTGAACAATGTGGTGTCAGTGCAGTACAATGAGGTGTCGGTGCTGCACAATGTGATGTTGGTGCTGTACAATATGGTGTCGAGGCTGTACAATGTGGTGTCGGTGTTTAACAATGTGGTGTTGGTGCTGCACAATGTGGTGTCGGTGCTGAACAATGTGATGTTGGTGCTGTACAATGTGGTGTCGGTGCTGAACAATGTGGTGTCAGTGCAGTACAATGTGGTGTCGGTGCTGTACAAAGTGGTGTCGGTGCTGCACAATGTGGTGTCGGTGGGGTAGAATGTGGTGTCGGTGCTGTACAATGTGGTGTCGGTGCTGCACAATGTTATGTCGGTCCTGCACAATATCGTGTCGCTGCCTCACAATGTTGTGTCAGTCCTGTACAATGTGGTGTCAGTGCTGCACAATGTGGTGTCGGTGCTGAACAATGTGGTGTCAGTGCAGTACAATGAGGAGTCGGTGCTGCAAAATGTGGTGTCGGTGCTGCACAATGTGATGTTGGTGCTGCACAATGTGGTGTCGGTGCTGCAGAATGTGATGTTGTTGCTGTAGAATGTGGTGTCGGTGCTGAACAATGTTGTGTCGGTGCTGCACAATGTGGTGTCAGTGGAGCACAATGTGATGTTGGTGTGGCACAATGTGGTGTCGGTGCGGCACATTGTGGTGTCGGTGCTGCACAATGTGGTGTCAGTGTTGTAAAATGTGGTGTCGGTGCTGCACAATGTGGTGTCGGTGCTGCACAACGTGATGTCGGTACTGCACAATGTGGTGTCAGTGCTGTACAATGTGGTGTCGGTGCTGCACAATGTGGTGTCAGTGCTGTACAATGTGGTGTCGGTGATGCACAATGTGGTGTCAGTGCTGTACAATGTGATGTCGGTGTTGAACAATGTGATGTTGGTGCTGCACAATGTGATGTTGGTGCTGCACAATGTGGTGTCGGTGCTGCACAATGTGCTGTCGGTGCGGCACAATGTGATGTCGGTGCTGCAAAATGTGGTGTCGGTGCAGAACAATGTGATGTTGGTGCTGTACAATGAGGTGTCGGTGCTGCAAAATGTGGTGTCGGTGCTGCACAATGTGGTGTCGGTGCTGCACAATGTGGTGTCGGTGCTGCACAATGTGCTGTCAGTGCTGTACAATGTGGTGTCGGTGCTGCACAATGTGGTGTCGGTGCTGCACAATGTGATGTCGGTGCTGCACAATGTGGTGTCGGTGCTGTACAATGTGGTGTCGGTGCTGAACAATGTGGTGTCAGTGCAGTACAATGTGGTGTCGGTTCTGTACAATGTGGTGTCGGTGCTGCACAATGTGGTGTCGGTGGGGTAGAATGTGGTGTCGGTGCTGTACAATGTGGTGTCGGTGCTGCACAATGTTATGTCGGTGCTGCACAATATCGTGTCGCTGCCTCACAATGTTGTGTCAGTCCTGTACAATGTGGTGTCAGTGCTGCACAATGTGGTGTCGGTGCTGAACAATGTGGTGTCAGTGCAGTACAATGAGGTGTCGGTGCTGCACAATGTGATGTTGGTGCTGTACAATATGGTGTCGAGGCTGTACAATGTGGTGTCGGTGTTTAACAATGTGGTGTTGGTGCTGCACAATGTGGTGTCGGTGCTGAACATTGTGATGTTGGTGCTGTACAATGTGGTGTCGGTGCTGAACAATGTGGTGTCAGTGCAGTACAATGTGGTGTCGGTGCTGTACAATGTGGTGTCGGTGCTGCACAATGTGGTGTCGGTGGGGTAGAATGTGGTGTCGGTGCTGTACAATGTGGTGTCGGTGCTGCACAATGTTATGTCGGTGCTGCACAATATCGTGTCGCTGCCTCACAATGTTGTGTCAGTCCTGTACAATGTGGTGTCAGTGCTGCACAATGTGGTGTCGGTGCTGAACAATGTGGTGTCAGTGCAGTACAATGAGGAGTCGGTGCTGCAAAATGTGGTGTCGGTGCTGCACAATGTGGTGTCGGTGCTGCACAATGTGGTGTCGGTTCTGCACAATGTGGTGTCAGTGCTGTACAATGTGGTGTCGTTGCTGCACAATGTGGTGTCGGTGCTGCACAATGAGATGTCGGTGCTGCACAATGTGGTGTCAGTGCTGTACAATGTGGTGTCAGTGCTGCACAATGTGGTGTCAGTGCAGTATAATGTGGTGTCGGTGCTGTACAATGTGGTGTCGGTGCTGCACAATGTGATGTCGGTGCTGCCCAATGAGATGTCGGTGCTGCACAATGTGGTGTCAGTGATGTACAATGTGGTGTCAGTGATGCAGAATGTGACGTTGGTGCTGCACAATGTTGTGTCGGTGCTGAACAATGTTGTGTCGGTGCTGCACAATGTGGTATCGGTGCTGCACAATGTGATGTTGGTGCTGTACAATATGGTGTCGAGGCTGTACAATGTGGTGTCGGTGTTTAACAATGTGGTGTTGGTGCTGCACAATGTGGTGTCGGTGCTGAACAATGTGATGTTGGTGCTGAACAATGTTGCGTCAGTGCTGCACAATGTGGTGTCAGTGGAGCACAATGTGATGTTGGTGCTGCACAAAGTGGTGTCGGTGCGGCACATTGTGGTGTCGGTGCTGCACAATGTGGAGTCGGTGCGGCACAATGTGGTGTCGTTGCTGAACATTGTGATGTCGATGCTGCACAATGTGGTGTCTGTGCGGCACAATGTGGTGTCGATGCTGAACAATGTAATGTCGGTGCTGCACAATGTGATGTTGGTGCTGCACAATGTGGTGTCGGTGCTGCACAATGTGGTGTCGGTTCTGCACAATGTGGTGTCAGTGCTGTACAATGTGGTGTCGTTGCTGCACAATGTGGTGTCGGTGCTGCACAATGAGATGTCGGTGCTGCACAATGTGGTGTCAGTGCTGTACAATGTGGTGTCAGTGCTGCACAATGTGGTGTCAGTGCAGTATAATGTGGTGTCGGTGCTGTACAATGTGGTGTCGGTGCTGCACAATGTGATGTCGGTGCTGCACAATGTGGTGTCTGTGCGGCACAATGTGGTGTCGATGCTGAACAATGTAATGTCGGTGCTGCACAATGTGATGTTGGTGCTGCACAATGTGGTGTCGGTGCTGCACAATGTGGTGTCGGTTCAGCACAATGTGGTGTCAGTGCTGTACAATGTGGTGTCGTTGCTGCACAATGTGGTGTCGGTGCTGCACAATGAGATGTCGGTGCTGTACAATGTGGTGTCGTTGCTGTACAATGTGGTGTCAGTGCTGCACAATGTGGTGTCAGTGCAGTATAATGTGGTGTCGGTGCTGTACAATGTGGTGTCGGTGCTGCACAATGTGATGTCGGTGCTGCCCAATGAGATGTCGGTGCTGCACAATGTGGTGTCAGTGATGTACAATGTGGTGTCAGTGATGCAGAATGTGACGTTGGTGCTGCACAATGTTGTGTCGGTGCTGAACAATGTTGTGTCGGTGCTGCACAATGTGGTATCGGTGCTGCACAATGTGATGTTGGTGCTGTACAATATGGTGTCGAGGCTGTACAATGTGGTGTCGGTGTTTAACAATGTGGTGTTGGTGCTGCACAATGTGGTGTCGGTGCTGAACAATGTGATGTTGGTGCTGAACAATGTTGCGTCGGTGCTGCACAATGTGGTGTCAGTGATGTACAATGTGGTGTCAGTGCTGCACAATGTGGTGTCAGTGCTGTACAATGTGGTGTCGGTGCTGCACAATGTGGTGTCGGTGCTGGACAATGTGATGTTGGTGCTGAACAATGTGATGTTGGTGCTGCACAATGTGATGTTGGTGCTGCACAATGTGGTGTCGGTGCTGCACAATGTGGTGTCGGTGCGGCACAATGTGATGTCGGTGCTGCAAAAGGTGGTGTCGGTGCGGAACAATGTGATGTTGGTGCTGCACAATGAGGTGTCGGTGCTGCAAAATGTGGTGTCGGTGCTGCACAATGTGGTGTCGGTGCTGCACAATGTGGTGTCGGTGCTGCACAATGTGGTGTCGTTGCTGTACAATGTGGTGTCGGTGCTGCACAATGTGGTGTCGGTGCTGTACAATGTGGTGTCGGTGCTGCACAATGTGGTGTCGGTGGGGTAGAATGTGGTGTCGCTGCTGTACAATGTGGTGTCGGTGCTGCACAATATGGTGTTGGTGCGGTAGAATGTGGTGTCGCTGCTGTACAATGTGGTGTCGGTGGTGCACAATGTGATGTCGGTGCTGCAAAAGGTGGTGTCGGTGCGGAACAATGTGATGTTGGTGCTGCACAATGAGGTGACGGTGCTGCAAAATGTGGTGTCGGTGCTGCACAATGTGGTGTCGGTGCTGCACAATGTGGTGTCGGTGTTGCACAATGTGGTGTCGTTGCTGTACAATGTGGTGTCGGTGCTGCACAATGTGGTGTCGGTGCTGTACAATGTGGTGTCGGTGCTGCACAATGTGGTGTCGGTGGGGTAGAATGTGGTGTCGCTGCTGTACAATGTGGTGTCGGTGGTGCACAATGTGATGTTGGTGCTGCCCAATGAGATGTCGGTGCTGCACAATGTGGTGTCAGTGATGTACAATGTGGTGTCAGTGCTGCAGAATGTGATGTTGGTGCTGCACAATGTTGTGTCGGTGCTGCACAATGTGGTGTCGGTGCTGTACAATGTGGTGTCGGTGGTGCACAATGTGATGTCGGTGCTGCCCAATGAGATGTCGGTGCTGCACAATGTGGTGTCAGTGATGTACAATGTGGTGTCAGTGCTGCAGAATGTGATGTTGGTGCTGCACAATGTTGTGTCGGTGCTGCACAATGTGGTATCGGTGCTGCACAATGTGATGTTGGTGCTGTACAATATGGTGTCGAGGCTGTACAATGTGGTGTCGGTGTTTAACAATGTGGTGTTGGTGCTGCACAATGTGGGGTGGGTGCTGAACAATGTGATGTTGGTGCTGAACAATGTTGTGTCGGTGCTGCACAATGTGGTGTCAGTGGAGCACAATGTGATGTTGGTGCTGCACAAAGTGGTGTCGGTGCTGCACATTGTGGTGTCGGTGCTGCACAATGTGGAGTCGGTGCGGCACAATGTGGTGTCGTTGCTGAACATTGTGATGTCGATGCTGCACAATGTGGTGTCTGTGCGGCACAATGTGGTGTCGATGCTGAACAATGTAATGTCGGTGCTGCACAATGTGGTGTCGGTGCGACACAATGTCGTGTCGGTGCTGCACAATGTGGTGTCAGTACTGCACAGTGTGGTGTCGGTGGTGCACAATGTGATGTTGGTGCTGCACAATGTGGTGTCGGTGCTGTACAATGTGGTGTCGGTGCGGCTCAATGTGGTGTCGGTGCTGCACAATGTGGTGTCGGTGCTGAACAATGTGATGTTGGTGCTGCACAATGTGGTGTTGTTGCGGCACAATGTGATGTTGATGCTGCACAATGAGGTGTCAGTGCGGCACAATGTGGTGTCGGTGCTGCACAATGTGGTGTCAGTACTGCACAGTGTGGTGTCGGTGGTGCACAATGTGATGTCGGTGCTGCACAATGTGGTGTCGGTGCTGAACAATGTGATGTTGGTGCTGCACAATGTGGTGTCGGTGGTGCACAATGTGATGTCTGTGCTGTACAATGTGGTGTCGGTGTTGCACAATGTGGTGTCAGTGCTGTAAAATGTGGTGTCGGTGCTGCACAATGTGGTGTCGGTGGTGCACAACGTGATGTCGGTGCTGCACAATGTGGTGTCGGTGCTGAACAATGTGATGTTGGTGCTGCACAATGTGGTGTCGGTGGTGCACAATGTGATGTCTGTGCTGTACAATGTGGTGTCGGTGCTGAACAATGTGGTGTCGGTGCTGCACAATGTGGTGTCGGTGCTGAAGAATGTGATGTTGGTGCTGCACAAAGTGGTGTCAGTGCTGCACAATGTGGTGTCGGTGCTGTACAATGTGGTGTCGGTGCTGAACAATGTGGTGTCAGTGCAGTACAATGTGGTGTCGGTGCTGTACAATGTGGTGTCGGTGCTGCACAATGTGGTGTCGGTGGGGTAGAATGTGGTGTCGGTGCTGTGCAATGTGGTGTCGGTGCTGCACAATGTGATGTCGGTGCTGCACAATATCGTGTCGCTGCCTCACAATGTTGTGTCAGTCCTGTACAATGTGGTGTCAGTGCTGCACAATGTGGTGTCGTTGCTGCACAATGTGGTGTCGGTGCTGCACAATGTGGTGTCGGTGCTGAACAATGTGGTGTCGGTGCTGCACAATGTGGTGTCGGTTCTGCACAATGTGGTGTCAGTGCTGTACAATGTGGTGTCGTTGCTGCACAATGTGGTGTCGGTGCTGCACAATGAGATGTCGGTGCTGCACAATGTGGTGTCAGTGCTGTACAATGTGGTGTCAGTGCTGCACAATGTGGTGTCAGTGCAGTATAATGTGGTGTCGGTGCTGTACAATGTGGTGTCGGTGCTGCACAATGTGGTGTCGGTGGGGTAGAATGTGGTGTCGCTGCTGTACAATATGGTGTCGGTGCTGCACAATATGGTGTTGGTGGGGTAGAATGTGGTGTCGCTGCTGTACAATGTGGTCTCGGTGCTGCACAATGTGATGTCGGTGCTGCCCAATGAGATGTCGGTGCTGCACAATGTGGTGTCAGTGATGTACAATGTGGTGTCAGTGATGCAGAATGTGACGTTGGTGCTGCACAATGTTGTGTCGGTGCTGAACAATGTTGTGTCGGAGCTGCACAATGTGGTATCGGTGCTGCACAATGTGATGTTGGTGCTGTACAATATGGTGTCGAGGCTGTACAATGTGGTGTCGGTGTTTAACAATGTGGTGTTGGTGCTGCACAATGTGGTGTCGGTGCTGAACAATGTGATGTTGGTGCTGAACAATGTTGCGTCGGTGCTGCACAATGTGGTGTCAGTGGAGCACAATGTGATGTTGGTGCTGCACAAAGTGGTGTCGGTGCGGCACATTGTGGTGTCGGTGCTGCACAATGTGGAGTCGGTGCGGCACAATGTGGTGTCGTTGCTGAACATTGTGATGTCGATGCTGCACAATGTGGTGTCTGTGCGGCACAATGTGGTGTCGATGCTGAACAATGTAATGTCGGTGCTGCACAATGTGGTGTCGGTGCGGCACAATGTGGTGTCGGTGCTGCACAATGTGGTGTCAATACTGCACAGTGTGGTGTCGGTGGTGCACAATGTGATGTTGGTGCTGCACAATGTGGTGTCGATGGTGCACAATGTGGTGTCGGTGCTGTACAATGTGGTGTCGGTGCGGCACAATGTGGTGTCGGTGCTGCACAATGTGGTGTCGGTGCTGAACAATGTGATGTTGGTGCTGCACAATGTGGTGTTGTTGCGGCACAATGTGATGTTGATGCTGCACAATGAGGTGTCGGTGCTGCACAATGTGTTGTCGGTGCTGCACAATGTGGTATCGGTGCTGCACGATGTGATGTTGGGTCTGCACAATGTGGTGTCAGTGGAGCACAATGTGATGTTGGTGCTGTACAATATGGTGTCGAGGCTGTACAATGTGGTGTCGGTGTTTAACAAAGTGGTGTTGGTGCTGCACAATGTGGTGTCGGTGCTGCACAATGTGGTGTCGGTGCTGCAGAATGTGATGTTGTTGCTGTAGAATGTGGTGTCGGTGCTGAACAATGTTGTGTCGGTGCTGAACAATGTTGTGTCGGTGCTGCACAATGTGGTGTCAGTGGAGCACAATGTGATGTTGGTGTGGCACAATATGGTGTCGGTGCGGCACATTGTGGTGTCGGTGCTGCACAATGTGGTGTCAGTGTTGTAAAATGTGGTGTCGGTGCTGCACAATGTGGTGTCGGTGCTGCACAACGTGATGTCGGTACTGCACAATGTGGTGTCAGTGCTGTACAATGTGGTGTCGGTGCTGCACAATGTGGTGTCAGTGCTGTACAATGTGGTGTCGGTGATGCACAATGTGGTGTCAGTGCTGTACAATGTGATGTCGGTACTGCACAACGAGGTGTCAGTGCTGCAAAATGTGGTGTCGGTGCTGCACAATGTGGTGTCGGTGCTGCACAACGTGGTGTCGGTGCTGCACAATGTGGTGTCAGTGCTGTACAATGTGGTGTCGGTGCTGCACAATGTGGTGTCGGTGCTGCACAATGTGATGTCGGTGCTGCACAATGTGGTGTCGGTGCTGTACAATGTGGTGTCGGTGCTGAACAATGAGGTGTCGGTGCTGCACAATGTGTTGTCGGTGCTGCACAATATGGTATCGGTGCTGCACGATGTGATGTTGGGTCTGCACAATGTGGTGTCAGTGGAGCACAATGTGATGTTGGTGCTGTACAATATGGTGTCGAGGCTGTACAATGTGGTGTCGGTGTTTAACAATGTGGTGTCGGTGCTGCACAATGTGGTGTCAGTACTGCACAGTGTGGTGTCGGTGGTGCACAATGTGATGTTGGTGCTGCACAATGTGGTGTCGATGGTGCACAATGTGGTGTCGGTGCTGTACAATGTGGTGTCGATGCGGCACAATGTGGTGTCGGTGCTGCACAATGTGGTGTCGGTTCTGCACAATGTGGTGTCAGTGCTGTACAATGTGGTGTCGTTGCTGCACAATGTGGTGTCGGTGCTGCACAATGAGATGTCGGTGCTGCACAATGTGGTGTCAGTGCTGTACAATGTGGTGTCAGTGCTGCACAATGTGGTGTCAGTGCAGTATAATGTGGTGTCGGTGCTGTACAATGTGGTGTCGGTGCTGCACAATGTGATGTCGGTGCTGCCCAATGAGATGTCGGTGCTGCACAATGTGGTGTCAGTGATGTACAATGTGGTGTCAGTGATGCAGAATGTGACGTTGGTGCTGCACAATGTTGTGTCGGTGCTGAACAATGTTGTGTCGGTGCTGCACAATGTGGTATCGGTGCTGCACAATGTGATGTTGGTGCTGTACAATATGGTGTCGAGGCTGTACAATGTGGTGTCGGTGTTTAACAATGTGGTGTTGGTGCTGCACAATGTGGTGTCGGTGCTGAACAATGTGATGTTGGTGCTGAACAATGTTGCGTCGGTGCTGCACAATGTGGTGTCAGTGGAGCACAATGTGATGTTGGTGCTGCACAATGTGGAGTCGGTGCGGCACAATGTGGTGTCGTTGCTGAACATTGTGATGTCGATGCTGCACAATGTGGTGTCTGTGCGGCACAATGTGGTGTCGATGCTGAACAATGTAATGTCGGTGCTGCACAATGTGGTGTCGGTGCGGCACAATGTGGTGTCGGTGCTGCACAATGTGGTGTCAGTACTGCACAGTGTGGTGTCGGTGGTGCACAATGTGATGTTGGTGCTGCACAATGTGGTGTTGATGGTGCACAATGTGGTGTCGGTGCTGTACAATGTGGTGTCGATGCGGCACAATGTGGTGTCGGTGCTGCACAATGTGGTGTCGGTGGTGCACAATATGATGTCGGTGCTGCACAATGTGGTGTCGGTGCTGAACGATGTGATGTTGGTGCTGCACAATGTGGTGTCGGTGGTGCACAATGTGATGTCTGTGCTGTACAATGTGGTGTCGGTGTTGCACAATGTGGTGTCAGTGCTGTAAAATGTGGTGTCGGTGCTGCACAATGTGGTGTCGGTGGTGCACAATGTGATGTCGGTGCTGCACAATGTGGTGTCGGTGCTGAACAATGTGATGTTGGTGCTGCACAATGTGGTGTCGGTGGTGCACAATGTGATGTCTGTGCTGTAAAATGTGGTGTCGGTGCTGCATAATGTGGTGTCGGTGCTGCACAATGTGGTGTCGGTGCTGAAGAATGTGATGTTGGTGCTGCACAAAGTGGTGTCAGTGCTGTACAATGTGGTGTCGGTGCTGCACAATGTGGTGTCAGTGCTGTACAATGTGGTGTCGGTGCGGCACAATGTGATGTAGGTGCTGCAAAATGTGGTGTCGGTGCTGCACAATGTGGTGTCGGTGCTGCACAACGTGATGTCGGTGCTGCACAATGTGGTGTCAGTGCTGTACAATGTGGTGTCGGTGCGGCACAATGTGATGTAGGTGCTGCAAAATGTGGTGTCGGTGCGGAACAATGTGATGTTGGTACTGCACAATGAGGTGTCGGTGCTGCAAAATGTGGTTTCGGTGCTGCACAATGTGGTGTCGGTGCTGAAGAATGTGATGTTGGTGCTGCACAAAGTGGTGTCAGTGCTGTACAATGTCGTGTCGGTGCTGCACAATGTGGTGTCGGTGCTGCACAATGTGATGTCGGTGCTGCACAATGTGGTGTCAGTGCTGTAAAATGTGGTGTCGGTGCAGCACAATGTGGTGTCGGTGCTGCACAACGTGATGTCGGTGCTGCACAATGTGGTGTCGGTGCTGCACAATGTGATGTTCGGTGCTGAACAATGTGATGTTGGTGCTGCACAATGTGATGTTGGTGCTGCACAATGTGGTGTCAGTGCTGCACAATGTGGTGTCGGTGCGGCACAATTTGATGTCGGTGTTGCAAAATGTGGTGTCGGTGCGGAACAATGTGATGTTGGTGCTACACAATGAGGTGTCGGTGCTGCAAAATGTGGTGTCGGTGCTGCACAATGTGGTGTCAGTACTGCACAATGTGGTGTCTGTGCAGCACAATGTGATGTCGTTGCTGCACAATGTGGTGTCGGTGCTGCACAATGTGGTGTCAGTGCAGTATAATGTGGTGTCGGTGCTGTACAATGTGGTGTCGGTGCTGCACAATGTGGTGTTGGTGGGGCACAATGTATTGTCGCTGCTGTACAATGTGGTGTCGGTGCTGCACAATGTGGTGACAGTGCTGTAAAATGTGGTGTCGGTGCTGCACAATGTGGTGTCGGTGCTGCACAACGTGATGTCGGTGCTGCACAATGTGGTGTCAGTGCTGTACAATGTGGTGTCGGTGCTGCACAATGTGGTGTCAGTGCTGTACAATGTGGTATCGGTGCTGCACAATGTGGTGTCAGTGCTGTACAATGTGGTGTCGGTGCTGCACAATGTGGTGTCGGTGCTGGACAATGTGATGTTGGTGCTGAACAATGTGATGTTGGTGCTGCACAATGTGATGTTGGTGCTGCACAATGTGGTGTCGGTGCTGCACAATGTGGTGTCGGTGCGGCACAATGTGATGTCGGTGCTGCAAAAGGTGGTGTCGGTGCGGAACAATGTGATGTTGGTGCTGCACAATGAGGTGTCGGTGCTGCAAAATGTGGTGTCGGTGCTGCACAATGTGGTGTCGGTGCTGCACAATGTGGTGTCGGTGCTGCACAATGTGGTGTCGTTGCTGTACAATGTGGTGTCGGTGCTGCACAATGTGGTGTCGGTGCTGTACAATGTGGTGTCGGTGCTGCACAATGTGGTGTCGGTGGGGTAGAATGTGGTGTCGCTGCTGTACAATGTGGTGTCGGTGCTGCACAATATGGTGTTGGTGCGGTAGAATGTGGTGTCGCTGCTGTACAATGTGGTGTCGGTGGTGCACAATGTGATGTCGGTGCTGCAAAAGGTGGTGTCGGTGCGGAACAATGTGATGTTGGTGCTGCACAATGAGGTGACGGTGCTGCAAAATGTGGTGTCGGTGCTGCACAATGTGGTGTCGGTGCTGCACAATGTGGTGTCGGTGCTGCACAATGTGGTGTCGTTGCTGTACAATGTGGTGTCGGTGCTGCACAATGTGGTGTCGGTGCTGTACAATGTGGTGTCGCTGCTGCACAATGTGGTGTCGGTGGGGTAGAATGTGGTGTCGCTGCTGTACAATGTGGTGTCGGTGGTGCACAATGTGATGTTGGTGCTGCCCAATGAGATGTCGGTGCTGCACAATGTGGTGTCAGTGATGTACAATGTGGTGTCAGTGCTGCAGAATGTGATGTTGGTGCTGCACAATGTTGTGTCGGTGCTGCACAATGTGGTGTCGGTGCTGTACAATGTGGTGTCGGTGGTGCACAATGTGATGTCGGTGCTGCCCAATGAGATGTCGGTGCTGCACAATGTGTTGTCAGTGATGTACAATGTGGTGTCAGTGCTGCAGAATGTGATGTTGGTGCTGCACAATGTTGTGTCGGTGCTGAACAATGTTGTGTCGGTGCTGCACAATGTGGTATCGGTGCTGCACAATGTGATGTTGGTGCTGTACAATATGGTGTCGAGGCTGTACAATGTGGTGTCGGTGTTTAACAATGTGGTGTTGGTGCTGCACAATGTGGGGTGGGTGCTGAACAATGTGATGTTGGTGCTGAACAATGTTGTGTCGGTGCTGCACAATGTGGTGTCAGTGGAGCACAATGTGATGTTGGTGCTGCACAAAGTGGTGTCGGTGCTGCACATTGTGGTGTCGGTGCTGCACAATGTGGAGTCGGTGCGGCACAATGTGGTGTCGTTGCTGAACATTGTGATGTCGATGCTGCACAATGTGGTGTCTGTGCGGCACAATGTGGTGTCGATGCTGAACAATGTAATGTCGGTGCTGCACAATGTGGTGTCGGTGCGACACAATGTCGTGTCGGTGCTGCACAATGTGGTGTCAGTACTGCACAGTGTGGTGTCGGTGGTGCACAATGTGATGTTGGTGCTGCACAATGTGGTGCCGGTGTTGTACAATGTGGTGTCGGTGCGGCTCAATGTGGTGTCGGTGCTGCACAATGTGGTGTCGGTGCTGAACAATGTGATGTTGGTGCTGCACAATGTGGTGTTGTTGCGGCACAATGTGATGTTGATGCTGCACAATGAGGTGTCAGTGCGGCACAATGTGGTGTCGGTGCTGCACAATGTGGTGTCAGTACTGCACAGTGTGGTGTCGGTGGTGCACAATGTGATGTCGGTGCTGCACAATGTGGTGTCGGTGCTGAACAATGTGATGTTGGTGCTGCACAATGTGGTGTCGGTGGTGCACAATGTGATGTCTGTGCTGTACAATGTGGTGTCGGTGTTGCACAATGTGGTGTCAGTGCTGTAAAATGTGGTGTCGGTGCTGCACAATGTGGTGTCGGTGGTGCACAACGTGATGTCGGTGCTGCACAATGTGGTGTCGGTGCTGAACAATGTGATGTTGGTGCTGCACAATGTGGTGTCGGTGGTGCACAATGTGATGTCTGTGCTGTACAATGTGGTGTCGGTGCTGCACAATGTGGTGTCGGTGCTGCACAATGTGGTGTCGGTGCTGAAGAATGTGATGTTGGTGCTGCACAAAGTGGTGTCAGTGCTGCACAATGTGGTGTCGGTGCTGTACAATGTGGTGTCGGTGCTGAACAATGTGGTGTCAGTGCAGTACAATGTGGTGTCGGTGCTGTACAATGTGGTGTCGGTGCTGCACAATGTGGTGTCGGTGGGGTAGAATGTGGTGTCGGTGCTGTGCAATGTGGTGTCGGTGCTGCACAATGTGATGTCGGTGCTGCACAATATCGTGTCGCTGCCTCACAATGTTGTGTCAGTCCTGTACAATTTGGTGTCAGTGCTGCACAATGTGGTGTCGTTGCTGCACAATGTGGTGTCGGTGCTGCACAATGTGGTGTCGGTGCTGCACAATGTGGTGTCGGTGCTGCACAATGTGGTGTCGGTTCTGCACAATGTGGTGTCAGTGCTGTACAATGTGGTGTCGTTGCTGCACAATGTGGTGTCGGTGCTGCACAATGAGATGTCGGTGCTGCACAATGTGGTGTCAGTGCTGTACAATGTGGTGTCAGTGCTGCACAATGTGGTGTCAGTGCAGTATAATGTGGTGTCGGTGCTGTACAATGTGGTGTCGGTGCTGCACAATGTGGTGTCGGTGGGGTAGAATGTGGTGTCGCTGCTGTACAATATGGTGTCGGTGCTGCACAATATGGTGTTGGTGGGGTAGAATGTGGTGTCGCTGCTGTACAATGTGGTGTCGGTGCTGCACAATGTGATGTCGGTGCTGCCCAATGAGATGTCGGTGCTGCACATTGTGGTGTCAGTGATGTACAATGTGGTGTCAGTGATGCAGAATGTGACGTTGGTGCTGCACAATGTTGTGTCGGTGCTGAACAATGTTGTGTCGGAGCTGCACAATGTGGTATCGGTGCTGCACAATGTGATGTTGGTGCTGTACAATATGGTGTCGAGGCTGTACAATGTGGTGTCGGTGTTTAACAATGTGGTGTTGGTGCTGCACAATGTGGTGTCGGTGCTGAACAATGTGATGTTGGTGCTGAACAATGTTGCGTCGGTGCTGCACAATGTGGTGTCAGTGGAGCACAATGTGATGTTGGTGCTGCACAAAGTGGTGTCGGTGCGGCACATTGTGGTGTCGGTGCTGCACAATGTGGAGTCGGTGCGGCACAATGTGGTGTCGTTGCTGAACATTGTGATGTCGATGCTGCACAATGTGGTGTCTGTGCGGCACAATGTGGTGTCGATGCTGAACAATGTAATGTCGGTGCTGCACAATGTGGTGTCGGTGCGGCACAATGTGGTGTCGGTGCTGCACAATGTGGTGTCAATACTGCACAGTGTGGTGTCGGTGGTGCACAATGTGATGTTGGTGCTGCACAATGTGGTGTCGATGGTGCACAATGTGGTGTCGGTGCTGTACAATGTGGTGTCGGTGCGGCACAATGTGGTGTCGGTGCTGCACAATGTGGTGTCGGTGCTGAACAATGTGATGTTGGTGCTGCACAATGTGGTGTTGTTGCGGCACAATGTGATGTTGATGCTGCACAATGAGGTGTCGGTGCTGCACAATGTGTTGTCGGTGCTGCACAATGTGGTATCGGTGCTGCACGATGTGATGTTGGGTCTGCACAATGTGGTGTCAGTGGAGCACAATGTGATGTTGGTGCTGTACAATATGGTGTCGAGGCTGTACAATGTGGTGTCGGTGTTTAACAAAGTGGTGTTGGTGCTGCACAATGTGGTGTCGGTGCTGCACAATGTGGTGTCGGTGCTGCAGAATGTGATGTTGTTGCTGTAGAATGTGGTGTCGGTGCTGAACAATGTTGTGTCGGTGCTGAACAATGTTGTGTCGGTGCTGCACAATGTGGTGTCAGTGGAGCACAATGTGATGTTGGTGTGGCACAATGTGGTGTCGGTGCGGCACATTGTGGTGTCGGTGCTGCACAATGTGGTGTCAGTGTTGTAAAATGTGGTGTCGGTGCTGCACAATGTGGTGTCGGTGCTGCACAACGTGATGTCGGTACTGCACAATGTGGTGTCAGTGCTGTACAATGTGGTGTCGGTGCTGCACAATGTGGTGTCAGTGCTGTACAATGTGGTGTCGGTGATGCACAATGTGGTGTCAGTGCTGTACAATGTGATGTCGGTACTGCACAACGAGGTGTCAGTGCTGCAAAATGTGGTGTCGGTGCTGCACAATGTGGTGTCGGTGCTGCACAACGTGGTGTCGGTGCTGCACAATGTGGTGTCAGTGCTGTACAATGTGGTGTCGGTGCTGCACAATGTGGTGTCGGTGCTGCACAATGTGATGTCGGTGCTGCACAATGTGGTGTCGGTGCTGTACAATGTGGTGTCGGTGCTGAACAATGAGGTGTCGGTGCTGCACAATGTGTTGTCGGTGCTGCACAATATGGTATCGGTGCTGCACGATGTGATGTTGGGTCTGCACAATGTGGTGTCAGTGGAGCACAATGTGATGTTGGTGCTGTACAATATGGTGTCGAGGTTGTACAATGTGGTGTCGGTGTTTAACAATGTGGTGTCGGTGCTGCACAATGTGGTGTCAGTACTGCACAGTGTGGTGTCGGTGGTGCACAATGTGATGTTGGTGCTGCACAATGTGGTGTCGATGGTGCACAATGTGGTGTAGGTGCTGTACAATGTGGTGTCGATGCGGCACAATGTGGTGTCGGTGCTGCACAATGTGGTGTCGGTGCTGAACAATGCGATGTTGGTGCTGCACGATGTGGTGTTGTTGCGGCACAATGTGATGTTCATGCTGCACAATGAGGTGTCGGTGCGGCACAATGTGGTGTCGGTGCTGCACAATGTGGTGTCAGTACTGCACAGTGTCGTGTCGGTGGTGCACAATATGATGTCGGTGCTGCACAATGTGGTGTCGGTGCTGAACGATGTGATGTTGGTGCTGCACAATGTGGTGTCGGTGGTGCACAATGTGATGTCTGTGCTGTACAATGTGGTGTCGGTGTTGCACAATGTGGTGTCAGTGCTGTAAAATGTGGTGTCGGTGCTGCACAATGTGGTGTCGGTGGTGCACAATGTGATGTCGGTGCTGCACAATGTGGTGTCGGTGCTGAACAATGTGATTTTGGTGCTGCACAATGTGGTGTCGGTGGTGCACAATGTGACGTCTGTGCTGTAAAATGTGGTGTCGGTGCTGCATAATGTGGTGTCGGTGCTGCACAATGTGGTGTCGGTGCTGAAGAATGTGATGTTGGTGCTGCACAAAGTGGTGTCAGTGCTGTACAATGTGGTGTCGGTGCTGCACAATGTGGTGTCAGTGCTGTACAATGTGGTGTCGGTGCGGCACAATGTTATGTCGGTGCTGCACAATATCGTGTCGCTGCCTCACAATGTTGTGTCAGTCCTGTACAATGTGGTGTCAGTGCTGCACAATGTGGTGTCGGTGCTGAACAATGTGGTGTCAGTGCAGTACAATGAGGTGTCGGTGCTGCACAATGTGATGTTGGTGCTGTACAATATGGTGTCGAGGCTGTACAATGTGGTGTCGGTGTTTAACAATGTGGTGTTGGTGCTGCACAATGTGGTGTCGGGGCTGAACAATGTGATGTTGGTGCTGTACAATGTGGTGTCGGTGCTGAACAATGTGGTGTCAGTGCAGTACAATGTGGTGTCGGTGCTGTACAATGTGGTGTCGGTGCTGCACAATGTGGTGTCGGTGCTGTACAATGTGGTGTCGGTGCTGCACAATGTTATGTCGGTGCTGCACAATATCGTGTCGCTGCCTCACAATGTTGTGTCTGTCCTGTACAATGTGGTGTCAGTGCTGCACAATGTGGTGTCGGTGCTGAACAATGTGGTGTCAGTGCAGTACAATGAGGAGTCGGTGCTGCAAAATGTGGTGTCGGTGCTGCACAATGTGGTGTCGGTGGTGCACAACGTGATGTCGGTGCTGCACAATGTGGTGTCGGTGCTGAACAATGTGATGTTGGTGCTGCACAATGTGGTGTCGGTGGTGCACAATGTGATGTCTGTGCTGTACAATGTGGTGTCGGTGCTGCACAATGTGGTGTCGGTGCTGCACAATGTGGTGTCGGTGCTGAAGAATGTGATGTTGGTGCTGCACAAAGTGGTGTCAGTGCTGCACAATGTGGTGTCGGTGCTGTACAATGTGGTGTCGGTGCTGAACAATGTGGTGTCAGTGCAGTACAATGTGGTGTCGGTGCTGTACAATGTGGTGTCGGTGCTGCACAATGTGGTGTCGGTGGGGTAGAATGTGGTGTCGGTGCTGTGCAATGTGGTGTCGGTGCTGCACAATGTGATGTCGGTGCTGCACAATATCGTGTCGCTGCCTCACAATGTTGTGTCAGTCCTGTACAATGTGGTGTCAGTGCTGCACAATGTGGTGTCGTTGCTGCACAATGTGGTGTCGGTGCTGCACAATGTGGTGTCGGTGCTGAACAATGTGGTGTCGGTGCTGCACAATGTGGTGTCGGTTCTGCACAATGTGGTGTCAGTGCTGTACAATGTGGTGTCGTTGCTGCACAATGTGGTGTCGGTGCTGCACAATGAGATGTCGGTGCTGCACAATGTGGTGTCAGTGCTGTACAATGTGGTGTCAGTGCTGCACAATGTGGTGTCAGTGCAGTATAATGTGGTGTCGGTGCTGTACAATGTGGTGTCGGTGCTGCACAATGTGGTGTCGGTGGGGTAGAATGTGGTGTCGCTGCTGTACAATATGGTGTCGGTGCTGCACAATATGGTGTTGGTGGGGTAGAATGTGGTGTCGCTGCTGTACAATGTGGTCTCGGTGCTGCACAATGTGATGTCGGTGCTGCCCAATGAGATGTCGGTGCTGCACAATGTGGTGTCAGTGATGTACAATGTGGTGTCAGTGATGCAGAATGTGACGTTGGTGCTGCACAATGTTGTGTCGGTGCTGAACAATGTTGTGTCGGAGCTGCACAATGTGGTATCGGTGCTGCACAATGTGATGTTGGTGCTGTACAATATGGTGTCGAGGCTGTACAATGTGGTGTCGGTGTTTAACAATGTGGTGTTGGTGCTGCACAATGTGGTGTCGGTGCTGAACAATGTGATGTTGGTGCTGAACAATGTTGCGTCGGTGCTGCACAATGTGGTGTCAGTGGAGCACAATGTGATGTTGGTGCTGCACAAAGTGGTGTCGGTGCGGCACATTGTGGTGTCGGTGCTGCACAATGTGGAGTCGGTGCGGCACAATGTGGTGTCGTTGCTGAACATTGTGATGTCGATGCTGCACAATGTGGTGTCTGTGCGGCACAATGTGGTGTCGATGCTGAACAATGTAATGTCGGTGCTGCACAATGTGGTGTCGGTGCGGCACAATGTGGTGTCGGTGCTGCACAATGTGGTGTCAATACTGCACAGTGTGGTGTCGGTGGTGCACAATGTGATGTTGGTGCTGCACAATGTGGTGTCGATGGTGCACAATGTGGTGTCGGTGCTGTACAATGTGGTGTCGGTGCGGCACAATGTGGTGTCGGTGCTGCACAATGTGGTGTCGGTGCTGAACAATGTGATGTTGGTGCTGCACAATGTGGTGTTGTTGCGGCACAATGTGATGTTGATGCTGCACAATGAGGTGTCGGTGCTGCACAATGTGTTGTCGGTGCTGCACAATGTGGTATCGGTGCTGCACGATGTGATGTTGGGTCTGCACAATGTGGTGTCAGTGGAGCACAATGTGATGTTGGTGCTGTACAATATGGTGTCGAGGCTGTACAATGTGGTGTCGGTGTTTAACAATGTGGTGTCGGTGCTGCACAATGTGGTGTCAGTACTGCACAGTGTGGTGTCGGTGGTGCACAATGTGATGTTGGTGCTGCACAATGTGGTGTCGATGGTGCACAATGTGGTGTCGGTGCTGTACAATGTGGTGTCGATGCGGCACAATGTGGTGTCGGTGCTGCAGAATGTGATGTTGTTGCTGTAGAATGTGGTGTCGGTGCTGAACAATGTTGTGTCGGTGCTGAACAATGTTGTGTCGGTGCTGCACAATGTGGTGTCAGTGGAGCACAATGTGATGTTGGTGTGGCACAATGTGGTGTCGGTGCGGCACATTGTGGTGTCGGTGCTGCACAATGTTGTGTCAGTGTTGTAAAATGTGGTGTCGGTGCTGCACAATGTGGTGTCGGTGCTGCACAACGTGATGTCGGTACTGCACAATGTGGTGTCAGTGCTGTACAATGTGGTGTCGGTGCTGCACAATGTGGTGTCAGTGCTGTACAATGTGGTGTCGGTGATGCACAATGTGGTGTCAGTGCTGTACAATGTGATGTCGGTACTGCACAACGAGGTGTCAGTGCTGCAAAATGTGGTGTCGGTGCTGCACAATGTGGTGTCGGTGCTGCACAACGTGGTGTCGGTGCTGCACAATGTGGTGTCAGTGCTGTACAATGTGGTGTCGGTGCTGCACAATGTGGTGTCGGTGCTGCACAATGTGATGTCGGTGCTGCACAATGTGGTGTCGGTGCTGTACAATGTGGTGTCGGTGCTGAACAATGAGGTGTCGGTGCTGCACAATGTGTTGTCGGTGCTGCACAATATGGTATCGGTGCTGCACGATGTGATGTTGGGTCTGCACAATGTGGTGTCAGTGGAGCACAATGTGATGTTGGTGCTGTACAATATGGTGTCGAGGCTGTACAATGTGGTGTCGGTGTTTAACAATGTGGTGTCGGTGCTGCACAATGTGGTGTCAGTACTGCACAGTGTGGTGTCGGTGGTGCACAATGTGATGTTGGTGCTGCACAATGTGGTGTCGATGGTGCACAATGTGGTGTCGGTGCTGTACAATGTGGTGTCGATGCGGCACAATGTGGTGTCGGTGCTGCACAATGTGGTGTCGGTTCTGCACAATGTGGTGTCAGTGCTGTACAATGTGGTGTCGTTGCTGCACAATGTGGTGTCGGTGCTGCACAATGAGATGTCGGTGCTGCACAATGTGGTGTCAGTGCTGTACAATGTGGTGTCAGTGCTGCACAATGTGGTGTCAGTGCAGTATAATGTGGTGTCGGTGCTGTACAATGTGGTGTCGGTGCTGCACAATGTGATGTCGGTGCTGCCCAATGAGATGTCGGTGCTGCACAATGTGGTGTCAGTGATGTACAATGTGGTGTCAGTGATGCAGAATGTGACGTTGGTGCTGCACAATGTTGTGTCGGTGCTGAACAATGTTGTGTCGGTGCTGCACAATGTGGTATCGGTGCTGCACAATGTGATGTTGGTGCTGTACAATATGGTGTCGAGGCTGTACAATGTGGTGTCGGTGTTTAACAATGTGGTGTTGGTGCTGCACAATGTGGTGTCGGTGCTGAACAATGTGATGTTGGTGCTGAACAATGTTGCGTCGGTGCTGCACAATGTGGTGTCAGTGGAGCACAATGTGATGTTGGTGCTGCACAAAGTGGTGTCGGTGCGGCACATTGTGGTGTCGGTGCTGCACAATGTGGAGTCGGTGCGGCACAATGTGGTGTCGTTGCTGAACATTGTGATGTCGATGCTGCACAATGTGGTGTCTGTGCGGCACAATGTGGTGTCGATGCTGAACAATGTAATGTCGGTGCTGCACAATGTGGTGTCGGTGCGGCACAATGTGGTGTCGGTGCTGCACAATGTGGTGTCAGTACTGCACAGTGTGGTGTCGGTGGTGCACAATGTGATGTTGGTGCTGCACAATGTGGTGTTGATGGTGCACAATGTGGTGTCGGTGCTGTACAATGTGGTGTCGATGCGGCACAATGTGGTGTCGGTGCTGCACAATGTGGTGTCGGTGGTGCACAATATGATGTCGGTGCTGCACAATGTGGTGTCGGTGCTGAACGATGTGATGTTGGTGCTGCACAATGTGGTGTCGGTGGTGCACAATGTGATGTCTGTGCTGTACAATGTGGTGTCGGTGTTGCACAATGTGGTGTCAGTGCTGTAAAATGTGGTGTCGGTGCTGCACAATGTGGTGTCGGTGGTGCACAATGTGATGTCGGTGCTGCACAATGTGGTGTCGGTGCTGAACAATGTGATGTTGGTGCTGCACAATGTGGTGTCGGTGGTGCACAATGTGATGTCTGTGCTGTAAAATGTGGTGTCGGTGCTGCATAATGTGGTGTCGGTGCTGCACAATGTGGTGTCGGTGCTGAAGAATGTGATGTTGGTGCTGCACAAAGTGGTGTCAGTGCTGTACAATGTGGTGTCGGTGCTGCACAATGTGGTGTCAGTGCTGTACAATGTGGTGTCGGTGCGGCACAATGTGATGTAGGTGCTGCAAAATGTGGTGTCGGTGCTGCACAATGTGGTGTCGGTGCTGCACAACGTGATGTCGGTGCTGCACAATGTGGTGTCAGTGCTGTACAATGTGGTGTCGGTGCGGCACAATGTGATGTAGGTGCTGCAAAATGTGGTGTCGGTGCGGAACAATGTGATGTTGGTGCTGCACAATGAGGTGTCGGTGCTGCAAAATGTGGTTTCGGTGCTGCACAATGTGGTGTCGGTGCTGAAGAATGTGATGTTGGTGCTGCACAAAGTGGTGTCAGTGCTGTACAATGTCGTGTCGGTGCTGCACAATGTGGTGTCGGTGCTGCACAATGTGATGTCGGTGCTGCACAATGTGGTGTCAGTGCTGTAAAATGTGGTGTCGGTGCAGCACAATGTGGTGTCGGTGCTGCACAACGTGATGTCGGTTCTGCACAATGTGGTGTCGGTGCTGCACAATGTGATGTTCGGTGCTGAACAATGTGATGTTGGTGCTGCACAATGTGATGTTGGTGCTGCACAATGTGGTGTCAGTGCTGCACAATGTGGTGTCGGTGCGGCACAATTTGATGTCGGTGTTGCAAAATGTGGTGTCGGTGCGGAACAATGTGATGTTGGTGCTACACAATGAGGTGTCGGTGCTGCAAAATGTGGTGTCGGTGCTGCACAATGTGGTGTCAGTACTGCACAATGTGGTGTCTGTGCAGCACAATGTGATGTCGTTGCTGCACAATGTGGTGTCGGTGCTGCACAATGTGGTGTCAGTGCAGTATAATGTGGTGTCGGTGCTGTACAATGTGGTGTCGGTGCTGCACAATGTGGTGTTGGTGGGGCACAATGTATTGTCGCTGCTGTACAATGTGGTGTCGGTGCTGCACAATGTGGTGACAGTGCTGTAAAATGTGGTGTCGGTGCTGCACAATGTGGTGTCGGTGCTGCACAACGTGATGTCGGTGCTGCACAATGTGGTGTCAGTGCTGTACAATGTGGTGTCGGTGCTGCACAATGTGGTGTCAGTGCTGTACAATGTGGTATCGGTGCTGCACAATGTGGTGTCAGTGCTGTACAATGTGGTGTCGGTGCTGCACAATGTGGTGTCGGTGCTGGACAATGTGATGTTGGTGCTGAACAATGTGATGTTGGTGCTGCACAATGTGATGTTGGTGCTGCACAATGTGGTGTCGGTGCTGCACAATGTGGTGTCGGTGCGGCACAATGTGATGTCGGTGCTGCAAAAGGTGGTGTCGGTGCGGAACAATGTGATGTTGGTGCTGCACAATGAGGTGTCGGTGCTGCAAAATGTGGTGTCGGTGCTGCACAATGTGGTGTCGGTGCTGCACAATGTGGTGTCGGTGCTGCACAATGTGGTGTCGTTGCTGTACAATGTGGTGTCGGTGCTGCACAATGTGGTGTCGGTGCTGTACAATGTGGTGTCGGTGCTGCACAATGTGGTGTCGGTGGGGTAGAATGTGGTGTCGCTGCTGTACAATGTGGTGTCGGTGCTGCACAATATGGTGTTGGTGCGGTAGAATGTGGTGTCGCTGCTGTACAATGTGGTGTCGGTGGTGCACAATGTGATGTCGGTGCTGCAAAAGGTGGTGTCGGTGCGGAACAATGTGATGTTGGTGCTGCACAATGAGGTGACGGTGCTGCAAAATGTGGTGTCGGTGCTGCACAATGTGGTGTCGGTGCTGCACAATGTGGTGTCGGTGCTGCACAATGTGGTGTCGTTGCTGTACAATGTGGTGTCGGTGCTGCACAATGTGGTGTCGGTGCTGTACAATGTGGTGTCGCTGCTGCACAATGTGGTGTCGGTGGGGTAGAATGTGGTGTCGCTGCTGTACAATGTGGTGTCGGTGGTGCACAATGTGATGTTGGTGCTGCCCAATGAGATGTCGGTGCTGCACAATGTGGTGTCAGTGATGTACAATGTGGTGTCAGTGCTGCAGAATGTGATGTTGGTGCTGCACAATGTTGTGTCGGTGCTGCACAATGTGGTGTCGGTGCTGTACAATGTGGTGTCGGTGGTGCACAATGTGATGTCGGTGCTGCCCAATGAGATGTCGGTGCTGCACAATGTGTTGTCAGTGATGTACAATGTGGTGTCAGTGCTGCAGAATGTGATGTTGGTGCTGCACAATGTTGTGTCGGTGCTGAACAATGTTGTGTCGGTGCTGCACAATGTGGTATCGGTGCTGCACAATGTGATGTTGGTGCTGTACAATATGGTGTCGAGGCTGTACAATGTGGTGTCGGTGTTTAACAATGTGGTGTTGGTGCTGCACAATGTGGGGTGGGTGCTGAACAATGTGATGTTGGTGCTGAACAATGTTGTGTCGGTGCTGCACAATGTGGTGTCAGTGGAGCACAATGTGATGTTGGTGCTGCACAAAGTGGTGTCGGTGCTGCACATTGTGGTGTCGGTGCTGCACAATGTGGAGTCGGTGCGGCACAATGTGGTGTCGTTGCTGAACATTGTGATGTCGATGCTGCACAATGTGGTGTCTGTGCGGCACAATGTGGTGTCGATGCTGAACAATGTAATGTCGGTGCTGCACAATGTGGTGTCGGTGCGACACAATGTCGTGTCGGTGCTGCACAATGTGGTGTCAGTACTGCACAGTGTGGTGTCGGTGGTGCACAATGTGATGTTGGTGCTGCACAATGTGGTGTCGGTGTTGTACAATGTGGTGTCGGTGCGGCTCAATGTGGTGTCGGTGCTGCACAATGTGGTGTCGGTGCTGAACAATGTGATGTTGGTGCTGCACAATGTGGTGTTGTTGCGGCACAATGTGATGTTGATGCTGCACAATGAGGTGTCAGTGCGGCACAATGTGGTGTCGGTGCTGCACAATGTGGTGTCAGTACTGCACAGTGTGGTGTCGGTGGTGCACAATGTGATGTCGGTGCTGCACAATGTGGTGTCGGTGCTGAACAATGTGATGTTGGTGCTGCACAATGTGGTGTCGGTGGTGCACAATGTGATGTCTGTGCTGTACAATGTGGTGTCGGTGTTGCACAATGTGGTGTCAGTGCTGTAAAATGTGGTGTCGGTGCTGCACAATGTGGTGTCGGTGGTGCACAACGTGATGTTGGTGCTGCACAATGTGGTGTCGGTGGTGCACAATGTGATGTCTGTGCTGTACAATGTGGTGTCGGTGCTGCACAATGTGGTGTCGGTGCTGCACAATGTGGTGTCGGTGCTGAAGAATGTGATGTTGGTGCTGCACAAAGTGGTGTCAGTGCTGCACAATGTGGTGTCGGTGCTGTACAATGTGGTGTCGGTGCTGAACAATGTGGTGTCAGTGCAGTACAATGTGGTGTCGGTGCTGTACAATGTGGTGTCGGTGCTGCACAATGTGGTGTCGGTGGGGTAGAATGTGGTGTCGGTGCTGTGCAATGTGGTGTCGGTGCTGCACAATGTGATGTCGGTGCTGCACAATATCGTGTCGCTGCCTCACAATGTTGTGTCAGTCCTGTACAATTTGGTGTCAGTGCTGCACAATGTGGTGTCGTTGCTGCACAATGTGGTGTCGGTGCTGCACAATGTGGTGTCGGTGCTGCACAATGTGGTGTCGGTGCTGCACAATGTGGTGTCGGTTCTGCACAATGTGGTGTCAGTGCTGTACAATGTGGTGTCGTTGCTGCACAATGTGGTGTCGGTGCTGCACAATGAGAAGTCGGTGCTGCACAATGTGGTGTCAGTGCTGTACAATGTGGTGTCAGTGCTGCACAATGTGGTGTCAGTGCAGTATAATGTGGTGTCGGTGCTGTACAATGTGGTGTCGGTGCTGCACAATGTGGTGTCGGTGGGGTAGAATGTGGTGTCGCTGCTGTACAATATGGTGTCGGTGCTGCACAATATGGTGTTGGTGGGGTAGAATGTGGTGTCGCTGCTGTACAATGTGGTGTCGGTGCTGCACAATGTGATGTCGGTGCTGCCCAATGAGATGTCGGTGCTGCACATTGTGGTGTCAGTGATGTACAATGTGGTGTCAGTGATGCAGAATGTGACGTTGGTGCTGCACAATGTTGTGTCGGTGCTGAACAATGTTGTGTCGGAGCTGCACAATGTGGTATCGGTGCTGCACAATGTGATGTTGGTGCTGTACAATATGGTGTCGAGGCTGTACAATGTGGTGTCGGTGTTTAACAATGTGGTGTTGGTGCTGCACAATGTGGTGTCGGTGCTGAACAATGTGATGTTGGTGCTGAACAATGTTGCGTCGGTGCTGCACAATGTGGTGTCAGTGGAGCACAATGTGATGTTGGTGCTGCACAAAGTGGTGTCGGTGCGGCACATTGTGGTGTCGGTGCTGCACAATGTGGAGTCGGTGCGGCACAATGTGGTGTCGTTGCTGAACATTGTGATGTCGATGCTGCACAATGTGGTGTCTGTGCGGCACAATGTGGTGTCGATGCTGAACAATGTAATGTCGGTGCTGCACAATGTGGTGTCGGTGCGGCACAATGTGGTGTCGGTGCTGCACAATGTGGTGTCAATACTGCACAGTGTGGTGTCGGTGGTGCACAATGTGATGTTGGTGCTGCACAATGTGGTGTCGATGGTGCACAATGTGGTGTCGGTGCTGTACAATGTGGTGTCGGTGCGGCACAATGTGGTGTCGGTGCTGCACAATGTGGTGTCGGTGCTGAACAATGTGATGTTGGTGCTGCACAATGTGGTGTTGTTGCGGCACAATGTGATGTTGATGCTGCACAATGAGGTGTCGGTGCTGCACAATGTGTTGTCGGTGCTGCACAATGTGGTATCGGTGCTGCACGATGTGATGTTGGGTCTGCACAATGTGGTGTCAGTGGAGCACAATGTGATGTTGGTGCTGTACAATATGGTGTCGAGGCTGTACAATGTGGTGTCGGTGTTTAACAAAGTGGTGTTGGTGCTGCACAATGTGGTGTCGGTGCTGCACAATGTGGTGTCGGTGCTGCAGAATGTGATGTTGTTGCTGTAGAATGTGGTGTCGGTGCTGAACAATGTTGTGTCGGTGCTGAACAATGTTGTGTCGGTGCTGCACAATGTGGTGTCAGTGGAGCACAATGTGATGTTGGTGTGGCACAATGTGGTGTCGGTGCGGCACATTGTGGTGTCGGTGCTGCACAATGTGGTGTCAGTGTTGTAAAATGTGGTGTCGGTGCTGCACAATGTGGTGTCGGTGCTGCACAACGTGATGTCGGTACTGCACAATGTGGTGTCAGTGCTGTACAATGTGGTGTCGGTGCTGCACAATGTGGTGTCAGTGCTGTACAATGTGGTGTCGGTGATGCACAATGTGGTGTCAGTGCTGTACAATGTGATGTCGGTACTGCACAACGAGGTGTCAGTGCTGCAAAATGTGGTGTCGGTGCTGCACAATGTGGTGTCGGTGCTGCACAACGTGGTGTCGGTGCTGCACAATGTGGTGTCAGTGCTGTACAATGTGGTGTCGGTGCTGCACAATGTGGTGTCGGTGCTGCACAATGTGATGTCGGTGCTGCACAATGTGGTGTCGGTGCTGTACAATGTGGTGTCGGTGCTGAACAATGAGGTGTCGGTGCTGCACAATGTGTTGTCGGTGCTGCACAATATGGTATCGGTGCTGCACGATGTGATGTTGGGTCTGCACAATGTGGTGTCAGTGGAGCACAATGTGATGTTGGTGCTGTACAATATGGTGTCGAGGCTGTACAATGTGGTGTCGGTGTTTAACAATGTGGTGTCGGTGCTGCACAATGTGGTGTCAGTACTGCACAGTGTGGTGTCGGTGGTGCACAATGTGATGTTGGTGCTGCACAATGTGGTGTCGATGGTGCACAATGTGGTGTAGGTGCTGTACAATGTGGTGTCGATGCGGCACAATGTGGTGTCGGTGCTGCACAATGTGGTGTCGGTGCTGAACAATGCGATGTTGGTGCTGCACGATGTGGTGTTGTTGCGGCACAATGTGATGTTGATGCTGCACAATGAGGTGTCGGTGCGGCACAATGTGGTGTCGGTGCTGCACAATGTGGTGTCAGTACTGCACAGTGTCGTGTCGGTGGTGCACAATATGATGTCGGTGCTGCACAATGTGGTGTCGGTGCTGAACGATGTGATGTTGGTGCTGCACAATGTGGTGTCGGTGGTGCACAATGTGATGTCTGTGCTGTACAATGTGGTGTCGGTGTTGCACAATGTGGTGTCAGTGCTGTAAAATGTGGTGTCGGTGCTGCACAATGTGGTGTCGGTGGTGCACAATGTGATGTCGGTGCTGCACAATGTGGTGTCGGTGCTGAACAATGTGATTTTGGTGCTGCACAATGTGGTGTCGGTGGTGCACAATGTGACGTCTGTGCTGTAAAATGTGGTGTCGGTGCTGCATAATGTGGTGTCGGTGCTGCACAATGTGGTGTCGGTGCTGAAGAATGTGATGTTGGTGCTGCACAAAGTGGTGTCAGTGCTGTACAATGTGGTGTCGGTGCTGCACAATGTGGTGTCAGTGCTGTACAATGTGGTGTCGGTGCGGCACAATGTTATGTCGGTGCTGCACAATATCGTGTCGCTGCCTCACAATGTTGTGTCAGTCCTGTACAATGTGGTGTCAGTGCTGCACAATGTGGTGTCGGTGCTGAACAATGTGGTGTCAGTGCAGTACAATGAGGTGTCGGTGCTGCACAATGTGATGTTGGTGCTGTACAATATGGTGTCGAGGCTGTACAATGTGGTGTCGGTGTTTAACAATGTGGTGTTGGTGCTGCACAATGTGGTGTCGGTGCTGAACAATGTGATGTTGGTGCTGTACAATGTGGTGTCGGTGCTGAACAATGTGGTGTCAGTGCAGTACAATGTGGTGTCGGTGCTGTACAATGTGGTGTCGGTGCTGCACAATGTGGTGTCGGTGCTGTACAATGTGGTGTCGGTGCTGCACAATGTTATGTCGGTGCTGCACAATATCGTGTCGCTGCCTCACAATGTTGTGTCTGTCCTGTACAATGTGGTGTCAGTGCTGCACAATGTGGTGTCGGTGCTGAACAATGTGGTGTCAGTGCAGTACAATGAGGAGTCGGTGCTGCAAAATGTGGTGTCGGTGCTGCACAATGTGATGTTGGTGCTGCACAATGTGGTGTCGGTGCTGCAGAATGTGATGTTGTTGCTGTAGAATGTGGTGTCGGTGCTGAAGAATGTTGTGTCGGTGCTGAACAATGTTGTGTCGGTGCTGCAAAATGTGGTGTCAGTGGAGCACAATGTGATGTTGGTGTGGCACAATGTGGTGTCGGTGCGGCACATTGTGGTGTCGGTGCTGCACAATGTGGTGTCAGTGTTGTAAAATGTGGTGTCGGTGCTGCACAATGTGGTGTCGGTGCTGCACAACGTGATGTCGGTACTGCACAATGTGGTGTCAGTGCTGTACAATGTGGTGTCGGTGCTGCACAATGTGGTGTCAGTGCTGTACAATGTGGTGTCGGTGATGCACAATGTGGTGTCAGTGCTGTACAATGTGATGTCGGTGTTGAACAATGTGATGTTGGTGCTGCACAATGTGATGTTGGTGCTGCACAATGTGGTGTCGGTGCTGCACAATGTGCTGTCGGTGCGGCACAATGTGATGTCGGTGCTGCAAAATGTGGTGTCGGTGCAGAACAATGTGATGTTGGTGCTGTACAATGAGGTGTCGGTGCTGCAAAATGTGGTGTCGGTGCTGCACAATGTGGTGTCGGTGCTGCACAATGTGGTGTCGGTGCTGCACAATGTGCTGTCAGTGCTGTACAATGTGGTGTCGGTGCTGCACAATGTGGTGTCGGTGCTGCACAATGTGATGTCGGTGCTGCACAATGTGGTGTCGGTGCTGTACAATGTGGTGTCGGTGCTGAACAATGTGGTGTCAGTGCAGTACAATGTGGTGTCGGTGCTGTACAATGTGGTGTCGGTGCTGCACAATGTGGTGTCGGTGGGGTAGAATGTGGTGTCGGTGCTGTACAATGTGGTGTCGGTGCTGCACAATGTTATGTCGGTGCTGCACAATATCGTGTCGCTGCCTCACAATGTTGTGTCAGTCCTGTACAATGTGGTGTCAGTGCTGCACAATGTGGTGTCGGTGCTGAACAATGTGGTGTCAGTGCAGTACAATGAGGTGTCGGTGCTGCACAATGTGATGTTGGTGCTGTACAATATGGTGTCGAGGCTGTACAATGTGGTGTCGGTGTTTAACAATGTGGTGTTGGTGCTGCACAATGTGGTGTCGGTGCTGAACAATGTGATGTTGGTGCTGTACAATGTGGTGTCGGTGCTGAACAATGTGGTGTCAGTGCAGTACAATGTGGTGTCGGTGCTGTACAATGTGGTGTCGGTGCTGCACAATGTGGTGTCGGTGGGGTAGAATGTGGTGTCGGTGCTGTACAATGTGGTGTCGGTGCTGCACAATGTTATGTCGGTGCTGCACAATATCGTGTCGCTGCCTCACAATGTTGTGTCAGTCCTGTACAATGTGGTGTCAGTGCTGCACAATGTGGTGTCGGTGCTGAACAATGTGGTGTCAGTGCAGTACAATGAGGAGTCGGTGCTGCAAAATGTGGTGTCGGTGCTGCACAATGTGGTGTCGGTGCTGCACAATGTGGTGTCGGTTCTGCACAATGTGGTGTCAGTGCTGTACAATGTGGTGTCGTTGCTGCACAATGTGGTGTCGGTGCTGCACAATGAGATGTCGGTGCTGCACAATGTGGTGTCAGTGCTGTACAATGTGGTGTCAGTGCTGCACAATGTGGTGTCAGTGCAGTATAATGTGGTGTCGGTGCTGTACAATGTGGTGTCGGTGCTGCACAATGTGGTGTCGGTGGGGTAGAATGTGGTGTCGCTGCTGTACAATATGGTGTCGGTGCTGCACAATGTGGTGTTGGTGGGGTAGAATGTGGTGTCGCTGCTGTACAATGTGGTGTCGGTGCTGCACAATGTGATGTCGGTGCTGCCCAATGAGATGTCGGTGCTGCACAATGTGGTGTCAGTGATGTACAATGTGGTGTCTGTGATGCAGAATGTGACGTTGGTGCTGCACAATGTTGTGTCGGTGCTGAACAATGTTGTGTCGGTGCTGCACAATGTGGTATCGGTGCTGCACAATGTGATGTTGGTGCTGTACAATATGGTGTCGAGGCTGTACAATGTGGTGTCGGTGTTTAACAATGTGGTGTTGGTGCTGCACAATGTGGTGTCGGTGCTGAACAATGTGATGTTGGTGCTGAACAATGTTGCGTCGGTGCTGCACAATGTGGTGTCAGTGGAGCACAATGTGATGTTGGTGCTGCACAAAGTGGTGTCGGTGCGGCACATTGTGGTGTCGGTGCTGCACAATGTGGAGTCGGTGCGGCACAATGTGGTGTCGTTGCTGAACATTGTGATGTCGATGCTGCACAATGTGGTGTCTGTGCGGCACAATGTGGTGTCGATGCTGAACAATGTAATGTCGGTGCTGCACAATGTGGTGTCGGTGCGGCACAATGTGGTGTCGGTGCTGCACAATGTGGTGTCAGTACCGCACAGTGTGGTGTCGGTGGTGCACAATGTGATGTTGGTGCTGCACAATGTGGTGTCGATGGTGCACAATGTGGTGTCGGTGCTGTACAATGTGGTGTCGATGCGGCACAATGTGGTGTCGGTGCTGCACAATGTGGTGTCGGTGCTGAACAATGTGATGTTGGTGCTGCACAATGTGGTGTTGTTGCGGCACAATGTGATGTTGATGCTGCACAATGAGGTGTCGGTGCGGCACAATGTGGTGTCAGTACTGCACAGTGTGGTGTCGGTGGTGCACAATATGATGTCGGTGCTGCACAATGTGGTGTCGGTGCTGAACGATGTGATGTTGGTGCTGCACAATGTGGTGTCGGTGGTGCACAATGTGATGTCTGTGCTGTACAATGTGGTGTCGGTGTTGCACAATGTGGTGTCAGTGCTGTAAAATGTGGTGTCGGTGCTGCACAATGTGGTGTCGGTGGTGCACAATGTGATGTCGGTGCTGCACAATGTGGTGTCGGTGCTGAACAATGTGATGTTGGTGCTGCACAATGTGGTGTCGGTGGTGCACAATGTGATGTCTGTGCTGTAAAATGTGGTGTCGGTGCTGCATAATGTGGTGTCGGTGCTGCACAATGTGGTGTCGGTGCTGAAGAATGTGATGTTGGTGCTGCACAAAGTGGTGTCAGTGCTGTACAATGTGGTGTCGGTGCTGCACAATGTGGTGTCAGTGCTGTACAATGTGGTGTCGGTGCGGCACAATGTGATGTAGGTGCTGCAAAATGTGGTGTCGGTGCTGCACAATGTGGTGTCGGTGCTGCACAACGTGATGTCGGTGCTGCACAATGTGGTGTCAGTGCTGTACAATGTGGTGTCGGTGCGGCACAATGTGATGTAGGTGCTGCAAAATGTGGTGTCGGTGCGGAACAATGTGATGTTGGTGCTGCACAATGAGGTGTCGGTGCTGCAAAATGTGGTTTCGGTGCTGCACAATGTGGTGTCGGTGCTGAAGAATGTGATGTTGGTGCTGCACAAAGTGGTGTCAGTGCTGTACAATGTCGTGTCGGTGCTGCACAATGTGGTGTCGGTGCTGCACAATGTGATGTCGGTGCTGCACAATGTGGTGTCAGTGCTGTAAAATGTGGTGTCGGTGCAGCACAATGTGGTGTCGGTGCTGCACAACGTGATGTCGGTGCTGCACAATGTGGTGTCGGTGCTGCACAATGTGATGTTCGGTGCTGAACAATGTGATGTTGGTGCTGCACAATGTGATGTTGGTGCTGCACAATGTGGTGTCAGTGCTGCACAATGTGGTGTCGGTGCGGCACAATTTGATGTCGGTGTTGCAAAATGTGGTGGTGCGGAACAATGTGATGTTGGTGCTGCACAATGAGGTGTCGGTGCTGCAAAATGTGGTGTCGGTGCTGCACAATGTTGTGTCAGTACTGCACAATGTGGTGTCGGTGCAGCACAATGTGATGTCGTTGCTGCACAATGTGGTGTCGGTGCTGCACAATGTGGTGTCAGTGCAGTATAATGTGGTGTCGGTGCTGTACAATGTGGTGTCGGTGCTGCACAATGTGGTGTTGGTGGGGCACAATGTATTGTCGCTGCTGTACAATGTGGTGTCGGTGCTGCACAATGTGGTGTCAGTGCTGTAAAATGTGGTGTCGGTGCTGCACAATGTGGTGTCGGTGCTGCACAACGTGATGTCGGTGCTGCACAATGTGGTGTCAGTGCTGTACAATGTGGTGTCGGTGCTGCACAATGTGGTGTCAGTGCTGTACAATGTGGTATCGGTGCTGCACAATGTGGTGTCAGTGCTGTACAATGTGGTGTCGGTGCTGCACAATGTGGTGTCGGTGCTGGACATGTGATCTTGGTACTGCACAATGTGATGTTGGTGCTGCACAATGTGATGTTGGTGCTGCACAATGTGGTGTCGGTGCTGCACAATGTGGTGTCGGTGCGGCACAATGTGATGTCGGTGCTGCAAAAGGTGGTGTCGGTGCGGAACAATGTGATGTTGGTGCTGCACAATGAGGTGTCGGTGCTGCAAAATGTGGTGTCGGTGCTGCACAATGTGGTGTCGGTGCTGCACAATGTGGTGTCGGTGCTGCACAATGTGGTGTCGTTGCTGTACAATGTGGTGTCGGTGCTGCACAATGTGGTGTCGGTGCTGTACAATGTGGTGTCGGTGCTGCACAATGTGGTGTCGGTGGGGTAGAATGTGGTGTCGCTGCTGTACAATGTGGTGTCGGTGCTGCACAATATGGTGTTGGTGCGGTAGAATGTGGTGTCGCTGCTGTACAATGTGGTGTCGGTGGTGCACAATGTGATGTCGGTGCTGCAAAAGGTGGTGTCGGTGCGGAACAATGTGATGTTGGTGCTGCACAATGAGGTGTCGGTGCTGCAAAATGTGGTGTCGGTGCTGCACAATGTGGTGTCGGTGCTGCACAATGTGGTGTCGGTGCTGCACAATGTGGTGTCGTTGCTGTACAATGTGGTGTCGGGTCTGCACAATGTGGTGTCGGTGCTGTACAATGTGGTGTCGGTGCTGCACAATGTGGTGTCGGTGGGGTAGAATGTGGTGTCGCTGCTGTACAATGTGGTGTCGGTGGTGCACAATGTGATGTCGGTGCTGCCCAATGAGATGTCGGTGCTGCACAATGTGGTGTCAGTGATGTACAATGTGGTGTCAGTGCTGCAGAATGTGATGTTGGTGCTGCACAATGTTGTGTCGGTGCTGCACAATGTGGTGTCGGTGCTGTACAATGTGGTGTCGGTGCAGCACAATGTGGTGTCGGTGGGGTAGAATGTGGTGTCGCTGCTGTACAATGTGGTGTCGGTGGTGCACAATGTGATGTCGGTGCTGCCCAATGAGATGTCGGTGCTGCACAATGTGGTGTCAGTGATGTACAATGTGGTGTCAGTGCTGCAGAATGTGATGTTGGTGCTGCACAATGTTGTGTCGGTGCTGAACAATGTTGTGTCGGTGCTGCACAATGTGGTATCGGTGCTGCACAATGTGATGTTGGTGCTGTACAATATGGTGTCGAGGCTGTACAATGTGGTGTCGGTGTTTAACAATGTGGTGTTGGTGCTGCACAATGTGGGGTCGGTGCTGAACAATGTGATGTTGGTGCTGAACAATGTTGTGTCGGTGCTGCACAATGTGGTGTCAGTGGAGCACAATGTGATGTTGGTGCTGTACAAAGTGGTGTCGCTGCCTCACAATGTTGTGTCAGTCCTGTACAATGTGGTGTCAGTGCTGCACAATGTGGTGTCGGTGCTGAACAATGTGGTGTCAGTGCAGTACAATGAGGAGTCGGTGCTGCAAAATGTGGTGTCGGTGCTGCACAATGTGGTGTCGGTGCTGCACAATGTGGTGTCGGTTCTGCACAATGTGGTGTCAGTGCTGTACAATGTGGTGTCGTTGCTGCACAATGTGGTGTCGGTGCTGCACAATGAGATGTCGGTGCTGCACAATGTGGTGTCAGTGCTGTACAATGTGGTGTCAGTGCTGCACAATGTGGTGTCAGTGCAGTATAATGTGGTGTCGGTGCTGTACAATGTGGTGTCGGTGCTGCACAATGTGATGTCGGTGCTGCCCAATGAGATGTCGGTGCTGCACAATGTGGTGTCAGTGATGTACAATGTGGTGTCAGTGATGCAGAATGTGACGTTGGTGCTGCACAATGTTGTGTCGGTGCTGAACAATGTTGTGTCGGTGCTGCACAATGTGGTATCGGTGCTGCACAATGTGATGTTGGTGCTGTACAATATGGTGTCGAGGCTGTACAATGTGGTGTCGGTGTTTAACAATGTGGTGTTGGTGCTGCACAATGTGGTGTCGGTGCTGAACAATGTGATGTTGGTGCTGAACAATGTTGCGTCGGTGCTGCACAATGTGGTGTCAGTGGAGCACAATGTGATGTTGGTGCTGCACAAAGTGGTGTCGGTGCGGCACATTGTGGTGTCGGTGCTGCACAATGTGGAGTCGGTGCGGCACAATGTGGTGTCGTTGCTGAACATTGTGATGTCGATGCTGCACAATGTGGTGTCTGTGCGGCACAATGTGGTGTCGATGCTGAACAATGTAATGTCGGTGCTGCACAATGTGATGTTGGTGCTGCACAATGTGGTGTCGGTGCTGCACAATGTGGTGTCGGTTCTGCACAATGTGGTGTCAGTGCTGTACAATGTGGTGTCGTTGCTGCACAATGTGGTGTCGGTGCTGCACAATGAGATGTCGGTGCTGCACAATGTGGTGTCAGTGCTGTACAATGTGGTGTAGGTGCTGCACAATGTGGTGTCAGTGCAGTATAATGTGGTGTCGGTGCTGTACAATGTGGTGTCGGTGCTGCACAATGTGATGTCGGTGCTGCACAATGTGGTGTCTGTGCGGCACAATGTGGTGTCGATGCTGAACAATGTAATGTCGGTGCTGCACAATGTGATGTTGGTGCTGCACAATGTGGTGTCGGTGCTGCACAATGTGGTGTCGGTTCTGCACAATGTGGTGTCAGTGCTGTACAATGTGGTGTCGTTGCTGCACAATGTGGTGTCGGTGCTGCACAATGAGATGTCGGTGCTGTACAATGTGGTGTCGTTGCTGTACAATGTGGTGTCAGTGCTGCACAATGTGGTGTCAGTGCAGTATAATGTGGTGTCGGTGCTGTACAATGTGGTGTCGGTGCTGCACAATGTGATGTCGGTGCTGCCCAATGAGATGTCGGTGCTGCACAATGTGGTGTCAGTGATGTACAATGTGGTGTCAGTGATGCAGAATGTGACGTTGGTGCTGCACAATGTTGTGTCGGTGCTGAACAATGTTGTGTCGGTGCTGCACAATGTGGTATCGGTGCTGCACAATGTGATGTTGGTGCTGTACAATATGGTGTCGAGGCTGTACAATGTGGTGTCGGTGTTTAACAATGTGGTGTTGGTGCTGCACAATGTGGTGTCGGTGCTGAACAATGTGATGTTGGTGCTGAACAATGTTGCGTCGGTGCTGCACAATGTGGTGTCAGTGATGTACAATGTGGTGTCAGTGCTGCACAATGTGGTGTCAGTGCTGTACAATGTGGTGTCGGTGCTGCACAATGTGGTGTCGGTGCTGGACAATGTGATGTTGGTGCTGAACAATGTGATGTTGGTGCTGCACAATGTGATGTTGGTGCTGCACAATGTGGTGTCGGTGCTGCACAATGTGGTGTCGGTGCGGCACAATGTGATGTCGGTGCTGCAAAAGGTGGTGTCGGTGCGGAACAATGTGATGTTGGTGCTGCACAATGAGGTGTCGGTGCTGCAAAATGTGGTGTCGGTGCTGCACAATGTGGTGTCGGTGCTGCACAATGTGGTGTCAGTGCTGTAAAATGTGGTGTCGGTGCTGCACAATGTGGTGTCGGTGCTGCACAACGTGATGTCGGTGCTGCACAATGTGGTGTCAGTGCTGTACAATGTGGTGTCGGTGCTGCACAATGTGGTGTCAGTGCTGTACAATGTGGTATCGGTGCTGCACAATGTGGTGTCAGTGCTGTACAATGTGGTGTCGGTGCTGCACAATGTGGTGTCGGTGCTGGACATGTGATCTTGGTACTGCACAATGTGATGTTGGTGCTGCACAATGTGATGTTGGTGCTGCACAATGTGGTGTCGGTGCTGCACAATGTGGTGTCGGTGCGGCACAATGTGATGTCGGTGCTGCAAAAGGTGGTGTCGGTGCGGAACAATGTGATGTTGGTGCTGCACAATGAGGTGTCGGTGCTGCAAAATGTGGTGTCGGTGCTGCACAATGTGGTGTCGGTGCTGCACAATGTGGTGTCGGTGCTGCACAATGTGGTGTCGTTGCTGTACAATGTGGTGTCGGTGCTGCACAATGTGGTGTCGGTGCTGTACAATGTGGTGTCGGTGCTGCACAATGTGGTGTCGGTGGGGTAGAATGTGGTGTCGCTGCTGTACAATGTGGTGTCGGTGCTGCACAATATGGTGTTGGTGCGGTAGAATGTGGTGTCGCTGCTGTACAATGTGGTGTCGGTGGTGCACAATGTGATGTCGGTGCTGCAAAAGGTGGTGTCGGTGCGGAACAATGTGATGTTGGTGCTGCACAATGAGGTGTCGGTGCTGCAAAATGTGGTGTCGGTGCTGCACAATGTGGTGTCGGTGCTGCACAATGTGGTGTCGGTGCTGCACAATGTGGTGTCGTTGCTGTACAATGTGGTGTCGGGTCTGCACAATGTGGTGTCGGTGCTGTACAATGTGGTGTCGGTGCTGCACAATGTGGTGTCGGTGGGGTAGAATGTGGTGTCGCTGCTGTACAATGTGGTGTCGGTGGTGCACAATGTGATGTCGGAGCTGCCCAATGAGATGTCGGTGCTGCACAATGTGGTGTCAGTGATGTACAATGTGGTGTCAGTGCTGCAGAATGTGATGTTGGTGCTGCACAATGTTGTGTCGGTGCTGCACAATGTGGTGTCGGTGCTGTACAATGTGGTGTCGGTGCAGCACAATGTTGTGTCGGTGGGGTAGAATGTGGTGTCGCTGCTGTACAATGTGGTGTCGGTGGTGCACAATGTGATGTCGGTGCTGCCCAATGAGATGTCGGTGCTGCACAATGTGGTGTCAGTGATGTACAATGTGGTGTCAGTGCTGCAGAATGTGATGTTGGTGCTGCACAATGTTGTGTCGGTGCTGAACAATGTTGTGTCGGTGCTGCACAATGTGGTATCGGTGCTGCACAATGTGATGTTGGTGCTGTACAATATGGTGTCGAGGCTGTACAATGTGGTGTCGGTGTTTAACAATGTGGTGTTGGTGCTGCACAATGTGGGGTCGGTGCTGAACAATGTGATGTTGGTGCTGAACAATGTTGTGTCGGTGCTGCACAATGTGGTGTCAGTGGAGCACAATGTGATGTTGGTGCTGCACAAAGTGGTGTCGCTGCCTCACAATGTTGTGTCAGTCCTGTACAATGTGGTGTCAGTGCTGCACAATGTGGTGTCGGTGCTGAACAATGTGGTGTCAGTGCAGTACAATGAGGAGTCGGTGCTGCAAAATGTGGTGTCGGTGCTGCACAATGTGGTGTCGGTGCTGCACAATGTGGTGTCGGTTCTGCACAATGTGGTGTCAGTGCTGTACAATGTGGTGTCGTTGCTGCACAATGTGGTGTCGGTGCTGCACAATGAGATGTCGGTGCTGCACAATGTGGTGTCAGTGCTGTACAATGTGGTGTCAGTGCTGCACAATGTGGTGTCAGTGCAGTATAATGTGGTGTCGGTGCTGTACAATGTGGTGTCGGTGCTGCACAATGTGATGTCGGTGCTGCCCAATGAGATGTCGGTGCTGCACAATGTGGTGTCAGTGATGTACAATGTGGTGTCAGTGATGCAGAATGTGACGTTGGTGCTGCACAATGTTGTGTCGGTGCTGAACAATGTTGTGTCGGTGCTGCACAATGTGGTATCGGTGCTGCACAATGTGATGTTGGTGCTGTACAATATGGTGTCGAGGCTGTACAATGTGGTGTCGGTGTTTAACAATGTGGTGTTGGTGCTGCACAATGTGGTGTCGGTGCTGAACAATGTGATGTTGGTGCTGAACAATGTTGCGTCGGTGCTGCACAATGTGGTGTCAGTGGAGCACAATGTGATGTTGGTGCTGCACAAAGTGGTGTCGGTGCGGCACATTGTGGTGTCGGTGCTGCACAATGTGGAGTCGGTGCGGCACAATGTGGTGTCGTTGCTGAACATTGTGATGTCGATGCTGCACAATGTGGTGTCTGTGCGGCACAATGTGGTGTCGATGCTGAACAATGTAATGTCGGTGCTGCACAATGTGATGTTGGTGCTGCACAATGTGGTGTCGGTGCTGCACAATGTGGTGTCGGTTCTGCACAATGTGGTGTCAGTGCTGTACAATGTGGTGTCGTTGCTGCACAATGTGGTGTCGGTGCTGCACAATGAGATGTCGGTGCTGCACAATGTGGTGTCAGTGCTGTACAATGTGGTGTCAGTGCTGCACAATGTGGTGTCAGTGCAGTATAATGTGGTGTCGGTGCTGTACAATGTGGTGTCGGTGCTGCACAATGTGATGTCGGTGCTGCACAATGTGGTGTCTGTGCGGCACAATGTGGTGTCGATGCTGAACAATGTAATGTCGGTGCTGCACAATGTGATGTTGGTGCTGCACAATGTGGTGTCGGTGCTGTACAATGTGGTGTCGTTGCTGTACAATGTGGTGTCAGTGCTGCACAATGTGGTGTCAGTGCAGTATAATGTGGTGTCGGTGCTGTACAATGTGGTGTCGGTGCTGCACAATGTGATGTCGGTGCTACCCAATGAGATGTCGGTGCTGCACAATGTGGTGTCAGTGATGTACAATGTGGTGTCAGTGATGCAGAATGTGACGTTGGTGCTGCACAATGTTGTGTCGGTGCTGAACAATGTTGTGTCGGTGCTGCACAATGTGGTATCGGTGCTGCACAATGTGATGTTGGTGCTGTACAATATGGTGTCGAGGCTGTACAATGTGGTGTCGGTGTTTAACAATGTGGTGTTGGTGCTGCACAATGTGGTGTCGGTGCTGAACAATGTGATGTTGGTGCTGAACAATGTTGCGTCGGTGCTGCACAATGTGGTGTCAGTGATGTACAATGTGGTGTCAGTGCTGCACAATGTGGTGTCAGTGCTGTACAATGTGGTGTCGGTGCTGCACAATGTGGTGTCGGTGCTGGACAATGATATGTTGGTGCTGAACAATGTGATGTTGGTGCTGCACAATGTGATGTTGGTGCTGCACAATGTGGTGTCGGTGCTGCACAATGTGGTGTCGGTGCGGCACAATGTGATGTCGGTGCTGCAAAAGGTGGTGTCGGTGCGGAACAATGTGATGTTGGTGCTGCACAATGAGGTGTCGGTGCTGCAAAATGTGGTGTCGGTGCTGCACAATGTGGTGTCGGTGCTGCACAATGTGGTGTCGGTGCTGCACAATGTGGTGTCGTTGCTGTACAATGTGGTGTCGGTGCTGCACAATGTGGTGTCGGTGCTGTACAATGTGGTGTCGGTGCTGCACAATGTGGTGTCGGTGGGGTAGAATGTGGTGTCGCTGCTGTACAATGTGGTGTCGGTGCTGCACAATATGGTGTTGGTGCGGTAGAATGTGGTGTCGCTGCTGTACAATGTGGTGTCGGTGGTGCACAATGTGATGTCGGTGCTGCAAAAGGTGGTGTCGGTGCGGAACAATGTGATGTTGGTGCTGCACAATGAGGTGACGGTGCTGCAAAATGTGGTGTCGGTGCTGCACAATGTGGTGTCGGTGCTGCACAATGTGGTGTCGGTGTTGCACAATGTGGTGTCGTTGCTGTACAATGTGGTGTCGGTGCTGCACAATGTGGTGTCGGTGCTGTACAATGTGGTGTCGGTGCTGCACAATGTGGTGTCGGTGGGGTAGAATGTGGTGTCGCTGCTGTACAATGTGGTGTCGGTGGTGCACAATGTGATGTTGGTGCTGCCCAATGAGATGTCGGTGCTGCACAATGTGGTGTCAGTGATGTACAATGTGGTGTCAGTGCTGCAGAATGTGATGTTGGTGCTGCACAATGTTGTGTCGGTGCTGCACAATGTGGTGTCGGTGCTGTACAATGTGGTGTCGGTGGTGCACAATGTGATGTCGGTGCTGCCCAATGAGATGTCGGTGCTGCACAATGTGGTGTCAGTGATGTACAATGTGGTGTCAGTGCTGCAGAATGTGATGTTGGTGCTGCACAATGTTGTGTCGGTGCTGCACAATGTGGTATCGGTGCTGCACAATGTGATGTTGGTGCTGTACAATATGGTGTCGAGGCTGTACAATGTGGTGTCGGTGTTTAACAATGTGGTGTTGGTGCTGCACAATGTGGGGTGGGTGCTGAACAATGTGATGTTGGTGCTGAACAATGTTGTGTCGGTGCTGCACAATGTGGTGTCAGTGGAGCACAATGTGATGTTGGTGCTGCACAAAGTGGTGTCGGTGCTGCACATTGTGGTGTCGGTGCTGCACAATGTGGAGTCGGTGCGGCACAATGTGGTGTCGTTGCTGAACATTGTGATGTCGATGCTGCACAATGTGGTGTCTGTGCGGCACAATGTGGTGTCGATGCTGAACAATGTAATGTCGGTGCTGCACAATGTGGTGTCGGTGCGACACAATGTCGTGTCGGTGCTGCACAATGTGGTGTCAGTACTGCACAGTGTGGTGTCGGTGGTGCACAATGTGATGTTGGTGCTGCACAATGTGGTGTCGGTGCTGTACAATGTGGTGTCGGTGCGGCTCAATGTGGTGTCGGTGCTGCACAATGTGGTGTCGGTGCTGAACAATGTGATGTTGGTGCTGCACAATGTGGTGTTGTTGCGGCACAATGTGATGTTGATGCTGCACAATGAGGTGTCAGTGCGGCACAATGTGGTGTCGGTGCTGCACAATGTGGTGTCAGTACTGCACAGTGTGGTGTCGGTGGTGCACAATGTGATGTCGGTGCTGCACAATGTGGTGTCGGTGCTGAACAATGTGATGTTGGTGCTGCACAATGTGGTGTCGGTGGTGCACAATGTGATGTCTGTGCTGTACAATGTGGTGTCGGTGTTGCACAATGTGGTGTCAGTGCTGTAAAATGTGGTGTCGGTGCTGCACAATGTGGTGTCGGTGGTGCACAACGTGATGTCGGTGCTGCACAATGTGGTGTCGGTGCTGAACAATGTGATGTTGGTGCTGCACAATGTGGTGTCGGTGGTGCACAATGTGATGTCTGTGCTGTACAATGTGGTGTCGGTGCTGCACAATGTGGTGTCGGTGCTGCACAATGTGGTGTCGGTGCTGAAGAATGTGATGTTGGTGCTGCACAAAGTGGTGTCAGTGCTGCACAATGTGGTGTCGGTGCTGTACAATGTGGTGTCGGTGCTGAACAATGTGGTGTCAGTGCAGTACAATGTGGTGTCGGTGCTGTACAATGTGGTGTCGGTGCTGCACAATGTGGTGTCGGTGGGGTAGAATGTGGTGTCGGTGCTGTGCAATGTGGTGTCGGTGCTGCACAATGTGATGTCGGTGCTGCACAATATCGTGTCGCTGCCTCACAATGTTGTGTCAGTCCTGTACAATGTGGTGTCAGTGCTGCACAATGTGGTGTCGCTGCTGCACAATGTGGTGTCGGTGCTGCACAATGTGGTGTCGGTGCTGCACAATGTGGTGTCGGTGCTGCACAATGTGGTGTCGGTTCTGCACAATGTGGTGTCAGTGCTGTACAATGTGGTGTCGTTGCTGCACAATGTGGTGTCGGTGCTGCACAATGAGATGTCGGTGCTGCACAATGTGGTGTCAGTGCTGTACAATGTGGTGTCAGTGCTGCACAATGTGGTGTCAGTGCAGTATAATGTGGTGTCGGTGCTGTACAATGTGGTGTCGGTGCTGCACAATGTGGTGTCGGTGGGGTAGAATGTGGTGTCGCTGCTGTACAATATGGTGTCGGTGCTGCACAATATGGTGTTGGTGGGGTAGAATGTGGTGTCGCTGCTGTACAATGTGGTGTCGGTGCTGCACAATGTGATGTCGGTGCTGCCCAATGAGATGTCGGTGCTGCACAATGTGGTGTCAGTGATGTACAATGTGGTGTCAGTGATGCAGAATGTGACGTTGGTGCTGCACAATGTTGTGTCGGTGCTGAACAATGTTGTGTCGGAGCTGCACAATGTGGTATCGGTGCTGCACAATGTGATGTTGGTGCTGTACAATATGGTGTCGAGGCTGTACAATGTGGTGTCGGTGTTTAACAATGTGGTGTTGGTGCTGCACAATGTGGTGTCGGTGCTGAACAATGTGATGTTGGTGCTGAACAATGTTGCGTCGGTGCTGCACAATGTGGTGTCAGTGGAGCACAATGTGATGTTGGTGCTGCACAAAGTGGTGTCGGTGCGGCACATTGTGGTGTCGGTGCTGCACAATGTGGAGTCGGTGCGGCACAATGTGGTGTCGTTGCTGAACATTGTGATGTCGATGCTGCACAATGTGGTGTCTGTGCGGCACAATGTGGTGTCGATGCTGAACAATGTAATGTCAGTGCTGCACAATGTGGTGTCGGTGCGGCACAATGTGGTGTCGGTGCTGCACAATGTGGTGTCAATACTGCACAGTGTGGTGTCGGTGGTGCACAATGTGATGTTGGTGCTGCACAATGTGGTGTCGATGGTGCACAATGTGGTGTCGGTGCTGTACAATGTGGTGTCGGTGCGGCACAATGTGGTGTCGGTGCTGCACAATGTGGTGTCGGTGCTGAACAATGTGATGTTGGTGCTGCACAATGTGGTGTTGTTGCGGCACAATGTGATGTTGATGCTGCACAATGAGGTGTCGGTGCTGCACAATGTGTTGTCGGTGCTGCACAATGTGGTATCGGTGCTGCACGATGTGATGTTGGGTCTGCACAATGTGGTGTCAGTGGAGCACAATGTGATGTTGGTGCTGTACAATATGGTGTCGAGGCTGTACAATGTGGTGTCGGTGTTTAACAAAGTGGTGTTGGTGCTGCACAATGTGGTGTCGGTGCTGCACAATGTGGTGTCGGTGCTGCAGAATGTGATGTTGTTGCTGTAGAATGTGGTGTCGGTGCTGAACAATGTTGTGTCGGTGCTGAACAATGTTGTGTCGGTGCTGCACAATGTGGTGTCAGTGGAGCACAATGTGATGTTGGTGTGGCACAATGTGGTGTCGGTGCGGCACATTGTGGTGTCGGTGCTGCACAATGTGGTGTCAGTGTTGTAAAATGTGGTGTCGGTGCTGCACAATGTGGTGTCGGTGCTGCACAACGTGATGTCGGTACTGCACAATGTGGTGTCAGTGCTGTACAATGTGGTGTCGGTGCTGCACAATGTGGTGTCAGTGCTGTACAATGTGGTGTCGGTGATGCACAATGTGGTGTCAGTGCTGTACAATGTGATGTCGGTACTGCACAACGAGGTGTCAGTGCTGCAAAATGTGGTGTCGGTGCTGCACAATGTGGTGTCGGTGCTGCACAACGTGGTGTCGGTGCTGCACAATGTGGTGTCAGTGCTGTACAATGTGGTGTCGGTGCTGCACAATGTGGTGTCGGTGCTGCACAATGTGATGTCGGTGCTGCACAATGTGGTGTCGGTGCTGTACAATGTGGTGTCGGTGCTGAACAATGAGGTGTCGGTGCTGCACAATGTGTTGTCGGTGCTGCACAATATGGTATCGGTGCTGCACGATGTGATGTTGGGTCTGCACAATGTGGTGTCAGTGGAGCACAATGTGATGTTGGTGCTGTACAATATGGTGTCGAGGCTGTACAATGTGGTGTCGGTGTTTAACAATGTGGTGTCGGTGCTGCACAATGTGGTGTCAGTACTGCACAGTGTGGTGTCGGTGGTGCACAATGTGATGTTAGTGCTGCACAATGTGGTGTCGATGGTGCACAATGTGGTGTCGGTGCTGTACAATGTGGTGTCGATGCGGCACAATGTGGTGTCGGTGCTGCACAATGTGGTGTCGGTTCTGCACAATGTGGTGTCAGTGCTGTACAATGTGGTGTCGTTGCTGCACAATGTGGTGTCGGTGCTGCACAATGAGATGTCGGTGCTGCACAATGTGGTGTCAGTGCTGTACAATGTGGTGTCAGTGCTGCACAATGTGGTGTCAGTGCAGTATAATGTGGTGTCGGTGCTGTACAATGTGGTGTCGGTGCTGCACAATGTGATGTCGGTGCTGCCCAATGAGATGTCGGTGCTGCACAATGTGGTGTCAGTGATGTACAATGTGGTGTCAGTGATGCAGAATGTGACGTTGGTGCTGCACAATGTTGTGTCGGTGCTGAACAATGTTGTGTCGGTGCTGCACAATGTGGTATCGGTGCTGCACAATGTGATGTTGGTGCTGTACAATATGGTGTCGAGGCTGTACAATGTGGTGTCGGTGTTTAACAATGTGGTGTTGGTGCTGCACAATGTGGTGTCGGTGCTGAACAATGTGATGTTGGTGCTGAACAATGTTGCGTCGGTGCTGCACAATGTGGTGTCAGTGGAGCACAATGTGCTGTTGGTGCTGCACAAAGTGGTGTCGGTGCGGCACATTGTGGTGTCGGTGCTGCACAATGTGGAGTCGGTGCGGCACAATGTGGTGTCGTTGCTGAACATTGTGATGTCGATGCTGCACAATGTGGTGTCTGTGCGGCACAATGTGGTGTCGATGCTGAACAATGTAATGTCGGTGCTGCACAATGTGGTGTCGGTGCGGCACAATGTGGTGTCGGTGCTGCACAATGTGGTGTCAGTACTGCACAGTGTGGTGTCGGTGGTGCACAATGTGATGTTGGTGCTGCACAATGTGGTGTTGATGGTGCACAATGTGGTGTCGGTGCTGTACAATGTGGTGTCGATGCGGCACAATGTGGTGTCGGTGCTGCACAATGTGGTGTCGGTGGTGCACAATATGATGTCGGTGCTGCACAATGTGGTGTCGGTGCTGAACGATGTGATGTTGGTGCTGCACAATGTGGTGTCGGTGGTGCACAATGTGATGTCTGTGCTGTACAATGTGGTGTCGGTGTTGCACAATGTTGTGTCAGTGCTGTAAAATGTGGTGTCGGTGCTGCACAATGTGGTGTCGGTGGTGCACAATGTGATGTCGGTGCTGCACAATGTGGTGTCGGTGCTGAACAATGTGATGTTGGTGCTGCACAATGTGGTGTCGGTGGTGCACAATGTGATGTCTGTGCTGTAAAATGTGGTGTCGGTGCTGCATAATGTGGTGTCGGTGCTGCACAATGTGGTGTCGGTGCTGAAGAATGTGATGTTGGTGCTGCACAAAGTGGTGTCAGTGCTGTACAATGTGGTGTCGGTGCTGCACAATGTGGTGTCAGTGCTGTACAATGTGGTGTCGGTGCGGCACAATGTGATGTAGGTGCTGCAAAATGTGGTGTCGGTGCTGCACAATGTGGTGTCGGTGCTGCACAACGTGATGTCGGTGCTGCACAATGTGGTGTCAGTGCTGTACAATGTGGTGTCGGTGCGGCACAATGTGATGTAGGTGCTGCAAAATGTGGTGTCGGTGCGGAACAATGTGATGTTGGTGCTGCACAATGAGGTGTCGGTGCTGCAAAATGTGGTTTCGGTGCTGCACAATGTGGTGTCGGTGCTGAAGAATGTGATGTTGGTGCTGCACAAAGTGGTATCAGTGCTGTACAATGTCGTGTCGGTGCTGCACAATGTGGTGTCGGTGCTGCACAATGTGATGTCGGTGCTGCACAATGTGGTGTCAGTGCTGTAAAATGTGGTGTCGGTGCAGCACAATGTGGTGTCGGTGCTGCACAACGTGATGTCGGTGCTGCACAATGTGGTGTCGGTGCTGCACAATGTGATGTTCGGTGCTGAACAATGTGATGTTGGTGCTGCACAATGTGATGTTGGTGCTGCACAATGTGGTGTCAGTGCTGCACAATGTGGTGTCGGTGCGGCACAATTTGATGTCGGTGTTGCAAAATGTGGTGTCGGTGCGGAACAATGTGATGTTGGTGCTACACAATGAGGTGTCGGTGCTGCAAAATGTGGTGTCGGTGCTGCACAATGTGGTGTCAGTACTGCACAATGTGGTGTCTGTGCAGCACAATGTGATGTCGTTGCTGCACAATGTGGTGTCGGTGCTGCACAATGTGGTGTCAGTGCAGTATAATGTGGTGTCGGTGCTGTACAATGTGGTGTCGGTGCTGCACAATGTGGTGTTGGTGGGGCACAATGTATTGTCGCTGCTGTACAATGTGGTGTCGGTGCTGCACAATGTGGTGTCAGTGCTGTAAAATGTGGTGTCGGTGCTGCACAATGTGGTGTCGGTGCTGCACAACGTGATGTCGGTGCTGCACAATGTGGTGTCAGTGCTGTACAATGTGGTGTCGGTGCTGCACAATGTGGTGTCAGTGCTGTACAATGTGGTATCGGTGCTGCACAATGTGGTGTCAGTGCTGTACAATGTGGTGTCGGTGCTGCACAATGTGGTGTCGGTGCTGGACAATGTGATGTTGGTGCTGAACAATGTGATGTTGGTGCTGCACAATGTGATGTTGGTGCTGCACAATGTGGTGTCGGTGGTGCACAATGTGGTGTCGGTGCGGCACAATGTGATGTCGGTGCTGCAAAAGGTGGTGTCGGTGCGGAACAATGTGATGTTGGTGCTGCACAATGAGGTGTCGGTGCTGCACAATGTGGTGTCGGTGCTGCACAATGTGGTGTCGGTGCTGCACAATGTGGTGTCGGTGCTGCACAATGTGGTGTCGTTGCTGTACAATGTGGTGTCGGTGCTGCACAATGTGGTGTCGGTGCTGTACAATGTGGTGTCGGTGCTGCACAATGTGGTGTCGGTGGGGTAGAATGTGGTGTCGCTGCTGTACAATGTGGTGTCGGTGCTGCACAATATGGTGTTGGTGCGGTAGAATGTGGTGTCGCTGCTGTACAATGTGGTGTCGGTGGTGCACAATGTGATGTCGGTGCTGCAAAAGGTGGTGTCGGTGCGGAACAATGTGATGTTGGTGCTGCACAATGAGGTGACGGTGCTGCAAAATGTGGTGTCGGTGCTGCACAATGTGGTGTCGGTGCTGCACAATGTGGTGTCGGTGCTGCACAATGTGGTGTCGTTGCTGTACAATGTGGTGTCGGTGCTGCACAATGTGGTGTCGGTGCTGTACAATGTGGTGTCGGTGCTGCACAATGTGGTGTCGGTGGGGTAGAATGTGGTGTCGCTGCTGTACAATGTGGTGTCGGTGGTGCACAATGTGATGTTGGTGCTGCCCAATGAGATGTCGGTGCTGCACAATGTGGTGTCAGTGATGTACAATGTGGTGTCAGTGCTGCAGAATGTGGTGTCAGTGCAGTATAATGTGGTGTCAGTGCTGTACAATGTGGAGTCGGTGCGGCACAATGTGGTGTCGTTGCTGAACATTGTGATGTCGATGCTGCACAATGTGGTGTCTGTGCGGCACAATGTGGTGTCGATGCTGAACAATGTAATGTCGGTGCTGCACAATGTGGTGTCGGTGCGGCACAATGTGGTGTCGGTGCTGCACAATGTGGTGTCAGTACTGCACAGTGTGGTGTCGGTGGTGCACAATGTGATGTTGGTGCTGCACAATGTGGTGTTGATGGTGCACAATGTGGTGTCGGTGCTGTACAATGTGGTGTCGATGCGGCACAATGTGGTGTCGGTGCTGCACAATGTGGTGTCGGTGGTGCACAATATGATGTCGGTGCTGCACAATGTGGTGTCGGTGCTGAACGATGTGATGTTGGTGCTGCACAATGTGGTGTCGGTGGTGCACAATGTGATGTCTGTGCTGTACAATGTGGTGTCGGTGTTGCACAATGTTGTGTCAGTGCTGTAAAATGTGGTGTCGGTGCTGCACAATGTGGTGTCGGTGGTGCACAATGTGATGTCGGTGCTGCACAATGTGGTGTCGGTGCTGAACAATGTGATGTTGGTGCTGCACAATGTGGTGTCGGTGGTGCACAATGTGATGTCTGTGCTGTAAAATGTGGTGTCGGTGCTGCATAATGTGGTGTCGGTGCTGCACAATGTGGTGTCGGTGCTGAAGAATGTGATGTTGGTGCTGCACAAAGTGGTGTCAGTGCTGTACAATGTGGTGTCGGTGCTGCACAATGTGGTGTCAGTGCTGTACAATGTGGTGTCGGTGCGGCACAATGTGATGTAGGTGCTGCAAAATGTGGTGTCGGTGCTGCACAATGTGGTGTCGGTGCTGCACAACGTGATGTCGGTGCTGCACAATGTGGTGTCAGTGCTGTACAATGTGGTGTCGGTGCGGCACAATGTGATGTAGGTGCTGCAAAATGTGGTGTCGGTGCGGAACAATGTGATGTTGGTGCTGCACAATGAGGTGTCGGTGCTGCAAAATGTGGTTTCGGTGCTGCACAATGTGGTGTCGGTGCTGAAGAATGTGATGTTGGTGCTGCACAAAGTGGTGTCAGTGCTGTACAATGTCGTGTCGGTGCTGCACAATGTGGTGTCGGTGCTGCACAATGTGATGTCGGTGCTGCACAATGTGGTGTCAGTGCTGTAAAATGTGGTGTCGGTGCAGCACAATGTGGTGTTGGTGCTGCACAACGTGATGTCGGTGCTGCACAATGTGGTGTCGGTGCTGCACAATGTGATGTTCGGTGCTGAACAATGTGATGTTGGTGCTGCACAATGTGATGTTGGTGCTGCACAATGTGGTGTCAGTGCTGCACAATGTGGTGTCGGTGCGGCACAATTTGATGTCGGTGTTGCAAAATGTGGTGTCGGTGCGGAACAATGTGATGTTGGTGCTACACAATGAGGTGTCGGTGCTGCAAAATGTGGTGTCGGTGCTGCACAATGTGGTGTCAGTACTGCACAATGTGGTGTCTGTGCAGCACAATGTGATGTCGTTGCTGCACAATGTGGTGTCGGTGCTGCACAATGTGGTGTCAGTGCAGTATAATGTGGTGTCGGTGCTGTACAATGTGGTGTCGGTGCTGCACAATGTGGTGTTGGTGGGGCACAATGTATTGTCGCTGCTGTACAATGTGGTGTCGGTGCTGCACAATGTGGTGTCAGTGCTGTAAAATGTGGTGTCGGTGCAGCACAATGTGGTGTCGGTGCTGCACAACGTGATGTCGGTGCTGCACAATGTGGTGTCGGTGCTGCACAATGTGATGTTCGGTGCTGAACAATGTGATGTTGGTGCTGCACAATGTGATGTTGGTGCTGCACAATGTGGTGTCAGTGCTGCACAATGTGGTGTCGGTGCGGCACAATTTGATGTCGGTGTTGCAAAATGTGGTGTCGGTGCGGAACAATGTGATGTTGGTGCTACACAATGAGGTGTCGGTGCTGCAAAATGTGGTGTCGGTGCTGCACAATGTGGTGTCAGTACTGCACAATGTGGTGTCTGTGCAGCACAATGTGATGTCGTTGCTGCACAATGTGGTGTCGGTGCTGCACAATGTGGTGTCAGTGCAGTATAATGTGGTGTCGGTGCTGTACAATGTGGTGTCGGTGCTGCACAATGTGGTGTTGGTGGGGCACAATGTATTGTCGCTGCTGTACAATGTGGTGTCGGTGCTGCACAATGTGGTGTCAGTGCTGTAAAATGTGGTGTCGGTGCTGCACAATGTGGTGTCGGTGCTGCACAACGTGATGTCGGTGCTGCACAATGTGGTGTCAGTGCTGTACAATGTGGTGTCGGTGCTGCACAATGTGGTGTCAGTGCTGTACAATGTGGTATCGGTGCTGCACAATGTGGTGTCAGTGCTGTACAATGTGGTGTCGGTGCTGCACAATGTGGTGTCGGTGCTGGACAATGTGATGTTGGTGCTGAACAATGTGATGTTGGTGCTGCACAATGTGATGTTGGTGCTGCACAATGTGGTGTCGGTGGTGCACAATGTGGTGTCGGTGCGGCACAATGTGATGTCGGTGCTGCAAAAGGTGGTGTCGGTGCGGAACAATGTGATGTTGGTGCTGCACAATGAGGTGTCGGTGCTGCAAAATGTGGTGTCGGTGCTGCACAATGTGGTGTCGGTGCTGCACAATGTGGTGTCGGTGCTGCACAATGTGGTGTCGTTGCTGTACAATGTGGTGTCGGTGCTGCACAATGTGGTGTCGGTGCTGTACAATGTGGTGTCGGTGCTGCACAATGTGGTGTCGGTGGGGTAGAATGTGGTGTCGCTGCTGTACAATGTGGTGTCGGTGCTGCACAATATGGTGTTGGTGCGGTAGAATGTGGTGTCGCTGCTGTACAATGTGGTGTCGGTGGTGCACAATGTGATGTCGGTGCTGCAAAAGGTGGTGTCGGTGCGGAACAATGTGATGTTGGTGCTGCACAATGAGGTGACGGTGCTGCAAAATGTGGTGTCGGTGCTGCACAATGTGGTGTCGGTGCTGCACAATGTGGTGTCGGTGCTGCACAATGTGGTGTCGTTGCTGTACAATGTGGTGTCGGTGCTGCACAATGTGGTGTCGGTGCTGTACAATGTGGTGTCGGTGCTGCACAATGTGGTGTCGGTGGGGTAGAATGTGGTGTCGCTGCTGTACAATGTGGTGTCGGTGGTGCACAATGTGATGTTGGTGCTGCCCAATGAGATGTCGGTGCTGCACAATGTGGTGTCAGTGATGTACAATGTGGTGTCAGTGCTGCAGAATGTGGTGTCAGTGCAGTATAATGTGGTGTCAGTGCTGTACAATGTGGAGTCGGTGCGGCACAATGTGGTGTCGTTGCTGAACATTGTGATGTCGATGCTGCACAATGTGGTGTCTGTGCGGCACAATGTGGTGTCGATGCTGAACAATGTAATGTCGGTGCTGCACAATGTGGTGTCGGTGCGGCACAATGTGGTGTCGGTGCTGCACAATGTGGTGTCAGTACTGCACAGTGTGGTGTCGGTGGTGCACAATGTGATGTTGGTGCTGCACAATGTGGTGTTGATGGTGCACAATGTGGTGTCGGTGCTGTACAATGTGGTGTCGATGCGGCACAATGTGGTGTCGGTGCTGCACAATGTGGTGTCGGTGGTGCACAATATGATGTCGGTGCTGCACAATGTGGTGTCGGTGCTGAACGATGTGATGTTGGTGCTGCACAATGTGGTGTCGGTGGTGCACAATGTGATGTCTGTGCTGTACAATGTGGTGTCGGTGTTGCACAATGTTGTGTCAGTGCTGTAAAATGTGGTGTCGGTGCTGCACAATGTGGTGTCGGTGGTGCACAATGTGATGTCGGTGCTGCACAATGTGGTGTCGGTGCTGAACAATGTGATGTTGGTGCTGCACAATGTGGTGTCGGTGGTGCACAATGTGATGTCTGTGCTGTAAAATGTGGTGTCGGTGCTGCATAATGTGGTGTCGGTGCTGCACAATGTGGTGTCGGTGCTGAAGAATGTGATGTTGGTGCTGCACAAAGTGGTGTCAGTGCTGTACAATGTGGTGTCGGTGCTGCACAATGTGGTGTCAGTGCTGTACAATGTGGTGTCGGTGCGGCACAATGTGATGTAGGTGCTGCAAAATGTGGTGTCGGTGCTGCACAATGTGGTGTCGGTGCTGCACAACGTGATGTCGGTGCTGCACAATGTGGTGTCAGTGCTGTACAATGTGGTGTCGGTGCGGCACAATGTGATGTAGGTGCTGCAAAATGTGGTGTCGGTGCGGAACAATGTGATGTTGGTGCTGCACAATGAGGTGTCGGTGCTGCAAAATGTGGTTTCGGTGCTGCACAATGTGGTGTCGGTGCTGAAGAATGTGATGTTGGTGCTGCACAAAGTGGTGTCAGTGCTGTACAATGTCGTGTCGGTGCTGCACAATGTGGTGTCGGTGCTGCACAATGTGATGTCGGTGCTGCACAATGTGGTGTCAGTGCTGTAAAATGTGGTGTCGGTGCAGCACAATGTGGTGTTGGTGCTGCACAACGTGATGTCGGTGCTGCACAATGTGGTGTCGGTGCTGCACAATGTGATGTTCGGTGCTGAACAATGTGATGTTGGTGCTGCACAATGTGATGTTGGTGCTGCACAATGTGGTGTCAGTGCTGCACAATGTGGTGTCGGTGCGGCACAATTTGATGTCGGTGTTGCAAAATGTGGTGTCGGTGCGGAACAATGTGATGTTGGTGCTACACAATGAGGTGTCGGTGCTGCAAAATGTGGTGTCGGTGCTGCACAATGTGGTGTCAGTACTGCACAATGTGGTGTCTGTGCAGCACAATGTGATGTCGTTGCTGCACAATGTGGTGTCGGTGCTGCACAATGTGGTGTCAGTGCAGTATAATGTGGTGTCGGTGCTGTACAATGTGGTGTCGGTGCTGCACAATGTGGTGTTGGTGGGGCACAATGTATTGTCGCTGCTGTACAATGTGGTGTCGGTGCTGCACAATGTGGTGTCAGTGCTGTAAAATGTGGTGTCGGTGCTGCACAATGTGGTGTCGGTGCTGCACAACGTGATGTCGGTGCTGCACAATGTGGTGTCAGTGCTGTACAATGTGATGTCGGTGCTGCACAATGTGGTGTCAGTGCTGTACAATGTGGTATCGGTGCTGCACAATGTGGTGTCAGTGCTGTACAATGTGGTGTCGGTGCTGCACAATGTGGTGTCGGTGCTGGACAATGTGATGTTGGTGCTGAACAATGTGATGTTGGTGCTGCACAATGTGATGTTGGTGCTGCACAATGTGGTGTCGGTGGTGCACAATGTGGTGTCGGTGCGGCACAATGTGATGTCGGTGCTGCAAAAGGTGGTGTCGGTGCGGAACAATGTGATGTTGGTGCTGCACAATGAGGTGTCGGTGCTGCAAAATGTGGTGTCGGTGCTGCACAATGTGGTGTCGGTGCTGCACAATGTGGTGTCGGTGCTGCACAATGTGGTGTCGTTGCTGTACAATGTGGTGTCGGTGCTGCACAATGTGGTGTCGGTGCTGTACAATGTGGTGTCGGTGCTGCACAATGTGGTGTCGGTGGGGTAGAATGTGGTGTCGCTGCTGTACAATGTGGTGTCGGTGCTGCACAATATGGTGTTGGTGCGGTAGAATGTGGTGTCGCTGCTGTACAATGTGGTGTCGGTGGTGCACAATGTGATGTCGGTGCTGCAAAAGGTGGTGTCGGTGCGGAACAATGTGATGTTGGTGCTGCACAATGAGGTGACGGTGCTGCAAAATGTGGTGTCGGTGCTGCACAATGTGGTGTCGGTGCTGCACAATGTGGTGTCGGTGCTGCACAATGTGGTGTCGTTGCTGTACAATGTGGTGTCGGTGCTGCACAATGTGGTGTCGGTGCTGTACAATGTGGTGTCGGTGCTGCACAATGTGGTGTCGGTGGGGTAGAATGTGGTGTCGCTGCTGTACAATGTGGTGTCGGTGGTGCACAATGTGATGTTGGTGCTGCCCAATGAGATGTCGGTGCTGCACAATGTGGTGTCAGTGATGTACAATGTGGTGTCAGTGCTGCAGAATGTGATGTTGGTGCTGCACAATGTTGTGTCGGTGCTGCACAATGTGGTGTCGGTGCTGTACAATGTGGTGTCGGTGGTGCACAATGTGATGTCGGTGCTGCCCAATGAGATGTCGGTGCTGCACAATGTGTTGTCAGTGATGTACAATGTGGTGTCAGTGCTGCAGAATGTGATGTTGGTGCTGCACAATGTTGTGTCGGTGCTGAACAATGTTGTGTCGGTGCTGCACAATGTGGTATCGGTGCTGCACAATGTGATGTTGGTGCTGTACAATATGGTGTCGAGGCTGTACAATGTGGTGTCGGTGTTTAACAATGTGGTGTTGGTGCTGCACAATGTGGGGTGGGTGCTGAACAATGTGATGTTGGTGCTGAACAATGTTGTGTCGGTGCTGCACAATGTGGTGTCAGTGGAGCACAATGTGATGTTGGTGCTGCACAAAGTGGTGTCGGTGCTGCACATTGTGGTGTCGGTGCTGCACAATGTGGAGTCGGTGCGGCACAATGTGGTGTCGTTGCTGAACATTGTGATGTCGATGCTGCACAATGTGGTGTCTGTGCGGCACAATGTGGTGTCGATGCTGAACAATGTAATGTCGGTGCTGCACAATGTGGTGTCGGTGCGACACAATGTCGTGTCGGTGCTGCACAATGTGGTGTCAGTACTGCACAGTGTGGTGTCGGTGGTGCACAATGTGATGTTGGTGCTGCACAATGTGGTGTCGGTGCTGTACAATGTGGTGTCGGTGCGGCTCAATGTGGTGTCGGTGCTGCACAATGTGGTGTCGGTGCTGAACAATGTGATGTTGGTGCTGCACAATGTGGTGTTGTTGCGGCACAATGTGATGTTGATGCTGCACAATGAGGTGTCAGTGCGGCACAATGTGGTGTCGGTGCTGCACAATGTGGTGTCAGTACTGCACAGTGTGGTGTCGGTGGTGCACAATGTGATGTCGGTGCTGCACAATGTGGTGTCGGTGCTGAACAATGTGATGTTGGTGCTGCACAATGTGGTGTCGGTGGTGCACAATGTGATGTCTGTGCTGTACAATGTGGTGTCGGTGTTGCACAATGTGGTGTCAGTGCTGTAAAATGTGGTGTCGGTGCTGCACAATGTGGTGTCGGTGGTGCACAACGTGATGTCGGTGCTGCACAATGTGGTGTCGGTGCTGAACAATGTGATGTTGGTGCTGCACAATGTGGTGTCGGTGGTGCACAATGTGATGTCTGTGCTGTACAATGTGGTGTCGGTGCTGCACAATGTGGTGTCGGTGCTGCACAATGTGGTGTCGGTGCTGAAGAATGTGATGTTGGTGCTGCACAAAGTGGTGTCAGTGCTGCACAATGTGGTGTCGGTGCTGTACAATGTGGTGTCGGTGCTGAACAATGTGGTGTCAGTGCAGTACAATGTGGTGTCGGTGCTGTACAATGTGGTGTCGGTGCTGCACAATGTGGTGTCGGTGGGGTAGAATGTGGTGTCGGTGCTGTGCAATGTGGTGTCGGTGCTGCACAATGTGATGTCGGTGCTGCACAATATCGTGTCGCTGCCTCACAATGTTGTGTCAGTCCTGTACAATGTGGTGTCAGTGCTGCACAATGTGGTGTCGTTGCTGCACAATGTGGTGTCGGTGCTGCACAATGTGGTGTCGGTGCTGCACAATGTGGTGTCGGTGCTGCACAATGTGGTGTCGGTTCTGCACAATGTGGTGTCAGTGCTGTACAATGTGGTGTCGTTGCTGCACAATGTGGTGTCGGTGCTGCACAATGAGATGTCGGTGCTGCACAATGTGGTGTCAGTGCTGTACAATGTGGTGTCAGTGCTGCACAATGTGGTGTCAGTGCAGTATAATGTGGTGTCGGTGCTGTACAATGTGGTGTCGGTGCTGCACAATGTGGTGTCGGTGGGGTAGAATGTGGTGTCGCTGCTGTACAATATGGTGTCGGTGCTGCACAATATGGTGTTGGTGGGGTAGAATGTGGTGTCGCTGCTGTACAATGTGGTGTCGGTGCTGCACAATGTGATGTCGGTGCTGCCCAATGAGATGTCGGTGCTGCACATTGTGGTGTCAGTGATGTACAATGTGGTGTCAGTGATGCAGAATGTGACGTTGGTGCTGCACAATGTTGTGTCGGTGCTGAACAATGTTGTGTCGGAGCTGCACAATGTGGTATCGGTGCTGCACAATGTGATGATGGTGCTGTACAATATGGTGTCGAGGCTGTACAATGTGGTGTCGGTGTTTAACAATGTGGTGTTGGTGCTGCACAATGTGGTGTCGGTGCTGAACAATGTGATGTTGGTGCTGAACAATGTTGCGTCGGTGCTGCACAATGTGGTGTCAGTGGAGCACAATGTGATGTTGGTGCTGCACAAAGTGGTGTCGGTGCGGCACATTGTGGTGTCGGTGCTGCACAATGTGGAGTCGGTGCGGCACAATGTGGTGTCGTTGCTGAACATTGTGATGTCGATGCTGCACAATGTGGTGTCTGTGCGGCACAATGTGGTGTCGATGCTGAACAATGTAATGTCGGTGCTGCACAATGTGGTGTCGGTGCGGCACAATGTGGTGTCGGTGCTGCACAATGTGGTGTCAATACTGCACAGTGTGGTGTCGGTGGTGCACAATGTGATGTTGGTGCTGCACAATGTGGTGTCGATGGTGCACAATGTGGTGTCGGTGCTGTACAATGTGGTGTCGGTGCGGCACAATGTGGTGTCGGTGCTGCACAATGTGGTGTCGGTGCTGAACAATGTGATGTTGGTGCTGCACAATGTGGTGTTGTTGCGGCACAATGTGATGTTGATGCTGCACAATGAGGTGTCGGTGCTGCACAATGTGTTGTCGGTGCTGCACAATGTGGTATCGGTGCTGCACGATGTGATGTTGGGTCTGCACAATGTGGTGTCAGTGGAGCACAATGTGATGTTGGTGCTGTACAATATGGTGTCGAGGCTGTACAATGTGGTGTCGGTGTTTAACAAAGTGGTGTTGGTGCTGCACAATGTGGTGTCGGTGCTGCACAATGTGGTGTCGGTGCTGCAGAATGTGATGTTGTTGCTGTAGAATGTGGTGTCGGTGCTGAACAATGTTGTGTCGGTGCTGAACAATGTTGTGTCGGTGCTGCACAATGTGGTGTCAGTGGAGCACAATGTGATGTTGGTGTGGCACAATGTGGTGTCGGTGCGGCACATTGTGGTGTCGGTGCTGCACAATGTGGTGTCAGTGTTGTAAAATGTGGTGTCGGTGCTGCACAATGTGGTGTCGGTGCTGCACAACGTGATGTCGGTACTGCACAATGTGGTGTCAGTGCTGTACAATGTGGTGTCGGTGCTGCACAATGTGGTGTCAGTGCTGTACAATGTGGTGTCGGTGATGCACAATGTGGTGTCAGTGCTGTACAATGTGATGTCGGTACTGCACAACGAGGTGTCAGTGCTGCAAAATGTGGTGTCGGTGCTGCACAATGTGGTGTCGGTGCTGCACAACGTGGTGTCGGTGCTGCACAATGTGGTGTCAGTGCTGTACAATGTGGTGTCGGTGCTGCACAATGTGGTGTCGGTGCTGCACAATGTGATGTCGGTGCTGCACAATGTGGTGTCGGTGCTGTACAATGTGGTGTCGGTGCTGAACAATGAGGTGTCGGTGCTGCACAATGTGTTGTCGGTGCTGCACAATATGGTATCGGTGCTGCACGATGTGATGTTGGGTCTGCACAATGTGGTGTCAGTGGAGCACAATGTGATGTTGGTGCTGTACAATATGGTGTCGAGGCTGTACAATGTGGTGTCGGTGTTTAACAATGTGGTGTCGGTGCTGCACAATGTGGTGTCAGTACTGCACAGTGTGGTGTCGGTGGTGCACAATGTGATGTTGGTGCTGCACAATGTGGTGTCGATGGTGCACAATGTGGTGTCGGTGCTGTACAATGTGGTGTCGATGCGGCACAATGTGGTGTCGGTGCTGCACAATGTGGTGTCGGTGCTGAACAATGCGATGTTGGTGCTGCACGATGTGGTGTTGTTGCGGCACAATGTGATGTTGATGCTGCACAATGAGGTGTCGGTGCGGCACAATGTGGTGTCGGTGCTGCACAATGTGGTGTCAGTACTGCACAGTGTCGTGTCGGTGGTGCACAATATGATGTCGGTGCTGCACAATGTGGTGTCGGTGCTGAACGATGTGATGTTGGTGCTGCACAATGTGGTGTCGGTGGTGCACAATGTGATGTCTGTGCTGTACAATGTGGTGTCGGTGTTGCACAATGTGGTGTCAGTGCTGTAAAATGTGGTGTCGGTGCTGCACAATGTGGTGTCGGTGGTGCACAATGTGATGTCGGTGCTGCACAATGTGGTGTCGGTGCTGAACAATGTGATTTTGGTGCTGCACAATGTGGTGTCGGTGGTGCACAATGTGACGTCTGTGCTGTAAAATGTGGTGTCGGTGCTGCATAATGTGGTGTCGGTGCTGCACAATGTGGTGTCGGTGCTGAAGAATGTGATGTTGGTGCTGCACAAAGTGGTGTCAGTGCTGTACAATGTGGTGTCGGTGCTGCACAATGTGGTGTCAGTGCTGTACAATGTGGTGTCGGTGCGGCACAATGTTATGTCGGTGCTGCACAATATCGTGTCGCTGCCTCACAATGTTGTGTCAGTCCTGTACAATGTGGTGTCAGTGCTGCACAATGTGGTGTCGGTGCTGAACAATGTGGTGTCAGTGCAGTACAATGAGGTGTCGGTGCTGCACAATGTGATGTTGGTGCTGTACAATATGGTGTCGAGGCTGTACAATGTGGTGTCGGTGTTTAACAATGTGGTGTTGGTGCTGCACAATGTGGTGTCGGTGCTGAACAATGTGATGTTGGTGCTGTACAATGTGGTGTCGGTGCTGAACAATGTGGTGTCAGTGCAGTACAATGTGGTGTCGGTGCTGTACAATGTGGTGTCGGTGCTGCACAATGTGGTGTCGGTGCTGTACAATGTGGTGTCGGTGCTGCACAATGTTATGTCGGTGCTGCACAATATCGTGTCGCTGCCTCACAATGTTGTGTCTGTCCTGTACAATGTGGTGTCAGTGCTGCACAATGTGGTGTCGGTGCTGAACAATGTGGTGTCAGTGCAGTACAATGAGGAGTCGGTGCTGCAAAATGTGGTGTCGGTGCTGCACAATGTGATGTTGGTGCTGCACAATGTGGTGTCGGTGCTGCAGAATGTGATGTTGTTGCTGTAGAATGTGGTGTCGGTGCTGAACAATGTTGTGTCGGTGCTGAACAATGTTGTGTCGGTGCTGCAAAATGTGGTGTCAGTGGAGCACAATGTGATGTTGGTGTGGCACAATGTGGTGTCGGTGCGGCACATTGTGGTGTCGGTGCTGCACAATGTGGTGTCAGTGTTGTAAAATGTGGTGTCGGTGCTGCACAATGTGGTGTCGGTGCTGCACAACGTGATGTCGGTACTGCACAATGTGGTGTCAGTGCTGTACAATGTGGTGTCGGTGCTGCACAATGTGGTGTCAGTGCTGTACAATGTGGTGTCGGTGATGCACAATGTGGTGTCAGTGCTGTACAATGTGATGTCGGTGTTGAACAATGTGATGTTGGTGCTGCACAATGTGATGTTGGTGCTGCACAATGTGGTGTCGGTGCTGCACAATGTGCTGTCGGTGCGGCACAATGTGATGTCGGTGCTGCAAAATGTGGTGTCGGTGCTGCACAATGTGGTGTCGGTGCTGCACAATGTGGTGTCGGTGCTGCACAATGTGCTGTCTGTGCTGTACAATGTGGTGTCGGTGCTGCACAATGTGGTGTCGGTGCTGCACAATGTGATGTCGGTGCTGCACAATGTGGTGTCGGTGCTGTACAATGTGGTGTCGGTGCTGAACAATGTGGTGTCGGTGGTGCACAATATGATGTCGGTGCTGCACAATGTGGTGTCGGTGCTGAACGATGTGATGTTGGTGCTGCACAATGTGGTGTCGGTGGTGCACAATGTGATGTCTGTGCTGTACAATGTGGTGTCGGTGTTGCACAATGTTGTGTCAGTGCTGTAAAATGTGGTGTCGGTGCTGCACAATGTGGTGTCGGTGGTGCACAATGTGATGTCGGTGCTGCACAATGTGGTGTCGGTGCTGAACAATGTGATGTTGGTGCTGCACAATGTGGTGTCGGTGGTGCACAATGTGATGTCTGTGCTGTAAAATGTGGTGTCGGTGCTGCATAATGTGGTGTCGGTGCTGCACAATGTGGTGTCGGTGCTGAAGAATGTGATGTTGGTGCTGCACAAAGTGGTGTCAGTGCTGTACAATGTGCTGTCGGTGCTGCACAATGTGGTGTCAGTGCTGTACAATGTGGTGTCGGTGCGGCACAATGTGATGTAGGTGCTGCAAAATGTGGTGTCGGTGCTGCACAATGTGGTGTCGGTGCTGCACAACGTGATGTCGGTGCTGCACAATGTGGTGTCAGTGCTGTACAATGTGGTGTCGGTGCGGCACAATGTGATGTAGGTGCTGCAAAATGTGGTGTCGGTGCGGAACAATGTGATGTTGGTGCTGCACAATGAGGTGTCGGTGCTGCAAAATGTGGTTTCGGTGCTGCACAATGTGGTGTCGGTGCTGAAGAATGTGATGTTGGTGCTGCACAAAGTGGTATCAGTGCTGTACAATGTCGTGTCGGTGCTGCACAATGTGGTGTCGGTGCTGCACAATGTGATGTCGGTGCTGCACAATGTGGTGTCAGTGCTGTAAAATGTGGTGTCGGTGCAGCACAATGTGGTGTCGGTGCTGCACAACGTGATGTCGGTGCTGCACAATGTGGTGTCGGTGCTGCACAATGTGATGTTCGGTGCTGAACAATGTGATGTTGGTGCTGCACAATGTGATGTTGGTGCTGCACAATGTGGTGTCAGTGCTGCACAATGTGGTGTCGGTGCGGCACAATTTGATGTCGGTGTTGCAAAATGTGGTGTCGGTGCGGAACAATGTGATGTTGGTGCTACACAATGAGGTGTCGGTGCTGCAAAATGTGGTGTCGGTGCTGCACAATGTGGTGTCAGTACTGCACAATGTGGTGTCTGTGCAGCACAATGTGATGTCGTTGCTGCACAATGTGGTGTCGGTGCAGCACAATGTGGTGTCAGTGCAGTATAATGTGGTGTCGGTGCTGTACAATGTGGTGTCGGTGCTGCACAATGTGGTGTTGGTGGGGCACAATGTATTGTCGCTGCTGTACAATGTGGTGTCGGTGCTGCACAATGTGGTGTCAGTGCTGTAAAATGTGGTGTCGGTGCTGCACAATGTGGTGTCGGTGCTGCACAACGTGATGTCGGTGCTGCACAATGTGGTGTCAGTGCTGTACAATGTGGTGTCGGTGCTGCACAATGTGGTGTCAGTGCTGTACAATGTGGTATCGGTGCTGCACAATGTGGTGTCAGTGCTGTACAATGTGGTGTCGGTGCTGCACAATGTGGTGTCGGTGCTGGACAATGTGATGTTGGTGCTGAACAATGTGATGTTGGTGCTGCACAATGTGATGTTGGTGCTGCACAATGTGGTGTCGGTGGTGCACAATGTGGTGTCGGTGCGGCACAATGTGATGTCGGTGCTGCAAAAGGTGGTGTCGGTGCGGAACAATGTGATGTTGGTGCTGCACAATGAGGTGTCGGTGCTGCAAAATGTGGTGTCGGTGCTGCACAATGTGGTGTCGGTGCTGCACAATGTGGTGTCGGTGCTGCACAATGTGGTGTCGTTGCTGTACAATGTGGTGTCGGTGCTGCACAATGTGGTGTCGGTGCTGTACAATGTGGTGTCGGTGCTGCACAATGTGGTGTCGGTGGGGTAGAATGTGGTGTCGCTGCTGTACAATGTGGTGTCGGTGCTGCACAATATGGTGTTGGTGCGGTAGAATGTGGTGTCGCTGCTGTACAATGTGGTGTCGGTGGTGCACAATGTGATGTCGGTGCTGCAAAAGGTGGTGTCGGTGCGGAACAATGTGATGTTGGTGCTGCACAATGAGGTGACGGTGCTGCAAAATGTGGTGTCGGTGCTGCACAATGTGGTGTCGGTGCTGCACAATGTGGTGTCGGTGCTGCACAATGTGGTGTCGTTGCTGTACAATGTGGTGTCGGTGCTGCACAATGTGGTGTCGGTGCTGTACAATGTGGTGTCGGTGCTGCACAATGTGGTGTCGGTGGGGTAGAATGTGGTGTCGCTGCTGTACAATGTGGTGTCGGTGGTGCACAATGTGATGTTGGTGCTGCCCAATGAGATGTCGGTGCTGCACAATGTGGTGTCAGTGATGTACAATGTGGTGTCAGTGCTGCAGAATGTGGTGTCAGTGCAGTATAATGTGGTGTCAGTGCTGTACAATGTGGAGTCGGTGCGGCACAATGTGGTGTCGTTGCTGAACATTGTGATGTCGATGCTGCACAATGTGGTGTCTGTGCGGCACAATGTGGTGTCGATGCTGAACAATGTAATGTCGGTGCTGCACAATGTGGTGTCGGTGCGGCACAATGTGGTGTCGGTGCTGCACAATGTGGTGTCAGTACTGCACAGTGTGGTGTCGGTGGTGCACAATGTGATGTTGGTGCTGCACAATGTGGTGTTGATGGTGCACAATGTGGTGTCGGTGCTGTACAATGTGGTGTCGATGCGGCACAATGTGGTGTCGGTGCTGCACAATGTGGTGTCGGTGGTGCACAATATGATGTCGGTGCTGCACAATGTGGTGTCGGTGCTGAACGATGTGATGTTGGTGCTGCACAATGTGGTGTCGGTGGTGCACAATGTGATGTCTGTGCTGTACAATGTGGTGTCGGTGTTGCACAATGTTGTGTCAGTGCTGTAAAATGTGGTGTCGGTGCTGCACAATGTGGTGTCGGTGGTGCACAATGTGATGTCGGTGCTGCACAATGTGGTGTCGGTGCTGAACAATGTGATGTTGGTGCTGCACAATGTGGTGTCGGTGGTGCACAATGTGATGTCTGTGCTGTAAAATGTGGTGTCGGTGCTGCATAATGTGGTGTCGGTGCTGCACAATGTGGTGTCGGTGCTGAAGAATGTGATGTTGGTGCTGCACAAAGTGGTGTCAGTGCTGTACAATGTGGTGTCGGTGCTGCACAATGTGGTGTCAGTGCTGTACAATGTGGTGTCGGTGCGGCACAATGTGATGTAGGTGCTGCAAAATGTGGTGTCGGTGCTGCACAATGTGGTGTCGGTGCTGCACAACGTGATGTCGGTGCTGCACAATGTGGTGTCAGTGCTGTACAATGTGGTGTCGGTGCGGCACAATGTGATGTAGGTGCTGCAAAATGTGGTGTCGGTGCGGAACAATGTGATGTTGGTGCTGCACAATGAGGTGTCGGTGCTGCAAAATGTGGTTTCGGTGCTGCACAATGTGGTGTCGGTGCTGAAGAATGTGATGTTGGTGCTGCACAAAGTGGTGTCAGTGCTGTACAATGTCGTGTCGGTGCTGCACAATGTGGTGTCGGTGCTGCACAATGTGATGTCGGTGCTGCACAATGTGGTGTCAGTGCTGTAAAATGTGGTGTCGGTGCAGCACAATGTGGTGTTGGTGCTGCACAACGTGATGTCGGTGCTGCACAATGTGGTGTCGGTGCTGCACAATGTGATGTTCGGTGCTGAACAATGTGATGTTGGTGCTGCACAATGTGATGTTGGTGCTGCACAATGTGGTGTCAGTGCTGCACAATGTGGTGTCGGTGCGGCACAATTTGATGTCGGTGTTGCAAAATGTGGTGTCGGTGCGGAACAATGTGATGTTGGTGCTACACAATGAGGTGTCGGTGCTGCAAAATGTGGTGTCGGTGCTGCACAATGTGGTGTCAGTACTGCACAATGTGGTGTCTGTGCAGCACAATGTGATGTCGTTGCTGCACAATGTGGTGTCGGTGCTGCACAATGTGGTGTCAGTGCAGTATAATGTGGTGTCGGTGCTGTACAATGTGGTGTCGGTGCTGCACAATGTGGTGTTGGTGGGGCACAATGTATTGTCGCTGCTGTACAATGTGGTGTCGGTGCTGCACAATGTGGTGTCAGTGCTGTAAAATGTGGTGTCGGTGCTGCACAATGTGGTGTCGGTGCTGCACAACGTGATGTCGGTGCTGCACAATGTGGTGTCAGTGCTGTACAATGTGATGTCGGTGCTGCACAATGTGGTGTCAGTGCTGTACAATGTGGTATCGGTGCTGCACAATGTGGTGTCAGTGCTGTACAATGTGGTGTCGGTGCTGCACAATGTGGTGTCGGTGCTGGACAATGTGATGTTGGTGCTGAACAATGTGATGTTGGTGCTGCACAATGTGATGTTGGTGCTGCACAATGTGGTGTCGGTGGTGCACAATGTGGTGTCGGTGCGGCACAATGTGATGTCGGTGCTGCAAAAGGTGGTGTCGGTGCGGAACAATGTGATGTTGGTGCTGCACAATGAGGTGTCGGTGCTGCAAAATGTGGTGTCGGTGCTGCACAATGTGGTGTCGGTGCTGCACAATGTGGTGTCGGTGCTGCACAATGTGGTGTCGTTGCTGTACAATGTGGTGTCGGTGCTGCACAATGTGGTGTCGGTGCTGTACAATGTGGTGTCGGTGCTGCACAATGTGGTGTCGGTGGGGTAGAATGTGGTGTCGCTGCTGTACAATGTGGTGTCGGTGCTGCACAATATGGTGTTGGTGCGGTAGAATGTGGTGTCGCTGCTGTACAATGTGGTGTCGGTGGTGCACAATGTGATGTCGGTGCTGCAAAAGGTGGTGTCGGTGCGGAACAATGTGATGTTGGTGCTGCACAATGAGGTGACGGTGCTGCAAAATGTGGTGTCGGTGCTGCACAATGTGGTGTCGGTGCTGCACAATGTGGTGTCGGTGCTGCACAATGTGGTGTCGTTGCTGTACAATGTGGTGTCGGTGCTGCACAATGTGGTGTCGGTGCTGTACAATGTGGTGTCGGTGCTGCACAATGTGGTGTCGGTGGGGTAGAATGTGGTGTCGCTGCTGTACAATGTGGTGTCGGTGGTGCACAATGTGATGTTGGTGCTGCCCAATGAGATGTCGGTGCTGCACAATGTGGTGTCAGTGATGTACAATGTGGTGTCAGTGCTGCAGAATGTGATGTTGGTGCTGCACAATGTTGTGTCGGTGCTGCACAATGTGGTGTCGGTGCTGTACAATGTGGTGTCGGTGGTGCACAATGTGATGTCGGTGCTGCCCAATGAGATGTCGGTGCTGCACAATGTGTTGTCAGTGATGTACAATGTGGTGTCAGTGCTGCAGAATGTGATGTTGGTGCTGCACAATGTTGTGTCGGTGCTGAACAATGTTGTGTCGGTGCTGCACAATGTGGTATCGGTGCTGCACAATGTGATGTTGGTGCTGTACAATATGGTGTCGAGGCTGTACAATGTGGTGTCGGTGTTTAACAATGTGGTGTTGGTGCTGCACAATGTGGGGTGGGTGCTGAACAATGTGATGTTGGTGCTGAACAATGTTGTGTCGGTGCTGCACAATGTGGTGTCAGTGGAGCACAATGTGATGTTGGTGCTGCACAAAGTGGTGTCGGTGCTGCACATTGTGGTGTCGGTGCTGCACAATGTGGAGTCGGTGCGGCACAATGTGGTGTCGTTGCTGAACATTGTGATGTCGATGCTGCACAATGTGGTGTCTGTGCGGCACAATGTGGTGTCGATGCTGAACAATGTAATGTCGGTGCTGCACAATGTGGTGTCGGTGCGACACAATGTCGTGTCGGTGCTGCACAATGTGGTGTCAGTACTGCACAGTGTGGTGTCGGTGGTGCACAATGTGATGTTGGTGCTGCACAATGTGGTGTCGGTGCTGTACAATGTGGTGTCGGTGCGGCTCAATGTGGTGTCGGTGCTGCACAATGTGGTGTCGGTGCTGAACAATGTGATGTTGGTGCTGCACAATGTGGTGTTGTTGCGGCACAATGTGATGTTGATGCTGCACAATGAGGTGTCAGTGCGGCACAATGTGGTGTCGGTGCTGCACAATGTGGTGTCAGTACTGCACAGTGTGGTGTCGGTGGTGCACAATGTGATGTCGGTGCTGCACAATGTGGTGTCGGTGCTGAACAATGTGATGTTGGTGCTGCACAATGTGGTGTCGGTGGTGCACAATGTGATGTCTGTGCTGTACAATGTGGTGTCGGTGTTGCACAATGTGGTGTCAGTGCTGTAAAATGTGGTGTCGGTGCTGCACAATGTGGTGTCGGTGGTGCACAACGTGATGTCGGTGCTGCACAATGTGGTGTCGGTGCTGAACAATGTGATGTTGGTGCTGCACAATGTGGTGTCGGTGGTGCACAATGTGATGTCTGTGCTGTACAATGTGGTGTCGGTGCTGCACAATGTGGTGTCGGTGCTGCACAATGTGGTGTCGGTGCTGAAGAATGTGATGTTGGTGCTGCACAAAGTGGTGTCAGTGCTGCACAATGTGGTGTCGGTGCTGTACAATGTGGTGTCGGTGCTGAACAATGTGGTGTCAGTGCAGTACAATGTGGTGTCGGTGCTGTACAATGTGGTGTCGGTGCTGCACAATGTGGTGTCGGTGGGGTAGAATGTGGTGTCGGTGCTGTGCAATGTGGTGTCGGTGCTGCACAATGTGATGTCGGTGCTGCACAATATCGTGTCGCTGCCTCACAATGTTGTGTCAGTCCTGTACAATGTGGTGTCAGTGCTGCACAATGTGGTGTCGTTGCTGCACAATGTGGTGTCGGTGCTGCACAATGTGGTGTCGGTGCTGCACAATGTGGTGTCGGTGCTGCACAATGTGGTGTCGGTTCTGCACAATGTGGTGTCAGTGCTGTACAATGTGGTGTCGTTGCTGCACAATGTGGTGTCGGTGCTGCACAATGAGATGTCGGTGCTGCACAATGTGGTGTCAGTGCTGTACAATGTGGTGTCAGTGCTGCACAATGTGGTGTCAGTGCAGTATAATGTGGTGTCGGTGCTGTACAATGTGGTGTCGGTGCTGCACAATGTGGTGTCGGTGGGGTAGAATGTGGTGTCGCTGCTGTACAATATGGTGTCGGTGCTGCACAATATGGTGTTGGTGGGGTAGAATGTGGTGTCGCTGCTGTACAATGTGGTGTCGGTGCTGCACAATGTGATGTCGGTGCTGCCCAATGAGATGTCGGTGCTGCACATTGTGGTGTCAGTGATGTACAATGTGGTGTCAGTGATGCAGAATGTGACGTTGGTGCTGCACAATGTTGTGTCGGTGCTGAACAATGTTGTGTCGGAGCTGCACAATGTGGTATCGGTGCTGCACAATGTGATGATGGTGCTGTACAATATGGTGTCGAGGCTGTACAATGTGGTGTCGGTGTTTAACAATGTGGTGTTGGTGCTGCACAATGTGGTGTCGGTGCTGAACAATGTGATGTTGGTGCTGAACAATGTTGCGTCGGTGCTGCACAATGTGGTGTCAGTGGAGCACAATGTGATGTTGGTGCTGCACAAAGTGGTGTCGGTGCGGCACATTGTGGTGTCGGTGCTGCACAATGTGGAGTCGGTGCGGCACAATGTGGTGTCGTTGCTGAACATTGTGATGTCGATGCTGCACAATGTGGTGTCTGTGCGGCACAATGTGGTGTCGATGCTGAACAATGTAATGTCGGTGCTGCACAATGTGGTGTCGGTGCGGCACAATGTGGTGTCGGTGCTGCACAATGTGGTGTCAATACTGCACAGTGTGGTGTCGGTGGTGCACAATGTGATGTTGGTGCTGCACAATGTGGTGTCGATGGTGCACAATGTGGTGTCGGTGCTGTACAATGTGGTGTCGGTGCGGCACAATGTGGTGTCGGTGCTGCACAATGTGGTGTCGGTGCTGAACAATGTGATGTTGGTGCTGCACAATGTGGTGTTGTTGCGGCACAATGTGATGTTGATGCTGCACAATGAGGTGTCGGTGCTGCACAATGTGTTGTCGGTGCTGCACAATGTGGTATCGGTGCTGCACGATGTGATGTTGGGTCTGCACAATGTGGTGTCAGTGGAGCACAATGTGATGTTGGTGCTGTACAATATGGTGTCGAGGCTGTACAATGTGGTGTCGGTGTTTAACAAAGTGGTGTTGGTGCTGCACAATGTGGTGTCGGTGCTGCACAATGTGGTGTCGGTGCTGCAGAATGTGATGTTGTTGCTGTAGAATGTGGTGTCGGTGCTGAACAATGTTGTGTCGGTGCTGAACAATGTTGTGTCGGTGCTGCACAATGTGGTGTCAGTGGAGCACAATGTGATGTTGGTGTGGCACAATGTGGTGTCGGTGCGGCACATTGTGGTGTCGGTGCTGGACAATGTGGTGTCAGTGTTGTAAAATGTGGTGTCGGTGCTGCACAATGTGGTGTCGGTGCTGCACAACGTGATGTCGGTACTGCACAATGTGGTGTCAGTGCTGTACAATGTGGTGTCGGTGCTGCACAATGTGGTGTCAGTGCTGTACAATGTGGTGTCGGTGATGCACAATGTGGTGTCAGTGCTGTACAATGTGATGTCGGTACTGCACAACGAGGTGTCAGTGCTGCAAAATGTGGTGTCGGTGCTGCACAATGTGGTGTCGGTGCTGCACAACGTGGTGTCGGTGCTGCACAATGTGGTGTCAGTGCTGTACAATGTGGTGTCGGTGCTGCACAATGTGGTGTCGGTGCTGCACAATGTGATGTCGGTGCTGCACAATGTGGTGTCGGTGCTGTACAATGTGGTGTCGGTGCTGAACAATGAGGTGTCGGTGCTGCACAATGTGTTGTCGGTGCTGCACAATATGGTATCGGTGCTGCACGATGTGATGTTGGGTCTGCACAATGTGGTGTCAGTGGAGCACAATGTGATGTTGGTGCTGTACAATATGGTGTCGAGGCTGTACAATGTGGTGTCGGTGTTTAACAATGTGGTGTCGGTGCTGCACAATGTGGTGTCAGTACTGCACAGTGTGGTGTCGGTGGTGCACAATGTGATGTTGGTGCTGCACAATGTGGTGTCGATGGTGCACAATGTGGTGTCGGTGCTGTACAATGTGGTGTCGATGCGGCACAATGTGGTGTCGGTGCTGCACAATGTGGTGTCGGTGCTGAACAATGCGATGTTGGTGCTGCACGATGTGGTGTTGTTGCGGCACAATGTGATGTTGATGCTGCACAATGAGGTGTCGGTGCGGCACAATGTGGTGTCGGTGCTGCACAATGTGGTGTCAGTACTGCACAGTGTCGTGTCGGTGGTGCACAATATGATGTCGGTGCTGCACAATGTGGTGTCGGTGCTGAACGATGTGATGTTGGTGCTGCACAATGTGGTGTCGGTGGTGCACAATGTGATGTCTGTGCTGTACAATGTGGTGTCGGTGTTGCACAATGTGGTGTCAGTGCTGTAAAATGTGGTGTCGGTGCTGCACAATGTGGTGTCGGTGGTGCACAATGTGATGTCGGTGCTGCACAATGTGGTGTCGGTGCTGAACAATGTGATTTTGGTGCTGCACAATGTGGTGTCGGTGGTGCACAATGTGACGTCTGTGCTGTAAAATGTGGTGTCGGTGCTGCATAATGTGGTGTCGGTGCTGCACAATGTGGTGTCGGTGCTGAAGAATGTGATGTTGGTGCTGCACAAAGTGGTGTCAGTGCTGTACAATGTGGTGTCGGTGCTGCACAATGTGGTGTCAGTGCTGTACAATGTGGTGTCGGTGCGGCACAATGTTATGTCGGTGCTGCACAATATCGTGTCGCTGCCTCACAATGTTGTGTCAGTCCTGTACAATGTGGTGTCAGTGCTGCACAATGTGGTGTCGGTGCTGAACAATGTGGTGTCAGTGCAGTACAATGAGGTGTCGGTGCTGCACAATGTGATGTTGGTGCTGTACAATATGGTGTCGAGGCTGTACAATGTGGTGTCGGTGTTTAACAATGTGGTGTTGGTGCTGCACAATGTGGTGTCGGTGCTGAACAATGTGATGTTGGTGCTGTACAATGTGGTGTCGGTGCTGAACAATGTGGTGTCAGTGCAGTACAATGTGGTGTCGGTGCTGTACAATGTGGTGTCGGTGCTGCACAATGTGGTGTCGGTGCTGTACAATGTGGTGTCGGTGCTGCACAATGTGGTGTCGGTGCGGCACAATATCGTGTCGCTGCCTCACAATGTTGTGTCTGTCCTGTACAATGTGGTGTCAGTGCTGCACAATGTGGTGTCGGTGCTGAACAATGTGGTGTCAGTGCAGTACAATGAGGAGTCGGTGCTGCAAAATGTGGTGTCGGTGCTGCACAATGTGATGTTGGTGCTGCACAATGTGGTGTCGGTGCTGCAGAATGTGATGTTGTTGCTGTAGAATGTGGTGTCGGTGCTGAACAATGTTGTGTCGGTGCTGAACAATGTTGTGTCGGTGCTGCAAAATGTGGTGTCAGTGGAGCACAATGTGATGTTGGTGTGGCACAATGTGGTGTCGGTGCGGCACATTGTGGTGTCGGTGCTGCACAATGTGGTGTCAGTGTTGTAAAATGTGGTGTCGGTGCTGCACAATGTGGTGTCGGTGCTGCACAACGTGATGTCGGTACTGCACAATGTGGTGTCAGTGCTGTACAATGTGGTGTCGGTGCTGCACAATGTGGTGTCAGTGCTGTACAATGTGGTGTCGGTGATGCACAATGTGGTGTCAGTGCTGTACAATGTGATGTCGGTGTTGAACAATGTGATGTTGGTGCTGCACAATGTGATGTTGGTGCTGCACAATGTGGTGTCGGTGCTGCACAATGTGCTGTCGGTGCGGCACAATGTGATGTCGGTGCTGCAAAATGTGGTGTCGGTGCTGCACAATGTGGTGTCGGTGCTGCACAATGTGGTGTCGGTGCTGCACAATGTGCTGTCTGTGCTGTACAATGTGGTGTCGGTGCTGCACAATGTGGTGTCGGTGCTGCACAATGTGATGTCGGTGCTGCACAATGTGGTGTCGGTGCTGTACAATGTGGTGTCGGTGCTGAACAATGTGGTGTCAGTGCAGTACAATGTGGTGTCGGTGCTGTACAATGTGGTGTCGGTGCTGCACAATGTGGTGTCGGTGGGGTAGAATGTGGTGTCGGTGCTGTACAATGTGGTGTCGGTGCTGCACAATGTTATGTCGGTGCTGCACAATATCGTGTCGCTGCCTCACAATGTTGTGTCAGTCCTGTACAATGTGGTGTCAGTGCTGCACAATGTGGTGTCGGTGCTGAACAATGTGGTGTCAGTGCAGTACAATGAGGTGTCGGTGCTGCACAATGTGATGTTGGTGCTGTACAATATGGTGTCGAGGCTGTACAATGTGGTGTCGGTGTTTAACAATGTGGTGTTGGTGCTGCACAATGTGGTGTCGGTGCTGAACAATGTGATGTTGGTGCTGTACAATGTGGTGTCGGTGCTGAACAATGTGGTGTCAGTGCAGTACAATGTGGTGTCGGTGCTGTACAATGTGGTGTCGGTGCTGCACAATGTGGTGTCGGTGGGGTAGAATGTGGTGTCGGTGCTGTACAATGTGGTGTCGGTGCTGCACAATGTTATGTCGGTGCTGCACAATATCGTGTCGCTGCCTCACAATGTTGTGTCAGTCCTGTACAATGTGGTGTCAGTGCTGCACAATGTGGTGTCGGTGCTGAACAATGTGGTGTCAGTGCAGTACAATGAGGAGTCGGTGCTGCAAAATGTGGTGTCGGTGCTGCACAATGTGGTGTCGGTGCTGCACAATGTGGTGTCGGTTCTGCACAATGTGGTGTCAGTGCTGTACAATGTGGTGTCGTTGCTGCACAATGTGGTGTCGGTGCTGCACAATGAGATGTCGGTGCTGCACAATGTGGTGTCAGTGCTGTACAATGTGGTGTCAGTGCTGCACAATGTGGTGTCAGTGCAGTATAATGTGGTGTCGGTGCTGTACAATGTGGTGTCGGTGCTGCACAATGTGGTGTCGGTGGGGTAGAATGTGGTGTCGCTGCTGTACAATATGGTGTCGGTGCTGCACAATGTGGTGTTGGTGGGGTAGAATGTGGTGTCGCTGCTGTACAATGTGGTGTCGGTGCTGCACAATGTGATGTCGGTGCTGCCCAATGAGATGTCGGTGCTGCACAATGTGGTGTCAGTGATGTACAATGTGGTGTCTGTGATGCAGAATGTGACGTTGGTGCTGCACAATGTTGTGTCGGTGCTGAACAATGTTGTGTCGGTGCTGCACAATGTGGTATCGGTGCTGCACAATGTGATGTTGGTGCTGTACAATATGGTGTCGAGGCTGTACAATGTGGTGTCGGTGTTTAACAATGTGGTGTTGGTGCTGCACAATGTGGTGTCGGTGCTGAACAATGTGATGTTGGTGCTGAACAATGTTGCGTCGGTGCTGCACAATGTGGTGTCAGTGGAGCACAATGTGATGTTGGTGCTGCACAAAGTTGTGTCGGTGCGGCACATTGTGGTGTCGGTGCTGCACAATGAGGAGTCGGTGCGGCACAATGTGGTGTCGTTGCTGAACATTGTGATGTCGATGCTGCACAATGTGGTGTCTGTGCGGCACAATGTGGTGTCGATGCTGAACAATGTAATGTCGGTGCTGCACAATGTGGTGTCGGTGCGGCACAATGTGGTGTCGGTGCTGCACAATGTGGTGTCAGTACCGCACAGTGTGGTGTCGGTGGTGCACAATGTGATTTTGGTGCTGCACAATGTGGTGTCGATGGTGCACAATGTGGTGTCGGTGCTGTACAATGTGGTGTCGATGCGGCACAATGTGGTGTCGGTGCTGCACAATGTGGTGTCGGTGCTGAACAATGTGATGTTGGTGCTGCACAATGTGGTGTTGTTGCGGCACAATGTGATGTTGATGCTGCACAATGAGGTGTCGGTGCGGCACAATGTGGTGTCAGTACTGCACAGTGTGGTGTCGGTGGTGCACAATATGATGTCGGTGCTGCACAATGTGGTGTCGGTGCTGAACGATGTGATGTTGGTGCTGCACAATGTGGTGTCGGTGGTGCACAATGTGATGTCTGTGCTGTACAATGTGGTGTCGGTGTTGCACAATGTGGTGTCAGTGCTGTAAAATGTGGTGTCGGTGCTGCACAATGTGGTGTCGGTGGTGCACAATGTGATGTCGGTGCTGCACAATGTGGTGTCGGTGCTGAACAATGTGATGTTGGTGCTGCACAATGTGGTGTCGGTGGTGCACAATGTGATGTCTGTGCTGTAAAATGTGGTGTCGGTGCTGCATAATGTGGTGTCGGTGCTGCACAATGTGGTGTCGGTGCTGAAGAATGTGATGTTGGTGCTGCACAAAGTGGTGTCAGTGCTGTACAATGTGGTGTCGGTGCTGCACAATGTGGTGTCAGTGCTGTACAATGTGGTGTCGGTGCGGCACAATGTGATGTAGGTGCTGCAAAATGTGGTGTCGGTGCTGCACAATGTGGTGTCGGTGCTGCACAACGTGATGTCGGTGCTGCACAATGTGGTGTCAGTGCTGTACAATGTGGTGTCGGTGCGGCACAATGTGATGTAGGTGCTGCAAAATGTGGTGTCGGTGCGGAACAATGTGATGTTGGTGCTGCACAATGAGGTGTCGGTGCTGCAAAATGTGGTTTTGGTGCTGCACAATGTGGTGTCGGTGCTGAAGAATGTGATGTTGGTGCTGCACAAAGTGGTGTCAGTGCTGTACAATGTCGTGTCGGTGCTGCACAATGTGGTGTCGGTGCTGCACAATGTGATGTCGGTGCTGCACAATGTGGTGTCGGTGCTGCACAATGTGGTGTCGGTGCTGCACAACGTGATGTCGGTGCTGCACAATGTGGTGTCAGTGCTGTACAATGTGGTGTCGGTGCTGCACAATGTGGTGTCAGTGCTGTACAATGTGGTATCGGTGCTGCACAATGTGGTGTCAGTGCTGTACAATGTGGTGTCGGTGCTGCACAATGTGGTGTCGGTGCTGGACAATGTGATCTTGGTACTGCACAATGTGATGTTGGTGCTGCACAATGTGATGTTGGTGCTGCACAATGTGGTGTCGGTGCTGCACAATGTGGTGTCGGTGCGGCACAATGTGATGTCGGTGCTGCAAAAGGTGGTGTCGGTGCGGAACAATGTGATGTTGGTGCTGCACAATGAGGTGTCGGTGCTGCAAAATGTGGTGTCGGTGCTGCACAATGTGGTGTCGGTGCTGCACAATGTGGTGTCGGTGCTGCACAATGTGGTGTCGTTGCTGTACAATGTGGTGTCGGTGCTGCACAATGTGGTGTCGGTGCTGTACAATGTGGTGTCGGTGCTGCACAATGTGGTGTCGGTGGGGTAGAATGTGGTGTCGCTGCTGTACAATGTGGTGTCGGTGCTGCACAATATGGTGTTGGTGCGGTAGAATGTGGTGTCGCTGCTGTACAATGTGGTGTCGGTGGTGCACAATGTGATGTCGGTGCTGCAAAAGGTGGTGTCGGTGCGGAACAATGTGATGTTGGTGCTGCACAATGAGGTGTCGGTGCTGCAAAATGTGGTGTCGGTGCTGCACAATGTGGTGTCGGTGCTGCACAATGTGGTGTCGGTGCTGCACAATGTGGTGTCGTTGCTGTACAATGTGGTGTCGGGTCTGCACAATGTGGTGTCGGTGCTGTACAATGTGGTGTCGGTGCTGCACAATGTGGTGTCGGTGGGGTAGAATGTGGTGTCGCTGCTGTACAATGTGGTGTCGGTGGTGCACAATGTGATGTCGGTGCTGCCCAATGAGATGTCGGTGCTGCACAATGTGGTGTCAGTGATGTACAATGTGGTGTCAGTGCTGCAGAATGTGATGTTGGTGCTGCACAATGTTGTGTCGGTGCTGCACAATGTGGTGTCGGTGCTGTACAATGTGGTGTCGGTGCAGCACAATGTGGTGTCGGTGGGGTAGAATGTGGTGTCGCTGCTGTACAATGTGGTGTCGGTGGTGCACAATGTGATGTCGGTGCTGCCCAATGAGATGTCGGTGCTGCACAATGTGGTGTCAGTGATGTACAATGTGGTGTCAGTGCTGCAGAATGTGATGTTGGTGCTGCACAATGTTGTGTCGGTGCTGAACAATGTTGTGTCGGTGCTGCACAATGTGGTATCGGTGCTGCACAATGTGATGTTGGTGCTGTACAATATGGTGTCGAGGCTGTACAATGTGGTGTCGGTGTTTAACAATGTGGTGTTGGTGCTGCACAATGTGGGGTCGGTGCTGAACAATGTGATGTTGGTGCTGAACAATGTTGTGTCGGTGCTGCACAATGTGGTGTCAGTGGAGCACAATGTGATGTTGGTGCTGCACAAAGTGGTGTCGGTGCGGCACATTGTGGTGTCGGTGCTGCACAATGTGGAGTCGGTGCGGCACAATGTGGTGTCGTTGCTGAACATTGTGATGTCGATGCTGCACAATGTGGTGTCTGTGCGGCACAATGTGGTGTCGATGCTGAACAATGTAATGTCGGTGCTGCACAATGTGGTGTCGGTGCGACACAATGTCGTGTCGGTGCTGCACAATGTGGTGTCAGTACTGCACAGTGTGGTGTCGGTGGTGCACAATGTGATGTTGGTGCTGCACAATGTGGTGTCGGTGCTGTACAATGTGGTGTCAGTGCGGCACAATGTGGTGTCGGTGCTGCACAATGTGGTGTCGGTGCTGAACAATGTGATGTTGGTGCTGCACAATGTGGTGTTGTTGCGGCACAATGTGATGTTGATGCTGCACAATGAGGTGTCCGTGCGGCACAATGTGGTGTCGGTGCTGCACAATGTGGTGTCAGTACTGCACAGTGTGGTGTCGGTGGTGCACAATGTGATGTCGGTGCTGCACAATGTGGTGTCGGTGCTGAACAATGTGATGTTGGTGCTGCACAATGTGGTGTCGGTGGTGCACAATGTGATGTCGGTGGGGTAGAATGTGGTGTCGCTGCTGTACAATATGGTGTCGGTGCTGCACAATATGGTGTTGGTGGGGTAGAATGTGGTGTCGCTGCTGTACAATGTGTTGTCGGTGCTGCACAATGTGATGTCGGTGCTGCCCAATGAGATGTCGGTGCTGCACAATTTGGTGTCAGTGTTGTACAATGTGGTGTCAGTGATGCAGAATGTGACGTTGGTGCTGAACAATGTTGTGTCGGTGCTGAACAATGTTGTGTCGGTGCTGCACAATGTGGTATCGGTGCTGCACAATGTGATGTTGGTGCTGTACAATATGGTGTCGAGGCTGTACAATGTGGTGTCGGTGTTTAACAATGTGGTGTTGGTGCTGCACAATGTGGTGTCGGTGCTGAACAATGTGATGTTGGTGCTGAACAATGTTGCGTCGGTGCTGCACAATGTGGTGTCAGTGGAGCACAATGTGATGTTGGTGCTGCACAAAGTGGTGTCGGTGCGGCACATTGTGGTGTCGGTGCTGCACAATGTGGAGTCGGTGCGGCACAATGTGGTGTCGTTGCTGAACATTGTGATGTCGATGCTGCACAATGTGGTGTCTGTGCGGCACAATGTGGTGTCGATGCTGAACAATGTAATGTCGGTGCTGCACAATGTGGTGTCGGTGCGGCACAATGTGGTGTCGGTGCTGCACAATGTGGTGTCAGTACTGCACAGTGTGGTGTCGGTGGTGCACAATGTGATGTTGGTGCTGCACAATGTGGTGTCGATGGTGCACAATGTGGTGTCGGTGCTGTACAATGTGGTGTCGGTGCGGCACAATGTGGTGTCGGTGCTGCACAATGTGGTGTCGGTGCTGAACAATGTGATGTTGGTGCTGCACAATGTGGTGTTGTTGCGGCACAATGTGATGTTGATGCTGCACAATGAGGTGTCGGTGCTGCACAATGTGTTGTCGGTGCTGCACAATATGGTATCGGTGCTGCACGATGTGATGTTGGGTCTGCACAATGTGGTGTCAGTGGAGCACAATGTGATGTTGGTGCTGTACAATGTGGTGTCGGTGCTGCAGAATGTGATGTTGTTGCTGTAGAATGTGGTGTCGGTGCTGAACAATGTTGTGTCAGTGCTGAACAATGTTGTGTCGGTGCTGCACAATGTGGTGTCAGTGGAGCACAATGTGATGTTGGTGTGGCACAATGTGGTGTCGGTGCGGCACATTGTGGTGTCGGTGCTGCACAATGTGGTGTCAGTGTTGTAAAATGTGGTGTCGGTGCTGCACAATGTGGTGTCGGTGCTGCACAACGTGATGTCGGTACTGCACAATGTGGTGTCAGTGCTGTACAATGTGGTGTCGGTGCTGCACAATGTGGTGTCAGTGCTGTCCAATGTGGTGTCGGTGATGCACAATGTGGTGTCAGTGCTGTACAATGTGATGTCGGTGTTGAACAATGTGATGTTGGTGCTGCACAATGTGATGTTGGTGCTGCACAATGTGGTGTCGGTGCTGCACAATGTGCTGTCGGTGCGGCACAATGTGATGTCGGTGCTGCAAAATGTGGTGTCGGTGCAGAACAATGTGATGTTGGTGCTGCACAATGAGGTGTCGGTGCTGCAAAATGTGGTGTCGGTGCTGCACAATGTGGTGTCGGTGCTGCACAACGTGGTGTCGGTGCTGCACAATGTGGTGTCAGTGCTGTACAATGTGGTGTCGGTGCTGCACAATGTGGTGTCGGTGCTGCACAATGTGATGTCGGTGCTGCACAATGTGGTGTCGGTGCTGTACAATGTGGTGTCGGTGCTGAACAATGAGGTGTCGGTGCTGCACAATGTGTTGTCGGTGCTGCACAATATGGTATCGGTGCTGCACGATGTGATGTTGGGTCTGCACAATGTGGTGTCAGTGGAGCACAATGTGATGTTGGTGCTGTACAATATGGTGTCGAGGCTGTACAATGTGGTGTCGGTGTTTAACAATGTGGTGTCGGTGCTGCACAATGTGGTGTCAGTACTGCACAGTGTGGTGTCGGTGGTGCACAATGTGATGTTGGTGCTGCACAATGTGGTGTCGATGGTGCACAATGTGGTGTCGTTGCTGTACAATGTGGTGTCGATGCGGCACAATGTGGTGTCGGTGCTGCACAATGTGGTGTCGGTGCTGAACAATGCGATGTTGGTGCTGCACAATGTGGTGTTGTTGCGGCACAATGTGATGTTGATGCTGCACAATGAGGTGTCGGTGCGGCACAATGTGGTGTCGGTGCTGCACAATGTGGTGTCAGTACTGCACAGTGTGGTGTCGGTGCTGAACGATGTGATGTTGGTGCTGCACAATGTGGTGTCGGTGGTGCACAATGTGATGTCTGTGCTGTACAATGTGGTGTCGGTGTTGCACAATGTGGTGTCAGTGCTGTAAAATGTGGTGTCGGTGCTGCACAATGTGGTGTCGGTGGTGCACAATGTGATGTCGGTGCTGCACAATATGGTGTCGGTGCTGAACAATGTGATGTTGGTGCTGCACAATGTGGTGTCGGTGGTGAACAATGTGATGTCTGTGCTGTAAAATGTGGTGTCGGTGCTGCATAATGTGGTGTCGGTGCTGCACAATGTGGTGTCGGTGCTGAAGAATGTGATGTTGGTGCTGCACAAAGTGGTGTCAGTGCTGTACAATGTGGTGTCGGTGCTGCACAATGTGGTGTCAGTGCTGTACAATGTGGTGTCGGTGCGGCACAATGTGATGTAGGTGCTGCAAAATGTGGTGTCGGTGCTGCACAATGTGGTGTCGGTGCTGCACAACGTGATGTCGGTGCTGCACAATGTGGTGTCAGTGCTGTACAATGTGGTGTCGGTGCGGCACAATGTGATGTAGGTGCTGCAAAATGTGGTGTCGGTGCGGAACAATGTGATGTTGGTGCTGCACAATGAGGTGTTGGTGCTGCAAAATGTGATGTCGGTGCTGCACAATGTGGTGTCGGTGCTGCACAATGTGGTGTCGGTGCTGCAAAATGTGGTGTCGGTGCTGCACAATGTGGTGTCAGTGCTGCACAATGTGGTGTCGGTGCTGCACAATGTGGTGTCAGTGCTGTACAATGTGGTGTCGATGGTGCACAATGTGGTGTCGGTGCTGTACAATGTGGTGTCGGTGCGGCACAATGTGGTGTCGGTGCTGCACAATGTGGTGTCGGTGCTGAACAATGTGATGTTGGTGCTGCACAATGTGGTGTTGTTGCGGCACAATGTGATGTTGATGCTGCACAATGAGGTGTCGGTGCTGCACAATGTGTTGTCGGTGCTGCACAATATGGTATCGGTGCTGCACGATGTGATGTTGGGTCTGCACAATGTGGTGTCAGTGGAGCACAATGTGATGTTGGTGCTGTACAATGTGGTGTCGGTGCTGCAGAATGTGATGTTGTTGCTGTAGAATGTGGTGTCGGTGCTGAACAATGTTGTGTCGGTGCTGAACAATGTTGTGTCGGTGCTGCACAATGTGGTGTCAGTGGAGCACAATGTGATGTTGGTGTGGCACAATGTGGTGTCGGTGCGGCACATTGTGGTGTCGGTGCTGCACAATGTGGTGTCAGTGTTGTAAAATGTGGTGTCGGTGCTGCACAATGTGGTGTCGGTGCTGCACAACGTGATGTCGGTACTGCACAATGTGGTGTCAGTGCTGTACAATGTGGTGTCGGTGCTGCACAATGTGGTGTCAGTGCTGTACAATGTGGTGTCGGTGATGCACAATGTGGTGTCAGTGCTGTACAATGTGATGTCGGTGTTGAACAATGTGATGTTGGTGCTGCACAATGTGATGTTGGTGCTGCACAATGTGGTGTCGGTGCTGCACAATGTGCTGTCGGTGCGGCACAATGTGATGTCGGTGCTGCAAAATGTGGTGTCGGTGCAGAACAATGTGATGTTGGTGCTGCACAATGAGGTGTCGGTGCTGCAAAATGTGGTGTCGGTGCTGCACAATGTGGTGTCGGTGCTGCACAACGTGGTGTCGGTGCTGCACAATGTGGTGTCAGTGCTGTACAATGTGGTGTCGGTGCTGCACAATGTGGTGTCGGTGCTGCACAATGTGATGTCGGTGCTGCACAATGTGGTGTCGGTGCTGTACAATGTGGTGTCGGTGCTGAACAATGAGGTGTCGGTGCTGCACAATGTGTTGTCGGTGCTGCACAATATGGTATCGGTGCTGCACGATGTGATGTTGGGTCTGCACAATGTGGTGTCAGTGGAGCACAATGTGATGTTGGTGCTGTACAATATGGTGTCGAGGCTGTACAATGTGGTGTCGTTGTTTAACAATGTGGTGTCGGTGCTGCACAATGTGGTGTCAGTACTGCACAGTGTGGTGTCGGTGGTGCACAATGTGATGTTGGTGCTGCACAATGTGGTGTCGATGGTGCACAATGTGGTGTCGTTGCTGTACAATGTGGTGTCGATGCGGCACAATGTGGTGTCGGTGCTGCACAATGTGGTGTCGGTGCTGAACAATGCGATGTTGGTGCTGCACAATGTGGTGTTGTTGCGGCACAATGTGATGTTGATGCTGCACAATGAGGTGTCGGTGCGGCACAATGTGGTGTCGGTGCTGCACAATGTGGTGTCAGTACTGCACAGTGTGGTGTCGGTGCTGAACGATGTGATGTTGGTGCTGCACAATGTGGTGTCGGTGGTGCACAATGTGATGTCTGTGCTGTACAATGTGGTGTCGGTGTTGCACAATGTGGTGTCAGTGCTGTAAAATGTGGTGTCGGTGCTGCACAATGTGGTGTCGGTGGTGCACAATGTGATGTCGGTGCTGCACAATATGGTGTCGGTGCTGAACAATGTGATGTTGGTGCTGCACAATGTGGTGTCGGTGGTGAACAATGTGATGTCTGTGCTGTAAAATGTGGTGTCGGTGCTGCATAATGTGGTGTCGGTGCTGCACAATGTGGTGTCGGTGCTGAAGAATGTGATGTTGGTGCTGCACAAAGTGGTGTCAGTGCTGTACAATGTGGTGTCGGTGCTGCACAATGTGGTGTCAGTGCTGTACAATGTGGTGTCGGTGCGGCACAATGTGATGTAGGTGCTGCAAAATGTGGTGTCGGTGCTGCACAATGTGGTGTCGGTGCTGCACAACGTGATGTCGGTGCTGCACAATGTGGTGTCAGTGCTGTACAATGTGGTGTCGGTGCGGCACAATGTGATGTAGGTGCTGCAAAATGTGGTGTCGGTGCGGAACAATGTGATGTTGGTGCTGCACAATGAGGTGTTGGTGCTGCAAAATGTGATGTCGGTGCTGCACAATGTGGTGTCGGTGCTGCACAATGTGGTGTCGGTGCTGCAAAATGTGGTGTCGGTGCTGCACAATGTGGTGTCAGTGCTGCACAATGTGGTGTCGGTGCTGCACAATGTGGTGTCAGTGCTGTACAATGTGGTGTCGGTGCTGCACAATGTGGTGTCAGTGCTGTACAATGTGGTGTCGGTGATGCACAATGTGGTGTCAGTGCTGTACAATGTGATGTCGGTGTTGAACATTGTGATGTCGTTGCTGCACAATGTGATGTCTGTGCTGTAAAATGTGGTGTCGGTGCTGCATAATGTGGTGTCGGTGCTGGACAATGTGGTGTCGGTGCTGAAGAATGTGATGTTGGTGCTGCACAAAGTGGTGTCAGTGCTGTACAATGTGGTGTCGGTGCTGCACAATGTGGTGTCAGTGCTGTACAATGTGGTGTCGGTGCGGCACAATGTGATGTAGGTGCTGCAAAATGTGGTGTCGGTGCTGCACAATGTCGTGTCGGTGCTGCACAACGTGATGTCGGTGCTGCACAATGTGGTGTCAGTGCTGTACAATGTGGTGTCGGTGCGGCACAATGTGATGTAGGTGCTGCAAAATGTGGTGTCGGTGCGGAACAATGTGATGTTGGTGCTGCACAATGAGGTGTCGGTGCTGCAAAATGTGGTTTCGGTGCTGCACAATGTGGTGTCGGTGCTGAAGAATGTGATGTTGGTGCTGCACAAAGTGGTGTCAGTGCTGTACAATGTCGTGTCGGTGCTGCACAATGTGGTGTCGGTGCTGCACAATGTGATGTCGGTGCTGCACAATGTGGTGTCAGTGCTGTAAAATGTGGTGTCGGTGCAGCACAATGTGGTGTCGGTGCTGCACAACGTGATGTCGGTGCTGCACAATGTGGTGTCGGTGCTGCACAATGTGATGTTCGGTGCTGAACAATGTGATGTTGGTGCTGCACAATGTGATGTTGGTGCTGCACAATGTGGTGTCAGTGCTGCACAATGTGGTGTCGGTGCGGCACAATTTGATGTCGGTGTTGCAAAATGTGGTGTCGGTGCGGAACAATGTGATGTTGGTGCTGCACAATGAGGTGTCGGTGCTGCAAAATGTGGTGTCGGTGCTGCACAATGTGGTGTCAGAACTGCACAATGTGGTGTCGGTGCTGCACAATGTGATGTCGTTGCTGCACAATGTGGTGTCGGTGCTGCACAATGTGGTGTCAGTGCAGTACAATGTGGTGTCGGTGCTGTACAATGTGGTGTCGGTGCTGCACAATGTGGTGTTGGTGGGGCACAATGTATTGTCGCTGCTGTACAATGTGGTGTCGGTGCTGCACAATGTGGTGTCAGTGCTGTAAAATGTGGTGTCGGTGCTGCACAATGTGGTGTCGGTGCTGCACAACGTGATGTCGGTGCTGCACAATGTGGTGTCAGTGCTGTACAATGTGGTGTCGGTGCTGCACAATGTGGTGTCAGTGCTGTACAATGTGGTATCGGTGCTGCACAATGTGGTGTCAGTGCTGTACAATGTGGTGTCGGTGCTGCACAATGTGGTGTCGGTGCTGGACAATGTGATGTTGGTGCTGAACAATGTGATGTTGGTGCTGCACAATGTGATGTTGGTGCTGCACAATGTAGTGTCGGTGCTGCACAATGTGGTGTCGGTGCGGCACAATGTGATGTCGGTGCTGCAAAAGGTGGTGTCGGTGCGGAACAATGTGATGTTGGTGCTGCACAATGAGGTGTCGGTGCTGCAAAATGTGGTGTCGGTGCTGCACAATGTGGTGTCGGTGCTGCACAATGTGGTGTCGGTGCTGCACAATGTGGTGTCGTTGCTGTACAATGTGGTGTCGGTGCTGCACAATGTGGTGTCGGTGCTGTACAATGTGGTGTCGGTGCTGCACAATGTGGTGTCGGTGGGGTAGAATGTGGTGTCGCTGCTGTACAATGTGGTGTCGGTGCTGCACAATATGGTGTTGGTGCGGTAGAATGTGGTGTCGCTGCTGTACAATGTGGTGTCGGTGGTGCACAATGTGATGTCGGTGCTGCAACAGGTGGTGTCGGTGCGGAACAATGTGATGTTGGTGCTGCACAATGAGGTGTCGGTGCTGCAAAATGTGGTGTCGGTGCTGCACAATGTGGTGTCGGTGCTGCACAATGTGGTGTCGGTGCTGCACAATGTGGTGTCGTTGCTGTACAATGTGGTGTCGGTGCTGCACAATGTGGTGTCGGTGCTGTACAATGTGGTGTCGGTGCTGCACAATGTGGTGTCGGTGGGGTAGAATGTGGTGTCGCTGCTGTACAATGTGGTGTCGGTGGTGCACAATGTGATGTCGGTGCTGCCCAATGAGATGTCGGTGCTGCACAATGTGGTGTCAGTGATGTACAATGTGGTGTCAGTGCTGCAGAATGTGATGTTGGTGCTGCACAATGTTGTGTCGGTGCTGCACAATGTGGTGTCGGTGCTGTACAATGTGGTGTCGGTGCAGCACAATGTGGTGTCGGTGGGGTAGAATGTGGTGTCGCTGCTGTACAATGTGGTGTCGGTGGTGCACAATGTGATGTCGGTGCTGCCCAATGAGATGTCGGTGCTGCACAATGTGGTGTCAGTGATGTACAATGTGGTGTCAGTGCTGCAGAATGTGATGTTGGTGCTGCACAATGTTGTGTCGGTGCTGAACAATGTTGTGTCGGTGCTGCACAATGTGGTATCGGTGCTGCACAATGTGATGTTGGTGCTGTACAATATGGTGTCGAGGCTGTACAATGTGGTGTCGGTGTTTAACAATGTGGTGTTGGTGCTGCACAATGTGGGGTCGGTGCTGAACAATGTGATGTTGGTGCTGAACAATGTTGTGTCGGTGCTGCACAATGTGGTGTCAGTGGAGCACAATGTGATGTTGGTGCTGCACAAAGTGGTGTCGGTGCGGCACATTGTGGTGTCGGTGCTGCACAATGTGGAGTCGGTGCGGCACAATGTGGTGTCGTTGCTGAACATTGTGATGTTGGTGCTGCACAATGTGGTGTCGGTGGTGAACAATGTGATGTCTGTGCTGCACAATATGGTGTCGGTGCTGAACAATGTGATGTTGGTGCTGCACAATGTGGTGTCGGTGGTGAACAATGTGATGTCTGTGCTGTAAAATGTGGTGTCGGTGCTGCATAATGTGGTGTCGGTGCTGCACAATGTGGTGTCGGTGCTGAAGAATGTGATGTTGGTGCTGCACAAAGTGGTGTCAGTGCTGTACAATGTGGTGTCGGTGCTGCACAATGTGGTGTCAGTGCTGTACAATGTGGTGTCGGTGCGGCACAATGTGATGTAGGTGCTGCAAAATGTGGTGTCGGTGCTGCACAATATGGTGTCGGTGCTGCACAACGTGATGTCGGTGCTGCACAATGTGGTGTCAGTGCTGTACAATGTGGTGTCGGTGCGGCACAATGTGATGTAGGTGCTGCAAAATGTGGTGTCGGTGCGGAACAATGTGATGTTGGTGCTGCACAATGAGGTGTTGGTGCTGCAAAATGTGATGTCGGTGCTGCACAATGTGGTGTCGGTGCTGCACAATGTGGTGTCGGTGCTGCAAAATGTGGTGTCGGTGCTGCACAATGTGGTGTCAGTGCTGCACAATGTGGTGTCGGTGCTGCACAATGTGGTGTCAGTGCTGTACAATGTGGTGTCGGTGCTGCACAATGTGGTGTCAGTGCTGTACAATGTGGTGTCGGTGATGCACAATGTGGTGTCAGTGCTGTACAATGTGATGTCGGTGTTGAACATTGTGATGTCGTTGCTGCACAATGTGATGTCTGTGCTGTAAAATGTGGTGTCGGTGCTGCATAATGTGGTGTCGGTGCTGCACAATGTGGTGTCGGTGCTGAAGAATGTGATGTTGGTGCTGCACAAAGTGGTGTCAGTGCTGTACAATGTGGTGTCGGTGCTGCACAATGTGGTGTCAGTGCTGTACAATGTGGTGTCGGTGCGGCACAATGTGATGTAGGTGCTGCAAAATGTGGTGTCGGTGCTGCACAATGTCGTGTCGGTGCTGCACAACGTGATGTCGGTGCTGCACAATGTGGTGTCAGTGCTGTACAATGTGGTGTCGGTGCGGCACAATGTGATGTAGGTGCTGCAAAATGTGGTGTCGGTGCGGAACAATGTGATGTTGGTGCTGCACAATGAGGTGTCGGTGCTGCAAAATGTGGTTTCGGTGCTGCACAATGTGGTGTCGGTGCTGAAGAATGTGATGTTGGTGCTGCACAAAGTGGTGTCAGTGCTGTACAATGTCGTGTCGGTGCTGCACAATGTGGTGTCGGTGCTGCACAATGTGATGTCGGTGCTGCACAATGTGGTGTCAGTGCTGTAAAATGTGGTGTCGGTGCAGCACAATGTGGTGTCGGTGCTGCACAACGTGATGTCGGTGCTGCACAATGTGGTGTCGGTGCTGCACAATGTGATGTTCGGTGCTGAACAATGTGATGTTGGTGCTGCACAATGTGATGTTGGTGCTGCACAATGTGGTGTCAGTGCTGCACAATGTGGTGTCGGTGCGGCACAATTTGATGTCGGTGTTGCAAAATGTGGTGTCGGTGCGGAACAATGTGATGTTGGTGCTGCACAATGAGGTGTCGGTGCTGCAAAATGTGGTGTCGGTGCTGCACAATGTGGTGTCAGTACTGCACAATGTGGTGTCGGTGCTGCACAATGTGATGTCGTTGCTGCACAATGTGGTGTCGGTGCTGCACAATGTGGTGTCAGTGCAGTACAATGTGGTGTCGGTGCTGTACAATGTGGTGTCGGTGCTGCACAATGTGGTGTTGGTGGGGCACAATGTATTGTCGCTGCTGTACAATGTGGTGTCGGTGCTGCACAATGTGGTGTCAGTGCTGTAAAATGTGGTGTCGCTGCTGCACAATGTTGTGTCGGTGCTGCACAACGGGATGTCGGTGCTGCACAATGTGGTGTCAGTGCTGTACAATGTGGTGTCGGTGCTGCACAATGTGGTGTCAGTGCTGTACAATGTGGTATCGGTGCTGCACAATGTGGTGTCAGTGCTGTACAATGTGGTGTCGGTGCTGCACAATATGGTGTCGGTGCTGGACAATGTGATGTTGGTGCTGAACAATGTGATGTTGGTGCTGCACAATGTGATGTTGGTGCTGCACAATGTAGTGTCGGTGCTGCACAATGTGGTGTCGGTGCGGCACAATGTGATGTCGGTGCTGCAAAAGGTGGTGTCGGTGCGGAACAATGTGATGTTGGTGCTGCACAATGAGGTGTCGGTGCTGCAAAATGTGGTGTCGGTGCTGCACAATGTGGTGTCGGTGCTGCACAATGTGGTGTCGGTGCTGCACAATGTGGTGTCGTTGCTGTACAATGTGGTGTCGGTGCTGCACAATGTGGTGTCGGTGCTGTACAATGTGGTGTCGGTGCTGCACAATGTGGTGTCGGTGGGGTAGAATGTGGTGTCGCTGCTGTACAATGTGGTGTCGGTGCTGCACAATATGGTGTTGGTGCGGTAGAATGTGGTGTCGCTGCTGTACAATGTGGTGTCGGTGGTGCACAATGTGATGTCGGTGCTGCAAAAGGTGGTGTCGGTGCGGAACAATGTGATGTTGGTGCTGCACAATGAGGTGTCGGTGCTGCAAAATGTGGTGTCGGTGCTGCACAATGTGGTGTCGGTGCTGCACAATGTGGTGTCGGTGCTGCACAATGTGGTGTCGTTGCTGTACAATGTGGTGTCGGTGCTGCACAATGTGGTGTCGGTGGGGTAGAATGTGGTGTCGCTGCTGTACAATGTGGTGTCGGTGGTGCACAATGTGATGTCGGTTCTGCCCAATGAGATGTCGGTGCTGCACAATGTGGTGTCAGTGATGTACAATGTGGTGTCAGTGCTGCAGAATGTGATGTTGGTGCTGCACAATGTTGTGTCGGTGCTGCTCAATGTGGTGTCGGTGCTGTACAATGTGGTGTCGGTGCAGCACAATGTGGTGTCGGTGGGGTAGAATGTGGTGTCGCTGCTGTACAATGTGGTGTCGGTGGTGCACAATGTGATGTCGGTGCTGCCCAATGAGATGTCGGTGCTGCACAATGTGGTGTCAGTGATGTACAATGTGGTGTCAGTGCTGCAGAATGTGATGTTGGTGCTGCACAATGTTGTGTCGGTGCTGAACAATGTTGTGTCGGTGCTGCACAATGTGGTATCGGTGCTGCACAATGTGATGTTGGTGCTGTACAATATGGTGTCGAGGCTGTACAATGTGGTGTCGGTGTTTAACAATGTGGTGTTGGTGCTGCACAATGTGGGGTCGGTGCTGAACAATGTGATGTTGGTGCTGAACAATGTTGTGTCGGTGCTGCACAATGTGGTGTCAGTGGAGCACAATGTGATGTTGGTGCTGCACAAAGTGGTGTCGGTGCGGCACATTGTGGTGTCGGTGCTGCACAATGTGGAGTCGGTGCGGCACAATGTGGTGTCGTTGCTGAACATTGTGATGTCGATGCTGCACAATGTGGTGTCTGTGCGGCACAATGTGGTGTCGATGCTGAACAATGTAATGTCGGTGCTGCACAATGTGGTGTCGGTGCGACACAATGTCGTGTCGGTGCTGCACAATGTGGTGTCAGTACTGCACAGTGTGGTGTCGGTGGTGCACAATGTGATGTTGGTGCTGCACAATGTGGTGTCGGTGCTGTACAATGTGGTGTCGGTGCGGCTCAATGTGGTGTCGGTGCTGCACAATGTGGTGTCGGTGCTGAACAATGTGATGTTGGTGCTGCACAATGTGGTGTTGTTGCGGCACAATGTGATGTTGATGCTGCACAATGAGGTGTCAGTGCGGCACAATGTGGTGTCGGTGCTGCACAATGTGGTGTCAGTACTGCACAGTGTGGTGTCGGTGGTGCACAATGTGATGTCGGTGCTGCACAATGTGGTGTCGGTGCTGAACAATGTGATGTTGGTGCTGCACAATGTGGTGTCGGTGGTGCACAATGTGATGTCTGTGCTGTACAATGTGGTGTCGGTGTTGCACAATGTGGTGTCAGTGCTGTAAAATGTGGTGTCGGTGCTGCACAATTTGGTGTCGGTGGTGCACAACGTGATGTCGGTGCTGCACAATGTGGTGTCGGTGCTGAACAATGTGATGTTGGTGCTGCACAATGTGGTGTCGGTGGTGCACAATGTGATGTCTGTGCTGTACAATGTGGTGTCGGTGCTGCACAATGTGGTGTCGGTGCTGCACAATGTGGTGTCGGTGCTGAAGAATGTGATGTTGGTGCTGCACAAAGTGGTGTCAGTGCTGCACAATGTGGTGTCGGTGCTGTACAATGTGGTGTCGGTGCTGAACAATGTGGTGTCAGTGCAGTACAATGTGGTGTCGGTGCTGTACAATGTGGTGTCGGTGCTGCACAATGTGGTGTCGGTGGGGTAGAATGTGGTGTCGGTGCTGTGCAATGTGGTGTCGGTGCTGCACAATGTGATGTCGGTGCTGCACAATATCGTGTCGCTGCCTCACAATGTTGTGTCAGTCCTGTACAATGTGGTGTCAGTGCTGCACAATGTGGTGTCGGTGCTGCACAATGTGGTGTCGGTGCTGCACAATGTGGTGTCGGTGCTGCACAATGTGGTGTCGGTGCTGCACAATGTGGTGTCGGTTCTGCACAATGTGGTGTCAGTGCTGTACAATGTGGTGTCGTTGCTGCACAATGTGGTGTCGGTGCTGCACAATGAGATGTCGGTGCTGCACAATGTGGTGTCAGTGCTGTACAATGTGGTGTCAGTGCTGCACAATGTGGTGTCAGTGCAGTATAATGTGGTGTCGGTGCTGTACAATGTGGTGTCGGTGCTGCACAATGTGGTGTCGGTGGGGTAGAATGTGGTGTCGCTGCTGTACAATATGGTGTCGGTGCTGCACAATATGGTGTTGGTGGGGTAGAATGTGGTGTCGCTGCTGTACAATGTGGTGTCGGTGCTGCACAATGTGATGTCGGTGCTGCCCAATGAGATGTCGGTGCTGCACAATGTGGTGTCAGTGATGTACAATGTGGTGTCAGTGATGCAGAATGTGACGTTGGTGCTGCACAATGTTGTGTCGGTGCTGAACAATGTTGTGTCGGTGCTGCAAAATGTGGTATCGGTGCTGCACAATGTGACGTTGGTGCTGTACAATATGGTGTCGAGACTGTACAATGTGGTGTCTGTGCGGCACATTGTGGTGTCGGTGCTGCACAATGTGGAGTCGGTGCGGCACAATGTGGTGTCGTTGCTGAACATTGTGATGTTGATGCTGCACAATGTGGTGTCTGTGCGGCACAATGTGGTGTCGATGCTGAACAATGTAATGTCGGTGCTGCACAATGTGGTGTCGGTGCGGCACAATGTGGTGTGGGTGCTGCACAATGTGGTGTCAGTACTGCACAGTGTGGTGTCGGTGGTGCACAATGTGATGTTGGTGCTGCACAATGTGGTGTCGATGGTGCACAATGTGGTGTCGGTGCTGTACAATGTGGTGTCGGTGCGGCACAATGTGGTGTCGGTGCTGCACAATGTGGTGTCGGTGCTGAACAACGTGATGTTGGTGCTGCACAATGTGGTGTTGTTGCGGCACAATGTGATGTTGATGCTGCACAATGAGGTGTCGGTGCTGCACAATGTGTTGTCGGTGCTGCACAATATGGTATCGGTGCTGCACGATGTGATGTTGGGTCTGCACAATGTGGTGTCAGTGGAGCACAATGTGATGTTGGTGCTGTACAATATGGTGTCGAGGCTCTACAATGTGGTGTCGGTGTTTAACAAAGTGGTGTTGGTGCTGCACAATGTGGTGTCGGTGCTGCACAATGTGGTGTCGGTGCTGCAGAATGTGATGTTGTTGCTGTAGAATGTGGTGTCGGTGCTGAACAATGTTGTGTCGGTGCTGAACAATGTTGTGTCGGTGCTGCACAATTTGGTGTCAGTGGAGCACAATGTGATGTTGGTGTGGCACAATGTGGTGTCGGTGCGGCACATTGTGGTGTCGGTGCTGCACAATGTGGTGTCAGTGTTGTAAAATGTGGTGTCGGTGCTGCACAATGTGGTGTCGCTGCTGCACAACGTGATGTCGGTACTGCACAATGTGGTGTCAGTGCTGTACAATGTGGTGTCGGTGCTGCACAATGTGGTGTCAGTGCTGTACAATGTGGTGTCGGTGATGCACAATGTGGTGTCAGTGCTGTACAATGTGATGTCGGTACTGCACAACGAGGTGTCGGTGCTGCAAAATGTGGTGTCGGTGCTGCACAATGTGGTGTCGGTGCTGCACAACGTGGTGTCGGTGCTGCACAATGTGGTGTCAGTGCTGTACAATGTGGTGTCGGTGCTGCACAATGTGGTGTCGGTGCTGCACAATGTGATGTCGGTGCTGCACAATGTGGTGTCGGTGCTGTACAATGTGGTGACGTTGCTGAACAATGAGGTGTCGGTGCTGCACAATGTGTTGTCGGTGCTGCACAATATGGTATCGGTGCTGCACGATGTGATGTTGGGTCTGCACAATGTGGTGTCAGTGCAGTATAATGTGGTGTCGGTGCTGTACAATGTGGTGTCGGTGCTGCACAATGTGGTGTCGGTGGGGTAGAATGTGGTGTCGCTGCTGTACAATATGGTGTCGGTGCTGCACAATATGGTGTTGGTGGGGTAGAATGTGGTGTCGCTGCTGTACAATGTGGTGTCGGTGCTGCACAATGTGATGTCGGTGCTGCCCAATGAGATGTCGGTGCTGCACAATGTGGTGTCAGTGATGTACAATGTGGTGTCAGTGATGCAGAATGTGACGTTGGTGCTGCACAATGTTGTGTCGGTGCTGAACAATGTTGTGTCGGTGCTGCAAAATGTGGTATCGGTGCTGCACAATGTGATGTTGGTGCTGTACAATATGGTGTCGAGGCTGTACAATGTGGTGTCGGTGTTTAACAATGTGGTGTTGGTGCTGCACAATGTGGTGTCGGTGCTGAACAATGTGATGTTGGTGCTGAACAATGTTGCGTCGGTGCTGCACAATGTGGTGTCAGTGGAGCACAATGTGATGTTGGTGCTGCACAAAGTGGTGTCGGTGCGGCACATTGTGGTGTCGGTGCTGCACAATGTGGAGTCGGTGCGGCACAATGTGGTGTCGTTGCTGAACATTGTGATGTCGATGCTGCACAATGTGGTGTCTGTGCGGCACAATGTGGTGTCGATGCTGAACAATGTAATGTCGGTGCTGCACAATGTGGTGTCGGTGCGGCACAATGTGGTGTCGGTGCTGCACAATGTGGTGTCAGTACTGCACAGTGTGGTGTCGGTGGTGCACAATGTGATGTTGGTGCTGCACAATGTGGTGTCGATGGTGCACAATGTGGTGTCGGTGCTGTACAATGTGGTGTCGGTGCGGCACAATGTGGTGTCGGTGCTGCACAATGTGGTGTCGGTGCTGAACAATGTGATGTTGGTGCTGCACAATGTGGTGTTGTTGCGGCACAATGTGATGTTGATGCTGCACAATGAGGTGTCGGTGCTGCACAATGTGTTGTCGGTGCTGCACAATATGGTATCGGTGCTGCACGATGTGATGTTGGGTCTGCACAATGTGGTCTCAGTGGAGCACAATGTGATGTTGGTGCTGTACAATATGGTGTCGAGGCTGTACAATGTGGTGTCGGTGTTTAACAAAGTGGTGTTGGTGCTGCACAATGTGGTGTCGGTGCTGCACAATGTGGTGTCAGTGATGTACAATGTGGTGTCAGTGATGCAGAATGTGACGTTGGTGCTGCACAATGTTGTGTCGGTGCTGAACAATGTTGTGTCGGTGCTGCAAAATGTGGTATCGGTGCTGCACAATGTGATGTTGGTGCTGTACAATATGGTGTCGAGGCTGTACAATGTGGTGTCGGTGTTTAACAATGTGGTGTTGGTGCTGCACAATGTGGTGTCGGTGCTGAACAATGTGATGTTGGTGCTGAACAATGTTGCGTCGGTGCTGCACAATGTGGTGTCAGTGGAGCACAATGTGATGTTGGTGCTGCACAAAGTGGTGTCGGTGCGGCACATTGTGGTGTCGGTGCTGCACAATGTGGAGTCGGTGCGGCACAATGTGGTGTCGTTGCTGAACATTGTGATGTCGATGCTGCACAATGTGGTGTCTGTGCGGCACAATGTGGTGTCGATGCTGAACAATGTAATGTCGGTGCTGCACAATGTGGTGTCGGTGCGGCACAATGTGGTGTCGGTGCTGCACAATGTGGTGTCAGTACTGCACAGTGTGGTGTCGGTGGTGCACAATGTGATGTTGGTGCTGCACAGTGTGGTGTCGGTGGTGCACAATGTGATGTTGGTGCTGCACAATGTGGTGTCGATGGTGCACAATGTGGTGTCGGTGCTGTACAATGTGGTGTCGGTGCGACACAATGTGGTGTCGGTGCTGCACAATGTGGTGTCGGTGCTGAACAATGTGATGTTGGTGCTGCACAATGTGGTGTCGGTGCTGCACAATGTGTTGTCGGTGCTGCACAATATGGTATCGGTGCTGCACGATGTGATGTTGGGTCTGCACAATGTGGTGTCAGTGGAGCACAATGTGATGTTGGTGCTGTACAATATGGTGTCGAGGCTGTACAATGTGGTGTCGGTGTTTAACAAAGTGGTGTTGGTGCTGCACAATGTGGTGTCGGTGCTGCACAATGTGGTGTCGGTGCTGCAGAATGTGATGTTGTTGCTGTAGAATGTGGTGTCGGTGATGAACAATGTTGTGTCGGTGCTGAACAATGTTGTGTCGGTGCTGCACAATGTGGTGTCAGTGGAGCACAATGTGATGTTGGTGTGGCACAATGTGGTGTCGGTGCGGCACATTGTGGTGTCGGTGCTGCACAATGTGTTGTCGGTGCTGCACAATGTGGTGTCGGTGCTGTACAATGTGGTGACGGTGCTGAACAATGAGGTGTCGGTGCTGCACAATGTGTTGTCGGTGCTGCACAATATGGTATCGGTGCTGCACGATGTGATGTTGGGTCTGCATAATGTGGTGTCAGTGGAGCACAATGTGATGTTGGTGCTGTACAATATGGTGTCGAGGCTGTACAATGTGGTGTCGGTGTTTAACAATGTGGTGTCGGTGCTGCACAATGTGGTGTCAGTACTGCACAGTGTGGTGTCGGTGGTGCACAATGTGATGTTGGTGCTGCACAATGTGGTGTCGATGGTGCACAATGTGGTGTCGGTGCTGTACAATGTGATGTTGGTGCTGTACAATATGGTGTCGAGGCTGTACAATGTGGTGTCGGTGTTTAACAATGTGGTGTTGGTGCTGAACAATGTGGGGTCGGTGCTGAACAATGTGATGTTGGTGCTGAACAATGTTGTGTCGGTGCTGCACAATGTGGTGTCAGTGGAGCACAATGTGATGTTGGTGCTGCACAAAGTGGTGTCGGTGCGGCACATTGTGGAGTCGGTGCGGCACAATGTGGTGTCGTTGCTGAACATTGTGATGTCGATGCTGCACAATGTGGTGTCTGTGCGGCACAATGTGGTGTCGATGCTGAACAATGTAATGTCGGTGCTGCACAATGTGGTGTCGGTGCGACACAATGTCGTGTCGGTGCTGCACAATGTGGTGTCAGTACTGCACAGTGTGGTGTCGGTGGTGCACAATGTGATGTTGGTGCTGCACAATGTGGTGTCGGTGCTGTACAATGTGGTGTCGGTGCGGCTCAATGTGGTGTCGGTGCTGCACAATGTGGTGTCGGTGCTGAACAATGTGATGTTGGTGCTGCACAATGTGGTGTTGTTGCGGCACAATGTGATGTTGATGCTGCACAATGAGGTGTCAGTGCGGCACAATGTGGTGTCGGTGCTGCACAATGTGGTGTCAGTACTGCACAGTGTGGTGTCGGTGGTGCACAATGTGATGTCGGTGCTGCACAATGTGGTGTCGGTGCTGAACAATGTGATGTTGGTGCTGCACAATGTGGTGTCGGTGGTGCACAATGTGATGTCTGTGCTGTACAATGTGGTGTCGGTGTTGCACAATGTGGTGTCAGTGCTGTAAAATGTGGTGTCGGTGCTGCACAATGTGGTGTCGGTGGTGCACAACGTGATGTCGGTGCTGCACAATGTGGTGTCGGTGCTGAACAATGTGATGTTGGTGCTGCACAATGTGGTGTCGGTGGTGCACAATGTGATGTCTGTGCTGTACAATGTGGTGTCGGTGCTGCACAATGTGGTGTCGGTGCTGCACAATGTGGTGTCGGTGCTGAAGAATGTGATGTTGGTGCTGCACAAAGTGGTGTCAGTGCTGCACAATGTGGTGTCGGTGCTGTACAATGTGGTGTCGGTGCTGAACAATGTGGTGTCAGTGCAGTACAATGTGGTGTCGGTGCTGTACAATGTGGTGTCGGTGCTGCACAATGTGGTGTCGGTGGGGTAGAATGTGGTGTCGGTGCTGTGCAATGTGGTGTCGGTGCTGCACAATGTGATGTCGGTGCTGCACAATATCGTGTCGCTGCCTCACAATGTTGTGTCAGTCCTGTACAATGTGGTGTCAGTGCTGCACAATGTGGTGTCGGTGCTGCACAATGTGGTGTCGGTGCTGCACAATGTGGTGTCGGTGCTGCACAATGTGGTGTCGGTGCTGCACAATGTGGTGTCGGTTCTGCACAATGTGGTGTCAGTGCTGTACAATGTGGTGTCGTTGCTGCACAATGTGGTGTCGGTGCTGCACAATGAGATGTCGGTGCTGCACAATGTGGTGTCAGTGCTGTACAATGTGGTGTCAGTGCTGCACAATGTGGTGTCAGTGCAGTATAATGTGGTGTCGGTGCTGTACAATGTGGTGTCGGTGCTGCACAATGTGGTGTCGGTGGGGTAGAATGTGGTGTCGCTGCTGTACAATATGGTGTCGGTGCTGCACAATATGGTGTTGGTGGGTTAGAATGTGGTGTCGCTGCTGTACAATGTGGTGTCGGTGCTGCACAATGTGATGTCGGTGCTGCCCAATGAGATGTCGGTGCTGCACAATGTGGTGTCAGTGATGTACAATGTGGTGTCAGTGATGCAGAATGTGACGTTGGTGCTGCACAATGTTGTGTCGGTGCTGAACAATGTTGTGTCGGTGCTGCAAAATGTGGTATCGGTGCTGCACAATGTGATGTTGGTGCTGTACAATATGGTGTCGAGACTGTACAATGTGGTGTCTGTGCGGCACATTGTGGTGTCGGTGCTGCACAATGTGGAGTCGGTGCGGCACAATGTGGTGTCGTTGCTGAACATTGTGATGTCGATGCTGCACAATGTGGTGTCTGTGCGGCACAATGTGGTGTCGATGCTGAACAATGTAATGTCGGTGCTGCACAATGTGGTGTCGGTGCGGCACAATGTGGTGTGGGTGCTGCACAATGTGGTGTCAGTACTGCACAGTGTGGTGTCGGTGGTGCACAATGTGATGTTGGTGCTGCACAATGTGGTGTCGATGGTGCACAATGTGGTGTCGGTGCTGTACAATGTGGTGTCGGTGCGGCACAATGTGGTGTCGGTGCTGCACAATGTGGTGTCGGTGCTGAACAACGTGATGTTGGTGCTGCACAATGTGGTGTTGTTGCGGCACAATGTGATGTTGATGCTGCACAATGAGGTGTCGGTGCTGCACAATGTGTTGTCGGTGCTGCACAATATGGTATCGGTGCTGCACGATGTGATGTTGGGTCTGCACAATGTGGTGTCAGTGGAGCACAATGTGATGTTGGTGCTGTACAATATGGTGTCGAGGCTGTACAATGTGGTGTCGGTGTTTAACAAAGTGGTGTTGGTGCTGCACAATGTGGTGTCGGTGCTGCACAATGTGGTGTCGGTGCTGCAGAATGTGATGTTGTTGCTGTAGAATGTGGTGTCGGTGCTGAACAATGTTGTGTCGGTGCTGAACAATGTTGTGTCGGTGCTGCACAATTTGGTGTCAGTGGAGCACAATGTGATGTTGGTGTGGCACAATGTGGTGTCGGTGCGGCACATTGTGGTGTCGGTGCTGCACAATGTGGTGTCAGTGTTGTAAAATGTGGTGTCGGTGCTGCACAATGTGGTGTCGGTGCTGCACAACGTGATGTCGGTACTGCACAATGTGGTGTCAGTGCTGTACAATGTGGTGTCGGTGCTGCACAATGTGGTGTCAGTGCTGTACAATGTGGTGTCGGTGATGCACAATGTGGTGTCAGTGCTGTACAATGTGATGTCGGTACTGCACAACGAGGTGTCGGTGCTGCAAAATGTGGTGTCGGTGCTGCACAATGTCGTGTCGGTGCTGCACAACGTGGTGTCGGTGCTGCACAATGTGGTGTCAGTGCTGTACAATGTGGTGTCGGTGCTGCACAATGTGGTGTCGGTGCTGCACAATGTGATGTCGGTGCTGCACAATGTGGTGTCGGTGCTGTACAATGTGGTGACGGTGCTGAACAATGAGGTGTCGGTGCTGCACAATGTGTTGTCGGTGCTGCACAATATGGTATCGGTGCTGCACGATGTGATGTTGGGTCTGCACAATGTGGTGTCAGTGCAGTATAATGTGGTGTCGGTGCTGTACAATGTGGTGTCGGTGCTGCACAATGTGGTGTCGGTGGGGTAGAATGTGGTGTCGCTGCTGTACAATATGGTGTCGGTGCTGCACAATATGGTGTTGGTGGGGTAGAATGTGGTGTCGCTGCTGTACAATGTGGTGTCGGTGCTGCACAATGTGATGTCGGTGCTGCCCAATGAGATGTCGGTGCTGCACAATGTGGTGTCAGTGATGTACAATGTGGTGTCAGTGATGCAGAATGTGACGTTGGTGCTGCACAATGTTGTGTCGGTGCTGAACAATGTTGTGTCGGTGCTGCAAAATGTGGTATCGGTGCTGCACAATGTGATGTTGGTGCTGTACAATAAGGTGTCGAGGCTGTACAATGTGGTGTCGGTGTTTAACAATGTGGTGTTGGTGCTGCACAATGTGGTGTCGGTGCTGAACAATGTGATGTTGGTGCTGAACAATGTTGCGTCGGTGCTGCACAATGTGGTGTCAGTGGAGCACAATGTGATGTTGGTGCTGCACAAAGTGGTGTCGGTGCGGCACATTGTGGTGTCGGTGCTGCACAATGTGGAGTCGGTGCGGCACAATGTGGTGTCGTTGCTGAACATTGTGATGTCGATGCTGCACAATGTGGTGTCTGTGCGGCACAATGTGGTGTCGATGCTGAACAATGTAATGTCGGTGCTGCACAATGTGGTGTCGGTGCGGCACAATGTGGTGTCGGTGCTGCACAATGTGGTGTCAGTACTGCACAGTGTGGTGTCGGTGGTGCACAATGTGATGTTGGTGCTGCACAATGTGGTGTCGATGGTGCACAATGTGGTGTCGGTGCTGTACAATGTGGTGTCGGTGCGGCACAATGTGGTGTCGGTGCTGCACAATGTGGTGTCGGTGCTGAACAATGTGATGTTGGTGCTGCACAATGTGGTGTTGTTGCGGCACAATGTGATGTTGATGCTGCACAATGAGGTGTCGGTGCTGCACAATGTGTTGTCGGTGCTGCACAATATGGTATCGGTGCTGCACGATGTGATGTTGGGTCTGCACAATGTGGTGTCAGTGGAGCACAATGTGATGTTGGTGCTGTACAATATGGTGTCGAGGCTGTACAATGTGGTGTCGGTGTTTAACAAAGTGGTGTTGGTGCTGCACAATGTGGTGTCGGTGCTGCACAATGTGGTGTCAGTGATGTACAATGTGGTGTCAGTGATGCAGAATGTGACGTTGGTGCTGCACAATGTTGTGTCGGTGCTGAACAATGTTGTGTCGGTGCTGCAAAATGTGGTATCGGTGCTGCACAATGTGATGTTGGTGCTGTACAATATGGTGTCGAGGCTGTACAATGTGGTGTCGGTGTTTAACAATGTGGTGTTGGTGCTGCACAATGTGGTGTCGGTGCTGAACAATGTGATGTTGGTGCTGAACAATGTTGCGTCGGTGCTGCACAATGTGGTGTCAGTGGAGCACAATGTGATGTTGGTGCTGCACAAAGTGGTGTCGGTGCGGCACATTGTGGTGTCGGTGCTGCACAATGTGGAGTCTGTGCGGCACAATGTGGTGTCGTTGCTGAACATTGTGATGTCGATGCTGCACAATGTGGTGTCTGTGCGGCACAATGTGGTGTCGATGCTGAACAATGTAATGTCGGTGCTGCACAATGTGGTGTCGGTGCGGCACAATGTGGTGTCGGTGCTGCACAATGTGGTGTCAGTACTGCACAGTGTGGTGTCGGTGGTGCACAATGTGATGTTGGTGCTGCACAGTGTGGTGTCGGTGGTGCACAATGTGATGTTGGTGCTGCACAATGTGGTGTCGATGGTGCACAATGTGGTGTCGGTGCTGTACAATGTGGTGTCGGTGCGGCACAATGTGGTGTCGGTGCTGCACAATGTGGTGTCGGTGCTGAACAATGTGATGTTGGTGCTGCACAATGTGGTGTCGGTGCTGCACAATGTGTTGTCGGTGCTGCACAATATGGTATCGGTGCTGCACGATGTGATGTTGGGTCTGCACAATGTGGTGTCAGTGGAGCACAATGTGATGTTGGTGCTGTACAATATGGTGTCGAGGCTGTACAATGTGGTGTCGGTGTTTAACAAAGTGGTGTTGGTGCTGCACAATGTGGTGTCGGTGCTGCACAATGTGGTGTCGGTGCTGCAGAATGTGATGTTGTTGCTGTAGAATGTGGTGTCGGTGCTGAACAATGTTGTGTCGGTGCTGAACAATGTTGTGTCGGTGCTGCACAATGTGGTGTCAGTGGAGCACAATGTGATGTTGGTGTGGCACAATGTGGTGTCGGTGCGGCACATTGTGGTGTCGGTGCTGCACAATGTGGTGTCAGTGTTGTAAAATGTGGTGTCGGTGCTGCACAATGTGGTGTCGGTGCTGCACAATGTGATGTCGGTACTGCACAATGTGGTGTCAGTGCTGTACAATGTGGTGTCCGTGCTGCACAATGTGGTGTCAGTGCTGTACAATGTGGTGTCGGTGATGCACAATGTGGTGTCAGTGCTGTACAATGTGATGTCGGTACTGCACAACGAGGTGTCGGTGCTGCAAAATGTGGTGTCGGTGCTGCACAATGTGGTGTCGGTGCTGCACAACGTGGTGTCGGTGCTGCTCAATGTGGTGTCAGTGCTGTACAATGTGGTGTCGGTGCTGCACAATGTGGTGTCGGTGCTGCACAATGTGATGTCGGTGCTGCACAATGTGGTGTCGGTGCTGTACAATGTGGTGACGGTGCTGAACAATGAGGTGTCGGTGCTGCACAATGTGTTGTCAGTGCTGCACAATATGGTATCGGTGCTGCACGATGTGATGTTGGGTCTGCATAATGTGGTGTCAGTGGAGCACAATGTGATGTTGGTGCTGTACAATATGGTGTCGAGGCTGTACAATGTGGTGTCGGTGTTTAACAATGTGGTGTCGGTGCTGCACAATGTGGTGTCAGTACTGCACAGTGTGGTGTCGGTGGTGCACAATGTGATGTTGGTGCTGCACAATGTGGTGTCGATGGTGCACAATGTGGTGTCGGTGCTGTACAATGTGGTGTCGATGCGGCACAATGTGGTGTCGGTGCTGCACAATGTGGTGTCGGTGCTGAACAATGCGATGTTGGTGCTGCACAATGTGGTGTTGTTGCAGCACAATGTGATGTTGATGCTGCACAATGAGGTGTCGGTGCGGCACAATGTGGTGTCGGTGCTGCACAATGTGGTGTCAGTACTGCACAGTGTCGTGTCGGTGGTGCACAATATGATGTCGGTGCTGCACAATGTGGTGTCGGTGCTGAACGATGTGATGTTGGTGCTGCACAATGTGGTGTCGGTGGTGCACAATGTGATGTCTGTGCTGTACAATGTGGTGTCGGTGTTGCACAATGTGGTGTCAGTGCTGTAAAATGTGGTGTCGGTGCTGCACAATGTGGTGTCGGTGGTGCACAATGTGATGTCGGTGCTGCACAATGTGGTGTCGGTGCTGAACAATGTGATTTTGGTGCTGCACAATGTGGTGTCGGTGGTGCACAATGTGATGTCTGTGCTGTAAAATGTGGTGTCGGTGCTGCATAATGTGGTGTCGGTGCTGCACAATGTGGTGTCGGTGCTGAAGAATGTGATGTTGTTGCTGCACAAAGTGGTGTCAGTGCTGTACAATGTGGTGTCGGTGCTGCACAATGTGGTGTCAGTCTGTACAATGTGGTGTCGGTGCGGCACAATGTGATGTAGGTGCTGCAAAATGTGGTGTCGGTGCTGCACAATGTGGTGTCGGTGCTGCACAACGTGATGTCGGTGCTGCACAATGTGGTGTCAGTGCTGTACAATGTGGTGTCGGTGCGGCACAATGTGATGTTGGTGCTGCACAATGTGATGTTGGTGCTGCAAAATGTGGTGTCGGTGCTGCACAATGTGGTGTCGGTGCTGCACAATGTGGTGTCAGTGCTGTAAAATGTGGTGTCGGTGCAGCACAATGTGGTGTCGGTGCTGCACAACGTGATGTCGGTGCTGCACAATGTGGTGTCGGTGCTGCACAATGTGATGTTCGGTGCTGAACAATGTGATGTTGGTGCGGCACAATGTGATGTAGGTGCTGCAAAATGTGGTGTCGGTGCTGCACAATGTGGTGTCGGTGCTGCACAATGTGGTGTCAGTGCTGTACAATGTCGTGTCGGTGCTGCACAATGTGGTGTCGGTGCTGCACAATGTGATGTTGGTGCTGCACAATGTGGTGTCAGTGCTGTAAAATGTGGTGTCGGTGCAGCACAATGTGGTGTCGGTGCTGCACAACGTGATGTCGGTGCTGCACAATGTGGTGTCGGTGCTGCACAATGTGATGTTCGGTGCTGAACAATGTGATGTTGGTGCTGCACAATGTGATGTTGGTGCTGCACAATGTGGTGTCAGTGCTGCACAATGTGGTGTCGGTGCGGCACAATTTGATGTCGGTGTTGCAAAATGTGGTGTCGGTGCGGAACAATGTGATGTTGGTGCTGCACAATGAGGTGTCGGTGCTGCAAAATGTGGTGTCGGTGCTGCACAATGTGGTGTCAGTACTGCACAATGTGGTGTCGGTGCTGCACAATGTGATGTCGTTGCTGCACAATGTGGTGTCGGTGCTGCACAATGTGGTGTCAGTGCAGTATAATGTGGTGTCGGTGCTGTACAATGTGGTGTCGGTGCTGCACAATGTGGTGTTGGTGGGGCACAATGTATTGTCGCTGCTGTACAATGTGGTGTCGGTGCTGCACAATGTGGTGTCAGTGCTGTAAAATGTGGTGTCGGTGCTGCACAATGTGATGTCGGTGCTGCACAATGTGGTGTCAGTGCTGTACAATGTGGTGTCGGTGCTGCACAATGTGGTGTCAGTGCTATACAATGTGGTATCGGTGCTGCACAATGTGGTGTCAGTGCTGTACAATGTGGTGTCGGTGCTGCACAATGTGGTGTCGGTGCTGGACAATGTGATGTTGGTGCTGAACAATGTGGTGTCGGTGCGGAACAATGTGATGTTGGTGCTGCACAATGTGGTGTCGGTGCTGCACAATGTGGTGTCCGTGCGGCACAATGTGATGTCGGTGCTGCAAAAGGTGGTGTCGGTGCGGAACAATGTGATGTTGGTGCTGCACAATGAGGTGTCGGTTCTGCAAAACGTGGTGTCGGTGCTGCACAATGTGGTGTCGGTGCTACACAATGTGGTGTCGGTGCTGCACAATGTGGTGTCGTTGCTGTACAATGTGGTGTCGGTGCTGCACAATGTGGTGTCGGTGCTGTACAATGTGGTGTCGGTGCTGCACAATGTGGTGTCGGTGGGGTAGAATGTGGTGTCGCTGCTGTACAATGTGGTGTCGGTGCTGCACAATATGGTGTTGGTGCGGTAGAATGTGGTGTCGCTGCTGTACCATGTGGTGTCGGTGGTGCACAATGTGATGTCGGTGCTGCCCAATGAGATGTCGGTGCTGCACAATGTGGTGTCAGTGATGTACAATGTGGTGTCAGTGCTGCAGAATGTGATGTTGGTGCTGCACAATGTTGTGTCGGTGCTGAACAATGTTGTGTCGGTGCTGCACAATGTGGTATCGGTGCTGCACAATGTGATGTTGGTGCTGTACAATATGGTGTCGAGGCTGTACAATGTGGTGTCGGTGTTTAACAATGTGGTGTTGGTGCTGCACAATGTGGGGTCGGCGCTGAACAATGTGATGTTGGTGCTGAACAATGTTGTGTCGGTGCTGCACAATGTGGTGTCAGTGGAGCACAATGTGATGTTGGTGCTGCACAAAGTGGTGTCGGTGCGGCACATTGTGGTGTCGGTGCTGCACAATGTGGAGTCGGTGCGGCACAATGTGGTGTCTTTGCTGAACATTGTGATGTCGATGCTGCACAATGTGGTGTCTGTGCGGCACAATGTGGTGTCGATGCTGAACAATGTAATGTCGGTGCTGCACAATGTTGTGTCGGTGCAACACAATGTCGTGTCGGTGCTGCACAATGTGGTGTCAGTACTGCACAGTGTGGTGTCGGTGGTGCACAATGTGATGTTGGTGCTGCACAATGTGGTGTCGGTGCTGTACAATGTGGTGTCGGTGCGGCACAATGTGGTGTCGGTGCTGCACAATGTGGTGTCGGTGCTGAACAATGTGATGTTGGTGCTGCACAATGTGGTGTTGTTGCGGCACAATGTGATGTTGATGCTGCACAATGAGGAGTCAGTGCGGCACAATGTGGTGTCGGTGCTGCACAATGTGGTGTCAGTACTGCACAGTGTGGTGTCGGTGGTGCACAATGTGATGTCGGTGCTGCACAATGTGGTGTCGGTGCTGAACAATGTGATGTTGGTGCTGCACAATGTGGTGTCGGTGGTGCACAATGTGATGTCTGTGCTGTACAATGTGGTGTCGGTGTTGCACAATGTGGTGTCAGTGCTGTAAAATGTGGTGTCGGTGCTGCACAATGTGGTGTCGGTGGTGCACAACGTGATGTCGGTGCTGCACAATGTGGTGTCGGTGCTGAACAATGTGATGTTGGTGCTGCACAATGTGGTGTCGGTGGTGCACAATGTGATGTCTGTGCTGTACAATGTGGTGTCGGTGCTGCACAATGTGGTGTCGGTGCTGCACAATGTGGTGTCGGTGCTGAAGAATGTGATGTTGGTGCTGCACAAAGTGGTGTCAGTGCTGCACAATGTGGTGTCGGTGCTGAACAATGTGGTGTCGGTGCTGAACAATGTGGTGTCAGTGCAGTACAATGTGGTGTCGGTGCTGTACAATGTGGTGTCGGTGCTGCACAATGTGGTGTCGGTGGGGTAGAATGTGGTGTCGGTGCTGTGCAATGTGGTCGGTGCTGCACAATGTGATGTCGGTGCTGCACAATATCGTGTTGCTGCCTCACAATGTTGTGTCAGTCCTGTACAATGTGGTGTCAGTGCTGCACAATGTGGTGTCGGTGCTGCACAATGTGGTGTCGGTGCTGCACAATGTGGTGTCGGTGCTGCACAATGTGGTGTCGGTGCTGCACAATGTGGTGTCGGTTCTGCACAATGTGGTGTCAGTGCTGTACAATGTGGTGTCGTTGCTGCACAATGTGGTGTCGGTGCTGCACAATGAGATGTAGGTGGGGTAGAATGTGGTGTCGCTGCTGTACAATGTGGTGTCGGTGCTGCACAATGTGATGTCGGTGCTGCCCAATGAGATGTCGGTGCTGCACAATGTGGTGTCAGTGATGTACAATGTGGTGTCAGTGATGCAGAATGTGACGTTGGTGCTGCACAATGTTGTGTCGGTGCTGAACAATGTTGTGTCGGTGCTGCACAATGTGGTATCGGTGCTGCACAATGTGATGTTGGTGCTGTACAATATGGTGTCGAGGCTGTACAATGTGGTGTCGGTGTTTAACAATGTGGTGTTGGTGCTGCACAATGTGGTGTCGGTGCTGAACAATGTGATGTTGGTGCTGAACAATGTTGCGTCGGTGCTGCACAATGTGGTGTCAGTGGAGCACAATGTGATGTTGGTGCTGCACAAAGTGGTGTCGGTGCGGCACATTGTGGTGTCGGTGCTGCACAATGTGGAGTCGGTGCGGCACAATGTGGTGTCGTTGTTGAACATTGTGATGTCGATGCTGCACAATGTGGTGTCTGTGCGGCACAATGTGGTGTCGATGCTGAACAATGTAATGTCGGTGCTGCACAATGTGGTGTCGGTGCGGCACAATGTGGTGTCGGTGCTGCACAATGTGGTGTCAGTACTGCACAGTGTGGTGTCGGTGGTGCACAATGTGATGTTGGTGCTGCACAATGTGGTGTCGATGGTGCACAATGTGGTGTCGGTGCTGTACAATGTGGTGTCGGTGCGGCACAATGTGGTGTCGGTGCTGCACAATGTGGTGTCGGTGCTGAACAATGTGATGTTGGTGCTGCACAATGTGGTGTTGTTGCGGCACAATGTGATGTTGATGCTGCACAATGAGGTGTCGGTGCTGCACAATGTGTTGTCGGTGCTGCACAATATGGTATCGGTGCTGCACGATGTGATGTTGGGTCTGCACAATGTGGTGTCAGTGGAGCACAATGTGATGTTGGTGCTGTACAATATGGTGTCGAGGCTGTACAATGTGGTGTCGGTGTTTAACAAAGTGGTGTTGGTGCTGCACAATGTGGTGTCGGTGCTGCACAATGTGGTGTCGGTGCTGCAGAATGTGATGTTGTTGCTGTAGAATGTGGTGTCGGTGCTGAACAATGTTGTGTCGGTGCTGAACAATGTTGTGTCGGTGCTGCACAATGTGGTGTCAGTGGAGCACAATGTGATGTTGGTGTGGCACAATGTGGTGTCGGTGCGGCACATTGTGGTGTCGGTGCTGCACAATGTGGTGTCAGTGTTGTAAAATGTGGTGTCGGTGCTGCACAATGTGGTGTCGGTGCTGCACAACGTGATGTCGGTACTGCACAATGTGGTGTCAGTGCTGTACAATGTGGTGTCGGTGCTGCACAATGTGGTGTCAGTGCTGTACAATGTGATGTCGGTGTTGAACAATGTGATGTTGGTGCTGCACAATGTGATGTTGGTGCTGCACAATGTGGGGTCGGTGCTGCACAATGTGCTGTCGGTGCGGCACAATGTGATGTCGGTGCTGCAAAATGTGGTGTCGGTGCAGAACAATGTGATGTTGGTGCTGCACAATGAGGTGTCGGTGCTGCAAAATGTGGTGTCGGTGCTGCACAATGTGGTGTCGGTGCTGCACAATGTGGTGTCGGTGCTGCACAATGTGGTGTCTGTGCTGTACAATGTGGTGTCGGTGCTGCACAATGTGGTGTTGGTGCTGCACAATGTGATGTCGGTGCTGCACAATGTGGTGTCGGTGCTGTACAATGTGGTGTCGGTGCTGAACAATGTGGTGTCAGTGCAGTACAATGTGGTGTCGGTGCTGTACAATGTGGTGTCGGTGCTGCACAATGTGGTGTCGGTGGGGTAGAATGTGGTGTCGGTGCTGTACAATGTGGTGTCGGTGCTGCACAATATGATGTCGGTGCTGCACAATATCGTGTCGCTGCCTCACAATGTTGTGTCAGTCCTGTACAATGTGGTGTCAGTGCTGCACAATGTGGTGTCGGTGCTGAACAATGTGGTGTCAGTGCAGTACAATGAGGTGTCGGTGCTGCAAAATGTGGTGTCGGTGCTGCACAATGTGGTGGCGGTGCTGCACAATGTGGTGTCGGTTCTGCACAATGTGGTGTCAGTGCTGTACAATGTGGTGTCGTTGCTGCACAATGTGGTGTCGGTGCTGCACAATGAGATGTCGGTGCTGCACAATGTGGTGTCAGTGCTGTACAATGTGGTGTCAGTGCTGCACAATGTGGTGTCAGTGCAGTATAATGTGGTGTCGGTGCTGTACAATGTGGTGTCGGTGCTGCACAATGTGGTGTCGGTGGGGTAGAATGTGGTGTCGCTGCTGTACAATATGGTGTCGGTGCTGCACAATGTGGTGTTGGTGGGGTAGAATGTGGTGTCGCTGCTGTACAATGTGGTGTCGGTGCTGCACAATGTGATGTCGGTGCTGCCCAATGAGATGTCGGTGCTGCACAATGTGGTGTCAGTGATGTACAATGTGGTGTCAGTGATGCAGAATGTGACGTTGGTGCTGCACAATGTTGTGTCGGTGCTGAACAATGTTGTGTCGGTGCTGCACAATGTGGTATCGGTGCTGCACAATGTGATGTTGGTGCTGTACAATATGGTGTCGAGGCTGTACAATGTGGTGTCGGTGTTTAACAATGTGGTGTTGGTGCTGCACAATGTGGTGTCGGTGCTGAACAATGTGATGTTGGTGCTGAACAATGTTGCGTCGGTGCTGCACAATGTGGTGTCAGTGGAGCACAATGTGATGTTGGTGCTGCACAAAGTGGTGTCGGTGCGGCACATTGTGGTGTCGGTGCTGCACAATGTGGAGTCGGTGCAACACAATGTGGTGTCGTTGCTGAACATTGTGATGTCGATGCTGCACAATGTGGTGTCTGTGCGGCACAATGTGGTGTCGATGCTGAACAATGTAATGTCGGTGCTGCACAATGTGGTGTCGGTGCTGAAGAATGTGATGTTGGTGCTGCACAATGTGGTGTCAGTGCTGTACAATGTGGTGTCGGTGCTGCACAATGTGGTGTTGGTGCTGCACAATGTGATGTCGGTGCTGCACAATGTGGTGTCGGTGCTGTACAATGTGGTGTCGGTGCTGAACAATGTGGTGTCAGTGCAGTTCAATGTGGTGTCGGTGCTGTACAATGTGGTGTCGGTGCTGCACAATGTGGTGTCGGTGGGGTAGAATGTGGTGTCGGTGCTGTACAATGTGGTGTCGGTGCTGCACAATATGATGTCGGTGCTGCACAATATCGTGTCGCTGCCTCACAATGTTGTGTCAGTCCTGTACAATGTGGTGTCAGTGCTGCACAATGTGGTGTCGGTGCTGAACAATGTGGTGTCAGTGCAGTACAATGAGGTGTCGGTGCTGCAAAATGTGGTGTCGGTGCTGCACAATGTGGTGTCGGTGCTGCACAATGTGGTGTCAGTACTGCACAGTGTGGTGTCGGTGGTGCACAATATGATGTCGGTGCTGCACAATGTGGTGTCGGTGCTGAACGATGTGATGTTGGTGCTGCACAATGTGGTGTCGGTGGTGCACAATGTGATGTCTGTGCTGTACAATGTGGTGTCGGTGTTGCACAATGTGGTGTCAGTGCTGTAAAATGTGGTGTCGGTGCTGCACAATGTGGTGTCGGTGGTGCACAATGTGATGTCGGTGCTGCACAATGTGGTGTCGGTGCTGAACAATGTGATGTTGGTGCTGCACAATGTGGTGTCGGTGCTGTACAATGTGGTGTCGGTGCGGCACAATGTGGTGTCGGTGCTGCACAATGTGGTGTCGGTGCTGAACAATGTGATGTTGGTGCTGCACAATGTGGTGTTGTTGCGGCACAATGTGATGTTGATGCTGCACAATGAGGAGTCAGTGCGGCACAATGTGGTGTCGGTGCTGCACAATGTGGTGTCAGTACTGCACAGTGTGGTGTCGGTGGTGCACAATGTGATGTCGGTGCTGCACAATGTGGTGTCGGTGCTGAACAATGTGATGTTGGTGCTGCACAATGTGGTGTCGGTGGTGCACAATGTGATGTCTGTGCTGTACAATGTGGTGTCGGTGTTGCACAATGTGGTGTCAGTGCTGTAAAATGTGGTGTCGGTGCTGCACAATGTGGTGTCGGTGGTGCACAATGTGATGTCGGTGCTGCACAATGTGGTGTCGGTGCTGAACAATGTGATGTTGGTGCTGCACAATGTGGTGTCGGTGGTGCACAATGTGATGTCTGTGCTGTACAATGTGGTGTCGGTGCTGCACAATGTGGTGTCGGTGCTGCACAATGTGGTGTCGGTGCTGAAGAATGTGATGTTGGTGCTGCACAAAGTGGTGTCAGTGCTGCACAATGTGGTGTCGGTGCTGAACAATGTGGTGTCGGTGCTGAACAATGTGGTGTCAGTGCAGTACAATGTGGTGTCGGTGCTGTACAATGTGGTGTCGGTGCTGCACAATGTGGTGTCGGTGGGGTAGAATGTGGTGTCGGTGCTGTGCAATGTGGTGTCGGTGCTGCACAATGTGATGTCGGTGCTGCACAATATCGTGTTGCTGCCTCACAATGTTGTGTCAGTCCTGTACAATGTGGTGTCAGTGCTGCACAATGTGGTGTCGGTGCTGCACAATGTGGTGTCGGTGCTGCACAATGTGGTGTCGGTGCTGCACAATGTGGTGTCGGTGCTGCACAATGTGGTGTCGGTTCTGCACAATGTGGTGTCAGTGCTGTACAATGTGGTGTCGTTGCTGCACAATGTGGTGTCGGTGCTGCACAATGAGATGTAGGTGGGGTAGAATGTGGTGTCGCTGCTGTACAATGTGGTGTCGGTGCTGCACAATGTGATGTCGGTGCTGCCCAATGAGATGTCGGTGCTGCACAATGTGGTGTCAGTGATGTACAATGTGGTGTCAGTGATGCAGAATGTGACGTTGGTGCTGCACAATGTTGTGTCGGTGCTGAACAATGTTGTGTCGGTGCTGCACAATGTGGTATCGGTGCTGCACAATGTGATGTTGGTGCTGTACAATATGGTGTCGAGGCTGTACAATGTGGTGTCGGTGTTTAACAATGTGGTGTTGGTGCTGCATAATGTGGTGTCGGTGCTGAACAATGTGATGTTGGTGCAAAACAATGTTGCGTCGGTGCTGCACAATGTGGTGTCAGTGGAGCACAATGTGATGTTGGTGCTGCACAAAGTGGTGTCGGTGCGGCACATTGTGGTGTCGGTGCTGCACAATGTGGAGTCGGTGCGGCACAATGTGGTGTCGTTGCTGAACATTGTGATGTCGATGCTCCACAATGTGGTGTCTGTGCGGCACAATGTGGTGTCGATGCTGAACAATGTAATGTCGGTGCTGCACAATGTGGTGTCGGTGCGGCACAATGTGGTGTCGGTGCTGCACAATGTGGTGTCAGTACTGCACAGTGTGGTGTCGGTGGTGCACAATGTGATGTTGGTGCTGCACAATGTGGTGTCGATGGTGCACAATGTGGTGTCGGTGCTGTACAATGTGGTGTCGGTGCGGCACAATGTGGTGTCGGTGCTGCACAATGTGGTGTCGGTGCTGAACAATGTGATGTTGGTGCTGCACAATGTGGTGTTGTTGCGGCACAATGTGATGTTGATGCTGCACAATGAGGTGTCGGTGCTGCACAATGTGTTGTCGGTGCTGCACAATATGGTATCGGTGCTGCACGATGTGATGTTGGGTCTGCACAATGTGGTGTCAGTGGAGCACAATGTGATGTTGGTGCTGTACAATATGGTGTCGAGGCTGTACAATGTGGTGTCGGTGTTTAACAAAGTGGTGTTGGTGCTGCACAATGTGGTGTCGGTGCTGCACAATGTGGTGTCGGTGCTGCAGAATGTGATGTTGTTGCTGTAGAATGTGGTGTCGGTGCTGAACAATGTTGTGTCGGTGCTGAACAATGTTGTGTCGGTGCTGCACAATGTGGTGTCAGTGGAGCACAATGTGATGTTGGTGTGGCACAATGTGGTGTCGGTGCGGCACATTGTGGTGTCGGTGCTGCACAATGTGGTGTCAGTGTTGTAAAATGTGGTGTCGGTGCTGCACAATGTGGTGTCGGTGCTGCACAACGTGATGTCGGTACTGCACAATGTGGTGTCAGTGCTGTACAATGTGGTGTCGGTGCTGCACAATGTGGTGTCAGTGCTGTACAATGTGGTGTCGGTGATGCACAATGTGGTGTCAGTGCTGTACAATGTGATGTCGGTGTTGAACAATGTGATGTTGGTGCTGCACAATATGATGTTGGTGCTGCACAATGTGGTGTCGGTGCTGCACAATGTGCTGTCGGTGCGGCACAATGTGATGTCGGTGCTGCAAAATGTGGTGTCGGTGCAGAACAATGTGATGTTGGTGCTGCACAATGAGGTGTCGGTGCTGCAAAATGTGGTGTCGGTGCTGCACAATGTGGTGTCGGTGCTGCACAATGTGGTGTCGGTGCTGCACAATGTGGTGTCAGTGCTGTACAATGTGGTGTCGGTGCTGCACAATGTGGTGTTGGTGCTGCACAATGTGATGTCGGTGCTGCACAATGTGGTGTCGGTGCTGTACAATGTGGTGTCGGTGCTGAACAATGTGGTGTCAGTGCAGTACAATGTGGTGTCGGTGCTGTACAATGTGGTGTCGGTGCTGCACAATGTGGTGTCGGTGGGGTAGAATGTGGTGTCGGTGCTGTACAATGTGGTGTCGGTGCTGCACAATATGATGTCGGTGCTGCACAATATCGTGTCGCTGCCTCACAATGTTGTGTCAGTCCTGTACAATGTGGTGTCAGTGCTGCACAATGTGGTGTCGGTGCTGAACAATGTGGTGTCAGTGCAGTACAATGAGGTGTCGGTGCTGCAAAATGTGGTGTCGGTGCTGCACAATGTGGTGTCGGTGCTGCACAATGTGGTGTCGGTTCTGCACAATGTGGTGTCAGTGCTGTACAATGTGGTGTCGTTGCTGCACAATGTGGTGTCGGTGCTGCACAATGAGATGTCGGTGCTGCACAATGTGGTGTCAGTGCTGTACAATGTGGTGTCAGTGCTGCACAATGTGGTGTCAGTGCAGTATAATGTGGTGTCGGTGCTGTACAATGTGGTGTCGGTGCTGCACAATGTGGTGTCGGTGGGGTAGAATGTGGTGTCGCTGCTGTACAATATGGTGTCGGTGCTGCACAATGTGGTGTTGGTGGGGTAGAATGTGGTGTCGCTGCTGTACAATGTGGTGTCGGTGCTGCACAATGTGATGTCGGTGCTGCCCAATGAGATGTCGGTGCTGCACAATGTGGTGTCAGTGATGTACAATGTGGTGTCAGTGATGCAGAATGTGACGTTGGTGCTGCACAATGTTGTGTCGGTGCTGAACAATGTTGTGTCGGTGCTGCACAATGTGGTATCGGTGCTGCACAATGTGATGTTGGTGCTGTACAATATGGTGTCGAGGCTGTACAATGTGGTGTCGGTGTTTAACAATGTGGTGTTGGTGCTGCACAATGTGGTGTCGGTGCTGAACAATGTGATGTTGGTGCTGAACAATGTTGCGTCGGTGCTGCACAATGTGGTGTCAGTGGAGCACAATGTGATGTTGGTGCTGCACAAAGTGGTGTCGGTGCGGCACATTGTGGTGTCGGTGCTGCACAATGTGGAGTCGGTGCGGCACAATGTGGTGTCGTTGCTGAACATTGTGATGTCGATGCTGCACAATGTGGTGTCTGTGCGGCACAATGTGGTGTCGATGCTGAACAATGTAATGTCGGTGCTGCACAATGTGGTGTCGGTGCGGCACAATGTGGTGTCGGTGCTGCACAATGTGGTGTCAGTACTGCACAGTGTGGTGTCGGTGGTGCACAATGTGATGTTGGTGCTGCACAATGTGGTGTCGATGGTGCACAATGTGGTGTCGGTGCTGTACAATGTGGTGTCGGTGCGGCACAATGTGGTGTCGGTGCTGCACAATGTGGTGTTGTTGCGGCACAATGTGATGTTGATGCTGCACAATGAGGTGTCGGTGCGGCACAATGTGGTGTCGGTGCTACACAATGTGGTGTCAGTACTGCACAGTGTGGTGTCGGTGGTGCACAATATGATGTCGGTGCTGCACAATGTGGTGTCGGTGCTGAACGATGTGATGTTGGTGCTGCACAATGTGGTGTCGGTGGTGCACAATGTGATGTCTGTGCTGTACAATGTGGTGTCGGTGTTGCACAATGTGGTGTCAGTGCTGTAAAATGTGGTGTCGGTGCTGCACAATGTGGTGTCGGTGGTGCACAATGTGATGTCGGTGCTGCACAATGTGGTGTCGGTGCTGAACAATGTGATGTTGGTGCTGCACAATGTGGTGTCGGTGGTGCACAATGTGATGTCTGTGCTGTAAAATGTGGTGTCGGTGCTGCACAATGTGGTGTCGGTGCTGAAGAATGTGATGTTGGTGCTGCACAAAGTGGTGTCAGTGCTGTACAATGTGGTGTCGGTGCTGCACAATGTGGTGTCAGTGCTGTACAATGTGGTGTCGGTGCGGCACAATGTGATGTAGGTGCTGCAAAATGTGGTGTCGGTGCTGCACAATGTGGTGTCGGTGCTGCACAACGTGAGGTCGGTGCTGCACAATGTGGTGTCAGTGCTGTACAATGTGGTGTCGGTGCGGCACAATGTGATGTAGGTGCTGCAAAATGTGGTGTCGGTGCGGAACAATGTGATGTTGATGCTGCACAATGTGATGTAGGTGCTGCAAAATGTGGTGTCGGTGCGGAACAATGTGATGTTGATGCTGCACAATGTGGTTTCGGTGCTGCACAATGTGGTGTCGGTGCTGAAGAATGTGATGTTGGTGCTGCACAAAGTGGTGTCAGTGCTGTACAATGTGGTGTCGGTGCTGCACAATGTGGTGTCAGTGCTGTACAATGTGGTGTCGGTGCGGCACAATGTGATGTAGGTGCTGCAAAATGTGGTGTCGGTGCGGAACAATGTGATGTTGGTGCTGCACAATGAGGTGTCGGTGCTGCAAAATGTGGTTTCGGTGCTGCACAATGTGGTGTCGGTGCTGAACAATGTGATGTTGGTGCTGCACAAAGTGGTGTCAGTGCTGTACAATGTGGTGTCGGTGCTGCCCAATGTGGTGTCAGTGCTGTACAATGTGGTGTCGGTGCGGCACAATGTGATGTAGGTGCTGCAAAATGTGGTGTCGGTGCTGCACAATGTGGTGTCGGTGCTGCACAATGTGGTGTCAGTGCTGTACAATGTCGTGTCGGTGCTGCACAATGTGGTGTCGGTGCTGCACAATGTGATGTCGGTGCTGCACAATGTGGTGTCAGTGCTGTAAAATGTGGTGTCGGTGCAGCACAATGTGGTGTCGGTGCTGCACAACGTGATGTCGGTGCTGCACAATGTGGTGTCGGTGCTGCACAATGTGATGTTCGGTGCTGAACAATGTGATGTTGGTGCTGCACAATGTGATGTTGGTGCTGCACAATGTGGTGTCAGTGCTGCACAATGTGGTGTCGGTGCGGCACAATTTGATGTCGGTGTTGCAAAATGTGGTGTCGGTGCGGAACAATGTGATGTTGGTGCTGCACAATGAGGTGTCGGTGCTGCAAAATGTGGTGTCGGTGCTGCACAATGTGGTGTCAGTACTGCACAATGTGGTGTCGGTGCTGCACAATGTGATGTCGTTGCTGCACAATGTGGTGTCGGTGCTGCACAATGTGGTGTCAGTGCAGTATAATGTGGTGTCGGTGCTGTACAATGTGGTGTCGGTGCTGCACAATGTGGTGTTGGTGGGGCACAATGTATTGTCGCTGCTGTACAATGTGGTGTCGGTGCTGCACAATGTGGTGTCAGTGCTGTAAAATGTGGTGTCGGTGCTGCACAATGTGATGTCGGTGCTGCACAATGTGGTGTCAGTGCTGTACAATGTGGTGTCGGTGCTGCACAATGTGGTGTCAGTGCTGTACAATGTGGTATCGGTGCTGCACAATGTGGTGTCAGTGCTGTACAATGTGGTGTCGGTGCTGCACAATGTGGTGTCGGTGCTGGACAATGTGATGTTGGTGCTGAACAATGTGGTGTCGGTGCGGAACAATGTGATGTTGGTGCTGCACAATGTGGTGTCGGTGCTGCACAATGTGGTGTCTGTGCGGCACAATGTGATGTCGGTGCTGCAAAAGGTGGTGTCGGTGCGGAACAATGTGATGTTGGTGCTGCACAATGAGGTGTCGGTGCTGCAAAATGTGGTGTCGGTGCTGCACAATGTGGTGTCGGTGCTGCACAATGTGGTGTCGGTGCTGCACAATGTGGTGTCGTTGCTGTACAATGTGGTGTCGGTGCTGCACAATGTGGTGTCGGTGCTGTACAATGTGGTGTCGGTGCTGCACAATGTGGTGTCGGTGGGGTAGAATGTGGTGTCGCTGCTGTACAATGTGGTGTCGGTGCTGCACAATATGGTGTTGGTGCGGTAGAATGTGGTGTCGCTGCTGTACAATGTGGTGTCGGTGGTGCACAATGTGATGTCGGTGCTGCCCAATGAGATGTCGGTGCTGCACAATGTGGTGTCAGTGATGTACAATGTGGTGTCAGTGCTGCAGAATGTGATGTTGGTGCTGCACAATGTTGTGTCGGTGCTGAACAATGTTGTGTCGGTGCTGCACAATGTGGTATCGGTGCTGCACAATGTGATGTTGGTGCTGTACAATATGGTGTCGAGGCTGTACAATGTGGTGTCGGTGTTTAACAATGTGGTGTTGGTGCTGCACAATGTGGGGTCGGCGCTGAACAATGTGATGTTGGTGCTGAACAATGTTGTGTCGGTGCTGCACAATGTGGTGTCAGTGGAGCACAATGTGATGTTGGTGCTGCACAAAGTGGTGTCGGTGCGGCACATTGTGGTGTCGGTGCTGCACAATGTGGAGTCGGTGCGGCACAATGTGGTGTCTTTGCTGAACATTGTGATGTCGATGCTGCACAATGTGGTGTCTGTGCGGCACAATGTGGTGTCGATGCTGAACAATGTAATGTCGGTGCTGCACAATGTGGTGTCGGTGCAACACAATGTCGTGTCGGTGCTGCACAATGTGGTGTCAGTACTGCACAGTGTGGTGTCGGTGGTGCACAATGTGATGTTGGTGCTGCACAATTTGGTGTCGGTGCTGTACAATGTGGTGTCGGTGCGGCACAATGTGGTGTCGGTGCTGCACAATGTGGTGTCGGTGCTGAACAATGTGATGTTGGTGCTGCACAATGTGGTGTTGTTGCGGCACAATGTGATGTTGATGCAGCACAATGAGGAGTCAGTGCGGCACAATGTGGTGTCGGTGCTGCACAATGTGGTGTCAGTACTGCACAGTGTGGTGTCGGTGGTGCACAATGTGATGTCGGTGCTGCACAATGTGGTGTCGGTGCTGAACAATGTGATGTTGGTGCTGCACAATGTGGTGTCGGTGGTGCACAATGTGATGTCTGTGCTGTACAATGTGGTGTCGGTGTTGCACAATGTGGTGTCAGTGCTGTAAAATGTGGTGTCGGTGCTGCACAATGTGGTGTCGGTGGTGCACAACGTGATGTCGGTGCTGCACAATGTGGTGTCGGTGCTGAACAATGTGATGTTGGTGCTGCACAATGTGGTGTCGGTGGTGCACAATGTGATGTCTGTGCTGTACAATGTGGTGTCGGTGCTGCACAATGTGGTGTCGGTGCTGCACAATGTGGTGTCGGTGCTGAAGAATGTGATGTTGGTGCTGCACAAAGTGGTGTCAGTGCTGCACAATGTGGTGTCGGTGCTGAACAATGTGATGTTGGTGCTGCACAATGTGGTGTCGGTGCTGCACAATGTGTTGTCGGTGCTGCACAATATGGTATCGGTGCTGCACGATGTGATGTTGGGTCTGCACAATGTGGTGTCAGTGGAGCACAATGTGATGTTGGTGCTGTACAATATGGTGTCGAGGCTGTACAATGTGGTGTCGGTGTTTAACAAAGTGGTGTTGGTGCTGCACAATGTGGTGTCGGTGCTGCACAATGTGGTGTCGGTGCTGCAGAATGTGATGTTGTTGCTGTAGAATGTGGTGTCGGTGCTGAACAATGTTGTGTCGGTGCTGAACAATGTTGTGTCGGTGCTGCACAATGTGGTGTCAGTGGAGCACAATGTGATGTTGGTGTGGCACAATGTGGTGTCGGTGCGGCACATTGTGGTGTCGGTGCTGCACAATGTGGTGTCAGTGTTGTAAAATGTGGTGTCGGTGCTGCACAATGTGGTGTCGGTGCTGCACAATGTGATGTCGGTACTGCACAATGTGGTGTCAGTGCTGTACAATGTGGTGTCCGTGCTGCACAATGTGGTGTCAGTGCTGTACAATGTGGTGTCGGTGATGCACAATGTGGTGTCAGTGCTGTACAATGTGATGTCGGTACTGCACAACGAGGTGTCGGTGCTGCAAAATGTGGTGTCGGTGCTGCACAATGTGGTGTCGGTGCTGCACAACGTGGTGTCGGTGCTGCTCAATGTGGTGTCAGTGCTGTACAATGTGGTGTCGGTGCTGCACAATGTGGTGTCGGTGCTGCACAATGTGATGTCGGTGCTGCACAATGTGGTGTCGGTGCTGTACAATGTGGTGACGGTGCTGAACAATGAGGTGTCGGTGCTGCACAATGTGTTGTCAGTGCTGCACAATATGGTATCGGTGCTGCACGATGTGATGTTGGGTCTGCATAATGTGGTGTCAGTGGAGCACAATGTGATGTTGGTGCTGTACAATATGGTGTCGAGGCTGTACAATGTGGTGTCGGTGTTTAACAATGTGGTGTCGGTGCTGCACAATGTGGTGTCAGTACTGCACAGTGTGGTGTCGGTGGTGCACAATGTGATGTTGGTGCTGCACAATGTGGTGTCGATGGTGCACAATGTGGTGTCGGTGCTGTACAATGTGGTGTCGATGCGGCACAATGTGGTGTCGGTGCTGCACAATGTGGTGTCGGTGCTGAACAATGCGATGTTGGTGCTGCACAATGTGGTGTTGTTGCGGCACAATGTGATGTTGATGCTGCACAATGAGGTGTCGGTGCGGCACAATGTGGTGTCGGTGCTGCACAATGTGGTGTCAGTACTGCACAGTGTCGTGTCGGTGGTGCACAATATGATGTCGGTGCTGCACAATGTGGTGTCGGTGCTGAACGATGTGATGTTGGTGCTGCACAATGTGGTGTCGGTGGTGCACAATGTGATGTCTGTGCTGTACAATGTGGTGTCGGTGTTGCACAATGTGGTGTCAGTGCTGTAAAATGTGGTGTCGGTGCTGCACAATGTGGTGTCGGTGGTGCACAATGTGATGTCGGTGCTGCACAATGTGGTGTCGGTGCTGAACAATGTGATTTTGGTGCTGCACAATGTGGTGTCGGTGGTGCACAATGTGATGTCTGTGCTGTAAAATGTGGTGTCGGTGCTGCATAATGTGGTGTCGGTGCTGCACAATGTGGTGTCGGTGCTGAAGAATGTGATGTTGTTGCTGCACAAAGTGGTGTCAGTGCTGTACAATGTGGTGTCGGTGCTGCACAATGTGGTGTCAGTCTGTACAATGTGGTGTCGGTGCGGCACAATGTGATGTAGGTGCTGCAAAATGTGGTGTCGGTGCTGCACAATGTGGTGTCGGTGCTGCACAACGTGATGTCGGTGCTGCACAATGTGGTGTCAGTGCTGTACAATGTGGTGTCGGTGCGGCACAATGTGATGTTGGTGCTGCACAATGTGATGTTGGTGCTGCAAAATGTGGTGTCGGTGCTGCACAATGTGGTGTCGGTGCTGCACAATGTGGTGTCAGTGCTGTAAAATGTGGTGTCGGTGCAGCACAATGTGGTGTCGGTGCTGCACAACGTGATGTCGGTGCTGCACAATGTGGTGTCGGTGCTGCACAATGTGATGTTCGGTGCTGAACAATGTGATGTTGGTGCGGCACAATGTGATGTAGGTGCTGCAAAATGTGGTGTCGGTGCTGCACAATGTGGTGTCGGTGCTGCACAATGTGGTGTCAGTGCTGTACAATGTCGTGTCGGTGCTGCACAATGTGGTGTCGGTGCTGCACAATGTGATGTCGGTGCTGCACAATGTGGTGTCAGTGCTGTAAAATGTGGTGTCGGTGCAGCACAATGTGGTGTCGGTGCTGCACAACGTGATGTCGGTGCTGCACAATGTGGTGTCGGTGCTGCACAATGTGATGTTCGGTGCTGAACAATGTGATGTTGGTGCTGCACAATGTGATGTTGGTGCCGCACAATGTGGTGTCAGTGCTGCACAATGTGGTGTCGGTGCGGCACAATTTGATGTCGGTGTTGCAAAATGTGGTGTCGGTGCGGAACAATGTGATGTTGGTGCTGCACAATGAGGTGTCGGTGCTGCAAAATGTGGTGTCGGTGCTGCACAATGTGGTGTCAGTACTGCACAATGTGGTGTCGGTGCTGCACAATGTGATGTCGTTGCTGCACAATGTGGTGTCGGTGCTGCACAATGTGGTGTCAGTGCAGTATAATGTGGTGTCGGTGCTGTACAATGTGGTGTCGGTGCTGCACAATGTGGTGTTGGTGGGGCACAATGTATTGTCGCTGCTGTACAATGTGGTGTCGGTGCTGCACAATGTGGTGTCAGTGCTGTAAAATGTGGTGTCGGTGCTGCACAATGTGATGTCGGTGCTGCACAATGTGGTGTCAGTGCTGTACAATGTGGTGTCGGTGCTGCACAATGTGGTGTCAGTGCTGTACAATGTGGTATCGGTGCTGCACAATGTGGTGTCAGTGCTGTACAATGTGGTGTCGGTGCTGCACAATGTGGTGTCGGTGCTGGACAATGTGATGTTGGTGCTGAACAATGTGGTGTCGGTGCGGAACAATGTGATGTTGGTGCTGCACAATGTGGTGTCGGTGCTGCACAATGTGGTGTCCGTGCGGCACAATGTGATGTCGGTGCTGCAAAAGGTGGTGTCGGTGCGGAACAATGTGATGTTGGTGCTGCACAATGAGGTGTCGGTTCTGCAAAACGTGGTGTCGGTGCTGCACAATGTGGTGTCGGTGCTACACAATGTGGTGTCGGTGCTGCACAATGTGGTGTCGTTGCTGTACAATGTGGTGTCGGTGCTGCACAATGTGGTGTCGGTGCTGTACAATGTGGTGTCGGTGCTGCACAATGTGGTGTCGGTGGGGTAGAATGTGGTGTCGCTGCTGTACAATGTGGTGTCGGTGCTGCACAATATGGTGTTGGTGCGGTAGAATGTGGTGTCGCTGCTGTACCATGTGGTGTCGGTGGTGCACAATGTGATGTCGGTGCTGCCCAATGAGATGTCGGTGCTGCACAATGTGGTGTCAGTGATGTACAATGTGGTGTCAGTGCTGCAGAATGTGATGTTGGTGCTGCACAATGTTGTGTCGGTGCTGAACAATGTTGTGTCGGTGCTGCACAATGTGGTATCGGTGCTGCACAATGTGATGTTGGTGCTGTACAATATGGTGTCGAGGCTGTACAATGTGGTGTCGGTGTTTAACAATGTGGTGTTGGTGCTGCACAATGTGGGGTCGGCGCTGAACAATGTGATGTTGGTGCTGAACAATGTTGTGTCGGTGCTGCACAATGTGGTGTCAGTGGAGCACAATGTGATGTTGGTGCTGCACAAAGTGGTGTCGGTGCGGCACATTGTGGTGTCGGTGCTGCACAATGTGGAGTCGGTGCGGCACAATGTGGTGTCTTTGCTGAACATTGTGATGTCGATGCTGCACAATGTGGTGTCTGTGCGGCACAATGTGGTGTCGATGCTGAACAATGTAATGTCGGTGCTGCACAATGTTGTGTCGGTGCAACACAATGTCGTGTCGGTGCTGCACAATGTGGTGTCAGTACTGCACAGTGTGGTGTCGGTGGTGCACAATGTGATGTTGGGTCTGCACAATGTGGTGTCGGTGCTGTACAATGTGGTGTCGGTGCGGCACAATGTGGTGTCGGTGCTGCACAATGTGGTGTCGGTGCTGAACAATGTGATGTTGGTGCTGCACAATGTGGTGTTGTTGCGGCACAATGTGATGTTGATGCTGCACAATGAGGAGTCAGTGCGGCACAATGTGGTGTCGGTGCTGCACAATGTGGTGTCAGTACTGCACAGTGTGGTGTCGGTGGTGCACAATGTGATGTCGGTGCTGCACAATGTGGTGTCGGTGCTGAACAATGTGATGTTGGTGCTGCACAATGTGGTGTCGGTGGTGCACAATGTGATGTCTGTGCTGTACAATGTGGTGTCGGTGTTGCACAATGTGGTGTCAGTGCTGTAAAATGTGGTGTCGGTGCTGCACAATGTGGTGTCGGTGGTGCACAACGTGATGTCGGTGCTGCACAATGTGGTGTCGGTGCTGAACAATGTGATGTTGGTGCTGCACAATGTGGTGTCGGTGGTGCACAATGTGATGTCTGTGCTGTACAATGTGGTGTCGGTGCTGCACAATGTGGTGTCGGTGCTGCACAATGTGGTGTCGGTGCTGAAGAATGTGATGTTGGTGCTGCACAAAGTGGTGTCAGTGCTGCACAATGTGGTGTCGGTGCTGAACAATGTGGTGTCGGTGCTGAACAATGTGGTGTCAGTGCAGTACAATGTGGTGTCGGTGCTGTACAATGTGGTGTCGGTGCTGCACAATGTGGTGTCGGTGGGGTAGAATGTGGTGTCGGTGCTGTGCAATGTGGTCGGTGCTGCACAATGTGATGTCGGTGCTGCACAATATCGTGTTGCTGCCTCACAATGTTGTGTCAGTCCTGTACAATGTGGTGTCAGTGCTGCACAATGTGGTGTCGGTGCTGCACAATGTGGTGTCGGTGCTGCACAATGTGGTGTCGGTGCTGCACAATGTGGTGTCGGTGCTGCACAATGTGGTGTCGGTTCTGCACAATGTGGTGTCAGTGCTGTACAATGTGGTGTCGTTGCTGCACAATGTGGTGTCGGTGCTGCACAATGAGATGTAGGTGGGGTAGAATGTGGTGTCGCTGCTGTACAATGTGGTGTCGGTGCTGCACAATGTGATGTCGGTGCTGCCCAATGAGATGTCGGTGCTGCACAATGTGGTGTCAGTGATGTACAATGTGGTGTCAGTGATGCAGAATGTGACGTTGGTGCTGCACAATGTTGTGTCGGTGCTGAACAATGTTGTGTCGGTGCTGCACAATGTGGTATCGGTGCTGCACAATGTGATGTTGGTGCTGTACAATATGGTGTCGAGGCTGTACAATGTGGTGTCGGTGTTTAACAATGTGGTGTTGGTGCTGCACAATGTGGTGTCGGTGCTGAACAATGTGATGTTGGTGCTGAACAATGTTGCGTCGGTGCTGCACAATGTGGTGTCAGTGGAGCACAATGTGATGTTGGTGCTGCACAAAGTGGTGTCGGTGCGGCACATTGTGGTGTCGGTGCTGCACAATGTGGAGTCGGTGCGGCACAATGTGGTGTCGTTGCTGAACATTGTGATGTCGATGCTGCACAATGTGGTGTCTGTGCGGCACAATGTGGTGTCGATGCTGAACAATGTAATGTCGGTGCTGCACAATGTGGTGTCGGTGCGGCACAATGTGGTGTCGGTGCTGCACAATGTGGTGTCAGTACTGCACAGTGTGGTGTCGGTGGTGCACAATGTGATGTTGGTGCTGCACAATGTGGTGTCGATGGTGCACAATGTGGTGTCGGTGCTGTACAATGTGGTGTCGGTGCGGCACAATGTGGTGTCGGTGCTGCACAATGTGGTGTCGGTGCTGAACAATGTGATGTTGGTGCTGCACAATGTGGTGTTGTTGCGGCACAATGTGATGTTGATGCTGCACAATGAGGTGTCGGTGCTGCACAATGTGTTGTCGGTGCTGCACAATATGGTATCGGTGCTGCACGATGTGATGTTGGGTCTGCACAATGTGGTGTCAGTGGAGCACAATGTGATGTTGGTGCTGTACAATATGGTGTCGAGGCTGTACAATGTGGTGTCGGTGTTTAACAAAGTGGTGTTGGTGCTGCACAATGTGGTGTCGGTGCTGCACAATGTGGTGTCGGTGCTGCAGAATGTGATGTTGTTGCTGTAGAATGTGGTGTCGGTGCTGAACAATGTTGTGTCGGTGCTGAACAATGTTGTGTCGGTGCTGCACAATGTGGTGTCAGTGGAGCACAATGTGATGTTGGTGTGGCACAATGTGGTGTCGGTGCGGCACATTGTGGTGTCGGTGCTGCACAATGTGGTGTCAGTGTTGTAAAATGTGGTGTCGGTGCTGCACAATGTGGTGTCGGTGCTGCACAACGTGATGTCGGTACTGCACAATGTGGTGTCAGTGCTGTACAATGTGGTGTCGGTGCTGCACAATGTGGTGTCAGTGCTGTACAATGTGATGTCGGTGTTGAACAATGTGATGTTGGTGCTGCACAATGTGATGTTGGTGCTGCACAATGTGGGGTCGGTGCTGCACAATGTGCTGTCGGTGCGGCACAATGTGATGTCGGTGCTGCAAAATGTGGTGTCGGTGCAGAACAATGTGATGTTGGTGCTGCACAATGAGGTGTCGGTGCTGCAAAATGTGGTGTCGGTGCTGCACAATGTGGTGTCGGTGCTGCACAATGTGGTGTCGGTGCTGCACAATGTGGTGTCTGTGCTGTACAATGTGGTGTCGGTGCTGCACAATGTGGTGTTGGTGCTGCACAATGTGATGTCGGTGCTGCACAATGTGGTGTCGGTGCTGTACAATGTGGTGTCGGTGCTGAACAATGTGGTGTCAGTGCAGTACAATGTGGTGTCGGTGCTGTACAATGTGGTGTCGGTGCTGCACAATGTGGTGTCGGTGGGGTAGAATGTGGTGTCGGTGCTGTACAATGTGGTGTCGGTGCTGCACAATATGATGTCGGTGCTGCACAATATCGTGTCGCTGCCTCACAATGTTGTGTCAGTCCTGTACAATGTGGTGTCAGTGCTGCACAATGTGGTGTCGGTGCTGAACAATGTGGTGTCAGTGCAGTACAATGAGGTGTCGGTGCTGCAAAATGTGGTGTCGGTGCTGCACAATGTGGTGGCGGTGCTGCACAATGTGGTGTCGGTTCTGCACAATGTGGTGTCAGTGCTGTACAATGTGGTGTCGTTGCTGCACAATGTGGTGTCGGTGCTGCACAATGAGATGTCGGTGCTGCACAATGTGGTGTCAGTGCTGTACAATGTGGTGTCAGTGCTGCACAATGTGGTGTCAGTGCAGTATAATGTGGTGTCGGTGCTGTACAATGTGGTGTCGGTGCTGCACAATGTGGTGTCGGTGGGGTAGAATGTGGTGTCGCTGCTGTACAATATGGTGTCGGTGCTGCACAATGTGGTGTTGGTGGGGTAGAATGTGGTGTCGCTGCTGTACAATGTGGTGTCGGTGCTGCACAATGTGATGTCGGTGCTGCCCAATGAGATGTCGGTGCTGCACAATGTGGTGTCAGTGATGTACAATGTGGTGTCAGTGATGCAGAATGTGACGTTGGTGCTGCACAATGTTGTGTCGGTGCTGAACAATGTTGTGTCGGTGCTGCACAATGTGGTATCGGTGCTGCACAATGTGATGTTGGTGCTGTACAATATGGTGTCGAGGCTGTACAATGTGGTGTCGGTGTTTAACAATGTGGTGTTGGTGCTGCACAATGTGGTGTCGGTGCTGAACAATGTGATGTTGGTGCTGAACAATGTTGCGTCGGTGCTGCACAATGTGGTGTCAGTGGAGCACAATGTGATGTTGGTGCTGCACAAAGTGGTGTCGGTGCGGCACATTGTGGTGTCGGTGCTGCACAATGTGGAGTCGGTGCAACACAATGTGGTGTCGTTGCTGAACATTGTGATGTCGATGCTGCACAATGTGGTGTCTGTGCGGCACAATGTGGTGTCGATGCTGAACAATGTAATGTCGGTGCTGCACAATGTGGTGTCGGTGCTGAAGAATGTGATGTTGGTGCTGCACAATGTGGTGTCAGTGCTGTACAATGTGGTGTCGGTGCTGCACAATGTGGTGTTGGTGCTGCACAATGTGATGTCGGTGCTGCACAATGTGGTGTCGGTGCTGTACAATGTGGTGTCGGTGCTGAACAATGTGGTGTCAGTGCAGTACAATGTGGTGTCGGTGCTGTACAATGTGGTGTCGGTGCTGCACAATGTGGTGTCGGTGGGGTAGAATGTGGTGTCGGTGCTGTACAATGTGGTGTCGGTGCTGCACAATATGATGTCGGTGCTGCACAATATCGTGTCGCTGCCTCACAATGTTGTGTCAGTCCTGTACAATGTGGTGTCAGTGCTGCACAATGTGGTGTCGGTGCTGAACAATGTGGTGTCAGTGCAGTACAATGAGGTGTCGGTGCTGCAAAATGTGGTGTCGGTGCTGCACAATGTGGTGTCGGTGCTGCACAATGTGGTGTCAGTACTGCACAGTGTGGTGTCGGTGGTGCACAATATGATGTCGGTGCTGCACAATGTGGTGTCGGTGCTGAACGATGTGATGTTGGTGCTGCACAATGTGGTGTCGGTGGTGCACAATGTGATGTCTGTGCTGTACAATGTGGTGTCGGTGTTGCACAATGTGGTGTCAGTGCTGTAAAATGTGGTGTCGGTGCTGCACAATGTGGTGTCGGTGGTGCACAATGTGATGTCGGTGCTGCACAATGTGGTGTCGGTGCTGAACAATGTGATGTTGGTGCTGCACAATGTGGTGTCGGTGCTGTACAATGTGGTGTCGGTGCGGCACAATGTGGTGTCGGTGCTGCACAATGTGGTGTCGGTGCTGAACAATGTGATGTTGGTGCTGCACAATGTGGTGTTGTTGCGGCACAATGTGATGTTGATGCTGCACAATGAGGAGTCAGTGCGGCACAATGTGGTGTCGGTGCTGCACAATGTGGTGTCAGTACTGCACAGTGTGGTGTCGGTGGTGCACAATGTGATGTCGGTGCTGCACAATGTGGTGTCGGTGCTGAACAATGTGATGTTGGTGCTGCACAATGTGGTGTCGGTGGTGCACAATGTGATGTCTGTGCTGTACAATGTGGTGTCGGTGTTGCACAATGTGGTGTCAGTGCTGTAAAATGTGGTGTCGGTGCTGCACAATGTGGTGTCGGTGGTGCACAATGTGATGTCGGTGCTGCACAATGTGGTGTCGGTGCTGAACAATGTGATGTTGGTGCTGCACAATGTGGTGTCGGTGGTGCACAATGTGATGTCTGTGCTGTACAATGTGGTGTCGGTGCTGCACAATGTGGTGTCGGTGCTGCACAATGTGGTGTCGGTGCTGAAGAATGTGATGTTGGTGCTGCACAAAGTGGTGTCAGTGCTGCACAATGTGGTGTCGGTGCTGAACAATGTGGTGTCGGTGCTGAACAATGTGGTGTCAGTGCAGTACAATGTGGTGTCGGTGCTGTACAATGTGGTGTCGGTGCTGCACAATGTGGTGTCGGTGGGGTAGAATGTGGTGTCGGTGCTGTGCAATGTGGTGTCGGTGCTGCACAATGTGATGTCGGTGCTGCACAATATCGTGTTGCTGCCTCACAATGTTGTGTCAGTCCTGTACAATGTGGTGTCAGTGCTGCACAATGTGGTGTCGGTGCTGCACAATGTGGTGTCGGTGCTGCACAATGTGGTGTCGGTGCTGCACAATGTGGTGTCGGTGCTGCACAATGTGGTGTCGGTTCTGCACAATGTGGTGTCAGTGCTGTACAATGTGGTGTCGTTGCTGCACAATGTGGTGTCGGTGCTGCACAATGAGATGTAGGTGGGGTAGAATGTGGTGTCGCTGCTGTACAATGTGGTGTCGGTGCTGCACAATGTGATGTCGGTGCTGCCCAATGAGATGTCGGTGCTGCACAATGTGGTGTCAGTGATGTACAATGTGGTGTCAGTGATGCAGAATGTGACGTTGGTGCTGCACAATGTTGTGTCGGTGCTGAACAATGTTGTGTCGGTGCTGCACAATGTGGTATCGGTGCTGCACAATGTGATGTTGGTGCTGTACAATATGGTGTCGAGGCTGTACAATGTGGTGTCGGTGTTTAACAATGTGGTGTTGGTGCTGCATAATGTGGTGTCGGTGCTGAACAATGTGATGTTGGTGCAAAACAATGTTGCGTCGGTGCTGCACAATGTGGTGTCAGTGGAGCACAATGTGATGTTGGTGCTGCACAAAGTGGTGTCGGTGCGGCACATTGTGGTGTCGGTGCTGCACAATGTGGAGTCGGTGCGGCACAATGTGGTGTCGTTGCTGAACATTGTGATGTCGATGCTCCACAATGTGGTGTCTGTGCGGCACAATGTGGTGTCGATGCTGAACAATGTAATGTCGGTGCTGCACAATGTGGTGTCGGTGCGGCACAATGTGGTGTCGGTGCTGCACAATGTGGTGTCAGTACTGCACAGTGTGGTGTCGGTGGTGCACAATGTGATGTTGGTGCTGCACAATGTGGTGTCGATGGTGCACAATGTGGTGTCGGTGCTGTACAATGTGGTGTCGGTGCGGCACAATGTGGTGTCGGTGCTGCACAATGTGGTGTCGGTGCTGAACAATGTGATGTTGGTGCTGCACAATGTGGTGTTGTTGCGGCACAATGTGATGTTGATGCTGCACAATGAGGTGTCGGTGCTGCACAATGTGTTGTCGGTGCTGCACAATATGGTATCGGTGCTGCACGATGTGATGTTGGGTCTGCACAATGTGGTGTCAGTGGAGCACAATGTGATGTTGGTGCTGTACAATATGGTGTCGAGGCTGTACAATGTGGTGTCGGTGTTTAACAAAGTGGTGTTGGTGCTGCACAATGTGGTGTCGGTGCTGCACAATGTGGTGTCGGTGCTGCAGAATGTGATGTTGTTGCTGTAGAATGTGGTGTCGGTGCTGAACAATGTTGTGTCGGTGCTGAACAATGTTGTGTCGGTGCTGCACAATGTGGTGTCAGTGGAGCACAATGTGATGTTGGTGTGGCACAATGTGGTGTCGGTGCGGCACATTGTGGTGTCGGTGCTGCACAATGTGGTGTCAGTGTTGTAAAATGTGGTGTCGGTGCTGCACAATGTGGTGTCGGTGCTGCACAACGTGATGTCGGTACTGCACAATGTGGTGTCAGTGCTGTACAATGTGGTGTCGGTGCTGCACAATGTGGTGTCAGTGCTGTACAATGTGGTGTCGGTGATGCACAATGTGGTGTCAGTGCTGTACAATGTGATGTCGGTGTTGAACAATGTGATGTTGGTGCTGCACAATATGATGTTGGTGCTGCACAATGTGGTGTCGGTGCTGCACAATGTGCTGTCGGTGCGGCACAATGTGATGTCGGTGCTGCAAAATGTGGTGTCGGTGCAGAACAATGTGATGTTGGTGCTGCACAATGAGGTGTCGGTGCTGCAAAATGTGGTGTCGGTGCTGCACAATGTGGTGTCGGTGCTGCACAATGTGGTGTCGGTGCTGCACAATGTGGTGTCAGTGCTGTACAATGTGGTGTCGGTGCTGCACAATGTGGTGTTGGTGCTGCACAATGTGATGTCGGTGCTGCACAATGTGGTGTCGGTGCTGTACAATGTGGTGTCGGTGCTGAACAATGTGGTGTCAGTGCAGTACAATGTGGTGTCGGTGCTGTACAATGTGGTGTCGGTGCTGCACAATGTGGTGTCGGTGGGGTAGAATGTGGTGTCGGTGCTGTACAATGTGGTGTCGGTGCTGCACAATATGATGTCGGTGCTGCACAATATCGTGTCGCTGCCTCACAATGTTGTGTCAGTCCTGTACAATGTGGTGTCAGTGCTGCACAATGTGGTGTCGGTGCTGAACAATGTGGTGTCAGTGCAGTACAATGAGGTGTCGGTGCTGCAAAATGTGGTGTCGGTGCTGCACAATGTGGTGTCGGTGCTGCACAATGTGGTGTCGGTTCTGCACAATGTGGTGTCAGTGCTGTACAATGTGGTGTCGTTGCTGCACAATGTGGTGTCGGTGCTGCACAATGAGATGTCGGTGCTGCACAATGTGGTGTCAGTGCTGTACAATGTGGTGTCAGTGCTGCACAATGTGGTGTCAGTGCAGTATAATGTGGTGTCGGTGCTGTACAATGTGGTGTCGGTGCTGCACAATGTGGTGTCGGTGGGGTAGAATGTGGTGTCGCTGCTGTACAATATGGTGTCGGTGCTGCACAATGTGGTGTTGGTGGGGTAGAATGTGGTGTCGCTGCTGTACAATGTGGTGTCGGTGCTGCACAATGTGATGTCGGTGCTGCCCAATGAGATGTCGGTGCTGCACAATGTGGTGTCAGTGATGTACAATGTGGTGTCAGTGATGCAGAATGTGACGTTGGTGCTGCACAATGTTGTGTCGGTGCTGAACAATGTTGTGTCGGTGCTGCACAATGTGGTATCGGTGCTGCACAATGTGATGTTGGTGCTGTACAATATGGTGTCGAGGCTGTACAATGTGGTGTCGGTGTTTAACAATGTGGTGTTGGTGCTGCACAATGTGGTGTCGGTGCTGAACAATGTGATGTTGGTGCTGAACAATGTTGCGTCGGTGCTGCACAATGTGGTGTCAGTGGAGCACAATGTGATGTTGGTGCTGCACAAAGTGGTGTCGGTGCGGCACATTGTGGTGTCGGTGCTGCACAATGTGGAGTCGGTGCGGCACAATGTGGTGTCGTTGCTGAACATTGTGATGTCGATGCTGCACAATGTGGTGTCTGTGCGGCACAATGTGGTGTCGATGCTGAACAATGTAATGTCGGTGCTGCACAATGTGGTGTCGGTGCGGCACAATGTGGTGTCGGTGCTGCACAATGTGGTGTCAGTACTGCACAGTGTGGTGTCGGTGGTGCACAATGTGATGTTGGTGCTGCACAATGTGGTGTCGATGGTGCACAATGTGGTGTCGGTGCTGTACAATGTGGTGTCGGTGCGGCACAATGTGGTGTCGGTGCTGCACAATGTGGTGTCGGTGCTGAACAATGTGATGTTGGTGCTGCACAATGTGGTGTTGTTGCGGCACAATGTGATGTTGATGCTGCACAATGAGGTGTCGGTGCGGCACAATGTGGTGTCGGTGCTGCACAATGTGGTGTCAGTACTGCACAGTGTGGTGTCGGTGGTGCACAATATGATGTCGGTGCTGCACAATGTGATGTCGGTGCTGAACGATGTGATGTTGGTGCTGCACAATGTGGTGTCGGTGGTGCACAATGTGATGTCTGTGCTGTACAATGTGGTGTCGGTGTTGCACAATGTGGTGTCAGTGCTGTAAAATGTGGTGTCGGTGCTGCACAATGTGGTGTCGGTGGTGCACAATGTGATGTCGGTGCTGCACAATGTGGTGTCGGTGCTGAACAATGTGATGTTGGTGCTGCACAATGTGGTGTCGGTGGTGCACAATGTGATGTCTGTGCTGTAAAATGTGGTGTCGGTGCTGCACAATGTGGTGTCGGTGCTGAAGAATGTGATGTTGGTGCTGCACAAAGTGGTGTCAGTGCTGTACAATGTGGTGTCGGTGCTGCACAATGTGGTGTCAGTGCTGTACAATGTGGTGTCGGTGCGGCACAATGTGATGTAGGTGCTGCAAAATGTGGTGTCGGTGCTGCACAATGTGGTGTCGGTGCTGCACAACGTGAGGTCGGTGCTGCACAATGTGGTGTCAGTGCTGTACAATGTGGTGTCGGTGCGGCACAATGTGATGTAGGTGCTGCAAAATGTGGTGTCGGTGCGGAACAATGTGATGTTGATGCTGCACAATGTGATGTAGGTGCTGCAAAATGTGGTGTCGGTGCGGAACAATGTGATGTTGATGCTGCACAATGTGGTTTCGGTGCTGCACAATGTGGTGTCGGTGCTGAAGAATGTGATGTTGGTGCTGCACAAAGTGGTGTCAGTGCTGTACAATGTGGTGTCGGTGCTGCACAATGTGGTGTCAGTGCTGTACAATGTGGTGTCGGTGCGGCACAATGTGATGTAGGTGCTGCAAAATGTGGTGTCGGTGCGGAACAATGTGATGTTGGTGCTGCACAATGAGGTGTCGGTGCTGCAAAATGTGGTTTCGGTGCTGCACAATGTGGTGTCGGTGCTGAACAATGTGATGTTGGTGCTGCACAAAGTGGTGTCAGTGCTGTACAATGTGGTGTCGGTGCTGCCCAATGTGGTGTCAGTGCTGTACAATGTGGTGTCGGTGCGGCACAATGTGATGTAGGTGCTGCAAAATGTGGTGTCGGTGCTGCACAATGTGGTGTCGGTGCTGCACAATGTGGTGTCAGTGCTGTACAATGTCGTGTCGGTGCTGCACAATGTGGTGTCGGTGCTGCACAATGTGATGTCGGTGCTGCACAATGTGGTGTCAGTGCTGTAAAATGTGGTGTCGGTGCAGCACAATGTGGTGTCGGTGCTGCACAACGTGATGTCGGTGCTGCACAATGTGGTGTCGGTGCTGCACAATGTGATGTTCGGTGCTGAACAATGTGATGTTGGTGCTGCACAATGTGATGTTGGTGCTGCACAATGTGGTGTCAGTGCTGCACAATGTGGTGTCGGTGCGGCACAATTTGATGTCGGTGTTGCAAAATGTGGTGTCGGTGCGGAACAATGTGATGTTGGTGCTGCACAATGAGGTGTCGGTGCTGCAAAATGTGGTGTCGGTGCTGCACAATGTGGTGTCAGTACTGCACAATGTGGTGTCGGTGCTGCACAATGTGATGTCGTTGCTGCACAATGTGGTGTCGGTGCTGCACAATGTGGTGTCAGTGCAGTATAATGTGGTGTCGGTGCTGTACAATGTGGTGTCGGTGCTGCACAATGTGGTGTTGGTGGGGCACAATGTATTGTCGCTGCTGTACAATGTGGTGTCGGTGCTGCACAATGTGGTGTCAGTGCTGTAAAATGTGGTGTCGGTGCTGCACAATGTGATGTCGGTGCTGCACAATGTGGTGTCAGTGCTGTACAATGTGGTGTCGGTGCTGCACAATGTGGTGTCAGTGCTGTACAATGTGGTATCGGTGCTGCACAATGTGGTGTCAGTGCTGTACAATGTGGTGTCGGTGCTGCACAATGTGGTGTCGGTGCTGGACAATGTGATGTTGGTGCTGAACAATGTGGTGTCGGTGCGGAACAATGTGATGTTGGTGCTGCACAATGTGGTGTCGGTGCTGCACAATGTGGTGTCTGTGCGGCACAATGTGATGTCGGTGCTGCAAAAGGTGGTGTCGGTGCGGAACAATGTGATGTTGGTGCTGCACAATGAGGTGTCGGTGCTGCAAAATGTGGTGTCGGTGCTGCACAATGTGGTGTCGGTGCTGCACAATGTGGTGTCGGTGCTGCACAATGTGGTGTCGTTGCTGTACAATGTGGTGTCGGTGCTGCACAATGTGGTGTCGGTGCTGTACAATGTGGTGTCGGTGCTGCACAATGTGGTGTCGGTGGGGTAGAATGTGGTGTCGCTGCTGTACAATGTGGTGTCGGTGCTGCACAATATGGTGTTGGTGCGGTAGAATGTGGTGTCGCTGCTGTACAATGTGGTGTCGGTGGTGCACAATGTGATGTCGGTGCTGCCCAATGAGATGTCGGTGCTGCACAATGTGGTGTCAGTGATGTACAATGTGGTGTCAGTGCTGCAGAATGTGATGTTGGTGCTGCACAATGTTGTGTCGGTGCTGAACAATGTTGTGTCGGTGCTGCACAATGTGGTATCGGTGCTGCACAATGTGATGTTGGTGCTGTACAATATGGTGTCGAGGCTGTACAATGTGGTGTCGGTGTTTAACAATGTGGTGTTGGTGCTGCACAATGTGGGGTCGGCGCTGAACAATGTGATGTTGGTGCTGAACAATGTTGTGTCGGTGCTGCACAATGTGGTGTCAGTGGAGCACAATGTGATGTTGGTGCTGCACAAAGTGGTGTCGGTGCGGCACATTGTGGTGTCGGTGCTGCACAATGTGGAGTCGGTGCGGCACAATGTGGTGTCTTTGCTGAACATTGTGATGTCGATGCTGCACAATGTGGTGTCTGTGCGGCACAATGTGGTGTCGATGCTGAACAATGTAATGTCGGTGCTGCACAATGTGGTGTCGGTGCAACACAATGTCGTGTCGGTGCTGCACAATGTGGTGTCAGTACTGCACAGTGTGGTGTCGGTGGTGCACAATGTGATGTTGGTGCTGCACAATTTGGTGTCGGTGCTGTACAATGTGGTGTCGGTGCGGCACAATGTGGTGTCGGTGCTGCACAATGTGGTGTCGGTGCTGAACAATGTGATGTTGGTGCTGCACAATGTGGTGTTGTTGCGGCACAATGTGATGTTGATGCAGCACAATGAGGAGTCAGTGCGGCACAATGTGGTGTCGGTGCTGCACAATGTGGTGTCAGTACTGCACAGTGTGGTGTCGGTGGTGCACAATGTGATGTCGGTGCTGCACAATGTGGTGTCGGTGCTGAACAATGTGATGTTGGTGCTGCACAATGTGGTGTCGGTGGTGCACAATGTGATGTCTGTGCTGTACAATGTGGTGTCGGTGTTGCACAATGTGGTGTCAGTGCTGTAAAATGTGGTGTCGGTGCTGCACAATGTGGTGTCGGTGGTGCACAACGTGATGTCGGTGCTGCACAATGTGGTGTCGGTGCTGAACAATGTGATGTTGGTGCTGCACAATGTGGTGTCGGTGGTGCACAATGTGATGTCTGTGCTGTACAATGTGGTGTCGGTGCTGCACAATGTGGTGTCGGTGCTGCACAATGTGGTGTCGGTGCTGAAGAATGTGATGTTGGTGCTGCACAAAGTGGTGTCAGTGCTGCACAATGTGGTGTCGGTGCTGAACAATGTGGTGTCGGTGCTGAACAATGTGGTGTCAGTGCAGTACAATGTGGTGTCGGTGCTGTACAATGTGGTGTCGGTGCTGCACAATGTGGTGTCGGTGGGGTAGAATGTGGTGTCGGTGCTGTGCAATGTGGTGTCGGTGCTGCACAATGTGATGTCGGTGCTGGACAATATCGTGTTGCTGCCTCACAATGTTGTGTCAGTCCTGTACAATGTGGTGTCAGTGCTGCACAATGTGATGTCGGTGCTGCACAATGTGGTGTCGGTGCTGCACAATGTGGTGTCGGTGCTGCACAATGTGGTGTCGGTGCTGCACAATGTGGTGTCGGTTCTGCACAATGTGGTGTCAGTGCTGTACAATGTGGTGTCGTTGCTGCACAATGTGGTGTCGGTGCTGCACAATGAGATGTAGGTGGGGTAGAATGTGGTGTCGCTGCTGTACAATGTGGTGTCGGTGCTGCACAATGTGATGTCGGTGCTGCCCAATGAGATGTCGGTGCTGTACAATGTGGTGTCAGTGATGTACAATGTGGTGTCAGTGATGCAGAATGTGACGTTGGTGCTGCACAATGTTGTGTTGCTGCTGAACAATGTTGTGTCGGTGCTGCACAATGTGGTATCGGTGCTGCACAATGTGATGTTGGTGCTGTACAATATGGTGTCGAGGCTGTACAATGTGGTGTCGGTGTTTAACAATGTGGTGTTGGTGCTGCACAATGTGGTGTCGGTGCTGAACAATGTGATGTTGGTGCTGAACAATGTTGCGTCGGTGCTGCACAATGTGGTGTCAGTGGAGCACAATGTGATGTTGGTGCTGCACAAAGTGGTGTCGGTGCGGCACATTGTGGTGTCGGTGCTGCACAATGTGGAGTCGGTGCGGCACAATGTGGTGTCGTTGCTGAACATTGTGATGTCGATGCTGCACAATGTGGTGTCTGTGCGGCACAATGTGGTGTCGATGCTGAACAATGTAATGTCGGTGCTGCACAATGTGGTGTCGGTGCGGCACAATGTGGTGTCGGTGCTGCACAATGTGGTGTCAGTACTGCACAGTGTGGTGTCGGTGGTGCACAATGTGATGTTGGTGCTGCACAATGTGGTGTCGATGGTGCACAATGTGGTGTCGGTGCTGTACAATGTGGTGTCGGTGCGGCACAATGTGGTGTCGGTGCTGCACAATGTGGTGTCGGTGCTGAACAATGTGATGTTGGTGCTGCACAATGTGGTGTTGTTGCGGCACAATGTGATGTTGATGCTGCACAATGAGGTGTCGGTGCTGCACAATGTGTTGTCGGTGCTGCACAATATGGTATCGGTGCTGCACGATGTGATGTTGGGTCTGCACAATGTGGTGTCAGTGGAGCACAATGTGATGTTGGTGCTGTACAATATGGTGTCGAGGCTGTACAATGTGGTGTCGGTGTTTAACAAAGTGGTGTTGGTGCTGCACAATGTGGTGTCGGTGCTGCACAATGTGGTGTCGGTGCTGCAGAATGTGATGTTGTTGCTGTAGAATGTGGTGTCGGTGCTGAACAATGTTGTGTCGGTGCTGAACAATGTTGTGTCGGTGCTGCACAATGTGGTGTCAGTGGAGCACAATGTGATGTTGGTGTGGCACAATGTGGTGTCGGTACGGCACATTGTGGTGTCGGTGCTGCACAATGTGGTGTCAGTGTTGTAAAATGTGGTGTCGGTGCTGCACAATGTGGTGTCGGTGCTGCACAACGTGATGTCGGTACTGCACAATGTGGTGTCAGTGCTGTACAATGTGGTGTCGGTGCTGCACAATGTGGTGTCAGTGCTGTACAATGTGGTGTCGGTGATGCACAATGTGGTGTCAGTGCTGTACAATGTGATGTCGGTGTTGAACAATGTGATGTTGGTGCTGCACAATGTGATGTTGGTGCTGCACAATGTGGTGTCGGTGCTGCACAATGTGCTGTCGGTGCGGCACAATGTGATGTCGGTGCTGCAAAATGTGGTGTCGGTGCAGAACAATGTGATGTTGGTGCTGCACAATGAGGTGTCGGTGCTGCAAAATGTGGCGTCGGTGCTGCACAATGTGGTGTCGGTGCTGCACAATGTGGTGTCGGTGCTGCACAATGTGGTGTCAGTGCTGTACAATGTGGTGTCGGTGCTGCACAATGTGGTGTTGGTGCTGCACAATGTGATGTCGGTGCTGCACAATGTGGTGTCGGTGCTGTACAATGTGGTGTCGGTGCTGAACAATGTGGTGTCAGTGCAGTACAATGTGGTGTCGGTGCTGTACAATGTGGTGTCGGTGCTGCACAATGTGGTGTCGGTGGGGTAGAATGTGGTGTCGGTGCTGTACAATGTGGTGTCGGTGCTGCACAATATGATGTCGGTGCTGCACAATATCGTGTCGCTGCCTCACAATGTTGTGTCAGTCCTGTACAATGTGGTGTCAGTGCTGCACAATGTGGTGTCGGTGCTGAACAATGTGGTGTCAGTGCAGTACAATGAGGTGTCGGTGCTGCAAAATGTGGTGTCGGTGCTGCACAATGTGGTGTCGGTGCTGCACAATGTGGTGTCGGTTCTGCACAATGTGGTGTCAGTGCTGTACAATGTGGTGTCGTTGCTGCACAATGTGGTGTCGGTGCTGCACAATGAGATGTCGGTGCTGCACAATGTGGTGTCAGTGCTGTACAATGTGGTGTCAGTGCTGCACAATGTGGTGTCAGTGCAGTATAATGTGGTGTCGGTGCTGTACAATGTGGTGTCGGTGCTGCACAATGTGGTGTCGGTGGGGTAGAATGTGGTGTCGCTGCTGTACAATATGGTGTCGGTGCTGCACAATGTGGTGTTGGAGGGGTAGAATGTGGTGTCGCTGCTGTACAATGTGGTGTCGGTGCTGCACAATGTGATGTCGGTGCTGCCCAATGAGATGTCGGTGCTGCACAATGTGGTGTCAGTCATGTACAATGTGGTGTCAGTGATGCAGAATGTGACGTTGGTGCTGCACAATGTTGTGTCGGTGCTGAACAATGTTGTGTCGGTGCTGCACAATGTGGTATCGGTGCTGCACAATGTGATGTTGGTGCTGTACAATATGGTGTCGAGGCTGTACAATGTGGTGTCGGTGTTTAACAATGTGGTGTTGGTGCTGCACAATGTGGTGTCGGTGCTGAACAATGTGATGTTGGTGCTGAACAATGTTGCGTCGGTGCTGCACAATGTGGTGTCAGTGGAGCACAATGTGATGTTGGTGCTGCACAAAGTGGTGTCGGTGCGGCACATTGTGGTGTCGGTGCTGCACAATGTGGAGTCGGTGCGGCACAATGTGGTGTCGTTGCTGAACATTGTGATGTCGATGCTGCACAATGTGGTGTCTGTGCGGCACAATGTGGTGTCGATGCTGAACAATGTAATGTCGGTGCTGCACAATGTGGTGACGGTGCGGCACAATGTGGTGTCGGTGCTGCACAATGTGGTGTCAGTACTGCACAGTGTGGTGTCGGTGGTGCACAATGTGATGTTGGTGCTGCACAATGTGGTGTCGATGGTGCACAATGTGGTGTCGGTGCTGTATAATGTGGTGTCGGTGCGGCACAATGTGGTGTCGGTGCTGCACAATGTGGTGTCGGTGCTGAACAATGTGATGTTGGTGCTGCACAATGTGGTGTTGTTGCGGCACAATGTGATGTTGATGCTGCACAATGAGGTGTCGGTGCTGCACAATGTGGTGTCAGTACTGCACAGTGTGGTGTCGGTGGTGCACAATATGATGTCGGTGCTGCACAATGTGGTGTCGGTGCTGAACGATGTGATGTTGGTGCTGCACAATGTGGTGTCGGTGGTGCACAATGTGATGTCTGTGCTGTACAATGTGGTGTCGGTGTTGCACAATGTGGTGTCAGTGCTGTAAAATGTGGTGTCGGTGCTGCACAATGTGGTGTCGGTGGTGCACAATGTGATGTCGGTGCTGCACAATGTGGTGTCGGTGCTGAACAATGTGATGTTGGTGCTGCACAATGTGGTGTCGGTGGTGCACAATGTGATGTCTGTGCTGAAAAATGTGGTGTCGGTGCTGCACAATGTGGTGTCGGTGCTGCACAATGTGGTGTCGGTGCTGAAGAATGTGATGTTGGTGCTGCACAAAGTGGTGTCAGTGCTGTACAATGTGGTGTCGGTGCTGCACAATGTGGTGTCAGTGCTGTACAATGTGGTGTCGGTGCGGCACAATGTGATGTAGGTGCTGCAAAATGTGGTGTCGGTGCTGCACAATGTGGTGTCGGTGCTGCACAACGTGATGTCGGTGCTGCACAATGTGGTGTCAGTGCTGTACAATGTGGTGTCGGTGCGGCACAATGTGATGTAGGTGCTGCAAAATGTGGTGTCGGTGCGGAACAATGTGATGTTGATGCTGCACAATGTGATGTAGGTGCTGCAAAATGTGGTGTCGGTGCGGAACAATGTGATGTTGATGCTGCACAATGTGGTTTCGGTGCTGCACAATGTGGTGTCGGTGCTGAAGAATGTGATGTTGGTGCTGCACAAAGTGGTGTCAGTGCTGTACAATGTGGTGTCGGTGCTGCACAATGTGGTGTCAGTGCTGTACAATGTGGTGTCGGTGCGGCACAATGTGATGTAGGTGCTGCAAAATGTGGTGTCGGTGCTGCACAATGTGGTGTCGGTGCTGCACAATGTGGTGTCAGTGCTGCACAATGTGGTGTCGGTGCGGCACAATTTGATGTCGGTGTTGCAAAATGTGGTGTCGGTGCGGAACAATGTGATGTTGGTGCTGCACAATGAGGTGTCGGTGCTGCAAAATGTGGTGTCGGTGCTGCACAATGTGGTGTCAGTACTGCACAATGTGGTGTCGGTGCTGCACAATGTGATGTCGTTGCTGCACAATGTGGTGTCGGTGCTGCACAATGTGGTGTCAGTGCAGTATAATGTGGTGTCGGTGCTGTACAATGTGGTGTCGGTGCTGCACAATGTGGTGTTGGTGGGGCACAATGTATTGTCGCTGCTGTACAATGTGGTGTCGGTGCTGCACAATGTGGTGTCAGTGCTGTAAAATGTGGTGTCGGTGCTGCACAATGTGATGTCGGTGCTGCACAATGTGGTGTCAGTGCTGTACAATGTGGTGTCGGTGCTGCACAATGTGGTGTCAGTGCTGTACAATGTGGTATCGGTGCTGCACAATGTGGTGTCAGTGCTGTACAATGTGGTGTCGGTGCTGCACAATGTGGTGTCGGTGCTGGACAATGTGATGTTGGTGCTGAACAATGTGGTGTCGGTGCGGAACAATGTGATGTTGGTGCTGCACAATGTGGTGTCGGTGCTGCACAATGTGGTGTCTGTGCGGCACAATGTGATGTCGGTGCTGCAAAAGGTGGTGTCGGTGCGGAACAATGTGATGTTGGTGCTGCACAATGAGGTGTCGGTGCTGCAAAATGTGGTGTCGGTGCTGCACAATGTGGTGTCGGTGCTGCACAATGTGGTGTCGGTGCTGCACAATGTGGTGTCGTTGCTGTACAATGTGGTGTCGGTGCTGCACAATGTGGTGTCGGTGCTGTACAATGTGGTGTCGGTGCTGCACAATGTGGTGTCGGTGGGGTAGAATGTGGTGTCGCTGCTGTACAATGTGGTGTCGGTGCTGCACAATATGGTGTTGGTGCGGTAGAATGTGGTGTCGCTGCTGTACAATGTGGTGTCGGTGGTGCACAATGTGATGTCGGTGCTGCCCAATGAGATGTCGGTGCTGCACAATGTGGTGTCAGTGATGTACAATGTGGTGTCAGTGCTGCAGAATGTGATGTTGGTGCTGCACAATGTTGTGTCGGTGCTGAACAATGTTGTGTCGGTGCTGCACAATGTGGTATCGGTGCTGCACAATGTGATGTTGGTGCTGTACAATATGGTGTCGAGGCTGTACAATGTGGTGTCGGTGTTTAACAATGTGGTGTTGGTGCTGCACAATGTGGGGTCGGCGCTGAACAATGTGATGTTGGTGCTGAACAATGTTGTGTCGGTGCTGCACAATGTGGTGTCAGTGGAGCACAATGTGATGTTGGTGCTGCACAAAGTGGTGTCGGTGCGGCACATTGTGGTGTCGGTGCTGCACAATGTGGAGTCGGTGCGGCACAATGTGGTGTCTTTGCTGAACATTGTGATGTCGATGCTGCACAATGTGGTGTCTGTGCGGCACAATGTGGTGTCGATGCTGAACAATGTAATGTCGGTGCTGCACAATGTGGTGTCGGTGCAACACAATGTCGTGTCGGTGCTGCACAATGTGGTGTCAGTACTGCACAGTGTGGTGTCGGTGGTGCACAATGTGATGTTGGTGCTGCACAATTTGGTGTCGGTGCTGTACAATGTGGTGTCGGTGCGGCACAATGTGGTGTCGGTGCTGCACAATGTGGTGTCGGTGCTGAACAATGTGATGTTGGTGCTGCACAATGTGGTGTTGTTGCGGCACAATGTGATGTTGATGCAGCACAATGAGGAGTCAGTGCGGCACAATGTGGTGTCGGTGCTGCACAATGTGGTGTCAGTACTGCACAGTGTGGTGTCGGTGGTGCACAATGTGATGTCGGTGCTGCACAATGTGGTGTCGGTGCTGAACAATGTGATGTTGGTGCTGCACAATGTGGTGTCGGTGGTGCACAATGTGATGTCTGTGCTGTACAATGTGGTGTCGGTGTTGCACAATGTGGTGTCAGTGCTGTAAAATGTGGTGTCGGTGCTGCACAATGTGGTGTCGGTGGTGCACAACGTGATGTCGGTGCTGCACAATGTGGTGTCGGTGCTGAACAATGTGATGTTGGTGCTGCACAATGTGGTGTCGGTGGTGCACAATGTGATGTCTGTGCTGTACAATGTGGTGTCGGTGCTGCACAATGTGGTGTCGGTGCTGCACAATGTGGTGTCGGTGCTGAAGAATGTGATGTTGGTGCTGCACAAAGTGGTGTCAGTGCTGCACAATGTGGTGTCGGTGCTGAACAATGTGGTGTCGGTGCTGAACAATGTGGTGTCAGTGCAGTACAATGTGGTGTCGGTGCTGTACAATGTGGTGTCGGTGCTGCACAATGTGGTGTCGGTGGGGTAGAATGTGGTGTCGGTGCTGTGCAATGTGGTGTCGGTGCTGCACAATGTGATGTCGGTGCTGGACAATATCGTGTTGCTGCCTCACAATGTTGTGTCAGTCCTGTACAATGTGGTGTCAGTGCTGCACAATGTGATGTCGGTGCTGCACAATGTGGTGTCGGTGCTGCACAATGTGGTGTCGGTGCTGCACAATGTGGTGTCGGTGCTGCACAATGTGGTGTCGGTTCTGCACAATGTGGTGTCAGTGCTGTACAATGTGGTGTCGTTGCTGCACAATGTGGTGTCGGTGCTGCACAATGAGATGTAGGTGGGGTAGAATGTGGTGTCGCTGCTGTACAATGTGGTGTCGGTGCTGCACAATGTGATGTCGGTGCTGCCCAATGAGATGTCGGTGCTGTACAATGTGGTGTCAGTGATGTACAATGTGGTGTCAGTGATGCAGAATGTGACGTTGGTGCTGCACAATGTTGTGTTGGTGCTGAACAATGTTGTGTCGGTGCTGCACAATGTGGTATCGGTGCTGCACAATGTGATGTTGGTGCTGTACAATATGGTGTCGAGGCTGTACAATGTGGTGTCGGTGTTTAACAATGTGGTGTTGGTGCTGCACAATGTGGTGTCGGTGCTGAACAATGTGATGTTGGTGCTGAACAATGTTGCGTCGGTGCTGCACAATGTGGTGTCAGTGGAGCACAATGTGATGTTGGTGCTGCACAAAGTGGTGTCGGTGCGGCACATTGTGGTGTCGGTGCTGCACAATGTGGAGTCGGTGCGGCACAATGTGGTGTCGTTGCTGAACATTGTGATGTCGATGCTGCACAATGTGGTGTCTGTGCGGCACAATGTGGTGTCGATGCTGAACAATGTAATGTCGGTGCTGCACAATGTGGTGTCGGTGCGGCACAATGTGGTGTCGGTGCTGCACAATGTGGTGTCAGTACTGCACAGTGTGGTGTCGGTGGTGCACAATGTGATGTTGGTGCTGCACAATGTGGTGTCGATGGTGCACAATGTGGTGTCGGTGCTGTACAATGTGGTGTCGGTGCGGCACAATGTGGTGTCGGTGCTGCACAATGTGGTGTCGGTGCTGAACAATGTGATGTTGGTGCTGCACAATGTGGTGTTGTTGCGGCACAATGTGATGTTGATGCTGCACAATGAGGTGTCGGTGCTGCACAATGTGTTGTCGGTGCTGCACAATATGGTATCGGTGCTGCACGATGTGATGTTGGGTCTGCACAATGTGGTGTCAGTGGAGCACAATGTGATGTTGGTGCTGTACAATATGGTGTCGAGGCTGTACAATGTGGTGTCGGTGTTTAACAAAGTGGTGTTGGTGCTGCACAATGTGGTGTCGGTGCTGCACAATGTGGTGTCGGTGCTGCAGAATGTGATGTTGTTGCTGTAGAATGTGGTGTCGGTGCTGAACAATGTTGTGTCGGTGCTGAACAATGTTGTGTCGGTGCTGCACAATGTGGTGTCAGTGGAGCACAATGTGATGTTGGTGTGGCACAATGTGGTGTCGGTACGGCACATTGTGGTGTCGGTGCTGCACAATGTGGTGTCAGTGTTGTAAAATGTGGTGTCGGTGCTGCACAATGTGGTGTCGGTGCTGCACAACGTGATGTCGGTACTGCACAATGTGGTGTCAGTGCTGTACAATGTGGTGTCGGTGCTGCACAATGTGGTGTCAGTGCTGTACAATGTGGTGTCGGTGATGCACAATGTGGTGTCAGTGCTGTACAATGTGATGTCGGTGTTGAACAATGTGATGTTGGTGCTGCACAATGTGATGTTGGTGCTGCACAATGTGGTGTCGGTGCTGCACAATGTGCTGTCGGTGCGGCACAATGTGATGTCGGTGCTGCAAAATGTGGTGTCGGTGCAGAACAATGTGATGTTGGTGCTGCACAATGAGGTGTCGGTGCTGCAAAATGTGGCGTCGGTGCTGCACAATGTGGTGTCGGTGCTGCACAATGTGGTGTCGGTGCTGCACAATGTGGTGTCAGTGCTGTACAATGTGGTGTCGGTGCTGCACAATGTGGTGTTGGTGCTGCACAATGTGATGTCGGTGCTGCACAATGTGGTGTCGGTGCTGTACAATGTGGTGTCGGTGCTGAACAATGTGGTGTCAGTGCAGTACAATGTGGTGTCGGTGCTGTACAATGTGGTGTCGGTGCTGCACAATGTGGTGTCGGTGGGGTAGAATGTGGTGTCGGTGCTGTACAATGTGGTGTCGGTGCTGCACAATATGATGTCGGTGCTGCACAATATCGTGTCGCTGCCTCACAATGTTGTGTCAGTCCTGTACAATGTGGTGTCAGTGCTGCACAATGTGGTGTCGGTGCTGAACAATGTGGTGTCAGTGCAGTACAATGAGGTGTCGGTGCTGCAAAATGTGGTGTCGGTGCTGCACAATGTGGTGTCGGTGCTGCACAATGTGGTGTCGGTTCTGCACAATGTGGTGTCAGTGCTGTACAATGTGGTGTCGTTGCTGCACAATGTGGTGTCGGTGCTGCACAATGAGATGTCGGTGCTGCACAATGTGGTGTCAGTGCTGTACAATGTGGTGTCAGTGCTGCACAATGTGGTGTCAGTGCAGTATAATGTGGTGTCGGTGCTGTACAATGTGGTGTCGGTGCTGCACAATGTGGTGTCGGTGGGGTAGAATGTGGTGTCGCTGCTGTACAATATGGTGTCGGTGCTGCACAATGTGGTGTTGGAGGGGTAGAATGTGGTGTCGCTGCTGTACAATGTGGTGTCGGTGCTGCACAATGTGATGTCGGTGCTGCCCAATGAGATGTCGGTGCTGCACAATGTGGTGTCAGTCATGTACAATGTGGTGTCAGTGATGCAGAATGTGACGTTGGTGCTGCACAATGTTGTGTCGGTGCTGAACAATGTTGTGTCGGTGCTGCACAATGTGGTATCGGTGCTGCACAATGTGATGTTGGTGCTGTACAATATGGTGTCGAGGCTGTACAATGTGGTGTCGGTGTTTAACAATGTGGTGTTGGTGCTGCACAATGTGGTGTCGGTGCTGAACAATGTGATGTTGGTGCTGAACAATGTTGCGTCGGTGCTGCACAATGTGGTGTCAGTGGAGCACAATGTGATGTTGGTGCTGCACAAAGTGGTGTCGGTGCGGCACATTGTGGTGTCGGTGCTGCACAATGTGGAGTCGGTGCGGCACAATGTGGTGTCGTTGCTGAACATTGTGATGTCGATGCTGCACAATGTGGTGTCTGTGCGGCACAATGTGGTGTCGATGCTGAACAATGTAATGTCGGTGCTGCACAATGTGGTGACGGTGCGGCACAATGTGGTGTCGGTGCTGCACAATGTGGTGTCAGTACTGCACAGTGTGGTGTCGGTGGTGCACAATGTGATGTTGGTGCTGCACAATGTGGTGTCGATGGTGCACAATGTGGTGTCGGTGCTGTATAATGTGGTGTCGGTGCGGCACAATGTGGTGTCGGTGCTGCACAATGTGGTGTCGGTGCTGAACAATGTGATGTTGGTGCTGCACAATGTGGTGTTGTTGCGGCACAATGTGATGTTGATGCTGCACAATGAGGTGTCGGTGCTGCACAATGTGGTGTCAGTACTGCACAGTGTGGTGTCGGTGGTGCACAATATGATGTCGGTGCTGCACAATGTGGTGTCGGTGCTGAACGATGTGATGTTGGTGCTGCACAATGTGGTGTCGGTGGTGCACAATGTGATGTCTGTGCTGTACAATGTGGTGTCGGTGTTGCACAATGTGGTGTCAGTGCTGTAAAATGTGGTGTCGGTGCTGCACAATGTGGTGTCGGTGGTGCACAATGTGATGTCGGTGCTGCACAATGTGGTGTCGGTGCTGAACAATGTGATGTTGGTGCTGCACAATGTGGTGTCGGTGGTGCACAATGTGATGTCTGTGCTGAAAAATGTGGTGTCGGTGCTGCACAATGTGGTGTCGGTGCTGCACAATGTGGTGTCGGTGCTGAAGAATGTGATGTTGGTGCTGCACAAAGTGGTGTCAGTGCTGTACAATGTGGTGTCGGTGCTGCACAATGTGGTGTCAGTGCTGTACAATGTGGTGTCGGTGCGGCACAATGTGATGTAGGTGCTGCAAAATGTGGTGTCGGTGCTGCACAATGTGGTGTCGGTGCTGCACAACGTGATGTCGGTGCTGCACAATGTGGTGTCAGTGCTGTACAATGTGGTGTCGGTGCGGCACAATGTGATGTAGGTGCTGCAAAATGTGGTGTCGGTGCGGAACAATGTGATGTTGATGCTGCACAATGTGATGTAGGTGCTGCAAAATGTGGTGTCGGTGCGGAACAATGTGATGTTGATGCTGCACAATGTGGTTTCGGTGCTGCACAATGTGGTGTCGGTGCTGAAGAATGTGATGTTGGTGCTGCACAAAGTGGTGTCAGTGCTGTACAATGTGGTGTCGGTGCTGCACAATGTGGTGTCAGTGCTGTACAATGTGGTGTCGGTGCGGCACAATGTGATGTAGGTGCTGCAAAATGTGGTGTCGGTGCTGCACAATGTGGTGTCGGTGCTGCACAATGTGGTGTCAGTGCTGTACAATGTCGTGTCGGTGCTGCACAATGTGGTGTCGGTGCTGCACAAAGTGATGTAGGTGCTGCACAATGTGGTGTCAGTGCTGTAAAATGTGGTGTCGGTGCAGCACAATGTGGTGTCGGTGCTGCACAACGTGATGTCGGTGCGGCACAATGTGGTGTCGTTGCTGAACATTGTGATGTCGATGCTGCACAATGTGGTTTCTGTGCGGCACAATGCGGTGTCGATGCTGAACAATGTAATGTCGGTGCTGCACAATGTGGTGTCGGTGCGGCACAATGTGGTGTCGGTGCTGCACAATGTGGTGTCAGTACTGCACAGTGTGGTGTCGGTGGTGCACAATGTGATGTTGGTGCTGCACAATGTGGTGTCGATGGTGCACAATGTGGTGTCTGTGCTGTACAATGTGGTGTCGGTGCGGCACAATGTGGTGTCGGTGCTGCACAATGTGGTGTCGGTGCTGAACAATGTGATGTTGGTGCTGCACAATGTGGTGTTGTTGCGGCACAATGTGATGTTGATGCTGCACAATGAGGTGTCGGTGCTGCACAATGTGTTGTCGGTGCTGCACAATATGGTATCGGTGCTGCACGATGTGATGTTGGGTCTGCACAATGTGGTGTCAGTGGAGCACAATGTGATGTTGGTGCTGTAGAATATGGTGTCGAGGCTGTACAATGTGGTGTCGGTGTTTAACAAAGTGGTGTTGGTGCTGCACAATGTGGTGTCGGTGCTGCACAATGTGGTGTCGGTGCTGCAGAATGTGATGTTGTTGCTGTAGAATGTGGTGTCGGTGCTGAACAATGTTGTGTCGGTGCTGAACAATGTTGTGTCGGTGCTGCACAATGTGGTGTCAGTGGAGCACAATGTGATGTTGGTGTGGCACAATGTGGTGTCGGTGCGGCACATTGTGGTGTCGGTGCTGAACAATGTGGTGTCAGTGTTGTAAAATGTGGTGTCGGTGCTGCACAATGTGGTGTCGGTGCTGCACAACGTGATGTCGGTACTGCAAAATGTGGTGTCAGTGCTGTACAATGTGGTGTCGGTGCTGCACAATGTGGTGTCAGTGCTGTACAATGTGGTGTCGGTGATGCACAATGTGGTGTCAGTGCTGTACAATGTGATGTCGGTGTTGAACAATGTGATGTTGGTGCTGCACAATGTGATGTTGGTGCTGCACAATGTGGTGTCGGTGCTGCACAATGTGCTGTCGGTGCGGCACAATGTGATGTCGGTGCTGCAAAATGTGGTGTCGGTGCAGAACAATGTGATGTTGGTGCTGCACAATGAGGTGTCGGTGCTGCAAAATGTGGTGTCGGTGCTGCACAATGTGGTGTCGGTGCTGCACAATGTGGTGTCGGTGCTGCACAATGTGGTGTCAGTGCTGTGCAATGTGGTGTCGGTGCTGCACAATGTGGTGTCGGTGCTGCACAATGTGATGTCGGTGCTGAGCAATGTGGTGTCGGTGCTGTACAATGTGGTGTCGGTGCTGAACAATGTGGTGTCAGTGCAGTACAATGTGGTGTCGGTGCTGTACAATGTGGTGTCGGTGCTGCACAATGTGGTGTCGGTGGGGTAGAATGTGGTGTCGGTGCTGTACAATGTAGTGTCGGTGCTGCACAATATGATGTCGGTGCTGCACAATATCGTGTCGCTGCCTCACAATGTTGTGTCAGTCCTGTACAATGTGGTGTCAGTGCTGCACAATGTGGTGTCGGTGCTGAACAATGTGGTGTCAGTGCAGTACAATGAGGTGTCGGTGCTGCAAAATGTGGTGTCGGTGCTGCACAATGTGGTGTCGGTGCTGCACAATGTGGTGTCGGTTCTGCACAATGTGGTGTCAGTGCTGTACAATGTGGTGTCGTTGCTGCACAATGTGGTGTCGGTGCTGCACAATGAGATGTCGGTGCTGCACAATGTGGTGTCAGTGCTGTACAATGTGGTGTCAGTGCTGCACAATGTGGTGTCAGTGCAGTATAATGTGGTGTCGGTGCTGTACAATGTTGTGTCGGTGCTGAACAATGTTGTGTCGGTGCTGCACAATGTGGTGTCGGTGGTGCACAATGTGATGTCGGTGCTGCACAATGTGGTGTCGGTGCTGAACAATGTGATGTTGGTGCTGCACAATGTGGTGTCGGTGGTGCACAATGTGATGTCTGTGCTGTAAAATGTGGTGTCGGTGCTGCACAATGTGGTGTCGGTGCTGCACAATGTGGTGTCGGTGCTGAAGAATGTGATGTTGGTGCTGCACAAAGTGGTGTCAGTGCTGTACAATGTGGTGTCGGTGCTGCACAATGTGGTGTCAGTGCTGTACAATGTGGTGTCGGTGCGGCACAATGTGATGTAGGTGCTGCAAAATGTGGTGTCGGTGCTGCACAATGTGGTGTCGGTGCTGCACAACGTGATGTCGGTGCTGCACAATGTGGTGTCAGTGCTGTACAATGTGGTGTCGGTGCGGCACAATGTGATGTAGTTGCTGCAAAATGTGGTGTCGGTGCGGAACAATGTGATGTTGGTGCTGCACAATGAGGTGTCGGTGCTGCAAAATGTGGTTTCGGTGCTGCACAATGTGGTGTCGGTGCTGAAGAATGTGATGTTGGTGCTGCACAAAGTGGTGTCAGTGCTGTACAATGTGGTGTCGGTGCTGCACAATGTGGTGTATGTGCTGTACAATGTGGTGTCGGTGCGGCACAATGTGATGTCGGTGCTGCACAATGTGGTGTCGGTGCTGCACAATGTGGTGTCAGTGCTGTACAATGTCGTCTCGGTGCTGCACAATGTGGTGTCGGTGCTGCACAATGTGGTGTCGGTGCTGCACAATGTGGTGTCAGTGCTGTACAATGTCGTGTCGGTGCTGCACAATCTGGTGTCGGTGCTGCACAATGTGATGTAGGTGCTGCACAATGTGGTGTCAGTGCTGTAAAATGTGGTGTCGGTGCAGCACAATGTGGTGTCGGTGCTGCACAACGTGATGTCGGTGCTGCAAAATGTGGTGTCGGTGCTGCACAATGTGATGTTCGGTGCTGTACAATGTGATGTTGGTGCTGCACAATGTGATGTTGGTGCTGCACAATGTGGTGTCAGTGCTGCACAATGTGGTGTCGGTGCGGCACAATTTGATGTCGGTGTTGCAAAATGTGGTGTCGGTGCGGAACAATGTGATGTTGGTGCTGCACAATGAGGTGTCGGTGCTGCAAAATGTGGTGTCGGTGCTGCACAATGTGGTGTCAGTACTGCACAATGTGGTGTCGGTGCTGCACAATGTGATGTCGTTGCTGCACAATGTGGTGTCGGTGCTGCACAATGTGGTGTCAGTGCAGTATAATGTGTTGTCGGTGCTGTACAATGTGGTGTCGGTGCTGCACAATGTGGTGTTGGTGGGGTACAATGTATTGTCGCTGCTGTACAATGTGGTGTCGGTGCTGCACAATGTGGTGTCAGTGCTGTAAAATGTGGTGTCGATGCTGCACAATGTGGTGTCGGTGCTGCACAACGTGATGTCGGTGCTGCACAATGTGTTGTCAGTGCTGTACAATGTGGTGTCGGTGCTGCACAATGTGGTGTCAGTGCTGTACAATGTGGTATCGTTGCTGCACAATGTGGTGTCAGTGCTGTACAATGTGGTGTCGGTGCTGCACAATGTGGTGTCGGTGCTGGACAATGTGATGTTGGTGCTGAACAATGTGATGTTGGTGCTGCACAATGTGATGTTGGTGCTGCACAATGTGGTGTCGGTGCTGCACAATGTGGTGTCGGTGCGGCACAATGTGATGTCGGTGCTGCAAAAGGTGGTGTCGGTGCGGAACAATGTGATGTTGGTGCTGCACAATGAGGTGTCGGTGCTGCAAAATGTGGTGTCGGTGCTGCACAATGTGGTGTCGGTGCTGCACAATGTGGTGTCGGTGCTGCACAATGTGGTGTCGTTGCTGTACAATGTGGTGTCGGTGCTGCACAATGTGGTGTCGGTGCTGTACAATGTGGTGTCGGTGCTGCACAATGTGGTGTCGGTGGGGTAGAATGTGGTGTCGGTGCTGCACAATGTGGTGTCGGTGCTGCACAATGTGGTGTCGATGCTGAACAATGTAATGTCGGTGCTGCACAATGTGGTGTCGGTGCGGCACAATGTCGTGTCGGTGCTGCACAATGTGGTGTCAGTACTGCACAGTGTGGTGTCGGTGGTGCACAATGTGATGTTGGTTCTGCACAATGTGGTGTCGGTGCTGTACAATGTGGTGTCGGTGCTGCACAATGTGGTGTCGGTGCTGAACAATGTGATGTTGGTGCTGCACAATGTGGTGTTGTTGCGGCACAATGTGATGTTGATGCTGCACAATGAGGAGTCGGTGCGGCACAATGTGGTGTGGGTGCTGCACAATGTGGTGTCAGTACTGCACAGTTTGGTGTCGGAGGTGCACAATGTGATGTCGGTGCTGCACAATGTGGTGTCGGTGCTGAACAATGTGATGTTGGTGCTGCACAATGTGGTGTCGGTGGTGCACAATGTGATGTCTGTGATGTACAATGTGGTGTCGGTGTTGCACAATGTGGTGTCAGTGCTGTAAAATGTGGAGTCGGTGCTGCACAATGTGGTGTCGGTGGTGCACAATGTGATGTCGGTGCTGCACAATGTGGTGTCGGTGCTGAACAATGTGATGTCGGTGCTGCACAATGTGGTGTCGGTGGTGCACAATGTGATGTCTGTGCTGTACAATGTGGTGTCGGTGCTGCACAATGTGGTGTCGGTGCTGCACAATGTGCTGTCGGTGCTGCACAACGTGATGTCGGTGCTTCACAATGTGGTGTCAGTGCTGTACAATGTGGTGTCGGTGCGGCACAATGTGATGTAGGTGCTGCAAAATGTGGTGTCGGTGCGGAACAATGTGGTGTCGGTGGTGCACAATGTGATGTCGGTGCTGCACATTGTGGTGTCGGTGCTGAACAATGTGATGTCGGTGCTGCACAATGTGGTGTCGGTGGTGCACAATGTGATGTCTGTGCTGTACAATGTGGTGTCAGTGCTGTAAAATGTGGTGTCGGTGCTGCACAATGTGCTGTCGGTGCTGCACAACGTGATGTCGGTGCTTCACAATGTGGTGTCAGTGCTGTACAATGTGGTGTCGGTGCGGCACAATGTGATGTAGGTGCTGCAAAATGTGGTGTCGGTGCGGAACAATGTGATGTTGGTGCTGCACAATGAGGTGTCTGTGCTGCAAAATGTGTTTTCGGTGCTGCACAATGTGGTGTCGGTGCTGCACAATGTGGTGTCGGTGCTGCACAATGTGCTGTCGGTGCTGTACAATGTGGTGTCGGTGCTGCCCAATGTGGTGTCAGTGCTGCCCAATGTGGTGTCGGTGCTGCACAATGTGATCTCGGTGCTGCACAATGTGGTGTCATTGCTGTACAAAGTGGTGTCGGTGCTGCACAATGTGGTGTCAGTGCAGTACAATGTGCTGTCAGTGCTGTACAATGTGTTGTTGGTGCTGCACAATGTGATGTCGGTGCTGCACAATGTCGTGTCGCTGCCTCACAATGTGGTGTCAGGCCTGTACAATGTGGTGTCGGTGCTGCACAATGTGTTGTCGGTGCTGCACAATATGGTATCGGTGCTGCACGATGTGATGTTGGGTCTGCACAATGTGGTGTCAGTGGAGCACAATGTGATGTTGGTGCTGTACAATATGGTGTCGAGGCTGTACAATGTGGTGTCGGTGTTTAACAAAGTGGTGTTGGTGCTGCACAATGTGGTGTCGGTGCTGCACAATGTGGTGTCGGTGCTGCACAATGTCGTGTCGCTGCCTCACAATGTGGTGTCAGGCCTGTACAATGTGGTGTCGGTGCTGCACAATGTGTTGTCGGTGCTGCACAATATGGTATCGGTGCTGCACGATGTGATGTTGGGTCTGCACAATGTGGTGTCAGTGGAGCACAATGTGATGTTGGTGCTGTACAATATGGTGTCGAGGCTGTACAATGTGGTGTCGGTGTTTAACAAAGTGGTGTTGGTGCTGCACAATGTGGTGTCGGTGCTGCACAATGTGGTGTCGGTGCTGCAGAATGTGATGTTGTTGCTGTAGAATGTGGTGTCGGTGCTGAACAATGTTGTGTCGGTGCTGAACAATGTTGTGTCGGTGCTGCACAATGTGGTGTCAGTGGAGCACAATGTGATGTTGGTGTGGCACAATGTGGTGTCGGTGCGGCACATTGTGGTGTCGGTGCTGCACAATGTGGTGTCAGTGTTGTAAAATGTGGTGTCGGTGCTGCACAATGTGGTGTCGGTGCTGCACAACGTGATGTCGGTACTGCACAATGTGGTGTCAGTGCTGTACAATGTGGTGTCGGTGCTGCACAATGTGGTGTCAGTGCTGTACAATGTGGTGTCGGTGATGCACAATGTGGTGGCAGTGCTGTACAATGTGATGTCGGTGTTGAACAATGTGATGTTGGTGCTGCACAATGTGATGTTGGTGCTGCACAATGTGGTGTCGGTGCTGCACAATGTGCTGTCGGTGCGGCACAATGTGATGTCGGTGCTGCAAAATGTGGTGTCGGTGCAGAACAATGTGATGTTGGTGCTGCACAATGAGGTGTCGGTGCTGCAAAATGTGGTGTCGGTGCTGCACAATGTGGTGTCGGTGCTGCACAATGTGGTGTCGGTGCTGCACAATGTGGTGTCAGTGCTGTACAATTTGGTGTCGGTGCTGCACAATGTGGTGTCGGTGCTGCACAATTTGATGTCGGTGCTGCACAATGTGGTGTCGGTGCTGTACAATGTGGTGTCAGTGCTGAACAATGTGGTGTCAGTGCAGTACAATGTGGTGTCGGTGCTGTACAATGTGGTGTCGGTGCTGCACAATGTGGTGTCGGTGGGGTAAAATGTGGTGTCGGTGCTGTACAATGTGGTGTCGGTGCTGCACAATGTGATGTCGGTGCTGCACAATATCGTGTCGCTGCCTCACAATGTTGTGTCAGTCCTGTACAATGTGGTGTCAGTGCTGCACAATGTGGTGTCGGTGCTGAACAATGTGGTGTCAGTGCAGTACAATGAGGTGTCGGTGCTGCAAAATGTGGTGTCGGTGCTGCACAATGTGGTGTCGGTGCTGCACAATGTGGTGTCGGTTCTGTACAATGTGGTGTCAGTGCTGTACAATGTGGTGTCGTTGCTGCACAATGTGGTGTCAGTGCTGTACAATGTGGTGTCAGTGCTGCACAATGTGGTGTCAGTGCAGTATAATGTGGTGTCGGTGCTGTACAATGTGGTGTCGGTGCTGCACAATGTGGTGTCGGTGGGGTAGAATGTGGTGTCGCTGCTGTACAATATGGTGTCGGTGCTGCACAATATGGTGTTGGTGGGGTAGAATGTGGTGTCGCTGCTGTACAATGTGGTGTCGATGCTGCACAATGTGATGTCGGTGCTGCCCAATGAGATGTCGGTGCTGCACAATGTGGTGTCAGTGATGTACAATGTGGTGTCAGTGATGCAGAATGTGACGTTGGTGCTGCACAATGTTGTGTCGGTGCTGAACAATGTTGTGTCGGTGCTGCACAATGTGGTATCGGTGCTGCACAATGTGATGTTGGTGCTGTACAATATGGTGTCGAGGCTGTACAATGTGGTGTCGGTGTTTAACAATGTGGTGTTGGTGCTGCACAATGTGGTGTCGGTGCTGAACAATGTGATGTTGGTGCTGAACAATGTTGCGTCGGTGCTGCACAATGTGGTGTCGGTGCTGCACAACGTGATGTTGGTGCTGCACAATGTGGTGTCAGTGCTGCACAATGTGGTGTCGGTGCGGCACAATTTGATGTCGGTGTTGCAAAATGTGGTGTCGGTGCGGAACAATGTGATGTTGGTGCTGCACAATGAGGTGTCGGTGCTGCAAAATGTGGTGTCAGTGGAGCACAATGTTACGTTGGTGTGGCACAATGTGGTGTCGGTGCGGCACATTGTGGTGTCGGTGCTGCACAATGAGGTGTCGGTCCTGCACAATGTGTTGTCGGTGCTGCACAATATGGTATCGGTGCTGCACGATGTGATGTTGGGTCTGCACAATGTGGTGTCAGTGGAGCACAATGTGATGTTGGTGCTGTACAATATGGTGTCGAGGCTGTACAATGTGGTGTCGGTGTTTAACAAAGTGGTGTTGGTGCTGCACAATGTGGTGTCGGTGCTGCACAATGTGGTGTCGGTGCTGCAGAATGTGATGTTATTGCTGTAGAATGTGGTGTCGGTGCTGAACAATGTTGTGTCGGTGCTGAACAATGTTGTGTCGGTGCTGAACAATGTTGTGTCGGTGCTGCACAATGTGGTGTCAGTGGAGCACAATGTGATGTTGGTGTGGCACAATGTGGTGTCGGTGCGGCACATTGTGGTGTCGGTGCTGCACAATGTGGTGTCAGTGTTGTAAAATGTGGTGTCGGTGCTGCACAATGTGGTGTCGGTGCTGCACAATGTGGTGTCGGTTCTGTACAATGTGGTGTCAGTGCTGTACAATGTGGTGTCGTTGCTGCACAATGTGGTGTCAGTGCTGTACAATGTGGTGTCAGTGCTGCACAATGTGGTGTCAGTGCAGTATAATGTGGTGTCGGTGCTGTACAATGTGGTGTCGGTGCTGCACAATGTGGTGTCGGTGGGGTAGAATGTGGTGTCGCTGCTGTACAATATGGTGTCGGTGCTGCACAATATGGTGTTGGTGGGGTAGAATGTGGTGTCACTGCTGTACAATGTGGTGTCGATGCTGCACAATGTGATGTCGGTGCTGCCCAATGAGATGTCGGTGCTGCACAATGTGGTGTCAGTGATGTACAATGTGGTGTCAGTGATGCAGAATGTGACGTTGGTGCTGCACAATGTTGTGTCGGTGCTGAACAATGTTGTGTCGGTGCTGCACAATGTGGTATCGGTGCTGCACAATGTGATGTTGGTGCTGTACAATATGGTGTCGAGGCTGTACAATGTGGTGTCGGTGTTTAACAATGTGGTGTTGGTGCTGCACAATGTGGTGTCGGTGCTGAACAATGTGATGTTGGTGCTGAACAATGTTGCGTCGGTGCTGCACAATGTGGTGTCAGTGGAGCACAATGTGATGTTGGTGCTGCACAAAGTGGTGTGGGTGCGGCACATTGTGGTGTCGGTGCTGCACAATGTGGAGTCGGTGCGGCACAATGTGGTGTCGTTGCTGAACATTGTGATTTCGATGCTGCACAATGTGGTGTCTGTGCAGCACAATGTGGTGTCGATGCTGAACAATGTAACGTCGGTGCTGCACAATGTGGTGTCGGTGCGGCACAATGTGGTGTCGGTGCTGCACAATGTGGTGTCAGTACTGCACAGTGTGGTGTCGGTGGTGCACAATGTGATGTTGGTGCTGCACAATGTGGTGTCAGTGGAGCACAATGTGATGTTGGTGTGGCACAATGTGGTGTCGGTGCGGCACATTGTGGTGTCGGTGCTGCACAATGTGGTGTCAGTGTTGTAAAATGTGGTGTCGGTGCTGCACAATGTGGTGTCGGTGCTGCACAACGTGATGTTGGTGCTGCACAATGTGGTGTCAGTGCTGCACAATGTGGTGTCGGTGCGGCACAATTTGATGTCGGTGTTGCAAAATGTGGTGTCGGTGCGGAACAATGTGATGTTGGTGCTGCACAATGAGGTGTCGGTGCTGCAAAATGTGGTGTCAGTGGAGCACAATGTTACGTTGGTGTGGCACAATGTGGTGTCGGTGCGGCACATTGTGGTGTCGGTGCTGCACAATGAGGTGTCGGTGCTGCACAATGTGTTGTCGGTGCTGCACAATATGGTATCGGTGCTGCACGATGTGATGTTGGGTCTGCACAATGTGGTGTCAGTGGAGCACAATGTGATGTTGGTGCTGTACAATATGGTGTCGAGGCTGTACAATGTGGTGTCGGTGTTTAACAAAGTGGTGTTGGTGCTGCACAATGTGGTGTCGGTGCTGCACAATGTGGTGTCGGTGCTGCAGAATGTGATGTTGTTGCTGTAGAATGTGGTGTCGGTGCTGAACAATGTTGGGTCGGTGCTGAACAATGTTGTGTCGGTGCTGCACAATGTGGTGTCAGTGGAGCACAATGTGATGTTGGTGTGGCACAATGTGGTGTCGGTGCGGCACATTGTGGTGTCGGTGCTGCACAATGTGGTGTCAGTGTTGTAAAATTTGGTGTCGGTGCTGCACAATGGTGTGTCGGTGCTGCACAACGTGATGTTGGTGCTGCACAATGTGGTGTCAGTGCTGCACAATGTGGTGTCGGTGCTGCACAATGTGGTGTCAGTGGAGCACAATGTGATGTTGGTGTGGCACAATGTGGTGTCGGTGCGGCACTTTGTGGTGTCGGTGCTGCACAATGTGGTGTCAGTGTTGTAAAATGTGGTGTCGGTGCTGCACAATGTGATGTTGGTGCTGCACAATGTGATGTTGGTGCTGCACAATGTGGTGTCAGTGCTGCACAATGTGGTGTCGGTGCGGCACAATTTGATGTCGGTGTTGCAAAATGTGGTGTCGGTGCGGAACAATGTGATGTTGGTGCTGCACAATGAGGTGTCGGTGCTGCTAAATGTGGTGTCGGTGCTGCACAATGTGGTGTCAGTACTGCACAATGTGGTGTCGGTGCTGCACAATGTGATGTCGTTGCTGCACAATGTGGTGTCGGTGCTGCACAATGTGGTGTCAGTGCAGTATAATGTGGTGTCGGTGCTGTACAATGTGGTGTCGGTGCTGCACAATGTGGTGTTGGTGGGGTACAATGTATTGTCGCTGCTGTACAATGTGGTGTCGGTGCTGCACAATGTGGTGTCAGTGCTGTAAAATGTGGTGTCGGTGCTGCACAATGTGGTGTCGGTGCTGCACAACGTGATGTCGGTGCTGCACAATGTGGTGTCAGTGTTGTACAATGTGGTGTCGGTGCTGCACAATGTGGTGTCAGTGCTGTACAATGTGGTATCGGTGCTGCACAATGTGGTGTCAGTGCTGTACAATGTGGTGTCGGTGCTGCACAATGTGGTGTCGGTGCTGGACAATGTGATGTTGGTGCTGAACAATGTGATGTTGGTGCTGCACAATGTGATGTTGGTGCTGCACAATGAGGTGTCGGTGCTGCAAAATGTGGTGTCGGTGCTGCACAATGTGGTGTCGGTGCTGAACAATGTGGTGTCAGTGCAGTACAATGTGGTGTCGGTGCTGTACAATGTGGTGTCGGTGCTGCACAATGTGGTGTCGGTGGGGTAAAATGTGGTGTCGGTGCTGTACAATGTGGTGTCGGTGCTGCACAATGTGATGTCGGTGCTGCACAATATCGTGTCGCTGCCTCACAATGTTGTGTCAGTCCTGTACAATGTGGTGTCAGTGCTGCACAATGTGGTGTCGGTGCTGCACAATGTGGTGTCGGTGCTGCACAATGTGATGTCGGTGCTGCACAATATCGTGTCGCTGCCTCACAATGTTGTGTCAGTCCTGTACAATGTGTTGTCAGTGCTGCACAGTGTGGTGTCGGTGCTGAACAATGTGGTGTCAGTGCAGTACAATGAGGTGTCGGTGCTGCACAATGTGGTGTCGGTTCTGTACAATGTGGTGTCAGTGCTGTACAATGTGGTGTCGTTGCTGCACAATGTGGTGTCAGTGCTGTACAATGTGGTGTCAGTGCTGCACAATGTGGTGTCAGTGCAGTATAATGTGGTGTCGGTGCTGTACAATGTGGTGTCGGTGCTGCACAATGTGGTGTCGGTGGGGTAGAATGTGGTGTCGCTGCTGTACAATATGGTGTCGGTGCTGCACAATATGGTGTTGGTGGGGTAGAATGTGGTGTCGCTGCTGTACAATGTGGTGTCGATGCTGCACAATGTGATGTCGGTGCTGCCCAATGAGATGTCGGTGCTGCACAATGTGGTGTCAGTGATGTACAATGTGGTGTCAGTGATGCAGAATGTGACGTTGGTGCTGCACAATGTTGTGTCGGTGCTGAACAATGTTGTGTCGGTGCTGCACAATGTGGTATCGGTGCTGCACAATGTGATGTTGGTGCTGTACAATATGGTGTCGAGGCTGTACAATGTGGTGTCGGTGTTTAACAATGTGGTGTTGGTGCTGCACAATGTGGTGTCGGTGCTGAACAATGTGATGTTGGTGCTGAACAATGTTGCGTCGGTGCTGCACATTGTGGTGTCAGTGGAGCACAATGTGATGTTGGTGCTGCACAAAGTGGTGTCGGTGCGGCACATTGTGGTGTCGGTGCTGCACAATGTGGAGTCGGTGCGGCACAATGTGGTGTCGTTGCTGAACATTGTGATTTCGATGCTGCACAATGTGGTGTCTGTGCAGCACAATGTGGTGTCGATGCTGAACAATGTAATGTCGGTGCTGCACAATGTGGTGTCGGTGCGGCACAATGTGGTGTCGGTGCTGCACAATGTGGTGTCAGTACTGCACAGTGTGGTGTCGGTGGTGCACAATGTGATGTCGGTGCTGAACAATGTTGGGTCGGTGCTGAACAATGTTGTGTCGGTGCTGCACAATGTGGTGTCAGTGGAGCACAATGTGATGTTGGTGTGGCACAATGTGGTGTCGGTGCGGCACATTGTGGTGTCGGTGCTGCACAATGTGGTGTCTGTGCTGCAAAATGTGGTTTCGGTGCTGCACAATGTGGTGTCGGTGCTGCACAATGTGGTGTCGGTGCGGCACAATGTGGTGTCGGTGCTGCACAATGTGGTGTCAGTACTGCACAGTGTGGTGTCGGTGGTGCACAATGTGATGTCGGTGCTGAACAATGTTGGGTCGGTGCTGAACAATGTTGTGTCGGTGCTGCACAATGTGGTGTCAGTGGAGCACAATGTGATGTTGGTGTGGCACAATGTGGTGTCGGTGCGGCACATTGTGGTGTCGGTGCTGCACAATGTGGTGTCTGTGCTGCAAAATGTGGTTTCGGTGCTGCACAATGTGGTGTCGGTGCTGCACAATGTGGTGTCGGTGCTGCACAATGTGCTGTCGGTGCTGTACAATGTGGTGTCGGTGCTGCCCAATGTGGTGTCAGTGCTGCCCAATGTGGTGTCGGTGCTGCACAATGTGATCTCGGTGCTGCACAATGTGGTGTCATTGCTGTACAAAGTGGTGTCGGTGCTGCACAATGTGGTGTCAGTGCAGTACAATGTGCTGTCAGTGCTGTACAATGTGTTGTTGGTGCTGCACAATGTGATGTCGGTGCTGCACAATGTCGTGTCGCTGCCTCACAATGTGGTGTCAGGCCTGTACAATGTGGTGTCGGTGCTGCACAATGTGTTGTCGGTGCTGCACAATATGGTATCGGTGCTGCACGATGTGATGTTGGGTCTGCAGAATGTGGTGTCAGTGGAGCACAATGTGATGTTGGTGCTGTACAATATGGTGTCGAGGCTGTACAATGTGGTGTCGGTGTTTAACAAAGTGGTGTTGGTGCTGCACAATGTGGTGTCGGTGCTGCACAATGTGGTGTCGGTGCTGCAGAATGTGATGTTGTTGCTGTAGAATGTGGTGTCGGTGCTGAACAATGTTGTGTCGGTGCTGAACAATGTTGTGTCGGTGCTGCACAATGTGGTGTCAGTGGAGCACAATGTGATGTTGGTGTGGCACAATGTGGTGTCGGTGCGGCACATTGTGGTGTCGGTGCTGCACAATGTGGTGTCAGTGTTGTAAAATGTGGTGTCGGTGCTGCACAATGTGGTGTCGGTGCTGCACAACGTGATGTCGGTACTGCACAATGTGGTGTCAGTGCTGTACAATGTGGTGTCGGTGCTGCACAATGTGGTGTCAGTGCTGTACAATGTGGTGTCGGTGATGCACAATGTGGTGGCAGTGCTGTACAATGTGATGTCGGTGTTGAACAATGTGATGTTGGTGCTGCACAATGTGATGTTGGTGCTGCACAATGTGGTGTCGGTGCTGCACAATGTGCTGTCGGTGCGGCACAATGTGATGTCGGTGCTGCAAAATGTGGTGTCGGTGCAGAACAATGTGATGTTGGTGCTGCACAATGAGGTGTCGGTGCTGCAAAATGTGGTGTCGGTGCTGCACAATGTGGTGTCGGTGCTGCACAATGTGGTGTCGGTGCTGCACAATGTGGTGTCAGTGCTGTACAATTTGGTGTCGGTGCTGCACAATGTGGTGTCGGTGCTGCACAATTTGATGTCGGTGCTGCACAATGTGGTGTCGGTGCTGTACAATGTGGTGTCAGTGCTGAACAATGTGGTGTCAGTGCAGTACAATGTGGTGTCGGTGCTGTACAATGTGGTGTCGGTGCTGCACAATGTGTTGTCGGTGGGGTAAAATGTGGTGTCGGTGCTGTACAATGTGGTGTCGGTGCTGCACAATGTGATGTCGGTGCTGCACAATATCGTGTCGCTGCCTCACAATGTTGTGTCAGTCCTGTACAATGTGGTGTCAGTGCTGCACAATGTGGTGTCGGTGCTGAACAATGTGGTGTCAGTGCAGTACAATGAGGTGTCGGTGCTGCAAAATGTGGTGTCGGTGCTGCACAATGTGGTGTCGGTGCTGCACAATGTGGTGTCGGTTCTGTACAATGTGGTGTCAGTGCTGTACAATGTGGTGTCGTTGCTGCACAATGTGGTGTCAGTGCTGTACAATGTGGTGTCAGTGCTGCACAATGTGGTGTCAGTGCAGTATAATGTGGTGTCGGTGCTGTACAATGTGGTGTCGGTGCTGCACAATGTGGTGTCGGTGGGGTAGAATGTGGTGTCGCTGCTGTACAATATGGTGTCGGTGCTGCACAATATGGTGTTGGTGGGGTAGAATGTGGTGTCGCTGCTGTACAATGTGGTGTCGATGCTGCACAATGTGATGTCGGTGCTGCCCAATGAGATGTCGGTGCTGCACAATGTGGTGTCAGTGATGTACAATGTGGTGTCAGTGATGCAGAATGTGACGTTGGTGCTGCACAATGTTGTGTCGGTGCTGAACAATGTTGTGTCGGTGCTGCACAATGTGGTATCGGTGCTGCACAATGTGATGTTGGTGCTGTACAATATGGTGTCGAGGCTGTACAATGTGGTGTCGGTGTTTAACAATGTGGTGTTGGTGCTGCACAATGTGGTGTCGGTGCTGAACAATGTGATGTTGGTGCTGAACAATGTTGCGTCGGTGCTGCACAATGTGGTGTCGGTGCTGCACAACGTGATGTTGGTGCTGCACAATGTGGTGTCAGTGCTGCACAATGTGGTGTCGGTGCGGCACAATTTGATGTCGGTGTTGCAAAATGTGGTGTCGGTGCGGAACAATGTGATGTTGGTGCTGCACAATGAGGTGTCGGTGCTGCAAAATGTGGTGTCAGTGGAGCACAATGTTACGTTGGTGTGGCACAATGTGGTGTCGGTGCGGCACATTGTGGTGTCGGTGCTGCACAATGAGGTGTCGGTCCTGCACAATGTGTTGTCGGTGCTGCACAATATGGTATCGGTGCTGCACGATGTGATGTTGGGTCTGCACAATGTGGTGTCAGTGGAGCACAATGTGATGTTGGTGCTGTACAATATGGTGTCGAGGCTGTACAATGTGGTGTCGGTGTTTAACAAAGTGGTGTTGGTGCTGCACAATGTGGTGTCGGTGCTGCACAATGTGGTGTCGGTGCTGCAGAATGTGATGTTATTGCTGTAGAATGTGGTGTCGGTGCTGAACAATGTTGTGTCGGTGCTGAACAATGTTGTGTCGGTGCTGCACAATGTGGTGTCAGTGGAGCACAATGTGATGTTGGTGTGGCACAATGTGGTGTCGGTGCGGCACATTGTGGTGTCGGTGCTGCACAATGTGGTGTCAGTGTTGTAAAATGTGGTGTCGGTGCTGCACAATGTGGTGTCGGTGCTGCACAATGTGGTGTCGGTTCTGTACAATGTGGTGTCAGTGCTGTACAATGTGGTGTCGTTGCTGCACAATGTGGTGTCAGTGCTGTACAATGTGGTGTCAGTGCTGCACAATGTGGTGTCAGTGCAGTATAATGTGGTGTCGGTGCTGTACAATGTGGTGTCGGTGCTGCACAATGTGGTGTCGGTGGGGTAGAATGTGGTGTCGCTGCTGTACAATATGGTGTCGGTGCTGCACAATATGGTGTTGGTGGGGTAGAATGTGGTGTCGCTGCTGTACAATGTGGTGTCGATGCTGCACAATGTGATGTCGGTGCTGCCCAATGAGATGTCGGTGCTGCACAATGTGGTGTCAGTGATGTACAATGTGGTGTCAGTGATGCAGAATGTGACGTTGGTGCTGCACAATGTTGTGTCGGTGCTGAACAATGTTGTGTCGGTGCTGCACAATGTGGTATCGGTGCTGCACAATGTGATGTTGGTGCTGTACAATATGGTGTCGAGGCTGTACAATGTGGTGTCGGTGTTTAACAATGTGGTGTTGGTGCTGCACAATGTGGTGTCGGTGCTGAACAATGTGATGTTGGTGCTGAACAATGTTGCGTCGGTGCTGCACAATGTGGTGTCAGTGGAGCACAATGTGATGTTGGTGCTGCACAAAGTGGTGTGGGTGCGGCACATTGTGGTGTCGGTGCTGCACAATGTGGAGTCGGTGCGGCACAATGTGGTGTCGTTGCTGAACATTGTGATTTCGATGCTGCACAATGTGGTGTCTGTGCAGCACAATGTGGTGTCGATGCTGAACAATGTAACGTCGGTGCTGCACAATGTGGTGTCGGTGCGGCACAATGTGGTGTCGGTGCTGCACAATGTGGTGTCAGTACTGCACAGTGTGGTGTCGGTGGTGCACAATGTGATGTTGGTGCTGCACAATGTGGTGTCAGTGGAGCACAATGTGATGTTGGTGTCGCACAATGTGGTGTCGGTGCGGCACATTGTGGTGTCGGTGCTGCACAATGTGGTGTCAGTGTTGTAAAATGTGGTGTCGGTGCTGCACAATGTGGTGTCGGTGCTGCACAACGTGATGTTGGTGCTGCACAATGTGGTGTCAGTGCTGCACAATGTGGTGTCGGTGCGGCACAATTTGATGTCGGTGTTGCAAAATGTGGTGTCGGTGCGGAACAATGTGATGTTGGTGCTGCACAATGAGGTGTCGGTGCTGCAAAATGTGGTGTCAGTGGAGCACAATGTTACGTTGGTGTGGCACAATGTGGTGTCGGTGCGGCACATTGTGGTGTCGGTGCTGCACAATGAGGTGTCGGTGCTGCACAATGTGTTGTCGGTGCTGCACAATATGGTATCGGTGCTGCACGATGTGATGTTGGGTCTGCACAATGTGGTGTCAGTGGAGCACAATGTGATGTTGGTGCTGTACAATATGGTGTCGAGGCTGTACAATGTGGTGTCGGTGTTTAACAAAGTGGTGTTGGTGCTGCACAATGTGGTGTCGGTGCTGCACAATGTGGTGTCGGTGCTGCAGAATGTGATGTTGTTGCTGTAGAATGTGGTGTCGGTGCTGAACAATGTTGGGTCGGTGCTGAACAATGTTGTGTCGGTGCTGCACAATGTGGTGTCAGTGGAGCACAATGTGATGTTGGTGTGGCACAATGTGGTGTCGGTGCGGCACATTGTGGTGTCGGTGCTGCACAATGTGGTGTCAGTGTTGTAAAATTTGGTGTCGGTGCTGCACAATGTGGTGTCGGTGCTGCACAACGTGATGTTGGTGCTGCACAATGTGGTGTCAGTGCTGCACAATGTGGGGTCGGTGCTGCACAATGTGGTGTCAGTGGAGCACAATGTGATGTTGGTGTGGCACAATGTGGTGTCGGTGCGGCACTTTGTGGTGTCGGTGCTGCACAATGTGGTGTCAGTGTTGTAAAATGTGGTGTCGGTGCTGCACAATGTGATGTTGGTGCTGCACAATGTGATGTTGGTGCTGCACAATGTGGTGTCAGTGCTGCACAATGTGGTGTCGGTGCGGCACAATTTGATGTCGGTGTTGCAAAATGTGGTGTCGGTGCGGAACAATGTGATGTTGGTGCTGCACAATGAGGTGTCGGTGCTGCTAAATGTGGTGTCGGTGCTGCACAATGTGGTGTCAGTACTGCACAATGTGGTGTCGGTGCTGCACAATGTGATGTCGTTGCTGCACAATGTGGTGTCGGTGCTGCACAATGTGGTGTCAGTGCAGTATAATGTGGTGTCGGTGCTGTACAATGTGGTGTCGGTGCTGCACAATGTGGTGTTGGTGGGGTACAATGTATTGTCGCTGCTGTACAATGTGGTGTCGGTGCTGCACAATGTGGTGTCAGTGCTGTAAAATGTGGTGTCGGTGCTGCACAATGTGGTGTCGGTGCTGCACAACGTGATGTCGGTGCTGCACAATGTGGTGTCAGTGCTGTACAATGTGGTGTCGGTGCTGCACAATGTGGTGTCAGTGCTGTACAATGTGGTATCGGTGCTGCACAATGTGGTGTCAGTGCTGTACAATGTGGTGTCGGTGCTGCACAATGTGGTGTCGGTGCTGGACAATGTGATGTTGGTGCTGAACAATGTGATGTTGGTGCTGCACAATGTGATGTTGGTGCTGCACAATGAGGTGTCGGTGCTGCAAAATGTGGTGTCGGTGCTGCACAATGTGGTGTCGGTGCTGAACAATGTGGTGTCAGTGCAGTACAATGTGGTGTCGGTGCTGTACAATGTGGTGTCGGTGCTGCACAATGTGGTGTCGGTGGGGTAAAATGTGGTGTCGGTGCTGTACAATGTGGTGTCGGTGCTGCACAATGTGATGTCGGTGCTGCACAATATCGTGTCGCTGCCTCACAATGTTGTGTCAGTCCTGTACAATGTGGTGTCAGTGCTGCACAATGTGGTGTCGGTGCTGCACAATGTGGTGTCGGTGCTGCACAATGTGATGTCGGTGCTGCACAATATCGTGTCGCTGCCTCACAATGTTGTGTCAGTCCTGTACAATGTGGTGTCAGTGCTGCACAATGTGGTGTCGGTGCTGAACAATGTGGTGTCAGTGCAGTACAATGAGGTGTCGGTGCTGCACAATGTGGTGTCGGTTCTGTACAATGTGGTGTCAGTGCTGTACAATGTGGTGTCGTTGCTGCACAATGTGGTGTCAGTGCTGTACAATGTGGTGTCAGTGCTGCACAATGTGGTGTCAGTGCAGTATAATGTGGTGTCGGTGCTGTACAATGTGGTGTCGGTGCTGCACAATGTGGTGTCGGTGGGGTAGAATGTGGTGTCGCTGCTGTACAATATGGTGTCGGTGCTGCACAATATGGTGTTGGTGGGGTAGAATGTGGTGTCGCTGCTGTACAATGTGGTGTCGATGCTGCACAATGTGATGTCGGTGCTGCCCAATGAGATGTCGGTGCTGCACAATGTGGTGTCAGTGATGTACAATGTGGTGTCAGTGATGCAGAATGTGACGTTGGTGCTGCACAATGTTGTGTCGGTGCTGAACAATGTTGTGTCGGTGCTGCACAATGTGGTATCGGTGCTGCACAATGTGATGTTGGTGCTGTACAATATGGTGTCGAGGCTGTACAATGTGGTGTCGGTGTTTAACAATGTGGTGTTGGTGCTGCACAATGTGGTGTCGGTGCTGAACAATGTGATGTTGGTGCTGAACAATGTTGCGTCGGTGCTGCACATTGTGGTGTCAGTGGAGCACAATGTGATGTTGGTGCTGCACAAAGTGGTGTCGGTGCGGCACATTGTGGTGTCGGTGCTGCACAATGTGGAGTCGGTGCGGCACAATGTGGTGTCGTTGCTGAACATTGTGATTTCGATGCTGCACAATGTGGTGTCTGTGCAGCACAATGTGGTGTCGATGCTGAACAATGTAATGTCGGTGCTGCACAATGTGGTGTCGGTGCGGCACAATGTGGTGTCGGTGCTGCACAATGTGGTGTCAGTACTGCACAGTGTGGTGTCGGTGGTGCACAATGTGATGTCGGTGCTGAACAATGTTGGGTCGGTGCTGAACAATGTTGTGTCGGTGCTGCACAATGTGGTGTCAGTGGAGCACAATGTGATGTTGGTGTGGCACAATGTGGTGTCGGTGCGGCACATTGTGGTGTCGGTGCTGCACAATGTGGTGTCAGTGTTGTAAAATTTGGTGTCGGTGCTGCACAATGTGGTGTCGGTGCTGCACAACGTGATGTTGGTGCTGCACAATGTGGTGTCAGTGCTGCACAATGTGGTGTCGGTGCTGCACAATGTGGTGTCAGTGGAGCACAATGTGATGTTGGTGTGGCACAATGTGGTGTCGGTGCGGCACTTTGTGGTGTCGGTGCTGCACAATGTGGTGTCAGTGTTGTAAAATGTGGTGTCGGTGCTGCACAATGTGATGTTGGTGCTGCACAATGTGATGTTGGTGCTGCACAATGTGGTGTCAGTGCTGCACAATGTGGTGTCGGTGCGGCACAATTTGATGTCGGTGTTGCAAAATGTGGTGTCGGTGCGGAACAATGTGATGTTGGTGCTGCACAATGAGGTGTCGGTGCTGCTAAATGTGGTGTCGGTGCTGCACAATGTGGTGTCAGTACTGCACAATGTGGTGTCGGTGCTGCACAATGTGATGTCGTTGCTGCACAATGTGGTGTCGGTGCTGCACAATGTGGTGTCAGTGCAGTATAATGTGGTGTCGGTGCTGTACAATGTGGTGTCGGTGCTGCACAATGTGGTGTTGGTGGGGTACAATGTATTGTCGCTGCTGTACAATGTGGTGTCGGTGCTGCACAATGTGGTGTCAGTGCTGTAAAATGTGGTGTCGGTGCTGCACAATGTGGTGTCGGTGCTGCACAACGTGATGTCGGTGCTGCACAATGTGGTGTCAGTGCTGTACAATGTGGTGTCGGTGCTGCACAATGTGGTGTCAGTGCTGTACAATGTGGTATCGGTGCTGCACAATGTGGTGTCAGTGCTGTACAATGTGGTGTCGGTGCTGCACAATGTGGTGTCGGTGCTGGACAATGTGATGTTGGTGCTGAACAATGTGATGTTGGTGCTGCACAATGTGATGTTGGTGCTGCACAATGAGGTGTCGGTGCTGCAAAATGTGGTGTCGGTGCTGCACAATGTGGTGTCTGTGCTGAACAATGTGGTGTCAGTGCAGTACAATGTGGTGTCGGTGCTGTACAATGTGGTGTCGGTGCTGCACAATGTGGTGTCGGTGGGGTAAAATGTGGTGTCGGTGCTGTACAATGTGGTGTCGGTGCTGCACAATGTGATGTCGGTGCTGCACAATATCGTGTCGCTGCCTCACAATGTTGTGTCAGTCCTGTACAATGTGGTGTCAGTGCTGCACAATGTGGTGTCGGTGCTGCACAATGTGGTGTCGGTGCTGCACAATGTGATGTCGGTGCTGCACAATATCGTGTCGCTGCCTCACAATGTTGTGTCAGTCCTGTACAATGTGGTGTCAGTGCTGCACAATGTGGTGTCGGTGCTGAACAATGTGGTGTCAGTGCAGTACAATGAGGTGTCGGTGCTGCACAATGTGGTGTCGGTTCTGTACAATGTGGTGTCAGTGCTGTACAATGTGGTGTCGTTGCTGCACAATGTGGTGTCAGTGCTGTACAATGTGGTGTCAGTGCTGCACAATGTGGTGTCAGTGCAGTATAATGTGGTGTCGGTGCTGTACAATGTGGTGTCGGTGCTGCACAATGTGGTGTCGGTGGGGTAGAATGTGGTGTCGCTGCTGTACAATATGGTGTCGGTGCTGCACAATATGGTGTTGGTGGGGTAGAATGTGGTGTCGCTGCTGTACAATGTGGTGTCGATGCTGCACAATGTGATGTCGGTGCTGCCCAATGAGATGTCGGTGCTGCACAATGTGGTGTCAGTGATGTACAATGTGGTGTCAGTGATGCAGAATGTGACGTTGGTGCTGCACAATGTTGTGTCGGTGCTGAACAATGTTGTGTCGGTGCTGCACAATGTGGTATCGGTGCTGCACAATGTGATGTTGGTGCTGTACAATATGGTGTCGAGGCTGTACAATGTGGTGTCGGTGTTTAACAATGTGGTGTTGGTGCTGCACAATGTGGTGTCGGTGCTGAACAATGTGATGTTGGTGCTGAACAATGTTGCGTCGGTGCTGCACATTGTGGTGTCAGTGGAGCACAATGTGATGTTGGTGCTGCACAAAGTGGTGTCGGTGCGGCACATTGTGGTGTCGGTGCTGCACAATGTGGAGTCGGTGCGGCACAATGTGGTGTCGTTGCTGAACATTGTGATTTCGATGCTGCACAATGTGGTGTCTGTGCAGCACAATGTGGTGTCGATGCTGAACAATGTAATGTCGGTGCTGCACAATGTGGTGTCGGTGCGGCACAATGTGGTGTCGGTGCTGCACAATGTGGTGTCAGTACTGCACAGTGTGGTGTCGGTGGTGCACAATGTGATGTCGGTGCTGAACAATGTTGTGTCGGTGCTGCACAATGTGGTGTCAGTGGAGCACAATGTGATGTTGGTGTGGCACAATGTGGTGTCGGTGCGGCACATTGTGGTGTCGGTGCTGCACAATGTGGTGTCAGTGTTGTAAAATGTGGTGTCGGTGCTGCACAATGTGGTGTCGGTGCTGCACAACGTGATGTTGGTGCTGCACAATGTGGTGTCAGTGCTGCACAATGTGGTGTCGGTGCGGCACAATTTGATGTCGGTGTTGCAAAATGTGGTGTCGGTGCGGAACAATGTGATGTCGGTGCTGAACAATGTTGTGTCGGTGCTGCACAATGTGGTGTCAGTGGAGCACAATGTGATGTTGGTGTGGCACAATGTGGTGTCGGTGCGGCACATTGTGGTGTCGGTGCTGCACAATGTGGTGTCAGTGTTGTAAAATGTGGTGTCGGTGCTGCACAATGTGATGTTGCTGCTTCACAATGTGATGTTGGTGCTGCACAATGTGGTGTCAGTGCTGCACAATGTGGTGTCGGTGCGGCACAATTTGATGTCGGTGTTGCAAAATGTGGTGTCGGTGCGGAACAATGTGATGTTGGTGCTGCACAATGAGGTGTCGGTGCTGCAAAATGTGGTGTCGGTGCTGCACAATGTGGTGTCAGTACTGCACAATGTGGTGTCGGTGCTGCACAATGTGATGTCGTTGCTGCACAATGTGGTGTCGGTGCTGCACAATGTGGTGTCAGTGCAGTATAATGTGGTGTCGGTGCTGTACAATGTGGTGTCGGTGCTGCACAATGTGGTGTTGGTGGGGTACAATGTATTGTCGCTGCTGTACAATGTGGTGTCGGTGCTGCACAATGTGGTGTCAGTGCTGTAAAATGTGGTGTCTGTGCTGCACAATGTGGTGTCGGTGCTGCACAACGTGATGTCGGTGCTGCACAATGTGGTGTCAGTGATGTACAATGTTGTGTCGGTGCTGCACAATGTGGTGTCAGTGCTGTACAATGTGGTATCGGTGCTGCACAATGTGGTGTCAGTGCTGTACAATGTGGTGTCGGTGCTGCACAATGTGGTGTCGGTGCTGGACAATGTGATGTTGGTGCTGAACAATGTGATGTTGGTGCTGCACAATGTGATGTTGGTGCTGCACAATGAGGTGTCGGTGCTGCAAAATGTGGTGTCGGTGCTGCAAAATGTGGTGTCGGTGCTGCACAATGTGGTGTCGGTGCTGCACAATGTGGTGTCGTTGCTGTACAATGTGGTGTCGGTGCTGCACAATGTGGTGTCAGTGCTGTACAATGTGGTGTCGGTGCTGCACAATGTGGTGTCGGTGGGGTAGAATGTGGTGTCGCTGCTGTACAATGTGGTGTCGGTGCTGCACAATATGGTGTTGGTGCGGTAGAATGTGGTGTCGCTGCTGTACAATGTGGTGTCGGTGGTGCACAATGTGATGTCGGTGCTGCCCAATGAGATGTCGGTGCTGCACAATGTGGTGTCAGTGATGTACAATGTGGTGTCAGTGCTGCAGAATGTGACGTTGGTGCTGCACAATGTTGTGTCGGTGCTGAACAATGTTGTGTCGGTGCTGCACAATGTGGTATCGGTGCTGCACAATGTGATGTTGGTGCTGTACAATATGGTGTCGAGGCTGTACAATGTGGTGTCGGTGTTTAACAATGTGGTGTTGGTGCTGCACAATGTGGGGTCGGTGCTGAACAATGTGATGTTGGTGCTGAACAATGTTGTGTCGGTGCTGCACAATGTGGTGTCAGTGGAGCACAATGTGATGTTGGTGCTGCACAAAGTGGTGTCGGTGCGGCACATTGTGGTGTCGGTGCTGCACAATGTGGAGTCGGTGCAGCACAATGTGGTGTCGTTGCTGAACATTGTGATGTCGATGCTGCACAATGTGGTGTCTGTGCGGCACAATGTGGTGTCGATGCTGAACAATGTAATGTCGGTGCTGCACAATGTGGTGTCGGTGCGACACAATGTCGTGTCGGTGCTGCACAATGTGGTGTCAGTACTGCACAGTGTGGTGTCGGTGGTGCACAATGTGATGTTGGTGCTGCACAATGTGGTGTCGGTGCTGTACAATGTGGTGTCGGTGCGGCACATGTGGTGTCGGTGCTGCACAATGTGGTGTCGGTGCTGAACAATGTGATGTTGGTGCTGCACAATGTGGTGTTGTTGCGGCACAATGTGATGTTGATGCTGTACAATGTGGTGTCGGTGTTGCACAATGTGGTGTCAGTGCTGTAAAATGTGGTGTCGGTGCTGCACAATGTGGTGTCGGTGGTGCACAATGTGATGTCGGTGCTGCACAATGTGGTGTCGGTGCTGAACAATGTGATGTTGGTGCTGCACAATGTGGTGTCGGTGGTGCACAATGTGATGTCTGTGCTGCACAATGTGGTGTCGGTGCTGCACAATGTGGTGTCGGTGCTGCACAATGTGGTGTCGGTGCTGAAGAATGTGATGTTGGTGCTGCACAAAGTGGTGTCAGTGCTGCACAATGTGGTGTCGGTGCTGTACAATGTGGTGTCGGTGCTGAACAATGTGGTGTCAGTGCAGTACAATGTGGTGTCGGTGCTGTACAATGTGGTGTCGGTGCTGCACAATGTGGTGTCAGTGGGGTAGAATGTGGTGTCGGTGCTGTACAATGTGGTGTCGGTGCTGCACAATGTGATGTCGGTGCTGCACAATATCGTGTCGCTGCCTCACAATGTTGTGTCAGTCCTGCACAATGTGGTGTCAGTGCTGCACAATGTGGTGTCGGTGCTGAACAATGTGGTGTCAGTGCAGTACAATGAGGTGTCGGTGCTGCAAAATGTGGTGTCGGTGCTGCACAATGTGGTGTCGGTGCTGCACAATGTGGTGTCGGTTCTCCACAATGTGGTGTCAGTGCTGTACAATGTGGTGTCGTTGCTGCACAATGTGGTGTCGGTGCTGCACAATGAGATGTCGGTGCTGCACAATGTGGTGTCAGTGCTGTGCAATGTGGTGTCAGTGCTGCACAATGTGGTGTCAGTGCAGTATAATGTGGTGTCGGTGCTGTACAATGTGGTGTCGGTGCTGCATAATGTGGTGTCGGTGGGGTAGAATGTGGTGTCACTGCTGTACAATATGGTGTCGGTGCTGCACAATATGGTGTTGGTGGGGTAGAATGTGGTGTCGCTGCTGTACAATGTGGTGTCGGTGCTGCACAATGTGATGTCGGTGCTGCACAATGTGGTGTCAGTCATGTACAATGTGGTGTCAGTGATGCAGAATGTGACGTTGGTGCTGCACAATGTTGTGTCGGTGCTGAACAATGTTGTGTCGGTGCTGCACAATGTGGTATCGGTGCTGCACAATGTGATGTTGGTGCTGTACAATATGGTGTCGAGGCTGTACAATGTGGTGTCGGTGTTTAACAATGTGGTGTTGGTGCTGCACAATGTGGTGTCGGTGCTGAACAATGTGATGATGGTGCTGAACAATGTTGCGTCGGTGCTGCACAATGTGGTGTCAGTGGAGCACAATGTGATGTTGGTGCTGCACAAAGTGGTGTCGGTGCGGCACATTGTGGTGTCGGTGCTGCACAATGTGGAGTCGGTGCGGCACAATGTGGTGTCGTTGCTGAACATTGTGATGTCGATGCTGCACAATGTGGTGTCTGTGCGGCACAATGTGGTGTCGATGCTGAACAATGTAATGTCGGTGCTGCACAATGTGGTGTCGGTGCGGCACAATGGTGTCGGTGCTGCACAATGTGGTGTCAGTACTGCACAGTGTGGTGTCGGTGGTGCACAATGTGATGTTGGTGCTGCACAATGTGGTGTTGTTGCGGCACAATGTGATGTTGATGCTGCACAATGAGGTGTCGGTGCTGCACAATGTGTTGTCGGTGCTGCACAATATTGTATCGGTGCTGCACGATGTGATGTTGGGTCTGCACAACGTGGTGTCAGTGGAGCACAATGTGATGTTGGCGCTGTACAATATGGTGTTGAGGCTGTACAATGTGGTGTCGGTGTTTAACAAAGTGGTGTTGGTGCTGCACAATGTGGTGTCGGTGCTGCACAATGTGGTGTCGGTGCTGCAGAATGTGATGTTGTTGCTGTAGAATGTGGTGTCGGTGCTGAACAATGTTGTGTCGGTGCTGAACAATGTTGTGTCGGTGCTGCACAATGTGGTGTCAGTGGAGCACAATGTGATGTTGGTGTGGTACAATGTGGTGTCGGTGCGGCACATTGTGGTGTCGGTGCTGCACAACGTGATGTCGGTACTGCACAATGTGGTGTCAGTGCTGTACAATGTGGTGTCGGTGCTGCACAATGTGGTGTCAGTGCTGTACAATGTGGTGTCGGTGATGCACAATGTGGTGTCAGTGCTGTACAATGTGATGTCGGTGTTGAACAATGTGATGTTGGTGCTGCACAATGTGATGTTGGTGCTGCACAATGTGGTGTCGGTGCTGCACAATATGGTGTTGGTGGGGTAGAATGTGGTGTCGCTGCTGTACAATGTGGTGTCGGTGCTGCACAATGTGATGTCGGTGCTGCCCAATGAGATGTCGGTGCTGCACAATGTGGTGTCAGTGATGTACAATGTGGTGTCAGTGATGCAGAATGTGACGTTGGTGCTGCACAATGTTGTGTCGGTGCTGAACAATGTTGTGTCGGTGCTGCACAATGTGGTGTCGGTGTTTAACAATGTGGTGTTGGTGCTGCACAATGTTGCGTCGGTGCTGCACAATGTGGTGTCAGTGGAGCACAATGTGATGTTGGTGCTGCACAAAGTGGTGTCGGTGCGGCACATTGTGGTGTCGGTGCTGCACAATGTGGAGTCGGTGCGGCACAATGTGGTGTCGTTGCTGAACATTGTGATGTCGATGCTGCACAATGTGGTGTCTGTGCGGCACAATGTGGTGTCGATGCTGAACAATGTAATGTCGGTGCTGCACAATGTGGTGTCGGTGCGGCACAATGGTGTCGGTGCTGCACAATGTGGTGTCAGTACTGCACAGTGTGGTGTCGGTGGTGCACATTGTGATGTTGGTGCTGCACAATGTGGTGTTGTTGCGGCACAATGTGATGTTGATGCTGCACAATGAGGTGTCGGTGCTGCACAATGTGTTGTCGGTGCTGCACAATATTGTATCGGTGCTGCACGATGTGATGTTGGGTCTGCACAATGTGGTGTCAGTGGAGCACAATGTGATGTTGGTGCTGTACAATATGGTGTTGAGGCTGTACAATGTGGTGTCGGTGTTTAACAAAGTGGTGTTGGTGCTGCACAATGTGGTGTCGGTGCTGCACAATGTGGTGTCGGTGCTGCAGAATGTGATGTTGTTGCTGTAGAATGTGGTGTCGGTGCTGAACAATGTTGTGTCGGTGCTGAACAATGTTGTGTCGGTGCTGCACAATGTGGTGTCAGTGGAGCACAATGTGATGTTGGTGTGGTACAATGTGGTGTCGGTGCGGCACATTGTGGTGTCGGTGCTGCACAACGTGATGTCGGTACTGCACAATGTGGTGTCAGTGCTGTACAATGTGGTGTCGGTGCTGCACAATGTGGTGTCAGTGCTGTACAATGTGGTGTCGGTGATGCACAATGTGGTGTCAGTGCTGTACAATGTGATGTCGGTGTTGAACAATGTGATGTTGGTGCTGCACAATGTGATGTTGGTGCTGCACAATGTGGTGTCGGTGCTGCACAATGTGCTGTCGGTGCGGCATAATGTGATGTCGGTGCTGCAAAATGTGGTGTCGGTGCAGAACAATGTGATGTTGGTGCTGCACAATGAGGTGTCGGTGCTGCAAAATGTGGTGTCGGTGCTGCACAATGTGGTGTCGGTGCTGCACAATGTGGTGTCGGTGCTGCACAATGTGGTGTCAGTGCTGTACAATGTGGTGTCGGTGCTGCACAATGTGGTGTCGGTGCTGCACAATGTGATGTCGGTGCTGCACAATGTGGTGTCGGTGCTGTACAATGTGGTGTCGGTGCTGAACAATGTGGTGTCAGTGCAGTACAATGTGGAGTCGGTGCTGTACAATGTTGCGTCGGTGCTGCACAATGTGGTGTCAGTGGAGCACAATGTGATGTTGGTGCTGCACAAAGTGGTGTCGGTGCGGCACATTGTGGTGTCGGTGCTGCACAATGAGGAGTCGGTGCGGCACAATGTGGTGTCGTTGCTGAACATTGTGATGTCGATGCTGCACAATGTGGTGTCTGTGCGGCACAATGTGGTGTCGATGCTGAACAATGTAATGTCGGTGCTGCACAATGTGGTGTCGGTGCGGCACAATGGTGTCGGTGCTGCACAATGTGGTGTCAGTACTGCACAGTGTGGTGTCGGTGGTGCACAATGTGATGTTGGTGCTGCACAATGTGGTGTCGATGGTGCACAATGTGGTGTCGGTGCTGTACAATGTGGTGTCGGTGCGGCACAATGTGGTGTCGGTGCTGCACAATGTGGTGTCGGTGCTGAACAATGTGATGTTGGTGCTGCACAATGTGGTGTTGTTGCGGCACAATGTGATGTTGATGCTGCACAATGAGGTGTCGGTGCTGCACAATGTGTTGTCGGTGCTGCACAATATTGTATCGGTGCTGCACGATGTGATGTTGGGTCTGCACAATGTGGTGTCAGTGGAGCACAATGTGATGTTGGTGCTGTACAATATGGTGTTGAGGCTGTACAATGTGGTGTCGGTGTTTAACAAAGTGGTGTTGGTGCTGCACAATGTGGTGTCGGTGCTGCACAATGTGGTGTCGGTGCTGCAGAATGTGATGTTGTTGCTGTAGAATGTGGTGTCGGTGCTGAACAATGTTGTGTCGGTGCTGAACAATGTTGTGTCGGTGCTGCACAATGTGGTGTCAGTGGAGCACAATGTGATGTTGGTGTGGTACAATGTGGTGTCGGTGCGGCACATTGTGGTGTCGGTGCTGCACAACGTGATGTCGGTACTGCACAATGTGGTGTCAGTGCTGTACAATGTGGTGTCGGTGCTGCACAATGTGGTGTCAGTGCTGTACAATGTGGTGTCGGTGATGCACAATGTGGTGTCAGTGCTGTACAATGTGATGTCGGTGTTGAACAATGTGATGTTGGTGCTGCACAATGTGATGTTGGTGCTGCACAATGTGGTGTCGGTGCTGCACAATGTGCTGTCGGTGCGGCATAATGTGATGTCGGTGCTGCAAAATGTGGTGTCGGTGCAGAACAATGTGATGTTGGTGCTGCACAATGAGGTGTCGGTGCTGCAAAATGTGGTGTCGGTGCTGCACAATGTGGTGTCGGTGCTGCACAATGTGGTGTCGGTGCTGCACAATGTGGTGTCAGTGCTGTACAATGTGGTGTCGGTGCTGCACAATGTGGTGTCGGTGCTGCACAATGTGATGTCGGTGCTGCACAATGTGGTGTCGGTGCTGTACAATGTGGTGTCGGTGCTGAACAATGTGGTGTCAGTGCAGTACAATGTGGAGTCGGTGCTGTACAATGTGGTGTCGGTGCTGCACAATGTGGTGTCGGTGGGGTAGAATGTGGTGTCGGTGCTGTACAATGTGGTGTCGGTGCTGCACAATGTGATGTCGGTGCTGCACATTATCATGTCGCTGCCTCACAATGTTGTGTCAGTCCTGTACAATGTGGTGTCAGTGCTGCACAATGTGGTGTCGGTGCTGAACAATGTGGTGTCAGTGCAGTACAATGAGGTGTCGGTGCTGCAAAATGTGGTGTCGGTGCTGCACAATGTGGTGTCGGTGCTGCACAATGTGGTGTCGGTTCTGCACAATGTGGTGTCAGTGCTGTACAATGTGGTGTCGTTGCTGCACAATGTGGTGTCGGTGCTGCACAATGAGATGTCGGTGCTGCACAATGTGGTGTCAGTGCTGTACAATGTGGTGTCAGTGCTGCACAATGTGGTGTCAGTGCAGTATAATGTGGTGTCGGTGCTGTACAATGTGGTGTCGGTGCTGCACAATGTGATGTTGGTGCTGTACAATATGGTGTCGAGGCTGTACAATGTGGTGTCGGTGTTTAACAATGTGGTGTTGGTGCTGCACAATGTGGTGTCGGTGCTGAACAATGTGATGATGGTGCTGAACAATGTTGCGTCGGTGCTGCACAATGTGGTGTCAGTGGAGCACAATGTGATGTTGGTGCTGCACAAAGTGGTGTCGGTGCGGCACATTGTGGTGTCGGTGCTGCACAATGTGGAGTCGGTGCGGCACAATGTGGTGTCGTTGCTGAACATTGTGATGTCGATGCTGCACAATGTGGTGTCTGTGCGGCACAATGTGGTGTCGATGCTGAACAATGTAATGTCGGTGCTGCACAATGTGGTGTCGGTGCGGCACAATGGTGTCGGTGCTGCACAATGTGGTGTCGATGCTGAACAATGTAATGTCGGTGCTGCACAATGTGGTGTCGGTGCGGCACAATGGTGTCGGTGCTGCACAATGTGGTGTCAGTACTGCACAGTGTGGTGTCGGTGGTGCACAATGTGATGTTGGTGCTGCACAATGTGGTGTCGATGGTGCACAATGTGGTGTCGGTGCTGTACAATGTGGTGTCGGTGCGGCACAATGTGGTGTCGGTGCTGCACAATGTGGTGTCGGTGCTGAACAATGTGATGTTGGTGCTGCACAATGTGGTGTTGTTGCGGCACAATGTGATGTTGATGCTGCACAATGAGGTGTCGGTGCTGCACAATGTGTTGTCGGTGCTGCACAATATTGTATCGGTGCTGCACGATGTGATGTTGGGTCTGCACAATGTGGTGTCAGTGGAGCACAATGTGATGTTGGTGCTGTACAATATGGTGTTGAGGCTGTACAATGTGGTGTCGGTGTTTAACAAAGTGGTGTTGGTGCTGCACAATGTGGTGTCGGTGCTGCACAATGTGGTGTCGGTGCTGCAGAATGTGATGTTGTTGCTGTAGAATGTGGTGTCGGTGCTGAACAATGTTGTGTCGGTGCTGAACAATGTTGTGTCGGTGCTGCACAATGTGGTGTCAGTGGAGCACAATGTGATGTTGGTGTGGTACAATGTGGTGTCGGTGCGGCACATTGTGGTGTCGGTGCTGCACAACGTGATGTCGGTACTGCACAATGTGGTGTCAGTGCTGTACAATGTGGTGTCGGTGCTGCACAATGTGGTGTCAGTGCTGTACAATGTGGTGTCGGTGATGCACAATGTGGTGTCAGTGCTGTACAATGTGATGTCGGTGTTGAACAATGTGATGTTGGTGCTGCACAATGTGATGTTGGTGCTGCACAATGTGGTGTCGGTGCTGCACAATGTGCTGTCGGTGCGGCATAATGTGATGTCGGTGCTGCAAAATGTGGTGTCGGTGCAGAACAATGTGATGTTGGTGCTGCACAATGAGGTGTCGGTGCTGCAAAATGTGGTGTCGGTGCTGCACAATGTGGTGTCGGTGCTGCACAATGTGGTGTCGGTGCTGCACAATGTGGTGTCAGTGCTGTACAATGTGGTGTCGGTGCTGCACAATGTGGTGTCGGTGCTGCACAATGTGATGTCGGTGCTGCACAATGTGGTGTCGGTGCTGTACAATGTGGTGTCGGTGCTGAACAATGTGGTGTCAGTGCAGTACAATGTGGAGTCGGTGCTGTACAATGTGGTGTCGGTGCTGCACAATGTGGTGTCGGTGGGGTAGAATGTGGTGTCGGTGCTGTACAATGTGGTGTCGGTGCTGCACAATGTGATGTCGGTGCTGCACATTATCATGTCGCTGCCTCACAATGTTGTGTCAGTCCTGTACAATGTGGTGTCAGTGCTGCACAATGTGGTGTCGGTGCTGAACAATGTGGTGTCAGTGCAGTACAATGAGGTGTCGGTGCTGCAAAATGTGGTGTCGGTGCTGCACAATGTGGTGTCGGTGCTGCACAATGTGGTGTCGGTTCTGCACAATGTGGTGTCAGTGCTGTACAATGTGGTGTCGTTGCTGCACAATGTGGTGTCGGTGCTGCACAATGAGATGTCGGTTCTGCACAATGTGGTGTCAGTGCTGTACAATGTGGTGTCAGTGCTGCACAATGTGGTGTCAGTGCAGTATAATGTGGTGTCGGTGCTGTACAATGTGGTGTCGGTGCTGCACAATGTGATGTTGGTGCTGTACAATATGGTGTCGAGGCTGTACAATGTGGTGTCGGTGTTTAACAATGTGGTGTTGGTGCTGCACAATGTGGTGTCGGTGCTGAACAATGTGATGATGGTGCTGAACAATGTTGCGTCGGTGCTGCACAATGTGGTGTCAGTGGAGCACAATGTGATGTTGGTGCTGCACAAAGTGGTGTCGGTGCGGCACATTGTGGTGTCGGTGCTGCACAATGTGGAGTCGGTGCGGCACAATGTGGTGTCGTTGCTGAACATTGTGATGTCGATGCTGCACAATGTGGTGTCTGTGCGGCACAATGTGGTGTCGATGCTGAACAATGTAATGTCGGTGCTGCACAATGTGGTGTCGGTGCGGCACAATGGTGTCGATGCTGCACAATGTGGTGTCAGTACTGCACAGTGTGGTGTCGGTGGTGCACAATGTGATGTTGGTGCTGCACAATGTGGTGTTGTTGCGGCACAATGTGATGTTGATGCTGCACAATGAGGTGTCGGTGCTGCACAATGTGTTGTCGGTGCTGCACAATATTGTATCGGTGCTGCACGATGTGATGTTGGGTCTGCACAATGTGGTGTCAGTGGAGCACAATGTGATGTTGGTGCTGTACAATATGGTGTTGAGGCTGTACAATGTGGTGTCGGTGTTTAACAAAGTGGTGTTGGTGCTGCACAATGTGGTGTCGGTGCTGCACAATGTGGTGTCGGTGCTGCAGAATGTGATGTTGTTGCTGTAGAATGTGGTGTCGGTGCTGAACAATGTTGTGTCGGTGCTGAACAATGTTGTGTCGGTGCTGCACAATGTGGTGTCAGTGGAGCACAATGTGATGTTGGTGTGGTACAATGTGGTGTCGGTGCGGCACATTGTGGTGTCGGTGCTGCACAACGTGATGTCGGTACTGCACAATGTGGTGTCAGTGCTGTACAATGTGGTGTCGGTGCTGCACAATGTGGTGTCAGTGCTGTACAATGTGGTGTCGGTGATGCACAATGTGGTGTCAGTGCTGTACAATGTGATGTCGGTGTTGAACAATGTGATGTTGGTGCTGCACAATGTGATGTTGGTGCTGCACAATGTGGTGTCGGTGCTGCACAATGTGCTGTCGGTGCGGCATAATGTGATGTCGGTGCTGCAAAATGTGGTGTCGGTGCAGAACAATGTGATGTTGGTGCTGCACAATGAGGTGTCGGTGCTGCAAAATGTGGTGTCGGTGCTGCACAATGTGGTGTCGGTGCTGCACAATGTGGTGTCGGTGCTGCACAATGTGGTGTCAGTGCTGTACAATGTGGTGTCGGTGCTGCACAATGTGGTGTCGGTGCTGCACAATGTGATGTCGGTGCTGCACAATGTGGTGTCGGTGCTGTACAATGTGGTGTCGGTGCTGAACAATGTGGTGTCAGTGCAGTACAATGTGGAGTCGGTGCTGTACAATGTTGCGTCGGTGCTGCACAATGTGGTGTCAGTGGAGCACAATGTGATGTTGGTGCTGCACAAAGTGGTGTCGGTGCGGCACATTGTGGTGTCGGTGCTGCACAATGTGGAGTCGGTGCGGCACAATGTGGTGTCGTTGCTGAACATTGTGATGTCGATGCTGCACAATGTGGTGTCTGTGCGGCACAATGTGGTGTCGATGCTGAACAATGTAATGTCGGTGCTGCACAATGTGGTGTCGGTGCGGCACAATGGTGTCGGTGCTGCACAATGTGGTGTCAGTACTGCACAGTGTGGTGTCGGTGGTGCACAATGTGATGTTGGTGCTGCACAATGTGGTGTCGATGGTGCACAATGTGGTGTCGGTGCTGTACAATGTGGTGTCGGTGCGGCACAATGTGGTGTCGGTGCTGCACAATGTGGTGTCGGTGCTGAACAATGTGATGTTGGTGCTGCACAATGTGGTGTTGTTGCGGCACAATGTGATGTTGATGCTGCACAATGAGGTGTCGGTGCTGCACAATGTGTTGTCGGTGCTGCACAATATTGTATCGGTGCTGCACGATGTGATGTTGGGTCTGCACAATGTGGTGTCAGTGGAGCACAATGTGATGTTGGTGCTGTACAATATGGTGTTGAGGCTGTACAATGTGGTGTCGGTGTTTAACAAAGTGGTGTTGGTGCTGCACAATGTGGTGTCGGTGCTGCACAATGTGGTGTCGGTGCTGCAGAATGTGATGTTGTTGCTGTAGAATGTGGTGTCGGTGCTGAACAATGTTGTGTCGGTGCTGAACAATGTTGTGTCGGTGCTGCACAATGTGGTGTCAGTGGAGCACAATGTGATGTTGGTGTGGTACAATGTGGTGTCGGTGCGGCACATTGTGGTGTCGGTGCTGCACAACGTGATGTCGGTACTGCACAATGTGGTGTCAGTGCTGTACAATGTGGTGTCGGTGCTGCACAATGTGGTGTCAGTGCTGTACAATGTGGTGTCGGTGATGCACAATGTGGTGTCAGTGCTGTACAATGTGATGTCGGTGTTGAACAATGTGATGTTGGTGCTGCACAATGTGATGTTGGTGCTGCACAATGTGGTGTCGGTGCTGCACAATGTGCTGTCGGTGCGGCATAATGTGATGTCGGTGCTGCAAAATGTGGTGTCGGTGCAGAACAATGTGATGTTGGTGCTGCACAATGAGGTGTCGGTGCTGCAAAATGTGGTGTCGGTGCTGCACAATGTGGTGTCGGTGCTGCACAATGTGGTGTCGGTGCTGCACAATGTGGTGTCAGTGCTGTACAATGTGGTGTCGGTGCTGCACAATGTGGTGTCGGTGCTGCACAATGTGATGTCGGTGCTGCACAATGTGGTGTCGGTGCTGTACAATGTGGTGTCGGTGCTGAACAATGTGGTGTCAGTGCAGTACAATGTGGAGTCGGTGCTGTACAATGTGGTGTCGGTGCTGCACAATGTGGTGTCGGTGGGGTAGAATGTGGTGTCGGTGCTGTACAATGTGGTGTCGGTGCTGCACAATGTGATGTCGGTGCTGCACATTATCATGTCGCTGCCTCACAATGTTGTGTCAGTCCTGTACAATGTGGTGTCAGTGCTGCACAATGTGGTGTCGGTGCTGAACAATGTGGTGTCAGTGCAGTACAATGAGGTGTCGGTGCTGCAAAATGTGGTGTCGGTGCTGCACAATGTGGTGTCGGTGCTGCACAATGTGGTGTCGGTTCTGCACAATGTGGTGTCAGTGCTGTACAATGTGGTGTCGTTGCTGCACAATGTGGTGTCGGTGCTGCACAATGAGATGTCGGTGCTGCACAATGTGGTGTCAGTGCTGTACAATGTGGTGTCAGTGCTGCACAATGTGGTGTCAGTGCAGTATAATGTGGTGTCGGTGCTGTACAATGTGGTGTCGGTGCTGCACAATGTGGTGTCGGTGGGGTAGAATGTGGTGTCGCTGCTGTACAATATGGTGTCGGTGCGGCACATTGTGGTGTCGGTGCTGCACAATGTGGTGTCAGTGTTGTAAAATGTGGTGTCGGTGCTGCACAATGTGATGTTGGTGCTGCACAATGTGATGTTGGTGCTGCACAATGTGGTGTCAGTGCTGCACAATGTGGTGTCGGTGCGGCACAATTTGATGTCGGTGTTGCAAAATGTGGTGTCGGTGCGGAACAATGTGATGTTGGTGCTGCACAGTGAGGTGTCGGTGCTGCAAAATGTGGTGTCGGTGCTGCACAATGTCGTGTCAGTACTGCACAATGTGGTGTCGGTGCTGCACAATGTGATGTCGTTGCTGCACAATGTGGTGTCGGTGCTGCACAATGTGGTGTCAGTGCAGTATAATGTGGTGTCGGTGCTGTACAATGTGGTGTCGGTGCTGCACAATGTGGTGTTGGTGGGGTACAATGTATTGTCGCTGCTGTACAATGTGGTGTCGGTGCTGCACAATGTGGTGTCAGTGCAGTATAATGTGGTGTCGGTGCTGTACAATGTGGTGTCGGTGCTGCACAATGTGGTGTTGGTGGGGTACAATGTGGGGTCGGTGCTGAACAATGTGATATTGGTGCTGAACAATGTTGTGTCGGTGCTGCACAATGTGGTGTCAGTGGAGCACAATGTGATGTTGGTGCTGCACAAAGTGGTGTCGGTGCGGCACATTGTGGGGTCGGTGCTGAACAATGTGGTGTTGGTGCTGAACAATGTTGTGTCGGTGCTGCACAATGTGGTGTCAGTGGAGCACAATGTGATGTTGGTGCTGCACAAAGTGGTGTCGGTGCGGCACATTGTGGTGTCGATGCTGAACAATGTAATGTCGGTGCTGCACAATGTGGTGTCGGTGCGACACAATGTGGTGTCGGTGCTGCACAATGTGGTGTCGGTGCTGAACAATGTGATGTTGGTGCTGCACAATGTGGTGTTGTTGCGGCACAATGTGATGTTGATGCTGCACAATGAGGTGTCAGTGCGGCACAATGTGGTGTCGGTGCTGCACAATGTGGTGTCAGTACTGCACAGTGTGGTGTCGGTGGTGCACAATGTGATGTCGGTGCTGCACAATGTGGTGTCGGTGCTGAACAATGTGATGTTGGTGCTTCACAATGTGGTGTCGGTGGTGCACAATGTGATGTCTGTGCTGTACAATGTGGTGTCGGTGTTGCACAATGTGGTGTCAGTGCTGTAAAATGTGGTGTCGGTGCTGCACAATGTGGTGTCGGTGGTGCACAATGTGATGTCGGTGCTGCACAATGTGGTGTCGGTGCTGAACAATGTGATGTTGGTGCTGCACAATGTTGTGTCGGTGGTGCACAATGTGATGTCTGTGCTGTACAATGTGGTGTCGGTGCTGCACAATGTGGTGTCGGTGCTGCACAATGTGGTGTCGGTGCTGAAGAATGTGATGTTGGTGCTGCACAAAGTGGTGTCAGTGCTGCACAATGTGGTGTCGGTGCTGTACAATGTGGTGTCGGTGCTGTACAATGTGGTGTCGGTGCTGTACAATGTGGTGTCGGTGCTGCACAATGTGGTGTCGGTGGGGTAGAATGTGGTGTCGGTGCTGTACAATGTGGTGTCGGTGCTGCACAATGTGATGTCGGTGCTGCACAATATCGTGTCGCTGCCTCACAATGTTGTGTCAGTCCTGTACAATGTGGTGTCAGTGCTGCACAATGTGGTGTCGGTGCTGAACAATGTGGTGTTAGTGCAGTACAATGAGGTGTCGGTGCTGCCAAATGTGGTGTCGGTGCTGCACAATGTGGTGTCGGTGCTGCACAATGTGGTGTCGGTGCTGCATATTGTGGTGTCGGTTCTGCACAATGTGGTGTCAGTGCTGTACAATGTGGTGTCGTTGCTGCACAATGTGGTGTCGGTGCTGCACAATGAGATGTCGGTGCTGCACAATGTGGTGTCAGTGCTGTACAATGTGGTGTCAGTGCTGCACAATGTGGTGTCAGTGCAGTATAATGTGGTGTCGGTGCTGTACAATGTGGTGTCGGTGCTGCACAATGTGGTGTCGGTGGGGTAGAATTTGGTGTCGCTGCTGTACAATGTGGTGTCGGTGCTGCACAATGTGATGTCGGTGCTGCCCAATGAGATGTCGGTGCTGCACAATGTGGTGTCAGTGATGTACAATGTGGTGTCAGTGATGCAGAATGTGACGTTGGTGCTGCACAATGTTGTGTCGGTGCTGAACAATGTTGTGTCGGTGCTGCACAATGTGGTATCGGTGCTGCACAATGTGATGTTGGTGCTGTACAATATGGTGTCGAGGCTGTACAATGTGGTGTCGGTGTTTAACAATGTGGTGTTGGTGCTGCACAATGTGGTGTCGGTGCTGAACAATGTGATGTTGGTGCTGAACAATGTTGCGTCGGTGCTGCACAATGTGGTGTCAGTGGAGCACAATGTGATGTTGGTGCTGCACAAAGTGGTGTCGGTGCGGCACATTGTGGTGTCGGTGCTGCACAATGTGGAGTCGGTGCGGCACAATGTGGTGTCGTTGCTGAACATTGTGATGTCGATGCTGCACAATGTGGTGTCTGTGCGGCACAATGTGGTGTCGATGCTGAACAATGTAATGTCGGTGCTGCACATTGTGGTGTCGGTGCGGCACAATGTGGTGTCGGTGCTGCACAATGTGGTGTCAGTACTGCACAGTGTGGTGTCGGTGGTGCACAATGTGATGTTGGTGCTGCACAATGTGGTGTCGATGGTGCACAATGTGGTGTCGGTGCTGTACAATGTGGTGTCGGTGCGGCACAATGTGGTGTCGGTGCTGCACAATGTGGTGTCGGTGCTGAACAATGTGATGTTGGTGCTGCACAATGTGGTGTTGTTGCGGCACAATGTGATGTTGATTCTGCACAATGAGGTGTCGGTGCTGCACAATGTGTTGTCGGTGCTGCACAATATGGTATCGGTGCTGCACGATGTGATGTTGGGTCTGCACAATGTGGTGTCAGTGGAGCACAATGTGATGTTGGTGCTGTACAATATGGTGTCGAGGCTGTACAATGTGGTGTCGGTGTTTAACAAAGTGGTGTTGGTGCTGCACAATGTGGTGTCGGTGCTGCACAATGTGGTGTCGGTGCTGCAGAATGTGATGTTGTTGCTGTAGAATGTGGTGTCGGTGCTGAACAATGTTGTGTCGGTGCTGAACAATGTTGTGTCGGTGCTGCACAATGTGGTGTCGATGGTGCACAATGTGGTGTCGGTGCTGTACAATGTGGTGTCTGTGCTGCAAAATGTGGTGTCGGTGCTGCACAATGTGGTGTCAGTACTGCACAATGTGGTGTCGGTGCTGCACAATGTGATGTCGTTGCTGTACAATGTAGTGTCGGTGCTGCACAATGTGGTGTTGGAGGGGTACAATGTATTGTCGCTGCTGTACAATGTGGTGTCGGTGCTGCACAATGTGGTGTCAGTGCTGTAAAATGTGGTGTCGGTGCTGCACAATGTGGTGTCGGTGCTGCACAACGTGATGTCGGTGCTGCACAATGTGGTGTCAGTGCTGTACTATGTGGTGTCGGTGCTGCACAATGTGGTGTCAGTGCTGTACAATGTGGCATCGGTGCTGCACAATGTGGTGTCAGTGCTGTACAATGTGGTGTCGGTGCTGCACAATGTGGTGTCGGTGCTGGACAATGTGATGTTGGTGCTGAACAATGTGATGTTGGTGCTGCACAATGTGATGTCGGTGCTGCACAATGTGGTGTCGGTGCTGCACAATGTGGTGTCGGTGCGGCACAATGTGATGTCGGTGCTGCAAAAGGTGGTGTCGGTGCGGAACAATGTGATGTTGGTGCTGCACAATGAGGTGTCGGTGCTGCAAAATGTGGTGTCGGTGCTGCACAATGTGGTGTCGGTGCTGCACAATGTGGTGTCGGTGCTGCACAATGTGGTGTCGTTGCTGTACAATGTGGTGTCGGTGCTGCACAATGTGGTGTCGGTGCTGTACAATGTGGTGTCGGTGCTGCACAATGTGGTGTCGGTGGGGTAGAATGTGGTGTCGCTGCTGTACAATGTGGTGTCGGTGCTGCACAATGTGGTGTCGGTGGGGTAGAATGTGGTGTCGCTGCTGTACAATGTGATGTTGGTGCTGCACAATGTGATGTTGGTGCTGCACAATGTGGTGTCGGTGCTGCACAATGTGCTGTCGGTGCGGCATAATGTGATGTCGGTGCTGCAAAATGTGGTGTCGGTGCAGAACAATGTGATGTTGGTGCTGCACAATGAGGTGTCGGTGCTGCAAAATGTGGTGTCGGTGCTGCACAATGTGGTGTCGGTGCTGCACAATGTGGTGTCGGTGCTGCACAATGTGGTGTCAGTGCTGTACAATGTGGTGTCGGTGCTGCACAATGTGGTGTCGGTGCTGCACAATGTGATGTCGGTGCTGCACAATGTGGTGTCGGTGCTGTACAATGTGGTGTCGGTGCTGAACAATGTGGTGTCAGTGCAGTACAATGTGGAGTCGGTGCTGTACAATGTGGTGTCGGTGCTGCACAATGTGGTGTCGGTGGGGTAGAATGTGGTGTCGGTGCTGTACAATGTGGTGTCGGTGCTGCACAATGTGATGTCGGTGCTGCACATTATCATGTCGCTGCCTCACAATGTTGTGTCAGTCCTGTACAATGTGGTGTCAGTGCTGCACAATGTGGTGTCGGTGCTGAACAATGTGGTGTCAGTGCAGTACAATGAGGTGTCGGTGCTGCAAAATGTGGTGTCGGTGCTGCACAATGTGGTGTCGGTGCTGCACAATGTGGTGTCGGTTCTGCACAATGTGGTGTCAGTGCTGTACAATGTGGTGTCGTTGCTGCACAATGTGGTGTCGGTGCTGCACAATGAGATGTCGGTGCTGCACAATGTGGTGTCAGTGCTGTACAATGTGGTGTCAGTGCTGCACAATGTGGTGTCAGTGCAGTATAATGTGGTGTCGGTGCTGTACAATGTGGTGTCGGTGCTGCACAATGTGATGTTGGTGCTGTACAATATGGTGTCGAGGCTGTACAATGTGGTGTCGGTGTTTAACAATGTGGTGTTGGTGCTGCACAATGTGGTGTCGGTGCTGAACAATGTGATGATGGTGCTGAACAATGTTGCGTCGGTGCTGCACAATGTGGTGTCAGTGGAGCACAATGTGATGTTGGTGCTGCACAAAGTGGTGTCGGTGCGGCACATTGTGGTGTCGGTGCTGCACAATGTGGAGTCGGTGCGGCACAATGTGGTGTCGTTGCTGAACATTGTGATGTCGATGCTGCACAATGTGGTGTCTGTGCGGCACAATGTGGTGTCGATGCTGAACAATGTAATGTCGGTGCTGCACAATGTGGTGTCGGTGCGGCACAATGGTGTCGGTGCTGCACAATGTGGTGTCGATGCTGAACAATGTAATGTCGGTGCTGCACAATGTGGTGTCGGTGCGGCACAATGGTGTCGGTGCTGCACAATGTGGTGTCAGTACTGCACAGTGTGGTGTCGGTGGTGCACAATGTGATGTTGGTGCTGCACAATGTGGTGTCGATGGTGCACAATGTGGTGTCGGTGCTGTACAATGTGGTGTCGGTGCGGCACAATGTGGTGTCGGTGCTGCACAATGTGGTGTCGGTGCTGAACAATGTGATGTTGGTGCTGCACAATGTGGTGTTGTTGCGGCACAATGTGATGTTGATGCTGCACAATGAGGTGTCGGTGCTGCACAATGTGTTGTCGGTGCTGCACAATATTGTATCGGTGCTGCACGATGTGATGTTGGGTCTGCACAATGTGGTGTCAGTGGAGCACAATGTGATGTTGGTGCTGTACAATATGGTGTTGAGGCTGTACAATGTGGTGTCGGTGTTTAACAAAGTGGTGTTGGTGCTGCACAATGTGGTGTCGGTGCTGCACAATGTGGTGTCGGTGCTGCAGAATGTGATGTTGTTGCTGTAGAATGTGGTGTCGGTGCTGAACAATGTTGTGTCGGTGCTGAACAATGTTGTGTCGGTGCTGCACAATGTGGTGTCAGTGGAGCACAATGTGATGTTGGTGTGGTACAATGTGGTGTCGGTGCGGCACATTGTGGTGTCGGTGCTGCACAACGTGATGTCGGTACTGCACAATGTGGTGTCAGTGCTGTACAATGTGGTGTCGGTGCTGCACAATGTGGTGTCAGTGCTGTACAATGTGGTGTCGGTGATGCACAATGTGGTGTCAGTGCTGTACAATGTGATGTCGGTGTTGAACAATGTGATGTTGGTGCTGCACAATGTGATGTTGGTGCTGCACAATGTGGTGTCGGTGCTGCACAATGTGCTGTCGGTGCGGCATAATGTGATGTCGGTGCTGCAAAATGTGGTGTCGGTGCAGAACAATGTGATGTTGGTGCTGCACAATGAGGTGTCGGTGCTGCAAAATGTGGTGTCGGTGCTGCACAATGTGGTGTCGGTGCTGCACAATGTGGTGTCGGTGCTGCACAATGTGGTGTCAGTGCTGTACAATGTGGTGTCGGTGCTGCACAATGTGGTGTCGGTGCTGCACAATGTGATGTCGGTGCTGCACAATGTGGTGTCGGTGCTGTACAATGTGGTGTCGGTGCTGAACAATGTGGTGTCAGTGCAGTACAATGTGGAGTCGGTGCTGTACAATGTGGTGTCGGTGCTGCACAATGTGGTGTCGGTGGGGTAGAATGTGGTGTCGGTGCTGTACAATGTGGTGTCGGTGCTGCACAATGTGATGTCGGTGCTGCACATTATCATGTCGCTGCCTCACAATGTTGTGTCAGTCCTGTACAATGTGGTGTCAGTGCTGCACAATGTGGTGTCGGTGCTGAACAATGTGGTGTCAGTGCAGTACAATGAGGTGTCGGTGCTGCAAAATGTGGTGTCGGTGCTGCACAATGTGGTGTCGGTGCTGCACAATGTGGTGTCGGTTCTGCACAATGTGGTGTCAGTGCTGTACAATGTGGTGTCGTTGCTGCACAATGTGGTGTCGGTGCTGCACAATGAGATGTCGGTTCTGCACAATGTGGTGTCAGTGCTGTACAATGTGGTGTCAGTGCTGCACAATGTGGTGTCAGTGCAGTATAATGTGGTGTCGGTGCTGTACAATGTGGTGTCGGTGCTGCACAATGTGATGTTGGTGCTGTACAATATGGTGTCGAGGCTGTACAATGTGGTGTCGGTGTTTAACAATGTGGTGTTGGTGCTGCACAATGTGGTGTCGGTGCTGAACAATGTGATGATGGTGCTGAACAATGTTGCGTCGGTGCTGCACAATGTGGTGTCAGTGGAGCACAATGTGATGTTGGTGCTGCACAAAGTGGTGTCGGTGCGGCACATTGTGGTGTCGGTGCTGCACAATGTGGAGTCGGTGCGGCACAATGTGGTGTCGTTGCTGAACATTGTGATGTCGATGCTGCACAATGTGGTGTCTGTGCGGCACAATGTGGTGTCGATGCTGAACAATGTAATGTCGGTGCTGCACAATGTGGTGTCGGTGCGGCACAATGGTGTCGATGCTGCACAATGTGGTGTCAGTACTGCACAGTGTGGTGTCGGTGGTGCACAATGTGATGTTGGTGCTGCACAATGTGGTGTTGTTGCGGCACAATGTGATGTTGATGCTGCACAATGAGGTGTCGGTGCTGCACAATGTGTTGTCGGTGCTGCACAATATTGTATCGGTGCTGCACGATGTGATGTTGGGTCTGCACAATGTGGTGTCAGTGGAGCACAATGTGATGTTGGTGCTGTACAATATGGTGTTGAGGCTGTACAATGTGGTGTCGGTGTTTAACAAAGTGGTGTTGGTGCTGCACAATGTGGTGTCGGTGCTGCACAATGTGGTGTCGGTGCTGCAGAATGTGATGTTGTTGCTGTAGAATGTGGTGTCGGTGCTGAACAATGTTGTGTCGGTGCTGAACAATGTTGTGTCGGTGCTGCACAATGTGGTGTCAGTGGAGCACAATGTGATGTTGGTGTGGTACAATGTGGTGTCGGTGCGGCACATTGTGGTGTCGGTGCTGCACAACGTGATGTCGGTACTGCACAATGTGGTGTCAGTGCTGTACAATGTGGTGTCGGTGCTGCACAATGTGGTGTCAGTGCTGTACAATGTGGTGTCGGTGATGCACAATGTGGTGTCAGTGCTGTACAATGTGATGTCGGTGTTGAACAATGTGATGTTGGTGCTGCACAATGTGATGTTGGTGCTGCACAATGTGGTGTCGGTGCTGCACAATGTGCTGTCGGTGCGGCATAATGTGATGTCGGTGCTGCAAAATGTGGTGTCGGTGCAGAACAATGTGATGTTGGTGCTGCACAATGAGGTGTCGGTGCTGCAAAATGTGGTGTCGGTGCTGCACAATGTGGTGTCGGTGCTGCACAATGTGGTGTCGGTGCTGCACAATGTGGTGTCAGTGCTGTACAATGTGGTGTCGGTGCTGCACAATGTGGTGTCGGTGCTGCACAATGTGATGTCGGTGCTGCACAATGTGGTGTCGGTGCTGTACAATGTGGTGTCGGTGCTGAACAATGTGGTGTCAGTGCAGTACAATGTGGAGTCGGTGCTGTACAATGTTGCGTCGGTGCTGCACAATGTGGTGTCAGTGGAGCACAATGTGATGTTGGTGCTGCACAAAGTGGTGTCGGTGCGGCACATTGTGGTGTCGGTGCTGCACAATGTGGAGTCGGTGCGGCACAATGTGGTGTCGTTGCTGAACATTGTGATGTCGATGCTGCACAATGTGGTGTCTGTGCGGCACAATGTGGTGTCGATGCTGAACAATGTAATGTCGGTGCTGCACAATGTGGTGTCGGTGCGGCACAATGGTGTCGGTGCTGCACAATGTGGTGTCAGTACTGCACAGTGTGGTGTCGGTGGTGCACAATGTGATGTTGGTGCTGCACAATGTGGTGTCGATGGTGCACAATGTGGTGTCGGTGCTGTACAATGTGGTGTCGGTGCGGCACAATGTGGTGTCGGTGCTGCACAATGTGGTGTCGGTGCTGAACAATGTGATGTTGGTGCTGCACAATGTGGTGTTGTTGCGGCACAATGTGATGTTGATGCTGCACAATGAGGTGTCGGTGCTGCACAATGTGTTGTCGGTGCTGCACAATATTGTATCGGTGCTGCACGATGTGATGTTGGGTCTGCACAATGTGGTGTCAGTGGAGCACAATGTGATGTTGGTGCTGTACAATATGGTGTTGAGGCTGTACAATGTGGTGTCGGTGTTTAACAAAGTGGTGTTGGTGCTGCACAATGTGGTGTCGGTGCTGCACAATGTGGTGTCGGTGCTGCAGAATGTGATGTTGTTGCTGTAGAATGTGGTGTCGGTGCTGAACAATGTTGTGTCGGTGCTGAACAATGTTGTGTCGGTGCTGCACAATGTGGTGTCAGTGGAGCACAATGTGATGTTGGTGTGGTACAATGTGGTGTCGGTGCGGCACATTGTGGTGTCGGTGCTGCACAACGTGATGTCGGTACTGCACAATGTGGTGTCAGTGCTGTACAATGTGGTGTCGGTGCTGCACAATGTGGTGTCAGTGCTGTACAATGTGGTGTCGGTGATGCACAATGTGGTGTCAGTGCTGTACAATGTGATGTCGGTGTTGAACAATGTGATGTTGGTGCTGCACAATGTGATGTTGGTGCTGCACAATGTGGTGTCGGTGCTGCACAATGTGCTGTCGGTGCGGCATAATGTGATGTCGGTGCTGCAAAATGTGGTGTCGGTGCAGAACAATGTGATGTTGGTGCTGCACAATGAGGTGTCGGTGCTGCAAAATGTGGTGTCGGTGCTGCACAATGTGGTGTCGGTGCTGCACAATGTGGTGTCGGTGCTGCACAATGTGGTGTCAGTGCTGTACAATGTGGTGTCGGTGCTGCACAATGTGGTGTCGGTGCTGCACAATGTGATGTCGGTGCTGCACAATGTGGTGTCGGTGCTGTACAATGTGGTGTCGGTGCTGAACAATGTGGTGTCAGTGCAGTACAATGTGGAGTCGGTGCTGTACAATGTGGTGTCGGTGCTGCACAATGTGGTGTCGGTGGGGTAGAATGTGGTGTCGGTGCTGTACAATGTGGTGTCGGTGCTGCACAATGTGATGTCGGTGCTGCACATTATCATGTCGCTGCCTCACAATGTTGTGTCAGTCCTGTACAATGTGGTGTCAGTGCTGCACAATGTGGTGTCGGTGCTGAACAATGTGGTGTCAGTGCAGTACAATGAGGTGTCGGTGCTGCAAAATGTGGTGTCGGTGCTGCACAATGTGGTGTCGGTGCTGCACAATGTGGTGTCGGTTCTGCACAATGTGGTGTCAGTGCTGTACAATGTGGTGTCGTTGCTGCACAATGTGGTGTCGGTGCTGCACAATGAGATGTCGGTGCTGCACAATGTGGTGTCAGTGCTGTACAATGTGGTGTCAGTGCTGCACAATGTGGTGTCAGTGCAGTATAATGTGGTGTCGGTGCTGTACAATGTGGTGTCGGTGCTGCACAATGTGGTGTCGGTGGGGTAGAATGTGGTGTCGCTGCTGTACAATATGGTGTCGGTGCGGCACATTGTGGTGTCGGTGCTGCACAATGTGGTGTCAGTGTTGTAAAATGTGGTGTCGGTGCTGCACAATGTGATGTTGGTGCTGCACAATGTGATGTTGGTGCTGCACAATGTGGTGTCAGTGCTGCACAATGTGGTGTCGGTGCGGCACAATTTGATGTCGGTGTTGCAAAATGTGGTGTCGGTGCGGAACAATGTGATGTTGGTGCTGCACAGTGAGGTGTCGGTGCTGCAAAATGTGGTGTCGGTGCTGCACAATGTCGTGTCAGTACTGCACAATGTGGTGTCGGTGCTGCACAATGTGATGTCGTTGCTGCACAATGTGGTGTCGGTGCTGCACAATGTGGTGTCAGTGCAGTATAATGTGGTGTCGGTGCTGTACAATGTGGTGTCGGTGCTGCAGAATGTGATGTTGTTGCTGTAGAATGTGGTGTCGGTGCTGAACAATGTTGTGTCGGTGCTGAACAATGTTGTGTCGGTGCTGCACAATGTGGTGTCAGTGGAGCACAATGTGATGTTGGTGTGGTACAATGTGGTGTCGGTGCGGCACATTGTGGTGTCGGTGCTGCACAACGTGATGTCGGTACTGCACAATGTGGTGTCAGTGCTGTACAATGTGGTGTCGGTGCTGCACAATGTGGTGTCAGTGCTGTACAATGTGGTGTCGGTGATGCACAATGTGGTGTCAGTGCTGTACAATGTGATGTCGGTGTTGAACAATGTGATGTTGGTGCTGCACAATGTGATGTTGGTGCTGCACAATGTGGTGTCGGTGCTGCACAATGTGCTGTCGGTGCGGCATAATGTGATGTCGGTGCTGCAAAATGTGGTGTCGGTGCAGAACAATGTGATGTTGGTGCTGCACAATGAGGTGTCGGTGCTGCAAAATGTGGTGTCGGTGCTGCACAATGTGGTGTCGGTGCTGCACAATGTGGTGTCGGTGCTGCACAATGTGGTGTCAGTGCTGTACAATGTGGTGTCGGTGCTGCACAATGTGGTGTCGGTGCTGCACAATGTGATGTCGGTGCTGCACAATGTGGTGTCGGTGCTGTACAATGTGGTGTCGGTGCTGAACAATGTGGTGTCAGTGCAGTACAATGTGGAGTCGGTGCTGTACAATGTGGTGTCGGTGCTGCACAATGTGGTGTCGGTGGGGTAGAATGTGGTGTCGGTGCTGTACAATGTGGTGTCGGTGCTGCACAATGTGATGTCGGTGCTGCACATTATCATGTCGCTGCCTCACAATGTTGTGTCAGTCCTGTACAATGTGGTGTCAGTGCTGCACAATGTGGTGTCGGTGCTGAACAATGTGGTGTCAGTGCAGTACAATGAGGTGTCGGTGCTGCAAAATGTGGTGTCGGTGCTGCACAATGTGGTGTCGGTGCTGCACAATGTGGTGTCGGTTCTGCACAATGTGGTGTCAGTGCTGTACAATGTGGTGTCGTTGCTGCACAATGTGGTGTCGGTGCTGCACAATGAGATGTCGGTTCTGCACAATGTGGTGTCAGTGCTGTACAATGTGGTGTCAGTGCTGCACAATGTGGTGTCAGTGCAGTATAATGTGGTGTCGGTGCTGTACAATGTGGTGTCGGTGCTGCACAATGTGATGTTGGTGCTGTACAATATGGTGTCGAGGCTGTACAATGTGGTGTCGGTGTTTAACAATGTGGTGTTGGTGCTGCACAATGTGGTGTCGGTGCTGAACAATGTGATGATGGTGCTGAACAATGTTGCGTCGGTGCTGCACAATGTGGTGTCAGTGGAGCACAATGTGATGTTGGTGCTGCACAAAGTGGTGTCGGTGCGGCACATTGTGGTGTCGGTGCTGCACAATGTGGAGTCGGTGCGGCACAATGTGGTGTCGTTGCTGAACATTGTGATGTCGATGCTGCACAATGTGGTGTCTGTGCGGCACAATGTGGTGTCGATGCTGAACAATGTAATGTCGGTGCTGCACAATGTGGTGTCGGTGCGGCACAATGGTGTCGATGCTGCACAATGTGGTGTCAGTACTGCACAGTGTGGTGTCGGTGGTGCACAATGTGATGTTGGTGCTGCACAATGTGGTGTTGTTGCGGCACAATGTGATGTTGATGCTGCACAATGAGGTGTCGGTGCTGCACAATGTGTTGTCGGTGCTGCACAATATTGTATCGGTGCTGCACGATGTGATGTTGGGTCTGCACAATGTGGTGTCAGTGGAGCACAATGTGATGTTGGTGCTGTACAATATGGTGTTGAGGCTGTACAATGTGGTGTCGGTGTTTAACAAAGTGGTGTTGGTGCTGCACAATGTGGTGTCGGTGCTGCACAATGTGGTGTCGGTGCTGCAGAATGTGATGTTGTTGCTGTAGAATGTGGTGTCGGTGCTGAACAATGTTGTGTCGGTGCTGAACAATGTTGTGTCGGTGCTGCACAATGTGGTGTCAGTGGAGCACAATGTGATGTTGGTGTGGTACAATGTGGTGTCGGTGCGGCACATTGTGGTGTCGGTGCTGCACAACGTGATGTCGGTACTGCACAATGTGGTGTCAGTGCTGTACAATGTGGTGTCGGTGCTGCACAATGTGGTGTCAGTGCTGTACAATGTGGTGTCGGTGATGCACAATGTGGTGTCAGTGCTGTACAATGTGATGTCGGTGTTGAACAATGTGATGTTGGTGCTGCACAATGTGATGTTGGTGCTGCACAATGTGGTGTCGGTGCTGCACAATGTGCTGTCGGTGCGGCATAATGTGATGTCGGTGCTGCAAAATGTGGTGTCGGTGCAGAACAATGTGATGTTGGTGCTGCACAATGAGGTGTCGGTGCTGCAAAATGTGGTGTCGGTGCTGCACAATGTGGTGTCGGTGCTGCACAATGTGGTGTCGGTGCTGCACAATGTGGTGTCAGTGCTGTACAATGTGGTGTCGGTGCTGCACAATGTGGTGTCGGTGCTGCACAATGTGATGTCGGTGCTGCACAATGTGGTGTCGGTGCTGTACAATGTGGTGTCGGTGCTGAACAATGTGGTGTCAGTGCAGTACAATGTGGAGTCGGTGCTGTACAATGTTGCGTCGGTGCTGCACAATGTGGTGTCAGTGGAGCACAATGTGATGTTGGTGCTGCACAAAGTGGTGTCGGTGCGGCACATTGTGGTGTCGGTGCTGCACAATGTGGAGTCGGTGCGGCACAATGTGGTGTCGTTGCTGAACATTGTGATGTCGATGCTGCACAATGTGGTGTCTGTGCGGCACAATGTGGTGTCGATGCTGAACAATGTAATGTCGGTGCTGCACAATGTGGTGTCGGTGCGGCACAATGGTGTCGGTGCTGCACAATGTGGTGTCAGTACTGCACAGTGTGGTGTCGGTGGTGCACAATGTGATGTTGGTGCTGCACAATGTGGTGTCGATGGTGCACAATGTGGTGTCGGTGCTGTATAATGTGGTGTCGGTGCGGCACAATGTGGTGTCGGTGCTGCACAATGTGGTGTCGGTGCTGAACAATGTGATGTTGGTGCTGCACAATGTGGTGTTGTTGCGGCACAATGTGATGTTGATGCTGCACAATGAGGTGTCGGTGCTGCACAATGTGTTGTCGGTGCTGCACAATATTGTATCGGTGCTGCACGATGTGATGTTGGGTCTGCACAATGTGGTGTCAGTGGAGCACAATGTGATGTTGGTGCTGTACAATATGGTGTTGAGGCTGTACAATGTGGTGTCGGTGTTTAACAAAGTGGTGTTGGTGCTGCACAATGTGGTGTCGGTGCTGCACAATGTGGTGTCGGTGCTGCAGAATGTGATGTTGTTGCTGTAGAATGTGGTGTCGGTGCTGAACAATGTTGTGTCGGTGCTGAACAATGTTGTGTCGGTGCTGCACAATGTGGTGTCAGTGGAGCACAATGTGATGTTGGTGTGGTACAATGTGGTGTCGGTGCGGCACATTGTGGTGTCGGTGCTGCACAACGTGATGTCGGTACTGCACAATGTGGTGTCAGTGCTGTACAATGTGGTGTCGGTGCTGCACAATGTGGTGTCAGTGCTGTACAATGTGGTGTCGGTGATGCACAATGTGGTGTCAGTGCTGTACAATGTGATGTCGGTGTTGAACAATGTGATGTTGGTGCTGCACAATGTGATGTTGGTGCTGCACAATGTGGTGTCGGTGCTGCACAATGTGCTGTCGGTGCGGCATAATGTGATGTCGGTGCTGCAAAATGTGGTGTCGGTGCAGAACAATGTGATGTTGGTGCTGCACAATGAGGTGTCGGTGCTGCAAAATGTGGTGTCGGTGCTGCACAATGTGGTGTCGGTGCTGCACAATGTGGTGTCGGTGCTGCACAATGTGGTGTCAGTGCTGTACAATGTGGTGTCGGTGCTGCACAATGTGGTGTCGGTGCTGCACAATGTGATGTCGGTGCTGCACAATGTGGTGTCGGTGCTGTACAATGTGGTGTCGGTGCTGAACAATGTGGTGTCAGTGCAGTACAATGTGGAGTCGGTGCTGTACAATGTGGTGTCGGTGCTGCACAATGTGGTGTCGGTGGGGTAGAATGTGGTGTCGGTGCTGTACAATGTGGTGTCGGTGCTGCACAATGTGATGTCGGTGCTGCACATTATCATGTCGCTGCCTCACAATGTTGTGTCAGTCCTGTACAATGTGGTGTCAGTGCTGCACAATGTGGTGTCGGTGCTGAACAATGTGGTGTCAGTGCAGTACAATGAGGTGTCGGTGCTGCAAAATGTGGTGTCGGTGCTGCACAATGTGGTGTCGGTGCTGCACAATGTGGTGTCGGTTCTGCACAATGTGGTGTCAGTGCTGTACAATGTGGTGTCGTTGCTGCACAATGTGGTGTCGGTGCTGCACAATGAGATGTCGGTGCTGCACAATGTGGTGTCAGTGCTGTACAATGTGGTGTCAGTGCTGCACAATGTGGTGTCAGTGCAGTATAATGTGGTGTCGGTGCTGTACAATGTGGTGTCGGTGCTGCACAATGTGGTGTCGGTGGGGTAGAATGTGGTGTCGCTGCTGTACAATATGGTGTCGGTGCGGCACATTGTGGTGTCGGTGCTGCACAATGTGGTGTCAGTGTTGTAAAATGTGGTGTCGGTGCTGCACAATGTGATGTTGGTGCTGCACAATGTGATGTTGGTGCTGCACAATGTGGTGTCAGTGCTGCACAATGTGGTGTCGGTGCGGCACAATTTGATGTCGGTGTTGCAAAATGTGGTGTCGGTGCGGAACAATGTGATGTTGGTGCTGCACAGTGAGGTGTCGGTGCTGCAAAATGTGGTGTCGGTGCTGCACAATGTCGTGTCAGTACTGCACAATGTGGTGTCGGTGCTGCACAATGTGATGTCGTTGCTGCACAATGTGGTGTCGGTGCTGCACAATGTGGTGTCAGTGCAGTATAATGTGGTGTCGGTGCTGTACAATGTGGTGTCGGTGCTGCACAATGTGGTGTTGGTGGGGTACAATGTATTGTCGCTGCTGTACAATGTGGTGTCGGTGCTGCACAATGTGGTGTCAGTGCAGTATAATGTGGTGTCGGTGCTGTACAATGTGGTGTCGGTGCTGCACAATGTGGTGTTGGTGGGGTACAATGTGGGGTCGGTGCTGAACAATGTGATATTGGTGCTGAACAATGTTGTGTCGGTGCTGCACAATGTGGTGTCAGTGGAGCACAATGTGATGTTGGTGCTGCACAAAGTGGTGTCGGTGCGGCACATTGTGGGGTCGGTGCTGAACAATGTGGTGTTGGTGCTGAACAATGTTGTGTCGGTGCTGCACAATGTGGTGTCAGTGGAGCACAATGTGATGTTGGTGCTGCACAAAGTGGTGTCGGTGCGGCACATTGTGGTGTCGATGCTGAACAATGTAATGTCGGTGCTGCACAATGTGGTGTCGGTGCGACACAATGTGGTGTCGGTGCTGCACAATGTGGTGTCGGTGCTGAACAATGTGATGTTGGTGCTGCACAATGTGGTGTTGTTGCGGCACAATGTGATGTTGATGCTGCACAATGAGGTGTCAGTGCGGCACAATGTGGTGTCGGTGCTGCACAATGTGGTGTCAGTACTGCACAGTGTGGTGTCGGTGGTGCACAATGTGATGTCGGTGCTGCACAATGTGGTGTCGGTGCTGAACAATGTGATGTTGGTGCTTCACAATGTGGTGTCGGTGGTGCACAATGTGATGTCTGTGCTGTACAATGTGGTGTCGGTGTTGCACAATGTGGTGTCAGTGCTGTAAAATGTGGTGTCGGTGCTGCACAATGTGGTGTCGGTGGTGCACAATGTGATGTCGGTGCTGCACAATGTGGTGTCGGTGCTGAACAATGTGATGTTGGTGCTGCACAATGTTGTGTCGGTGGTGCACAATGTGATGTCTGTGCTGTACAATGTGGTGTCGGTGCTGCACAATGTGGTGTCGGTGCTGCACAATGTGGTGTCGGTGCTGAAGAATGTGATGTTGGTGCTGCACAAAGTGGTGTCAGTGCTGCACAATGTGGTGTCGGTGCTGTACAATGTGGTGTCGGTGCTGTACAATGTGGTGTCGGTGCTGTACAATGTGGTGTCGGTGCTGCACAATGTGGTGTCGGTGGGGTAGAATGTGGTGTCGGTGCTGTACAATGTGGTGTCGGTGCTGCACAATGTGATGTCGGTGCTGCACAATATCGTGTCGCTGCCTCACAATGTTGTGTAGGTCCTGTACAATGTGGTGTCAGTGCTGCACAATGTGGTGTCGGTGCTGAACAATGTGGTGTTAGTGCAGTACAATGAGGTGTCGGTGCTGCCAAATGTGGTGTCGGTGCTGCACAATGTGGTGTCGGTGCTGCACAATGTGGTGTCGGTGCTGCATATTGTGGTGTCGGTTCTGCACAATGTGGTGTCAGTGCTGTACAATGTGGTGTCGTTGCTGCACAATGTGGTGTCGGTGCTGCACAATGAGATGTCGGTGCTGCACAATGTGGTGTCAGTGCTGTACAATGTGGTGTCAGTGCTGCACAATGTGGTGTCAGTGCAGTATAATGTGGTGTCGGTGCTGTACAATGTGGTGTCGGTGCTGCACAATGTGGTGTCGGTGGGGTAGAATTTGGTGTCGCTGCTGTACAATGTGGTGTCGGTGCTGCACAATGTGATGTCGGTGCTGCCCAATGAGATGTCGGTGCTGCACAATGTGGTGTCAGTGATGTACAATGTGGTGTCAGTGATGCAGAATGTGACGTTGGTGCTGCACAATGTTGTGTCGGTGCTGAACAATGTTGTGTCGGTGCTGCACAATGTGGTATCGGTGCTGCACAATGTGATGTTGGTGCTGTACAATATGGTGTCGAGGCTGTACAATGTGGTGTCGGTGTTTAACAATGTGGTGTTGGTGCTGCACAATGTGGTGTCGGTGCTGAACAATGTGATGTTGGTGCTGAACAATGTTGCGTCGGTGCTGCACAATGTGGTGTCAGTGGAGCACAATGTGATGTTGGTGCTGCACAAAGTGGTGTCGGTGCGGCACATTGTGGTGTCGGTGCTGCACAATGTGGAGTCGGTGCGGCACAATGTGGTGTCGTTGCTGAACATTGTGATGTCGATGCTGCACAATGTGGTGTCTGTGCGGCACAATGTGGTGTCGATGCTGAACAATGTAATGTCGGTGCTGCACATTGTGGTGTCGGTGCGGCACAATGTGGTGTCGGTGCTGCACAATGTGGTGTCAGTACTGCACAGTGTGGTGTCGGTGGTGCACAATGTGATGTTGGTGCTGCACAATGTGGTGTCGATGGTGCACAATGTGGTGTCGGTGCTGTACAATGTGGTGTCGGTGCGGCACAATGTGGTGTCGGTGCTGCACAATGTGGTGTCGGTGCTGAACAATGTGATGTTGGTGCTGCACAATGTGGTGTTGTTGCGGCACAATGTGATGTTGATTCTGCACAATGAGGTGTCGGTGCTGCACAATGTGTTGTCGGTGCTGCACAATATGGTATCGGTGCTGCACGATGTGATGTTGGGTCTGCACAATGTGGTGTCAGTGGAGCACAATGTGATGTTGGTGCTGTACAATATGGTGTCGAGGCTGTACAATGTGGTGTCGGTGTTTAACAAAGTGGTGTTGGTGCTGCACAATGTGGTGTCGGTGCTGCACAATGTGGTGTCGGTGCTGCAGAATGTGATGTTGTTGCTGTAGAATGTGGTGTCGGTGCTGAACAATGTTGTGTCGGTGCTGAACAATGTTGTGTCGGTGCTGCACAATGTGGTGTCGATGGTGCACAATGTGGTGTCGGTGCTGTACAATGTGGTGTCTGTGCTGCAAAATGTGGTGTCGGTGCTGCACAATGTGGTGTCAGTACTGCACAATGTGGTGTCGGTGCTGCACAATGTGATGTCGTTGCTGTACAATGTAGTGTCGGTGCTGCACAATGTGGTGTTGGAGGGGTACAATGTATTGTCGCTGCTGTACAATGTGGTGTCGGTGCTGCACAATGTGGTGTCAGTGCTGTAAAATGTGGTGTCGGTGCTGCACAATGTGGTGTCGGTGCTGCACAACGTGATGTCGGTGCTGCACAATGTGGTGTCAGTGCTGTACTATGTGGTGTCGGTGCTGCACAATGTGGTGTCAGTGCTGTACAATGTGGCATCGGTGCTGCACAATGTGGTGTCAGTGCTGTACAATGTGGTGTCGGTGCTGCACAATTTGGTGTCGGTGCTGGACAATGTGATGTTGGTGCTGAACAATGTGATGTTGGTGCTGCACAATGTGATGTCGGTGCTGCACAATGTGGTGTCGGTGCTGCACAATGTGGTGTCGGTGCGGCACAATGTGATGTCGGTGCTGCAAAAGGTGGTGTCGGTGCGGAACAATGTGATGTTGGTGCTGCACAATGAGGTGTCGGTGCTGCAAAATGTGGTGTCGGTGCTGCACAATGTGGTGTCGGTGCTGCACAATGTGGTGTCGGTGCTGCACAATGTGGTGTCGTTGCTGTACAATGTGGTGTCGGTGCTGCACAATGTGGTGTCGGTGCTGTACAATGTGGTGTCGGTGCTGCACAATGTGGTGTCGGTGGGGTAGAATGTGGTGTCGCTGCTGTACAATGTGGTGTCGGTGCTGCACAATATGGTGTTGGTGCGGTAGAATGTGGTGTCGCTGCTGTAGAATGTGGTGTCGGTGGTGCACAATGCGATGTCGGTGCTGCCCAATGAGATGTCGGTGCTGCACAATGTGGTGTCAGTGATATACAATGTGGTGTCAGTGCTGCAGAATGTGACGTTGGTGCTGCACAATGTTGTGTCGGTGCTGAACAATGTTGTGTCGGTGCTGCACAATGTGGTATCGGTGCTGCACAATGTGATGTTGGTGCTGTACAATATGGTGTCGAGGCTGTACAATGTGGTGTCGGTGTTTAACAATGTGGTGTTGGTGCTGCACAATGTGGGGTCGGTACTGAACAATGTGATGTTGGTGCTGAACAATGTTGTGTCGGTGCTGCACAATGTGGTGTCAGTGGAGCACAATGTGATGTTGGTGCTGCACAAAGTGGTGTCGGTGCGGCACATTGTGGTGTCGGTGCTGCACAATGTGGAGTCGGTGCGGCACAATGTGGTGTCGTTGCTGAACATTGTGATGTCGATGCTGCACAATGTGGTGTCTGTGCGGCAGAATGTGGTGTCGATGCTGAACAATGTAATGTCGGTGCTGCACAATGTGGTGTCGTTGCTGCACAATGTGGTGTCGGTGCTGAAGAATGTGATGTTGGTGCTGCACAAAGTGGTGTCAGTGCTGTACAATGTGGTGTCGGTGCTGCACAATGTGGTGTCAGTGCTGTAAAATGTGGTGTCGGTGCTGCACAATGTGCTGTCGGTGCTGCACAACGTGATGTCGGTGCTGCACAATGTGGTGTCAGTGCTGTACAATGTGGTGTCGGTGCAGCACAATGTGATGTAGGTGCTGCAAAATGTGGTGTCGGTGCGGAACAATGTGATGTAGGTGCTGCACAATGAGGTGTCGGTGCTGCAAAATGTGGTTTCGGTGCTGCACAATGTGGTGTCGGTGCTGCACAATGTGGTGTCGGTGCTGCACAATGTGGTGTCGGTGCTGCCCAATGTGGTGTCAGTGCTGCCCAATGTGGTGTCGGTGCTGCACAATGTGATGTCGGTGCTGCACAATGTGGTGTCAGTGCTGTACAAAGTGGTGTCGGTGCTGCACAATGTGGTGTCAGTGCGTTACAATGTGCTGTCAGTGCTGTACAATGTGTTGTTGGTGCTGCACAATGTGATGTCGGTGCTGCACAATGTCGTGCCGCTGCCTCACAATGTGGTGTCAGGCCTGTACAATGTGGTGTCGGTGCTGCACAATGCGTTGTCGGTGCTGCACAATATGGTATCGGTGCTGCACAATGTGATGTTGGGTCTGCACAATGTGGTGTCAGTGGAGCACAATGTGATGTTGGTGCTGTACAATATGGTGTCGAGGCTGTACAATGTGGTGTCAGGCCTGTACAATGTGGTGTCGGTGCTGCACAATGTGGTGTCGGTGCTGCAGAATGTGATGTTGTTGCTGTAGAATGTGGTGTCGGTGCTGAACAATGTTGTGTCGGTGCAGAACAATGTTGTGTCGGTGCTGCACAATGTGGTGTCAGTGCGGCACATTGTGGTGTCGGTGCTGCACAATGTGGTGTCAGTGCTGTAAAATGTGGTGTCGGTGCTGCACAATGTGGTGTCGGTGCTGCACAACGTGATGTCGGTACTGCACAATGTGGTGTCAGTGCTGTACAATGTGTGTCGGTGCTGCACAATGTGGTGTCAGTGCTGTACAATGTGGTGTCGGTGATGCACAATGTGGTGTCAGTGCTGTACAATGTGATGTCGGTGTTGAACAATGTGATATTGGTGCTGCACAATGTGATGTTGGTGCTGCACAATGTGGTGTCGGTGCTGCACAATGTGCTGTCGGTGCGGCACAATGTGATGTCGGTGCTGCAAAATGTAGTGTCGGTGCAGAACAATGTGATGTTGGTGCTGCACAATGAGGTGTCGGTGCTGCAAAATGTGGTGTCGGTGCTGCACAATGTGGTGTCGGTGCTGCACAATGTGGTGTCGGTGCTGCACAATGTGGTGTCAGTGCTGTACAATGTGGTGTCGGTGCTGCACAATGTGGTGTCGGTGCTGCACAATGTGATGTCGGTGCTGCACAATGTGGTGTCGGTGCTGTACAATGTGGTGTCGGTGCTGAACAATGTGGTGTCAGTGCAGTACAATGTGGTGTCGGTGCTGTACAATGTGGTGTCGGTGCTGCACAATGTGGTGTCGGTGGGGTAGAATGTGGTGTCGGTGCTGTACAATGTGGTGTCGGTGCTGCACAATGTGATGTCGGTGCTGCACAATATCGTGTCGCTGCCTCACAATGTTGTGTCAGTCCTGTACAATGTGGTGTCGGTGCTGCACAATGTGGTGTCGGTGCTGAACAATGTGGTGTCGGTGCTGCACAATGTGGTGTCGGTGCTGCACAATGTGGTGTCGGTTCTGCACAATGTGGTGTCAGTGCTGTACAATGTGGTGTCGTTGCTGCACAATGTGGTGTCGGTGCTGCACAATGAGATGTCGGTGCTGCACAATGTGGTGTCAGTGCTGTACAATGTGGTGTCAGTGCTGCACAATGTGGTGTTAGTGCAGTATAATGTGGTGTCGGTGCTGTACAATGTGGTGTCGGTGCTGCACAATGTGGTATCGGTGCTGCACAATGTGGTGTTGGTGCTGCACAATGTGGTGTCGGTGGGGTAGAATGTGGTGTCGCTGCTGTACAATATGGTGTCGGTGCTGCACAATATGGTGTTGGTGGGGTAGAATGTAGTGTCGCTGCTGTACAATGTGGTGTCGGTGCTGCACAATGTGATGTCGGTGCTGCCCAATGAGATGTCGGTGCTGCACAATGTGGTGTCAGTGATGTACAATGTGGTGTCAGTGATGCAGAATGTGACGTTGGTGCTGCACAATGTTGTGTCGGTGCTGAACAATGTTGTGTCGGTGCTGCACAATGTGGTATCGGTGCTGCACAATGTGGTGTTGGTGCTGCACAATGTGGTGTCGGTGCTGAACAATGTGATGTTGGTGCTGAACAAAGTTGCGTCGGTGCTGCACAATGTGGTGTCAGTGGAGCACAATGTGATGTTGGTGCTGCACAAAGTGGTGTCGGTGCGGCACATTGTGGTGTCGGTGCTGCACAATGTGGTGTCGTTGCTGAACATTGTGATGTCGATGCTGCACAATGTGGTGTCTGGGCGGCACAATGTGGTGTCGATGCTGAACAACGTAATGTCGGTGCTGCACAATGTGGTGTCGGTGCGGCACAATGTGGTGTCGGTGCTGCACAATGTGGTGTCAGTACTGCACAGTGTGGTGTCGGTGGTGTACAATGTGATGTTGGTGCTGCACAATGTGGTGTCGATGGTGCACAATGTGGTGTCGGTGCTGTACAATGTGATGTTGGTGCTGCACAATGTGGTGTTGTTGCGGCACAATGTGATGTTGATGCTGCACAATGAGGTGTCGGTGCGGCACAATGTGGTGTTGTTGCGGCACAATGTGATGTTGATGCTGCACAATGTGATGTCTGAGCTGTACAATGTGGTGTCGTTGCTGCACAATGTGGTATCGGTGCTGCACAATGTGGTGTCGGTGCTGAAGAATGTGATGTTGGTGCTGCACAAAGTGGTGTCAGTGCTGTACAATGTGGTGTCGGTGCTGCACAATGTGGTGTCAGTGCTGTAAAATGTGGTGTCGGTGCTGCACAATGTGCTGTCGGTGCTGCACAATGTGCTGTGGGTTCTGCACAACGTGATGTCGGTGCTGCACAATGTGGTGTCAGTGCTGTACAATGTGGTGTCGGTGCAGCACAATGTGATGTAGGTGCTGCAAAATGTGGTGTCGGTGCGGAACAATGTGATGTTGGTGCTGCACAGTGAGGTGTCGGTGCTGCAAAATGTGGTGTCGGTGCTGCACAATGTGATGTTGGTGCTGTACAATATGGTGTCGAGGCTGTACAATGTGGTGTCGATGTTTTACAATGTGTTGTTGGTGCTGCACAATGTGGGGTCGGTACTGAACAATGTGATGTTGGTGCTGAACAATGTTGTGTCGGTGCTGCACAATGTGGTGTCAGTGGAGCACAATGTGATGTTGGTGCTGCACAAAGTGGTGTCGGTGCGGCACATTGTGGTGTCGGTGCTGCACAATGTGGAGTCGGTGCGGCACAATGTGGTGTCGTTGCTGAACATTGTGATGTCGATGCTGCACAATGTGGTGTCTGTGCGGCACAATGTGGTGTCGATGCTGAACAATGTAATGTCGGTGCTGCACAATGTGGTGTCGGTGCTGCACAATGTGGTGTCGGTGCTGAAGAATGTGATGTTGGTGCTGCACAAAGTGGTGTCAGTGCTGTACAATGTGGTGTCGGTGCTGCACAATGTGCTGTCGGTGCTGCACAACGTGATGTCGGTGCTGCACAATGTGGTGTCAGTGCTGTACAATGTGGTGTCGGTGCAGCACAATGTGATGTAGGTGCTGCAAAATGTGGTGTCGGTGCGGAACAATGTGATGTAGGTGCTGCACAATGAGGTGTCGGTGCTGCAAAATGTGGTTTCGGTGCTGCACAATGTGGTGTCGGTGCTGCACAATGTGGTGTCGGTGCTGCACAATGTGGTGTCGGTGCTGCCCAATGTGGTGTCAGTGCTGCCCAATGTGGTGTCGGTGCTGCACAATGTGATGTCGGTGCTGCACAATGTGGTGTCAGTGCTGTACAAAGTGGTGTCGGTGCTGCACAATGTGGTGTCAGTGCAGTACAATGTGCTGTCAGTGCTGTACAATGTGTTGTTGGTGCTGCACAATGTGATGTCGGTGCTGCACAATGTCGTGCCGCTGCCTCACAATGTGGTGTCAGGCCTGTACAATGTGGTGTCGGTGCTGCACAATGCGTTGTCGGTGCTGCACAATATGGTATCGGTGCTGCACAATGTGATGTTGGGTCTGCACAATGTGGTGTCAGTGGAGCACAATGTGATGTTGGTGCTGTACAATATGGTGTCGAGGCTGTACAATGTGGTGTCAGGCCTGTACAATGTGGTGTCGGTGCTGCACAATGTGGTGTCGGTGCTGCAGAATGTGATGTTGTTGCTGTAGAATGTGGTGTCGGTGCTGAACAATGTTGTGTCGGTGCAGAACAATGTTGTGTCGGTGCTGCACAATGTGGTGTCAGTGCGGCACATTGTGGTGTCGGTGCTGCACAATGTGGTGTCAGTGCTGTAAAATGTGGTGTCGGTGCTGCACAATGTGGTGTCGGTGCTGCACAACGTGATGTCGGTACTGCACAATGTGGTGTCAGTGCTGTACAATGTGTGTCGGTGCTGCACAATGTGGTGTCAGTGCTGTACAATGTGGTGTCGGTGATGCACAATGTGGTGTCAGTGCTGTACAATGTGATGTCGGTGTTGAACAATGTGATGTTGGTGCTGCACAATGTGATGTTGGTGCTGCACAATGTGGTGTCGGTGCTGCACAATGTGCTGTCGGTGCGGCACAATGTGATGTCGGTGCTGCAAAATGTAGTGTCGGTGCAGAACAATGTGATGTTGGTGCTGCACAATGAGGTGTCGGTGCTGCAAAATGTGGTGTCGGTGCTGCACAATGTGGTGTCGGTGCTGCACAATGTGGTGTCGGTGCTGCACAATGTGGTGTCAGTGCTGTACAATGTGGTGTCGGTGCTGCACAATGTGGTGTCGGTGCTGCACAATGTGATGTCGGTGCTGCACAATGTGGTGTCGGTGCTGTACAATGTGGTGTCGGTGCTGAACAATGTGGTGTCAGTGCAGTACAATGTGGTGTCGGTGCTGTACAATGTGGTGTCGGTGCTGCACAATGTGGTGTCGGTGGGGTAGAATGTGGTGTCGGTGCTGTACAATGTGGTGTCGGTGCTGCACAATGTGATGTCGGTGCTGCACAATATCGTGTCGCTGCCTCACAATGTTGTGTCAGTCCTGTACAATGTGGTGTCGGTGCTGCACAATGTGGTGTCGGTGCTGAACAATGTGGTGTCGGTGCTGCACAATGTGGTGTCGGTGCTGCACAATGTGGTGTCGGTTCTGCACAATGTGGTGTCGGTGCTGTACAATGTGGTGTCGTTGCTGCACAATGTGGTGTCGGTGCTGCACAATGAGATGTCGGTGCTGCACAATGTGGTGTCAGTGCTGTACAATGTGGTGTCAGTGCTGCACAATGTGGTGTTAGTGCAGTATAATGTGGTGTCGGTGCTGTACAATGTGGTGTCGGTGCTGCACAATGTGGTATCGGTGCTGCACAATGTGGTGTTGGTGCTGCACAATGTGGTGTCGGTGGGGTAGAATGTGGTGTCGCTGCTGTACAATATGGTGTCGGTGCTGCACAATATGGTGTTGGTGGGGTAGAATGTGGTGTCGCTGCTGTACAATGTGGTGTCGGTGCTGCACAATGTGATGTCGGTGCTGCCCAATGAGATGTCGGTGCTGCACAATGTGGTGTCAGTGATGTACAATGTGGTGTCAGTGATGCAGAATGTGACGTTGGTGCTGCACAATGTTGTGTCGGTGCTGAACAATGTTGTGTCGGTGCTGCACAATGTGGTATCGGTGCTGCACAATGTGGTGTTGGTGCTGCACAATGTGGTGTCGGTGCTGAACAATGTGATGTTGGTGCTGAACAAAGTTGCGTCGGTGCTGCACAATGTGGTGTCAGTGGAGCACAATGTGATGTTGGTGCTGCACAAAGTGGTGTCGGTGCGGCACATTGTGGTGTCGGTGCTGCACAATGTGGTGTCGTTGCTGAACATTGTGATGTCGATGCTGCACAATGTGGTGTCTGGGCGGCACAATGTGGTGTCGATGCTGAACAACGTAATGTCGGTGCTGCACAATGTGGTGTCGGTGCGGCACAATGTGGTGTCGGTGCTGCACAATGTGGTGTCAGTACTGCACAGTGTGGTGTCGGTGGTGTACAATGTGATGTTGGTGCTGCACAATGTGGTGTCGATGGTGCACAATGTGGTGTCGGTGCTGTACAATGTGATGTTGGTGCTGCACAATGTGGTGTTGTTGCGGCACAATGTGATGTTGATGCTGCACAATGAGGTGTCGGTGCGGCACAATGTGGTGTTGTTGCGGCACAATGTGATGTTGATGCTGCACAATGTGATGTCTGTGCTGTACAATGTGGTGTCGTTGCTGCACAATGTGGTATCGGTGCTGCACAATGTGGTGTCGGTGCTGAAGAATGTGATGTTGGTGCTGCACAAAGTGGTGTCAGTGCTGTACAATGTGGTGTCGGTGCTGCACAATGTGGTGTCAGTGCTGTAAAATGTGGTGTCGGTGCTGCACAATGTGCTGTCGGTGCTGCACAATGTGCTGTCGGTGCTGCACAACGTGATGTCGGTGCTGCACAATGTGGTGTCAGTGCTGTACAATGTGGTGTCGGTGCAGCACAATGTGATGTAGGTGCTGCAAAATGTGGTGTCGGTGCGGAACAATGTGATGTTGGTGCTGCACAGTGAGGTGTCGGTGCTGCAAAATGTGGTGTCGGTGCTGCACAATGTGGTGTCGGTGCTGCACAATGTGGTGTCGGTGCTGCCCAATGTGGTGTCAGTGCTGTACAATGTGGTGTCGGTGCTGCACAATGTGGTGTCAGTGCTGTACAAAGTGGTGTCGGTGCTGCACAATGTGTTGTCAGTGCAGTACAATGTGCTGTCAGTGCTGTACAATGTGTTGTTGGTGCTGCACAATGTGATGTCGGTGCTGCACAATGTCGTGTCGCTGCCTCACAATGTGGTGTCAGGCCTGTACAATGTGGTGTCGGTGCTGCACAATGTGTTGTCGGTGCTGCACAATATGGTATCGGTGCTGCACAATGTGATGTTGGGTCTGCACAATGTGGTGTCAGTGGAGCACAATGTGATGTTGGTGCTGTACAATATGGTGTCGAGGCTGTACAATGTGGTGTCAGGCCTGTACAATGTGGTGTCGGTGCTGCACAATGTGTTGTCGGTGCTGCACAATATGGTATCGGTGCTGCACAATGTGATGTTGGGTCTGCACAATGTGGTGTCAGTGGAGCACAATGTGATGTTGGTGCTGTAAAATATGGTGTCGAGGCTGTACAATGTGGTGTCGGTGTTTAACAAAGTGGTGTTTGTGCTGCACAATGTGGTGTCGGTGCTGCACAATGTGGTGTCGGTGCTGCAGAATGTGATGTTGTTGCTGTATAATGTGGTGTCGGTGCCGAACAATGTTGTGTCGGTGCTGAACAATGTTGTGTCGGTGCTGCACAATGTGGTGTCAGTGCGGCACATTGTGGTGTCGGTGCTGCACAATGTGGTGTCAGTGCTGTAAAATGTGGTGTCGGTGCTGCACAATGTGGTGTCGGTGCTGCACAACGTGATGTCGGTACTGCACAATGTGGTGTCAGTGCTGTACAATGTGGTGTCGGTGCTGCACAATGTGGTGTCGGTACTGCACAATGTGGTGTCAGTGCTGTACAATGTGGTGTCGGTGCTGCACAATGTGATGTCGGTGTTGAACAATGTGATGTTGGTGCTGCACAATGTGATGTTGGTGCTGCACAATGTGGTGTCGGTGCGGATCAATGTGATGTTGGTGCTGCACAATGAGGTGTCGGTGCTGCAAAATGTGATGTCGGTGCTGCACAATGTGGTGTCGGTGCTGCACAATGTGGTGTCGGTGCTGCCCAATGTGGTGTCAGTGCTGCCCAATGTGGTGTCGGTGCTGCACAATGTGATGTCGGTGCTGCACAATGTGGTGTCAGTGCTGTACAAAGTGGTGTCGGTGCTGCACAATGTGGTGTCAGTGCAGTACAATGTGCTGTCAGTGCTGTACAATGTGTTGTTGGTGCTGCACAATGTGATGTCGGTGCTGCACAATGTCGTGTCGCTGCCTCACAATGTGGTGTCAGGCCTGTACAATGTGGTGTCGGTGCTGCACAATGTGTTGTCGGTGCTGCACAATATGGTATCGGTGCTGCACAATGTGATGTTGGGTCTGCACAATGTGGTGTCAGTGGAGCACAATGTGATGTTGGTGCTGTACAATATGGTGTCGAGGCTGTACAATGTGGTGTCAGGCCTGTACAATGTGGTGTCGGTGCTGCACAATGTGTTGTCGGTGCTGCACAATATTGTATCGGTGCTGCACAATGTGATGTTGGGTCTGCACAATGTGGTGTCAGTGGAGCACAATGTGATGTTGGTGCTGTACAATATGGTGTCGAGGCTGTACAATGTGGTGTCGGTGTTTAACAAAGTGGTGTTGGTGCTGCACAATGTGGTGTCGGTGCTGCACAATGTGGTGTCGGTGCTGCAGAATGTGATGTTGTTGCTGTAGAATGTGGTGTCGGTGCCGAACAATGTTGTGTCGGTGCTGAACAATGTTGTGTCGGTGCTGCACAATGTGGTGTCAGTGCGGCACATTGTGGTGTCGGTGCTGCACAATGTGGTGTCAGTGCTGTAAAATGTGGTGTCGGTGCTGCACAATGTGGTGTCGGTGCTGCACAACGTGATGTCGGTACTGCACAATGTGGTGTCAGTGCTGTACAATGTGGTGTCGGTGCTGCACAATGTGGTGTCAGTGCTGTACAATGTGGTGTCGGTGATGCACAATGTGGTGTCAGTGCTGTACAATGTGATGTCGGTGTTGAACAATGTGATGTTGGTGCTGCACAATGTGATGTTGGTGCTGCACAATGTGGTGTCGGTGCTGCACAATGTGCTGTCGGTGCGGCACAATGTGATGTCGGTGCTGCAAAATGTAGTGTCGGTGCAGAACAATGTGATGTTGGTGCTGCACAATGAGGTGTCGGTGCTGCAAAATGTGGTGTCGGTGCTGCACAATGTGGTGTCGGTGCTGCACAATGTGGTGTCGGTGCTGCACAATGTGGTGTCAGTGCTGTACAATGTGGTGTCGGTGCTGCACAATGTGGTGTCGGTGCTGCACAATGTGATGTCGGTGCTGCACAATGTGGTGTCGGTGCTGTACAATGTGGTGTCGGTGCTGAACAAAGTGGTGTCAGTGCAGTACAATGTGGTGTCGGTGCTGTACAATGTGGTGTCAGTGCTGCACAATGTGATGTCGGTGCTGCACAATATCGTGTCGCTGCCTCACAATGTTGTGTCAGTCCTGTACAATGTGGTGTCGGTGCTGCACAATGTGGTGTCGGTGCTGAACAATGTGGTGTCAGTGCAGTACAATGAGGTGTCGGTGCTGAAAAATGTGGTGTCGGTGCTGCACAATGTGGTGTCGGTGCTGCACAATGTGGTGTCGGTTCTGCACAATGTGGTGTCAGTGCTGTACAATGTGGTGTCGTTGCTGCACAATGTGGTGTCGGTGCTGCACAATGTGATGTCGGTGCTGCACAATATCGTGTCGCTGCCTCACAATGTTGTGTCAGTCCTGTACAATGTGGTGTCGGTGCTGCACAATGTGGTGTCAGTGCGGCACATTGTGGTGTCGGTGCTGCACAATGTGGTGTCAGTGCTGTAAAATGTGGTGTCGGTGCTGCACAATGTGGTGTCGGTGCTGCACAACGTGATGTCGGTACTGCACAATGTGGTGTCAGTGCTGTACAATGTGGTGTCGGTGCTGCACAATGTGGTGTCGGTACTGCACAATGTGGTGTCAGTGCTGTACAATGTGGTGTCGGTGCTGCACAATGTGATGTCGGTGTTGAACAATGTGATGTTGGTGCTGCACAATGTGATGTTGGTGCTGCACAATGTGGTGTCGGTGCGGATCAATGTGATGTTGGTGCTGCACAATGAGGTGTCGGTGCTGCAAAATGTGGTGTCGGTGCTGCACAATGTGGTGTCGGTGCTGCACAATGTGGTGTCGGTGGGGTAGAATGTGGTGTCGCTGCTGTACAATATGGTGTCGGTGCTGCACAATATGGTGTTGGTGGGGTAGAATGTGGTGTCGCTGCTGTACAATGTGGTGTCGGTGCTGCACAATGTGATGTCGGTGCTGCCCAATGAGATGTCGGTGCTGCACAATGTGGTGTCAGTGATGTACAATGTGGTGTCAGTGATGCAGAATGTGACGTTGGTGCTGCACAATGTTGTGTCGGTGCTGAACAATGTTGTGTCGGTGCTGCACAATGTGGTATCGGTGCTGCACAATGTGGTGTTGGTGCTGCACAATGTGGTGTCGGTGCTGAACAATGTGATGTTGGTGCTGAACAAAGTTGCGTCGGTGCTGCACAATGTGGTGTCAGTGGAGCACAATGTGATGTTGGTGCTGCACAAAGTGGTGTCGGTGCGGCACATTGTGGTGTCGGTGCTGCACAATGTGGTGTTGTTGCTGAACATTGTGATGTCGATGCTGCACAATGTGGTGTCTGGGCGGCACAATGTGGTGTCGATGCTGAACAACGTAATGTCGGTGCTGCACAATGTGGTGTCGGTGCGGCACAATGTGGTGTCGGTGCTGCACAATGTGGTGTCAGTACTGCACAGTGTGGTGTCGGTGGTGTACAATGTGATGTTGGTGCTGCACAATGTGGTGTCGATGGTGCACAATGTGGTGTCGGTGCTGTACAATGTGATGTTGGTGCTGCACAATGTGGTGTTGTTGCGGCACAATGTGATGTTGATGCTGCACAATGAGGTGTCGGTGCGGCACAATGTGGTGTTGTTGCGGCACAATGTGATGTTGATGCTGCACAATGTGATGTCGGTGCTGCACAATGTGGTGTCAGTGCTGTACAAAGTGGTGTCGGTGCTGCACAATGTGGTGTCAGTGCAGTACAATGTGCTGTCAGTGCTGTACAATGTGTTGTTGGTGCTGCACAATGTGATGTCGGTGCTGCACAATGTCGTGTCGCTGCCTCACAATGTGGTGTCAGGCCTGTACAATGTGGTGTCGGTGCTGCACAATGTGTTGTCGGTGCTGCACAATATGGTATCGGTGCTGCACAATGTGATGTTGGGTCTGCACAATGTGGTGTCAGTGGAGCACAATGTGATGTTGGTGCTGTACAATATGGTGTCGAGGCTGTACAATGTGGTGTCAGGCCTGTACAATGTGGTGTCGGTGCTGCACAATGTGTTGTCGGTGCTGCACAATATTGTATCGGTGCTGCACAATGTGATGTTGGGTCTGCACAATGTGGTGTCAGTGGAGCACAATGTGATGTTGGTGCTGTACAATATGGTGTCGAGGCTGTACAATGTGGTGTCGGTGTTTAACAAAGTGGTGTTGGTGCTGCACAATGTGGTGTCGGTGCTGCACAATGTGGTGTCGGTGCTGCAGAATGTGATGTTGTTGCTGTAGAATGTGGTGTCGGTGCCGAACAATGTTGTGTCGGTGCTGAACAATGTTGTGTCGGTGCTGCACAATGTGGTGTCAGTGCGGCACATTGTGGTGTCGGTGCTGCACAATGTGGTGTCAGTGCTGTAAAATGTGGTGTCGGTGCTGCACAATGTGGTGTCGGTGCTGCACAACGTGATGTCGGTACTGCACAATGTGGTGTCAGTGCTGTACAATGTGGTGTCGGTGCTGCACAATGTGGTGTCAGTGCTGTACAATGTGGTGTCGGTGATGCACAATGTGGTGTCAGTGCTGTACAATGTGATGTCGGTGTTGAACAATGTGATGTTGGTGCTGCACAATGTGATGTTGGTGCTGCACAATGTGGTGTCGGTGCTGCACAATGTGCTGTCGGTGCGGCACAATGTGATGTCGGTGCTGCAAAATGTAGTGTCGGTGCAGAACAATGTGATGTTGGTGCTGCACAATGAGGTGTCGGTGCTGCAAAATGTGGTGTCGGTGCTGCACAATGTGGTGTCGGTGCTGCACAATGTGGTGTCGGTGCTGCACAATGTGGTGTCAGTGCTGTACAATGTGGTGTCGGTGCTGCACAATGTGGTGTCGGTGCTGCACAATGTGATGTCGGTGCTGCACAATGTGGTGTCGGTGCTGTACAATGTGGTGTCGGTGCTGAACAAAGTGGTGTCAGTGCAGTACAATGTGGTGTCGGTGCTGTACAATGTGGTGTCAGTGCTGCACAATGTGATGTCGGTGCTGCACAATATCGTGTCGCTGCCTCACAATGTTGTGTCAGTCCTGTACAATGTGGTGTCGGTGCTGCACAATGTGGTGTCGGTGCTGAACAATGTGGTGTCAGTGCAGTACAATGAGGTGTCGGTGCTGAAAAATGTGGTGTCGGTGCTGCACAATGTGGTGTCGGTGCTGCACAATGTGGTGTCGGTTCTGCACAATGTGGTGTCAGTGCTGTACAATGTGGTGTCGTTGCTGCACAATGTGGTGTCGGTGCTGCACAATGTGATGTCGGTGCTGCACAATATCGTGTCGCTGCCTCACAATGTTGTGTCAGTCCTGTACAATGTGGTGTCGGTGCTGCACAATGTGGTGTCAGTGCGGCACATTGTGGTGTCGGTGCTGCACAATGTGGTGTCAGTGCTGTAAAATGTGGTGTCGGTGCTGCACAATGTGGTGTCGGTGCTGCACAACGTGATGTCGGTACTGCACAATGTGGTGTCAGTGCTGTACAATGTGGTGTCGGTGCTGCACAATGTGGTGTCGGTACTGCACAATGTGGTGTCAGTGCTGTACAATGTGGTGTCGGTGCTGCACAATGTGATGTCGGTGTTGAACAATGTGATGTTGGTGCTGCACAATGTGATGTTGGTGCTGCACAATGTGGTGTCGGTGCGGATCAATGTGATGTTGGTGCTGCACAATGAGGTGTCGGTGCTGCAAAATGTGGTGTCGGTGCTGCACAATGTGGTGTCGGTGCTGCACAATGTGGTGTCGGTGGGGTAGAATGTGGTGTCGCTGCTGTACAATATGGTGTCGGTGCTGCACAATATGGTGTTGGTGGGGTAGAATGTGGTGTCGCTGCTGTACAATGTGGTGTCGGTGCTGCACAATGTGATGTCGGTGCTGCCCAATGAGATGTCGGTGCTGCACAATGTGGTGTCAGTGATGTACAATGTGGTGTCAGTGATGCAGAATGTGACGTTGGTGCTGCACAATGTTGTGTCGGTGCTGAACAATGTTGTGTCGGTGCTGCACAATGTGGTATCGGTGCTGCACAATGTGGTGTTGGTGCTGCACAATGTGGTGTCGGTGCTGAACAATGTGATGTTGGTGCTGAACAAAGTTGCGTCGGTGCTGCACAATGTGGTGTCAGTGGAGCACAATGTGATGTTGGTGCTGCACAAAGTGGTGTCGGTGCGGCACATTGTGGTGTCGGTGCTGCACAATGTGGTGTTGTTGCTGAACATTGTGATGTCGATGCTGCACAATGTGGTGTCTGGGCGGCACAATGTGGTGTCGATGCTGAACAACGTAATGTCGGTGCTGCACAATGTGGTGTCGGTGCGGCACAATGTGGTGTCGGTGCTGCACAATGTGGTGTCAGTACTGCACAGTGTGGTGTCGGTGGTGTACAATGTGATGTTGGTGCTGCACAATGTGGTGTCGATGGTGCACAATGTGGTGTCGGTGCTGTACAATGTGATGTTGGTGCTGCACAATGTGGTGTTGTTGCGGCACAATGTGATGTTGATGCTGCACAATGAGGTGTCGGTGCGGCACAATGTGGTGTTGTTGCGGCACAATGTGATGTTGATGCTGCACAATGTGATGTCTGTGCTGTACAATGTGGTGTCGTTGCTGCACAATGTGGTATCGGTGCTGCACAATGTGGTGTCGGTGCTGAAGAATGTGATGTTGGTGCTGCACAAAGTGGTGTCAGTGCTGTACAATGTGGTGTCGGTGCTGCACAATGTTTTGTCAGTGCTGTAAAATGTGGTGTCGGTGCTGCACAATGTGCTGTCGGTGCTGCACAATGTGCTGTCGGTGCTGCACAACGTGATGTCGGTGCTGCACAATGTGGTGTCAGTGCTGTACAATGTGGTGTCGGTGCAGCACAATGTGATGTAGGTGCTGCAAAATGTGGTGTCGGTGCGGAACAATGTGATGTTGGTGCTGCACAGTGAGGTGTCGGTGCTGCAAAATGTGGTGTCGGTGCTGCACAATGTGGTGTCGGTGCTGCACAATGTGGTGTCGGTGCTGCCCAATGTGGTGTCAGTGCTGTACAATGTGGTGTCGGTGCTGCACAATGTGGTGTCAGTGCTGTACAAAGTGGTGTCGGTGCTGCACAATGTGTTGTCAGTGCAGTACAATGTGCTGTCAGTGCTGTACAATGTGTTGTTGGTGCTGCACAATGTGATGTCGGTGCTGCACAATGTCGTGTCGCTGCCTCACAATGTGGTGTCAGGCCTGTACAATGTGGTGTCGGTGCTGCACAATGTGTTGTCGGTGCTGCACAATATGGTATCGGTGCTGCACAATGTGATGTTGGGTCTGCACAATGTGGTGTCAGTGGAGCACAATGTGATGTTGGTGCTGTACAATATGGTGTCGAGGCTGTACAATGTGGTGTCAGGCCTGTACAATGTGGTGTCGGTGCTGCACAATGTGTTGTCGGTGCTGCACAATATGGTATCGGTGCTGCACAATGTGATGTTGGGTCTGCACAATGTGGTGTCAGTGGAGCACAATGTGATGTTGGTGCTGTACAATATGGTGTCGAGGCTGTACAATGTGGTGTCGGTGTTTAACAAAGTGGTGTTTGTGCTGCACAATGTGGTGTCGGTGCTGCACAATGTGGTGTCGGTGCTGCAGAATGTGATGTTGTTGCTGTATAATGTGGTGTCGGTGCCGAACAATGTTGTGTCGGTGCTGAACAATGTTGTGTCGGTGCTGAACAATGTGGTGTCAGTGCGGCACATTGTGGTGTCGGTGCTGCACAATGTGGTGTCAGTGCTGTAAAATGTGGTGTCGGTGCTGCACAATGTGGTGTCGGTGCTGCACAACGTGATGTCGGTACTGCACAATGTGGTGTCAGTGCTGTACAATGTGGTGTCGGTGCTGCACAATGTGGTGTCGGTACTGCACAATGTGGTGTCAGTGCTGTACAATGTGGTGTCGGTGCTGCACAATGTGATGTCGGTGTTGAACAATGTGATGTTGGTGCTGCACAATGTGATGTTGGTGCTGCACAATGTGGTGTCGGTGCGGATCAATGTGATGTTGGTGCTGCACAATGAGGTGTCGGTGCTGCAAAATGTGGTGTCGGTGCTGCACAATGTGGTGTCGGTGCTGCACAATGTGGTGTCGGTGCTGCCCAATGTGGTGTCAGTGCTGCCCAATGTGGTGTCGGTGCTGCACAATGTGATGTCGGTGCTGCACAATGTGGTGTCAGTGCTGTACAAAGTGGTGTCGGTGCTGCACAATGTGGTGTCAGTGCAGTACAATGTGCTGTCAGTGCTGTACAATGTGTTGTTGGTGCTGCACAATGTGATGTCGGTGCTGCACAATGTCGTGTCGCTGCCTCACAATGTGGTGTCAGGCCTGTACAATGTGGTGTCGGTGCTGCACAATGTGTTGTCGGTGCTGCACAATATGGTATCGGTGCTGCACAATGTGATGTTGGGTCTGCACAATGTGGTGTCAGTGGAGCACAATGTGATGTTGGTGCTGTACAATATGGTGTCGAGGCTGTACAATGTGGTGTCAGGCCTGTACAATGTGGTGTCGGTGCTGCACAATGTGTTGTCGGTGCTGCACAATATTGTATCGGTGCTGCACAATGTGATGTTGGGTCTGCACAATGTGGTGTCAGTGGAGCACAATGTGATGTTGGTGCTGTACAATATGGTGTCGAGGCTGTACAATGTGGTGTCGGTGTTTAACAAAGTGGTGTTGGTGCTGCACAATGTGGTGTCGGTGCTGCACAATGTGGTGTCGGTGCTGCAGAATGTGATGTTGTTGCTGTAGAATGTGGTGTCGGTGCCGAACAATGTTGTGTCGGTGCTGAACAATGTTGTGTCGGTGCTGCACAATGTGGTGTCAGTGCGGCACATTGTGGTGTCGGTGCTGCACAATGTGGTGTCAGTGCTGTAAAATGTGGTGTCGGTGCTGCACAATGTGGTGTCGGTGCTGCACAACGTGATGTCGGTACTGCACAATGTGGTGTCAGTGCTGTACAATGTGGTGTCGGTGCTGCACAATGTGGTGTCAGTGCTGTACAATGTGGTGTCGGTGATGCACAATGTGGTGTCAGTGCTGTACAATGTGATGTCGGTGTTGAACAATGTGATGTTGGTGCTGCACAATGTGATGTTGGTGCTGCACAATGTGGTGTCGGTGCTGCACAATGTGCTGTCGGTGCGGCACAATGTGATGTCGGTGCTGCAAAATGTAGTGTCGGTGCAGAACAATGTGATGTTGGTGCTGCACAATGAGGTGTCGGTGCTGCAAAATGTGGTGTCGGTGCTGCACAATGTGGTGTCGGTGCTGCACAATGTGGTGTCAGTGCTGCACAATGTGGTGTCAGTGCTGTACAATGTGGTGTCGGTGCTGCACAATGTGGTGTCGGTGCTGCACAATGTGATGTCGGTGCTGCACAATGTGGTGTCGGTGCTGTACAATGTGGTGTCGGTGCTGAACAAAGTGGTGTCAGTGCAGTACAATGTGGTTTCGGTGCTGTACAATGTGGTGTCAGTGCTGCACAATGTGATGTCGGTGCTGCACAATATCGTGTCGCTGCCTCACAATGTTGTGTCAGTCCTGTACAATGTGGTGTCGGTGCTGCACAATGTGGTGTCGGTGCTGAACAATGTGGTGTCAGTGCAGTACAATGAGGTGTCGGTGCTGAAAAATGTGGTGTCGGTGCTGCACAATGTGGTGTCGGTGCTGCACAATGTGGTGTCGGTTCTGCACAATGTGGTGTCAGTGCTGTACAATGTGGTGTCGTTGCTGCACAATGTGGTGTCGGTGCTGCACAATGTGGTGTCGGTGCTGCACAATGTGGTGTCAGTGTGGTACAATGTGGTGTCAGTGCTGCACAATGTGGTGTTAGTGCAGTATAATGTGGTGTCGGTGCTGTACAATGTGGTGTCGGTGCTGCACAATGTGGTGTCGGTGGGGTAGAATGTGGTGTCGCTGCTGTACAATATGGTGTCGGTGCTGCACAATATGGTGTTGGTGGGGTAGAATGTGGTGTCGCTGCTGTACAATGTGGTGTCGGTGCTGCACAATGTGATGTCGGAGCTGCCCAATGAGATGTCGGTGCTGCACAATGTGGTGTCAGTGATGTACAATGTGGTGTCAGTGATGCAGAATGTGACGTTGGTGCTGCACAATGTTGTGTCAGTGCTGAACAATGTTGTGTCGGTGCTGCACAATGTGGTATCGGTGCTGCACAATGTGGTGTTGGTGCTGCACAATGTGGTGTCGGTGGGGTAGAATGTGGTGTCGCTGCTGTACAATATGGTGTCGGTGCTGCACAATATGGTGTTGGTGGGGTAGAATGTGGTGTCGCTGCTGTACAATGTGGTGTCGGTGCTGCACAATGTGATGTCGGTGCTGCCCAATGAGATGTCGGTGCTGCACAATGTGGTGTCAGTGATGTACAATGTGGTGTCAGTGATGCAGAATGTGACGTTGGTGCTGCACAATGTTGTGTCGGTGCTGAACAATGTTGTGTCGGTGCTGCACAATGTGGTATCGGTGCTGCACAATGTGGTGTTGGTGCTGCACAATGTGGTGTCGGTGCTGAACAATGTGATGTTGGTGCTGAACAATGTTGCGTCGGTGCTGCACAATGTGGTGTCAGTGGAGCACAATGTGATGTTGGTGCTGCACAAAGTGGTGTCGGTGCGGCACATTGTGGTGTCGGTGCTGCACAACATGGTGTCGTTGCTGAACATTGTGATGTCGATGCTGCACAATGTGGTGTCTGGGCGGCACAATGTGGTGTCGATGCTGAACAACGTAATGTCGGTGCTGCACAATGTGGTGTCGGTGCGGCACAATGTGGTGTCGGTGCTGCACAATGTGGTGTCAGTACTGCACAGTGTGGTGTCGGTGGTGCACAATGTGATGTTGGTGCTGCACAATGTGGTGTCGATGGTGCACAATGTGGTGTCGGTGCTGTACAATGTGATGTTGGTGCTGCACAATGTGGTGTTTTTGCGGCACAATGTGATGTTGATGCTGCACAATGAGGTGTCGGTGCGGCACAATGTGGTGTTGTTGCGGCACAATCTGATGTTGATGCTGCACAATGTGATGTCTGTGCTGTACAATGTGGTGTCATTGCTGCACAATGTGGTATCGGTGCTGCACAATGTGGTGTCGGTGCTGAAGAATGTGATGTTGGTGCTGCACAAAGTGGTGTCAGTGCTGTACAATGTGGTGTCGGTGCTGCACAATGTGGTGTCAGTGCTGTAAAATGTGGTGTCGGTGCTGCACAATGTGTGTCGGTGCTGCACAACGTGATGTCGGTGCTGCACAATGTGGTGTCAGTGCTGTACAATGTGGTGTCGGTGCAGCACAATGTGATGTAGGTGGTGCAAAATGTGGTGTCGGTGCGGAACAATGTGATGTTGGTGCTGCACAATGAGGTGTCGGTGCTGCAAAATGTGGTGTCGGTGCTGCACAATGTGGTGTCGGTGCTGCACAATGTGGTGTCGGTGCTGCCCAATGTGGTGTCAGTGCTGCCCAATGTGGTGTCGGTGCTGCACAATGTGATGTCGGTGCTGCACAATGTGGGGTCAGTGCTGTACAAAGTGGTGTCGGTGCTGCACAATGTGGTGTCAGTGCAGTACAATGTGCTGTCAGTGCTGTAGAATGTGTTGTTGGTGCTGCACAATGTGATGTCGGTGCTGCACAATGTCGTGTCGCTGCCTCACAATGTGGTGTCAGGCCTGTACAATGTGGTGTCGGTGCTGCACAATGTGTTGTCGGTGCTGCACAATATGGTATCGGTGCTGCACAATGTGATGTTGGGTCTGCACAATGTGGTGTCAGTGGAGCACAATGTGATGTTGGTGCTGTACAATATGGTGTCGAGGCTGTACAATGTGGTGTCGGTGTTTAACAAAGTGGTGTTGGTGCTGCACAATGTGGTGTCGGTGCTGCACAATGTGGTGTCGGTGCTGCAGAATGTGATGTTGTTGCTGTAGAATGTGGTGTCGGTGCGGAACAATGTTGTGTCGGTGCTGAACAATGTTGTGTCGGTGCTGCACAATGTGGTGTCAGTGCGGCACATTGTGGTGTCGGTGCTGCACAATGTGGTGTCAGTGCTGTAAAATGTGGTGTCGGTGCTGCACAATGTGGTGTCGGTGCTGCACAACGTGATGTCGGTACTGCACAATGTGGTGTCAGTGCTGTACAATGTGGTGTCGGTGCTGCACAATGTGGTGTCGGTACTGCACAATGTGGTGTCAGTGCTGTACAATGTGGTGTCGGTGCTGCACAATGTGATGTCGGTGTTGAACAATGTGATGTTGGTGCTGCACAATGTGATGTTGGTGCTGCACAATGTGGTGTCGGTGCTGCACAATGTGCTGTCGGTGCGGCACAATGTGATGTCGGTGCTGCAAAATGTGGTGTCGGTGCAGAACAATGTGATGTTGGTGCTGCACAATGAGGTGTCGGTGCTGCAAAATGTGGTGTCGGTGCTGCACAATGTGGTGTCGGTGCTGCACAATGTGGTGTCAGTGCTGTACAATGTGGTGTCGGTGCTGCACAATGTGGTGTCGGTGCTGCACAATGTGATGTCGGTGCTGCACAATGTGGTGTCGGTGCTGTACAATGTGGTGTCGGTGCTGAACAATGTGGTGTCAGTGCAGTACAATGTGGTGTCGGTGCTGTACAATGTGGTGTCGGTGCTGCACAATGTGGTGTCGGTGAGGTAGAATGTGGTGTCGGTGCTGTACAATGTGGTGTCGGTTCTGCACAATGTGATGTCGGTGCTGCACAATATCGTGTCGCTGCCTCACAATGTTGTGTCAGTCCTGTACAATGTGGTGTCTGTGCTGCACAATGTGGTGTCGGTGCTGAACAATGTGGTGTCAGTGCAGTACAATGAGGTGTCGGTGCTGAAAAATGTGGTGTCGGTGCTGCACAATGTGGTGTCGGTGCTGCACAATGTGGTGTCGGTTCTGCACAATGTGGTGTCAGTGCTGTACAATGTGGTGTCGTTGCTGCACAATGTGGTGTCGGTGCTGCACAATGAGATGTCGGTGCTGCACAATGTGGTGTCAGTGCTGTACAATGTGGTGTCAGTGCTGCACAATGTGGTGTCAGTGCAGTATAATGTGGTGTCGGTGCTGTACAATGTGGTGTCGGTGCTGCACAATGTGGTGTCGGTGGGGTAGAATGTGGTGTCGCTGCTGTACAATATCGTGTCGGTGCTGCACAATATGGTGTTGGTGGGGTAGAATGTGGTGTCGCTGCTGTACAATGTGGTGTCGGTGCTGCCCAATGTGATGTCGGTGCTGCCCAATGAGATGTCGGTGCTGCACAATGTGGTGTCAGTGATGCAGAATGTGACGTTGGTGCTGCACAATGTTGTGTCGGTGCTGAACAATGTTGTGTCGGTGCTGCACAATGTGGTATCGGTGCTGCACAATGTGATGTTGGTGCTGTACAATATGGTGTCGAGGCTGTACAATGTGGTGTCGGTGTTTAACAATGTGGTGTTGGTGCTGCACAATGTGGTGTCGGTGCTGAACAATGTGATGTTGGTGCTGAACAATGTTGCGTCGGTGCTGCACAATGTGGTGTCAGTGGAGCACAATGTGACGTTGGTGCTGCACAAAGTGGTGTCGGTGCGGCACATTGTGGTGTCGGTGCTGCACAATGTGGTGTCTTTGCTGAACATTGTGATGTCGATGCTGCACAATGTGGTGTCTGGGCGACACAATGTGGTGTCGATGCTGAACAACGTAATGTCGGTGCTGCACAATGTGGTGTCGGTGCGGCACAATGTGGTGTCGGTGCTGCACAATGTGGTGTCGATGGTGCACAATGTGGTGTCGGTGCTGTACAATGTGATGTTGGTGCTGCACAATGTGGTGTTGTTGCGGCACAATGTGATGTTGATGCTGCACAATGAGGTGTCGTTGCGGCACAATGTGGTGTCGGTGCTGCACAATGTGGTGTCAGTACTGCACAGTGTGGTGTCAGTACTGCACAGTGTGGTGTCGGTGGTGCACAATGTGAAGTTGGTGCTGCACAATGTGGTGTCGATGGTGCACAATGTGGTGTCGGTGCTGTACAATGTGATGTTGGTGCTGCACAATGTGGTGTTGTTGCGGCACAATGTGATGTTGATGCTGCACAATGAGGTGTCGTTGCGGCACAATGTGGTGTCGGTGCTGCACAATGTGGTGTCAGTACTGCACAGTGTGGTGTCGGTGGTGCACAATATGATGTCGGTGCTGCACAATGTGGTGTCGGTGCTGAACGATGTGATGTTGGTGCTGCACAATGTGGTGTCGGTGGTGCACAATGTGATGTCTGTGCTGTACAATGTGGTGTCGGTGTTGCACAATGTGGTGTCAGTGCTGTAAAATGTGGTGTCGGTGCTGCACAATGTGGTGTCGGTGGTGCACAATGTGATGTCGGTGCTGCACAATGTGGTGTCGGTGCTGAACAATGTGATGTCGGTGCTGCACAATGTGGTGTCGGTTCTGCACAATGTGGTGTCAGTGCTGTACAATGTGGTGTCGTTGCTGCACAATGTGGTGTCGGTGCTGCACAATGAGATGTCGGTGCTGCACAATGTGGTGTCAGTGCTGTACAATGTGGTGTCAGTGCTGCACAATGTGGTGTCAGTGCAGTATAATGTGGTGTCGGTGCTGTACAATGTGGTGTCGGTGCTGCACAATGTGGTGTCGGTGGGGTAGAATGTGGTGTCGCTGCTGTACAATATGGTGTCGGTGCTGCACAATATGGTGTTGGTGGGGTAGAATGTGGTGTCGCTGCTGTACAATGTGGTGTCGGTGCTGCACAATGTGATGTCGGTGCTGCCCAATGAGATGTCGGTGCTGCACAATGTTGTGTCAGTGATGTACAATGTGGTGTCAGTGATGCAGAATGAGATGTCGGTGCTGCACAATGTTGTGTCGGTGCTGAACAATGTTGTGTCGGTGCTGCACAATGTGGTATCGGTGCTGCACAATGTGATGTTGGTGCTGTACAATATGGTGTCGAGGCTGTACAATGTGGTGTCGGTGTTTAACAATGTGGTGTTGGTGCTGCACAATGTGGTGTCGGTGCTGAACAATGTGATGTTGGTGCTGAACAATGTTGCGTCGGTGCTGCACAATGTGGTGTCAGTGGAGCACAATGTGATGTTGGTGCTGCAGAAAGTGGTGTCGGTGCGGCACATTGTGGTGTCGGTGCTGCACAATGTGGTGTCGTTGCTGAACATTGTGATGTCGATGCTGCACAATGTGGTGTCTGGGCGACACAATGTGGTGTCGATGCTGAACAACGTAATGTCGGTGCTGCACAATGTGGTGTCGGTGCGGCACAATGTGGTGTCGGTGCTGCACAATGTGGTGTCAGTACTGCACAGTGTGGTGTCGGTGGTGCACAATGTGATGTTGGTGCTGCACAATGTGGTGTCGATGGTGCACAATGTGGTGTCGGTGCTGTACAATGTGATGTTGGTGCTGCACAATGTGGTGTTGTTGCGGCACAATATGATGTTGATGCTGCACAATGAGGTGTCGGTGCGGCACAATGTGGTGTCGGTGCTGCACAATGTGGTGTCAGTACTGCACAGTGTGGTGTCGGTGGTGCACAATATGATGTCGGTGCTGCACAATGTGGTGTCGGTGCTGAACGATGTGATGTTGGTGCTGCACAATGTGGTGTCGGTGGTGCACATTGTGATGTCTGTGCTGTACAATGTGGTGTCGGTGTTGCACAATGTGGTGTCAGTGCTGTAAAATGTGGTGTCGGTGCTGCACAATGTGGTGTCGGTGGTGCACAATGTGATGTCGGTGCTGCACAATGTGGTGTCGGTGCTGAACAAAGTGATGTTGGTGCTGCACAATGTGGTGTCGGTGGTGCACAATGTGATGTCTGTGCTGTACAATGTGGTGTCGGTGCTGCACAATGTGGTGTCGGTGCTGCACAATGTGGTGTCGGTGCTGAAGAATGTGATGTTTGTGCTGCACAAAGTGGTGTCAGTGCTGTACAATGTGGTGTCGGTGCTGCACAATGTGGTGTCAGTGCTGTACAATGTGGTGTCGGTGCGGCACAATGTGATGTAGGTGCTGCAAAATGTGGTGTCGGTGCTGCACAATGTGTTGTCGGTGCTGCACAACGTGATGTCGGTGCTGCACAATGTGGTGTCAGTGCTGTACAATGTGGTGTCGGTGCGGCACAATGTGATGTAGGTGCTGCAAAATGTGGTGTCGGTGCGGAACAATGTGATGTTGGTGCTGCCCAATGAGGTGTCGGTGCTGCAAAATGTGGTTTCGGTGCTGCACAATGTGGTGTCGGTGCTGAACGATGTGATGTTGGTGCTGCACAATGTGGTGTCGGTGGTGCACAATGTGATGTCTGTGCTGTACAATGTGGTGGCGGTGTTGCACAATGTGGTGTCAGTGCTGTAAAATGTGGTGTCGGTGCTGCACAATGTGGTGTCGGTGCTGCACAATGTGGTGTCAGTGCTGTACAATGTGGTGTCGGTGCTGCACAATGTGGTGTCGTTGCTGCACAATGTGATGTCGGTGCTGCACAATGTGGTGTCGGTGCTGTACAATGTGGTGTCGGTGCTGAACAATGTGGTGTCAGTGCAGTACAATGTGGTGTCGGTGCTGTACAATGTGGTGTCGGTGCTGCACAATGTGGTGTCGGTGGGGTAGAATGTGGTGTCGGTGCTGTACAATGTGGTGTCGGTTCTGCACAATGTGATGTCGGTGCTGCACAATATCGTGTCGCTGCCTCACAATATTGTGTCAGTCCTGTACAATGTGGTGTCTGTGCTGCACAATGTGGTGTCGGTGCTGAACAATGTGGTGTCAGTGCAGTACAATGAGGTGTCGGTGCTGAAAAATGTGGTGTCGGTGCTGCACAATGTGGTGTCGGTGCTGCACAATGTGGTGTCGGTTCTGCACAATGTGGTGTCAGTGCTGTACAATGTGGTGTCGTTGCTGCACAATGTGGTGTCGGTGCTGCACAATGAGATGTCGGTGCTGCACAATGTGGTGTCAGTGCTGTACAATGTGGTGTCAGTGCTGCACAATGTGGTGTCAGTGCAGTATAATGTGGTGTCGGTGCTGTACAATGTGGTGTCGGTGCTGCACAATGTGGTGTCGGTGGGGTAGAATGTGGTGTCGCTGCTGTACAATATCGTGTCGGTGCTGCACAATATGGTGTTGGTGGGGTAGAATGTGGTGTCGCTGCTGTACAATGTGGTGTCGGTGCTGCCCAATGTGATGTCGGTGCTGCCCAATGAGATGTCGGTGCTGCACAATGTGGTGTCAGTGATGCAGAATGTGACGTTGGTGCTGCACAATGTTGTGTCGGTGCTGAACAATGTTGTGTCGGTGCTGCACAATGTGGTATCGGTGCTGCACAATGTGATGTTGGTGCTGTACAATATGGTGTCGAGGCTGTACAATGTGGTGTCGGTGTTTAACAATGTGGTGTTGGTGCTGCACAATGTGGTGTCGGTGCTGAACAATGTGATGTTGGTGCTGAACAATGTTGCGTCGGTGCTGCACAATGTGGTGTCAGTGGAGCACAATGTGATGTTGGTGCTGCACAAAGTGGTGTCGGTGCGGCACATTGTGGTGTCGGTGCTGCACAATGTGGTGTCGTTGCTGAACATTGTGATGTCGATGCTGCACAATGTGGTGTCTGGGCGACACAATGTGGTGTCGATGCTGAACAACGTAATGTCGGTGCTGCCCAATGTGGTGTCGGTGCGGCACAATGTGGTGTCGGTGCTGCACAATGTGGTGTCAGTACTGCACAGTGTGGTGTCGGTGGTGCACAATGTGAAGTTGGTGCTGCACAATGTGGTGTCGATGGTGCACAATGTGGTGTCGGTGCTGTACAATGTGATGTTGGTGCTGCACAATGTGGTGTTGTTGCGGCACAATGTGATGTTGATGCTGCACAATGAGGTGTCGTTGCGGCACAATGTGGTGTCGGTGCTGCACAATGTGGTGTCAGTACTGCACAGTGTGGTGTCGGTGGTGCACAATATGATGTCGGTGCTGCACAATGTGGTGTCGGTGCTGAACGATGTGATGTTGGTGCTGCACAATGTGGTGTCGGTGGTGCACAATGTGATGTCTGTGCTGTACAATGTGGTGTCGGTGTTGCACAATGTGGTGTCAGTGCTGTAAAATGTGGTGTCGGTGCTGCACAATGTGGTGTCGGTGGTGCACAATGTGATGTCGGTGCTGCACAATGTGGTGTTGGTGCTGAACAATGTGATGTCGGTGCTGCACAATGTGGTGTCGGTTCTGCACAATGTGGTGTCAGTGCTGTACAATGTGGTGTCGTTGCTGCACAATGTGGTGTCGGTGCTGCACAATGAGATGTCGGTGCTGCACAATGTGGTGTCAGTGCTGTACAATGTGGTGTCAGTGCTGCACAATGTGGTGTCAGTGCAGTATAATGTGGTGTCGGTGCTGTACAATGTGGTGTCGGTGCTGCACAATGTGGTGTCGGTGGGGTAGAATGTGGTGTCGCTGCTGTACAATATGGTGTCGGTGCTGCACAATATGGTGTTGGTGGGGTAGAATGTGGTGTCGCTGCTGTACAATGTGGTGTCGGTGCTGCACAATGTGATGTCGGTGCTGCCCAATGAGATGTCGGTGCTGCACAATGTTGTGTCAGTGATGTACAATGTGGTGTCAGTGATGCAGAATGTGACGTTGGTGCTGCACAATGTTGTGTCGGTGCTGAACAATGTTGTGTCGGTGCTGCACAATGTGGTATCGGTGCTGCACAATGTGATGTTGGTGCTGTACAATATGGTGTCGAGGCTGTACAATGTGGTGTCGGTGTTTAACAATGTGGTGTTGGTGCTGCACAATGTGGTGTCGGTGCTGAACAATGTGATGTTGGTGCTGAACAATGTTGCGTCGGTGCTGCACAATGTGGTGTCAGTGGAGCACAATGTGATGTTGGTGCTGCACAAAGTGGTGTCGGTGCGGCACATTGTGGTGTCGGTGCTGCACAATGTGGTGTCGTTGCTGAACATTGTGATGTCGATGCTGCACAATGTGGTGTCTGGGCGACACAATGTGGTGTCGATGCTGAACAACGTAATGTCGGTGCTGCACAATGTGGTGTCGGTGCGGCACAATGTGGTGTCGGTGCTGCACAATGTGGTGTCAGTACTGCACAGTGTGGTGTCGGTGGTGCACAATGTGATGTTGGTGCTGCACAATGTGGTGTCGATGGTGCACAATGTGGTGTCGGTGCTGTACAATGTGATGTTGGTGCTGCACAATGTGGTGTTGTTGCGGCACAATATGATGTTGATGCTGCACAATGAGGTGTCGGTGCGCCACAATGTGGTGTCGGTGCTGCACAATGTGGTGTCAGTACTGCACAGTGTGGTGTCGGTGGTGCACAATATGATGTCGGTGCTGCACAATGTGGTGTCGGTGCTGAACGATGTGATGTTGGTGCTGCACAATGTGGTGTCGGTGGTGCACAATGTGATGTCTGTGCTGTACAATGTGGTGTCGGTGTTGCACAATGTGGTGTCAGTGCTGTAAAATGTGGTGTCGGTGCTGCACAATGTGGTGTCGGTGGTGCACAATGTGATGTCGGTGCTGCACAATGTGGTGTCGGTGCTGAACAAAGTGATGTTGGTGCTGCACAATGTGGTGTCGGTGGTGCACAATGTGATGTCTGTGCTGTACAATGTGGTGTCGGTGCTGCACAATGTGGTGTCGGTGCTGCACAATGTGGTGTCGATGCTGAAGAATGTGATGTTTGTGCTGCACAAAGTGGTGTCAGTGCTGTACAATGTGGTGTCGGTGCTGCACAATGTGGTGTCAGTGCTGTACAATGTGGTGTCGGTGCGGCACAATGTGATGTAGGTGCTGCAAAATGTGGTGTCGGTGCTGCACAATGTGTTGTCGGTGCTGCACAACGTGATGTCGGTGCTGCACAATGTGGTGTCAGTGCTGTACAATGTGGTGTCGGTGCGGCACAATGTGATGTAGTTGCTGCAAAATGTGGTGTCGGTGCGGAACAATGTGATGTTGGTGCTGCCCAATGAGGTGTCGGTGCTGCAAAATGTGGTTTCGGTGCTGCACAATGTGGTGTCGGTGCTGAACGATGTGATGTTGGTGCTGCACAATGTGGTGTCGGTGGTGCACAATGTGATGTCTGTGCTGTACAATGTGGTGGCGGTGTTGCACAATGTGGTGTCAGTGCTGTAAAATGTGGTGTCGGTGCTGCACAATGTGGTGTCGGTGGTGCACAATGTGATGTCGGTGCTGCACAACGTGGTGTCAGTACTAAACAATGTGATGTTGGTGCTGCACAATGTGGTGTCGGTGGTGCACAATGTGATGTATGTGCTGTACAATGTGGTGTCGGTGCTGCACAATGTGGAGTCGGTGCTGCACAATGTGGTGTCGGTGCTGAAGAATGTGATGTTGGTGCTGCACGAAGTGGTGTCAGTGCTGTACAATGTGGTGTCGGTGCTGCACAATGTGGTGTCAGTGCTGTACAACGTGGTGTCGGTGCGGCACAATGTGATGTAGGTGCTGCAAAATGTGGTGTCGGTGCTGCACAATGTGATGTCGGTGCTGCACAATGTGGTGTCAGTGCTGTACAATGTGGTGTCGGTGCGGCACAATGTGATGTAGGTGCTGCAAAATGTGGTGTCGATGCGGAACAATGTGATGTTGGTGCTGCACAATGAGGTGTCGGTGCTGCAAAATGTGGTTTCGGTGCAGCACAATGTGGTGTCGGTGCTGCACAATGTGGTGTCGGTGCTGCACAATGTGGTGTCTGTGCTGTACAAAATGGTGTCGGTGCTGCCCAATGTGGTGTCAGTGCTGCCCATGTGGTGTCGGTGCTTCACAATGTGATGTCGGTGCTGCACAATGTGGTGTCAGTGCTGTACAAAGTGGTGTCCGTGCTGCACAATGTGGTGTCAGTGCAGTACAATGTGCTGTCAGTGCTGTACAATGTGTTGTCGGTGCTGCACAATGTGATGTCGGTGCTGCACAATGTCGTGTCGCTGCCTCACAATGTGCTGTCAGTCCTGTACAATGTGGTGACGGTGCTGAACAATGTGTTGTCGGTGCTGCACAATATGGTATCGGTGCTGCACAATGTCATGTTGGGTCTGCACAATGTGGTGTCAGTGGAGCACAATGTGATGTTGGTGCTGTACAATATGGTGTCGAGGCTGTACAATGTGGTGTCGGTGTTTAACAAAGTGGTGTTGGTGCTGCACAATGTGGTGTCGGTGCTGCACAATGTGGTGTCGGTGCTGCAGAATGTGATGTTGTTGCTGTAGAATGTGGTGTCGGTGCTGAACAATGTTGTGTCGATGCTGAACAATGTTGTGTCGGTGCTGCACAATGTGGTGTCAGTGGAGCACAATGTGATGTTGGTGTGGCACAATGTCGTGTCGGTGCGGCACATTGTGGTGTCGCTGCTGCACAATGTGGTGTCGGTGCTGCACAATGTGGTGTCGGTGCTGCACAACGTGATGTCGGTACTGCACAATGTGGTGTCAGTGCTGTAGAATGTGGTGTCGGTGCTGCACAATGTGGTGTCAGTGCTGTAGAATGTGGTGTCGGTGATGCACAATGTGGTGTCAGTGCTGTACAATGTGATGTCGGTGTTGAACAATGTGATGTTGGTGCTGTACAATGTGATGTCGGAGCTGCACAATGTGATGTCGGTGCTGCAAAATGTGGTGTCGGTGCAGAACAATGTGATGTTGGTGCTGCAGAATGAGGTGTCGGTGCTGCAAAATGTGGTGTCGGTGCTGCACAATGTGGTGTCGGTGCTGCACAATGTGGTGTCGGTGCTGCACAATGTGGTGTCAGTGCTGTACAATGTGGTGTCGGTGCTGCACAATGTGGTGTTGGTGCTGCACAATGTGATGTTGGTGCTGCACAATGTGGTGTCGGTGCTGTACAATGTGGTGTCGGTGCTGAACAATGTGGTGTCAGTGCAGTACAATGTGGTGTCGGTGCTGTACAATGTGGTGTCGGTGCTGCACAATGTGGTGTCGGTGGGGTAGAATGTGGTGTCGGTGCTGTACACTGTGGTGTCGGTGCTGCACAATGTGATGTCGGTGCTGCACAATGTCGTGTCGCTGCCTCACAATGTTGTGTCAGTCCTGTACAATGTGGTGTCGGTGCTGAACAATGTGGTGTCAGTGCAGTACAATGTGGTGTCGGTGCTGCACAATGTGATGTCGGTGCTGCACAATGTCGTGTCGCTGCCTCACAATGTTGTGTCAGTCCTGTACAATGTGGTGTCGGTGCTCCACAATGTGGTGTCGGTGCTGCACAATGAGATGGCGGTGCTGCACAATGTGGTGTCAGTGCTGTACAATGTGGTGTCAGTGCTGTACAATGTGGTGTCAGTGCTGCAGAATGTGACGTTGGTGCTGCACAATGTTGTGTCAGTGCTGTACAATGTGGTACTGGTGCTGCACAATGTGGTGTCAGTGCTGTACAAAGTGGTGTCGGTGCTGCACAATGTGGTGTCAGTGCAGTACAATGTGCTGTCAGTGCTGTACAATGTGTTGTCGGTGCTGAACAATGTGTTGTCGGTGCTCCACAATATGGTATCGGTGCTGCACAATGTGATGTTGGGTCTGCACAATGTGGTGTCAGTGGAGCACAATGTGATGTTTGTGCTGTACAATATGGTGTCGAGGCTGTACAATGTGGTGTCGGTGTTTAACAAAGTGGTGTTGGTGCTGCACAATGTGGTGTCGGTGCTGCAGAATGTGATGTTGTTGCTGTAGAATGTGGTGTCGGTGCTGAACAATGTTGTGTCGGTGCTGAACAATGTTGTGTCGGTGCTGCACAATGTGGTGTCAGTGGAGCACAATGTGATGTTGGTGTGGCACAATGTGGTGTCGGTGCGGCACATTGTGGTGTCGGTGCTGCACAATGTGGTGTCAGTGCTGTAAAATGTGGTGTCGGTGCTGCACAATGTGGTGTCAGTGCAGTACAATGTGGTGTCGGTGCTGCACAACGTGATGTCGGTACTGCACAATGTGGTGTCAGTGCTGTAGAATGTGGTGTCGGTGCTGCACAATGTGGTGTCAGTGCTGTAGAATGTGGTGTCGGTGATGCACAATGTGGTGTCAGTGCTGTACAATGTGATGTCGGTGTTGAACAATGTGATGTTGGTGCTGTACAATGTGATGTCGGTGCTGCACAATGTGATGTCGGTGCTGCAAAATGTGGTGTCGGTGCAGAACAATGTGATGTTGGTGCTGCAGAATGAGGTGTCGGTGCTGCAAAATGTGGTGTCGGTGCTGCACAATGTGGTGTCGGTGCTGCACAATGTGGTGTCGGTGCTGCACAATGTGGTGTCAGTGCTGTACAATGTGGTGTCGGTGCTGCACAATGTGGTGTTGGTGCTGCACAATGTGATGTTGGTGCTGCACAATGTGGTGTCGGTGCTGTACAATGTGGTGTCGGTGCTGAACAATGTGGTGTCAGTGCAGTACAATGTGGTGTCGGTGCTGTACAATGTGGTGTCGGTGCTGCACAATGTGGTGTCGGTGGGGTAGAATGTGGTGTCGGTGCTGTACACTGTGGTGTCGGTGCTGCACAATGTGATGTCGGTGCTGCACAATGTCGTGTCGCTGCCTCACAATGTTGTGTCAGTCCTGTACAATGTGGTGTCGGTGCTGAACAATGTGGTGTCAGTGCAGTACAATGTGGTGTCGGTGCTGCACAATGTGATGTCGGTGCTGCACAATGTCGTGTCGCTGCCTCACAATGTTGTGTCAGTCCTGTACAATGTGGTGTCGGTGCTCCACAATGTGGTGTCGGTGCTGCACAATGAGATGGCGGTGCTGCACAATGTGGTGTCAGTGCTGTACAATGTGGTGTCAGTGCTGTACAATGTGGTGTCAGTGCTGCAGAATGTGACGTTGGTGCTGCACAATGTTGTGTCAGTGCTGTACAATGTGGTACTGGTGCTGCACAATGTGGTGTCAGTGCTGTACAAAGTGGTGTCGGTGCTGCACAATGTGGTGTCAGTGCAGTACAATGTGCTGTCAGTGCTGTACAATGTGTTGTCGGTGCTGAACAATGTGTTGTCGGTGCTCCACAATATGGTATCGGTGCTGCACAATGTGATGTTGGGTCTGCACAATGTGGTGTCAGTGGAGCACAATGTGATGTTGGTGCTGTACAATATGGTGTCGAGGCTGTACAATGTGGTGTCGGTGTTTAACAAAGTGGTGTTGGTGCTGCACAATGTGGTGTCGGTGCTGCACAATGTGGTGTCGGTGCTGCAGAATGTGATGTTGTTGCTGTAGAATGTGGTGTCGGTGCTGAACAATGTTGTGTCGGTGCTGAACAATGTTGTGTCGGTGCTGCACAATGTGGTGTCAGTGGAGCACAATGTGATGTTGGTGTGGCACAATGTGGTGTCGGTGCGGCACATTGTGGTGTCGGTGCTGCACAATGTGGTGTCAGTGCTGTAAAATGTGGTGTCGGTGCTGCACAATGTGGTGTCAGTGCAGTACAATGTGGTGTCGGTGCTGCACAATGTGATGTCGGTGCTGCACAATGTCGTGTCGCTGCCTCACAATGTTGTGTCAGTCCTGTACAATGTGGTGTCGGTGCTCCACAATGTGGTGTCGGTGCTGCACAATGAGATGGCGGTGCTGCACAATGTGGTGTCAGTGCTGTACAATGTGGTGTCAGTGATGTACAATGTGGTGTCAGTGCTGCAGAATGTGACGTGGGTGCTGCACAATGTTGTGTCAGTGCTGTACAATGTGGTGCTGGTGCTGCACAATGTGGTGTCAGTGCTGTACAAAGTGGTGTCGGTGCTGCACAATGTGGTGTCAGTGCAGTACAATGTGCTGTCAGTGCTGTACAATGTGTTGTCGGTGCTGCACAATGTGATGACGGTGCTGCACAATGTCGTGTCGCTGCCTCACAATGTGCTGTCAGTCCTGTACAATGTGGTGTCGGTGCTGAACAATGTGTTGTCGGTGCTGCACAATATGGTATCGGTGCTGCACAATGTGATGTTTGGTCTGCACAATGTGGTGTCAGTGGAGCACAATGTGATGTTGGTGCTGTACAATATGGTGTCGAGGCTGTACAATGTGGTGTCGGTGTTTAACAAAGTGGTGTTGGTGCTGCACAATGTGGTGTCGGTGCTGCACAATGTGGTGTCGGTGCTGCAGAATGTGATGTTGTTGCTGTAGAATGTGGTGTCGGTGCTGAACAATGTTGTGTCGGTGCTGAACAATGTTGTGTCGGTGCTGCACAATGTGGTGTCAGTGGAGCACAATGTGATGTTGGTGTGCAACAATGTGGTGTCGGTGCGGCACATTGTGGTGTCGGTGCTGCACAATGTGGTGTCAGTGCTGTAAAATGTGGTGTCGGTGCTGCACAATGTGGTGTCGGTGCTGCACAACGTGATGTCGGTACTGCACATTGTGGTGTCAGTGCTGTAGAATGTGGTGTCGGTGCTGCACAATGTGGTGTCAGTGCTGTACAATGTGGTGTCGGTGATGCACAATGTGGTGTCAGTGCTGTACAATGTGATGTCGGTGTTGAACAATGTGATGTTGGTGCTGCACAAGGTGATGTCGGTGCTGCACAATGTGGTGTCGGTGCTGCACAATGTGGTGTCGGCGCTGCACAATGTGCTGTCGGTGCGGCACAATGTGATGTCGGTGCTGCAAAATGTGGTGTCGGTGCAGAACAATGTGATGTAGGTGCTGCAGAATGAGGTGTCGGTGCTGCACAATGTGGTGTCGGTGCTGCACAATGTGGTGTCGGTGCTGCAAAATGTGGTGTCGGTGCTGCACAATGTGGTGTCGGTGCTGCACAATGTGGTGTCGGTGCTGCACAATGTGGTGTCAGTGCTGTACAATGTGGTGTCGGTGCTGCACAATGTGGTGTCGGTGCTGCACAATGTGATGTCGGTGCTGCACAATGTGGTGTCGGTGCTGTACAATGTGGTGTCGGTGCTGAACAATGTGGTGTCAGTGCAGTACAATGTGGTCTCGGTGCTGCACAATGTGGTGTCGGTGGGGTAGAATGTGGTGTCGGTGCTGTACACTGTGGTGTCGGTGCTGCACAATGTGATGTCGGTGCTGCACAATGTCGTGTCGCTACCTCACAATGTTGTGTCAGTCCTGTACAATGTGGTGTCGGTGCTGCACAATGTGATGTCGGTGCTGCACAATGTGATGTTGGTGCTGTACAATATGGTGTCGAGGCTGTACAATATGGTGTCGGTGTTTAACAATGTGGTGTTGGTGCTGCACAATGTGGTGTCGGTGCTGAACAATGTGATGTTGGTGCTGAACAATGTTGTGTCGGTTCTGCACAATGTGGTGTCGGTGTTTAACAATGTGGTGTTGGTGCTGCACAATGTGGTGTCGTTGCTGAACATTGTGATGTCGATGCTGCACAATGTGGTGTCTGGGCAGCACAATGTGGTGTCGATGCTGAACAACGTAATGTCGGTGCTGCACAATGTGGTGTCGGTGCGGCACAATGTGGTGTCGGTGCTGCACAATGTGGTGTCAGTACTGCACAGTGTGGTGTCGGTGGTGCACAATGTGATGTTGGTGCTGCACAATGTGGTTTCGATGGTGCACAATGTGGTGTCGGTGCTGTACAATGTGATGTTGGTGCTGCACAATGTGGTGTTGTTGCGGCACAATGTGATGTTGATGCTGCACAATGAGGTGTCGGTGCGGCACAATGTGGTGTCGGTGCTGCACAATGTGGTGTCAGTACTGCACAGTGTGGTGTCGGTGGTGCACAATATGATGTCGGTGCTGCACAATGTGGTGTCGGTGCTGAACTATGTGATGTTGGTGCTGCACAATGTGGTGTCGGTGGTGCACAATGTGATGTCTGTGCTGTACAATGTGGTGTCGGTGTTGCACAATGTGGTGTCAGTGCTGTAAAATGTGGTGTCGGTGCTGCACAATGTGATGTCGGTGCTGCACAATGTGGTGTCGGTGCTGAACAATGTGATGTTGGTGCTGCACAATGTGGTGTCGGTGGTGAACAATGCGATGTCTGTGCTGTACAATGTGGTGTCGGTGCTGCACAATGTGGTGTCGGTGCTGCACAATGTGGTGTCGGTGCTGAAGAATGTGATGTTTGTGCTGCACAAAGTGGTGTCAGTGCTGTACAATGTGGTGTCGGTGCTGCACAATGTGGTGTCAGTGCTGTACAATGTGTTGTCGGTGCGGCACAATGTGATGTAGGTGCTGCAAAATGTGGTGTCGGTGCTGCACAATTTGGTGTCGGTGCTGCACAACGTGATGTCTGTGCTGCACAATGTGGTGTCAGTGCTGTACAATGTGGTGTCGGTGCGGCACAATGTGATGTAGGTGCTGCAAAATGTGGTGTCGGTGCAGAACAATGTGATGTTGGTGCTGCACAATGAGGTGTCGGTGCTGCAAAATGTGGTTTCGGTGCTGCACAATGTGGTGTCGGTGCTGAACGATGTGATGTTGGTGCTGCACAATGTGGTGTCGGTGGTGCACAATGTGATGTCTGTGCTGTACAATGTGGTGTCGGTGTTGCACAATGTGGTCAGTGCTGTAAAATGTGGTGTCGGTGCTGCACAATGTGGTGTCGGTGGTGCACAATGTGATGTCGGTGCTGCACAATGTGGTGTCGGTACTGAACAATGTGATGTTGGTGCTGCACAATGTGGTGTCGGTGGTGCACAATGTGATGTCTGTGCTGTACAATGTGGTGTCGGTGCTGCACAATGTGGAGTCGGTGCTGCACAATGTGGTGTCGGTGCTGAAGAATGTGATGTTGGTGCTGCACAAAGTGGTGTCAGTGCTGTACAATGTGGTGTCGGTGCTGCACAATGTGGTGTCAGTGCTGTACAATGTGGTGTCGGTGCGGCACAATGTGATGTAGGTGCTGCAAAATGTGGTGTCGGTGCTGCACAATGTGGTGTCGGTGCTGCACAACGTGATGTCGGTGCTGCACAATGTGGTGTCAGTGCTGTACAATGTGGTGTCGGTGCGGCACAATGTGATGTAGTTGCTGCAAAATGTGGTATCGGTGCTGCACAATGTGGTGTCGGTGCTGCACAATGTGGTGTCTGTGCTGTACAATATGGTGTCGGTGCTGCCCAATGTGCTGTCAGTGCTGCCCATGTGGTGTCGGTGCTGCACAATGTGATGTCGGTGCTGCACAATGTGGTGTCAGTGCTGTACAAAGTGGTGTCGGTGCTGCACAATGTGGTGTCAGTGCAGTACAATGTGCTGTCAGTGCTGTACAATGTGTTGTCGGTGCTGCACAATGTGATGTCGGTGCTGCACAATGTCGTGTCGCTGCCTCACAATGTGCTGTCAGTCCTGTACAATGTGGTGTCGGTGCTGAACAATGTGTTGTCGGTGCTGCACAATATGGTATCGGTGCTGCACAATGTGATGTTGGGTCTGCACAATGTGGTGTCAGTGGAGCACAATGTGATGTTGGTGCTGTACAATATGGTGTCGAGGCTGTACAATGTGGTGTCGGTGTTTAACAAAGTGGTGTTGGTGCTGCACAATGTGGTGTCGGTGCTGCACAATGTGGTGTCGGTGCTGCAGAATGTGATGTTGTTGCTGTAGAATGTGGTGTCGGTGCTGAACAATGTTGTGTCGGTGCTGAACAATGTTGTGTCGGTGCTGCACAATGTGGTGTCAGTGGAGCACAATGTGATGTTGGTGTGGCACAATGTGGTGTCGGTGCGGCACATTGTGGTGTCGGTGCTGCACAACGTGATGTCGGTACTGCACAATGTGGTGTCAGTGCTGTAGAATGTGGTGTCGGTGCTGCACAATGTGGTGTCAGTGCTGTACAATGTGGTGTCGGTGATGCACAATGTGTTGTCAGTGCTGTACAATGTGATGTCGGTGTTGAACAATGTGATGTTGGTGCTGCACAATGTGATGTCGGTGCTGCACAATGTGGTGTCGGTGCTGCACAATGTGCTGTCGGTGCGGCACAATGTGATGTCGGTGCTGCAAAATGTGGTGTCGGTGCAGAACAATGTGATGTTGGTGCTGCAGAATGAGGTGTCGGTGCTGCAAAATGTGGTGTCGGTGCTGCACAATGTGGTGTCGGTGCTGCACAATGTCGTGTCGGTGCTGCACAATGTGGTGTCGGTGCTGTACAATGTGGTGTCGGTGCTGCACAATGTGGTGTCGGTGCTGCACAATGTGATGTCGGTGCTGCACAATGTGGAGTCGGTGCTGTACAATGTGGTGTCGGTGCTGAACAATGTGGTGTCAGTGCAGTACAATGTGGTGTCGGTGCTGTACAATGTGGTGTCGGTGCTGCACAATGTGGTGTCGGTGGGGTAGAATGTGGTGTCGGTGCTGTACACTGTGGTGTCGGTGCTGCACAATGTGATGTCGGTGCTGCACAATGTCGTGTCGCTGCCTCACAATGTTGTGTCAGTCCTGTACAATGTGGTGTCTGTGCTGAACAATGTGGTGTCAGTGCAGTACAATGTGGTGTCGGTGCTGCACAATGTGATGTCGGTGCTGCACAATGTCGTGTCGCTGCCTCACAATGTTGTGTCAGTCCTGTACAATGTGGTGTCGGTGCTCCACAATGTGGTGTCTGTGCTGCACAATGAGATGGCGGTGCTGCACAATGTGGTGTCAGTGCTGTACAATGTGGTGTCAGTGATGTACAATGTGGTGTCAGTGCTGCAGAATGTGACGTTGGTGCTGCACAATGTTGTGTCAGTGCTGTAGAATTTGGTGCTGGTGCTGCACAATGTGGTGTCAGTGCTGTACAAAGTGGTGTCGGTGCTGCACAATGTGGTGTCAGTGCAGTACAATGTGCTGTCAGTGCTGTACAATGTGTTGTCGGTGCTGCACAATGTGATGTCGGTGCTGCACAATGTCGTGTCGCTGCCTCACAATGTGCTGTCAGTCCTGTACAATGTGGTGTCGGTGCTGAACAATGTGTTGTCGGTGCTGCACAATATGGTATCGGTGCTGCACAATGTGATGTTTGGTCTGCACAATGTGGTGTCAGTGGAGCACAATGTGATGTTGGTGCTGTACAATAGGGTGTCGAGGCTGTACAATGTGGTGTCGGTGTTTAACAAAGTGGTGTTGGTGCTACACAATGTGGTGTCGGTGCTGCACAATGTGGTGTCGGTGCTGCAGAATGTGATGTTGTTGCTGTAGAATGTGGTGTCGGTGCTGAACAATGTTGTGTCGGTGCTGAACAATGTTGTGTCGGTGCTGCACAAAGTGGTGTCAGTGGAGCACAATGTGATGTTGGTGTGGCACAATGTGGTGTCGGTGCGGCACATTGTGGTGTCGGTGCTGCACAATGTGGTGTCAGTGCTGTAAAATGTGGTGTCGGTGCTGCACAATGTGGTGTCGGTGCTGCACAACGTGATGTCGGTACTGCACAATGTGGTGTCAGTGCTGTAGAATGTGGTGTCGGTGCTGCACAATGTGCTGTCGGTGCTGCACAACGTGATGTCGGTGATGCACAATGTGGTGTCAGTGCTGCACAATGTGGTGTCGGTGCTGCACAATGTGGTGTCGGTGCTGCACAACGTGATGTCGGTACTGCACAATGTGGTGTCAGTGCTGTAGAATGTGGTGTCGGTGCTGCACAATGTGGTGTCAGTGCTGTACAATGTGGTGTCGGTGATGCACAATGTGGTGTCAGTGCTGTACAATGTGATGTCGGTGTTGAACAATGTGATGTTGGTGCTGCACAAGGTGATGTCGGTGCTGCACAATGTGGTGTCGGTGCTGCACAATCTGGTGTCGGCGCTGCACAATGTGCTGTCGGTGCGGTACAATGTGATGTCGGTGCTGCAAAATGTGGTGTCGGTGCAGAACAATGTGATGTTGGTGCTGCAGAATGAGGTGTCGGTGCTGCAAAATGTGGTGTCGGTGCTGCACAATGTGGTGTCGGTGCTGCACAATGTGGTGTCGGTGCTGCAAAATGTGGTGTCGGTGCTGCACAATGTGGTGTCGGTGCTGTACAATGTGGTGTCGGTGCTGAACAATGTGGTGTCAGTGCAGTACAATGTGGTCTCGGTGCTGCACAATGTGGTGTCGGTGGGGTAGAATGTGGTGTCGGTGCTGTACACTGTGGTGTCGGTGCTGCACAATGTGATGTCGGTGCTGCACAATGCCGTGTCGCTGCCTCACAATGTTGTGTCAGTCCTGTACAATGTGGTGTCGGTGCTGCACAATGTGGTGTCGGTGCTGAACAATGTGGTGTCAGTGCTGCACAATGTGATGTCGGTGCTGCACAATGTGATGTCGGTGCTGCACAATGTGATGTTGGTGCTGTACAATATGGTGTCGAGGCTGTACAATGTGGTGTCGGTGCTGAACAATGTGATGTTGGTGCTGAACAATGTTGTGTCGGTGCTGCACAATGTGGTGTCAGTGGAGCACAATGTGATGTTGGTGCTGCACAAAGTGGTGTCGGTGCGGCACATTGTGGTGTCGGTGCTGCACAATGTGGTGTCGTTGCTGAACATTGTGATGTCGATGCTGCACAATGTGGTGTCTGTGCTGTACAATGTGGTGTCGGTGCTGCACAATGTGGTGTCGGTGGTGCACAATGTGATGTCGGTGCTGCACAATGTGATGTCGGTGCTGCACAATGTGGTGTCGGTACTGAACAATGTGATGTCGATGCTGCACAATGTGGTGTCAGTGCTGTAAAATGTGGTGTCGGTGCTGCACAATGTGGTGTCGGTGGTGCACAATGTGATGTCGGTGCTGCACAATGTGGTGTCGGTACTGAACAATGTGATGTTGGTGCTGCACAATGTGGTGTCGGTGGTGCACAATGTGATGTCTGTTCTGTACAATGTGGTGTCGGTGCTGCACAATGTCGTGTCAGTGCTGTACAATGTGGTGTCGGTGCGGCACAATGTGATGTAGGTGCTGCAAAATGTGGTGTCGGTGCTGCACAATGTGGTGTCGGTGCTGCACAACGTGATGTCGGTGCTGCACAATGTGGTGTCAGTGCTGTACAATGTGGTGTCGGTGCGGCACAATGTGATGTAGGTGCTGCAAAATGTGGTGTCGGTGCGGAACAATGTGGTGTCGGTGCTGCAGAATGTGGTGTCTGTGCTGTACAATATGGTGTCGGTGCTGCACAATATGGTGTTGGTGGGGTAGAATGTGGTGTCGCTGCTGTACAATGTGGTGTCGGTGCTGCACAATGTGATGTCGGTGCTGCCCAATGAGATGTCGGTGCTGCACAATGTTGTGTCAGTGATGTACAATGTGGTGTCAGTGATGCAGAATGTGACGTTGGTGCTGCACAATGTTGTGTCGGTGCTGAACAATGTTGTGTCGGTGCTGCACAATGTGGTATCGGTGCTGCACAATGTGATGTTGGTGCTGTACAATATGGTGTCGAGGCTGTACAATGTGGTGTCGGTGTTTAACAATGTGGTGTTGGTGCTGCACAATGTGGTGTCGGTGCTGAACAATGTGATGTTGGTGCTGAACAATGTTGCGTCGGTGCTGCACAATGTGGTGTCAGTGGAGCACAATGTGATGTTGGTGCTGCACAAAGTGGTGTCGGTGCGGCACATTGTGGTGTCGGTGCTGCACAATGTGGTGTCGTTGCTGAACATTGTGATGTCGATGCTGCACAATGTGGTGTCTGGGCGACACAATGTAGTGTCGATGCTGAACAACGTAATGTCGGTGCTGCACAATGTGGTGTAGGTGCGGCACAATGTGGTGTCGGTGCTGCACAATGTGGTGTCAGTACTGCACAGTGTGGTGTCGGTGGTGCACAATGTGATGTTGGTGCTGCACAATGTGCTGTCGATGGTGCACAATGTGGTGTCGGTGCTGTACAATGTGATGTTGGTGCTGCACAATGTGGTGTTGTTGCGGCACAATATGATGTTGATGCTGCACAATGAGGTGTCGGTGCGGCACAATGTGGTGTCGGTGCTGCACAATGTGGTGTCAGTACTGCACAGTGTGGTGTCGGTGGTGCACAATATGATGTCGGTGCTGCACAATGTGGTGTCGGTGCTGAACGATGTGATGTTGGTGCTGCACAATGTGGTGTCGGTGGTGCACAATGTGATGTCTGTGCTGTGCAATGTGGTGTCGGTGTTGCACAATGTGGTGTCAGTGCTGTAAAATGTGGTGTCGGTGCTGCACAATGTGGTGTCGGTGGTGCACAATGTGATGTCGGTGCTGCACAATGTGATGTTTGTGCTGTACAATGTGGTGTCGGTGCTGCACAATGTGGTGTCGGTGCTGCACAATGTGATGTCGGTGCTGCACAATGTGGTGTCGGTGCTGTACAATGTGGTGTCGGTGCTGAACAATGTGGTGTCAGTGCAGTACAATGTGGTCTCGGTGCTGCACAATGTGGTGTCGGTGGGGTAGAATGTGGTGTCGGTGCTGTACACTGTGGTGTCGGTGCTGCACAATGTGATGTCGGTGCTGCACAATGTCGTGTCGCTGCCTCACAATGTTGTGTCAGTCCTGTACAATGTGGTGTCGGTGCTGCACAATGTGGTGTCGGTGCTGAACAATGTGGTGTCAGTGCAGTACAATGTGGTGTCGGTGCTGCACAATGTGATGTCGGTGCTGCACAATGTGATGTTGGTGCTGTACAATATGGTGTCGAGGCTGTACAATATGGTGTCGGTGTTTAACAATGTGGTGTTGGTGCTGCACAATGTGGTGTCGGTGCTGAACAATGTGATGTTGGTGCTGAACAATGTTGTGTCGGTTCTGCACAATGTGGTGTCGGTGTTTAACAATGTGGTGTTGGTGCTGCACAATGTGGTGTCGTTGCTGAACATTGTGATGTCGATGCTGCACAATGTGGTGTCTGGGCAGCACAATGTGGTGTCGATGCTGAACAACGTAATGTCGGTGCTGCACAATGTGGTGTCGGTGCGGCACAATGTGGTGTCGGTGCTGCCCAATGTGGTGTCAGTACTGCACAGTGTGGTGTCGGTGGTGCACAATGTGATGTTGGTGCTGCACAATGTGGTTTCGATGGTGCACAATGTGGTGTCGGTGCTGTACAATGTGATGTTGGTGCTGCACAATGTGGTGTTGTTGCGGCACAATGTGATGTTGATGCTGCACAATGAGGTGTCGGTGCGGCACAATGTGGTGTCGGTGCTGCACAATGTGGTGTCAGTACTGCACAGTGTGGTGTCGGTGGTGCACAATATGATGTCGGTGCTGCACAATGTGGTGTCGGTGCTGAACTATGTGATGTTGGTGCTGCACAATGTGGTGTCGGTGGTGCACAATGTGATGTCTGTGCTGTACAATGTGGTGTCGGTGTTGCACAATGTGGTGTCAGTGCTGTAAAATGTGGTGTCGGTGCTGCACAATGTGATGTCGGTGCTGCACAATGTGGTGTCGGTGCTGAACAATGTGATGTTGGTGCTGCACAATGTGGTGTCGGTGGTGCACAATGTGATGTCTGTGCTGTACAATGTGGTGTCGGTGCTGCACAATGTGGTGTCGGTGCTGCACAATGTGGTGTCGGTGCTGAAGAATGTGATGTTTGTGCTGCACAAAGTGGTGTCAGTGCTGTACAATGTGGTGTCGGTGCTGCACAATGTGGTGTCAGTGCTGTACAATGTGTTGTCGGTGCGGCACAATGTGATGTAGGTGCTGCAAAATGTGGTGTCGGTGCTGCACAATGTGGTGTCGGTGCTGCACAACGTGATGTCGGTGCTGCACAATGTGGTGTCAGTGCTGTACAATGTGGTGTCGGTGCGGCACAATGTGATGTAGGTGCTGCAAAATGTGGTGTCGGTGCAGAACAATGTGATGTTGGTGCTGCACAATGAGGTGTCGGTGCTGCAAAATGTGGTTTCGGTGCTGCACAATGTGGTGTCGGTGCTGAACGATGTGATGTTGGTGCTGCACAATGTGGTGTCGGTGGTGCACAATGTGATGTCTGTGCTGTACAATGTGGTGTCGGTGTTGCACAATGTGGTGTCAGTGCTGTAAAATGTGGTGTCGGTGCTGCACAATGTGTTGTCGGTGCTGCACAATATGGTATCGGTGCTGCACAATGTGATGTTGGGTCTGCACAATGTGGTGTCAGTGGAGCACAATGTGATGTTGGTGCTGTACAATATGGTGTCGAGGCTGTACAATGTGGTGTCGGTGTTTAACAAAGTGGTGTTGGTGCTGCACAATGTGGTGTCGGTGCTGCACAATGTGGTGTCGGTGCTGCAGAATGTGATGTTGTTGCTGTAGAATGTGGTGTCGGTGCTGAACAATGTTGTGTCGGTGCTGAACAATGTTGTGTCGGTGCTGCACAATGTGGTGTCAGTGGAGCACAATGTGATGTTGGTGTGGCACAATGTGGTGTCGGTGCGGCACATTGTGGTGTCAGTGCTGCACAACGTGATGTCGGTACTGCACAATGTGGTGTCAGTGCTGTAGAATGTGGTGTCGGTGCTGCACAATGTGGTGTCAGTGCTGTACAATGTGGTGTCGGTGATGCACAATGTGTTGTCAGTGCTGTACAATGTGATGTCGGTGTTGAACAATGTGATGTTGGTGCTGCACAATGTGATGTCGGTGCTGCACAATGTGGTGTCGGTGCTGCACAATGTGCTGTCGGTGCGGCACAATGTGATGTCGGTGCTGCAAAATGTGGTGTCGGTGCAGAACAATGTGATGTTGGTGCTGCAGAATGAGGTGTCGGTGCTGCAAAATGTGGTGTCGGTGCTGCACAATGTGGTGTCGGTGCTGCACAATGTCGTGTCGGTGCTGCACAATGTGGTGTCGGTGCTGTACAATGTGGTGTCGGTGCTGCACAATGTGGTGTCGGTGCTGCACAATGTGATGTCGGTGCTGCACAATGTGGAGTCGGTGCTGTACAATGTGGTGTCGGTGCTGAACAATGTGGTGTCAGTGCAGTACAATGTGGTGTCGGTGCTGTACAATGTGGTGTCGGTGCTGCACAATGTGGTGTCGGTGGGGTAGAATGTGGTGTCGGTGCTGTACACTGTGGTGTCGGTGCTGCACAATGTGATGTCGGTGCTGCACAATGTCGTGTCGCTGCCTCACAATGTTGTGTCAGTCCTGTACAATGTGGTGTCTGTGCTGAACAATGTGGTGTCAGTGCAGTACAATGTGGTGTCGGTGCTGCACAATGTGATGTCGGTGCTTCACAATGTCGTGTCGCTGCCTCACAATGTTGTGTCAGTCCTGTACAATGTGGTGTCGGTGCTCCACAATGTGGTGTCTGTGCTGCACAATGAGATGGCGGTGCTGCACAATGTGGTGTCAGTGCTGTACAATGTGGTGTCAGTGATGTACAATGTGGTGTCAGTGCTGCAGAATGTGACGTTGGTGCTGCACAATGTTGTGTCAGTGCTGTAGAATGTGGTGCTGGTGCTGCACAATGTGGTGTCAGTGCTGTACAAAGTGGTGTCGGTGCTGCACAATGTGGTGTCAGTGCAGTACAATGTGCTGTCAGTGCTGTACAATGTGTTGTCGGTGCTGCACAATGTGATGTCGGTGCTGCACAATGTCGTGTCGCTGCCTCACAATGTGCTGTCAGTCCTGTACAATGTGGTGTCGGTGCTGAACAATGTGTTGTCGGTGCTGCACAATATGGTATCGGTGCTGCACAATGTGATGTTTGGTCTGCACAATGTGGTGTCAGTGGAGCACAATGTGATGTTGGTGCTGTACAATAGGGTGTCGAGGCTGTACAATGTGGTGTCGGTGTTTAACAAAGTGGTGTTGGTGCTACACAATGTGGTGTCGGTGCTGCACAATGTGGTGTCGGTGCTGCAGAATGTGATGTTGTTGCTGTAGAATGTGGTGTCGGTGCTGAACAATGTTGTGTCGGTGCTGAACAATGTTGTGTCGGTGCTGCACAAAGTGGTGTCAGTGGAGCACAATGTGATGTTGGTGTGGCACAATGTGGTGTCGGTGCGGCACATTGTGGTGTCGGTGCTGCACAATGTGGTGTCAGTGCTGTAAAATGTGGTGTCGGTGCTGCACAATGTGGTGTCGGTGCTGCACAACGTGATGTCGGTACTGCACAATGTGGTGTCAGTGCTGTAGAATGTGGTGTCGGTGCTGCACAATGTGCTGTCGGTGCTGCACAACGTGATGTCGGTGATGCACAATGTGGTGTCAGTGCTGCACAATGTGGTGTCGGTGCTGCACAATGTGGTGTCGGTGCTGCACAACGTGATGTCGGTACTGCACAATGTGGTGTCAGTGCTGTAGAATGTGGTGTCGGTGCTGCACAATGTGGTGTCAGTGCTGTACAATGTGGTGTCGGTGATGCACAATGTGGTGTCAGTGCTGTACAATGTGATGTCGGTGTTGAACAATGTGATGTTGGTGCTGCACAAGGTGATGTCGGTGCTGCACAATGTGGTGTCGGTGCTGCACAATCTGGTGTCGGCGCTGCACAATGTGCTGTCGGTGCGGTACAATGTGATGTCGGTGCTGCAAAATGTGGTGTCGGTGCAGAACAATGTGATGTTGGTGCTGCAGAATGAGGTGTCGGTGCTGCAAAATGTGGTGTCGGTGCTGCACAATGTGGTGTCGGTGCTGCACAATGTGGTGTCGGTGCTGCAAAATGTGGTGTCGGTGCTGCACAATGTGGTGTCGGTGCTGTACAATGTGGTGTCGGTGCTGAACAATGTGGTGTCAGTGCAGTACAATGTGGTCTCGGTGCTGCACAATGTGGTGTCGGTGGGGTAGAATGTGGTGTCGGTGCTGTACACTGTGGTGTCGGTGCTGCACAATGTGATGTCGGTGCTGCACAATGCCGTGTCGCTGCCTCACAATGTTGTGTCAGTCCTGTACAATGTGGTGTCGGTGCTGCACAATGTGGTGTCGGTGCTGAACAATGTGGTGTCAGTGCTGCACAATGTGATGTCGGTGCTGCACAATGTGATGTCGGTGCTGCACAATGTGATGTTGGTGCTGTACAATATGGTGTCGAGGCTGTACAATGTGGTGTCGGTGCTGAACAATGTGATGTTGGTGCTGAACAATGTTGTGTCGGTGCTGCACAATGTGGTGTCAGTGGAGCACAATGTGATGTTGGTGCTGCACAAAGTGGTGTCGGTGCGGCACATTGTGGTGTCGGTGCTGCACAATGTGGTGTCGTTGCTGAACATTGTGATGTCGATGCTGCACAATGTGGTGTCTGTGCTGTACAATGTGGTGTCGGTGCTGCACAATGTGGTGTCGGTGGTGCACAATGTGATGTCGGTGCTGCACAATGTGATGTCGGTGCTGCACAATGTGGTGTCGGTACTGAACAATGTGATGTCGATGCTGCACAATGTGGTGTCAGTGCTGTAAAATGTGGTGTCGGTGCTGCACAATGTGGTGTCGGTGGTGCACAATGTGATGTCGGTGCTGCACAATGTGGTGTCGGTACTGAACAATGTGATGTTGGTGCTGCACAATGTGGTGTCGGTGGTGCACAATGTGATGTCTGTTCTGTACAATGTGGTGTCGGTGCTGCACAATGTCGTGTCAGTGCTGTACAATGTGGTGTCGGTGCGGCACAATGTGATGTAGGTGCTGCAAAATGTGGTGTCGGTGCTGCACAATGTGGTGTCGGTGCTGCACAACGTGATGTCGGTGCTGCACAATGTGGTGTCAGTGCTGTACAATGTGGTGTCGGTGCGGCACAATGTGATGTAGGTGCTGCAAAATGTGGTGTCGGTGCGGAACAATGTGGTGTCGGTGCTGCAGAATGTGGTGTCTGTGCTGTACAATATGGTGTCGGTGCTGCACAATATGGTGTTGGTGGGGTAGAATGTGGTGTCGCTGCTGTACAATGTGGTGTCGGTGCTGCACAATGTGATGTCGGTGCTGCCCAATGAGATGTCGGTGCTGCACAATGTTGTGTCAGTGATGTACAATGTGGTGTCAGTGATGCAGAATGTGACGTTGGTGCTGCACAATGTTGTGTCGGTGCTGAACAATGTTGTGTCGGTGCTGCACAATGTGGTATCGGTGCTGCACAATGTGATGTTGGTGCTGTACAATATGGTGTCGAGGCTGTACAATGTGGTGTCGGTGTTTAACAATGTGGTGTTGGTGCTGCACAATGTGGTGTCGGTGCTGAACAATGTGATGTTGGTGCTGAACAATGTTGCGTCGGTGCTGCACAATGTGGTGTCAGTGGAGCACAATGTGATGTTGGTGCTGCACAAAGTGGTGTCGGTGCGGCACATTGTGGTGTCGGTGCTGCACAATGTGGTGTCGTTGCTGAACATTGTGATGTCGATGCTGCACAATGTGGTGTCTGGGCGACACAATGTAGTGTCGATGCTGAACAACGTAATGTCGGTGCTGCACAATGTGGTGTAGGTGCGGCACAATGTGGTGTCGGTGCTGCACAATGTGGTGTCAGTACTGCACAGTGTGGTGTCGGTGGTGCACAATGTGATGTTGGTGCTGCACAATGTGGTGTCGATGGTGCACAATGTGGTGTCGGTGCTGTACAATGTGATGTTGGTGCTGCACAATGTGGTGTTGTTGCGGCACAATATGATGTTGATGCTGCACAATGAGGTGTCGGTGCGGCACAATGTGGTGTCGGTGCTGCACAATGTGGTGTCAGTACTGCACAGTGTGGTGTCGGTGGTGCACAATATAATGTCGGTGCTGCACAATGTGGTGTCGGTGCTGAACGATGTGATGTTGGTGCTGCACAATGTGGTGTCGGTGGTGCACAATGTGATGTCTGTGCTGTGCAATGTGGTGTCGGTGTTGCACAATGTGGTGTCAGTGCTGTAAAATGTGGTGTCGGTGCTGCACAATGTGGTGTCGGTGGTGCACAATGTGATGTCGGTGCTGCACAATGTGATGTTTGTGCTGTACAATGTGGTGTCGGTGCTGCACAATGTGGTGTCGGTGCTGCACAATGTGATGTCGGTGCTGCACAATGTGGTGTCGGTGCTGTACAATGTGGTGTCGGTGCTGAACAATGTGGTGTCAGTGCAGTACAATGTGGTCTCGGTGCTGCACAATGTGGTGTCGGTGGGGTAGAATGTGGTGTCGGTGCTGTACACTGTGGTGTCGGTGCTGCACAATGTGATGTCGGTGCTGCACAATGTCGTGTCGCTGCCTCACAATGTTGTGTCAGTCCTGTACAATGTGGTGTCGGTGCTGCACAATGTGGTGTCGGTGCTGAACAATGTGGTGTCAGTGCAGTACAATGTGGTGTCGGTGCTGCACAATGTGATGTCGGTGCTGCACAATGTGATGTTGGTGCTGTACAATATGGTGTCGAGGCTGTACAATATGGTGTCGGTGTTTAACAATGTGGTGTTGGTGCTGCACAATGTGGTGTCGGTGCTGAACAATGTGATGTTGGTGCTGAACAATGTTGTGTCGGTTCTGCACAATGTGGTGTCGGTGTTTAACAATGTGGTGTTGGTGCTGCACAATGTGGTGTCGTTGCTGAACATTGTGATGTCGATGCTGCACAATGTGGTGTCTGGGCAGCACAATGTGGTGTCGATGCTGAACAACGTAATGTCGGTGCTGCACAATGTGGTGTCGGTGCGGCACAATGTGGTGTCGGTGCTGCCCAATGTGGTGTCAGTACTGCACAGTGTGGTGTCGGTGGTGCACAATGTGATGTTGGTGCTGCACAATGTGGTTTCGATGGTGCACAATGTGGTGTCGGTGCTGTACAATGTGATGTTGGTGCTGCACAATGTGGTGTTGTTGCGGCACAATGTGATGTTGATGCTGCACAATGAGGTGTCGGTGCGGCACAATGTGGTGTCGGTGCTGCACAATGTGGTGTCAGTACTGCACAGTGTGGTGTCGGTGGTGCACAATATGATGTCGGTGCTGCACAATGTGGTGTCGGTGCTGAACTATGTGATGTTGGTGCTGCACAATGTGGTGTCGGTGGTGCACAATGTGATGTCTGTGCTGTACAATGTGGTGTCGGTGTTGCACAATGTGGTGTCAGTGCTGTAAAATGTGGTGTCGGTGCTGCACAATGTGATGTCGGTGCTGCACAATGTGGTGTCGGTGCTGAACAATGTGATGTTGGTGCTGCACAATGTGGTGTCGGTGGTGCACAATGTGATGTCTGTGCTGTACAATGTGGTGTCGGTGCTGCACAATGTGGTGTCGGTGCTGCACAATGTGGTGTCGGTGCTGAAGAATGTGATGTTTGTGCTGCACAAAGTGGTGTCAGTGCTGTACAATGTGGTGTCGGTGCTGCACAATGTGGTGTCAGTGCTGTACAATGTGTTGTCGGTGCGGCACAATGTGATGTAGGTGCTGCAAAATGTGGTGTCGGTGCTGCACAATGTGGTGTCGGTGCTGCACAACGTGATGTCGGTGCTGCACAATGTGGTGTCAGTGCTGTACAATGTGGTGTCGGTGCGGCACAATGTGATGTAGGTGCTGCAAAATGTGGTGTCGGTGCAGAACAATGTGATGTTGGTGCTGCACAATGAGGTGTCGGTGCTGCAAAATGTGGTTTCGGTGCTGCACAATGTGGTGTCGGTGCTGAACGATGTGATGTTGGTGCTGCACAATGTGGTGTCGGTGGTGCACAATGTGATGTCTGTGCTGTACAATGTGGTGTCGGTGTTGCACAATGTGGTGTCAGTGCTGTAAAATGTGGTGTCGGTGCTGCACAATGTGGTGTCGGTGGTGCACAATGTGATGTCGGTGCTGCACAATGTGGTGTCGGTACTGAACAATGTGATGTTGGTGCTGCACAATGTGGTGTCGGTGGTGCACAATGTGATGTCTGTGCTGTACAATGTGGTGTCGGTGCTGCACAATGTGGAGTCGGTGCTGCACAATGTGGTGTCGGTGCTGAAGAATGTGATGTTGGTGCTGCACAAAGTGGTGTCAGTGCTGTACAATGTGGTGTCGGTGCTGCACAATGTGGTGTCAGTGCTGTACAATGTGGTGTCGGTGCGGCACAATGTGATGTAGGTGCTGCAAAATGTGGTGTCGGTGCTGCACAATGTGGTGTCGGTGCTGCACAACGTGATGTCGGTGCTGCACAATGTGGTGTCAGTGCTGTACAATGTGGTGTCGGTGCGGCACAATGTGATGTAGTTGCTGCAAAATGTGGTATCGGTGCTGCACAATGTGGTGTCGGTGCTGCACAATGTGGTGTCTGTGCTGTACAATATGGTGTCGGTGCTGCCCAATGTGCTGTCAGTGCTGCCCATGTGGTGTCGGTGCTGCACAATGTGATGTCGGTGCTGCACAATGTGGTGTCAGTGCTGTACAAAGTGGTGTCGGTGCTGCACAATGTGGTGTCAGTGCAGTACAATGTGCTGTCAGTGCTGTACAATGTGTTGTCGGTGCTGCACAATGTGATGTCGGTGCTGCACAATGTCGTGTCGCTGCCTCACAATGTGCTGTCAGTCCTGTACAATGTGGTGTCGGTGCTGAACAATGTGTTGTCGGTGCTGCACAATATGGTATCGGTGCTGCACAATGTGATGTTGGGTCTGCACAATGTGGTGTCAGTGGAGCACAATGTGATGTTGGTGCTGTACAATATGGTGTCGAGGCTGTACAATGTGGTGTCGGTGTTTAACAAAGTGGTGTTGGTGCTGCACAATGTGGTGTCGGTGCTGCACAATGTGGTGTCGGTGCTGCAGAATGTGATGTTGTTGCTGTAGAATGTGGTGTCGGTGCTGAACAATGTTGTGTCGGTGCTGAACAATGTTGTGTCGGTGCTGCACAATGTGGTGTCAGTGGAGCACAATGTGATGTTGGTGTGGCACAATGTGGTGTCGGTGCGGCACATTGTGGTGTCGGTGCTGCACAACGTGATGTCGGTACTGCACAATGTGGTGTCAGTGCTGTAGAATGTGGTGTCGGTGCTGCACAATGTGGTGTCAGTGCTGTACAATGTGGTGTCGGTGATGCACAATGTGTTGTCAGTGCTGTACAATGTGATGTCGGTGTTGAACAATGTGATGTTGGTGCTGCACAAAGTGGTGTCAGTGCTGTACAATGTGGTGTCGGTGCTGCACAATGTGGTGTCAGTGCTGTACAATGTGTTGTCGGTGCGGCACAATGTGATGTAGGTGCTGCAAAATGTGGTGTCGGTGCTGCACAATGTGGTGTCGGTGCTGCACAACGTGATGTCGGTGCTGCACAATGTGGTGTCAGTGCTGTACAATGTGGTGTCGGTGCGGCACAATGTGATGTAGGTGCTGCAAAATGTGGTGTCGGTGCAGAACAATGTGATGTTGGTGCTGCACAATGAGGTGTCGGTGCTGCAAAATGTGGTTTCGGTGCTGCACAATGTGGTGTCGGTGCTGAACGATGTGATGTTGGTGCTGCACAATGTGGTGTCGGTGGTGCACAATGTGATGTCTGTGCTGTACAATGTGGTGTCGGTGTTGCACAATGTGGTGTCAGTGCTGTAAAATGTGTTGTCGGTGCTGCACAATGTGGTGTCGGTGGTGCACAATGTGATGTCGGTGCTGCACAATGTGGTGTCGGTACTGAACAATGTGATGTTGGTGCTGCACAATGTGGTGTCGGTGGTGCACAATGTGATGTCTGTGCTGTACAATGTGGTGTCGGTGCTGCACAATGTGGAGTCGGTGCTGCACAATGTGGTGCCGGTGCTGAAGAATGTGATGTTGGTGCTGCACAAAGTGGTGTCAGTGCTGTACAATGTGGTGTCGGTGCTGCACAATGTGGTGTCAGTGCTGTACAATGTGGTGTCGGTGCGGCACAATGTGATGTAGGTGCTGCAAAATGTGGTGTCGGTGCTGCACAATGTGGTGTCGGTGCTGCACAACGTGATGTCGGTGCTGCACAATGTGGTGTCAGTGCATTACAATGTGGTGTCGGTGCGGCACAATGTGATGTAGTTGCTGCAAAATGTGGTATCGGTGCTGCACAATGTGGTGTCGGTGCTGCACAATGTGGTGTCTGTGCTGTACAATATGGTGTCGGTGCTGCCCAATGTGCTGTCAGTGCTGCCCATGTGGTGTCGTTGCTGCACAATGTGATGTCGGTGCTGCACAATGTGGTGTCAGTGCTGTACAAAGTGGTGTCGGTGCTGCACAATGTGGTGTCAGTGCAGTACAATGTGCTGTCAGTGCTGTACAATGTGTTGTCGGTGCTGCACAATGTGATGTCGGTGCTGCACAATGTCGTGTCGCTGCCTCACAATGTGCTGTCAGTCCTGTACAATGTGGTGTCGGTGCTGAACAATGTGTTGTCGGTGCTGCACAATATGGTATCGGTGCTGCACAATGTGCTGTTGGGTCTGCACAATGTGGTGTCAGTGGAGCACAATGTGATGTTGGTGCTGTACAATATGGTGTCGAGGCTGTACAATGTGGTGTCGGTGTTTAACAAAGTGGTGTTGGTGCTGCACAATGTGGTGTCGGTGCTGCACAATGTGGTGTCGGTGCTGCAGAATGTGATGTTGTTGCTGTAGAATGTGGTGTCGGTGCTGAACAATGTTGTGTCGGTGCTGAACAATGTTGTGTCGGTGCTGCACAATGTGGTGTCAGTGGAGCACAATGTGATGTTGGTGTGGCACAATGTGGTGTCGGTGCGGCACATTGTGGTGTCGGTGCTGCACAACGTGATGTCGGTACTGCACAATGTGGTGTCAGTGCTGTAGAATGTGGTGTCGGTGCTGCACAATGTGGTGTCAGTGCTGTACAATGTGGTGTCGGTGTTGCACAATGTGTTGTCAGTGCTGTACAATGTGATGTCGGTGTTGAACAATGTGATGTTGGTGCTGCACAATGTGATGTCGGTGCTGCACAATGTGGTGTCGGTGCTGCACAATGTGCTGTCGGTGCGGCACAATGTGATGTCGGTGCTGCAAAATGTGGTGTCGGTGCAGAACAATGTGATGTTGGTGCTGCAGAATGAGGTGTCGGTGCTGCAAAATGTGGTGTCGGTGCTGCACAATGTGGTGTCGGTGCTGCACAATGTCGTGTCGGTGCTGCACAATGTGGTGTCGGTGCTGTACAATGTGGTGTCGGTGCTGCACAATGTGGTGTCGGTGCTGCACAATGTGATGTCGGTGCTGCACAATGTGGAGTCGGTGCTGTACAATGTGGTGTCGGTGCTGAACAATGTGGTGTCAGTGCAGTACAATGTGGTGTCGGTGCTGTACAATGTGGTGTCGGTGCTGCACAATGTGGTGTCGGTGGGGTAGAATGTGGTGTCGGTGCTGTACACTGTGGTGTCGGTGCTGCACAATGTGATGTCGGTGCTGCACAATGTCGTGTCGCTGCCTCACAATGTTGTGTCAGTCCTGTACAATGTGGTGTCTGTGCTGAACAATGTGGTGTCAGTGCAGTACAATGTGGTGTCGGTGCTGCACAATGTGATGTCGGTGCTGCACAATGTCGTGTCGCTGCCTCACAATGTTGTGTCAGTCCTGTACAATGTGGTGTCGGTGCTCCACAATGTGGTGTCGGTGCTGCACAATGAGATGGCGGTGCTGCACAATGTGGTGTCAGTGCTGTACAATGTGGTGTCAGTGATGTACAATGTGGTGTCAGTGCTGCAGAATGTGACGTTGGTGCTGCACAATGTTGTGTCAGTGCTGTAGAATGTGGTGCTGGTGCTGCACAATGTGGTGTCAGTGCTGTACAAAGTGGTGTCGGTGCTGCACAATGTGGTGTCAGTGCAGTACAATGTGCTGTCAGTGCTGTACAATGTGTTGTCGGTGCTGCACAATGTGATGTCGGTGCTTCACAATGTCGTGTCGCTGCCTCACAATGTGCTGTCAGTCCTGTACAATGTGGTGTCGGTGCTGAACAATGTGTTGTCGGTGCTGCACAATATGGTATCGGTGCTGCACAATGTGATGTTTGGTCTGCACAATGTGGTGTCAGTGGAGCACAATGTGATGTTGGTGCTGTACAATAGGGTGTCGAGGCTGTACAATGTGGTGTCGGTGTTTAACAAAGTGGTGTTGGTGCTACACAATGTGGTGTCGGTGCTGCACAATGTGGTGTCGGTGCTGCAGAATGTGATGTTGTTGCTGTAGAATGTGGTGTCGGTGCTGAACAATGTTGTGTCGGTGCTGAACAATGTTGTGTCGGTGCTGCACAAAGTGGTGTCAGTGGAGCACAATGTGATGTTGGTGTTGCACAATGTGGTGTCGGTGCGGCACATTGTGGTGTCGGTGCTGCACAATGTGGTGTCAGTGCTGTAAAATGTGGTGTCGGTGCTGCACAATGTGGTGTCGGTGCTGCACAACGTGATGTCGGTACTGCACAATGTGGTGTCAGTGCTGTAGAATGTGGTGTCGGTGCTGCACAATGTGCTGTCGGTGCTGCACAACGTGATGTCGGTGATGCACAATGTGGTGTCAGTGCTGCACAATGTGGTGTCGGTGCTGCACAATGTGGTGTCGGTGCTGCACAACGTGATGTCGGTACTGCACAATGTGGTGTCAGTGCTGTAGAATGTGGTGTCGGTGCTGCACAATGTGGTGTCAGTGCTGTACAATGTGGTGTCGGTGATGCACAATGTGGTGTCAGTGCTGTACAATGTGATGTCGGTGTTGAACAATGTGATGTTGGTGCTGCACAAGGTGATGTCGGTGCTGCACAATGTGGTGTCGGTGCTGCACAATCTGGTGTCGGCGCTGCACAATGTGCTGTCGGTGCGGTACAATGTGATGTCGGTGCTGCAAAATGTGGTGTCGGTGCAGAACAATGTGATGTTGGTGCTGCAGAATGAGGTGTCGGTGCTGCAAAATGTGGTGTCGGTGCTGCACAATGTGGTGTCGGTGCTGCACAATGTGGTGTCGGTGCTGCAAAATGTGGTGTCGGTGCTGCACAATGTGGTGTCGGTGCTGTACAATGTGGTGTCGGTGCTGAACAATGTGGTGTCAGTGCAGTACAATGTGGTCTCGGTGCTGCACAATGTGGTGTCGGTGGGGTAGAATGTGGTGTCGGTGCTGTACACTGTGGTGTCGGTGCTGCACAATGTGATGTCGGTGCTGCACAATGCCGTGTCGCTGCCTCACAATGTTGTGTCAGTCCTGTACAATGTGGTGTCGGTGCTGCACAATGTGGTGTCGGTGCTGAACAATGTGGTGTCAGTGCTGCACAATGTGATGTCGGTGCTGCACAATGTGATGTCGGTGCTGCACAATGTGATGTTGGTGCTGTACAATATGGTGTCGAGGCTGTACAATGTGGTGTCGGTGCTGAACAATGTGATGTTGGTGCTGAACAATGTTGTGTCGGTGCTGCACAATGTGGTGTCAGTGGAGCACAATGTGATGTTGGTGCTGCACAAAGTGGTGTCGGTGCGGCACATTGTGGTGTCGGTGCTGCACAATGTGGTGTCGTTGCTGAACATTGTGATGTCGATGCTGCACAATGTGGTGTCTGTGCTGTACAATGTGGTGTCGGTGCTGCACAATGTGGTGTCGGTGGTGCACAATGTGATGTCGGTGCTGCACAATGTGATGTCGGTGCTGCACAATGTGGTGTCGGTACTGAACAATGTGATGTCGATGCTGCACAATGTGGTGTCAGTGCTGTAAAATGTGGTGTCGGTGCTGCACAATGTGGTGTCGGTGGTGCACAATGTGATGTCGGTGCTGCACAATGTGGTGTCGGTACTGAACAATGTGATGTTGGTGCTGCACAATGTGGTGTCGGTGGTGCACAATGTGATGTCTGTTCTGTACAATGTGGTGTCGGTGCTGCACAATGTCGTGTCAGTGCTGTACAATGTGGTGTCGGTGCGGCACAATGTGATGTAGGTGCTGCAAAATGTGGTGTCGGTGCTGCACAATGTGGTGTCGGTGCTGCACAACGTGATGTCGGTGCTGCACAATGTGGTGTCAGTGCTGTACAATGTGGTGTCGGTGCGGCACAATGTGATGTAGGTGCTGCAAAATGTGGTGTCGGTGCGGAACAATGTGGTGTCGGTGCTGCAGAATGTGGTGTCTGTGCTGTACAATATGGTGTCGGTGCTGCACAATATGGTGTTGGTGGGGTAGAATGTGGTGTCGCTGCTGTACAATGTGGTGTCGGTGCTGCACAATGTGATGTCGGTGCTGCCCAATGAGATGTCGGTGCTGCACAATGTTGTGTCAGTGATGTACAATGTGGTGTCAGTGATGCAGAATGTGACGTTGGTGCTGCACAATGTTGTGTCGGTGCTGAACAATGTTGTGTCGGTGCTGCACAATGTGGTATCGGTGCTGCACAATGTGATGTTGGTGCTGTACAATATGGTGTCGAGGCTGTACAATGTGGTGTCGGTGTTTAACAATGTGGTGTTGGTGCTGCACAATGTGGTGTCGGTGCTGAACAATGTGATGTTGGTGCTGAACAATGTTGCGTCGGTGCTGCACAATGTGGTGTCAGTGGAGCACAATGTGATGTTGGTGATGCACAAAGTGGTGTCGGTGCGGCACATTGTGGTGTCGGTGCTGCACAAGGTGGTGTCGTTGCTGAACATTGTGATGTCGATGCTGCACAATGTGGTGTCTGGGCGACACAATGTAGTGTCGATGCTGAACAACGTAATGTCGGTGCTGCACAATGTGGTGTCGGTGCGGCACAATGTGGTGTCGGTGCTGCACAATGTGGTGTCAGTACTGCACAGTGTGGTGTCGGTGGTGCACAATGTGATGTTGGTGCTGCACAATGTGGTGTCGATGGTGCACAATGTGGTGTCGGTGCTGTACAATGTGATGTTGGTGCTGCACAATGTGGTGTTGTTGCGGCACAATATGATGTTGATGCTGCACAATGAGGTGTCGGTGCGGCACAATGTGGTGTCGGTGCTGCACAATGTGGTGTCAGTACTGCACAGTGTGGTGTCGGTGGTGCACAATATGATGTCGGTGCTGCACAATGTGGTGTCGGTGCTGAACGATGTGATGTTGGTGCTGCACAATGTGGTGTCGGTGGTGCACAATGTGATGTCTGTGCTGTGCAATGTGGTGTCGGTGTTGCACAATGTGGTGTCAGTGCTGTAAAATGTGGTGTCGGTGCTGCACAATGTGGTGTCGGTGGTGCACAATGTGATGTCGGTGCTGCACAATGTGGTGTCAGTGCTGTACAAAGTGGTGTCGGTGCTGCACAATGTGGTGTCAGTGCAGTACAATGTGCTGTCAGTGCTGTACAATGTGTTGTCGGTGCTGCACAATGTGATGTCGGTGCTGCACAATGTCGTGTCGCTGCCTCACAATGTGCTGTCAGTCCTGTACAATGTGGTGTCGGTGCTGAACAATGTGTTGTCGGTGCTGCACAATATGGTATCGGTGCTGCACAATGTGATGTTGGGTCTGCACAATGTGGTGTCAGTGGAGCACAATGTGATGTTGGTGCTGTACAATATGGTGTCGAGGCTGTACAATGTGGTGTCGGTGTTTAACAAAGTGGTGTTGGTGCTGCACAATGTGGTGTCGGTGCTGCACAATGTGGTGTCGGTGCTGCAGAATGTGATGTTGTTGCTGTAGAATGTGGTGTCGGTGCTGAACAATGTTGTGTCGGTGCTGAACAATGTTGTGTCGGTGCTGCACAATGTGGTGTCAGTGGAGCACAATGTGATGTTGGTGTGGCACAATGTGGTGTCGGTGCGGCACATTGTGGTGTCGGTGCTGCACAACGTGATGTCGGTACTGCACAATGTGGTGTCAGTGCTGTAGAATGTGGTGTCGGTGCTGCACAATGTGGTGTCAGTGCTGTACAATGTGGTGTCGGTGATGCACAATGTGTTGTCAGTGCTGTACAATGTGATGTCGGTGTTGAACAATGTGATGTTGGTGCTGCACAAAGTGGTGTCAGTGCTGTACAATGTGGTGTCGGTGCTGCACAATGTGGTGTCAGTGCTGTACAATGTGTTGTCGGTGCGGCACAATGTGATGTAGGTGCTGCAAAATGTGGTGTCGGTGCTGCACAATGTGGTGTCGGTGCTGCACAACGTGATGTCGGTGCTGCACAATGTGGTGTCAGTGCTGTACAATGTGGTGTCGGTGCGGCACAATGTGATGTAGGTGCTGCAAAATGTGGTGTCGGTGCAGAACAATGTGATGTTGGTGCTGCACAATGAGGTGTCGGTGCTGCAAAATGTGGTTTCGGTGCTGCACAATGTGGTGTCGGTGCTGAACGATGTGATGTTGGTGCTGCACAATGTGGTGTCGGTGGTGCACAATGTGATGTCTGTGCTGTACAATGTGGTGTCGGTGTTGCACAATGTGGTGTCAGTGCTGTAAAATGTGTTGTCGGTGCTGCACAATGTGGTGTCGGTGGTGCACAATGTGATGTCGGTGCTGCACAATGTGGTGTCGGTACTGAACAATGTGATGTTGGTGCTGCACAATGTGGTGTCGGTGGTGCACAATGTGATGTCTGTGCTGTACAATGTGGTGTCGGTGCTGCACAATGTGGAGTCGGTGCTGCACAATGTGGTGTCGGTGCTGAAGAATGTGATGTTGGTGCTGCACAAAGTGGTGTCAGTGCTGTACAATGTGGTGTCGGTGCTGCACAATGTGGTGTCAGTGCTGTACAATGTGGTGTCGGTGCGGCACAATGTGATGTAGGTGCTGCAAAATGTGGTGTCGGTGCTGCACAATGTGGTGTCGGTGCTGCACAACGTGATGTCGGTGCTGCACAATGTGGTGTCAGTGCTGTACAATGTGGTGTCGGTGCGGCACAATGTGATGTAGTTGCTGCAAAATGTGGTATCGGTGCTGCACAATGTGGTGTCGGTGCTGCACAATGTGGTGTCTGTGCTGTACAATATGGTGTCGGTGCTGCCCAATGTGCTGTCAGTGCTGCCCATGTGGTGTCGTTGCTGCACAATGTGATGTCGGTGCTGCACAATGTGGTGTCAGTGCTGTACAAAGTGGTGTCGGTGCTGCACAATGTGGTGTCAGTGCAGTACAATGTGCTGTCAGTGCTGTACAATGTGTTGTCGGTGCTGCACAATGTGATGTCGGTGCTGCACAATGTCGTGTCGCTGCCTCACAATGTGCTGTCAGTCCTGTACAATGTGGTGTCGGTGCTGAACAATGTGTTGTCGGTGCTGCACAATATGGTATCGGTGCTGCACAATGTGCTGTTGGGTCTGCACAATGTGGTGTCAGTGGAGCACAATGTGATGTTGGTGCTGTACAATATGGTGTCGAGGCTGTACAATGTGGTGTCGGTGTTTAACAAAGTGGTGTTGGTGCTGCACAATGTGGTGTCGGTGCTGCACAATGTGGTGTCGGTGCTGCAGAATGTGATGTTGTTGCTGTAGAATGTGGTGTCGGTGCTGAACAATGTTGTGTCGGTGCTGAACAATGTTGTGTCGTTGCTGCACAATGTGGTGTCAGTGGAGCACAATGTGATGTTGGTGTGGCACAATGTGGTGTCGGTGCGGCACATTGTGGTGTCGGTGCTGCACAACGTGATGTCGGTACTGCACAATGTGGTGTCAGTGCTGTAGAATGTGGTGTCGGTGCTGCACAATGTGGTGTCAGTGCTGTACAATGTGGTGTCGGTGTTGCACAATGTGTTGTCAGTGCTGTACAATGTGATGTCGGTGTTGAACAATGTGATGTTGGTGCTGCACAATGTGATGTCGGTGCTGCACAATGTGGTGTCGGTGCTGCACAATGTGCTGTCGGTGCGGCACAATGTGATGTCGGTGCTGCAAAATGTGGTGTCGGTGCAGAACAATGTGATGTTGGTGCTGCAGAATGAGGTGTCGGTGCTGCAAAATGTGGTGTCGGTGCTGCACAATGTGGTGTCGGTGCTGTACAATGTGGTGTCGGTGCTGCACAATGTGGTGTCGGTGCTGCACAATGTGATGTCGGTGCTGCACAATGTGGTGTCGGTGCTGCACAATGTGATGTCGGTGCTGCACAATGTGGAGTCGGTGCTGTACAATGTGGTGTCGGTGCTGTACAATGTGGTGTCGGTGCTGCACAATGTGGTGTCGGTGGGGTAGAATGTGGTGTCGGTGCTGTACACTGTGGTGTCGGTGCTGCACAATGTGATGTCGGTGCTGCACAATGTCGTGTCGCTGCCTCACAATGTTGTGTCAGTCCTGTACAATGTGGTGTCTGTGCTGAACAATGTGGTGTCAGTGCAGTACAATGTGGTGTCGGTGCTGCACAATGTGATGTCGGTGCTGCACAATGTCGTGTCGCTGCCTCACAATGTTGTGTCAGTCCTGTACAATGTGGTGTCGGTGCTCCACAATGTGGTGTCGGTGCTGCACAATGAGATGGCGGTGCTGCACAATGTGGTGTCAGTGCTGTACAATGTGGTGTCAGTGATGTACAATGTGGTGTCAGTGCTGCAGAATGTGACGTTGGTGCTGCACAATGTTGTGTCAGTGCTGTAGAATGTGGTGCTGGTGCTGCACAATGTGGTGTCAGTGCTGTACAAAGTGGTGTCGGTGCTGCACAATGTGGTGTCAGTGCAGTACAATGTGCTGTCAGTGCTGTACAATGTGTTGTCGGTGCTGCACAATGTGATGTCGGTGCTTCACAATGTCGTGTCGCTGCCTCACAATGTGCTGTCAGTCCTGTACAATGTGGTGTCGGTGCTGAACAATGTGTTGTCGGTGCTGCACAATATGGTATCGGTGCTGCACAATGTGATGTTTGGTCTGCACAATGTGGTGTCAGTGGAGCACAATGTGATGTTGGTGCTGTACAATAGGGTGTCGAGGCTGTACAATGTGGTGTCGGTGTTTAACAAAGTGGTGTTGGTGCTACACAATGTGGTGTCGGTGCTGCACAATGTGGTGTCGGTGCTGCAGAATGTGATGTTGTTGCTGTAGAATGTGGTGTCGGTGCTGAACAATGTTGTGTCGGTGCTGAACAATGTTGTGTCGGTGCTGCACAAAGTGGTGTCAGTGGAGCACAATGTGATGTTGGTGTTGCACAATGTGGTGTCGGTGCGGCACATTGTGGTGTCGGTGCTGCACAATGTGGTGTCAGTGCTGTAAAATGTGGTGTCGGTGCTGCACAATGTGGTGTCGGTGCTGCACAACGTGATGTCGGTACTGCACAATGTGGTGTCAGTGCTGTAGAATGTGGTGTCGGTGCTGCACAATGTGCTGTCGGTGCTGCACAACGTGATGTCGGTGATGCACAATGTGGTGTCAGTGCTGCACAATGTGGTGTCGGTGCTGCACAATGTGGTGTCGGTGCTGCACAACGTGATGTCGGTACTGCACAATGTGGTGTCAGTGCTGTAGAATGTGGTGTCGGTGCTGCACAATGTGGTGTCAGTGCTGTACAATGTGGTGTCGGTGATGCACAATGTGGTGTCAGTGCTGTACAATGTGATGTCGGTGTTGAACAATGTGATGTTGGTGCTGCACAAGGTGATGTCGGTGCTGCACAATGTGGTGTCGGTGCTGCACAATCTGGTGTCGGCACTGCACAATGTGCTGTCGGTGCGGTACAATGTGATGTCGGTGCTGCAAAATGTGGTGTCGGTGCAGAACAATGTGATGTTGGTGCTGCAGAATGAGGTGTCGGTGCTGCAAAATGTGGTGTCGGTGCTGCACAATGTGGTGTCGGTGCTGCACAATGTGGTGTCGGTGCTGCAAAATGTGGTGTCGGTGCTGCACAATGTGGTGTTGGTGCTGTACAATGTGGTGTCGGTGCTGAACAATGTGGTGTCAGTGCAGTACAATGTGGTCTCGGTGCTGCACAATGTGGTGTCGGTGGGGTAGAATGTGGTGTCGGTGCTGTACACTGTGGTGTCGGTGCTGCACAATGTGATGTCGGTGCTGCACAATGCCGTGTCGCTGCCTCACAATGTTGTGTCAGTCCTGTACAATGTGGTGTCGGTGCTGCACAATGTGGTGTCGGTGCTGAACAATGTGGTGTCAGTGCTGCACAATGTGATGTCGGTGCTGCACAATGTGATGTCGGTGCTGCACAATGTGATGTTGGTGCTGTACAATATGGTGTCGAGGCTGTACAATGTGGTGTCGGTGCTGAACAATGTGATGTTGGTGCTGAACAATGTTGTGTCGGTGCTGCACAATGTGGTGTCAGTGGAGCACAATGTGATGTTGGTGCTGCACAAAGTGGTGTCGGTGCGGCACATTGTGGTGTCGGTGCTGCACAATGTGGTGTCGTTGCTGAACATTGTGATGTCGATGCTGCACAATGTGGTGTCTGTGCTGTACAATGTGGTGTCGGTGCTGCACAATGTGGTGTCGGTGGTGCACAATGTGATGTCGGTGCTGCACAATGTGATGTCGGTGCTGCACAATGTGGTGTCGGTACTGAACAATGTGATGTCGATGCTGCACAATGTGGTGTCAGTGCTGTAAAATGTGGTGTCGGTGCTGCACAATGTGGTGTCGGTGGTGCACAATGTGATGTCGGTGCTGCACAATGTGGTGTCGGTACTGAACAATGTGATGTTGGTGCTGCACAATGTGGTGTCGGTGGTGCACAATGTGATGTCTGTTCTGTACAATGTGGTGTCGGTGCTGCACAATGTCGTGTCAGTGCTGTACAATGTGGTGTCGGTGCGGCACAATGTGATGTAGGTGCTGCAAAATGTGGTGTCGGTGCTGCACAATGTGGTGTCGGTGCTGCACAACGTGATGTCGGTGCTGCACAATGTGGTGTCAGTGCTGTACAATGTGGTGTCGGTGCGGCACAATGTGATGTAGGTGCTGCAAAATGTGGTGTCGGTGCGGAACAATGTGGTGTCGGTGCTGCAGAATGTGGTGTCTGTGCTGTACAATATGGTGTCGGTGCTGCACAATATGGTGTTGGTGGGGTAGAATGTGGTGTCGCTGCTGTACTATGTGGTGTCGGTGCTGCACAATGTGATGTCGGTGCTGCCCAATGAGATGTCGGTGCTGCACAATGTTGTGTCAGTGATGTACAATGTGGTGTCAGTGATGCAGAATGTGACGTTGGTGCTGCACAATGTTGTGTCGGTGCTGAACAATGTTGTGTCGGTGCTGCACAATGTGGTATCGGTGCTGCACAATGTGATGTTGGTGCTGTACAATATGGTGTCGAGGCTGTACAATGTGGTGTCGGTGTTTAACAATGTGGTGTTGGTGCTGCACAATGTGGTGTCGGTGCTGAACAATGTGATGTTGGTGCTTAACAATGTTGCGTCGGTGCTGCACAATGTGGTGTCAGTGGAGCACAATGTGATGTTGGTGCTGCACAAAGTGGTGTCGGTGCGGCACATTGTGGTGTCGGTGCTGCACAAGGTGGTGTCGTTGCTGAACATTGTGATGTCGATGCTGCACAATGTGGTGTCTGGGCGACACAATGTAGTGTCGATGCTGAACAACGTAATGTCGGTGCTGCACAATGTGGTGTCGGTGCGGCACAATGTGGTGTCGGTGCTGCACAATGTGGTGTCAGTACTGCACAGTGTGGTGTCGGTGGTGCACAATGTGATGTTGGTGCTGCACAATGTGGTGTCGATGGTGCACAATGTGGTGTCGGTGCTGTACAATGTGATGTTGGTGCTGCACAATGTGGTGTTGTTGCGGCACAATATGATGTTGATGCTGCACAATGAGGTGTCGGTGCGGCACAATGTGGTGTCGGTGCTGCACAATGTGGTGTCAGTACTGCACAGTGTGGTGTCGGTGGTGCACAATATGATGTCGGTGCTGCACAATGTGGTGTCGGTGCTGAACGATGTGATGTTGGTGCTGCACAATGTGGTGTCGGTGGTGCACAATGTGATGTCTGTGCTGTGCAATGTGGTGTCGGTGTTGCACAATGTGGTGTCAGTGCTGTAAAATGTGGTGTCGGTGCTGCACAATGTGGTGTCGGTGGTGCACAATGTGATGTCGGTGCTGCACAATGTGATGTTTGTGCTGTACAATGTGGTGTCGGTGCTGCACAATGTGGTGTCGGTGCTGCACAATGTGATGTCGGTGCTGCACAATGTGGTGTCGGTGCTGTACAATGTGGTGTCGGTGCTGAACAATGTGGTGTCAGTGCAGTACAATGTGGTCTCGGTGCTGCACAATGTGGTGTCGGTGGGGTAGAATGTGGTGTCGGTGCTGTACACTGTGGTGTCGGTGCTGCACAATGTGATGTCGGTGCTGCACAATGTCGTGTCGCTGCCTCACAATGTTGTGTCAGTCCTGTACAATGTGGTGTCGGTGCTGCACAATGTGGTGTCGGTGCTGAACAATGTGGTGTCAGTGCAGTACAATGTGGTGTCGGTGCTGCACAATGTGATGTCGGTGCTGCACAATGTGATGTTGGTGCTGTACAATATGGAGTCGAGGCTGTACAATATGGTGTCGGTGTTTAACAATGTGGTGTTGGTGCTGCACAATGTGGTGTCGGTGCTGAACAATGTGATGTTGGTGCTGAACAATGTTGTGTCGGTTCTGCACAATGTGGTGTCGGTGTTTAACAATGTGGTGTTGGTGCTGCACAATGTGGTGTCGTTGCTGAACATTGTGATGTCGATGCTGCACAATGTGGTGTCTGGGCAGCACAATGTGGTGTCGATGCTGAACAACGTAATGTCGGTGCTGCACAATGTGGTGTCGGTGCGGCACAATGTGGTGTCGGTGCTGCCCAATGTGGTGTCAGTACTGCACAGTGTGGTGTCGGTGGTGCACAATGTGATGTTGGTGCTGCACAATGTGGTTTCGATGGTGCACAATGTGGTGTCGGTGCTGTACAATGTGATGTTGGTGCTGCACAATGTGGTGTTGTTGCGGCACAATGTGATGTTGATGCTGCACAATGAGGTGTCGGTGCGGCACAATGTGGTGTCGGTGCTGCACAATGTGGTGTCAGTACTGCACAGTGTGGTGTCGGTGGTGCACAATATGATGTCGGTGCTGCACAATGTGGTGTCGGTGCTGAACTATGTGATGTTGGTGCTGCACAATGTGGTGTCGGTGGTGCACAATGTGATGTCTGTGCTGTACAATGTGGTGTCGGTGTTGCACAATGTGGTGTCAGTGCTGTAAAATGTGGTGTCGGTGCTGCACAATGTGATGTCGGTGCTGCACAATGTGGTGTCGGTGCTGAACAATGTGATGTTGGTGCTGCACAATGTGGTGTCGGTGGTGCACAATGTGATGTCTGTGCTGTACAATGTGGTGTCGGTGCTGCACAATGTGGTGTCGGTGCTGCACAATGTGGTGTCGGTGCTGAAGAATGTGATGTTTGTGCTGCACAAAGTGGTGTCAGTGCTGTACAATGTGGTGTCGGTGCTGCACAATGTGGTGTCAGTGCTGTACAATGTGTTGTCGGTGCGGCACAATGTGATGTAGGTGCTGCAAAATGTGGTGTCGGTGCTGCACAATGTGGTGTCGGTGCTGCACAACGTGATGTCGGTGCTGCACAATGTGGTGTCAGTGCTGTACAATGTGGTGTCGGTGCGGCACAATGTGATGTAGGTGCTGCAAAATGTGGTGTCGGTGCAGAACAATGTGATGTTGGTGCTGCACAATGAGGTGTCGGTGCTGCAAAATGTGGTTTCGGTGCTGCACAATGTGGTGTCGGTGCTGAACGATGTGATGTTGTTGCTGCACAATGTGGTGTCGGTGGTGCACAATGTGATGTCTGTGCTGTACAATGTGGTGTCGGTGTTGCACAATGTGGTGTCAGTGCTGTAAAATGTGGTGTCGGTGCTGCACAATGTGGTGTCGGTGGTGCACAATGTGATGTCGATGCTGCACAATGTGGTGTCGGTACTGAACAATGTGATGTTGGTGCTGCACAATGTGGTGTCGGTGGTGCACAATGTGATGTCTGTGCTGTACAATGTGGTGTCGGTGCTGCACAATGTGGAGTCGGTGCTGCACAATGTGGTGTCGGTGCTGAAGAATGTGATGTTGGTGCTGCACAAAGTGGTGTCAGTGCTGTACAATGTGGTGTCGGTGCTGCACAATGTGGTGTCAGTGCTGTACAATGTGGTGTCGGTGCGGCACAATGTGATGTAGGTGCTGCAAAATGTGGTGTCGGTGCTGCACAATGTGGTGTCGGTGCTGCAACACGTGATGTCGGTGCTGCACAATGTGGTGTCAGTGCTGTACAATGTGGTGTCGGTGCGGCACAATGTGATGTAGTTGCTGCAAAATGTGGTATCGGTGCTGCACAATGTGGTGTCGGTGCTGCACAATGTGGTGTCTGTGCTGTACAATATGGTGTCGGTGCTGCCCAATGTGCTGTCAGTGCTGCCCATGTGGTGTCGGTGCTGCACAATGTGATGTCGGTGCTGCACAATGTGGTGTCAGTGCTGTACAAAGTGGTGTCGGTGCTGCACAATGTGGTGTCAGTGCAGTACAATGTGCTGTCAGTGCTGTACAATGTGTTGTCGGTGCTGCACAATGTGATGTCGGTGCTGCACAATGTCGTGTCGCTGCCTCACAATGTGCTGTCAGTCCTGTACAATGTGGTGTCGGTGCTGAACAATGTGTTGTCGGTGCTGCACAATATGGTATCGGTGCTGCACAATGTGATGTTGGGTCTGCACAATGTGGTGTCAGTGGAGCACAATGTGATGTTGGTGCTGTACAATATGGTGTCGAGGCTGTACAATGTGGTGTCGGTGTTTAACAAAGTGGTGTTGGTGCTGCACAATGTGGTGTCGGTGCTGCACAATGTGGTGTCGGTGCTGCAGAATGTGATGTTGTTGCTGTAGAATGTGGTGTCGGTGCTGAACAATGTTGTGTCGGTGCTGAACAATGTTGTGTCGGTGCTGCACAATGTGGTGTCAGTGGAGCACAATGTGATGTTGGTGTGGCACAATGTGGTGTCGGTGCGGCACATTGTGGTGTCGGTGCTGCACAACGTGATGTCGGTACTGCACAATGTGGTGTCAGTGCTGTAGAATGTGGTGTCGGTGCTGCACAATGTGGTGTCAGTGCTGTACAATGTGGTGTCGGTGATGCACAATGTGTTGTCAGTGCTGTACAATGTGATGTCGGTGTTGAACAATGTGATGTTGGTGCTGCACAATGTGATGTCGGTGCTGCACAATGTGGTGTCGGTGCTGCACAATGTGCTGTCGGTGCGGCACAATGTGATGTCGGTGCTGCAAAATGTGGTGTCGGTGCAGAACAATGTGATGTTGGTGCTGCAGAATGAGGTGTCGGTGCTGCAAAATGTGGTGTCGGTGCTGCACAATGTGGTGTCGGTGCTGCACAATGTCGTGTCGGTGCTGCACAATGTGGTGTCGGTGCTGTACAATGTGGTGTCGGTGCTGCACAATGTGGTGTCGGTGCTGCACAATGTGATGTCGGTGCTGCACAATGTGGAGTCGGTGCTGTACAATGTGGTGTCGGTGCTGAACAATGTGGTGTCAGTGCAGTACAATGTGGTGTCGGTGCTGTACAATGTGGTGTCGGTGCTGCACAATGTGGTGTCGGTGGGGTAGAATGTGGTGTCGGTGCTGTACACTGTGGTGTCGGTGCTGCACAATGTGATGTCGGTGCTGCACAATGTCGTGTCGCTGCCTCACAATGTTGTGTCAGTCCTGTACAATGTGGTGTCTGTGCTGAACAATGTGGTGTCAGTGCAGTACAATGTGGTGTCGGTGCTGCACAATGTGATGTCGGTGCTGCACAATGTCGTGTCGCTGCCTCACAATGTTGTGTCAGTCCTGTACAATGTGGTGTCGGTGCTCCACAATGTGGTGTCGGTGCTGCACAATGAGATGGCGGTGCTGCACAATGTGGTGTCAGTGCTGTACAATGTGGTGTCAGTGATGTACAATGTGGTGTCAGTGCTGCAGAATGTGACGTTGGTGCTGCACAATGTTGTGTCAGTGCTGTAGAATGTGGTGCTGGTGCTGCACAATGTGGTGTCAGTGCTGTACAAAGTGGTGTCGGTGCTGCACAATGTGGTGTCAGTGCAGTACAATGTGCTGTCAGTGCTGTACAATGTGTTGTCGGTGCTGCACAATGTGATGTCGGTGCTGCACAATGTCGTGTCGCTGCCTCACAATGTGCTGTCAGTCCTGTACAATGTGGTGTCGGTGCTGAACAATGTGTTGTCGGTGCTGCACAATATGGTATCGGTGCTGCACACTGTGATGTTTGGTCTGCACAATGTGGTGTCAGTGGAGCACAATGTGATGTTGGTGCTGTACAATAGGGTGTCGAGGCTGTACAATGTGGTGTCGGTGTTTAACAAAGTGGTGTTGGTGCTACACAATGTGGTGTCGGTGCTGCACAATGTGGTGTCGGTGCTGCAGAATGTGATGTTGTTGCTGTAGAATGTGGTGTCGGTGCTGAACAATGTTGTGTCGGTGCTGAACAATGTTGTGTCGGTGCTGCACAAAGTGGTGTCAGTGGAGCACAATGTGATGTTGGTGTGGCACAATGTGGTGTCGGTGCGGCACATTGTGGTGTCGGTGCTGCACAATGTGGTGTCAGTGCTGTAAAATGTGGTGTCGGTGCTGCACAATGTGGTGTCGGTGCTGCACAACGTGATGTCGGTACTGCACAATGTGGTTTCAGTGCTGTAGAATGTGGTGTCGGTGCTGCACAATGTGCTGTCGGTGCTGCACAACGTGATGTCGGTGATGCACAATGTGGTGTCAGTGCTGCACAATGTGGTGTCGGTGCTGCACAATGTGGTGTCGGTGCTGCACAACGTGATGTCGGTACTGCACAATGTGGTGTCAGTGCTGTAGAATGTGGTGTCGGTGCTGCACAATGTGGTGTCAGTGCTGTACAATGTGGTGTCGGTGATGCACAATGTGGTGTCAGTGCTGTACAATGTGATGTCGGTGTTGAACAATGTGATGTTGGTGCTGCACAAGGTGATGTCGGTGCTGCACAATGTGGTGTCGGTGCTGCACAATCTGGTGTCGGCGCTGCACAATGTGCTGTCGGTGCGGTACAATGTGATGTCGGTGCTGCAAAATGTGGTGTCGGTGCAGAACAATGTGATGTTGGTGCTGCAGAATGAGGTGTCGGTGCTGCAAAATGTGGTGTCGGTGCTGCACAATGTGGTGTCGGTGCTGCACAATGTGGTGTCGGTGCTGCAAAATGTGGTGTCGGTGCTGCACAATGTGGTGTCGGTGCTGTACAATGTGGTGTCGGTGCTGAACAATGTGGTGTCAGTGCAGTACAATGTGGTCTCGGTGCTGCACAATGTGGTGTCGGTGGGGTAGAATGTGGTGTCGGTGCTGCACAATGTGATGTCGGTGCTGCACAATGCCGTGTCGCTGCCTCACAATGTTGTGTCAGTCCTGTACAATGTGGTGTCGGTGCTGCACAATGTGGTGTCGGTGCTGAACAATGTGGTGTCAGTGCTGCACAATGTGATGTCGGTGCTGCACAATTTGATGTCGGTGCTGCACAATGTGATGTTGGTGCTGTACAATATGGTGTCGAGGCTGTACAATGTGGTGTCGGTGCTGAACAATGTGATGTTGGTGCTGAACAATGTTGTGTCGGTGCTGCACAATGTGGTGTCAGTGGAGCACAATGTGATGTTGGTGCTGCACAAAGTGGTGTCGGTGCGGCACATTCTGGTGTCGGTGCTGCACAATGTGGTGTCGTTGCTGAACATTGTGATGTCGATGCTGCACAATGTGGTGTCTGTGCTGTACAATGTGGTGTCGGTGCTGCACAATGTGGTGTCGGTGGTGCACAATGTGATGTCGGTGCTGCACAATGTGATGTCGGTGCTGCACAATGTGGTGTCGGTACTGAACAATGTGATGTCGATGCTGCACAATGTGGTGTCAGTGCTGTAAAATGTGGTGTCGGTGCTGCACAATGTGGTGTCGGTGGTGCACAATGTGATGTCGGTGCTGCACAATGTGGTGTCGGTACTGAACAATGTGATGTTGGTGCTGCACAATGTGGTGTCGGTGGTGCACAATGTGATGTCTGTGCTGTACAATGTGGTGTCGGTGCTGCACAATGTCGTGTCAGTGCTGTACAATGTGGTGTCGGTGCGGCACAATGTGATGTAGGTGCTGCAAAATGTGGTGTCGGTGCTGCACAATGTGGTGTCGGTGCTGCACAACGTGATGTCGGTGCTGCACAATGTGGTGTCAGTGCTGTACAATGTGGTGTCGGTGCGGCACAATGTGATGTAGGTGCTGCAAAATGTGGTGTCGGTGCGGAACAATGTGGTGTCGGTGCTGCAGAATGTGGTGTCTGTGCTGTACAATATGGTGTCGGTGCTGCACAATATGGTGTTGGTGGGGTAGAATGTGGTGTCGCTGCTGTACAATGTGGTGTCGGTGCTGCACAATGTGATGTCGGTGCTGCCCAATGAGATGTCGGTGCTGCACAATGTTGTGTCAGTGATGTACAATGTGGTGTCAGTGATGCAGAATGTGACGTTGGTGCTGCACAATGTTGTGTCGGTGCTGAACAATGTTGTGTCGGTGCTGCAAAATGTGGTGTCAGTGCTGTACAATGTGGTGTCGGTGCGGCACAATGTGATGTAGGTGCTGCAAAATGTGGTGTCGGTGCTGCACAATGTGGTGTCGGTGCTGCACAACGTGATGTCGGTGCTGCACAATGTGGTGTCAGTGCTGTACAATGTGGTGTCGGTGCGGCACAATGTGATGTAGTTGCTGCAAAATGTGGTATCGGTGCTGCACAATGTGGTGTCGGTGCTGCACAATGTGGTGTCTGTGCTGTACAATATGGTGTCGGTGCTGCCCAATGTGCTGTCAGTGCTGCCCATGTGGTGTCGTTGCTGCACAATGTGATGTCGGTGCTGCACAATGTGGTGTCAGTGCTGTACAAAGTGGTGTCGGTGCTGCACAATGTGGTGTCAGTGCAGTACAATGTGCTGTCAGTGCTGTACAATGTGTTGTCGGTGCTGCACAATGTGATGTCGGTGCTGCACAATGTCGTGTCGCTGCCTCACAATGTGCTGTCAGTCCTGTACAATGTGGTGTCGGTGCTGAACAATGTGTTGTCGGTGCTGCACAATATGGTATCGGTGCTGCACAATGTGCTGTTGGGTCTGCACAATGTGGTGTCAGTGGAGCACAATGTGATGTTGGTGCTGTACAATATGGTGTCGAGGCTGTACAATGTGGTGTCGGTGTTTAACAAAGTGGTGTTGGTGCTGCACAATGTGGTGTCGGTGCTGCACAATGTGGTGTCGGTGCTGCAGAATGTGATGTTGTTGCTGTAGAATGTGGTGTCGGTGCTGAACAATGTTGTGTCGGTGCTGAACAATGTTGTGTCGGTGCTGCACAATGTGGTGTCAGTGGAGCACAATGTGATGTTGGTGTGGCACAATGTGGTGTCGGTGCGGCACATTGTGGTGTCGGTGCTGCACAACGTGATGTCGGTACTGCACAATGTGGTGTCAGTGCTGTAGAATGTGGTGTCGGTGCTGCACAATGTGGTGTCAGTGCTGTACAATGTGGTGTCGGTGTTGCACAATGTGTTGTCAGTGCTGTACAATGTGATGTCGGTGTTGAACAATGTGATGTTGGTGCTGCACAATGTGATGTCGGTGCTGCACAATGTGGTGTCGGTGCTGCACAATGTGCTGTCGGTGCGGCACAATGTGATGTCGGTGCTGCAAAATGTGGTGTCGGTGCAGAACAATGTGATGTTGGTGCTGCAGAATGAGGTGTCGGTGCTGCAAAATGTGGTGTCGGTGCTGCACAATGTGGTGTCGGTGCTGCACAATGTCGTGTCGGTGCTGCACAATGTGGTGTCGGTGCTGTACAATGTGGTGTCGGTGCTGCACAATGTGGTGTCGGTGCTGCACAATGTGATGTCGGTGCTGCACAATGTGGAGTCGGTGCTGTACAATGTGGTGTCGGTGCTGAACAATGTGGTGTCAGTGCAGTACAATGTGGTGTCGGTGCTGTACAATGTGGTGTCGGTGCTGCACAATGTGGTGTCGGTGGGGTAGAATGTGGTGTCGGTGCTGTACACTGTGGTGTCGGTGCTGCACAATGTGATGTCGGTGCTGCACAATGTCGTGTCGCTGCCTCACAATGTTGTGTCAGTCCTGTACAATGTGGTGTCTGTGCTGAACAATGTGGTGTCAGTGCAGTACAATGTGGTGTCGGTGCTGCACAATGTGATGTCGGTGCTGCACAATGTCGTGTCGCTGCCTCACAATGTTGTGTCAGTCCTGTACAATGTGGTGTCGGTGCTCCACAATGTGGTGTCGGTGCTGCACAATGAGATGGCGGTGCTGCACAATGTGGTGTCAGTGCTGTACAATGTGGTGTCAGTGATGTACAATGTGGTGTCAGTGCTGCAGAATGTGACGTTGGTGCTGCACAATGTTGTGTCAGTGCTGTAGAATGTGGTGCTGGTGCTGCACAATGTGGTGTCAGTGCTGTACAAAGTGGTGTCGGTGCTGCACAATGTGGTGTCAGTGCAGTACAATGTGCTGTCAGTGCTGTACAATGTGTTGTCGGTGCTGCACAATGTGATGTCGGTGCTTCACAATGTCGTGTCGCTGCCTCACAATGTGCTGTCAGTCCTGTACAATGTGGTGTCGGTGCTGAACAATGTGTTGTCGGTGCTGCACAATATGGTATCGGTGCTGCACAATGTGATGTTTGGTCTGCACAATGTGGTGTCAGTGGAGCACAATGTGATGTTGGTGCTGTACAATAGGGTGTCGAGGCTGTACAATGTGGTGTCGGTGTTTAACAAAGTGGTGTTGGTGCTACACAATGTGGTGTCGGTGCTGCACAATGTGGTGTCGGTGCTGCAGAATGTGATGTTGTTGCTGTAGAATGTGGTGTCGGTGCTGAACAATGTTGTGTCGGTGCTGAACAATGTTGTGTCGGTGCTGCACAAAGTGGTGTCAGTGGAGCACAATGTGATGTTGGTGTTGCACAATGTGGTGTCGGTGCGGCACATTGTGGTGTCGGTGCTGCACAATGTGGTGTCAGTGCTGTAAAATGTGGTGTCGGTGCTGCACAATGTGGTGTCGGTGCTGCACAACGTGATGTCGGTACTGCACAATGTGGTGTCAGTGCTGTAGAATGTGGTGTCGGTGCTGCACAATGTGCTGTCGGTGCTGCACAACGTGATGTCGGTGATGCACAATGTGGTGTCAGTGCTGCACAATGTGGTGTCGGTGCTGCACAATGTGGTGTCGGTGCTGCACAACGTGATGTCGGTACTGCACAATGTGGTGTCAGTGCTGTAGAATGTGGTGTCGGTGCTGCACAATGTGGTGTCAGTGCTGTACAATGTGGTGTCGGTGATGCACAATGTGGTGTCAGTGCTGTACAATGTGATGTCGGTGTTGAACAATGTGATGTTGGTGCTGCACAAGGTGATGTCGGTGCTGCACAATGTGGTGTCGGTGCTGCACAATCTGGTGTCGGCGCTGCACAATGTGCTGTCGGTGCGGTACAATGTGATGTCGGTGCTGCAAAATGTGGTGTCGGTGCAGAACAATGTGATGTTGGTGCTGCAGAATGAGGTGTCGGTGCTGCAAAATGTGGTGTCGGTGCTGCACAATGTGGTGTCGGTGCTGCACAATGTGGTGTCGGTGCTGCAAAATGTGGTGTCGGTGCTGCACAATGTGGTGTCGGTGCTGTACAATGTGGTGTCGGTGCTGAACAATGTGGTGTCAGTGCAGTACAATGTGGTCTCGGTGCTGCACAATGTGGTGTCGGTGGGGTAGAATGTGGTGTCGGTGCTGTACACTGTGGTGTCGGTGCTGCACAATGTGATGTCGGTGCTGCACAATGCCGTGTCGCTGCCTCACAATGTTGTGTCAGTCCTGTACAATGTGGTGTCGGTGCTGCACAATGTGGTGTCGGTGCTGAACAATGTGGTGTCAGTGCTGCACAATGTGATGTCGGTGCTGCACAATGTGATGTCGGTGCTGCACAATGTGATGTTGGTGCTGTACAATATGGTGTCGAGGCTGTACAATGTGGTGTCGGTGCTGAACAATGTGATGTTGGTGCTGAACAATGTTGTGTCGGTGCTGCACAATGTGGTGTCAGTGGAGCACAATGTGATGTTGGTGCTGCACAAAGTGGTGTCGGTGCGGCACATTGTGGTGTCGGTGCTGCACAATGTGGTGTCGTTGCTGAACATTGTGATGTCGATGCTGCACAATGTGGTGTCTGTGCTGTACAATGTGGTGTCGGTGCTGCACAATGTGGTGTCGGTGGTGCACAATGTGATGTCGGTGCTGCACAATGTGATGTCGGTGCTGCACAATGTGGTGTCGGTACTGAACAATGTGATGTCGATGCTGCACAATGTGGTGTCAGTGCTGTAAAATGTGGTGTCGGTGCTGCACAATGTGGTGTCGGTGGTGCACAATGTGATGTCGGTGCTGCACAATGTGGTGTCGGTACTGAACAATGTGATGTTGGTGCTGCACAATGTGGTGTCGGTGGTGCACAATGTGATGTCTGTTCTGTACAATGTGGTGTCGGTGCTGCACAATGTCGTGTCAGTGCTGTACAATGTGGTGTCGGTGCGGCACAATGTGATGTAGGTGCTGCAAAATGTGGTGTCGGTGCTGCACAATGTGGTGTCGGTGCTGCACAACGTGATGTCGGTGCTGCACAATGTGGTGTCAGTGCTGTACAATGTGGTGTCGGTGCGGCACAATGTGATGTAGGTGCTGCAAAATGTGGTGTCGGTGCGGAACAATGTGGTGTCGGTGCTGCAGAATGTGGTGTCTGTGCTGTACAATATGGTGTCGGTGCTGCACAATATGGTGTTGGTGGGGTAGAATGTGGTGTCGCTGCTGTACTATGTGGTGTCGGTGCTGCACAATGTGATGTCGGTGCTGCCCAATGAGATGTCGGTGCTGCACAATGTTGTGTCAGTGATGTACAATGTGGTGTCAGTGATGCAGAATGTGACGTTGGTGCTGCACAATGTTGTGTCGGTGCTGAACAATGTTGTGTCGGTGCTGCACAATGTGGTATCGGTGCTGCACAATGTGATGTTGGTGCTGTACAATATGGTGTCGAGGCTGTACAATGTGGTGTCGGTGTTTAACAATGTGGTGTTGGTGCTGCACAATGTGGTGTCGGTGCTGAACAATGTGATGTTGGTGCTGAACAATGTTGCGTCGGTGCTGCACAATGTGGTGTCAGTGGAGCACAATGTGATGTTGGTGCTGCACAAAGTGGTGTCGGTGCGGCACATTGTGGTGTCGGTGCTGCACAAGGTGGTGTCGTTGCTGAACATTGTGATGTCGATGCTGCACAATGTGGTGTCTGGGCGACACAATGTAGTGTCGATGCTGAACAACGTAATGTCGGTGCTGCACAATGTGGTGTCGGTGCGGCACAATGTGGTGTCGGTGCTGCACAATGTGGTGTCAGTACTGCACAGTGTGGTGTCGGTGGTGCACAATGTGATGTTGGTGCTGCACAATGTGGTGTCGATGGTGCACAATGTGGTGTCGGTGCTGTACAATGTGATGTTGGTGCTGCACAATGTGGTGTTGTTGCGGCACAATATGATGTTGATGCTGCACAATGAGGTGTCGGTGCGGCACAATGTGGTGTCGGTGCTGCACAATGTGGTGTCAGTACTGCACAGTGTGGTGTCGGTGGTGCACAATATGATGTCGGTGCTGCACAATGTGGTGTCGGTGCTGAACGATGTGATGTTGGTGCTGCACAATGTGGTGTCGGTGGTGCACAATGTGATGTCTGTGCTGTGCAATGTGGTGTCGGTGTTGCACAATGTGGTGTCAGTGCTGTAAAATGTGGTGTCGGTGCTGCACAATGTGGTGTCGGTGGTGCACAATGTGATGTCGGTGCTGCACAATGTGATGTTTGTGCTGTACAATGTGGTGTCGGTGCTGCACAATGTGGTGTCGGTGCTGCACAATGTGATGTCGGTGCTGCACAATGTGGTGTCGGTGCTGTACAATGTGGTGTCGGTGCTGAACAATGTGGTGTCAGTGCAGTACAATGTGGTCTCGGTGCTGCACAATGTGGTGTCGGTGGGGTAGAATGTGGTGTCGGTGCTGTACACTGTGGTGTCGGTGCTGCACAATGTGATGTCGGTGCTGCACAATGTCGTGTCGCTGCCTCACAATGTTGTGTCAGTCCTGTACAATGTGGTGTCGGTGCTGCACAATGTGGTGTCGGTGCTGAACAATGTGGTGTCAGTGCAGTACAATGTGGTGTCGGTGCTGCACAATGTGATGTCGGTGCTGCACAATGTGATGTTGGTGCTGTACAATATGGAGTCGAGGCTGTACAATATGGTGTCGGTGTTTAACAATGTGGTGTTGGTGCTGCACAATGTGGTGTCGGTGCTGAACAATGTGATGTTGGTGCTGAACAATGTTGTGTCGGTTCTGCACAATGTGGTGTCGGTGTTTAACAATGTGGTGTTGGTGCTGCACAATGTGGTGTCGTTGCTGAACATTGTGATGTCGATGCTGCACAATGTGGTGTCTGGGCAGCACAATGTGGTGTCGATGCTGAACAACGTAATGTCGGTGCTGCACAATGTGGTGTCGGTGCGGCACAATGTGGTGTCGGTGCTGCCCAATGTGGTGTCAGTACTGCACAGTGTGGTGTCGGTGGTGCACAATGTGATGTTGGTGCTGCACAATGTGGTTTCGATGGTGCACAATGTGGTGTCGGTGCTGTACAATGTGATGTTGGTGCTGCACAATGTGGTGTTGTTGCGGCACAATGTGATGTTGATGCTGCACAATGAGGTGTCGGTGCGGCACAATGTGGTGTCGGTGCTGCACAATGTGGTGTCAGTACTGCACAGTGTGGTGTCGGTGGTGCACAATATGATGTCGGTGCTGCACAATGTGGTGTCGGTGCTGAACTATGTGATGTTGGTGCTGCACAATGTGGTGTCGGTGGTGCACAATGTGATGTCTGTGCTGTACAATGTGGTGTCGGTGTTGCACAATGTGGTGTCAGTGCTGTAAAATGTGGTGTCGGTGCTGCACAATGTGATGTCGGTGCTGCACAATGTGGTGTCGGTGCTGAACAATGTGATGTTGGTGCTGCACAATGTGGTGTCGGTGGTGCACAATGTGATGTCTGTGCTGTACAATGTGGTGTCGGTGCTGCACAATGTGGTGTCGGTGCTGCACAATGTGGTGTCGGTGCTGAAGAATGTGATGTTTGTGCTGCACAAAGTGGTGTCAGTGCTGTACAATGTGGTGTCGGTGCTGCACAATGTGGTGTCAGTGCTGTACAATGTGTTGTCGGTGCGGCACAATGTGATGTAGGTGCTGCAAAATGTGGTGTCGGTGCTGCACAATGTGGTGTCGGTGCTGCACAACGTGATGTCGGTGCTGCACAATGTGGTGTCAGTGCTGTACAATGTGGTGTCGGTGCGGCACAATGTGATGTAGGTGCTGCAAAATGTGGTGTCGGTGCAGAACAATGTGATGTTGGTGCTGCACAATGAGGTGTCGGTGCTGCAAAATGTGGTTTCGGTGCTGCACAATGTGGTGTCGGTGCTGAACGATGTGATGTTGGTGCTGCACAATGTGGTGTCGGTGGTGCACAATGTGATGTCTGTGCTGTACAATGTGGTGTCGGTGTTGCACAATGTGGTGTCAGTGCTGTAAAATGTGGTGTCGGTGCTGCACAATGTGGTGTCGGTGGTGCACAATGTGATGTCGATGCTGCACAATGTGGTGTCGGTACTGAACAATGTGATGTTGGTGCTGCACAATGTGGTGTCGGTGGTGCACAATGTGATGTCTGTGCTGTACAATGTGGTGTCGGTGCTGCACAATGTGGAGTCGGTGCTGCACAATGTGGTGTCGGTGCTGAAGAATGTGATGTTGGTGCTGCACAAAGTGGTGTCAGTGCTGTACAATGTGGTGTCGGTGCTGCACAATGTGGTGTCAGTGCTGTACAATGTGGTGTCGGTGCGGCACAATGTGATGTAGGTGCTGCAAAATGTGGTGTCGGTGCTGCACAATGTGGTGTCGGTGCTGCAACACGTGATGTCGGTGCTGCACAATGTGGTGTCAGTGCTGTACAATGTGGTGTCGGTGCGGCACAATGTGATGTAGTTGCTGCAAAATGTGGTATCGGTGCTGCACAATGTGGTGTCGGTGCTGCACAATGTGGTGTCTGTGCTGTACAATATGGTGTCGGTGCTGCCCAATGTGCTGTCAGTGCTGCCCATGTGGTGTCGGTGCTGCACAATGTGATGTCGGTGCTGCACAATGTGGTGTCAGTGCTGTACAAAGTGGTGTCGGTGCTGCACAATGTGGTGTCAGTGCAGTACAATGTGCTGTCAGTGCTGTACAATGTGTTGTCGGTGCTGCACAATGTGATGTCGGTGCTGCACAATGTCGTGTCGCTGCCTCACAATGTGCTGTCAGTCCTGTACAATGTGGTGTCGGTGCTGAACAATGTGTTGTCGGTGCTGCACAATATGGTATCGGTGCTGCACAATGTGATGTTGGGTCTGCACAATGTGGTGTCAGTGGAGCACAATGTGATGTTGGTGCTGTACAATATGGTGTCGAGGCTGTACAATGTGGTGTCGGTGTTTAACAAAGTGGTGTTGGTGCTGCACAATGTGGTGTCGGTGCTGCACAATGTGGTGTCGGTGCTGCAGAATGTGATGTTGTTGCTGTAGAATGTGGTGTCGGTGCTGAACAATGTTGTGTCGGTGCTGAACAATGTTGTGTCGGTGCTGCACAATGTGGTGTCAGTGGAGCACAATGTGATGTTGGTGTGGCACAATGTGGTGTCGGTGCGGCACATTGTGGTGTCGGTGCTGCACAACGTGATGTCGGTACTGCACAATGTGGTGTCAGTGCTGTAGAATGTGGTGTCGGTGCTGCACAATGTGGTGTCAGTGCTGTACAATGTGGTGTCGGTGATGCACAATGTGTTGTCAGTGCTGTACAATGTGATGTCGGTGTTGAACAATGTGATGTTGGTGCTGCACAATGTGATGTCGGTGCTGCACAATGTGGTGTCGGTGCTGCACAATGTGCTGTCGGTGCGGCACAATGTGATGTCGGTGCTGCAAAATGTGGTGTCGGTGCAGAACAATGTGATGTTGGTGCTGCAGAATGAGGTGTCGGTGCTGCAAAATGTGGTGTCGGTGCTGCACAATGTGGTGTCGGTGCTGCACAATGTCGTGTCGGTGCTGCACAATGTGGTGTCGGTGCTGTACAATGTGGTGTCGGTGCTGCACAATGTGGTGTCGGTGCTGCACAATGTGATGTCGGTGCTGCACAATGTGGAGTCGGTGCTGTACAATGTGGTGTCGGTGCTGAACAATGTGGTGTCAGTGCAGTACAATGTGGTGTCGGTGCTGTACAATGTGGTGTCGGTGCTGCACAATGTGGTGTCGGTGGGGTAGAATGTGGTGTCGGTGCTGTACACTGTGGTGTCGGTGCTGCACAATGTGATGTCGGTGCTGCACAATGTCGTGTCGCTGCCTCACAATGTTGTGTCAGTCCTGTACAATGTGGTGTCTGTGCTGAACAATGTGGTGTCAGTGCAGTACAATGTGGTGTCGGTGCTGCACAATGTGATGTCGGTGCTGCACAATGTCGTGTCGCTGCCTCACAATGTTGTGTCAGTCCTGTACAATGTGGTGTCGGTGCTCCACAATGTGGTGTCGGTGCTGCACAATGAGATGGCGGTGCTGCACAATGTGGTGTCAGTGCTGTACAATGTGGTGTCAGTGATGTACAATGTGGTGTCAGTGCTGCAGAATGTGACGTTGGTGCTGCACAATGTTGTGTCAGTGCTGTAGAATGTGGTGCTGGTGCTGCACAATGTGGTGTCAGTGCTGTACAAAGTGGTGTCGGTGCTGCACAATGTGGTGTCAGTGCAGTACAATGTGCTGTCAGTGCTGTACAATGTGTTGTCGGTGCTGCACAATGTGATGTCGGTGCTGCACAATGTCGTGTCGCTGCCTCACAATGTGCTGTCAGTCCTGTACAATGTGGTGTCGGTGCTGAACAATGTGTTGTCGGTGCTGCACAATATGGTATCGGTGCTGCACACTGTGATGTTTGGTCTGCACAATGTGGTGTCAGTGGAGCACAATGTGATGTTGGTGCTGTACAATAGGGTGTCGAGGCTGTACAATGTGGTGTCGGTGTTTAACAAAGTGGTGTTGGTGCTACACAATGTGGTGTCGGTGCTGAACAATGTTGTGTCGGTGCTGAACAATGTTGTGTCGGTGCTGCACAAAGTGGTGTCAGTGGAGCACAATGTGATGTTGGTGTGGCACAATGTGGTGTCGGTGCGGCACATTGTGGTGTCGGTGCTGCACAATGTGGTGTCAGTGCTGTAAAATGTGGTGTCGGTGCTGCACAATGTGGTGTCGGTGCTGCACAACGTGATGTCGGTACTGCACAATGTGGTTTCAGTGCTGTAGAATGTGGTGTCGGTGCTGCACAATGTGCTGTCGGTGCTGCACAACGTGATGTCGGTGATGCACAATGTGGTGTCAGTGCTGCACAATGTGGTGTCGGTGCTGCACAATGTGGTGTCGGTGCTGCACAACGTGATGTCGGTACTGCACAATGTGGTGTCAGTGCTGTAGAATGTGGTGTCGGTGCTGCACAATGTGGTGTCAGTGCTGTACAATGTGGTGTCGGTGATGCACAATGTGGTGTCAGTGCTGTACAATGTGATGTCGGTGTTGAACAATGTGATGTTGGTGCTGCACAAGGTGATGTCGGTGCTGCACAATGTGGTGTCGGTGCTGCACAATCTGGTGTCGGCGCTGCACAATGTGCTGTCGGTGCGGTACAATGTGATGTCGGTGCTGCAAAATGTGGTGTCGGTGCAGAACAATGTGATGTTGGTGCTGCAGAATGAGGTGTCGGTGTTGCAAAATGTGGTGTCGGTGCTGCACAATGTGGTGTCGGTGCTGCACAATGTGGTGTCGGTGCTGCAAAATGTGGTGTCGGTGCTGCACAATGTGGTGTCGGTGCTGTACAATGTGGTGTCGGTGCTGAACAATGTGGTGTCAGTGCAGTACAATGTGGTCTCGGTGCTGCACAATGTGGTGTCGGTGGGGTAGAATGTGGTGTCGGTGCTGTACACTGTGGTGTCGGTGCTGCACAATGTGATGTCGGTGCTGCACAATGCCGTGTCGCTGCCTCACAATGTTGTGTCAGTCCTGTACAATGTGGTGTCGGTGCTGCACAATGTGGTGTCGGTGCTGAACAATGTGGTGTCAGTGCTGCACAATGTGATGTCGGTGCTGCACAATGTGATGTCGGTGCTGCACAATGTGATGTTGGTGCTGTACAATATGGTGTCGAGGCTGTACAATGTGGTGTCGGTGCTGAACAATGTGATGTTGGTGCTGAACAATGTTGTGTCGGTGCTGCACAATGTGGTGTCAGTGGAGCACAATGTGATGTTGGTGCTGCACAAAGTGGTGTCGGTGCGGCACATTCTGGTGTCGGTGCTGCACAATGTGGTGTCGTTGCTGAACATTGTGATGTCGATGCTGCACAATGTGGTGTCTGTGCTGTACAATGTGGTGTCGGTGCTGCACAATGTGGTGTCGGTGGTGCACAATGTGATGTCGGTGCTGCACAATGTGATGTCGGTGCTGCACAATGTGGTGTCGGTACTGAACAATGTGATGTCGATGCTGCACAATGTGGTGTCAGTGCTGTAAAATGTGGTGTCGGTGCTGCACAATGTGGTGTCGGTGGTGCACAATGTGATGTCGGTGCTGCACAATGTGGTGTCGGTACTGAACAATGTGATGTTGGTGCTGCACAATGTGGTGTCGGTGGTGCACAATGTGATGTCTGTGCTGTACAATGTGGTGTCGGTGCTGCACAATGTCGTGTCAGTGCTGTACAATGTGGTGTCGGTGCGGCACAATGTGATGTAGGTGCTGCAAAATGTGGTGTCGGTGCTGCACAATGTGGTGTCGGTGCTGCACAACGTGATGTCGGTGCTGCACAATGTGGTGTCAGTGCTGTACAATGTGGTGTCGGTGCGGCACAATGTGATGTAGGTGCTGCAAAATGTGGTGTCGGTGCGGAACAATGTGGTGTCGGTGCTGCAGAATGTGGTGTCTGTGCTGTACAATATGGTGTCGGTGCTGCACAATATGGTGTTGGTGGGGTAGAATGTGGTGTCGCTGCTGTACAATGTGGTGTCGGTGCTGCACAATGTGATGTCGGTGCTGCCCAATGAGATGTCGGTGCTGCACAATGTTGTGTCAGTGATGTACAATGTGGTGTCAGTGATGCAGAATGTGACGTTGGTGCTGCACAATGTTGTGTCGGTGCTGAACAATGTTGTGTCGGTGCTGCAAAATGTGGTATCGGTGCTGCACAATGTGATGTTGGTGCTGTACAATATGGTGTCGAGGCTGTACAATGTTGTGTCGGTGTTTAACAATGTGGTGTTGGTGCTGCACAATGTGGTGTCAGTGCTGAACAATGTGATGTTGGTGCTGAACAATGTTGCGTCGGTGCTGCACAATGTGGTGTCAGTGGAGCACAATGTGATGTTGGTGCTGCACAAAGTGGTGTCGGTGCGGCACATTGTGGTGTCGGTGCTGCACAATGTGGTGTCGTTGCTGAACATTGTGATGTCGATGCTGCACAATGTGGTGTCTGGGCGACACAATGTAGTGTCGATGCTGAACAACGTAATGTCGGTGCTGCACAATGTGGTGTCGGTGCGGCACAATGTGGTGTCGGTGCTGCACAATGTGGTGTCAGTACTGCACAGTGTGGTGTCGGTGGTGCACAATGTGATGTTGGTGCTGCACAATGTGGTGTCGATGGTGCACAATGTGGTGTCGGTGCTGTACAATGTGATGTTGGTGCTGCACAATGTGGTGTTGTTGCGGCACAATATGATGTTGATGCTGCACAATGAGGTGTCGGTGCGGCACAATGTGGTGTCGGTGCTGCACAATGTGGTGTCAGTACTGCACAGTGTGGTGTCGGTGGTGCACAATATGATGTCGGTGCTGCACAATGTGGTGTCGGTGCTGAACGATGTGATGTTGGTGCTGCACAATGTGGTGTCGGTGGTGCACAATGTGATGTCTGTGCTGTGCAATGTGGTGTCGGTGTTGCACAATGTGGTGTCAGTGCTGTAAAATGTGGTGTCGGTGCTGCACAATGTGGTGTCGGTGGTGCACAATGTGATGTCGGTGCTGCACAATGTGATGTTTGTGCTGCACAAAGTGGTGTCAGTGCTGTACAATGTGGTGTCGGTGCTGCACAATGTGGTGTCAGTGCTGTACAATGTGGTGTCGGTGCGGCACAATGTGATGTAGGTGCTGCAAAATGTGGTGTCGGTGCTGCACAATGTGTTGTCGGTGCTGCACAACGTGATGTCGGTGCTGCACAATGTGGTGTCAGTGCTGTACAATGTGGTGTCGGTGCGGCACAATGTGATGTAGGTGCTGCAAAATGTGGTGTCGGTGCGGAACAATGTGATGTTGGTGCTGCACAATGTGGTGTCGGTGGTGCACAATGTGATGTCTGTGCTGTACAATGTGGTGGCGGTGTTGCACAATGTGGTGTCAGTGCTGTAAAATGTGGTGTCGGTGCTGCACAATGTGGTGTCGGTGGTGCACAATGTGATGTCGGTGCTGCACAATGTGGTGTCGGTACTGAACAATGTGATGTTGGTGCTGCACAATGTGGTGTCGGTGGTGCACAATGTGATGTCTGTGCTGTACAATGTGGTGTCGGTGCTGCACAATGTGGAGTCGGTGCTGCACAATGTGGTGTCGGTGCTGAAGAATGTGATGTTGGTGCTGCACGAAGTGGTGTCAGTGCTGTACAATGTGGTGTCGGTGCTGCACAATGTGGTGTCAGTGCTGTACAATGTGGTGTCGGTGCGGCACAATGTGATGTAGGTGCTGCAAAATGTGGTGTCGGTGCTGCACAATGTGATGTCGGTGCTGCACAATGTGGTGTCAGTGCTGTACAATGTGGTGTCGGTGCGGCACAATGTGATGTAGGTGCTGCAAAATGTGGTGTCGATGCGGAACAATGTGATGTTGGTGCTGCACAATGAGGTGTCGGTGCTGCAAAATGTGGTTTCGGTGCTGCACAATGTGGTGTCGGTGCTGCACAATGTGGTGTCTGTGCTGTACAAAATGGTGTCGGTGCTGCCCAATGTGGTATCAGTGCTGCCCATGTGGTGTTGGTGCTTCACAATGTGATGTCGGTGCTGCACAATGTGGTGTCAGTGCTGTACAAAGTGCTGTCAGTGCTGTACAATGTGTTGTCGGTCCTGCACAATGTGATGTCGGTGCTGCACAATGTCGTGTCGCTGCCTCACAATGTGCTGTCAGTCCTGTACAATGTGGTGACGGTGCTGAACAATGTGTTGTCGGTGGTGCACAATATGGTATCGGTGCTGCACAATGTCATGTTGGGTCTGCACAATGTGGTGTCAGTGGAGCACAATGTGATGTTGGTGCTGTACAATATGGTGTCGAGGCTGTACAATGTGGTGTCGGTGTTTAACAAAGTGGTGTTGGTGCTGCACAATGTGGTGTCGGTGCTGCACAATGTGGTGTCGGTGCTGCAGAATGTGATGTTGTTGCTGTAGAATGTGGTGTCGGTGCTGAACAATGTTGTGTCGGTGCTGAACAATGTTGTGTCGGTGCTGCACAATGTGGTGTCAGTGGAGCACAATGTGATGTTGGTGTGGCACAATGTCGTGTCGGTGCGGCACATTGTGGTGTCGCTGCTGCACAATGTGGTGTCGGTGCTGCACAATGTGGTGTCGGTGCTGCACAACGTGGTGTCGGTGCTGCACAACGTGATGTCGGTACTGCACAATGTGGTGTCAGTGCTGTAGAATGTGGTGTCGGTGCTGCACAATGTGCTGTCGGTGCTGCACAACGTGATGTCGGTGATGCACAATGTGGTGTCAGTGCTGCACAATGTGGTGTCGGTGCTGCACAATGTGGTGTCGGTGCTGCACAACGTGATGTCGGTACTGCACAATGTGGTGTCAGTGCTGTAGAATGTGGTGTCGGTGCTGCACAATGTGGTGTCAGTGCTGTACAATGTGGTGTCGGTGATGCACAATGTGGTGTCAGTGCTGTACAATGTGATGTCGGTGTTGAACAATGTGATGTTGGTGCTGCACAAGGTGATGTCGGTGCTGCACAATGTGGTGTCGGTGCTGCACAATCTGGTGTCGGCGCTGCACAATGTGCTGTCGGTGCGGCACAATGTGATGTCGGTGCTGCAAAATGTGGTGTCGGTGCAGAACAATGTGATGTTGGTGCTGCAGAATGAGGTGTCGGTGCTGCAAAATGTGGTGTCGGTGCTGCACAATGTGGTGTCGGTGCTGCACAATGTGGTGTCGGTGCTGCAAAATGTGGTGTCGGTGCTGCACAATGTGGTGTCGGTGCTGTACAATGTGGTGTCGGTGCTGAACAATGTGGTGTCAGTGCAGTACAATGTGGTCTCGGTGCTGCACAATGTGGTGTCGGTGGGGTAGAATGTGGTGTCGGTGCTGTACACTGTGGTGTCGGTGCTGCACAATGTGATGTCGGTGCTGCACAATGCCGTGTCGCTGCCTCACAATGTTGTGTCAGTCCTGTACAATGTGGTGTCGGTGCTGCACAATGTGGTGTCGGTGCTGAACAATGTGGTGTCAGTGCTGCACAATGTGATGTCGGTGCTGCACAATGTGATGTCGGTGCTGCACAATGTAATGTTGGTGCTGTACAATATGGTGTCGAGGCTGTACAATGTGGTGTCGGTGCTGAACAATGTGATGTTGGTGCTGAACAATGTTGTGTCGGTGCTGCACAATGTGGTGTCAGTGGAGCACAATGTGATGTTGGTGCTGCACAAAGTGGTGTCGGTGCGGCACATTGTGGTGTCGGTGCTGCACAATGTGGTGTCGTTGCTGAACATTGTGATGTCGATGCTGCACAATGTGGTGTCTGTGCTGTACAATGTGGTGTCGGTGCTGCACAATGTGGTGTCGGTGGTGCACAATGTGATGTCGGTGCTGCACAATGTGATGTCGGTGCTGCACAATGTGGTGTCGGTACTGAACAATGTGATGTCGATGCTGCACAATGTGGTGTCAGTGCTGTACAATGTGGTGTCGGTGCGGCACAATGTGATGTAGGTGCTGCAAAATGTGGTGTCGGTGCTGCACAATGTGTTGTCGGTGCTGCACAACGTGATGTCGGTGCTGCACAATGTGGTGTCAGTGCTGTACAATGTGGTGTCGGTGCGGCACAATGTGATGTAGGTGCTGCAAAATGTGGTGTCGGTGCGGAACAATGTGATGTTGGTGCTGCACAATGTGGTGTCGGTGGTGCACAATGTGATGTCTGTGCTGTACAATGTGGTGGCGGTGTTGCACAATGTGGTGTCAGTGCTGTAAAATGTGGTGTCGGTGCTGCACAATGTGGTGTCGGTGGTGCACAATGTGATGTCGGTGCTGCACAATGTGGTGTCGGTACTGAACAATGTGATGTTGGTGCTGCACAATGTGGTGTCGGTGGTGCACAATGTGATGTCTGTGCTGTACAATGTGGTGTCGGTGCTGCACAATGTGGAGTCGGTGCTGCACAATGTGGTGTCGGTGCTGAAGAATGTGATGTTGGTGCTGCACGAAGTGGTGTCAGTGCTGTACAATGTGGTGTCGGTGCTGCACAATGTGGTGTCAGTGCTGTACAATGTGGTGTCGGTGCGGCACAATGTGATGTAGGTGCTGCAAAATGTGGTGTCGATGCGGAACAATGTGATGTTGGTGCTGCACAATGAGGTGTCGGTGCTGCAAAATGTGGTTTCGGTGTTGCACAATGTGGTGTCGGTGCTGCACAATGTGGTGTCTGTGCTGTACAAAATGGTGTCGGTGCTGCCCAATGTGGTATCAGTGCTGCCCATGTGGTGTCGGTGCTTCACAATGTGATGTCGGTGCTGCACAATGTGGTGTCAGTGCTGTACAAAGTGGTGTCGGTGCTGCACAATGTGGTGTCAGTGCAGTACAATGTGCTGTCAGTGCTGTACAATGTGTTGTCGGTGCTGCACAATGTGATGTCGGTGCTGCACAATGTCGTGTCGCTGCCTCACAATGTGCTGTCAGTCCTGTACAATGTGGTGACGATGCTGAACAATGTGTTGTCGGTGCTGCACAATATGGTATCGGTGCTGCACAATGTCATGTTGGGTCTGCACAATGTGGTGTCAGTGGAGCACAATGTGATGTTGGTGCTGTACAATATGGTGTCGAGGCTGTACAATGTGGTGTCGGTGTTTAACAAAGTGGTGTTGGTGCTGCACAATGTGGTGTCGGTGCTGCACAATGTGGTGTCGGTGCTGCAGAATGTGATGTTGTTGCTGTAGAATGTGGTGTCGGTGCTGAACAATGTTGTGTCGGTGCTGAACAATGTTGTGTCGGTGCTGCACAATGTGGTGTCAGTGGAGCACAATGTGATGTTGGTGTGGCACAATGTCGTGTCGGTGCGGCACATTGTGGTGTCGCTGCTGCACAATGTGGTGTCGGTGCTGCACAATGTGGTGTCGGTGCTGCACAACGTGATGTCGGTACTGCACAATGTGGTGTCAGTGCTGTAGAATGTGGTGTCAGTGCTGTAGAATGTGGTGTCGGTGATGCACAATGTGGTGTCAGTGCTGTACAATGTGATGTCGGTGTTGAACAATGTGATGTTGGTGCTGTACAATGTGATGTCGGTGCTGCACAATGTGGTGTCGGTGGTGCACAATGTGCTGTCGGTGCGGCACAATGTGCTGTCGGTGCGGCACAATGTGATGTCGGTGCTGCAAAATGTGGTGTCGGTGCAGAACAATGTGATGTTGGTGCTGCAGAATGAGGTGTCGGTGCTGCAATATGTGGTGTCGGTGCTGCACAATGTGGTGTCGGTGCTGCACAATTTGGTGTCGGTGCTGCACAATGTTTTGTCAGTGCTGTACAATGTGGTGTCGGTGCTGCACAATGTGGTGTTGGTGCTGCACAATGTGATGTTGGTGCTGCACAATGTGGTGTCGGTGCTGTACAATGTGGTGTCGGTGCTGAACAATGTGGTGTCAGTGCAGTACAATGTGGTGTCGGTGCTGTACAATGTGGTGTCGGTGCTGCACAATGTGGTGTCGGTGGGGTAGAATGTGGTGTCGGTGCTGTACACTGTGGTGTCGGTGCTGCACAATGTGATGTCGGTGCTGCACAATGTCGTGTCGCTGCCTCACAATGTTGTGTCAGTCCTGTACAATGTGGTGTCGGTGCTGAACAATGTGGTGTCAGTGCAGTACAATGTGGTGTCGGTGCTGCACAATGTGATGTCGGTGCTGCACAATGTCGTGTCGCTGCCTCACAATGTTGTGTCAGTCCTGTACAATGTGGTGTCGGTGCTCCACAATGTGGTGTCGGTGCTGCACAATGAGATGGCGGTGCTGCACAATGTGGTGTCAGTGCTGTACAATGTGGTGTCAGTGATGTACAATGTGGTGTCAGTGCTGCAGAATGTGACGTTGGTGCTGCACAATGTTGTGTCAGTGCTGTACAATGTGGTCCTGGTGCTGCACAATGTGGTGTCAGTGCTGTACAAAGTGGTGTCGGTGCTGCACAATGTGGTGTCAGTGCAGTACAATGTGCTGTCAGTGCTGTACAATGTGTTGTCGGTGCTGAACAATGTGTTGTCGGTGCTGCACAATATGGTATCGGTGCTGCACAATGTGATGTTGGGTCTGCACAATGTGGTGTCAGTGGAGCACAATGTGATGTTGGTGCTGTACAATATGGTGTCGAGGCTGTACAATGTGGTGTCGGTGTTTAACAAAGTGGTGTTGGTGCTGCACAATGTGGTGTCGGTGCTGCACAATGTGGTGTCGGTGCTGCACAATGTGGTGTCAGTGGAGCACAATGTGATGTTGGTGTGGCACAATGTGGTGTCGGTGCGGCACATTGTGGTGTCGGTGCTGCACAATGTGGTGTCAGTGCTGTAAAATGTGGTGTCGGTGCTGCACAATGTGGTGTCAGTCCAGTACAATGTGGTGTCGGTGCTGCACAATGTGATGTCGGTGCTGCACAATGTCATGTCGCTGCCTCACAATGTTGTGTCAGTCCTGTACAATGTGGTGTCGGTGCTCCACAATGTGGTGTCGGTGCTGCACAATGAGATGGCGGTGCTGCACAATGTGGTGTCAGTGCTGTACAATGTGGTGTCAGTGATGTACAATGTGGTGTCAGTGCTGCAGAATGTGACGTTGGTGCTGCACAATGTTGTGTCAGTGCTGTACAATGTGGTGCTGGTGCTGCACAATGTGGTGTCAGTGCTGTACAAAGTGGTGTCGGTGCTGCACAATGTGGTGTCAGTGCAGTACAATGTGCTGTCAGTGCTGTACAATGTGTTGTCGGTGCTGCACAATGTGATGACGGTGCTGCACAATGTCGTGTCGCTGCCTCACAATGTGCTGTCAGTCCTGTACAATGTGGTGTCGGTGCTGAACAATGTGTTGTCGGTGCTGCACAATATGGTATCGGTGCTGCACAATGTGATGTTTGGTCTGCACAATGTGGTGTCAGTGGAGCACAATGTGATGTTGGTGCTGTACAATATGGTGTCGAGGCTGTACAATGTGGTGTCGGTGTTTAACAAAGTGGTGTTAGTGCTGCACAATGTGGTGTCGGTGCTGCACAATGTGGTGTCGGTGCTGCAGAATGTGATGTTGTTGCTGTAGAATGTGGTGTCGGTGCTGAACAATGTTGTGTCGGTGCTGAACAATGTTGTGTCGGTGCTGCACAATGTGGTGTCAGTGGAGCACAATGTGATGTTGGTGTGCAACAATGTGGTGTCGGTGCGGCACATTGTGGTGTCGGTGCTGCACAATGTGGTGTCAGTGCTGTAAAATGTGGTGTCGGTGCTGCACAATGTGGTGTCGGTGCTGCACAACGTGATGTCGGTACTGCACAATGTGGTGTCAGTGCTGTAGAATGTGGTGTCGGTGCTGCACAATGTGGTGTCAGTGCTGTACAATGTGGTGTCGGTGATGCACAATGTGGTGTCGGTGCTGTACAATGTGGTGTCGGTGCTGAAGAATGTGATGTTGGTGCTGCACGAAGTGGTGTCAGTGCTGTACAATGTGGTGTCGGTGCTGCACAATATGGTATCGGTGCTGCACAATGTCATGTTGGGTCTGCACAATGTGGTGTCAGTGGAGCACAATGTGATGTTGGTGCTGTACAATATGGTGTCGAGGCTGTACAATGTGGTGTCGGTGTTTAACAAAGTGGTGTTGGTGCTGCACAATGTGGTGTCGGTGCTGCACAATGTGGTGTCGGTGCTGCAGAATGTGATGTTGTTGCTGTAGAATGTGGTGTCGGTGCTGAACAATGTTGTGTCGGTGCTGAACAATGTTGTGTCGGTGCTGCACAATGTGGTGTCAGTGGAGCACAATGTGATGTTGGTGTGGCACAATGTCGTGTCGGTGCGGCACATTGTGGTGTCGCTGCTGCACAATGTGGTGTCGGTGCTGCACAATGTGGTGTCGGTGCTGCACAACGTGATGTCGGTACTGCACAATGTGGTGTCAGTGCTGTAGAATGTGGTGTCAGTGCTGTAGAATGTGGTGTCGGTGATGCACAATGTGGTGTCAGTGCTGTACAATGTGGTGTCGGTGCTGAACAATGTGTTGTCGGTGCTGCACAATATGGTATCGGTGCTGCACAATGTGATGTTTGGTCTGCACAATGTGGTGTCAGTGGAGCACAATGTGATGTTGGTGCTGTACAATAGGGTGTCGAGGCTGTACAATGTGGTGTCGGTGTTTAACAAAGTGGTGTTGGTGCTACACAATGTGGTGTCGGTGCTGCACAATGTGGTGTCGGTGCTGCAGAATGTGATGTTGTTGCTGTAGAATGTGGTGTCGGTGCTGAACAATGTTGTGTCGGTGCTGAACAATGTTGTGTCGGTGCTGCACAAAGTGGTGTCAGTGGAGCACAATGTGATGTTGGTGTGGCACAATGTGGTGTCGGTGCGGCACATTGTGGTGTCGGTGCTGCACAATGTGGTGTCAGTGCTGTAAAATGTGGTGTCGGTGCTGCACAATGTGGTGTCGGTGCTGCACAACGTGATGTCGGTACTGCACAATGTGGTGTCAGTGCTGTAGAATGTGGTGTCGGTGCTGCACAATGTGCTGTCGGTGCTGCACAACGTGATGTCGGTGATGCACAATGTGGTGTCAGTGCTGCACAATGTGGTGTCGGTGCTGCACAATGTGGTGTCGGTGCTGCACAACGTGATGTCGGTACTGCACAATGTGGTGTCAGTGCTGTAGAATGTGGTGTCGGTGCTGCACAATGTGGTGTCAGTGCTGTACAATGTGGTGTCGGTGATGCACAATGTGGTGTCAGTGCTGTACAATGTGATGTCGGTGTTGAACAATGTGATGTTGGTGCTGCACAAGGTGATGTCGGTGCTGCACAATGTGGTGTCGGTGCTGCACAATCTGGTGTCGGCGCTGCACAATGTGCTGTCGGTGCGGCACAATGTGATGTCGGTGCTGCAAAATGTGGTGTCGGTGCAGAACAATGTGATGTTGGTGCTGCAGAATGAGGTGTCGGTGCTGCAAAATGTGGTGTCGGTGCTGCACAATGTGGTGTCGGTGCTGCACAATGTGGTGTCGGTGCTGCAAAATGTGGTGTCGGTGCTGCACAATGTGGTGTCGGTGCTGTACAATGTGGTGTCGGTGCTGAACAATGTGGTGTCAGTGCAGTACAATGTGGTCTCGGTGCTGCACAATGTGGTGTCGGTGGGGTAGAATGTGGTGTCGGTGCTGTACACTGTGGTGTCGGTGCTGCACAATGTGATGTCGGTGCTGCACAATGCCGTGTCGCTGCCTCACAATGTTGTGTCAGTCCTGTACAATGTGGTGTCGGTGCTGCACAATGTGGTGTCGGTGCTGAACAATGTGGTGTCAGTGCTGCACAATGTGATGTCGGTGCTGCACAATGTGATGTCGGTGCTGCACAATGTAATGTTGGTGCTGTACAATATGGTGTCGAGGCTGTACAATGTGGTGTCGGTGCTGAACAATGTGATGTTGGTGCTGAACAATGTTGTGTCGGTGCTGCACAATGTGGTGTCAGTGGAGCACAATGTGATGTTGGTGCTGCACAAAGTGGTGTCGGTGCGGCACATTGTGGTGTCGGTGCTGCACAATGTGGTGTCGTTGCTGAACATTGTGATGTCGATGCTGCACAATGTGGTGTCTGTGCTGTACAATGTGGTGTCGGTGCTGCACAATGTGGTGTCGGTGGTGCACAATGTGATGTCGGTGCTGCACAATGTGATGTCGGTGCTGCACAATGTGGTGTCGGTACTGAACAATGTGATGTCGATGCTGCACAATGTGGTGTCAGTGCTGTACAATGTGGTGTCGGTGCGGCACAATGTGATGTAGGTGCTGCAAAATGTGGTGTCGGTGCTGCACAATGTGTTGTCGGTGCTGCACAACGTGATGTCGGTGCTGCACAATGTGGTGTCAGTGCTGTACAATGTGGTGTCGGTGCGGCACAATGTGATGTAGGTGCTGCAAAATGTGGTGTCGGTGCGGAACAATGTGATGTTGGTGCTGCACAATGTGGTGTCGGTGGTGCACAATGTGATGTCTGTGCTGTACAATGTGGTGGCGGTGTTGCACAATGTGGTGTCAGTGCTGTAAAATGTGGTGTCGGTGCTGCACAATGTGGTGTCGGTGGTGCACAATGTGATGTCGGTGCTGCACAATGTGGTGTCGGTACTGAACAATGTGATGTTGGTGCTGCACAATGTGGTGTCGGTGGTGCACAATGTGATGTCTGTGCTGTACAATGTGGTGTCGGTGCTGCACAATGTGGAGTCGGTGCTGCACAATGTGGTGTCGGTGCTGAAGAATGTGATGTTGGTGCTGCACGAAGTGGTGTCAGTGCTGTACAATGTGGTGTCGGTGCTGCACAATGTGGTGTCAGTGCTGTACAATGTGGTGTCGGTGCGGCACAATGTGATGTAGGTGCTGCAAAATGTGGTGTCGATGCGGAACAATGTGATGTTGGTGCTGCACAATGAGGTGTCGGTGCTGCAAAATGTGGTTTCGGTGTTGCACAATGTGGTGTCGGTGCTGCACAATGTGGTGTCTGTGCTGTACAAAATGGTGTCGGTGCTGCCCAATGTGGTATCAGTGCTGCCCATGTGGTGTCGGTGCTTCACAATGTGATGTCGGTGCTGCACAATGTGGTGTCAGTGCTGTACAAAGTGGTGTCGGTGCTGCACAATGTGGTGTCAGTGCAGTACAATGTGCTGTCAGTGCTGTACAATGTGTTGTCGGTGCTGCACAATGTGATGTCGGTGCTGCACAATGTCGTGTCGCTGCCTCACAATGTGCTGTCAGTCCTGTACAATGTGGTGACGATGCTGAACAATGTGTTGTCGGTGCTGCACAATATGGTATCGGTGCTGCACAATGTCATGTTGGGTCTGCACAATGTGGTGTCAGTGGAGCACAATGTGATGTTGGTGCTGTACAATATGGTGTCGAGGCTGTACAATGTGGTGTCGGTGTTTAACAAAGTGGTGTTGGTGCTGCACAATGTGGTGTCGGTGCTGCACAATGTGGTGTCGGTGCTGCAGAATGTGATGTTGTTGCTGTAGAATGTGGTGTCGGTGCTGAACAATGTTGTGTCGGTGCTGAACAATGTTGTGTCGGTGCTGCACAATGTGGTGTCAGTGGAGCACAATGTGATGTTGGTGTGGCACAATGTCGTGTCGGTGCGGCACATTGTGGTGTCGCTGCTGCACAATGTGGTGTCGGTGCTGCACAATGTGGTGTCGGTGCTGCACAACGTGATGTCGGTACTGCACAATGTGGTGTCAGTGCTGTAGAATGTGGTGTCAGTGCTGTAGAATGTGGTGTCGGTGATGCACAATGTGGTGTCAGTGCTGTACAATGTGATGTCGGTGTTGAACAATGTGATGTTGGTGCTGTACAATGTGATGTCGGTGCTGCACAATGTGGTGTCGGTGGTGCACAATGTGCTGTCGGTGCGGCACAATGTGCTGTCGGTGCGGCACAATGTGATGTCGGTGCTGCAAAATGTGGTGTCGGTGCAGAACAATGTGATGTTGGTGCTGCAGAATGAGGTGTCGGTGCTGCAATATGTGGTGTCGGTGCTGCACAATGTGGTGTCGGTGCTGCACAATTTGGTGTCGGTGCTGCACAATGTTTTGTCAGTGCTGTACAATGTGGTGTCGGTGCTGCACAATGTGGTGTTGGTGCTGCACAATGTGATGTTGGTGCTGCACAATGTGGTGTCGGTGCTGTACAATGTGGTGTCGGTGCTGAACAATGTGGTGTCAGTGCAGTACAATGTGGTGTCGGTGCTGTACAATGTGGTGTCGGTGCTGCACAATGTGGTGTCGGTGGGGTAGAATGTGGTGTCGGTGCTGTACACTGTGGTGTCGGTGCTGCACAATGTGATGTCGGTGCTGCACAATGTCGTGTCGCTGCCTCACAATGTTGTGTCAGTCCTGTACAATGTGGTGTCGGTGCTGAACAATGTGGTGTCAGTGCAGTACAATGTGGTGTCGGTGCTGCACAATGTGATGTCGGTGCTGCACAATGTCGTGTCGCTGCCTCACAATGTTGTGTCAGTCCTGTACAATGTGGTGTCGGTGCTCCACAATGTGGTGTCGGTGCTGCACAATGAGATGGCGGTGCTGCACAATGTGGTGTCAGTGCTGTACAATGTGGTGTCAGTGATGTACAATGTGGTGTCAGTGCTGCAGAATGTGACGTTGGTGCTGCACAATGTTGTGTCAGTGCTGTACAATGTGGTACTGGTGCTGCACAATGTGGTGTCAGTGCTGTACAAAGTGGTGTCGGTGCTGCACAATGTGGTGTCAGTGCAGTACAATGTGCTGTCAGTGCTGTACAATGTGTTGTCGGTGCTGAACAATGTGTTGTCGGTGCTGCACAATATGGTATCGGTGCTGCACAATGTGATGTTGGGTCTGCACAATGTGGTGTCAGTGGAGCACAATGTGATGTTGGTGCTGTACAATATGGTGTCGAGGCTGTACAATGTGGTGTCGGTGTTTAACAAAGTGGTGTTGGTGCTGCACAATGTGGTGTCGGTGCTGCACAATGTGGTGTCGGTGCTGCACAATGTGGTGTCAGTGGAGCACAATGTGATGTTGGTGTGGCACAATGTGGTGTCGGTGCGGCACATTGTGGTGTCGGTGCTGCACAATGTGGTGTCAGTGCTGTAAAATGTGGTGTCGGTGCTGCACAATGTGGTGTCAGTCCAGTACAATGTGGTGTCGGTGCTGCACAATGTGATGTCGGTGCTGCACAATGTCGTGTCGCTGCCTCACAATGTTGTGTCAGTCCTGTACAATGTGGTGTCGGTGCTCCACAATGTGGTGTCGGTGCTGCACAATGAGATGGCGGTGCTGCACAATGTGGTGTCAGTGCTGTACAATGTGGTGTCAGTGATGTACAATGTGGTGTCAGTGCTGCAGAATGTGACGTTGGTGCTGCACAATGTTGTGTCAGTGCTGTACAATGTGGTGCTGGTGCTGCACAATGTGGTGTCAGTGCTGTACAAAGTGGTGTCGGTGCTGCACAATGTGGTGTCAGTGCAGTACAATGTGCTGTCAGTGCTGTACAATGTGTTGTCGGTGCTGCACAATGTGATGACGGTGCTGCACAATGTCGTGTCGCTGCCTCACAATGTGCTGTCAGTCCTGTACAATGTGGTGTCGGTGCTGAACAATGTGTTGTCGGTGCTGCACAATATGGTATCGGTGCTGCACAATGTGATGTTTGGTCTGCACAATGTGGTGTCAGTGGAGCACAATGTGATGTTGGTGCTGTACAATATGGTGTCGAGGCTGTACAATGTGGTGTCGGTGTTTAACAAAGTGGTGTTAGTGCTGCACAATGTGGTGTCGGTGCTGCACAATGTGGTGTCGGTGCTGCAGAATGTGATGTTGTTGCTGTAGAATGTGGTGTCGGTGCTGAACAATGTTGTGTCGGTGCTGAACAATGTTGTGTCGGTGCTGCACAATGTGGTGTCAGTGGAGCACAATGTGATGTTGGTGTGCAACAATGTGGTGTCGGTGCGGCACATTGTGGTGTCGGTGCTGCACAATGTGGTGTCAGTGCTGTAAAATGTGGTGTCGGTGCTGCACAATGTGGTGTCGGTGCTGCACAACGTGATGTCGGTACTGCACAATGTGGTGTCAGTGCTGTAGAATGTGGTGTCGGTGCTGCACAATGTGGTGTCAGTGCTGTACAATGTGGTGTCGGTGATGCACAATGTGGTGTCGGTGCTGTACAATGTGGTGTCGGTGCTGAAGAATGTGATGTTGGTGCTGCACGAAGTGGTGTCAGTGCTGTACAATGTGGTGTCGGTGCTGCACAATATGGTATCGGTGCTGCACAATGTCATGTTGGGTCTGCACAATGTGGTGTCAGTGGAGCACAATGTGATGTTGGTGCTGTACAATATGGTGTCGAGGCTGTACAATGTGGTGTCGGTGTTTAACAAAGTGGTGTTGGTGCTGCACAATGTGGTGTCGGTGCTGCACAATGTGGTGTCGGTGCTGCAGAATGTGATGTTGTTGCTGTAGAATGTGGTGTCGGTGCTGAACAATGTTGTGTCGGTGCTGAACAATGTTGTGTCGGTGCTGCACAATGTGGTGTCAGTGGAGCACAATGTGATGTTGGTGTGGCACAATGTCGTGTCGGTGCGGCACATTGTGGTGTCGCTGCTGCACAATGTGGTGTCGGTGCTGCACAATGTGGTGTCGGTGCTGCACAACGTGATGTCGGTACTGCACAATGTGGTGTCAGTGCTGTAGAATGTGGTGTCAGTGCTGTAGAATGTGGTGTCGGTGATGCACAATGTGGTGTCAGTGCTGTACAATGTGGTGTCGGTGCTGAACAATGTGTTGTCGGTGCTGCACAATATGGTATCGGTGCTGCACAATGTGATGTTTGGTCTGCACAATGTGGTGTCAGTGGAGCACAATGTGATGTTGGTGCTGTACAATAGGGTGTCGAGGCTGTACAATGTGGTGTCGGTGTTTAACAAAGTGGTGTTGGTGCTACACAATGTGGTGTCGGTGCTGCACAATGTGGTGTCGGTGCTGCAGAATGTGATGTTGTTGCTGTAGAATGTGGTGTCGGTGCTGAACAATGTTGTGTCGGTGCTGAACAATGTTGTGTCGGTGCTGCACAAAGTGGTGTCAGTGGAGCACAATGTGATGTTGGTGTGGCACAATGTGGTGTCGGTGCGGCACATTGTGGTGTCGGTGCTGCACAATGTGGTGTCAGTGCTGTAAAATGTGGTGTCGGTGCTGCACAATGTGGTGTCGGTGCTGCACAACGTGATGTCGGTACTGCACAATGTGGTGTCAGTGCTGTAGAATGTGGTGTCGGTGCTGCACAATGTGCTGTCGGTGCTGCACAACGTGATGTCGGTGATGCACAATGTGGTGTCAGTGCTGCACAATGTGGTGTCGGTGCTGCACAATGTGGTGTCGGTGCTGCACAACGTGATGTCGGTACTGCACAATGTGGTGTCAGTGCTGTAGAATGTGGTGTCGGTGCTGCACAATGTGGTGTCAGTGCTGTACAATGTGGTGTCGGTGATGCACAATGTGGTGTCAGTGCTGTACAATGTGATGTCGGTGTTGAACAATGTGATGTTGGTGCTGCACAAGGTGATGTCGGTGCTGCACAATGTGGTGTCGGTGCTGCACAATCTGGTGTCGGCGCTGCACAATGTGCTGTCGGTGCGGCACAATGTGATGTCGGTGCTGCAAAATGTGGTGTCGGTGCAGAACAATGTGATGTTGGTGCTGCAGAATGAGGTGTCGGTGCTGCAAAATGTGGTGTCGGTGCTGCACAATGTGGTGTCGGTGCTGCACAATGTGGTGTCGGTGCTGCAAAATGTGGTGTCGGTGCTGCACAATGTGGTGTCGGTGCTGTACAATGTGGTGTCGGTGCTGAACAATGTGGTGTCAGTGCAGTACAATGTGGTCTCGGTGCTGCACAATGTGGTGTCGGTGGGGTAGAATGTGGTGTCGGTGCTGTACACTGTGGTGTCGGTGCTGCACAATGTGATGTCGGTGCTGCACAATGCCGTGTCGCTGCCTCACAATGTTGTGTCAGTCCTGTACAATGTGGTGTCGGTGCTGCACAATGTGGTGTCGGTGCTGAACAATGTGGTGTCAGTGCTGCACAATGTGATGTCGGTGCTGCACAATGTGATGTCGGTGCTGCACAATGTAATGTTGGTGCTGTACAATATGGTGTCGAGGCTGTACAATGTGGTGTCGGTGCTGAACAATGTGATGTTGGTGCTGAACAATGTTGTGTCGGTGCTGCACAATGTGGTGTCAGTGGAGCACAATGTGATGTTGGTGCTGCACAAAGTGGTGTCGGTGCGGCACATTGTGGTGTCGGTGCTGCACAATGTGGTGTCGTTGCTGAACATTGTGATGTCGATGCTGCACAATGTGGTGTCTGTGCTGTACAATGTGGTGTCGGTGCTGCACAATGTGGTGTCGGTGGTGCACAATGTGATGTCGGTGCTGCACAATGTGATGTCGGTGCTGCACAATGTGGTGTCGGTACTGAACAATGTGATGTCGATGCTGCACAATGTGGTGTCAGTGCTGTACAATGTGGTGTCGGTGCGGCACAATGTGATGTAGGTGCTGCAAAATGTGGTGTCGGTGCTGCACAATGTGTTGTCGGTGCTGCACAACGTGATGTCGGTGCTGCACAATGTGGTGTCAGTGCTGTACAATGTGGTGTCGGTGCGGCACAATGTGATGTAGGTGCTGCAAAATGTGGTGTCGGTGCGGAACAATGTGATGTTGGTGCTGCACAATGTGGTGTCGGTGGTGCACAATGTGATGTCTGTGCTGTACAATGTGGTGGCGGTGTTGCACAATGTGGTGTCAGTGCTGTAAAATGTGGTGTCGGTGCTGCACAATGTGGTGTCGGTGGTGCACAATGTGATGTCGGTGCTGCACAATGTGGTGTCGGTACTGAACAATGTGATGTTGGTGCTGCACAATGTGGTGTCGGTGGTGCACAATGTGATGTCTGTGCTGTACAATGTGGTGTCGGTGCTGCACAATGTGGAGTCGGTGCTGCACAATGTGGTGTCGGTGCTGAAGAATGTGATGTTGGTGCTGCACGAAGTGGTGTCAGTGCTGTACAATGTGGTGTCGGTGCTGCACAATGTGGTGTCAGTGCTGTACAATGTGGTGTCGGTGCGGCACAATGTGATGTAGGTGCTGCAAAATGTGGTGTCGATGCGGAACAATGTGATGTTGGTGCTGCACAATGAGGTGTCGGTGCTGCAAAATGTGGTTTCGGTGTTGCACAATGTGGTGTCGGTGCTGCACAATGTGGTGTCTGTGCTGTACAAAATGGTGTCGGTGCTGCCCAATGTGGTATCAGTGCTGCCCATGTGGTGTCGGTGCTTCACAATGTGATGTCGGTGCTGCACAATGTGGTGTCAGTGCTGTACAAAGTGGTGTCGGTGCTGCACAATGTGGTGTCAGTGCAGTACAATGTGCTGTCAGTGCTGTACAATGTGTTGTCGGTGCTGAACAATGTGTTGTCGGTGCTGCACAATATGGTATCGGTGCTGCACAATGTCATGTTGGGTCTGCACAATGTGGTGTCAGTGGAGCACAATGTGATGTTGGTGCTGTACAATATGGTGTCGAGGCTGTACAATGTGGTGTCGGTGTTTAACAAAGTGGTGTTGGTGCTGCACAATGTGGTGTCGGTGCTGCACAATGTGGTGTCGGTGCTGCAGAATGTGATGTTGTTGCTGTAGAATGTGGTGTCGGTGCTGAACAATGTTGTGTCGGTGCTGAACAATGTTGTGTCGGTGCTGCACAATGTGGTGTCAGTGGAGCACAATGTGATGTTGGTGTGGCACAATGTCGTGTCGGTGCGGCACATTGTGGTGTCGCTGCTGCACAATGTGGTGTCGGTGCTGCACAATGTGGTGTCGGTGCTGCACAACGTGATGTCGGTACTGCACAATGTGGTGTCAGTGCTGTAGAATGTGGTGTCAGTGCTGTAGAATGTGGTGTCGGTGATGCACAATGTGGTGTCAGTGCTGTACAATGTGATGTCGGTGTTGAACAATGTGATGTTGGTGCTGTACAATGTGATGTCGGTGCTGCACAATGTGGTGTCGGTGGTGCACAATGTGCTGTCGGTGCGGCACAATGTGCTGTCGGTGCGGCACAATGTGATGTCGGTGCTGCAAAATGTGGTGTCGGTGCAGAACAATGTGATGTTGGTGCTGCAGAATGAGGTGTCGGTGCTGCAATATGTGGTGTCGGTGCTGCACAATGTGGTGTCGGTGCTGCACAATTTGGTGTCGGTGCTGCACAATGTTTTGTCAGTGCTGTACAATGTGGTGTCGGTGCTGCACAATGTGGTGTTGGTGCTGCACAATGTGATGTTGGTGCTGCACAATGTGGTGTCGGTGCTGTACAATGTGGTGTCGGTGCTGAACAATGTGGTGTCAGTGCAGTACAATGTGGTGTCGGTGCTGTACAATGTGGTGTCGGTGCTGCACAATGTGGTGTCGGTGGGGTAGAATGTGGTGTCGGTGCTGTACACTGTGGTGTCGGTGCTGCACAATGTGATGTCGGTGCTGCACAATGTCGTGTCGCTGCCTCACAATGTTGTGTCAGTCCTGTACAATGTGGTGTCGGTGCTGAACAATGTGGTGTCAGTGCAGTACAATGTGGTGTCGGTGCTGCACAATGTGATGTCGGTGCTGCACAATGTCGTGTCGCTGCCTCACAATGTTGTGTCAGTCCTGTACAATGTGGTGTCGGTGCTCCACAATGTGGTGTCGGTGCTGCACAATGAGATGGCGGTGCTGCACAATGTGGTGTCAGTGCTGTACAATGTGGTGTCAGTGATGTACAATGTGGTGTCAGTGCTGCAGAATGTGACGTTGGTGCTGCACAATGTTGTGTCAGTGCTGTACAATGTGGTACTGGTGCTGCACAATGTGGTGTCAGTGCTGTACAAAGTGGTGTCGGTGCTGCACAATGTGGTGTCAGTGCAGTACAATGTGCTGTCAGTGCTGTACAATGTGTTGTCGGTGCTGAACAATGTGTTGTCGGTGCTGCACAATATGGTATCGGTGCTGCACAATGTGATGTTGGGTCTGCACAATGTGGTGTCAGTGGAGCACAATGTGATGTTGGTGCTGTACAATATGGTGTCGAGGCTGTACAATGTGGTGTCGGTGTTTAACAAAGTGGTGTTGGTGCTGCACAATGTGGTGTCGGTGCTGCACAATGTGGTGTCGGTGCTGCACAATGTGGTGTCAGTGGAGCACAATGTGATGTTGGTGTGGCACAATGTGGTGTCGGTGCGGCACATTGTGGTGTCGGTGCTGCACAATGTGGTGTCAGTGCTGTAAAATGTGGTGTCGGTGCTGCACAATGTGGTGTCAGTCCAGTACAATGTGGTGTCGGTGCTGCACAATGTGATGTCGGTGCTGCACAATGTCGTGTCGCTGCCTCACAATGTTGTGTCAGTCCTGTACAATGTGGTGTCGGTGCTCCACAATGTGGTGTCGGTGCTGCACAATGAGATGGCGGTGCTGCACAATGTGGTGTCAGTGCTGTACAATGTGGTGTCAGTGATGTACAATGTGGTGTCAGTGCTGCAGAATGTGACGTTGGTGCTGCACAATGTTGTGTCAGTGCTGTACAATGTGGTGCTGGTGCTGCACAATGTGGTGTCAGTGCTGTACAAAGTGGTGTCGGTGCTGCACAATGTGGTGTCAGTGCAGTACAATGTGCTGTCAGTGCTGTACAATGTGTTGTCGGTGCTGCACAATGTGATGACGGTGCTGCACAATGTCGTGTCGCTGCCTCACAATGTGCTGTCAGTCCTGTACAATGTGGTGTCGGTGCTGAACAATGTGTTGTCGGTGCTGCACAATATGGTATCGGTGCTGCACAATGTGATGTTTGGTCTGCACAATGTGGTGTCAGTGGAGCACAATGTGATGTTGGTGCTGTACAATATGGTGTCGAGGCTGTACAATGTGGTGTCGGTGTTTAACAAAGTGGTGTTAGTGCTGCACAATGTGGTGTCGGTGCTGCACAATGTGGTGTCGGTGCTGCAGAATGTGATGTTGTTGCTGTAGAATGTGGTGTCGGTGCTGAACAATGTTGTGTCGGTGCTGAACAATGTTGTGTCGGTGCTGCACAATGTGTTGTCAGTGGAGCACAATGTGATGTTGGTGTGCAACAATGTGGTGTCGGTGCGGCACATTGTGGTGTCGGTGCTGCACAATGTGGTGTCAGTGCTGTAAAATGTGGTGTCGGTGCTGCACAATGTGGTGTCGGTGCTGCACAACGTGATGTCGGTACTGCACAATGTGGTGTCAGTGCTGTAGAATGTGGTGTCGGTGCTGCACAATGTGGTGTCAGTGCTGTACAATGTGGTGTCGGTGATGCACAATGTGGTGTCGGTGCTGTACAATGTGGTGTCGGTGCTGAAGAATGTGATGTTGGTGCTGCACGAAGTGGTGTCAGTGCTGTACAATGTGGTGTCGGTGCTGCACAATATGGTATCGGTGCTGCACAATGTCATGTTGGGTCTGCACAATGTGGTGTCAGTGGAGCACAATGTGATGTTGGTGCTGTACAATATGGTGTCGAGGCTGTACAATGTGGTGTCGGTGTTTAACAAAGTGGTGTTGGTGCTGCACAATGTGGTGTCGGTGCTGCACAATGTGGTGTCGGTGCTGCAGAATGTGATGTTGTTGCTGTAGAATGTGGTGTCGGTGCTGAACAATGTTGTGTCGGTGCTGAACAATGTTGTGTCGGTGCTGCACAATGTGGTGTCAGTGGAGCACAATGTGATGTTGGTGTGGCACAATGTCGTGTCGGTGCGGCACATTGTGGTGTCGCTGCTGCACAATGTGGTGTCGGTGCTGCACAATGTGGTGTCGGTGCTGCACAACGTGATGTCGGTACTGCACAATGTGGTGTCAGTGCTGTAGAATGTGGTGTCAGTGCTGTAGAATGTGGTGTCGGTGATGCACAATGTGGTGTCAGTGCTGTACAATGTGGTGTCGGTGCTGAACAATGTGTTGTCGGTGCTGCACAATATGGTATCGGTGCTGCACAATGTGATGTTTGGTCTGCACAATGTGGTGTCAGTGGAGCACAATGTGATGTTGGTGCTGTACAATAGGGTGTCGAGGCTGTACAATGTGGTGTCGGTGTTTAACAAAGTGGTGTTGGTGCTACACAATGTGGTGTCGGTGCTGCACAATGTGGTGTCGGTGCTGCAGAATGTGATGTTGTTGCTGTAGAATGTGGTGTCGGTGCTGAACAATGTTGTGTCGGTGCTGAACAATGTTGTGTCGGTGCTGCACAAAGTGGTGTCAGTGGAGCACAATGTGATGTTGGTGTGGCACAATGTGGTGTCGGTGCGGCACATTGTGGTGTCGGTGCTGCACAATGTGGTGTCAGTGCTGTAAAATGTGGTGTCGGTGCTGCACAATGTGGTGTCGGTGCTGCACAACGTGATGTCGGTACTGCACAATGTGGTGTCAGTGCTGTAGAATGTGGTGTCGGTGCTGCACAATGTGCTGTCGGTGCTGCACAACGTGATGTCGGTGATGCACAATGTGGTGTCAGTGCTGCACAATGTGGTGTCGGTGCTGCACAATGTGGTGTCGGTGCTGCACAACGTGATGTCGGTACTGCACAATGTGGTGTCAGTGCTGTAGAATGTGGTGTCGGTGCTGCACAATGTGGTGTCAGTGCTGTACAATGTGGTGTCGGTGATGCACAATGTGGTGTCAGTGCTGTACAATGTGATGTCGGTGTTGAACAATGTGATGTTGGTGCTGCACAAGGTGATGTCGGTGCTGCACAATGTGGTGTCGGTGCTGCACAATCTGGTGTCGGCGCTGCACAATGTGCTGTCGGTGCGGCACAATGTGATGTCGGTGCTGCAAAATGTGGTGTCGGTGCAGAACAATGTGATGTTGGTGCTGCAGAATGAGGTGTCGGTGCTGCAAAATGTGGTGTCGGTGCTGCACAATGTGGTGTCGGTGCTGCACAATGTGGTGTCGGTGCTGCAAAATGTGGTGTCGGTGCTGCACAATGTGGTGTCGGTGCTGTACAATGTGGTGTCGGTGCTGAACAATGTGGTGTCAGTGCAGTACAATGTGGTCTCGGTGCTGCACAATGTGGTGTCGGTGGGGTAGAATGTGGTGTCGGTGCTGTACACTGTGGTGTCGGTGCTGCACAATGTGATGTCGGTGCTGCACAATGCCGTGTCGCTGCCTCACAATGTTGTGTCAGTCCTGTACAATGTGGTGTCGGTGCTGCACAATGTGGTGTCGGTGCTGAACAATGTGGTGTCAGTGCTGCACAATGTGATGTCGGTGCTGCACAATGTGATGTCGGTGCTGCACAATGTAATGTTGGTGCTGTACAATATGGTGTCGAGGCTGTACAATGTGGTGTCGGTGCTGAACAATGTGATGTTGGTGCTGAACAATGTTGTGTCGGTGCTGCACAATGTGGTGTCAGTGGAGCACAATGTGATGTTGGTGCTGCACAAAGTGGTGTCGGTGCGGCACATTGTGGTGTCGGTGCTGCACAATGTGGTGTCGTTGCTGAACATTGTGATGTCGATGCTGCACAATGTGGTGTCTGTGCTGTACAATGTGGTGTCGGTGCTGCACAATGTGGTGTCGGTGGTGCACAATGTGATGTCGGTGCTGCACAATGTGATGTCGGTGCTGCACAATGTGGTGTCGGTACTGAACAATGTGATGTCGATGCTGCACAATGTGGTGTCAGTGCTGTACAATGTGGTGTCGGTGCGGCACAATGTGATGTAGGTGCTGCAAAATGTGGTGTCGGTGCTGCACAATGTGTTGTCGGTGCTGCACAACGTGATGTCGGTGCTGCACAATGTGGTGTCAGTGCTGTACAATGTGGTGTCGGTGCGGCACAATGTGATGTAGGTGCTGCAAAATGTGGTGTCGGTGCGGAACAATGTGATGTTGGTGCTGCACAATGTGGTGTCGGTGGTGCACAATGTGATGTCTGTGCTGTACAATGTGGTGGCGGTGTTGCACAATGTGGTGTCAGTGCTGTAAAATGTGGTGTCGGTGCTGCACAATGTGGTGTCGGTGGTGCACAATGTGATGTCGGTGCTGCACAATGTGGTGTCGGTACTGAACAATGTGATGTTGGTGCTGCACAATGTGGTGTCGGTGGTGCACAATGTGATGTCTGTGCTGTACAATGTGGTGTCGGTGCTGCACAATGTGGAGTCGGTGCTGCACAATGTGGTGTCGGTGCTGAAGAATGTGATGTTGGTGCTGCACGAAGTGGTGTCAGTGCTGTACAATGTGGTGTCGGTGCTGCACAATGTGGTGTCAGTGCTGTACAATGTGGTGTCGGTGCGGCACAATGTGATGTAGGTGCTGCAAAATGTGGTGTCGATGCGGAACAATGTGATGTTGGTGCTGCACAATGAGGTGTCGGTGCTGCAAAATGTGGTTTCGGTGTTGCACAATGTGGTGTCGGTGCTGCACAATGTGGTGTCTGTGCTGTACAAAATGGTGTCGGTGCTGCCCAATGTGGTATCAGTGCTGCCCATGTGGTGTCGGTGCTTCACAATGTGATGTCGGTGCTGCACAATGTGGTGTCAGTGCTGTACAAAGTGGTGTCGGTGCTGCACAATGTGGTGTCAGTGCAGTACAATGTGCTGTCAGTGCTGTACAATGTGTTGTCGGTGCTGCACAATGTGATGTCGGTGCTGCACAATGTCGTGTCGCTGCCTCACAATGTGCTGTCAGTCCTGTACAATGTGGTGACGATGCTGAACAATGTGTTGTCGGTGCTGCACAATATGGTATCGGTGCTGCACAATGTCATGTTGGGTCTGCACAATGTGGTGTCAGTGGAGCACAATGTGATGTTGGTGCTGTACAATATGGTGTCGAGGCTGTACAATGTGGTGTCGGTGTTTAACAAAGTGGTGTTGGTGCTGCACAATGTGGTGTCGGTGCTGCACAATGTGGTGTCGGTGCTGCAGAATGTGATGTTGTTGCTGTAGAATGTGGTGTCGGTGCTGAACAATGTTGTGTCGGTGCTGAACAATGTTGTGTCGGTGCTGCACAATGTGGTGTCAGTGGAGCACAATGTGATGTTGGTGTGGCACAATGTCGTGTCGGTGCGGCACATTGTGGTGTCGCTGCTGCACAATGTGGTGTCGGTGCTGCACAATGTGGTGTCGGTGCTGCACAACGTGATGTCGGTACTGCACAATGTGGTGTCAGTGCTGTAGAATGTGGTGTCAGTGCTGTAGAATGTGGTGTCGGTGATGCACAATGTGGTGTCAGTGCTGTACAATGTGATGTCGGTGTTGAACAATGTGATGTTGGTGCTGTACAATGTGATGTCGGTGCTGCACAATGTGGTGTCGGTGGTGCACAATGTGCTGTCGGTGCGGCACAATGTGCTGTCGGTGCGGCACAATGTGATGTCGGTGCTGCAAAATGTGGTGTCGGTGCAGAACAATGTGATGTTGGTGCTGCAGAATGAGGTGTCGGTGCTGCAATATGTGGTGTCGGTGCTGCACAATGTGGTGTCGGTGCTGCACAATTTGGTGTCGGTGCTGCACAATGTTTTGTCAGTGCTGTACAATGTGGTGTCGGTGCTGCACAATGTGGTGTTGGTGCTGCACAATGTGATGTTGGTGCTGCACAATGTGGTGTCGGTGCTGTACAATGTGGTGTCGGTGCTGAACAATGTGGTGTCAGTGCAGTACAATGTGGTGTCGGTGCTGTACAATGTGGTGTCGGTGCTGCACAATGTGGTGTCGGTGGGGTAGAATGTGGTGTCGGTGCTGTACACTGTGGTGTCGGTGCTGCACAATGTGATGTCGGTGCTGCACAATGTCGTGTCGCTGCCTCACAATGTTGTGTCAGTCCTGTACAATGTGGTGTCGGTGCTGAACAATGTGGTGTCAGTGCAGTACAATGTGGTGTCGGTGCTGCACAATGTGATGTCGGTGCTGCACAATGTCGTGTCGCTGCCTCACAATGTTGTGTCAGTCCTGTACAATGTGGTGTCGGTGCTCCACAATGTGGTGTCGGTGCTGCACAATGAGATGGCGGTGCTGCACAATGTGGTGTCAGTGCTGTACAATGTGGTGTCAGTGATGTACAATGTGGTGTCAGTGCTGCAGAATGTGACGTTGGTGCTGCACAATGTTGTGTCAGTGCTGTACAATGTGGTACTGGTGCTGCACAATGTGGTGTCAGTGCTGTACAAAGTGGTGTCGGTGCTGCACAATGTGGTGTCAGTGCAGTACAATGTGCTGTCAGTGCTGTACAATGTGTTGTCGGTGCTGAACAATGTGTTGTCGGTGCTGCACAATATGGTATCGGTGCTGCACAATGTGATGTTGGGTCTGCACAATGTGGTGTCAGTGGAGCACAATGTGATGTTGGTGCTGTACAATATGGTGTCGAGGCTGTACAATGTGGTGTCGGTGTTTAACAAAGTGGTGTTGGTGCTGCACAATGTGGTGTCGGTGCTGCACAATGTGGTGTCGGTGCTGCACAATGTGGTGTCAGTGGAGCACAATGTGATGTTGGTGTGGCACAATGTGGTGTCGGTGCGGCACATTGTGGTGTCGGTGCTGCACAATGTGGTGTCAGTGCTGTAAAATGTGGTGTCGGTGCTGCACAATGTGGTGTCAGTCCAGTACAATGTGGTGTCGGTGCTGCACAATGTGATGTCGGTGCTGCACAATGTCGTGTCGCTGCCTCACAATGTTGTGTCAGTCCTGTACAATGTGGTGTCGGTGCTCCACAATGTGGTGTCGGTGCTGCACAATGAGATGGCGGTGCTGCACAATGTGGTGTCAGTGCTGTACAATGTGGTGTCAGTGATGTACAATGTGGTGTCAGTGCTGCAGAATGTGACGTTGGTGCTGCACAATGTTGTGTCAGTGCTGTACAATGTGGTGCTGGTGCTGCACAATGTGGTGTCAGTGCTGTACAAAGTGGTGTCGGTGCTGCACAATGTGGTGTCAGTGCAGTACAATGTGCTGTCAGTGCTGTACAATGTGTTGTCGGTGCTGCACAATGTGATGACGGTGCTGCACAATGTCGTGTCGCTGCCTCACAATGTGCTGTCAGTCCTGTACAATGTGGTGTCGGTGCTGAACAATGTGTTGTCGGTGCTGCACAATATGGTATCGGTGCTGCACAATGTGATGTTTGGTCTGCACAATGTGGTGTCAGTGGAGCACAATGTGATGTTGGTGCTGTACAATATGGTGTCGAGGCTGTACAATGTGGTGTCGGTGTTTAACAAAGTGGTGTTAGTGCTGCACAATGTGGTGTCGGTGCTGCACAATGTGGTGTCGGTGCTGCAGAATGTGATGTTGTTGCTGTAGAATGTGGTGTCGGTGCTGAACAATGTTGTGTCGGTGCTGAACAATGTTGTGTCGGTGCTGCACAATGTGGTGTCAGTGGAGCACAATGTGATGTTGGTGTGCAACAATGTGGTGTCGGTGCGGCACATTGTGGTGTCGGTGCTGCACAATGTGGTGTCAGTGCTGTAAAATGTGGTGTCGGTGCTGCACAATGTGGTGTCGGTGCTGCACAACGTGATGTCGGTACTGCACAATGTGGTGTCAGTGCTGTAGAATGTGGTGTCGGTGCTGCACAATGTGGTGTCAGTGCTGTACAATGTGGTGTCGGTGATGCACAATGTGGTGTCGGTGCTGTACAATGTGGTGTCGGTGCTGAAGAATGTGATGTTGGTGCTGCACGAAGTGGTGTCAGTGCTGTACAATGTGGTGTCGGTGCTGCACAATATGGTATCGGTGCTGCACAATGTCATGTTGGGTCTGCACAATGTGGTGTCAGTGGAGCACAATGTGATGTTGGTGCTGTACAATATGGTGTCGAGGCTGTACAATGTGGTGTCGGTGTTTAACAAAGTGGTGTTGGTGCTGCACAATGTGGTGTCGGTGCTGCACAATGTGGTGTCGGTGCTGCAGAATGTGATGTTGTTGCTGTAGAATGTGGTGTCGGTGCTGAACAATGTTGTGTCGGTGCTGAACAATGTTGTGTCGGTGCTGCACAATGTGGTGTCAGTGGAGCACAATGTGATGTTGGTGTGGCACAATGTCGTGTCGGTGCGGCACATTGTGGTGTCGCTGCTGCACAATGTGGTGTCGGTGCTGCACAATGTGGTGTCGGTGCTGCACAACGTGATGTCGGTACTGCACAATGTGGTGTCAGTGCTGTAGAATGTGGTGTCAGTGCTGTAGAATGTGGTGTCGGTGATGCACAATGTGGTGTCAGTGCTGTACAATGTGGTGTCGGTGCTGAACAATGTGTTGTCGGTGCTGCACAATATGGTATCGGTGCTGCACAATGTGATGTTTGGTCTGCACAATGTGGTGTCAGTGGAGCACAATGTGATGTTGGTGCTGTACAATAGGGTGTCGAGGCTGTACAATGTGGTGTCGGTGTTTAACAAAGTGGTGTTGGTGCTACACAATGTGGTGTCGGTGCTGCACAATGTGGTGTCGGTGCTGCAGAATGTGATGTTGTTGCTGTAGAATGTGGTGTCGGTGCTGAACAATGTTGTGTCGGTGCTGAACAATGTTGTGTCGGTGCTGCACAAAGTGGTGTCAGTGGAGCACAATGTGATGTTGGTGTGGCACAATGTGGTGTCGGTGCGGCACATTGTGGTGTCGGTGCTGCACAATGTGGTGTCAGTGCTGTAAAATGTGGTGTCGGTGCTGCACAATGTGGTGTCGGTGCTGCACAACGTGATGTCGGTACTGCACAATGTGGTGTCAGTGCTGTAGAATGTGGTGTCGGTGCTGCACAATGTGCTGTCGGTGCTGCACAACGTGATGTCGGTGATGCACAATGTGGTGTCAGTGCTGCACAATGTGGTGTCGGTGCTGCACAATGTGGTGTCGGTGCTGCACAACGTGATGTCGGTACTGCACAATGTGGTGTCAGTGCTGTAGAATGTGGTGTCGGTGCTGCACAATGTGGTGTCAGTGCTGTACAATGTGGTGTCGGTGATGCACAATGTGGTGTCAGTGCTGTACAATGTGATGTCGGTGTTGAACAATGTGATGTTGGTGCTGCACAAGGTGATGTCGGTGCTGCACAATGTGGTGTCGGTGCTGCACAATCTGGTGTCGGCGCTGCACAATGTGCTGTCGGTGCGGCACAATGTGATGTCGGTGCTGCAAAATGTGGTGTCGGTGCAGAACAATGTGATGTTGGTGCTGCAGAATGAGGTGTCGGTGCTGCAAAATGTGGTGTCGGTGCTGCACAATGTGGTGTCGGTGCTGCACAATGTGGTGTCGGTGCTGCAAAATGTGGTGTCGGTGCTGCACAATGTGGTGTCGGTGCTGTACAATGTGGTGTCGGTGCTGAACAATGTGGTGTCAGTGCAGTACAATGTGGTCTCGGTGCTGCACAATGTGGTGTCGGTGGGGTAGAATGTGGTGTCGGTGCTGTACACTGTGGTGTCGGTGCTGCACAATGTGATGTCGGTGCTGCACAATGCCGTGTCGCTGCCTCACAATGTTGTGTCAGTCCTGTACAATGTGGTGTCGGTGCTGCACAATGTGGTGTCGGTGCTGAACAATGTGGTGTCAGTGCTGCACAATGTGATGTCGGTGCTGCACAATGTGATGTCGGTGCTGCACAATGTAATGTTGGTGCTGTACAATATGGTGTCGAGGCTGTACAATGTGGTGTCGGTGCTGAACAATGTGATGTTGGTGCTGAACAATGTTGTGTCGGTGCTGCACAATGTGGTGTCAGTGGAGCACAATGTGATGTTGGTGCTGCACAAAGTGGTGTCGGTGCGGCACATTGTGGTGTCGGTGCTGCACAATGTGGTGTCGTTGCTGAACATTGTGATGTCGATGCTGCACAATGTGGTGTCTGTGCTGTACAATGTGGTGTCGGTGCTGCACAATGTGGTGTCGGTGGTGCACAATGTGATGTCGGTGCTGCACAATGTGATGTCGGTGCTGCACAATGTGGTGTCGGTACTGAACAATGTGATGTCGATGCTGCACAATGTGGTGTCAGTGCTGTACAATGTGGTGTCGGTGCGGCACAATGTGATGTAGGTGCTGCAAAATGTGGTGTCGGTGCTGCACAATGTGTTGTCGGTGCTGCACAACGTGATGTCGGTGCTGCACAATGTGGTGTCAGTGCTGTACAATGTGGTGTCGGTGCGGCACAATGTGATGTAGGTGCTGCAAAATGTGGTGTCGGTGCGGAACAATGTGATGTTGGTGCTGCACAATGTGGTGTCGGTGGTGCACAATGTGATGTCTGTGCTGTACAATGTGGTGGCGGTGTTGCACAATGTGGTGTCAGTGCTGTAAAATGTGGTGTCGGTGCTGCACAATGTGGTGTCGGTGGTGCACAATGTGATGTCGGTGCTGCACAATGTGGTGTCGGTACTGAACAATGTGATGTTGGTGCTGCACAATGTGGTGTCGGTGGTGCACAATGTGATGTCTGTGCTGTACAATGTGGTGTCGGTGCTGCACAATGTGGAGTCGGTGCTGCACAATGTGGTGTCGGTGCTGAAGAATGTGATGTTGGTGCTGCACGAAGTGGTGTCAGTGCTGTACAATGTGGTGTCGGTGCTGCACAATGTGGTGTCAGTGCTGTACAATGTGGTGTCGGTGCGGCACAATATGATGTAGGTGCTGCAAAATGTGGTGTCGATGCGGAACAATGTGATGTTGGTGCTGCACAATGAGGTGTCGGTGCTGCAAAATGTGGTTTCGGTGTTGCACAATGTGGTGTCGGTGCTGCACAATGTGGTGTCTGTGCTGTACAAAATGGTGTCGGTGCTGCCCAATGTGGTATCAGTGCTGCCCATGTGGTGTCGGTGCTTCACAATGTGATGTCGGTGCTGCACAATGTGGTGTCAGTGCTGTACAAAGTGGTGTCGGTGCTGCACAATGTGGTGTCAGTGCAGTACAATGTGCTGTCAGTGCTGTACAATGTGTTGTCGGTGCTGAACAATGTGTTGTCGGTGCTGCACAATATGGTATCGGTGCTGCACAATGTCATGTTGGGTCTGCACAATGTGGTGTCAGTGGAGCACAATGTGATGTTGGTGCTGTACAATATGGTGTCGAGGCTGTACAATGTGGTGTCGGTGTTTAACAAAGTGGTGTTGGTGCTGCACAATGTGGTGTCGGTGCTGCACAATGTGGTGTCGGTGCTGCAGAATGTGATGTTGTTGCTGTAGAATGTGGTGTCGGTGCTGAACAATGTTGTGTCGGTGCTGAACAATGTTGTGTCGGTGCTGCACAATGTGGTGTCAGTGGAGCACAATGTGATGTTGGTGTGGCACAATGTCGTGTCGGTGCGGCACATTGTGGTGTCGCTGCTGCACAATGTGGTGTCGGTGCTGCACAATGTGGTGTCGGTGCTGCACAACGTGATGTCGGTACTGCACAATGTGGTGTCAGTGCTGTAGAATGTGGTGTCAGTGCTGTAGAATGTGGTGTCGGTGATGCACAATGTGGTGTCAGTGCTGTACAATGTGATGTCGGTGTTGAACAATGTGATGTTGGTGCTGTACAATGTGATGTCGGTGCTGCACAATGTGGTGTCGGTGGTGCACAATGTGCTGTCGGTGCGGCACAATGTGCTGTCGGTGCGGCACAATGTGATGTCGGTGCTGCAAAATGTGGTGTCGGTGCAGAACAATGTGATGTTGGTGCTGCAGAATGAGGTGTCGGTGCTGCAATATGTGGTGTCGGTGCTGCACAATGTGGTGTCGGTGCTGCACAATTTGGTGTCGGTGCTGCACAATGTTTTGTCAGTGCTGTACAATGTGGTGTCGGTGCTGCACAATGTGGTGTTGGTGCTGCACAATGTGATGTTGGTGCTGCACAATGTGGTGTCGGTGCTGTACAATGTGGTGTCGGTGCTGAACAATGTGGTGTCAGTGCAGTACAATGTGGTGTCGGTGCTGTACAATGTGGTGTCGGTGCTGCACAATGTGGTGTCGGTGGGGTAGAATGTGGTGTCGGTGCTGTACACTGTGGTGTCGGTGCTGCACAATGTGATGTCGGTGCTGCACAATGTCGTGTCGCTGCCTCACAATGTTGTGTCAGTCCTGTACAATGTGGTGTCGGTGCTGAACAATGTGGTGTCAGTGCAGTACAATGTGGTGTCGGTGCTGCACAATGTGATGTCGGTGCTGCACAATGTCGTGTCGCTGCCTCACAATGTTGTGTCAGTCCTGTACAATGTGGTGTCGGTGCTCCACAATGTGGTGTCGGTGCTGCACAATGAGATGGCGGTGCTGCACAATGTGGTGTCAGTGCTGTACAATGTGGTGTCAGTGATGTACAATGTGGTGTCAGTGCTGCAGAATGTGACGTTGGTGCTGCACAATGTTGTGTCAGTGCTGTACAATGTGGTACTGGTGCTGCACAATGTGGTGTCAGTGCTGTACAAAGTGGTGTCGGTGCTGCACAATGTGGTGTCAGTGCAGTACAATGTGCTGTCAGTGCTGTACAATGTGTTGTCGGTGCTGAACAATGTGTTGTCGGTGCTGCACAATATGGTATCGGTGCTGCACAATGTGATGTTGGGTCTGCACAATGTGGTGTCAGTGGAGCACAATGTGATGTTGGTGCTGTACAATATGGTGTCGAGGCTGTACAATGTGGTGTCGGTGTTTAACAAAGTGGTGTTGGTGCTGCACAATGTGGTGTCGGTGCTGCACAATGTGGTGTCGGTGCTGCACAATGTGGTGTCAGTGGAGCACAATGTGATGTTGGTGTGGCACAATGTGGTGTCGGTGCGGCACATTGTGGTGTCGGTGCTGCACAATGTGGTGTCAGTGCTGTAAAATGTGGTGTCGGTGCTGCACAATGTGGTGTCAGTCCAGTACAATGTGGTGTCGGTGCTGCACAATGTGATGTCGGTGCTGCACAATGTCGTGTCGCTGCCTCACAATGTTGTGTCAGTCCTGTACAATGTGGTGTCGGTGCTCCACAATGTGGTGTCGGTGCTGCACAATGAGATGGCGGTGCTGCACAATGTGGTGTCAGTGCTGTACAATGTGGTGTCAGTGATGTACAATGTGGTGTCAGTGCTGCAGAATGTGACGTTGGTGCTGCACAATGTTGTGTCAGTGCTGTACAATGTGGTGCTGGTGCTGCACAATGTGGTGTCAGTGCTGTACAAAGTGGTGTCGGTGCTGCACAATGTGGTGTCAGTGCAGTACAATGTGCTGTCAGTGCTGTACAATGTGTTGTCGGTGCTGCACAATGTGATGACGGTGCTGCACAATGTCGTGTCGCTGCCTCACAATGTGCTGTCAGTCCTGTACAATGTGGTGTCGGTGCTGAACAATGTGTTGTCGGTGCTGCACAATATGGTATCGGTGCTGCACAATGTGATGTTTGGTCTGCACAATGTGGTGTCAGTGGAGCACAATGTGATGTTGGTGCTGTACAATATGGTGTCGAGGCTGTACAATGTGGTGTCGGTGTTTAACAAAGTGGTGTTAGTGCTGCACAATGTGGTGTCGGTGCTGCACAATGTGGTGTCGGTGCTGCAGAATGTGATGTTGTTGCTGTAGAATGTGGTGTCGGTGCTGAACAATGTTGTGTCGGTGCTGAACAATGTTGTGTCGGTGCTGCACAATGTGGTGTCAGTGGAGCACAATGTGATGTTGGTGTGCAACAATGTGGTGTCGGTGCGGCACATTGTGGTGTCGGTGCTGCACAATGTGGTGTCAGTGCTGTAAAATGTGGTGTCGGTGCTGCACAATGTGGTGTCGGTGCTGCACAACGTGATGTCGGTACTGCACAATGTGGTGTCAGTGCTGTAGAATGTGGTGTCGGTGCTGCACAATGTGGTGTCAGTGCTGTACAATGTGGTGTCGGTGATGCACAATGTGGTGTCGGTGCTGTACAATGTGGTGTCGGTGCTGAAGAATGTGATGTTGGTGCTGCACGAAGTGGTGTCAGTGCTGTACAATGTGGTGTCGGTGCTGCACAATATGGTATCGGTGCTGCACAATGTCATGTTGGGTCTGCACAATGTGGTGTCAGTGGAGCACAATGTGATGTTGGTGCTGTACAATATGGTGTCGAGGCTGTACAATGTGGTGTCGGTGTTTAACAAAGTGGTGTTGGTGCTGCACAATGTGGTGTCGGTGCTGCACAATGTGGTGTCGGTGCTGCAGAATGTGATGTTGTTGCTGTAGAATGTGGTGTCGGTGCTGAACAATGTTGTGTCGGTGCTGAACAATGTTGTGTCGGTGCTGCACAATGTGGTGTCAGTGGAGCACAATGTGATGTTGGTGTGGCACAATGTCGTGTCGGTGCGGCACATTGTGGTGTCGCTGCTGCACAATGTGGTGTCGGTGCTGCACAATGTGGTGTCGGTGCTGCACAACGTGATGTCGGTACTGCACAATGTGGTGTCAGTGCTGTAGAATGTGGTGTCAGTGCTGTAGAATGTGGTGTCGGTGATGCACAATGTGGTGTCAGTGCTGTACAATGTGGTGTCGGTGCTGAACAATGTGTTGTCGGTGCTGCACAATATGGTATCGGTGCTGCACAATGTGATGTTTGGTCTGCACAATGTGGTGTCAGTGGAGCACAATGTGATGTTGGTGCTGTACAATAGGGTGTCGAGGCTGTACAATGTGGTGTCGGTGTTTAACAAAGTGGTGTTGGTGCTACACAATGTGGTGTCGGTGCTGCACAATGTGGTGTCGGTGCTGCAGAATGTGATGTTGTTGCTGTAGAATGTGGTGTCGGTGCTGAACAATGTTGTGTCGGTGCTGAACAATGTTGTGTCGGTGCTGCAGAATGTGATGTTGTTGCTGTAGAATGTGGTGTCGGTGATGAACAATGTTGTGTCGGTGCTGAACAATGTTGTGTCGGTGCTGCACAAAGTGGTGTCAGTGGAGCACAATGTGATGTTGGTGTGGCACAATGTGGTGTCGGTGCGGCACATTGTGGTGTCGGTGCTGCACAATGTGGTGTCAGTGCTGTAAAATGTGGTGTCGGTGCTGCACAATGTGGTGTCGGTGCTGCACAACGTGATGTCGGTACTGCACAATGTGGTGTCAGTGCTGTAGAATGTGGTGTCGGTGCTGCACAATGTGCTGTCGGTGCTGCACAACGTGATGTCGGTGATGCACAATGTGGTGTCAGTGCTGCACAATGTGGTGTCGGTGCTGCACAATGTGGTGTCGGTGCTGCACAACGTGATGTCGGTACTGCACAATGTGGTGTCAGTGCTGTAGAATGTGGTGTCGGTGCTGCACAATGTGGTGTCAGTGCTGTACAATGTGGTGTCGGTGATGCACAATGTGGTGTCAGTGCTGTACAATGTGATGTCGGTGTTGAACAATGTGATGTTGGTGCTGCACAAGGTGATGTCGGTGCTGCACAATGTGGTGTCGGTGCTGCACAATCTGGTGTCGGCGCTGCACAATGTGCTGTCGGTGCGGCACAATGTGATGTCGGTGCTGCAAAATGTGGTGTCGGTGCAGAACAATGTGATGTTGGTGCTGCAGAATGAGGTGTCGGTGCTGCAAAATGTGGTGTCGGTGCTGCACAATGTGGTGTCGGTGCTGCACAATGTGGTGTCGGTGCTGCAAAATGTGGTGTCGGTGCTGCACAATGTGGTGTCGGTGCTGTACAATGTGGTGTCGGTGCTGAACAATGTGGTGTCAGTGCAGTACAATGTGGTCTCGGTGCTGCACAATGTGGTGTCGGTGGGGTAGAATGTGGTGTCGGTGCTGTACACTGTGGTGTCGGTGCTGCACAATGTGATGTCGGTGCTGCACAATGCCGTGTCGCTGCCTCACAATGTTGTGTCAGTCCTGTACAATGTGGTGTCGGTGCTGCACAATGTGGTGTCGGTGCTGAACAATGTGGTGTCAGTGCTGCACAATGTGATGTCGGTGCTGCACAATGTGATGTCGGTGCTGCACAATGTAATGTTGGTGCTGTACAATATGGTGTCGAGGCTGTACAATGTGGTGTCGGTGCTGAACAATGTGATGTTGGTGCTGAACAATGTTGTGTCGGTGCTGCACAATGTGGTGTCAGTGGAGCACAATGTGATGTTGGTGCTGCACAAAGTGGTGTCGGTGCGGCACATTGTGGTGTCGGTGCTGCACAATGTGGTGTCGTTGCTGAACATTGTGATGTCGATGCTGCACAATGTGGTGTCTGTGCTGTACAATGTGGTGTCGGTGCTGCACAATGTGGTGTCGGTGGTGCACAATGTGATGTCGGTGCTGCACAATGTGATGTCGGTGCTGCACAATGTGGTGTCGGTACTGAACAATGTGATGTCGATGCTGCACAATGTGGTGTCAGTGCTGTACAATGTGGTGTCGGTGCGGCACAATGTGATGTAGGTGCTGCAAAATGTGGTGTCGGTGCTGCACAATGTGTTGTCGGTGCTGCACAACGTGATGTCGGTGCTGCACAATGTGGTGTCAGTGCTGTACAATGTGGTGTCGGTGCGGCACAATGTGATGTAGGTGCTGCAAAATGTGGTGTCGGTGCGGAACAATGTGATGTTGGTGCTGCACAATGTGGTGTCGGTGGTGCACAATGTGATGTCTGTGCTGTACAATGTGGTGGCGGTGTTGCACAATGTGGTGTCAGTGCTGTAAAATGTGGTGTCGGTGCTGCACAATGTGGTGTCGGTGGTGCACAATGTGATGTCGGTGCTGCACAATGTGGTGTCGGTACTGAACAATGTGATGTTGGTGCTGCACAATGTGGTGTCGGTGGTGCACAATGTGATGTCTGTGCTGTACAATGTGGTGTCGGTGCTGCACAATGTGGAGTCGGTGCTGCACAATGTGGTGTCGGTGCTGAAGAATGTGATGTTGGTGCTGCACGAAGTGGTGTCAGTGCTGTACAATGTGGTGTCGGTGCTGCACAATGTGGTGTCAGTGCTGTACAATGTGGTGTCGGTGCGGCACAATGTGATGTAGGTGCTGCAAAATGTGGTGTCGATGCGGAACAATGTGATGTTGGTGCTGCACAATGAGGTGTCGGTGCTGCAAAATGTGGTTTCGGTGTTGCACAATGTGGTGTCGGTGCTGCACAATGTGGTGTCTGTGCTGTACAAAATGGTGTCGGTGCTGCCCAATGTGGTATCAGTGCTGCCCATGTGGTGTCGGTGCTTCACAATGTGATGTCGGTGCTGCACAATGTGGTGTCAGTGCTGTACAAAGTGGTGTCGGTGCTGCACAATGTGGTGTCAGTGCAGTACAATGTGCTGTCAGTGCTGTACAATGTGTTGTCGGTGCTGCACAATGTGATGTCGGTGCTGCACAATGTCGTGTCGCTGCCTCACAATGTGCTGTCAGTCCTGTACAATGTGGTGACGATGCTGAACAATGTGTTGTCGGTGCTGCACAATATGGTATCGGTGCTGCACAATGTCATGTTGGGTCTGCACAATGTGGTGTCAGTGGAGCACAATGTGATGTTGGTGCTGTACAATATGGTGTCGAGGCTGTACAATGTGGTGTCGGTGTTTAACAAAGTGGTGTTGGTGCTGCACAATGTGGTGTCGGTGCTGCACAATGTGGTGTCGGTGCTGCAGAATGTGATGTTGTTGCTGTAGAATGTGGTGTCGGTGCTGAACAATGTTGTGTCGGTGCTGAACAATGTTGTGTCGGTGCTGCACAATGTGGTGTCAGTGGAGCACAATGTGATGTTGGTGTGGCACAATGTCGTGTCGGTGCGGCACATTGTGGTGTCGCTGCTGCACAATGTGGTGTCGGTGCTGCACAATGTGGTGTCGGTGCTGCACAACGTGATGTCGGTACTGCACAATGTGGTGTCAGTGCTGTAGAATGTGGTGTCAGTGCTGTAGAATGTGGTGTCGGTGATGCACAATGTGGTGTCAGTGCTGTACAATGTGATGTCGGTGTTGAACAATGTGATGTTGGTGCTGTACAATGTGATGTCGGTGCTGCACAATGTGGTGTCGGTGGTGCACAATGTGCTGTCGGTGCGGCACAATGTGCTGTCGGTGCGGCACAATGTGATGTCGGTGCTGCAAAATGTGGTGTCGGTGCAGAACAATGTGATGTTGGTGCTGCAGAATGAGGTGTCGGTGCTGCAATATGTGGTGTCGGTGCTGCACAATGTGGTGTCGGTGCTGCACAATTTGGTGTCGGTGCTGCACAATGTTTTGTCAGTGCTGTACAATGTGGTGTCGGTGCTGCACAATGTGGTGTTGGTGCTGCACAATGTGATGTTGGTGCTGCACAATGTGGTGTCGGTGCTGTACAATGTGGTGTCGGTGCTGAACAATGTGGTGTCAGTGCAGTACAATGTGGTGTCGGTGCTGTACAATGTGGTGTCGGTGCTGCACAATGTGGTGTCGGTGGGGTAGAATGTGGTGTCGGTGCTGTACACTGTGGTGTCGGTGCTGCACAATGTGATGTCGGTGCTGCACAATGTCGTGTCGCTGCCTCACAATGTTGTGTCAGTCCTGTACAATGTGGTGTCGGTGCTGAACAATGTGGTGTCAGTGCAGTACAATGTGGTGTCGGTGCTGCACAATGTGATGTCGGTGCTGCACAATGTCGTGTCGCTGCCTCACAATGTTGTGTCAGTCCTGTACAATGTGGTGTCGGTGCTCCACAATGTGGTGTCGGTGCTGCACAATGAGATGGCGGTGCTGCACAATGTGGTGTCAGTGCTGTACAATGTGGTGTCAGTGATGTACAATGTGGTGTCAGTGCTGCAGAATGTGACGTTGGTGCTGCACAATGTTGTGTCAGTGCTGTACAATGTGGTACTGGTGCTGCACAATGTGGTGTCAGTGCTGTACAAAGTGGTGTCGGTGCTGCACAATGTGGTGTCAGTGCAGTACAATGTGCTGTCAGTGCTGTACAATGTGTTGTCGGTGCTGAACAATGTGTTGTCGGTGCTGCACAATATGGTATCGGTGCTGCACAATGTGATGTTGGGTCTGCACAATGTGGTGTCAGTGGAGCACAATGTGATGTTGGTGCTGTACAATATGGTGTCGAGGCTGTACAATGTGGTGTCGGTGTTTAACAAAGTGGTGTTGGTGCTGCACAATGTGGTGTCGGTGCTGCACAATGTGGTGTCGGTGCTGCACAATGTGGTGTCAGTGGAGCACAATGTGATGTTGGTGTGGCACAATGTGGTGTCGGTGCGGCACATTGTGGTGTCGGTGCTGCACAATGTGGTGTCAGTGCTGTAAAATGTGGTGTCGGTGCTGCACAATGTGGTGTCAGTCCAGTACAATGTGGTGTCGGTGCTGCACAATGTGATGTCGGTGCTGCACAATGTCGTGTCGCTGCCTCACAATGTTGTGTCAGTCCTGTACAATGTGGTGTCGGTGCTCCACAATGTGGTGTCGGTGCTGCACAATGAGATGGCGGTGCTGCACAATGTGGTGTCAGTGCTGTACAATGTGGTGTCAGTGATGTACAATGTGGTGTCAGTGCTGCAGAATGTGACGTTGGTGCTGCACAATGTTGTGTCAGTGCTGTACAATGTGGTGCTGGTGCTGCACAATGTGGTGTCAGTGCTGTACAAAGTGGTGTCGGTGCTGCACAATGTGGTGTCAGTGCAGTACAATGTGCTGTCAGTGCTGTACAATGTGTTGTCGGTGCTGCACAATGTGATGACGGTGCTGCACAATGTCGTGTCGCTGCCTCACAATGTGCTGTCAGTCCTGTACAATGTGGTGTCGGTGCTGAACAATGTGTTGTCGGTGCTGCACAATATGGTATCGGTGCTGCACAATGTGATGTTTGGTCTGCACAATGTGGTGTCAGTGGAGCACAATGTGATGTTGGTGCTGTACAATATGGTGTCGAGGCTGTACAATGTGGTGTCGGTGTTTAACAAAGTGGTGTTAGTGCTGCACAATGTGGTGTCGGTGCTGCACAATGTGGTGTCGGTGCTGCAGAATGTGATGTTGTTGCTGTAGAATGTGGTGTCGGTGCTGAACAATGTTGTGTCGGTGCTGAACAATGTTGTGTCGGTGCTGCACAATGTGGTGTCAGTGGAGCACAATGTGATGTTGGTGTGCAACAATGTGGTGTCGGTGCGGCACATTGTGGTGTCGGTGCTGCACAATGTGGTGTCAGTGCTGTAAAATGTGGTGTCGGTGCTGCACAATGTGGTGTCGGTGCTGCACAACGTGATGTCGGTACTGCACAATGTGGTGTCAGTGCTGTAGAATGTGGTGTCGGTGCTGCACAATGTGGTGTCAGTGCTGTACAATGTGGTGTCGGTGATGCACAATGTGGTGTCGGTGCTGTACAATGTGGTGTCGGTGCTGAAGAATGTGATGTTGGTGCTGCACGAAGTGGTGTCAGTGCTGTACAATGTGGTGTCGGTGCTGCACAATGTGGTGTCAGTGCTGTACAATGTGGTGTCGGTGCGGCACAATGTGATGTAGGTGCTGCACGAAGTGGTGTCAGTGCTGTACAATGTGGTGTCGGTGCTGCACAATGTGGTGTCAGTGCTGTACAATGTGGTGTCGGTGCGGCACAATGTGATGTAGGTGCTGCAAAATGTGGTGTCGATGCGGAACAATGTGATGTTGGTGCTGCACAATGAGGTGTCGGTGCTGCAAAATGTGGTTTCGGTGTTGCACAATGTGGTGTCGGTGCTGCACAATGTGGTGTCTGTGCTGTACAAAATGGTGTCGGTGCTGCCCAATGTGGTATCAGTGCTGCCCATGTGGTGTCGGTGGTTCACAATGTGATGTCGGTGCTGCACAATGTGGTGTCAGTGCTGTACAAAGTGGTGTCGGTGCTGCACAATGTGGTGTCAGTGCAGTACAATGTGCTGTCAGTGCTGTACAATGTGTTGTCGGTGCTGCACAATGTGATGTCGGTGCTGCACAATGTCGTGTCGCTGCCTCACAATGTGCTGTCAGTCCTGTACAATGTGGTGACGGTGCTGAACAATGTGTTGTCGGTGCTGCACAATATGGTATCGGTGCTGCACAATGTCATGTTGGGTCTGCACAATGTGGTGTCAGTGGAGCACAATGTGATGTTGGTGCTGTACAATATGGTGTCGAGGCTGTACAATGTGGTGTCGGTGTTTAACAAAGTGGTGTTGGTGCTGCACAATGTGGTGTCGGTGCTGCACAATGTGGTGTCGGTGCTGCAGAATGTGATGTTGTTGCTGTAGAATGTGGTGTCGGTGCTGAACAATGTTGTGTCGGTGCTGAACAATGTTGTGTCGGTGCTGCACAATGTGGTGTCAGTGGAGCACAATGTGATGTTGGTGTGGCACAATGTCGTGTCGGTGCGGCACATTGTGGTGTCGCTGCTGCACAATGTGGTGTCGGTGCTGCACAATGTGGTGTCGGTGCTGCACAACGTGATGTCGGTACTGCACAATGTGGTGTCAGTGCTGTAGAATGTGGTGTCAGTGCTGTAGAATGTGGTGTCGGTGATGCACAATGTGGTGTCAGTGCTGTACAATGTGATGTCGGTGTTGAACAATGTGATGTTGGTGCTGTACAATGTGATGTCGGTGCTGCACAATGTGGTGTCGGTGCTGCACAATGTGCTGTCGGTGCGGCACAATGTGCTGTCGGTGCGGCACAATGTGATGTCGGTGCTGCAAAATGTGGTGTCGGTGCAGAACAATGTGATGTTGGTGCTGCAGAATGAGGTGTCGGTGCTGCAATATGTGGTGTCGGTGCTGCACAATGTGGTGTCGGTGCTGCACAATTTGGTGTCGGTGCTGCACAATGTGGTGTCAGTGCTGTACAATGTGGTGTCGGTGCTGCACAATGTGGTGTTGGTGCTGCACAATGTGATGTTGGTGCTGCACAATGTGGTGTCGGTGCTGTACAATGTGGTGTCGGTGCTGAACAATGTGGTGTCAGTGCAGTACAATGTGGTGTCGGTGCTGTACAATGTGGTGTCGGTGCTGCACAATGTGGTGTCGGTGGGGTAGAATGTGGTGTCGGTGCTGTACACTGTGGTGTCGGTGCTGCACAATGTGATGTCGGTGCTGCACAATGTCGTGTCGCTGCCTCACAATGTTGTGTCAGTCCTGTACAATGTGGTGTCGGTGCTGAACAATGTGGTGTCAGTGCAGTACAATGTGGTGTCGGTGCTGCACAATGTGATGTCGGTGCTGCACAATGTCGTGTCGCTGCCTCACAATGTTGTGTCAGTCCTGTACAATGTGGTGTCGGTGCTCCACAATGTGGTGTCGGTGCTGCACAATGAGATGGCGGTGCTGCACAATGTGGTGTCAGTGCTGTACAATGTGGTGTCAGTGATGTACAATGTGGTGTCAGTGCTGCAGAATGTGACGTTGGTGCTGCACAATGTTGTGTCAGTGCTGTACAATGTGGTACTGGTGCTGCACAATGTGGTGTCAGTGCTGTACAAAGTGGTGTCGGTGCTGCACAATGTGGTGTCAGTGCAGTACAATGTGCTGTCAGTGCTGTACAATGTGTTGTCGGTGCTGAACAATGTGTTGTCGGTGCTGCACAATATGGTATCGGTGCTGCACATTGTGATGTTGGGTCTGCACAATGTGGTGTCAGTGGAGCACAATGTGATGTTGGTGCTGTACAATATGGTGTCGAGGCTGTACAATGTGGTGTCGGTGTTTAACAAAGTGGTGTTGGTGCTGCACAATGTGGTGTCGGTGCTGCACAATGTGGTGTCGGTGCTGCACAATGTGGTGTCAGTGGAGCACAATGTGATGTTGGTGTGGCACAATGTGGTGTCGGTGCGGCACATTGTGGTGTCGGTGCTGCACAATGTGGTGTCAGTGCTGTAAAATGTGGTGTCGGTGCTGCACAATGTGGTGTCAGTGCAGTACAATGTGGTGTCGGTGCTGCACAATGTGATGTCGGTGCTGCACAATGTCGTGTCGCTGCCTCACAATGTTGTGTCAGTCCTGTACAATGTGGTGTCGGTGCTCCACAATGTGGTGTCGGTGCTGCACAATGAGATGGCGGTGCTGCACAATGTGGTGTCAGTGCTGTACAATGTGGTGTCAGTGATGTACAATGTGGTGTCAGTGCTGCAGAATGTGACGTTGGTGCTGCACAATGTTGTGTCAGTGCTGTACAATGTGGTGCTGGTGCTGCACAATGTGGTGTCAGTGCTGTACAAAGTGGTGTCAGTGCTGCACAATGTGGTGTCAGTGCAGTACAATGTGCTGTCAGTGCTGTACAATGTGTTGTCGGTGCTGCACAATGTGATGACGGTGCTGCACAATGTCGTGTCGCTGCCTCACAATGTGCTGTCAGTCCTGTACAATGTGGTGTCGGTGCTGAACAATGTGTTGTCGGTGCTGCACAATATGGTATCGGTGCTGCACAATGTGATGTTTGGTCTGCACAATGTGGTGTCAGTGGAGCACAATGTGATGTTGGTGCTGTACAATATGGTGTCGAGGCTGTACAATGTGGTGTCGGTGTTTAACAAAGTGGTGTTGGTGCTGCACAATGTGGTGTCGGTGCTGCACAATGTGGTGTCGGTGCTGCAGAATGTGATGTTGTTGCTGTAGAATGTGGTGTCGGTGCTGAACAATGTTGTGTCGGTGCTGAACAATGCTGTGTCGGTGCTGCACAATGTGGTGTCAGTGGAGCACAATGTGATGTTGGTGTGCAACAATGTGGTGTCGGTGCGGCACATTGTGGTGTCGGTGCTGCACAATGTGGTGTCAGTGCTGTAAAATGTGGTGTCGGTGCTGCACAATGTGGTGTCGGTGCTGCACAACGTGATGTCGGTACTGCACAATGTGGTGTCAGTGCTGTAGAATGTGGTGTCGGTGCTGCACAATGTGGTGTCAGTGCTGTACAATGTGGTGTCGGTGATGCACAATGTGGTGTCAGTGCTGTACAATGTGATGTCGGTGTTGAACAATGTGATGTTGGTGCTGCACAAGGTGATGTCGGTGCTGCACAATGTGGTGTCGGTGCTGCACAATGTGGTGTCGGCGCTGCACAATGTGCTGTCGGTGCGGCACAATGTGATGTCGGTGCTGCAAAATGTGGTGTCGGTGCTGCACAATGTGGTGTCGGTGCTGCACAATGTGGTGTCGGTGCTGCAAAATGTGGTGTCGGTGCTGCACAATGTGGTGTCGGTGCTGCACAATGTGGTGTCGGTGCTGCACAATGTGGTGTCAGTGCTGTACAATGTGGTGTCGGTGCTGCACAATGTGGTGTCGGTGCTGCACAATGTGATGTCGGTGCTGCACAATGTGGTGTCGGTGCTGTACAATGTGGTGTCGGTGCTGAACAATGTGGTGTCAGTGCAGTACAATGTGGTCTCGGTGCTGCACAATGTGGTGTCGGTGGGGTAGAATGTGGTGTCGGTGCTGTACACTGTGGTGTCGGTGCTGCACAATGTGATGTCGGTGCTGCACAATGTCGTGTCGCTGCCTCACAATGTTGTGTCAGTCCTGTACAATGTGGTGTCGGTGCTGCACAATGTGGTGTCGGTGCTGCACAATGTGATGTTGGTGCTGTACAATATGGTGTCGAGGCTGTACAATGTGGTGTCGGTGTTTAACAATGTGGTGTTGGTGCTGCACAATGTGGTGTCGGTGCTGAACAATGTGATGTTGGTGTTGAACAATGTTGTGTCGGTGCTGCACAATGTGGTGTCAGTGGAGCACAATGTGATGTTGGTGCTGCACAAAGTGGTGTCGGTGCGGCACATTGTGGTGTCGGTGCTGCACAATGTGGTGTCGTTGCTGAACATTGTGATGTCGATGCTGCACAATGTGGTGTCTGGGCAGCACAATGTGGTGTCGATGCTGAACAACGTAATGTCGGTGCTGCACAATGTGGTGTCGGTGCGGCACAATGTGGTGTCGGTGCTGCACAATGTGGTGTCAGTACTGCACAGTGTGGTGTCGGTGGTGCACAATGTGATGTTGGTGCTGCACAATGTGGTTTCGATGGTGCACAATCTGGTGTCGGTGCTGTACAATGTGATGTTGGTGCTGCACAATGTGGTGTTGTTGCGGCACAATGTGATGTTGATGCTGCACAATGAGGTGTCGGTGCGGCACAATGTGGTGTCGGTGCTGCACAATGTGGTGTCAGTACTGCACAGTGTGGTGTCGGTGGTGCACAATATGATGTCGGTGCTGCACAATGTGGTGTCGGTGCTGAACTATGTGATGTTGGTGCTGCACAATGTGGTGTCGGTGGTGCACAATGTGATGTCTGTGCTGTACAATGTGGTGTCGGTGTTGCACAATGTGGTGTCAGTGCTGTAAAATGTGGTGTCGGTGCTGCAAAATGTGGTGTCGGTGGTGCACAATGTGATGTCGGTGCTGCACAATGTGGTGTCGGTGCTGAACAATGTGATGTTGGTGCTGCACAATGTGGTGTCGGTGGTGCACAATGTGATGTCTGTGCTGTACAATGTGGTGTCGGTGCTGCACAATGTGGTGTCGGTGCTGCACAATGTGGTGTCGGTGCTGAAGAATGTGATGTTTGTGCTGCACAAAGTGGTGTCAGTGCTGTACAATGTGGTGTCGCTGCTGCACAATGTGGTGTCAGTGCTGTACAATGTGTTGTCGGTGCGGCACAATGTGATGTAGGTGCTGCAAAATGTGGTGTCGGTGCTGCACAATGTGGTGTCGGTGCTGCACAACGTGATGTCGGTGCTGCACAATGTGGTGTCAGTGCTGTACAATGTGGTGTCGGTGCGGCACAATGTGATGTAGGTGCTGCAAAATGTGGTGTCGGTGCAGAACAATGTGATGTTGGTGCTGCACAATGAGGTGTCGGTGCTGCAAAATGTGGTTTCGGTGCTGCACAATGTGGTGTCGGTGCTGAACGATGTGATGTTGGTGCTGCACAATGTGGTGTCGGTGGTGCACAATGTGATGTCTGTGCTGTACAATGTGGTGTCGGTGTTGCACAATGTGGTGTCAGTGCTGTAAAATGTGGTGTCGGTGCTGCACAATGTGGTGTCGGTGGTGCACAATGTGATGTCGGTGCTGCACAATGTGGTGTCGGTACTGAACAATGTGATGTTGGTGCTGCACAATGTGGTGTCGGTGGTGCACAATGTGATGTCTGTGCTGTACAATGTGGTGTCGGTGCTGCACAATGTGGAGCCGGTGCTGCACAATGTGGTGTCGGTGCTGAAGAATGTGATGTTGGTGCTGCACAAAGTGGTGTCAGTGCTGTACAATGTGGTGTCGGTGCTGCACAATGTGGTGTCAGTGCTGTACAATGTGGTGTCGGTGCGGCACAATGTGATGTAGGTGCTGCAAAATGTGGTGTCGGTGCTGCACAATGTGGTGTCGGTGCTGCACAACGTGATGTCGGTGCTGCACAATGTGGTGTCAGTGCTGTACAATGTGGTGTCGGTGCGGCACAATGTGATGTAGTTGCTGCAAAATGTGGTATCGGTGCGGAACAATGTGGTGTCGGTGCTGCACAATGTGGTGTCTGTGCTGTACAATATGGTGTCGGTGCTGCCCAATGTGCTGTCAGTGCTGCCCATGTGGTGTCGGTGCTGCACAATGTGATGTCGGTGCTGCACAATGTGGTGTCAGTGCTGTACAAAGTGGTGTCGGTGCTGCACAATGTGGTGTCAGTGCAGTACAATGTGCTGTCAGTGCTGTACAATGTGTTGTCGGTGCTGCACAATGTGATGTCGGTGCTGCACAATGTCGTGTCGCTGCCTCACAATGTGCTGTCAGTCCTGTACAATGTGGTGTCGGTGCTGAACAATGTGTTGTCGGTGCTGCACAATATGGTATCGGTGCTGCACAATGTGATGTTGGGTCTGCACAATGTGGTGTCAGTGGAGCACAATGTGATGTTGGTGCTGTACAATATGGTGTCGAGGCTGTACAATGTGGTGTCGGTGTTTAACAAAGTGGTGTTGGTGCTGCACAATGTGGTGTCGGTGCTGCACAATGTGGTGTCGGTGCTGCAGAATGTGATGTTGTTGCTGTAGAATGTGGTGTCGGTGCTGAACAATGTTGTGTCGGTGCTGAACAATGTTGTGTCGGTGCTGCACAATGTGGTGTCAGTGGAGCACAATGTGATGTTGGTGTGGCACAATGTCGTGTCGGTGCGGCACATTGTGGTGTCGGTGCTGCACAACGTGATGTCGGTACTGCACAATGTGGTGTCAGTGCTGAACAATGTGGTGTCAGTGCAGTACAATGTGGTGTCGGTGCTGTACAATGTGGTGTCGGTGCTGCACAATGTGGTGTCGGTGGGGTAGAATGTGGTGTCGGTGCTGTACACTGTGGTGTCGGTGCTGCACAATGTGATGTCGGTGCTGCACAATGTCGTGTCGCTGCCTCACAATGTTGTGTCAGTCCTGTACAATGTGGTGTCGGTGCTGAACAATGTGGTGTCAGTGCAGTACAATGTGGTGTCGGTGCTGCACAATGTGATGTCGGTGCTGCACAATGTCGTGTCGCTGCCTCACAATGTTGTGTCAGTCCTGTACAATGTGGTGTCGGTGCTCCTCAATGTGGTGTCGGTGCTGCACAATGAGATGGCGGTGCTGCACAATGTGGTGTCAGTGCTGTACAATGTGGTGTCAGTGATGTACAATGTGGTGTCAGTGCTGCAGAATGTGACGTTGGTGCTGCACAATGTTGTGTCAGTGCTGTACAATGTGGTACTGGTGCTGCACAATGTGGTGTCAGTGCTGTACAAAGTGGTGTCGGTGCTGCACAATGTGGTGTCAGTGCAGTACAATGTGCTGTCAGTGCTGTACAATGTGTTGTCGGTGCTGAACAATGTGTTGTCGGTGCTGCACAATATGGTATCGGTGCTGCACATTGTGATGTTGGGTCTGCACAATGTGGTGTCAGTGGAGCACAATGTGATGTTGGTGCTGTACAATATGGTGTCGAGGCTGTACAATGTGGTGTCGGTGTTTAACAAAGTGGTGTTGGTGCTGCACAATGTGGTGTCGGTGCTGCACAATGTGGTGTCGGTGCTGCACAATGTGGTGTCAGTGGAGCACAATGTGATGTTGGTGTGGCACAATGTGGTGTCGGTGCGGCACATTGTGGTGTCGGTGCTGCACAATGTGGTGTCAGTGCTGTAAAATGTGGTGTCGGTGCTGCACAATGTGGTGTCAGTGCAGTACAATGTGGTGTCGGTGCTGCACAATGTGATGTCGGTGCTGCACAATGTCGTGTCGCTGCCTCACAATGTTGTGTCAGTCCTGTACAATGTGGTGTCGGTGCTCCACAATGTGGTGTCGGTGCTGCACAATGAGATGGCGGTGCTGCACAATGTGGTGTCAGTGCTGTACAATGTGGTGTCAGTGATGTACAATGTGGTGTCAGTGCTGCAGAATGTGACGTTGGTGCTGCACAATGTTGTGTCAGTGCTGTACAATGTGGTGCTGGTGCTGCACAATGTGGTGTCAGTGCTGTACAAAGTGGTGTCAGTGCTGCACAATGTGGTGTCAGTGCAGTACAATGTGCTGTCAGTGCTGTACAATGTGTTGTCGGTGCTGCACAATGTGATGACGGTGCTGCACAATGTCGTGTCGCTGCCTCACAATGTGCTGTCAGTCCTGTACAATGTGGTGTCGGTGCTGAACAATGTGTTGTCGGTGCTGCACAATATGGTATCGGTGCTGCACAATGTGATGTTTGGTCTGCACAATGTGGTGTCAGTGGAGCACAATGTGATGTTGGTGCTGTACAATATGGTGTCGAGGCTGTACAATGTGGTGTCGGTGTTTAACAAAGTGGTGTTGGTGCTGCACAATGTGGTGTCGGTGCTGCACAATGTGGTGTCGGTGCTGCAGAATGTGATGTTGTTGCTGTAGAATGTGGTGTCGGTGCTGAACAATGTTGTGTCGGTGCTGAACAATGCTGTGTCGGTGCTGCACAATGTGGTGTCAGTGGAGCACAATGTGATGTTGGTGTGCAACAATGTGGTGTCGGTGCGGCACATTGTGGTGTCGGTGCTGCACAATGTGGTGTCAGTGCTGTAAAATGTGGTGTCGGTGCTGCACAATGTGGTGTCGGTGCTGCACAACGTGATGTCGGTACTGCACAATGTGGTGTCAGTGCTGTAGAATGTGGTGTCGGTGCTGCACAATGTGGTGTCAGTGCTGTACAATGTGGTGTCGGTGATGCACAATGTGGTGTCAGTGCTGTACAATGTGATGTCGGTGTTGAACAATGTGATGTTGGTGCTGCACAAGGTGATGTCGGTGCTGCACAATGTGGTGTCGGTGCTGCACAATGTGGTGTCGGCGCTGCACAATGTGCTGTCGGTGCGGCACAATGTGATGTCGGTGCTGCAAAATGTGGTGTCGGTGCAGAACAATGTGATGTTGGTGCTGCAGAATGAGGTGTCGGTGCTGCAAAATGTGGTGTCGGTGCTGCACAATGTGGTGTCGGTGCTGCACAATGTGGTGTCGGTGCTGCAAAATGTGGTGTCGGTGCTGCACAATGTGGTGTCGGTGCTGCACAATGTGGTGTCGGTGCTGCACAATGTGGTGTCAGTGCTGTACAATGTGGTGTCGGTGCTGCACAATGTGGTGTCGGTGCTGCACAATGTGATGTCGGTGCTGCACAATGTGGTGTCGGTGCTGTACAATGTGGTGTCGGTGCTGAACAATGTGGTGTCAGTGCAGTACAATGTGGTCTCGGTGCTGCACAATGTGGTGTCGGTGGGGTAGAATGTGGTGTCGGTGCTGTACACTGTGGTGTCGGTGCTGCACAATGTGATGTCGGTGCTGCACAATGTCGTGTCGCTGCCTCACAATGTTGTGTCAGTCCTGTACAATGTGGTGTCGGTGCTGCACAATGTGGTGTCGGTGCTGCACAATGTGATGTTGGTGCTGTACAATATGGTGTCGAGGCTGTACAATGTGGTGTCGGTGTTTAACAATGTGGTGTTGGTGCTGCACAATGTGGTGTCGGTGCTGAACAATGTGATGTTGGTGTTGAACAATGTTGTGTCGGTGCTGCACAATGTGGTGTCAGTGGAGCACAATGTGATGTTGGTGCTGCACAAAGTGGTGTCGGTGCGGCACATTGTGGTGTCGGTGCTGCACAATGTGGTGTCGTTGCTGAACATTGTGATGTCGATGCTGCACAATGTGGTGTCTGGGCAGCACAATGTGGTGTCGATGCTGAACAACGTAATGTCGGTGCTGCACAATGTGGTGTCGGTGCGGCACAATGTGGTGTCGGTGCTGCACAATGTGGTGTCAGTACTGCACAGTGTGGTGTCGGTGGTGCACAATGTGATGTTGGTGCTGCACAATGTGGTTTCGATGGTGCACAATCTGGTGTCGGTGCTGTACAATGTGATGTTGGTGCTGCACAATGTGGTGTTGTTGCGGCACAATGTGATGTTGATGCTGCACAATGAGGTGTCGGTGCGGCACAATGTGGTGTCGGTGCTGCACAATGTGGTGTCAGTACTGCACAGTGTGGTGTCGGTGGTGCACAATATGATGTCGGTGCTGCACAATGTGGTGTCGGTGCTGAACTATGTGATGTTGGTGCTGCACAATGTGGTGTCGGTGGTGCACAATGTGATGTCTGTGCTGTACAATGTGGTGTCGGTGTTGCACAATGTGGTGTCAGTGCTGTAAAATGTGGTGTCGGTGCTGCAAAATGTGGTGTCGGTGGTGCACAATGTGATGTCGGTGCTGCACAATGTGGTGTCGGTGCTGAACAATGTGATGTTGGTGCTGCACAATGTGGTGTCGGTGGTGCACAATGTGATGTCTGTGCTGTACAATGTGGTGTCGGTGCTGCACAATGTGGTGTCGGTGCTGCACAATGTGGTGTCGGTGCTGAAGAATGTGATGTTTGTGCTGCACAAAGTGGTGTCAGTGCTGTACAATGTGGTGTCGCTGCTGCACAATGTGGTGTCAGTGCTGTACAATGTGTTGTCGGTGCGGCACAATGTGATGTAGGTGCTGCAAAATGTGGTGTCGGTGCTGCACAATGTGGTGTCGGTGCTGCACAACGTGATGTCGGTGCTGCACAATGTGGTGTCAGTGCTGTACAATGTGGTGTCGGTGCGGCACAATGTGATGTAGGTGCTGCAAAATGTGGTGTCGGTGCAGAACAATGTGATGTTGGTGCTGCACAATGAGGTGTCGGTGCTGCAAAATGTGGTTTCGGTGCTGCACAATGTGGTGTCGGTGCTGAACGATGTGATGTTGGTGCTGCACAATGTGGTGTCGGTGGTGCACAATGTGATGTCTGTGCTGTACAATGTGGTGTCGGTGTTGCACAATGTGGTGTCAGTGCTGTAAAATGTGGTGTCGGTGCTGCACAATGTGGTGTCGGTGGTGCACAATGTGATGTCGGTGCTGCACAATGTGGTGTCGGTACTGAACAATGTGATGTTGGTGCTGCACAATGTGGTGTCGGTGGTGCACAATGTGATGTCTGTGCTGTACAATGTGGTGTCGGTGCTGCACAATGTGGAGTCGGTGCTGCACAATGTGGTGTCGGTGCTGAAGAATGTGATGTTGGTGCTGCACAAAGTGGTGTCAGTGCTGTACAATGTGGTGTCGGTGCTGCACAATGTGGTGTCAGTGCTGTACAATGTGGTGTCGGTGCGGCACAATGTGATGTAGGTGCTGCAAAATGTGGTGTCGGTGCTGCACAATGTGGTGTCGGTGCTGCACAACGTGATGTCGGTGCTGCACAATGTGGTGTCAGTGCTGTACAATGTGGTGTCGGTGCGGCACAATGTGATGTAGTTGCTGCAAAATGTGGTATCGGTGCGGAACAATGTGGTGTCGGTGCTGCACAATGTGGTGTCTGTGCTGTACAATATGGTGTCGGTGCTGCCCAATGTGCTGTCAGTGCTGCCCATGTGGTGTCGGTGCTGCACAATGTGATGTCGGTGCTGCACAATGTGGTGTCAGTGCTGTACAAAGTGGTGTCGGTGCTGCACAATGTGGTGTCAGTGCAGTACAATGTGCTGTCAGTGCTGTACAATGTGTTGTCGGTGCTGCACAATGTGATGTCGGTGCTGCACAATGTCGTGTCGCTGCCTCACAATGTGCTGTCAGTCCTGTACAATGTGGTGTCGGTGCTGAACAATGTGTTGTCGGTGCTGCACAATATGGTATCGGTGCTGCACAATGTGATGTTGGGTCTGCACAATGTGGTGTCAGTGGAGCACAATGTGATGTTGGTGCTGTACAATATGGTGTCGAGGCTGTACAATGTGGTGTCGGTGTTTAACAAAGTGGTGTTGGTGCTGCACAATGTGGTGTCGGTGCTGCACAATGTGGTGTCGGTGCTGCAGAATGTGATGTTGTTGCTGTAGAATGTGGTGTCGGTGCTGAACAATGTTGTGTCGGTGCTGAACAATGTTGTGTCGGTGCTGCACAATGTGGTGTCAGTGGAGCACAATGTGATGTTGGTGTGGCACAATGTCGTGTCGGTGCGGCACATTGTGGTGTCGGTGCTGCACAACGTGATGTCGGTACTGCACAATGTGGTGTCAGTGCTGTAGAATGTGGTGTCGGTGCTGCACAATGTGGTGTCAGTGCTGTACAATATGGTGTCGGTGATGCACAATGTGTTGTCAGTGCTGTACAATGTGATGTCGGTGTTGAACAATGTGATGTTGGTGCTGCACAATGTGATGTCGGTGCTGCACAATGTGGTGTCGGTGCTGCACAATTTGCTGTCGGTGCGGCACAATGTGATGTCGGTGCTGCAAAATGTGGTGTCGGTGCAGAACAATGTGATGTTGGTGCTGCAGAATGAGGTGTCGGTGCTGCAAAATGTGGTGTCGGTGCTGCACAATGTGGTGTCGGTGCTGCACAATGTCGTGTCGGTGCTGCACAATGTGGTGTCAGTGCTGTACAATGTGGTGTCGGTGCTGCACAATGTGGTGTCGGTGCTGCACAATGTGATGTCGGTGCTGCACAATGTGGAGTCGGTGCTGTACAATGTGGTGTCGGTGCTGAACATTGTGGTGTCAGTGCAGTACAATGTGGTGTCGGTGCTGTACAATGTGGTGTCGGTGCTGCACAATGTGGTGTCGGTGGGGTAGAATGTGGTGTCGGTGCTGCACAATGTGATGTCGGTGCTGCACAATGTCGTGTCGCTGCCTCACAATGTTGTGTCAGTCCTGTACAATGTGGTGTCGGTGCTCCACAATGTGGTGTCGGTGCTGCACAATGAGATGGCGGTGCTGCACAATGTGGTGTCAGTGCTGTACAATGTGGTGTCAGTGATGTACAATGTGGTGTGAGTGCTGCAGAATGTGACGTTGGTGCTGCACAATGTTGTGTCAGTGCTGTACAATGTGGTGCTGGTGCTGCACAATGTGGTGTCAGTGCTGTACAAAGTGGTGTCGGTGCTGCACAATGTGGTGTCAGTGCAGTACAATGTGTTGTCAGTGCTGTACAATGTGTTGTCGGTGCTGCACAATGTGATGTCGGTGCTGCACAATGTCGTGTCGCTGCCTCACAATGTGCTGTCAGTCCTGTACAATGTGGTGTCGGTGCTGAACAATGTGTTGTCGGTGCTGCACAATATGGTATCGGTGCTGCACAATGTGATGTTTGGTCTGCACAATGTGGTGTCAGTGGAGCACAATGTGATGTTGGTGCTGTACAATAGGGTGTCGAGGCTGTACAATGTGGTGTCGGTGTTTAACAAAGTGGTGTTGGTGCTGCACAATGTGGTGTCGGTGCTGCACAATGTGGTGTCGGTGCTGCAGAATGTGATGTTGTTGCTGTAGAATGTGGTGTCGGTGCTGAACAATGTTGTGTCGGTGCTGCACAAAGTGGTGTCAGTGGAGCACAATGTGATGTTGGTGTGGCACAATGTGGTGTCGGTGCGGCACATTGTGGTGTCGGTGCTGCACAATGTGGTGTCAGTGCTGTAAAATGTGGTGTCGGTGCTGCACAATGTGGTGTCGGTGCTGCACAACGTGATGTCGGTACTGCACAATGTGGTGTCAGTGCTGTAGAATGTGGTGTCGGTGCTGCACAATGTGCTGTCGGTGCTGCACAACGTGATGTCGGTGCTGCACAATGTGGTGTCAGTGCTGCACAATGTGGTGTCGGTGCTGCACAATGTGGTGTCGGTGCTGCACAACGTGATGTCGGTACTGCACAATGTGGTGTCAGTGCTGTAGAATGTGGTGTCGGTGCTGCACAATGTGGTGTCAGTGCTGTACAATGTGGTGTCGGTGATGCACAATGTGGTGTCAGTGCTGTACAATGTGATGTCGGTGTTGAACAATGTGATGTTGGTGCTGCACAAGGTGATGTCGGTGCTGCACAATGTGGTGTCGGTGCTGCACAATGTGGTGTCGGCGCTGCACAATGTGCTGTCGGTGCGGCACAATGTGATGTCGGTGCTGCAAAATGTGGTGTCGGTGCAGAACAATGTGATGTTGGTGCTGCAGAATGAGGTGTCGGTTCTGCAAAATGTGGTGTCGGTGCTGCACAATGTGGTGTCGGTGCTGCACAATGTGGTGTCGGTGCTGCACAATGTGGTGTCGGTGCTGCACAATGTGGTGTCGGTGCTGTACAATGTGGTGTCGGTGCTGAACAATGTGGTGTCAGTGCAGTACAACGTGGTCTCGGTGCTGCACAATGTGGTGTCGGTGGGGTAGAATGTGGTGTCGGTGCTGTACACTGTGGTGTCGGTGCTGCACAATGTGATGTCGGTGCTGCACAATGTCGTGTCGCTGCCTCACAATGTTGTGTCAGTCCTGTACAATGTGGTGTCGGTGCTGCACAATGTGGTGTCGGTGCTGAACAATGTGGTGTCAGTGCAGTACAATGTGGTGTCGGTGCTGCACAATGTGATGTCGGTGCTGCACAATGTGATGTTGGTGCTGTACAATATGGTGTCGAGGCTGTACAATGTGGTGTTGGTGCTGCACAATGTGGTGTCGGTGCTGAACAATGTGATGTTGGTGCTGAACAATGTTGTGTCGGTGCTGCACAATGTGGTGTCAGTGGAGCACAATGTGATGTTGGTGCTGCACAAAGTGGTGTCGGTGCGGCACATTGTGGTGTCGGTGCTGCACAATGTGGTGTCGTTGCTGAACATTGTGATGTCGATGCTGCACAATGTGGTGTCTGGGCGACACAATGTAGTGTCGATGCTGAACAACGTAATGTCGGTGCTGCACAATGTGGTGTCGGTGCGGCACAATGTGGTGTCGGTGCTGCACAATGTAGTGTCAGTACTGCACAGTGTGGTGTCGGTGGTGCACAATGTGATGTTGGTGCTGCACAATGTGGTGTCGATGGTGCACAATGTGGTGTCGGTGCTGTACAATGTGATGTTGGTGCTGCACAATGTGGTGTTGTTGCGGCACAATATGATGTTGATGCTGCACAATGAGGTGTCGGTGCGGCACAATGTGGTGTCGGTGCTGCACAATGTGGTGTCAGTACTGCACAGTGTGGTGTCGGTGGTGCACAATATGATGTCGGTGCTGCACAATGTGGTGTCGGTGCTGAACGATGTGATGTTGGTGCTGCACAATGTGGTGTCGGTGGTGCACAATGTGATGTCTGTGCTGTGCAATGTGGTGTCGGTGTTGCACAATGTGGTGTCAGTGCTGTAAAATGTGGTGTCGGTGCTGCACAATGTGGTGTCGGTGGTGCACAATGTGATGTCGGTGCTGCACAATGTGATGTTTGTGCTGCACAAAGTGGTGTCAGTGCTGTACAATGTGGTGTCGGTGCTGCACAATGTGGTGTCAGTGCTGTACAATGTGGTGTCGGTGCGGCACAATGTGATGTAGGTGCTGCAAAATGTGGTGTCGGTGCTGCACAATGTGTTGTCGGTGCTGCACAACGTGATGTCGGTGCTGCACAATGTGGTGTCAGTGCTGTACAATGTGGTGTCGGTGCGGCACAATGTGATGTAGGTGCTGCAAAATGTGGTGTCGGTGCGGAACAATGTGATGTTGGTGCTGCACAATGTGGTGTCGGTGGTGCACAATGTGATGTCTGTGCTGTACAATGTGGTGGCGGTGTTGCACAATGTGGTGTCAGTGCTGTAAAATGTGGTGTCGGTGCTGCACAATGTGGTGTCGGTGGTGCACAATGTGATGTCGGTGCTGCACAATGTGGTGTCGGTACTGAACAATGTGATGTTGGTGCTGCACAATGTGGTGTCGGTGGTGCACAATGTGATGTCTGTGCTGTACAATGTGGTGTCGGTGCTGCACAATGTGGAGTCGGTGCTGCACAATGTGGTGTCGGTGCTGAAGAATGTGATGTTGGTGCTGCACGAAGTGGTGTCAGTGCTGTACAATGTGGTGTCGGTGCTGCACAATGTGGTGTCAGTGCTGTACAATGTGGTGTCGGTGCGGCACAATGTGATGTAGGTGCTGCAAAATGTGGTGTCGATGCGGAACAATGTGATGTTGGTGCTGCACAATGAGGTGTCGGTGCTGCAAAATGTGGTTTCGGTGTTGCACAATGTGGTGTCGGTGCTGCACAATGTGGTGTCTGTGCTGTACAAAATGGTGTCGGTGCTGCCCAATGTGGTATCAGTGCTGCCCATGTGGTGTCGGTGCTTCACAATGTGATGTCAGTGCTGCACAATGTGGTGTCAGTGCTGTACAAAGTGGTGTCGGTGCTGCACAATGTGGTGTCAGTGCAGTACAATGTGCTGTCAGTGCTGTACAATGTGTTGTCGGTGCTGCACAATGTGATGTCGGTGCTGCACAATGTCGTGTCGCTGCCTCACAATGTGCTGTCAGTCCTGTACAATGTGGTGACGGTGCTGAACAATGTGTTGTCGGTGCTGCACAATATGGTATCGGTGCTGCACAATGTCATGTTGGGTCTGCACAATGTGGTGTCAGTGGAGCACAATGTGATGTTGGTGCTGTACAATATGGTGTCGAGGCTGTACAATGTGGTGTCGGTGTTTAACAAAGTGGTGTTGGTGCTGCACAATGTGGTGTCGGTGCTGCACAATGTGGTGTCGGTGCTGCAGAATGTGATGTTGTTGCTGTAGAATGTGGTGTCGGTGCTGAACAATGTTGTGTCGGTGCTGAACAATGTTGTGTCGGTGCTGCACAATGTGGTGTCAGTGGAGCACAATGTGATGTTGGTGTGGCACAATGTCGTGTCGGTGCGGCACATTGTGGTGTCGCTGCTGCACAATGTGGTGTCGGTGCTGCACAATGTGGTGTCGGTGCTGCACAACGTGATGTCGGTACTGCACAATGTGGTGTCAGTGCTGTAGAATGTGGTGTCAGTGCTGTAGAATGTGGTGTCGGTGATGCACAATGTGGTGTCAGTGCTGTACAATGTGATGTCGGTGTTGAACAATGTGATGTTGGTGCTGTACAATGTGATGTCGGTGCTGCACAATGTGGTGTCGGTGCTGCACAATGTGCTGTCGGTGCGGCACAATGTGCTGTCGGTGCGGCACAATGTGATGTCGGTGCTGCAAAATGTGGTGTCGGTGCAGAACAATGTGATGTTGGTGCTGCAGAATGAGGTGTCGGTGCTGCAATATGTGGTGTCGGTGCTGCACAATGTGGTGTCGGTGCTGCACAATGTGCTGTCGGTGCGGCACAATGTGCTGTCGGTGCGGCACAATGTGATGTCGGTGCTGCAAAATGTGGTGTCGGTGCAGAACAATGTGATGTTGGTGCTGCAGAATGAGGTGTCGGTGCTGCAATATGTGGTGTCGGTGCTGCACAATGTGGTGTCGGTGCTGCACAATTTGGTGTCGGTGCTGCACAATGTGGTGTCAGTGCTGTACAATGTGGTGTCGGTGCTGCACAATGTGGTGTTGGTGCTGCACAATGTGATGTTGGTGCTGCACAATGTGGTGTCGGTGCTGTACAATGTGGTGTCGGTGCTGAACAATGTGGTGTCAGTGCAGTACAATGTGGTGTCGGTGCTGTACAATGTGGTGTCGGTGCTGCACAATGTGGTGTCGGTGGGGTAGAATGTGGTGTCGGTGCTGTACACTGTGGTGTCGGTGCTGCACAATGTGATGTCGGTGCTGCACAATGTCGTGTCGCTGCCTCACAATGTTGTGTCAGTCCTGTACAATGTGGTGTCGGTGCTGAACAATGTGGTGTCAGTGCAGTACAATGTGGTGTCGGTGCTGCACAATGTGATGTCGGTGCTGCACAATGTCGTGTCGCTGCCTCACAATGTTGTGTCAGTCCTGTACAATGTGGTGTCGGTGCTCCACAATGTGGTGTCGGTGCTGCACAATGAGATGGCGGTGCTGCACAATGTGGTGTCAGTGCTGTACAATGTGGTGTCAGTGATGTACAATGTGGTGTCAGTGCTGCAGAATGTGACGTTGGTGCTGCACAATGTTGTGTCAGTGCTGTACAATGTGGTACTGGTGCTGCACAATGTGGTGTCAGTGCTGTACAAAGTGGTGTCGGTGCTGCACAATGTGGTGTCAGTGCAGTACAATGTGCTGTCAGTGCTGTACAATGTGTTGTCGGTGCTGAACAATGTGTTGTCGGTGCTGCACAATATGGTATCGGTGCTGCACAATGTGATGTTGGGTCTGCACAATGTGGTGTCAGTGGAGCACAATGTGATGTTGGTGCTGTACAATATGGTGTCGAGGCTGTACAATGTGGTGTCGGTGTTTAACAAAGTGGTGTTGGTGCTGCACAATGTGGTGTCGGTGCTGCACAATGTGGTGTCGGTGCTGCACAATGTGGTGTCAGTGGAGCACAATGTGATGTTGGTGTGGCACAATGTGGTGTCGGTGCGGCACATTGTGGTGTCGGTGCTGCACAATGTGGTGTCAGTGCTGTAAAATGTGGTGTCGGTGCTGCACAATGTGCTGTCAGTGCTGTACAATGTGTTGTCGGTGCTGCACAATGTGATGACGGTGCTGCACAATGTCGTGTCGCTGCCTCACAATGTGCTGTCAGTCCTGTACAATGTGGTGTCGGTGCTGAACAATGTGTTGTCGGTGCTGCACAATATGGTATCGGTGCTGCACAATGTGATGTTTGGTCTGCACAATGTGGTGTCAGTGGAGCACAATGTGATGTTGGTGCTGTACAATATGGTGTCGAGGCTGTACAATGTGGTGTCGGTGTTTAACAAAGTGGTGTTGGTGCTGCACAATGTGGTGTCGGTGCTGCACAATGTGGTGTCGATGCTGCAGAATGTGATGTTGTTGCTGTAGAATGTGGTGTCGGTGCTGAACAATGTTGTGTCGGTGCTGAACAATGTTGTGTCGGTGCTGCACAATGTGGTGTCAGTGGAGCACAATGTGATGTTGGTGTGCAACAATGTGGTGTCGGTGCGGCACATTGTGGTGTCGGTGCTGCACAATGTGGTGTCAGTGCTGTAAAATGTGGTGTCGGTGCTGCACAATGTGGTGTCGGTGCTGCACAACGTGATGTCGGTACTGCACAATGTGGTGTCAGTGCTGTAGAATGTGGTGTCGGTGCTGCACAATGTGGTGTCAGTGCTGTACAATGTGGTGTCGGTGATGCACAATGTGGTGTCAGTGCTGTACAATGTGATGTCGGTGTTGAACAATGTGATGTTGGTGCTGCACAAGGTGATGTCGGTGCTGCACAATGTGGTGTCGGTGCTGCACAATGTGGTGTCGGCGCTGCACAATGTGCTGTCGGTGCGGCACAATGTGATGTCGGTGCTGCAAAATGTGGTGTCGGTGCAGAACAATGTGATGTTGGTGCTGCAGAATGAGGTGTCGGTGCTGCAAAATGTGGTGTCGGTGCTGCACAATGTGGTGTCGGTGCTGCACAATGTGGTGTCGGTGCTGCAAAATGTGGTGTCGGTGCTGCACAATGTGGTGTCGGTGCTGCACAATGTGGTGTCGGTGCTGCACAATGTGGTGTCAGTGCTGTACAATGTGGTGTCGGTGCTGCACAATGTGGTGTCGGTGCTGCACAATGTGATGTCGGTGCTGCACAATGTGGTGTCGGTGCTGTACAATGTGGTGTCGGTGCTGAACAATGTGGTGTCAGTGCAGTACAATGTGGTCTCGGTGCTGCACAATGTGGTGTCGGTGGGGTAGAATGTGGTGTCGGTGCTGTACACTGTGGTGTCGGTGCTGCACAATGTGATGTCGGTGCTGCACAATGTCGTGTCGCTGCCTCACAATGTTGTGTCAGTCCTGTACAATGTGGTGTCGGTGCTGCACAATGTGGTGTCGGTGCTGCACAATGTGATGTTGGTGCTGTACAATATGGTGTCGAGGCTGTACAATGTGGTGTCGGTGTTTAACAATGTGGTGTTGGTGCTGCACAATGTGGTGTCGGTGCTGAACAATGTGATGTTGGTGTTGAACAATGTTGTGTCGGTGCTGCACAATGTGGTGTCAGTGGAGCACAATGTGATGTTGGTGCTGCACAAAGTGGTGTCGGTGCGGCACATTGTGGTGTCGGTGCTGCACAATGTGGTGTCGTTGCTGAACATTGTGATGTCGATGCTGCACAATGTGGTGTCTGGGCAGCACAATGTGGTGTCGATGCTGAACAACGTAATGTCGGTGCTGCACAATGTGGTGTCGGTGCGGCACAATGTGGTGTCGGTGCTGCACAATGTGGTGTCAGTACTGCACAGTGTGGTGTCGGTGGTGCACAATGTGATGTTGGTGCTGCACAATGTGGTTTCGATGGTGCACAATCTGGTGTCGGTGCTGTACAATGTGATGTTGGTGCTGCACAATGTGGTGTTGTTGCGGCACAATGTGATGTTGATGCTGCACAATGAGGTGTCGGTGCGGCACAATGTGGTGTCGGTGCTGCACAATGTGGTGTCAGTACTGCACAGTGTGGTGTCGGTGGTGCACAATATGATGTCGGTGCTGCACAATGTGGTGTCGGTGCTGAACTATGTGATGTTGGTGCTGCACAATGTGGTGTCGGTGGTGCACAATGTGATGTCTGTGCTGTACAATGTGGTGTCGGTGTTGCACAATGTGGTGTCAGTGCTGTAAAATGTGGTGTCGGTGCTGCAAAATGTGGTGTCGGTGGTGCACAATGTGATGTCTATGCTGCACAATGTGGTGTCGGTGCTGAACAATGTGATGTTGGTGCTGCACAATGTGGTGTCGGTGGTGCACAATGTGATGTCTGTGCTGTACAATGTGGTGTCGGTGCTGCACAATGTGGTGTCGGTGCTGCACAATGTGGTGTCGGTGCTGAAGAATGTGATGTTTGTGCTGCACAAAGTGGTGTCAGTGCTGTACAATGTGGTGTCGCTGCTGCACAATGTGGTGTCAGTGCTGTACAATGTGTTGTCGGTGCGGCACAATGTGATGTAGGTGCTGCAAAATGTGGTGTCGGTGCTGCACAATGTGGTGTCGGTGCTGCACAACGTGATGTCGGTGCTGCACAATGTGGTGTCAGTGCTGTACAATGTGGTGTCGCTGCGGCACAATGTGATGTAGCTGCTGCAAAATGTGGTGTCGGTGCAGAACAATGTGATGTTGGTGCTGCACAATGAGGTGTCGGTGCTGCAAAATGTGGTTTCGGTGGTGTCGGTGCTGAACGATGTGATGTTGGTGCTGCACAATGTGGTGTCGGTGGTGCACAATGTGAAGTCTGTGCTGTACAATGTGGTGTCGGTGTTGCACAACGTGGTGTCGGTGGTGCACAATGTGATGTCGGTGCTGCACAATGTGGTGTCGGTACTGAACAATGTGATGTTGGTGCTGCACAATGTGGTGTCGGTGGTGCACAATGTGATGTCTGTGCTGTACAATGTGGTGTCGGTGCTGCACAATGTGGAGTCGGTGCTGCACAATGTGGTGTCGGTGCTGAAGAATGTGATGTTGGTGCTGCACAAAGTGGTGTCAGTGCTGTACAATGTGGTGTCGGTGCTGCACAATGTGGTGTCAGTGCTGTACAATGTGGTGTCGGTGCGGCACAATGTGATGTAGGTGCTGCAAAATGTGGTGTCGGTGCTGCACAATGTGGTGTCGGTGCTGCACAACGTGATGTCGGTGCTGCACAATGTGGTGTCAGTGCTGTACAATGTGGTGTCTGTGCGGCACAATGTGATGTAGTTGCTGCAAAATGTGGTATCGGTGCGGAACAATGTGGTGTCGGTGCTGCACAATGTGGTGTCTGTGCTGTACAATATGGTGTCGGTGCTGCCCAATGTGCTGTCAGTGCTGCCCATGTGGTGTCGGTGCTGCACAATGTGATGTCGGTGCTGCACAATGTGGTGTCAGTGCTGTACAAAGTGGTGTCGGTGCTGCACAATGTGGTGTCAGTGCAGTACAATGTGCTGTCAGTGCTGTACAATGTGTTGTCGGTGCTGCACAATGTGATGTCGGTGCTGCACAATGTCGTGTCGCTGCCTCACAATGTGCTGTCAGTCCTGTACAATGTGGTGTCGGTGCTGAACAATGTGTTGTCGGTGCTGCACAATATGGTATCGGTGCTGCACAATGTGATGTTGGGTCTGCACAATGTGGTGTCAGTGGAGCACAATGTGATGTTGGTGCTGTACAATATGGTGTCGAGGCTGTACAATGTGGTGTCGGTGTTTAACAAAGTGGTGTTGGTGCTGCACAATGTGGTGTCGGTGCTGCACAATGTGGTGTCGGTGCTGCAGAATGTGATGTTGTTGCTGTAGAATGTGGTGTCGGTGCTGAACAATGTTGTGTCGGTGCTGAACAATGTTGTGTCGGTGCTGCACAATGTGGTGTCAGTGGAGCACAATGTGATGTTGGTGTGGCACAATGTCGTGTCGGTGCGGCACATTGTGGTGTCGGTGCTGCACAACGTGATGTCGGTACTGCACAATGTGGTATCAGTGCTGTAGAATGTGGTGTCGGTGCTGCACAATGTGGTGTCAGTGCTGTAGAATGTGGTGTCGGTGCTGCACAATGTGGTGTCAGTGCTGTACAATGTGATGTTGGTGCTGCACAATGTGATGTCGGTGCTGCACAATGTGGTGTCGGTGCTGCACAATGTGCTGTCGGTGCGGCACAATGTGATGTCGGTGCTGCAAAATGTGGTGTCGGTGCAGAACAATGTGATGTTGGTGCTGCAGAATGAGGTGTCGGTGCTGCAAAATGTGGTGTCGGTGCTGCACAATGTGGTGTCGGTGCTGCACAATGTCGTGTCGGTGCTGCACAATGTGGTGTCAGTGCTGTACAATGTGGTGTCGGTGCTGCACAATGTGGTGTCGGTGCTGCACAATGTGATGTCGGTGCTGCACAATGTGGAGTCGGTGCTGTACAATGTGGTGTCGGTGCTGAACATTGTGGTGTCAGTGCAGTACAATGTGGTGTCGGTGCTGCACAATGTGGTGTCGGTGGGGTAGAATGTGGTGTCGGTGCTGCACAATGTGATGTCGGTGCTGCACAATGTCGTGTCGCTGCCTCACAATGTTGTGTCAGTCCTGTACAATGTGGTGTCGGTGCTCCACAATGTGGTGTCGGTGCTGCACAATGAGATGGCGGTGCTGCACAATGTGGTGTCAGTGCTGTACAATGTGGTGTCAGTGATGTACAATGTGGTGTCAGTGCTGCAGAATGTGACGTTGGTGCTGCACAATGTTGTGTCAGTGCTGTACAATGTGGTGCTGGTGCTGCACAATGTGGTGTCAGTGCTGTACAAAGTGGTGTCGGTGCTGCACAATGTGGTGTCAGTGCAGTACAATGTGTTGTCAGTGCTGTACAATGTGTTGTCGGTGCTGCACAATGTGATGTCGGTGCTGCACAATGTCGTGTCGCTGCCTCACAATGTGCTGTCAGTCCTGTACAATGTGGTGTCGGTGCTGAACAATGTGTTGTCGGTGCTGCACAATATGGTATCGGTGCTGCACAATGTGATGTTTGGTCTGCACAATGTGGTGTCAGTGGAGCACAATGTGATGTTGGTGCTGTACAATAGGGTGTCGAGGCTGTACAATGTGGTGTCGGTGTTTAACAAAGTGGTGTTGGTGCTGCACAATGTGGTGTCGGTGCTGCACAATGTGGTGTCGGTGCTGCAGAATGTGATGTTGTTGCTGTAGAATGTGGTGTCGGTGCTGCACAATGTGGTGTCAGTGCAGTACAATGTGTTGTCAGTGCTGTACAATGTGTTGTCGGTGCTGAACAATGTGTTGTCGGTGCTGCACAATATGGTATCGGTGCTGCACAATGTGATGTTTGGTCTGCACAATGTGGTGTCAGTGGAGCACAATGTGATGTTGGTGCTGTACAATAGGGTGTCGAGGCTGTACAATGTGGTGTCGGTGTTTAACAAAGTGGTGTTGGTGCTGCACAATGTGGTGTCGGTGCTGCACAATGTGGTGTCGGTGCTGCAGAATGTGATGTTGTTGCTGTAGAATGTGGTGTCGGTGCTGAACAATGTTGTGTCGGTGCTGCACAAAGTGGTGTCAGTGGAGCACAATGTGATGTTGGTGTGGCACAATGTGGTGTCGGTGCGGCACATTGTGGTGTCGGTGCTGCACAATGTGGTGTCAGTGCTGTAAAATGTAGTGTCGGTGCTGCACAATGTGGTGTCGGTGCTGCACAACGTGATGTCGGTACTGCACAATGTGGTGTCAGTGCTGTAGAATGTGGTGTCGGTGCTGCACAATGTGCTGTCGGTGCTGCACAACGTGATGTCGGTGCTGCACAATGTGGTGTCAGTGCTGCACAATGTGGTGTCGGTGCTGCACAATGTGGTGTCGGTGCTGCACAACGTGATGTCGGTACTGCACAATGTGGTGTCAGTGCTGTAGAATGTGGTGTCGGTGCTGCACAATGTGGTGTCAGTGCTGTACAATGTGGTGTCGGTGATGCACAATGTGGTGTCAGTGCTGTACAATGTGATGTCGGTGTTGAACAATGTGATGTTGGTGCTGCACAAGGTGATGTCGGTGCTGCACAATGTGGTGTCGGTGCTGCACAATGTGGTGTCGGCGCTGCACAATGTGCTGTCGGTGCGGCACAATGTGATGTCGGTGCTGCAAAATGTGGTGTCGGTGCAGAACAATGTGATGTTGGTGCTGCAGAATGAGGTGTCGGTTCTGCAAAATGTGGTGTCGGTGCTGCACAATGTGGTGTCGGTGCTGCACAATGTGGTGTCGGTGCTGCACAATGTGGTGTCGGTGCTGCACAATGTGGTGTCGGTGCTGTACAATGTGGTGTCGGTGCTGAACAATGTGGTGTCAGTGCAGTACAATGTGGTCTCGGTGCTGCACAATGTGGTGTCGGTGGGGTAGAATGTGGTGTCGGTGCTGTACACTGTGGTGTCGGTGCTGCACAATGTGATGTCGGTGCTGCACAATGTCGTGTCGCTGCCTCACAATGTTGTGTCAGTCCTGTACAATGTGGTGTCGGTGCTGCACAATGTGGTGTCGGTGCTGAACAATGTGGTGTCAGTGCAGTACAATGTGGTGTCGGTGCTGCACAATGTGATGTCGGTGCTGCACAATGTGATGTTGGTGCTGTACAATATGGCGTCGATGCTGTACAATGTGGTGTTGGTGCTGCACAATGTGGTGTCGGTGCTGAACAATGTGATGTTGGTGCTGAACAATGTTGTGTCGGTGCTGCACAATGTGGTGTCAGTGGAGCACAATGTGATGTTGGTGCTGCACAAAGTGGTGTCGGTGCGGCATATTGTGGTGTCGGTGCTGCACAATGTGGTGTCGTTGCTGAACATTGTGATGTCGATGCTGCACAATGTGGTGTCTGGGCAGCACAATGTGGTGTCGATGCTGAACAACGTAATGTCGGTGCTGCACAATGTGGTGTCGGTGGTGCACAATGTGATGTCAGTGCTGTAAAATGTGGTGTCGGTGCTGCACAATGTGGTGTCTGGGCAGCACAATGTGGTGTCGATGCTGAACAACGTAATGTCGGTGCTGCACAATGTGGTGTCGGTGTTGCACAATGTGGTGTCAGTGCTGTAAAATGTGGTGTCGGTGCTGCACAATGTGATGTCGGTGGTGCACAATGTGATGTCGGTGCTGCACAATGTGGTGTCGGTACTGAACAATGTGATGTTGGTGCTGCACAATGTGGTGTCGGTGGTGCACAATGTGATGTCTGTGCTGTACAATGTGGTGTCGGTGCTGCACAATGTCGTGTCAGTGCTGTACAATGTGGTGTCGGTGCGGCACAATGTGATGTAGGTGCTGCAAAATGTGGTGTCGGTGCTGCACAATGTGGTGTCGGTGCTGCACAACGTGATGTCGGTGCTGCACAATGTGGTGTCTGTGCTGTACAATATGGTGTCGGTGCTGCCCAATGTGCTGTCAGTGCTGCCCATGTGGTGTCGGTGCTGCACAATGTGATGTCGGTGCTGCACAATGTGGTGTCAGTGCTGTACAAAGTGGTGTCGGTGCTGCACAATGTGGTGTCAGTGCAGTACAATGTGCTGTCAGTGCTGTACAATGTGTTGTCGGTGCTGCACAATGTGATGTCGGTGCTGCACAATGTCGTGTCGCTGCCTCACAATGTGCTGTCAGTCCTGTACAATGTGGTGTCGGTGCTGAACAATGTGTTGTCGGTGCTGCACAATATGGTATCGGTGCTGCACAATGTCATGTTGGGTCTGCACAATGTGGTGTCAGTGGAGCACAATGTGATGTTGGTGCTGTACAATATGGTGTCGAGGCTGTACAATGTGGTGTCGGTGTTTAACAAAGTGGTGTCGGTGCTGCACAATGTGGTGTCGGTGCTGCAGAATGTGATGTTGTTGCTGTAGAATGTGGTGTCGGTGCTGAACAATGTTGTGTCGGTGCTGAACAATGTTGTGTCGGTGCTGCACAATGTGGTGTCAGTGGAGCACAATGTGATGTTGGTGTGGCACAATGTCGTGTCGGTGCGGCACATTGTGGTGTCGGTGCTGCACAACGTGATGTCGGTACTGCACAATGTGGTGTCAGTGCTGTAGAATGTGGTGTCGGTGCTGCACAATGTGGTGTCAGTGCTGTACAATGTGGTGTCGGTGATGCACAATGTGTTGTCAGTGCTGTACAATGTGATGTCGGTGTTGAACAATGTGATGTTGGTGCTGCACAATGTGATGTCGGTGCTGCACAATGTGGTGTCGGTGCTGCACAATGTGCTGTCGGTGCGGCACAATGTGATGTCGGTGCTGCAAAATGTGGTGTCGGTGCAGAACAATGTGATGTTGGTGCTGCAGAATGAGGTGTCTGTGCTGCAAAATGTGGTGTCGGTGCTGCACAATGTGGTGTCGGTGCTGCACAATGTCGTGTCGGTGCTGCACAATGTGGTGTCAGTGCTGTACAATGTGGTGTCGGTGCTGCACAATGTGGTGTCGGTGCTGCACAATATGATGTCGGTGCTGCACAATGTGGAGTCGGTGCTGTACAATGTGGTGTCGGTGCTGAACAATGTGGTGTCAGTGCAGTACAATGTGGTGTCGGTGCTGTACAATGTGGTGTCGGTGCTGCACAATGTGGTGTCGGTGGGGTAGAATGTGGTGTCGGTGCTGTACACTGTGGTGTCGGTGCTGCACAATGTGATGTCGGTGCTGCACAATGTCGTGTCGCTACCTCACAATGTTGTGTCAGTCCTGTACAATGTGGTGTCTGTGCTGAACAATGTGGTGTCGGTGCTGAACAATGTGGTGTCAGTGCAGTACAATGTGGTGTCGGTGCTGCACAATGTGATGTCGGTGCTGCACAATGTCGTGTCGCTGCCTCACAATGTTGTGTCAGTCCTGTACAATGTGGTGTCGGTGCTCCACAATGTGGTGTCGGTGCTGCACAATGAGATGGCGGTGCTGCACAATGTGGTGTCGGTGCAGTACAATGTGCTGTCAGTGCTGTACAATGTGTTGTCGGTGCTGCACAACGTGATGTCGGTACTGCACAATGTGGTGTCAGTGCTGTAGAATGTGGTGTCGGTGCTGCACAATGTGGTGTCAGTGCTGTACAATGTGGTGTCGGTGATGCACAATGTGTTGTCAGTGCTGTACAATGTGATGTCGGTGTTGAACAATGTGATGTTGGTGCTGCACAATGTGATGTCGGTGCTGCACAATGTGGTGTCGGTGCTGCACAATGTGCTGTCGGTGCGGCACAATGTGATGTCGGTGCTGCAAAATGTGGTGTCGGTGCAGAACAATGTGATGTTGGTGCTGCAGAATGAGGTGTCTGTGCTGCAAAATGTGGTGTCGGTGCTGCACAATGTGGTGTCGGTGCTGCACAATGTCGTGTCGGTGCTGCACAATGTGGTGTCAGTGCTGTACAATGTGGTGTCGGTGCTGCACAATGTGGTGTCGGTGCTGCACAATATGATGTCGGTGCTGCACAATGTGGAGTCGGTGCTGTACAATGTGGTGTCGGTGCTGAACAATGTGGTGTCAGTGCAGTACAATGTGGTGTCGGTGCTGTACAATGTGGTGTCGGTGCTGCACAATGTGGTGTCGGTGGGGTAGAATGTGGTGTCGGTGCTGTACACTGTGGTGTCGGTGCTGCACAATGTGATGTCGGTGCTGCACAATGTCGTGTCGCTGCCTCACAATGTTGTGTCAGTCCTGTACAATGTGGTGTCTGTGCTGAACAATGTGGTGTCGGTGCTGAACAATGTGGTGTCAGTGCAGTACAATGTGGTGTCGGTGCTGCACAATGTGATGTCGGTGCTGCACAATGTCATGTCGCTGCCTCACAATGTTGTGTCAGTCCTGTACAATGTGGTGTCGGTGCTCCACAATGTGGTGTCGGTGCTGCACAATGAGATGGCGGTGCTGCACAATGTGGTGTCAGTGCTGTACAATGTGGTGTCAGTGATATACAATGTGGTGTCAGTGCTGCAGAATGTGACGTTGGTGCTGCACAATGTTGTGTCAGTGCTGTACAATGTGGTGCTGGTGCTGCACAATGTGGTGTCAGTGCTGTACAAAGTGGTGTCGGTGCTGCACAATGTGGTGTCAGTGCAGTACAATGTGCGGTCAGTGCTGTACAATGTGTTGTCGGTGCTGCACAAGGTGATGTCGGTGCTGCACAATGTCGTGTCGCTGCCTCACAATGTGCTGTCAGTCCTGTACAATGTGGTGTCGGTGCTGAACAATGTGTTGTCGGTGCTGCACAATATGGTATCGGTGCTGCACAATGTGATGTTTGGTCTGCACAATGTGGTGTCAGTGGAGCACAATGTGATGTTGGTGCTGTACAATAGGATGTCGAGGCTGTACAATGTGTTGTCGGTGTTTAACAAAGTGGTGTTGGTGCTGCACAATGTGGTGTCGGTGCTGCACAAGGTGGTGTCGGTGCTGCAGAATGTGATGTTGTTGCTGTAGAATGTGGTGTCGGTGCTGCACAATGTGGTGTCGGTGCTGCACAATATGATGTCGGTGCTGCACAATGTGGAGTCGGTGCTGTACAATGTGGTGTCGGTGCTGAACAATGTGGTGTCAGTGCAGTACAATGTGGTGTCGGTGCTGTACAATGTGGTGTCGGTGCTGCACAATGTGGTGTCGGTGGGGTAGAATGTGGTGTCGGTGCTGTACACTGTGGTGTCGGTGCTGCACAATGTGATGTCGGTGCTGCACAATGTCGTGTCGCTACCTCACAATGTTGTGTCAGTCCTGTACAATGTGGTGTCTGTGCTGAACAATGTGGTGTCGGTGCTGAACAATGTGGTGTCAGTGCAGTACAATGTGGTGTCGGTGCTGCACAATGTGATGTCGGTGCTGCACAATGTCGTGTCGCTGCCTCACAATGTTGTGTCAGTCCTGTACAATGTGGTGTCGGTGCTCCACAATGTGGTGTCGGTGCTGCACAATGAGATGGCGGTGCTGCACAATGTGGTGTCGGTGCAGTACAATGTGCTGTCAGTGCTGTACAATGTGTTGTCGGTGCTGCACAACGTGATGTCGGTACTGCACAATGTGGTGTCAGTGCTGTAGAATGTGGTGTCGGTGCTGCACAATGTGGTGTCAGTGCTGTACAATGTGGTGTCGGTGATGCACAATGTGTTGTCAGTGCTGTACAATGTGATGTCGGTGTTGAACAATGTGATGTTGGTGCTGCACAATGTGATGTCGGTGCTGCACAATGTGGTGTCGGTGCTGCACAATGTGCTGTCGGTGCGGCACAATGTGATGTCGGTGCTGCAAAATGTGGTGTCGGTGCAGAACAATGTGATGTTGGTGCTGCAGAATGAGGTGTCTGTGCTGCAAAATGTGGTGTCGGTGCTGCACAATGTGGTGTCGGTGCTGCACAATGTCGTGTCGGTGCTGCACAATGTGGTGTCAGTGCTGTACAATGTGGTGTCGGTGCTGCACAATGTGGTGTCGGTGCTGCACAATATGATGTCGGTGCTGCACAATGTGGAGTCGGTGCTGTACAATGTGGTGTCGGTGCTGAACAATGTGGTGTCAGTGCAGTACAATGTGGTGTCGGTGCTGTACAATGTGGTGTCGGTGCTGCACAATGTGGTGTCGGTGGGGTAGAATGTGGTGTCGGTGCTGTACACTGTGGTGTCGGTGCTGCACAATGTGATGTCGGTGCTGCACAATGTCGTGTCGCTGCCTCACAATGTTGTGTCAGTCCTGTACAATGTGGTGTCTGTGCTGAACAATGTGGTGTCGGTGCTGAACAATGTGGTGTCAGTGCAGTACAATGTGGTGTCGGTGCTGCACAATGTGATGTCGGTGCTGCACAATGTCATGTCGCTGCCTCACAATGTTGTGTCAGTCCTGTACAATGTGGTGTCGGTGCTCCACAATGTGGTGTCGGTGCTGCACAATGAGATGGCGGTGCTGCACAATGTGGTGTCAGTGCTGTACAATGTGGTGTCAGTGATATACAATGTGGTGTCAGTGCTGCAGAATGTGACGTTGGTGCTGCACAATGTTGTGTCAGTGCTGTACAATGTGGTGCTGGTGCTGCACAATGTGGTGTCAGTGCTGTACAAAGTGGTGTCGGTGCTGCACAATGTGGTGTCAGTGCAGTACAATGTGCGGTCAGTGCTGTACAATGTGTTGTCGGTGCTGCACAAGGTGATGTCGGTGCTGCACAATGTCGTGTCGCTGCCTCACAATGTGCTGTCAGTCCTGTACAATGTGGTGTCGGTGCTGAACAATGTGTTGTCGGTGCTGCACAATATGGTATCGGTGCTGCACAATGTGATGTTTGGTCTGCACAATGTGGTGTCAGTGGAGCACAATGTGATGTTGGTGCTGTACAATAGGATGTCGAGGCTGTACAATGTGTTGTCGGTGTTTAACAAAGTGGTGTTGGTGCTGCACAATGTGGTGTCGGTGCTGCACAAGGTGGTGTCGGTGCTGCAGAATGTGATGTTGTTGCTGTAGAATGTGGTGTCGGTGCTGAACAATGTTGTGTCGGTGCTGAACAATGTTGTGTCGGTGCTGCACAAAGTGGTGTCAGTGGAGCACAATGTGATGTTGGTGTGGCACAATGTGGTGTCGGTGCTGCACAATGTGGTGTCAGTGCTGTAAAATGTGGTGTCGGTGCTGCACAATGTGGTGTCGGTGCTGCACAACGTGATGTCGGTACTGCACAATGTGGTGTCAGTGCTGTAGAATGTGGTGTCGGTGCTGCACAATGTGCCGTCGGTGCTGCACAACGTGATGTCGGTGCTGCACAATGTGGTGTCAGTGCTGCACAATGTGGTGTCGGTGCTGCACAATGTGGTGTCGGTGCTGCACAACATGATGTCGGTACTGCACAATGTGGTGTCAGTGCTGTAGAATGTGGTGTCGGTGCTGCACAATGTGGTGTCAGTGCTGTACAATGTGGTGTCGGTGATGCACAATGTGGTGTCAGTGCTGTACAATGTGATGTCGGTGTTGAACAATGTGATGTTGGTGCTGCACAAGGTGATGTCGGTGCTGCACAATGTGGTGTCGGTGCTGCACAATGTGGTGTCGGCGCTGCACAATGTGCTGTCGGTGCGGCACAATGTGATGTCGGTGCTGCAAAATGTGGTGTCGGTGCAGAACAATGTGATGTTGGTGCTGCAGAATGAGGTGTCGGTGCTGCAAAATGTGGTGTCGGTGCTGCACAATGTGGTGTCGGTGCTGCACAATGTGGTGTCGGTGCTGCACAATGTGGTGTCGGTGCTGCAAAATGTGGTGTCGGTGCTGCACAATTTGGTGTCGGTGCTGTACAATGTGGTGTCGGTGCTGAACAATGTGGTGTCAGTGCAGTACAATGTGGTCTCGGTGCTGCACAATGTGGTGTCGGTGGGGTAGAATGTGGTGTCGGTGCTGTACACTGTGGTGTCGGTGCTGCACAATGTGATGTCGGTGCTGCACAATGTCGTGTCGCTGCCTCACAATGTTGTGTCAGTCCTGTACAATGTGGTGTCGGTGCTGCACAATGTGGTGTCGGTGCTGAACAATGTGGTGTCAGTGCAGTACAATGTGGAGTCGGTGCTGCACAATGTGATGTTGGTGCTGTACAATATGGTGTCGAGGCTGTACAATGTGGTGTTGGTGCTGCACAATGTGGTGTCGGTGCTGAACAATGTGATGTTGGTGCTGAACAATGTTGTGTCGGTGCTGCACAATGTGGTGTCAGTGGAGCACAATGTGATGTTGGTGCTGCACAAAGTGGTGTCGGTGCGGCACATTGTGGTGTCGGTGCTGCACAATGTGGTGTCGTTGCTGAACATTGTGATGTCGATGCTGCACAATGTGGTGTCGATGCTGAACAACGTAATGTCGGTGCTGCACAATGTGGTGTCGGTGGTGCACAATGTGATGTCTGTGCTGTACAATGTGGTGTCGGTGTTGCACAATGTGGTGTCAGTGCTGTAAAATGTGGTGTCGGTGCTGCACAATGTGGTGTCGGTGGTGCACAATGTGATGTCGGTGCTGCACAATGTGGTGTCGGTACTGAACAATGTGATGTTGGTGCTGCACAATGTGGTGTCGGTGGTGCACAATGTGATGTCTGTGGTGTACAATGTGGTGTCGGTGCTGCACAATGTCGTGTCAGTGCTGTACAATGTGGTGTCGGTGCGGCACAATGTGATGTAGGTGCTGCAAAATGTGGTGTCGGTGCTGCACAATGTGGTGTCGGTGCTGCACAACGTGATGTCGGTGCTGCACAATGTGGTGTCAGTGCTGTACAATGTGGTGTCGGTGCGGCACAATGTGATGTAGGTGCTGCAAAATGTGGTGTCGGTGCGGAACAATGTGGTGTCGGTGCTGCAGAATGTGGTGTCTGTGCTGTACAATATGGTGTCGGTGCTGCCCAATGTGCTGTCAGTGCTGCCCATGTGGTGTCGGTGCTGCACAATGTGATGTCGGTGCTGCACAATGTGGTGTCAGTGCTGTACAAAGTGGTGTCGGTGCTGCACAATGTGGTGTCAGTGCAGTACAATGTGCTGTCAGTGCTGTACAATGTGTTGTCGGTGCTGCACAATGTGATGTCGGTGCTGCACAATGTCGTGTCGCTGCCTCACAATGTGCTGTCAGTCCTGTACAATGTGGTGTCGGTGCTGAACAATGTGTTGTCGGTGCTGCACAATATGGTATCGGTGCTGCACAATGTCATGTTGGGTCTGCACAATGTGGTGTCAGTGGAGCACAATGTGATGTTGGTGCTGTACAATATGGTGTCGAGGCTGTACAATGTGGTGTCGGTGTTTAACAAAGTGGTGTCGGTGCTGCACAATGTGGTGTCGGTGCTGAACAATGTTGTGTCGGTGCTGAACAATGTTGTGTCTGTGCTGCACAATGTGGTGTCAGTGGAGCACAATGTGATGTTGGTGTGGCACAATGTCGTGTCGGTGCGGCACATTGTGGTGTCGGTGCTGCACAACGTGATGTCGGTACTGCACAATGTGGTGTCAGTGCTGTAGAATGTGGTGTCGGTGCTGCACAATGTGGTGTCAGTGCTGTACAATGTGGTGTCGGTGACGCACAATGTGTTGTCAGTGCTGTACAATGTGATGTCGGTGTTGAACAATGTGATGTTGGTGCTGCACAATGTGATGTCGGTGCTGCACAATGTGGTGTCGGTGCTGCACAATGTGCTGTCGGTGCGGCACAATGTGATGTCGGTGCTGCAAAATGTGGTGTCGGTGCAGAACAATGTGATGTCGGTGCTGCAAAATGTGGTGTCGGTGCTGCACAATGTGGTGTCGGTGCTGCACAATGTCGTGTCGGTGCTGCACAATGTGGTGTTAGTGCTGTACAATGTGGTGTCGGTGCTGCACAATGTGGTGTCGGTGCTGCACAATGTGATGTCGGTGCTGCACAATGTGGAGTCGGTGCTGTACAATGTGGTGTCGGTGCTGAACAATGTGGTGTCAGTGCAGTACAATGTGGTGTCGGTGCTGTACAATGTGGTGTCGGTGCTGCACAATGTGGTGTCGGTGGGGTAGAATGTGGTGTCGGTGCTGTACACTGTGGTGTCGGTGCTGCACAATGCGATGTCGGTGCTGCACAATGTCGTGTCGCTGCCTCACAATGTTGTGTCAGTCCTGTACAATGTGGTGTCGGTGCTGCACAATGTGGTGTCGGTGCTGAACAATGTGGTGTCAGTGCAGTACAATGTGGTGTCGGTGCTGCACAATGTGATGTCGGTGCTGCACAAGGTCGTGTCGCTGCCTCACAATGTTGTGTCAGTCCTGTACAATGTGGTGTCGGTGCTCCACAATGTGGTGTCGGTGCTGCACAATGAGATGGCGGTGCTGCACAATGTGGTGTCAGTGCTGTACAATGTGGTGTCAGTGATGTACAATGTGGTGTCAGTGCTGCAGAATGTGACATTGGTGCTGCACAATGTTGTGTCAGTGCTGTACAATGTGGTGCTGGTGCTGCACAATGTGGTGTCAGTGCTGTACAAAGTGGTGTCGGTGCTGCACAATGTGGTGTCAGTGCAGTACAATGTGCTGTCAGTGCTGTACAATGTGTTGTCGGTGCTGCACAATGTGATGTCGGTGCTGCACAATGTCGTGTCGCTGCCTCACAATGTGCTGTCAGTCCTGTACAATGTGGTGTCGGTGCTGAACAATGTGTTGTCGGTGCTGCACAATATGGTATCGGTGCTGCACAATGTGATGTTTGGTCTGCACAATGTGGTGTCAGTGGAGCACAATGTGATGTTGGTGCTGTACAATAGGGTGTCGAGGCTGTACAATGTGGTGTCGGTGTTTAACAAAGTGGTGTTGGTGCTGCACAATGTGGTGTCGGTGCTGCACAATGTGGTGTTGGTGCTGCAGAATGTGGTGTCTGTGCTGTACAATATGGTGTCGGTGCTGCCCAATGTGCTGTCAGTGCTGCCCATGTGGTGTCGGTGCTGCACAATGTGATGTCGGTGCTGCACAATGTGGTGTCAGTGCTGTACAAAGTGATGTCGGTGCTGCACAATGTGGTGTCAGTGCAGTACAATGTGCTGTCAGTGCTGTACAATGTGTTGTAGGTGCTGCACAATGTGATGTCGGTGCTGCACAATGTGATGTCGCTGCCTCACAATGTGCTGTCAGTCCTGTACAATGTGGTGTCGGTGCTGAACAATGTGTTGTCGGTGCTGCACAATATGGTATCGGTGCTGCACAATGTGATGTTGGGTCTGCACAATGTGGTGTCAGTGGAACACAATGTGATGTTGGTGCTGTACAAAATGGTGTCGAGGCTGTACAATGTGGTGTCGGTGTTTAACAAAGTGGTGTTGGTGCTGCACAATGTGGTGTCGGTGCTGCACAATGTGATGTTGTTGCTGTAGAATGTGGTGTCGGTGCTGAACAATGTTGTGTCGGTGCTGAACAATGTTGTGTCGGTGCTGCACAATGTGGTGTCAGTGGAGCACAATGTGATGTTGGTGTGGCACAATGTCGTGTCGGTGCGGCACATTGTGGTGTCGGTGCTGCACAACGTGATGTCGGTACTGCACAATGTGGTGTCAGTGCTGTAGAATGTGGTGTCGGTGCTGCACAATGTGGTGTCAGTGCTGTACAATGTGGTGTCGGTGATGCACAATGTGTTGTCAGTGCTGTACAATGTGATGTCGGTGTTGAACAATGTGATGTTGGTGCTGCACAATGTGATGTCGGTGCTGCACAATGTGGTGTCGGTGCTGCACAATGTGCTGTCGGTGCGGCACAATGTGATGTCGGTGCTGCAAAATGTGGTGTCGGTGCAGAACAATGTGATTTTGGTGCTGCAGAATGAGGTGTCGGTGCTGCAAAATGTGGTGTCGGTGCTGCACAATGTGGTGTCGGTGCTGCACAATGTCGTGTCGGTGCTGCACAATGTAGTGTCAGTGCTGTACAATGTGGTGTCGGTGCTGCACAATGTGGTGTCGGTGCTGCACAATGTGATGTCGGTGCTGCACAATGTGGAGTCGGTGCTGTACAATGTGGTGTCGGTGCTGAACAATGTGGTGTCAGTGCAGTACAATGTGGTGTAGGTGCTGTACAATGTGGTGTCGGTGCTGCACAATGTGGTGTCGGTGGGGTAGAATGTGGTGTCGGTGCTGTACAATGTGGTGTCGGTGCTGCACAATGTGATGTCGGTGCTGCACAATGTCGTGTCGCTGCCTCACAATGTTGTGTCAGTCCTGTACAATGTGGTGTCGGTGCTGCACAATGTGGTGTCGGTGCTGAACAATGTGGTGTCAGTGCAGTACAATGTGGTGTCGGTGCTGCACAATGTGATGTCGGTGCTGCACAATGTCGTGTCGCTGCCTCACAATGTTGTGTCAGTCCTGTACAATGTGGTGTCGCTGCTCCACAATGTGGTGTCGGTGCTGCACAATGAGATGGCGGTGCTGCACAATGTGGTGTCAGTGCTGTACAATGTGGTGTCAGTGATGTACAATGTGGTGTCAGTGCTGCAGAATGTGACGTTGGTGCTGCACAATGTTGTGTCAGTGCTGTACAATGTGGTGCTGGTGCTGCACAATGTGGTGTCAGTGCTGTACAAAGTGGTGTCGGTGCTGCACAATGTGGTGTCAGTGCAGTACAATGTGCTGTCAGTGCTGTACAATGTGTTGTCGGTGCTGCACAATGTGATGTCGGTGCTGCACAATGTCGTGTCGCTGCCTCACAATGTGCTGTCAGTCCTGAACAATGTGGTGTCGGTGCTGAACAATGTGTTGTCGGTGCTGCACAATATGGTATCGGTGCTGCACAATGTGATGTTTGGTCTGCACAATGTGGTGTCAGTGGAGCACAATGTGATGTTGGTGCTGTACAATAGGGTGTCGAGGCTGTACAATGTGGTGTCGGTGTTTAACAAAGTGGTGTTGGTGCTGCACAATGTGGTGACGGTGCTGCACAATGTGGTGTCGGTGCTGCAGAATGTGATGTTGTTGCTGTAGAATGTGGTGTCGGTGCTGAACAATGTTGTGTCGGTGCTGAACAATGTTGTGTCGGTGCTGCACAATGTGGTGTCAGTGGAGCACAATGTGATGTTGATGTGGCACAATGTGGTGTCGGTGCGGCACATTGTGGTGTCGGTGCTGCACAATGTGGTGTCAGTGCTGTAAAATGTGGTGTCGGTGCTGCACAATGTGGTGTCGGTGCTGCACAATGTGGTGTCGGTGCTGCACAACGTGATGTTGGTACTGCACAATGTGGTGTCAGTGCTGCACAATGTGGTGTCACTGCTGTACAATGTGGTGTCGGTGATGCACAATGTGGTGTCAGTGCTGTACAATGTGATGTCGGTGTTGAACAATGTGATGTTGGTGCTGCACAATGTGATGTCGGTGCTGCACAATGTGGTGTCGGTGCTGCACAATGTGCTGTCGGTGCGGCACAATGTGATGTCGGTGCTGCAAAATGTGGTGTCGGTGCAGAACAATGTGATGTTGGTGCTGCAGAATGAGGTGTCGGTGCTGCAAAATGTGGTGTCGGTGCTGCACAATGTGGTGTCGGTGCTGCACAATGTGGTGTCGGTGCTGCAAAATGTGGTGTCGGTGCTGCACAATGTGGTGTCGGTGCTGCACAATGTGGTGTCGGTGCTGCACAATGTGGTGTCAGTGCTGTACAATGTGGTGTCGGTGCTGCACAATGTGGTGTCGGTGCTGCACAATGTGATGTCTGTGCTGCACAATGTGGTGTCGGTGCTGTACAATGTGGTGTCGGTGCTGAACAATGTGGTGTCAGTGCAGTACAATGTGGTGTCGGTGCTGTACAATGTGGTCTCGGTGCTGCACAATGTGGTGTCGGTGGGGTAGAATGTGGTGTCGGAGCTGTACACTGTGGTGTCGGTGCTGCACAATGTGATGTCGGTGCTGCACAATGTCGTGTCGCTGCCTCACAATGTTGTGTCAGTCCTGTACAATGTGGTGTCGGTGCTCCACAATGTGGTGTCAGTGCAGAACAATGTGGTGTCGGTGCTGCACAATGTCGTGTCGCTGCCTCACAATGTTGTGTTAGTCCTGTACAATGTGGTGTCGGTGCTCTACAATGTGGTGTCGGTGCTGCACAATGAGATGGCGGTGCTGCACAATGTGGTGTCAGTGCTGTACAATGTGGTGTCAGTGATGTACAATGTGGTGTCAGTGCTGCAGAATGTGACGTTGGTGCTGCACAATGTTGTGTCGGTGCTGAACAATGTGGTGTCGGTGGAGCACAATGTGATATTGGTGTGGCACAGAGTCATGTCAGTGATACATAATGTCATGTAGGTGCTGCACAATGTGGTTTCGGTGTTTAACAATGTGGTGTTGATGCTGCACAATGTGGTGTCGGTGTTTAACAATGTGGTGTAGGTGCTGCACAATGTGGTGTCGGTGCTGCACAATGTGGTATAGGTGCTGAACAATGTGGTGTTGGTGCTGCACAATGCGGTGTTGGTGTTTAACAATGTGGTGTCGAGTCTGTACAATGTGGTGGCGGTGTTTAACAATGTGGTGTTGGTGCTGCACAATGCGGCGTTGGTGTTTAACAATGTGGTGTCGAGTCTGTACAATGTGGTGGTGGTGTTTAACAATGTGGTGTTGGTGCTGCACAATGCGGTGTTGGTGTTTAACAATGTGGTGTCGAGTCTGTACAATGTGGTGTCGGTGCTGAACAATGTGGTGTTGGTGCTGCACAATGCGGTGTTGGTGTTTAACAATGTGGTGTCGAGTCTGTACAATGTGGTGTCGGTGTTTAACAATGTGGTGTTGGTGCTGCACAATGCGGTGTTGGTGTTTAACAATGTGGTGTCGAGTCTGTACAATGTGGTGGCGGTGTTTAACAATGTGGTGTTGGTGCTGCACAATGTGGTGTCGGTGTTTAACAATGTGGTGTTGTTGCGGCACAATGTGGTGTCGGTGTTTAACAATGTTGTGTTGGTGCTGTACAATGTGGTGTCGGTGTTTAACAATGTGGTGTCGAGGCTGTACAATGTGGTGTCGTTGTTTAGCTATGTGGTGTTGGTGCTGCACAATGTGGTGTCGGTGTTTAACAATGTGGTGTTGGTGCTGCACAATGTGGTGTCGAGGCTGTACAATGCGGTGTCGGTGTTTAACAATGTGGTGTTGGTGCTGCACAATGTGGTGTCGGTGTTTAACAATGTGGTGTTGGTGCTGCACAATGTGGTGTCGGTGTTTAACAATTTGGTGTTGGTGCTGTACAATGTGGTGTCGGTGTTTAACAATGTGGTGTTGGTGCTGCACAATGTGGTGTCGGTGTTTAACAATGTGGTGTTGGTGCTGCACAATGTGATGTCGGTACTGTACAATGATGTGTCGCTAACTCACAATGTGGTGTCGGTGCTGTACAATGTGGTGTCGCTTGTTAACAATGTGGTGTTGGTGCTGCTCATTGTGGTGTTGGTACTGCCCAATTTGATGTTGGTGTTCTACAATGTCATGTTGGTACTGTACAATGTGCTGTCAGTGGGGCACAAAGTGATGTCAGTTTTCGACAATGTGATGTCCTTTCTGTGTGTATGGGTCTGTGTGTGTGTGTGGGTCTGTGTTTGTGTGTGTGGGTTTGTGTGTGTGTATGTGTGAGTGTGTGGGTGTATGTGTAGGTGTCTTTCTGTGTGTGTATGTGGGTTTGTGTTTGTGTGTGTGTGTGAGTGTGTACATGTTTGTAGGTGGGTTTTCGTGTGTGGGTGTTGCAGGTGTCTGTGTGTGTGAGTGTGGGGTTGGGATTGTGTGGGGTATGTTTGTGGCTGTGTGTTCATGTTTTGGTGTGTGTGTGGATATATGTGTAGGTGTCTGTGTGTAGATGTGTTTGTGGTTGTCTTGGTGTGTGTGTGGGTGTGTGTGTGTGTGTGTGTGTGTGTGTTTGTCTGTGTAAGTGTGTCTCTCTCTGAATGTGGGAGTGTGTGTGGGTGTGTGTGTGTGAGTGTGACTGTGCGTGTGTTGTGTGTGTATGTTTCTGTGTGTGTGCAGAGGTGTCTGTGTGGGTGTGTGTGGGGGAGACTCTGTCGGTGTCTGTGTGTGTGTGTGGGGGTGTTTATGGGTGTGTGGGTGAGTGTGTGTGTGTGGGTGATGTGTGTGTTGGTGTCTCTGTGTGTGGGTGTCTGTGTAGGTGTCTGTGTGTGTAATTTTGTGTGTGTGTGTAGATGACTGAGTGTGTGTGTGTTTGTGGGTGTGTTTGTAGGTGCCTGTGTGTGGGTGTGTTTGTGAGGGTGACTGTGTAGGTGTCTGTGTGTGTACATGTGTGTGTGGGTGGTGGTGTGGGTAGGTTTCTGTTTGTGTTGGTTGTTGTGAATGTGTGTGTGTGTGTATGTGGGTGTGTGTGTGTTCATGCACATGTAGATGAATGTTGGTGAGTGTGTTTGTGTGCAGGTCTCTTTATGTGTGTGTTCGTGCATATAGATGTGTGTGAGTGTGTGTGGGTGTGTGGGTGGGTGTGCGTGTGTTCGTGCATGTGTAGATGAGTGTTGGTGAGTGTGTTTGTGTGCAGGTCTCTCTATGTGTGTGTTCATGCATATAGATGTGTGAGTGTGTGTGGGTGTGTGCGTTTACACACATGTTAGTTGGTGTGTGTTGGTGTGTGCATTTGTGTGTGGTCCTGTGTGTGTGTTGGGGGGGTTGTGTGTGTGTGTGTGTGTGTGTGTGTGTGTGTGTGTGTGTGTGTGTGTGTGTGTGTGTGTGTGTGTGTTTGTGGTTTTGTGTGTTTGTGTGTAGGTGTGTGTGTGTCTTTGTACGCATGTAAATGTGTGTTGGTTTGTGTATTTGTGTGCACGTCTGTGTGTGTGGGTGTGTTTATTCACACACGTGTAGAGGTGTGTTGGTGTTTGTTTGTGTGCGGGTCTGTGTGTGTGTATGGGTGGGTGTGGGTGTGGGTTTGTGTGTGTATATGTGCATGTTCATTTGTGTGTGGGTGGGTGTGTGTGAATGTATGTGTGTCTGTGTAGGTGTCTGTGCGTTTGTATAGTTGTCTGTGGAGGTATGTGTGTGTGGGTGTGTGTGAGTGTGTTGGTGTGTGTAGGTGTCTGTGGTGTGTGTGTTTCTGTGGGTGTATGTGAGTGTGTGGTTATGTGAGTGTGTGTAGGTGTCTATGTGTGCGTGTGGAATTGTGTGGGGGTCTGTGTGTGTGTGTATGTGTGTAGATGTCTGTGTGTGTGTGTGTGTGTGTGGATGAGTGATGGGTGTCTGTGTAGGTGTCTGTGTGTCTGGGTTGTTGGTGTGGGTGTCTGTGCAGCTTTCTGTGAGTGTGGACGTTGTGTGTGCAGGTGTCTTTGTGTGTATGTGGGTGTGTGTGTGATTGTGTGTGTGGGTGTCTGTGTGTATGTAGTTGTCTGTGTAGGTGTGTGTGTGTGAGTGTGTATGGGTGTGTATATGTGTGTGGGTGTGTGTATGAGTGTGTGGGAGTGTGTATATGTCTGTGTGTGTGTGTGGGTGACTGTGAAGGTGTCTGTTTGTGTGGGTGTGTGTGTGTAAGTGTATGTGTGTGTGTGAGTGGTGTGTGTGAGTAGATGTCTGTGTGTGTGCGTGTGTGTTTGTAGGTGTCTGTGTGTGGGGAGGGTATGTGGGTGTTGTAGGTCTCTGTGTAGGTGTCTTTGTGTGTGGGTTTTTGTGTGTGTGTGTGAGTGTATGTGTCTGTGTGTGTAGGTGTCTGTGTGTATGTGTGTGTTTGTGAGTGACTGTGTAGGTGTGTATATGTGTGTGTGTGAGTGTGTGTGGGTGTGTGTGTGGTGTAAGTGTCTGTGTGTGTGTGAAGTTGTGTGTGTGCGGAGGTGTGTTTGCAGTTGTGTGTGTGCAGCTGTGTGTGTTTGGGTGGTGTGTGTGGTATATGTGTGTGTGTGTGAGTGGGTGGTGCAGGTGTCTGTGCAGGTGTCTGTGTGTGCATGTGAGATTGTGTGTATGTGGGTGTGGGTGGGTGGTGCATGTGTCTGTGCAGGTGTCTGTGTGTGTATGAGACTGTGTGTCTGTGGGTGTGTGTGTGGCTGTCTGAGTTTGTGTGTGTGCAGGTTTGGGTGTGTGGCAGTGTGTGTGCAAGTGAGGAAGTGTGTTGATGGGTTTTTATGTGTTTGTATGAGTGTAGATATGTTTGTGTTTGTGGCTGGTCTCTATGTGTGTGTTTTGTACGCACGTATGTTTGTGTGTGGGTGTGTGGTAGATATGTGTGTGTGGGTTACTGTATAGGGGTGTGTGCGTGAGAGTGAGTGTGTGTGGGTGATGTGTGTCTGTCTGTGTAGGTGTCTGAGTGTCTAGATGTGTGTGGGTGTGGGTGTGGGTGTGCGAGTGTGTGGGTGTGTGTAAGTATCTGTGTAGGTGTGTTTGTGTGTGGGTCTGTTGGTGTGGGTGTGTGTGTTCACACACGTGTAGATGTTTGTTGGTGTTTGCATTTGTGTACGAGTTTGTGTGTGTGTGTGGGTGGGTGTGGATGTGGGTTTGTGTGCATGAATATGTGCATGTGTATATATGTTCATTTGTGTGTGTCTAAGTGTGTGTGTCTGTGTAGGTGTTTGTGTGTGTGTGTAGATGTCTGTGTTGGTGTGTTTGTGTGTGGATGACTGTGTGTGTCAGTGTGGATGTGTATTTGTGTGTGGGAGTGGGTTGAATATGTGTATGTAGTTGTATGTGTTAGTGTCTGTGTGTGTGGGTGTCTGTGTAGGTGTCTGTGTAGGTGTGTCTGTGTGAGTGGGAGTGTGTGTGTGTGTGTGTGTGTGTGTATGTGTGTGTGTGTGTGTGTGTGAGGGTGTATGTATGGGTGTCTGTGTAGGTGTCTGCATGTGTAGGAGGGTGGTGTAGGTGTCTGTGTGTGTAGGTGTCTTTGTGTGTATGTGTGTGGGTGTTTGTGTGTGGATGTGTTGGTGTGTGTGTTTGTATGAATGTAGATGTGTGTTGTATTGTGTATGGGTCTGTGTGTGTGATTTCAGGTATGTGTATGTATGTGTGTTTGCATGTGGATGTGTGCTTGTGTGTGGGTGCGTGTGTTCACACACATATAGATGGTGTGTTGGTGTTTGTGTATGGGTCTGTGTGAGTGGGTGTGGGTGTGTGAGAGTCTGTGTAGGTGTATGTGAGAGTGTGTGTGAGAAAGTATGTGTGTGTGGCTGTGTGTGTATGTGTGTAGATGTGTGTGTGTGTGTGTGTGTGTGTGTGTGTGTGTGTGTGTGTGTGTGTGTGTGTTTGTTCACCTGTAGATATGTGTAAGTTTGTGGCTGGTGTCTGTGTGTGTGTGTGTTTTCGTGCATGTGATGTGTTGGTGTGCGTGGGTGTGTGTAGGTGACTCTGTGTGAGGGAGTGTGTGTCGGTGTCTGTGTGTATGTGTGTGTGATGGCGTATGTATGTATGTCTGTTTAGGTGTCTGTGTGTGTGAGTATGTGTGTGTGGGTGTCTGTGTAGGTGTCTGTGTGGGTGTCTCTGTGTGAGTGGGAGTGTGTGTGTGTATGTGTGTGAAGGTGTATGTATGGGTGTATGTGTATGTGTCTGCGTGTGTGGGAGGGTGGTGTAAGTGTCTGTGTGTGCAGGTGTATTTGTGTGTGTGTGTGCGAGTTTGTGTGTGGGTGTTTGTGTGTGGATGTGTTGGTGTGTGTGTTTGTATGAATGTAGATGTGTGTTGTTTTGTGTACGGGTCTGTTTTCAGGTATGTGTATGTATGTGTGTTCGCATGTGTGGATGTGTGTATGTGTGTGGGTGCATGTGTTCACACACATGTAGATGGTGTGTTTGTGTATGGGTCTGTGTGAGTGGGGGTGTGTGTGTGTGAGTGTATGTGAAAGTGTGTGTGAGAAAGTTTGTGTGTGTGGCTGTGTGTGTATGTGTGGCTGTGTGTGAATGTGTGTGTGGCTGTGTGTGTCTGTGTGTAGATGTGTGTGTGAGTGTGTGTGGATGGTGTGTGTAGGTGTCTTTATGTGTGTGTGTGAATGACTGTGTTGGTGTGTATATGTGTGGGTTTGGGTGGGAGTATATGTAGGAGTCTGTGTAGGTGTCTCTGTGTGTATGTGGGTGTGTGTGTTGATGTCTGTGTGTGTGTTTGTAGGTGTCTGTGTGTAGCGTGGGTGTGTGGGTTTTGTAGGTCTCTGTGTAAGTGTCTTTGTGTGTGTGTTTCTCTATGTGGGTGTGTGTATGTGTATGTAGATGTCAGTGTGGGTATGTAGGTGTCTGTGTGTGTGTTGGTGTCTTTATGTGTGTGTGTTTGTGAGTAACTGTGTAGGTGTGTATATGTGAGTGTGTGAGTATGTGGGTGTGTGTGTGGGGTAGGTGTCTATGTATGTGTCTGTGTGTGTGTGGAGTTGTGTGTGTGCATGGATGTATGTGTTCGGTTGTGCGTTTGTGTGAGTGGGTGAGTGTGTGTGTGTGTATGTGTGTGGGTGAGTGGGTGTGTGTGTGTGGGTGGGTGGTGCAGTTGTCTGTGCAGGTGTCTGTGTGTGTGAGATTGTGTCTGTGTGGGTGTGTGTGTCTGGCTGTGTGTGTTCGTGTGTGTGCAGGTTTGTGTGTGTGGCGGTATGTGTGCATGTGAGGATGTGTGTTGATGGGTGTTTGGGTGCTTGTACGAGTGTAGATATGTGTGTGTTGTGACTGGTCTCTATGTGTGTGTGGGTGTGTGGGTGCTCTGTGTGTGTGGGTGACTATTGGTGTCTGTGTGTGTGTGTGTATATGTGTGTGTGAGTGAGTGTGTGTGTGTCTGTGTAGGCGTCTGAGTGTCTGGGTGTGTGTGTGAGTGTGCGTAAGTCTCTGTATAGGTGTGTTTGTGTGTGTGTGCTGTGTGTGTGTCTGTGTTGGTGTCTGAGTGTCTAGGTGTGTGTGGGTGTGTGTGTCTGTGTAGGTGTGTTTGTGTGTGGGTCTGTTGGTGTGTGGGTCTGTTGGTGTGTGGGTCTGTTGGTGTGTGGGTCTGTTGGTGTGTGGGTCTGTTGGTGTGTGGGTCTGTTGGAGTGTGGGTCTGTTGGTGTGTGGGTGTGTGTGTGTTCACACACGTGTAGATATTTGTTGGTGTTTGCAGTTGTGTACGGGTCTGGGTGGGTGTGGGTGTGGGTTTGTGTGTGTTAATATGTGCATGTGTATGTATGGTAATTTGTGTGTGTGTGAGTAAGTGTGTGTATCTGTGTAGGTGTTTGCGTGTGTGTAGATGTCTGTGTGTGTCAGTGTGGGTGTGTGTTTGTGTGTGGGAGTATGTGTGTGTAGGTGTATGTGTAAGTGTCTGTGTGTGAGTATGTGTGTGTGGGTGTCTGTGTAGGTGTCTGTGTGTGTTTAGTTTTGTGTGTGTGTGTGGTTGTGTGCGTAGGTGTCTGTATATGTACATGTCTGTGTAGGTGTCTGTGTTGGTGTCTCCATGTGTGTGTGTTTGTGAGTATGCGTGGCTGACTGTGTGGGTGTCTGTGTGTGTGGGTGTGTGTAGGAGTCTGTGTAGGTTTCTCTGTGTGTATGTGGGCGTGTGTGTGTGTGTGTGTGTGTGTGTAGGTGTCTGTGTGTGGGGTGGGTGTGTGGGTGTTGTAGGTCTCTGTGTAGGTGTCTTTGTGTGTGGTTTTCTGTCTGAAGGTGGGGAACCCCTTCTAACCCAAATCCTTCCACTTCCACACAGAGTATTGCAGAAAGATCACTAGATTAGCAAGCAAAAGGCATCTCCTGAGAACATTCTAGAATGGTAAGGGATGTTGTGCTGATCTACAAAACCTACTCAACAATCTAACCCTTGCCTGTTTCACCTCCATACCCCTCAAATACCCCTATGGTACCCACCTCCTCCACCACTCTCTGTATTGAAAAACTATTTCAATATAAGTTTCCAAGACAGTTGTTTCGGTCTGTGTGTATGTATTATTTGTCTGTATGTGTGTTATATCTCTGTGCCTTGCATTGTTTTTGCACTGTGGACTGGAGAATGCAGTGACAATCAAACAAACTGGAACTTTTTGGCATATTGCTATATGTCCTCTCTGATTTTATCTTGCCCTTAAACAACTGCCTGGCAATTCTGCCTGGCCCACAAGAAAAAAAAATCTAATGTCGTTTATGTGATATTGCGTATGTGACGCCACGTATATACTCTGACAATAAGTCTGAAATCTGAACTGCCACATCGGATGTTGGCTTCCCCAATGACGGCTGGTACCACTCTATTCCCTCTACCTCCTGTCCATTCCCCCAATTCAGTACTTTATCACCACTTCCCCACTGAATCTCCAATCAGCTGGTTAGCCCAGCTGCCAGAAGGTCTGGTTCCACCCCTTCCCCCCCCACCATTTCCTCCCATTCCCCCCCCATCCCTTTCCTGGTTGGGCTATCCACATGTAGCTTCAAGGAACTCTCCTGGACGCCCTCTACAAATTCTTCCCCATCAATGCCTCGCACATTAAGAACATTTCTGAAGAAATTAAAGCCTTCCACTCTAATAACCTTGTTGCTTTTGCAGCTTTTTTCCAATAATCTGTCTACATATCTGTTCCTTCACCTCCTAGTGGCTACTGGGGGCGCTAAAGTGTAGCCCACAGTGATGGCACATTTCTTGTTTCAGATTTGTCTATGCCTCAGTGTGATACTCTCCCTGATTACCAATGGTACACCACCATCTCTTTTACCTCTTTATTTTGTCTAAAGCAGTGGCTCTCAACCTTTTTCTTTCAACACACAGACCACTTTAAGTAATCCCTATGCCATCAATGCTCTGTGATTAGTAAGGGATTGCTTAAGGTAGGATGTGGCTGGAACGAAAAAGTTTGAAAACCACTGTTTTAATCCTCCCTAATTGACCCGTTATATGGACGGTTTCAGAACTCCAAAGGGGATGAGCCAACAACAATTTTTCTCAAGCAAAGTATTTCAGTAACAATTGGGTCTAGAACTTCCCTTCCCACTCACATCCCACCGTAAACAATCCCTTACTAATCACAGAGCCCCAATGGCAGAGGTCATAAATGAGTCTGTGAGTGGAAAGAAAATGTTTAAAAACCACTGGTGTAAAATAATGAAATCCAGAGGTATCGAGCTGCCAATCCTGTCCCTCTTGAGCTCAAGTCTCTGTAATGGCCAGAACCTCATCTTTTCAAGTACCTCTCCAGGCTCTGTTTACCTGCCTTACCCACAATACTCATTCCTTCAGTCTCACTGCGACCATTCACCCATCCCATCCTGCCCCTCCCTTTCATGTTTACTTGCCATGGCCATTTGCCATTCTGGAACTCCACCACTTGTTGGCCCACTGCCAGGTTGCCACTCTCATTTAACCATCTGAAGTAGCACTAGCCAACCTTCCAACAAGGATATTGGTCACCCTTCGGTTCCTTTTGTATAGGAATAGACCCCAGTGATCCAAATATCGAAATATCTCTCCCTCCCCATATCAGCTCCTTAGCCACGCATTAAAATTGGATGATCTTCCTTTTCCCAATCACTCTGTTAAATCAAGTTCCACATTCTAACCAATCCTGAACCCATTTCCACCCCCACCACCCCCCTTAGATTGATCTGAGTTGGCCTTGTTATTCTTCTCCCTCGACTTGGCCTCCCCCATTCGTTGACTTGTAGATTCTGTGTTTTCCCTGTCTATTCCACAGGATAGATCATGTAATTTCTCAGCCTCTTACAGGTTAGCTGCCGCCGCCAGAGGCCCGGGGTCCTGTTGCTGCCGCCGCTGGAGGCCCGAGGTCCTGTTGCTAGCACAAACTGGGTCATATCAGGTGACGAGAGAATATTTTCTAACTCATCCGTAGCGGTTCAAGGACTGATGAGGCCAGCTGTTTTATCACTCAGCTGTGAGACAGCTGAACTCAATATCCCCGCTCTTCTGACTAACAGAGTCGGAACCCATGGAACATGCAGTCACCTTGAGAACAGAACCAGATTTGGAGCTTTAAATAAAACATTTGATGTACAGATTTAGAATCCACCCTGCTTGGAACACTTGAAATAGACTGCTAACCAGGCACTTGTCCTTGAACTGACCACCCTGATTATCAAAGCACCATACTCAACACTCGTTCAGATACACAGGAACTTGGTGCCACCATTCACCGGCAGCAGAAAGCAAAAAGGTTTGTAACAAGATGCAGTGTTCAACACCCCACTCGATCACACACCTCACCATCCCACTGGCAGGGGTTGCGGACCACACCAGGTGACACTGTCAGAGGGGGTGACACCAGAATTACTGTCTTGAACATTTTTGTGCAGTGTTTCAGCAGGATTTTTAAATTTTTTAAATAAAAATATCCCTGTAGTTAGTTATAACAACTATTTTTTTGAAGAAGCCCCAGTTTGCATGTATCAATATTTATTTTCTTTGGCTTGGCTTCGCGGACGAAGATTTATGGAGGGGGTAAAAAAGTCCACGTCAGCTGCAGGCTCATTTGTGGCTGACAAGTCCGATGCGGGACAGGCAGACACGGTTGCAGCGGCTGCAGGGGAAAATTGGTTGGTTGGGGTTGGGTGTTGGGTTTTTCCTCCTTTGCCTTTTGTCAGTGAGGTGGGCTCTGCGGTCTTCTTCAAAGGAGGTTGCTGCCCGCCGAACTGTGAGGCGCCAAGATGCATGGTTTGAGGCGATATCAGCCCACTGGCGGTGGTCAATGTGGCAGGCACCAAGAGATTTCTTTAGGCAGTCCTTGTACCTTTTCTTTGGTGCACCTCTGTCACGGTGGCCAGTGGAGAGCTCGCCATATAACACGATCTTGGGAAGGCGATGGTCCTCCATTCTGGAGACGTGACCCACCCAGCGCAGCTGGATCTTCAGCAGCGTGGAATATACCTACAAAGCTAAAGGTCAATGCTCATTTATGTTTTATACCTTCCATTGCACTCCAGTCAGAGCTTTCATTATTACCCAATGACCACAACACTTCGAATCCCATGGTTTCATCTGCACACGAAAACAAGTAGAAGTTGTTTTAGTTACTGCCAGTGTTTTTAAAGTTGTTGCTTTTGACTATTTTCTGGTGTATCGAGCTGCAATGTTGTGGTAATTAGTATTTGTGAACTGATATCAAGAACTTGTTTGGAGAATGAAGTAACAATTAAAGGAAAAGAAAGAGAAAAATCAAAAAGCCTTCTGCTCAGTGACTAATTATGTAACCAATAATGTAATTCAATGTAGGAAGGTTTTACAAAAAACATTTTGTTAGTATTATTAAAATCTGAAATATTAAATTTAAGCAATTTACAACTGTATTCATGACATTTTAACAACTATATATTTTTCAAATATTGCTAATTTGTGCAGGAATATTCTCTCATGCCACATGCAGAAATCAGTATCAAAGAGGGCAAGTGGATGCCAGCAAAGGAAAGCAAAAGAAGCAAGAATTGCTGGATCAATGCTTCTCAATGTCAAAAGACCAGATGATGGGCAGAGTTCATCAAGACACTGTTTGTCAGTCTCTAATTGGTTCTTCTCAAGCTAGCGTGCATTCTGCAGAAGGGCAGACTTTGAAGCAGAAGAGAGGGCTGAAAATGGCTCTGGCCCAATGATACTGACGTTAAGGAGAAAGATTTGCAAATTTTATGTGATGTTTCTTTCCGGGAGATACCAATTCCAGATCATTTTTGGGTTGCAATCACCTAAAGGGGAAGTACTTCGTTCCAGAACAAAGATGGGCCTTTCAGGATTGCAGCAGGGCAAGATGCAAAAGCCAAGGGAGATGTGCACCAGCTTTCCAAAGAATGGTTTTGCCAAGTGGCGAGAAAATTTTACTCACTCGTCAGTGAGAATTTATACTGTTTTTGCTGCTGACTGTTTGCAGTTAATCCAAATTTATGACTGGGTTTCAGAAGTGGTGGAAACGGAGACCAAAAATTCATAACCATGAGACATCCGAAGAGCACCCATGTTGCCTTGAAAAGTGGAAAACTTCGGCTTCAGGACTGAGGCTGCACAAAAGCCTTGTTGCCAGAACTATTGCTTTGATGGAAATGAAGAAGAAAAAGTGGAAGGACATCTTGCACAGTGTTGTAAACCCTACCCATATCCCGGGCATGCTTCCCTTTCTCTTTGCTTTGATTAGTCAATTAGGCTAGTTCCAGTCTTTAGTTAATAAAAGCCTGATAATTTTGTGATTATTGATGTACATCAATTTTAATAATTAAAAATTTCACAAAAGCATGGAACAGTACCTGAAACCTGAGAAGCTTGACATTGACCCCTGTTGCCAAACGCAGCAAACACGTTAGAACTTTGCCTACACTGCTTCAAAAACTTCCTGGTGACAGCCGCAAATACCATCGCCACAGATGCTAACCAAGTGTTCCCAATGATCAGCAATGCCAGCTCGTACCAAGCAGCTATGGAGATCCTCAAGGCCCAGTATTGCAGGAAGGTTAATGAGGTCCACGCCAGGCATCTCCTGGCCACCAGAAAACAGCAACCTGGTGAGTTAAGCACCGAGTACCTGCAGGCCCTCTGGATGCTTTGTAGAGCATGTGACTGTAAGGCAATGTCGGCCACCCAGAACATAAAGGACATCATCAGAAACACATCCATGGCCGGTATCCGCTCTAGGTACGCACAGCAATGGCTATTGGAGGTAAAGGTTCTCAGTCTGCAAAGGATAGTTGAATTTACAGAGACACTGGAAGTGGCCCTCCAGAACTCAGATAACTACTCGGACACCGCAGGCACTGCGGGCACTCGTATACTGCAGGCACTCGGATACTGGAAGTGGCCCTCCAGAACTCAGATAACTACTTGGACACTGCAGGCACTCGGACACTGGAAGTGGCCGTCCAGAACTCAGATGACTACTCGGACACCACAGGCACCACTATCTTGGGATAGGGCATCATCTCACCCCATGAGTGACTTGTCATGTACACCTTCCCACTATTCTAGTGTTCTGACCTCAACCACCATTGTGGGAGATCTCTCCAAGTGCTACTTCTGTGGGCAGGATCAGCATCCAAGGAAACACTACCCTGCCAAGGATGCAGTGTGCTCCAGGTGCCAGAAAAAGGGGCTTTACATCAAAGTTTGCCAGTCCAAACCATCCACGAGATCTAGCAGCACAGCATGCAGGCAATCTCCTCTCCAGTCAGGATGATTGGTGCCATCTTCCCTGGACTCCAGCAAAGCCATGTGCAAATCGTGCGGGCCACCATTTTGGACCGCACGCTAAATGCCATCTTCCCGGGCATACGATACTACGAGGGGTCAAGGCCAGCCGTCTTGGGGCTGAGGGCAGCCATCTCAGGTGTGGAAGCACCCATCACACTCAGACAATGAATTCATACTGGCCTCCATCACCCTGAACCAGGAGGCACTGCACGAACTTGCCAGGTCCAGGATGGACGTCCAGGTAAACGGGGGCGATATCAACTGTTTATTCGATAGTGGGAGTAGAGAAAACTTTATCTACCCCAATACTGCTAAACGACAGTCCCCTAAAGAATGGCCCGTCAAACACAGAATATCACTCACATGCAAATGCAGCCATCCTGGGGTCTTGTGTAATGACTCTCACTGCTGGAAGCATAGTGTAGAAATGCTTCAGACTGCTTGTTATGACACAACTCTGTGCCACCTTACTACTGGGGCTGGATTTCCAGTGCCAACTTCAGAAAGTCACTCTGTGCTTAGATGGGCCCCTTCCCTCCCCCCATCCCCTGCAGGTGACATGGCCTCTTGACCCTCAAGGTCAACCCCCCCCCCCCCTCCGCTCTTCACCAACCTCATCCCTGATTGCAAGCCGGTGGCCACCAGGAGTAGATGATACTGTGTGTTGACAGGGCATTCATTAAGGCAGAGTTCCATGGTTATTGGGCGAGGGCATCATTGATGCCAGTGATAGCCCTTGGAGGGCCCAGGTGGATGTGGTAAAGAACAGGATGGTCATAGACTACAGCCAGACCATCAACCATTGTTTGCTCCTGCACAACAGACAATATTTGTAAATTTATTAACTTAATTCATGCAGTAGAAGGAAATAAAGCACCTGCTGTAGCAGTTGCTTTAGACGCAGAGAAGGCCTTCGACAGAGTAGAATGGAATTATTTGTTCAAAGTATTGCAAAAATTCAGTTTACCGGAGAAGTATATTAATTGGATTAAAGCATTATATAAGGGACCGTTAGCGAAAGTGACAGTAAATGGACATGTATCAAAGCAATTTAACTTAAGCAGGTCAACGCGGCAGGGATGCCCACTATCACCTTTATTGTTTGCGCTAGCTATAGAACCACTAGCAGAATTGATAAGAATAGATAATAATATAAAAGGAATAAAAATAAAAGGCAGGGAATATAAAATCAGTTTATTTGCGGATGATGTTACAGTGTACTTAACAGAACCAGAACATTCAATAAAAGAACTATATAAGAAATTGAAGGAATATGGAGAAGTGTCGGGTTACAAGATAAACGTAAATAAAAGTGAAGCAATGCCTATGAATAATGCGGATTTCTCAAAATTTAAGAAGGAATCTCCATTCAGATGGCAAATGCAGGCAATAAGATACCTAGGTGTACAAATAAACAAAAATCTAGGCCAATTATATAAACTCAATTATAATCCACTAATGAAAAAATTACAGGACGATTTAGAGCATTGGAAAGATCTACCACTAACACTGATAGGAAGGATAAACTGTATTAAAATGAACATTTTTCCAAGGATATTATACTTATTTCAGGCATTGCCAATACAACTGACAGAAAAATTCTTCAAAGAGTTAAAGAAAATAATAAGGAAATTTTTATGGAGAGGGGGGAAACTGAGGATAGCACTAGATAAATTAACAGAATGGTATAAACAAGGAGGCTTACAATTGCCAAACTTCAAAAATTATTATAGAGCCACACAATTAAGATACCTATCAGATTTTTATCAAACAAGGGAAAAACCAGACTGGACGAGATTAGAATTAGATAAAATAAGGGAAAAGATACCTGAACACATATTATATAAATGGGACGAAAAATTGGTACAACATAGAACTTCTCCAGTATTACATCATCTCCTCAATATTTGGAAGAAGATCCATGTAGAAAGAAATAAAACAAATTATCAATTACCAAAACTAATATTGACGCAAAATAAGCTACTCCCTTTTACAATAGACAACCTTTCCTTTAGAGAATGGGAAAAAAAAGGGATTAAAAGAATAGAAAATTGTTTTTCAGGAAGTAGATTCTTATCCTTTGAACAAATGAGAGATAAGTACAATATAACTGGAGATACAGCGCTGGCATATTACCAACTGAGATCCTACTTGAAGGATAAATTATGAAGCAATTTGAGTTTACCAGAGGGAAGTAACCTTGAATATGTGATTACAGATACAATGTTAATCAAAAGATTTATAACAAATATGTATATTAAACTGCAAGAAAAGGAGAATGAGGAAACAAATGGTAAAACTAAACAAAAATGGGAACAAGATTTAAATATAAAAATAAAAAAGGAAACATGGGAGAAATTATGTTCTGGAACGATGAGAAATACAATAAATACGAGGCTACGTATGATACAATATAATTGGTTACACAGACTATACATTACACCGCAAAAGTTAAATAAATGGGACCCAACAGTATCTGATAGATGTTTTCGATATAAAAAAGAAATGGGAACAACAATCATGCAATCTGGACATGTGAGAGAGTAGAAAAATTTTGGGATGATCTCAATCAGATATTAAATAAAATAACAGAAAACAATATACCAAAGAATCCAGAGATATTTCTCCTAAGTAACATAAAAAACAAAGAATTTGGAATTGATTTGGAGCATGCACAAAAAAGATTTGTTAAGATAGCCCTAGCCGTAGCAAAAAAATGTATTATGTCAACCTGGAAATTGGAAGATAATTTGAAAATACAACAATGGTATATAGAAATGAATAAATGTATTCCATTAGAAAAAATAACATATAGTTTAAGAAATAATATTGAAACATTCGAACAAGTATGGGAGCCTTACATTAAATACAATAGCGAAAACCTACCGGGGACAAACATTACCTAAGTTGATGGAAGGAGAAGGAAAGAAAGGAATGGACTCTGTAGAATTTCTGGTGTATTTTTGTTGAATGACAACATTGTCTGACTGAATTAATGCAACCTAGATTGTATACCTAAAATGGATGAGGGGGTGGGGTGGGGGGGTGGCTTGGGAGGAGGGGGGGGGAGAAAAAGTCACTGTAAATGTGTAAAAAAAAAGTGTATATCATGGCTAATGTGATTTATGGTGTGAAAAATAAAAAATTTAAAAAAAAAACAAAAAAAAAAACCATTGTTTGCTCCCCCTTCCTCGCATATCCGATATGGTCAACCAAATCGCACAATATCGGGTATTCTCTCCAATTGGCCCGAAATCGGCCTATCACCAGCTCCTGATTCACCTGGAGGACCACCACTATACTGCATTCGAGGCGGATGGCCACCTCTACCACTTCCTCCGGAACCCTTCAGCATCACAAACAGGGTCTCTGTCTTCCAGCAGGAGATGGACCGTATGGTGGACCACTACAATCCACAGGCCACCTTCCCATCCACATATGTGGCAATGACCTTCAGGATCATGATGTGAACCTCTGCAAGTTCCACCAGGAAGCAAAATGCATGAACCTCACTTATAACGAGGATAAATGTGTGTTCCGGACAGCTCGACTAGCCATACTTGGCTGTATGGTCGAGAATGGCATCAATGGTTCCAACACAGACCGCATGCATCCGCTGAAGGAGCTACCCTTCCCACACACTCTCAAAGCTCTGAAGAGATGTCTAGGGTTCTTCTGGTACGACGCTCAATGGGTGCCCAACTATGCAGACAAAATTCACTCACTGGTCAGAGCCACCATGTTTCCCTGCCAGCTGAAGCCCAAACAGCCTTCAGCAGTATCAAAGATGACATCGCCAATGCAGCCATGCATGCCATAGTCGAGTCCACACCATTCCAAGTGGACAGCAATACATCTGGCTTTGCCCTGTCTGCCATACTCAATCAAGTGGGCAAACCCACTGCTTTCTTCTCACAAACCCTCCAAGACCCTGAAATTTGTCACTCCTCCTTCGAGTGGCCCAGGCCATCCTCGAGGCAGTATGCAACTGGAGGCACTATCTCACCAGGAAACAGTTCACCCTCCTCACAGATCAGTGAGCGGTCGCATTCACATTTAATAATAAGCAAAGAGGCTTATTAAGAATGATAAGATTCTCAGGTGGAGAATCGAGCTGTCCACTTACAACAATGACATTCACTACTGGCCCAGCAAACCATGAGCCTTCAGACGCTCTTTCCTGAGGAACCTGTACTAGGGTTCAAATGGACAGACTGCAGAAATCTACCATACTCTACCATAATCTACCATACTACGACTAAAATCTGTCAGGTGTGCGCCAACTCCAAACCTAAATTCTACTGGACAGACACAGCACATCTGATCAAAGTTACCCGCCCCTTCGAGCACATCAGCGTTGATTTCAAGGGGCCAGTCCCCTTCTCCAATCAGAATGTCTACTTCTTTACAATTATCGATGGATACTTCCCTTTTGCTACACAGGCTGTGGGCTGCTGGTGACTTGCGTTCGAAGGTCCCACACAGGCTGTGAGCTGCTGGCGACTTGTGGTCGAAGGTCCCACACAGGCTGCAGGTTATCGACGACACGGTCGAAGGTCCCACACAAGGTGCGGGCTGCTGGCGACTTGTGGTCGAAGGTCCCACACAGGCTGCAGGTTATCGACGACACGGTCGAAGGTCCCACACAAGGTGCGGGCTGCTGGCGACTTGTGGTCGAAGGTCCCACACAGGCTGTGAGCTCCTGGCAACCTACTCATTAGAGCCAAGATTTGGAAGTGAGATTCCCCATTTATGAACTATTAAACATCAATTGACTACATAGGCGGGGATGTTCTGGGGGTTTCCTGTCCGGTGTCTGGGAGCCAGGACTCAATTCTTTACATATTATTTTATGGTGACTGTGTTTAGTGGGAGGGGTAGGATTAGAACAGGACTTTTTTTTTCTTTTTCTATCTTTTTTTCTTTATTTTCCTTTTTTCTTTCTTTTCTCTTTATAAATAGAAGAGACCAATTTAATTGCACAATTCATCATGAATACTTTCTAATAATGGATCATGAGCTGAAGTTTTCCTCAGGGAATTTTTATTGTATTTGATCTTTATTAACTAGACAATGTATAGATTAGTTGATTCATATTCTGTATATTGTAATAAGCTGTGCAATTATTGTATGTTCACTAATATTTCTCTCTTCCAAATCAATAAAATATATTAAAAAGAAAAGGAGCTGGGATTCAGAAGGTGCTGAGAGCAGGAAGGGCTCCTGAAGGGCCTCGGACGCTGGAGGTTTCATGTCGGAGGTTTGGTTCTGGAGCTCATGCGGCCGATGGTATGAACTGGCAGAGTCGGCGGGAGGGCTGGAGGGTGCTGGAGACTACCTGATCGTGTCAGAGGTTTGGTTCTGGAGCTCGTGGGGCCGAGGGTTTGAACTGGCAGAGTTGGCAGGAGGGCTAGAGGGTGCTGGATACTTACTAATCGTGTCGGAGGTTTGGTTCTGGAGCTCATGTGGCCAATGGTTTGAACTGGCAGAGTCGGCGGGAGGGCTGGAGGGTGCTGGAGACTTCCTGATCATGTCGGAGGTTTGGTTCTGGAGCTCGTGTGGCTGATGGTTTGAACTAGCAGAGTCGGCGGGAGGGTTTCAGGTGAATTCACGGACACTCAGTGTCTCTGACAGGACTCTCTTTGGCTTCCTTTCTCCTCTTGATAGTGGAGTCGGGCAATGCTGGTGGCGATTTGTTTGCCTTATGGCAGACAAACATTAAAGTATATTCTGCATGTTATATTTTTATGTATTTTTACTTGACAATTAAGGGAACCTTTGAACACTGAAGTGGACATTTTGATTATTATTGCAGAGGTTCCCATGTCAGCCAAACTTCTTTGCTTTGTTATACTGGAAGAGGTGGGAAGTTTACCTTCTTTACCTCTTTTGTTCACCTACCCCTTGAAACATTTCCTTACTGACTGGCTGGTGAATGCTCTCCTACCCAAAGCAGGTATTTGCTCTTTAATAATATGAACTGATCTCAAAACCTTGGACACTACAGCATGGAAGCAGGTCCTTTGGCTCTTCTCGACTGTCCAAATTTTTCTGCCTTGTCCCACTGATCTGCATTCAGACCATATCCCACCATACCCCTTCCATCCATGGACCCACCCAAATTTTTCCTAAATGACAAAATTAAGCCTGCATTCACCAGCTGGCAGCTCGTTCCACACTCTGCATGAACAAATTCTCCCTTATGTTCACTTCAAACTTATCCCTTTTCTCAACAACAGACTCAATCAGAGACTTGTTTAATTAATTTAATTTAATGTAATTTAAATTGACATGCAGCATGGTAAAAGCCCTTTTAGCCCACGAACCCATTCTGCCCAATTACACCCACTTAACCTACAACCCCCGCTATGTTTCAAAAGGGGGAGGAAACTGGAACCCCCAGAGGAAACCCATGCAGACAAGGGGAGAACGTGCAAACTCCTTGCAGACAGCGCCAAATTTGAACCCCCCCGTCACTGCCACTGTTACAGCCTTCCACTAACTGCCATGCTAAATGCAAGTCAATGGAATAAAGGCAAGAACATTTTTTCCATTGAGGTGAGATAAGATAGAAACCAGAGGACATGGGTTTGGTGTCAAAGGGGGAGAATTAGGAGGAATTTCTTCACACAGAGGTGGTGGTGTGGAACAAGCTGCCAGCGGAATGGTGAATGTGCACTCAATTTTAACATTTAAGAAAGATTTTGACAGGTACATACATGGCTGGGAGGGCTATGGACTGGGTACATGTCAGTGGGACTAGGTAGAATATAGTTTGACATTAACTAGAAGGCCCTGTTTCCGTGCTAAAATTTTCTATGTTTCTATGGTGGAGAAGGTGGGTATAAAAGTGACTTTAAAAAAAACTCTTCGACACATGGATGCAAGAAAACTAGGTTAAGGGTGTGAGGAAGGGAAGATCTAGTTTGTTGAGAAGGTTTGCATAGGTTGGCACAACATCATGGGTCAAAAGGCCTGTACTGTGCTGGAATGTGCTATCTTTTATATTCTAAATAGGATTGGATAAATACTTGCAAGGAAAAGTTTAGGTTCTGTCAGGAGTGGCATGACTGAGAAAGCTTTTGCAGATATCAGGTGCTTTAGACCAAAGCTTGGTTCAGGGCTGTATGAAGGGCCTGCTGCTGGTGGACATAGCAAACCAAAGTTAACTGGTTCCAGTGACAATCTAGGTCACAGGATGGCAGAGCATTCATTCAGTGGCAGAGCTGTGATCACTGTTGTTCCTGAGTGATCTTTGGCACTAGGCAGTATTATAGTTTGACATCAACTAGTAAGGACGAAGGGCCTGTTTTCTGTGCTATAATGCTCTTTGGTTCTATGGCCCCGAGGCCTACTTGATAGGGACGTGCATGTAAACAGATTGCAGATCCATGGTGAAGATGGATCTGGAAAAACAGAATTCTTCAAAGGAAGCACGAGAGGTGCCCCTTATGTGGGTGGGAATCACAGAAACACTGGCTGGTTCTAGTCCACTCACTGCTGTGTGACATTCAACTCCTGTATTCACCTTTACAACTGGGGCATCACTCGTTGTAAAATTCTCTGGGACATTGGCCTTGCAATGTAAGATGTTTAAGAAGTCAACTTGAACTCATGAAGGCAACACACACAAACAGCCACACACACATCCACACCTACACACACCCACACCTACACACACCAACACACACACACTTGCACACACACACACCTGCACACACACATACACCCCACACTCTACACCTACACACGCACAGACACACACACCAACACACATCCATATGTGCACACCCACACATGTGCATGCATGCACACACAAACTCACTCCCACACAAACAGGCACACACCTACACACACAATATACACGCACACACACCCAAATGAACATACACACACACACACATGCACATACACACACAAACCCGCACCCACACACACAGACCTGCAAACAAACACACCCACTCACCCACACACATCCACACATGAACACACACAGCCACACATACACACCACACACACCCAAATGAACATACATACACGCGCACATACACACACACACAAACCCACACCGACACACACAGACCCACACCCAGACACACACAGACCCACACACAAACATACACACCAACACGTGTGCAAATGCACACACCCACACAGCCACACATGAACACACACACAATGTCACACCCACACATGCACAGTCACCTACACACACCAACACACATCCACATGCACGCAACCAAACACGTGCACACACACACACAAACCCACATGAATAAGCACACACCCACACCCCTACACACACCCAAAATAACAAGCACACACATGCACATACACACAAATAAACCCACACCCACAAACAGCCACACACATTCACACCCACACACACCCACATACACACACAGGCACCTACATAGACATCTACACACAACCACACACACACATACAGACACCTACACACACACACACATCCACACACACACATACAGACACATACACACACCCACACACTCACACACACCTACACACACACCCACACACGGACACCTACACACAACCACACAGACTTCTACACAGACACCTACACACACATCCACACACACACATACAGACACCTACACACACACACACAAACCCACACACACCAACACAACCCCCCCACACACAGACACCTACACACACATACACACATTCACACACACTAACACACCAGTACACACACATACAGACACTCACACACACACATACACATACACCTACATAGACACCAACGCACACACACACAGCACCTATAGACCAGACCAACACACAGACACCTACACAGACTCACACACACCTACACATACACACACTCATACACACAAATACACACACCACTAGACACCTATACAGACACACACACCCACACACCAACACCTAAACAGAATTACACACATATCCACACACTCACACACCCACACACAAATGAACATACACAAACACACACATACACACACACACCAGTACACACACACATACAGACACCTACACAGACACCAACACGCACCCACACACAAACACCCACACACACAGATCCACACAAACACACACATCTACACACGTGTGAACACACACACCCACACATCCACACATACAAACACCCAAACACATACACCCACACGAACACACACGTACCGACACGCAAACACCCACACACATCCACACATGAACAAACACAGCCACACACACACACCCACACACTACCACTCACACACAGAGACATCTACACAGATACCAAAACATACACACACAGACACCTACACATGCAAACACACACAACCACACATGTGAACACACACACACATATACACGTGAACACACACAACACATATCTACATGCGTACGGACACACACACAAACACCTACACACAAAGACACTTACACAGACACCCACACACCTACACAGAAACCTACACACACCCACACCCACCAACACACAGACAGACCCGTACAAAACACACACCAACACACATCTACATGCGTACGAACACACACACATGCACACACACCGACCCACACATGAAAACACACAGCCACACATATATGTGCACACTCACAAACCCATACACACACTGACACCTACACAGACACCTACTCCACCCACATGCACACACACACCTACACACAAAAACACAGCCACGCACACTCACAAACCCACACTCACACAGACTCCTACTCAACCCATAGACACACACCCACACACTCACACACACATACACAGACACCCACACAGACACCTACTCCATCCACCACACACACAGAACTGCACACAAACACACGCACCAACACCCATGCAAACACACACCCCCACATACACTCACAGAAATCCACATGTGCAAACACACACATAAAGAGACCCACACACAAACACACACCGATACCCATCTACATGCATACAAACACACAAACGCACACACACCCACTCAAACACATTCACACACAGCCACACACATACACACACACACAGACACCTACAGAGACACCAACACCACCCACACACACACAAAACCACACACACACAGAAAACTACACACACACCACCCACCAACACACATTCACCCACACACAGACACCTACACACAGAAACCTACACACCAACATACATTCACACTCGTACAAACACACACACACACCCTCCCACACACATACCTGCACATTCACAACCCCACTCCCACACACCGACAGACACCTACACAGACACCTACACCACACACACACCCACACAAACACACATGCACACGAATACACAGACATCTACACACTCCAACACAGTCACTCACACACCCACACACATACACACCAACACACACCCACACCTACACAGACAACTACATACACACAGACACCCACACACACACCTACACACACTCACACACACACAAATGAACATACACACATGCATATATATACACACACAAACACCAACACACATCTACACATGTGAACACACACCCACACATGTCCACATGCGCAAACACACACACAGATCCGCACACAAACACACACACCAACACACATCTACACACATACGAACACACACATGCACACACACCCACACACACACAAAACACACAGCCACACACTCACAAACCCACACACACACACAGACATCTACAGACACCTACTCCAACACAGACACACACACCCACACACTCACACACATATACACAGACACCGATTCCACCCACATACTCACACACCCACACACATCCCCACACCCACACACAAATGAACATACACACACATGCACAAATCCACACCCACACCCAACTACTCACACACACACAGATCCACACACAAAGACACACATCTACACACGTGTGAACACACGCACCCACATATGCAAACACACACAAACACACGTGAACACACAGACCCACATACAAAACACACATCTACATGCATACCAACATACACACTCCCACACACAAACACCCATGCACATACACACATGCGAACACATACATACCCACACGCAAACACCCACACACAAACACATACACACAAAGACACCTACACCACCCTCCCACACATGCAGACATCTACACAGACACCCATACATACACCCTCACACACACACACTCCCATCACACAGAGACACCTACACAGACACCGACACATACATCCACACAAACATACACACACACTCACACACTGACACTTACACATACACCTACACACATGCAAACAACCCACTCCCACACACAAAAACACACCCAAACTGACACACAGACGCACACATCCACACACAAAAGCACACTCCCACACATCCAAACAAACTTACACACACACCCACACACACACAAATACACACAGCTGCACACACACAAAGGCACACACACAGACACATACACAGACACACACAAACTTACACACACGCAAATGAATATACATACACATGCACATATACACACACAAACACACGTCCACACCCACCCACACACACACAGACCCGTACACAAATGCAAACACCAACAAACATCTACATGAGTGAACACATACACCCATACACCAAGTGACCCACACACAAACACACCTACATAGACTCTTACACACAATGATACACTCACACACACACCCACACGAACCAAGAAATTCAGATACCTACACAGACACACACACAGCTCACAGACACACACACACAGCACCCACACACACACTCACTGACACAAACACACACAGACACCTATACAGTAACCCACACTCATAGAGCACTCACACACAAACACACACACACATATGTGCATACAAAACACACAGAGACCAGCCACAAACACACACATATCTACACTCATACAAACACACAAACACCCACCAACACATATCCTTACATGCACACACACCACCACACACACAAACCTGCACACACATGAACACACACAGCCAGACACACAAACCCACACACACACCTGCACAGACACCTGCACCAACCACCCAAACACACCACACAAACACTACCCAAACACACACTCACCCACACACACCCACACGCAAACACACACAACACACACAACTCCACAAACACACAGACATGTATACAGACACCTACACCACAAACACACACCCACACACTCAGACACACACCCACACATATACACCTGCACAGTACTCACTCACAAACACACACCCACATAAAGACACCTACACACACCACCCACACACACAGTCACACACAGACAACTACACACACAGACACATACACACACCCACACACACACAGAAACACACAAACAGACACCTACATATACACCTACAACACCCACACACCCACCCTACACACAGACACCTACAAACACACGCGCACACACACCACTCACACACACATACACTTACACACACACACCAACACTTACACCCACATACACTCAGAGACACCTACACAGATAACTACACATGCCCACACACAAATACACCTACACAGTCACCCACACAAACCCTCGCAAACACACACTCACAGAAACCAACACAGACACACATATACACAGACTCCTACACATTCACACAAACACACACACAGACACTCACACACACACACACTTACACACATACAGACGCACCACCCACACTCAAACCTGCACACTCACACCAACACACTCAGACACCTACACAGACACACATACAACACCCTCACACACACCCACACAACCACACATAAACCTACTCACACACACACTCAAACCCACACAGACACCTACACACACCCACACACATACACACCCACAAACTCAACACCACACACACAGACACCTACACAGACACACACACATCCACTGACACCCACACACCAACACATCTACACAGACACCGACACACACCCACACACCAACACACATACACATGCGCGAATACACACAAACACAGACACCAGCCACAAACTTACACATATCTACAGGTGAACAAACACACACACAAACACACTCACACACGCACACATGCATGCACCACATATATCTACACACAGCCACACACACACACTAACCTGCACCCACTCATACACACACACCCACACACACAAACTTTCTCACACACTCTCACACACACATCCGCACACACACAGACCCACACACAAACACACCTACACACACTTACACACACACACACACACCCAGACACTCAAAGACCTACACAGACACACACTGCACCGACACTCACACACACACCTATACAGTAACTCACACACACACAGAGTACCCACACACAAACACACACGCATACAAAAACACACATTAGGACCAGCCACAACACACACATATCTACACTCGTACAAACACACAAACACCCATTAACACACATCCTCACATGCACACATATCACCACACACAAACCTGCACACACACAAACACAAAGCCAGACACACACACCCACACACACAAAATCTCTCACACAGACACCTGCACAGAAACCTGCATCACACACCCACACACACCACCAAAACACACACACCCACACATATCTACACACACATCCACAAACACACAAACACAACACACACAATTGCACACACACATCCGCACACACACAACTCCACACACACACAGACACATACACAGACACCTACACCACACACACACTTACTCGTGCGAACACATGTGAACACACACATACAGAGACCTGCACACAAATACACATCTACATGCATGTTAACACAGACATCCACACATCCACACATGCGAACACACACCAACACACATTCACATGTGAGACACAATCATACACAGACACTTGCACAGACAACTGCACCACCCACCCACACACACACACACCACACACACACCCACCCACAAATATACTCACACACACACCCACCCACAAATATACTCACACACACACCCACACATATACACATTCACTCACAAACACACACACATAAAGACACCTACATACATACCACCCACACACACTCACATACCCACATACACACACAGATACACACCCGCCCCAACCCCCACCCTCTCCACTCCCCCTTCAAACCCACCCCCTCCATGCCATTCCCTTCCAACCCCACCCCCTTCACTTCCCCTTCCAATCCCATCCCTCCACACTTCCCTTCCACATCTGCCACCCCAACTCCCTTCCTCCACCAAAACCCTCCACACCCTCCCCTGGCATCCCCACCCCCGACACTACCCCTTTCAACCCCACCCCTCCACTCACCCCTTCCAACTCCACCCCATCCATTCCCCCTTCCAAACACACCCCTCCAGTCCTTCCACCCCCCCAACCCTTCTCTCCCCCCTCCCCTTCTCTCCCCCACCCCTTCTCTCCCCCACCCCTTCTCTCCCCCCACCCCTTCTCTCCCCCCACCCCTTCTCTCCCCCCACCCCTTCTCTCCCCCCACCCCCGACATGGGAACTCCTCCAGTGCGTCACTGGGACTCCGCCGCGTCACCGAATGGCCCCGCCGGCCAACCCCCGCCTCCTGTCATTGGCTTGAGTCTGGCGAGCTGGCCAATGGACGTGTGGCCCCCGTGACGTCAGGGCCCGTTCATGCCCGTGAACTTGAGCGGGTGATTCCCGAGCCGCCGGTCCCTTGTCCATGAGAGCGGGGACCCAGCTGGTCCAGCTCCCGCCGGCGAGCTCTGGGATTGAAAGGCGCATCCGGACCTCATGTTGATCCGGTTCTTCAAGCCCCCGAAAGATCCAGCGTCCTCTTGCGACCAGGTAAGTGTGGCCGACACCACCCCTGGGCGCTAGGTCAATGCAACTCTCCTCCATCCGGACGGGTCCGAACCCTGAAACAGGACGAGTTCGCCCGAGGATCACTTGTTCTCTCCAGGGCCGACTGCAACTGCACCTGTTCCGCGCCGAGTCCGGCTGGGCGGCGGGGCCGGACGTTGCTGGAGAAGCGCTGCAGATCGCGGCGCTGGGGCCGGCCGGCGAATAACAGGAGGGGTCGGCTGGGCAGTGAGAGCCGAGACGGACCGACACTCGGACCTTTCTATTGAGCAGCGCGACACTGAACTCCGTGCCCGACTGTTCCAAGAGAAGGTTGCACCTTCCAGCCCTTCGGCCCACAAATGCGGTGCTGACCTCTGTGAACCCACTCAACACCTTCCCTATCTCACAGCCTCTCGAGTTTTCTTTCAGCCCAGATTATTTTAAATGCCCCAATTGTTCCAGCACCACCAGGCAATGCTTTCCAGGCACCCACTACTCTCTGTGGGGAGAAACCCGTCTTATTGCTCACTTCTCCCTGAACTTCCCTCCCTCCCTCACCTTGGACAGGTGGTGCTACTCGAGCCCCAGGAAGAAACAGTCCACCTGAACTCTTTCTCTCATCCTCACTCTGGAGGGAAAGGTCCTAGCTCTGTTAACCTTCCTCATCAGAGACCTTCACCAATCCCGCCAACGCCTGGTAATAGATCTCTCTGTACGCTCTCCACCCCCTTCCTGTAATGAGGGGACCAGAACATGGCCTTAGTGGGGTAAGGGAGGGAGGGAGGGAGGGGGGGGGGGTGGGAGAAGATAATTTTGGTTAGATTGTTTATGAAACAGCTGTGGGGCAGTGGTGAAACCCGTGATGCAGCTCTGGTCTTATTTTTAGACCCAGTCTTGTGCAGAACCTGAGTGGCAATTTTTTTCTTCCAGCAATTTCTCCCCAGGACAGTAATAGGTCCCTGGCTGATGTCGAATATCTTAGCCAAGTGCTGCTTCTGTGTCCAGGCAGTGACTGTCAACCAGAGTCAAATTTGTATGAAAGGAACGATGGATTAATGATAAAATCCAGGGTAGATGTGTGTAAAATGCCTCTGGCCTCAGGGGGAATGTTGCTGACCAGTGTAAATCTAAAGCAGATTAACTGGTGCCCTTTGTAGCTAATAATGTGATGCCCATTGCCTCTTTGATCATGTGCCTGGTATAGCAGTGATATCTATTTTTAAAAAAAAAATGCTTATTTGACTTTAAAACACAACTTGATTTAAAAGTACTGAGTCCTTTAAAAATCAAATTGGAAGTGTGTTGCTTGAGAATTTGCCACAAAACCAAACTTTTTGTCATGTTTCATGTGTTAGTTGCCCAGTCTCTGTGTTGAGGAAGAAATGGGACACGTCACCACAAGCCAGTGGCATTATCAGTTTACACATGCAACAATCCACTGGGCAGAGAGGTGTCTTTGATCTGAAAGGGTGCGGGAATCCCTCATTGACATGGAACACATTGCAAATTCTGGCCCATTGCATTTGTTTTTGATGCTGCTATGCCCGATGGCTGTCAGTCACAGGGTTGTACAGAACAGATGCAGGATCTTGCACTCTACACCTCCATACTGACCACCCTGAGTTAGACCCACCTGCCTGCTTTTAGTCCACATCTGTCAAAAACTTGCCAATCCATGGATCCGTCCACATGTCTTTTAGACATTGTGATATTTCCTCCCTCTAACTCTTCCTCTGGCAGCTCATTTCACAGACCCAGCACCATCAGTCTGGAAAAAGTTGTCCCTCAGGCCCCCTTGAAATCTCTTCCCTTAAATCTACGGCCTCGTTTTAGATTCCCCGAGGGTGGGGATAAAGACTGTGACCATTCATTGCATCCCTGCCCCTATTTATTTTAAAAACTGTGGCTGGTACAGTTAGCTTGGTGGTTAATGTGACACTATAAGAGAGCATGGGTTCGAATCCAGCACTGTCTGTAAGGAGCTTGTTCGATCTCCCCGTGTCTGTGTGGATTTTCTCCAGGTGCTCCGGTTTCCTCCCACCGTTCAAAAAGTACTGGGTTTCAAGGTCAATTGAGGTATTTTGCTGGCACGAGCTCCTGAGCCAGAAGGGCCTTTTACTGTGCTGTACGTCTAAATTAAAATGAAATGAAGCCTCTAGAAGATCACCCTTCAGCCTCCCTCACTCCAGGGAGAACAGTCCAAGCCTATCCGGTGTCTCATTATTTCAAGCCCTCCAGTCCTGTCAGCATCCTTTCCATAGTCTCTCCAGCTTCATCACATGGTATAGCAACCAGATCAGTACCCAATATTCCATTTGGGGTCCAACCTGTTCATCAACACTCCCTAAGACCCTCTCATTTACTGTAAATCATGAAAATTTGTGGTCACCGTGGTTGAAATAAAAACACAAAATGCTGGAGAAACTCTGTAGGTCAAACAGTAGCCGACGTTTCGGGTTTGTGCCCTTCATTAAGGTATGGAAGAATGTCAACAGTCATCCGAACAAAAGGATGGGGGAGTGTGGGCAAAGGTAGGAGAAGGAGGGAGTGCACAACTGCCATAGGGAGGAGGGATGGCTGGGTGGGTAAATGGAGCGAGGAGGTAGAAAAACATGGGGAAGGGAAAATAGGGGGAGCTGGTTAGCAGAAAGCAGAGAAGTCGAAATTAATGCCATCTGCTGGAAAGTATGCAGACGAAAATTAAGATGTTGTTCCCCTAATCTGCGAGTAGTCTGGGTAGGATAGTACACAAGGCCATGGACAGACGTGGGAGTGTGACTCAGAAGTGAAATGGTCGGCTACTGGGAGGTCGCTGTTGTGGTGGACGGATCTGCGACTAGTCTCTCTAATTTAGAGAAGGCCATAAAGGGAGCACCAGATGCAGTAAATCAGTCCTTGGATATACAATTGAAGTATTGTTTTACTTGAAATGCATATTTAGAGACCTGGACTATGGTGAGGGGGGATGTGTTGGTGCAAGTCTTGTGGCCACAGGAGAAGGTGTGGGGATTGGGGGGTGGTGTGATAAGTGGGGAGGGATGAGTGCACAAAGGAATAACTGAGGCAGCAGTCCCTGCAGAAGGCAGAGAGGGGAGTAGAAGGGAAAATGTGTCTGGTGATGGGATCCTGTAATAAGTACCTGAAATTCCTGAGAGTAATGTGCTGAATGTGGAAGCTGGTGGGGAGGTAGGTGAGGATAAAGGGGCAGAGGGGATGAAGGCAGATGAGTGGGAAATGGATGAGATGAGAGTGAGGGGAAGCCATGTTTGTGGAAGGAGGCAGACATTTCAGAAGATCTGGAGTGGAAGACCTCATCTTGGTGCGGTGGAGATGTAGAAATTGAGAGAAAGGGGTGGAATCTTTGTAGGGGACAGTATAGATGACATTTTCCTTATTCTAATTATTATCTTCCAAAACATAAGCTGTGATTACCCCAAATTTTGATCTCTTTAATCCAACAAGTCAAACTCTGTGGCTGTTACTTTATGTAGTTTTAATTTGTTGATAGAATGGATAAACATTTCACATAACTTTGCATTAAGACTTCCATAACGATGAATAAAAATGTATTTACTGTGTGATAAAGATATAAAAAGTATATGAAGATACAAATGATATAAAAAGCTTTTAAAGAGATACAAATTCAAAGAAAAATTTCTTGTACTCATGCTTCCTCCATATCTGGTTGAATAATGAGCAAGCCGTTAGTCGTAGATAATCGTAGTCACTATGGTAACCCTACAAACAATAGTTCTCTTAAAGAGACCAGCACAAAATTAGCTAAAAATCAAAAAACACAAGGTTTTAACCTTTACATTCCAGCCCCTCATTATTATAATAGATATTAATGGCTAATATGTAATAATTACTATCACAGATGCAAAAAGTAAATATAGTAAGAATTAGATTAGAAATCAAAACTTTCAGTTTCCTGTAAAGGACAGATTTTAGTGATGGGTCTATTTAAGTAACCAGTCTAGGTTTTAATCCGCACTTGCCTAATGAATCCTTTCTTGTCTGGAACTGTATCCATGATTTACCCCAGGAACCAAGAATATCTTGGTAAAGAATTGTCCATGAAAATTGCAATGTCTCCACATACAAAATTGCATTTAACTTTAGACTATTTTTGTCATTTTTGTAATATGAAAGATGTCTTTAATCCATTATTTCCAAAATAAATCTGCAATAAATTGCACTTGTTTCCATCTGCATCTTGCATAAATATCATCTTTTTGAAATTGACCGGTTTTCTCATGTATATGTCAAGCAATCATATCAGAAACATGAAATTACTTCGCTAATATAAATGGATCCTTCACTTCTTGTGGCATTATTGCTTTTTCCAATCTTCCTCCTACTCTTAATATATCATTTACAAGAATAGGATTTAGCTTGGTTTTGAAGCATTCAAATTCTTCTTCAATTTTGATATCTCGTTATCAAACACCTTTTTCTGACAAAAATGAATTATTTCTAATTCAGGATTTGCCAACTCATCAACTGTTAGGTAACAGCTCTTTCGAGTCTTCAGATTCTTTTTCTTTATATAATTTAAAAGCTTAGTTTTAAACCTAAGAATCTGCTAAAGCCTATTTCAAACAGGAGTGATAGCAAATTAATTGAGTGATTGGATCATTTTCATTAGATATTTGAATAGTATTTACATTAGTGTTTGGGATTTAAGGATCTTCCATTGAAATTTCTTTAAATTCTTCCAGATTTTGAGGCCACTCTTCTGCAGATCATGAAAGAAATTCAGAAAAGATTGAACTTTTGATCCTCGTGAAGCCATATCAGCTGGATTATCCACTGTTTTAACATATCTTCATTGATTAGCATGCAAAATGTTTTCAATTTCATAAACTCTGTTAGTCACAAGGGTACAAAACCTTGTGATTTTGTTATTAATGTATTTAAGCACTGATGTACTATCAGTCCAAAGCATAGTGTCTACTAACTCCATCTGGAATTCTCTTTTTAACTCGGTGTCCATTTTGCTCGCCATAGTAGCAGCAGTCATTTCCATTCAAGGTATGGTGACCGGCTTTAATGGAGCCACTCTGGCTTTACCCACAATGTACTCGCTACCTTGGTTATTTTGCAGTACCAAATAACTGACAGGACCAAAACCACCTTCGCTTGCGTCAGCAAAGATGTGGAGTTGAGCAAATGTGACAATTCCAAAGTCTATTGGTTTCAAACATCTGTTGACTTCAAAATTTTCTATCATTTTAAGACTCTCAATCCAATTTATCCAATCTTGTGCGGTGGAATCTGGTGTAGTTTCATCTGATCCAAATTTTCTTCTGCACAATTCTTTCAGAATTTTATTGGCTATTGATACTACGGTGCCAAAGGATCATATATTAAATTTATGATCGAAAGGATACCTCTTCTTGTTGAAGGCTGTTCTTTCAAAACAATTTTGAATTTGAAACCATCAGATTGAACCCACCATTGCACTCCCAGAATTCTTTCGACAGGTACAATATCACAAATCAAGATATTTTATCTTTCTGCGTCAGGAATAACAGCCAACACATCTCGACTGTTGCTAATCCATTTCATAAGGAAGAAACCTCCTTTATTACAAATCTCCTTTAACTCTTGATAAAGATCTTTTGCTTCTTTTTCTGAAGCATCTGAAGTATGAAAATGAACATAGGAATTATTTCTGATGATGGTTGTAGCTTGAGAACTAAATTTCTCTTCGTTATCTTCAGCACATTTCCTGCAATCAAAATTTGCACAACTTGGTGACAAAGTTGCTCCAAATAAATGAATAGTCATTCTGTATTTAATTGTATCTTTACTGTAACCTCTGTTAGATCACCATAACAATCATTAAATAAAATCATGATCTTCTCATGATACATTTATTTGATGAAACATCACTTCAATATCTGCAGCAATTACAATAGGCTCTTTACAAAATCTTATCAGAAAGCCTATTAAAGTACTGGTTCAGTCTGGACCTTGTAGAAGTTGAGAATTCAATAAAACTCTTTGAAATGATGCTCCACAATCAAATACTACCCATAGTTTCTTTTTTTGTGGATGTATAACTCCACGATGAGGTAAATACCATTTTCTATCATCTTTACATTCCGAGATATCTTCAGATACCTTCTCTACATAACTCTTGGTTATCATGTCCAACATGACATTGGTATATTCCAAATGAAAGGAAGGATTTCTCTTGAATTTTCTCTTCAAATTCGGCATACACTGTTCTGCAATTCTATTATTGTCTGGCATACAAATTTCTCTTCAAAGGTAATGCTGTACAGTAATGACCATCAACATGTTTCACAGAATTTGAAACTAATCCAGAAACTGTTTATCCTCCTTCGAAGGTTATCGAATATTTTCGAGACATTCAGGGAAATCAATTTTAAATTGCCGTTCCCAAAGATCATTAAGTTTGACAACTGAAACTCTGTTGACACTAGCATTCGACAAGTCCTGATCATTATTCATTTTTCCTCCTAATGGTCCATTAATTTTACATCAGAACAATGTTCTCGTAGCATAAGGTCCGTCATTTTGACTCCTTATTACATCTAGAAGTTTGAGAGCTTTTGGTACATCTAATCTAATTAACATCTCTATTTTAGCATCAATCTTTGGTAAGCAAACATCTTTTAGATGATCCCACTGTATGATATCATCTTGATAGAGAATATTCTCCCTATTCACAGGCATAGTCTTCTGAGTATATACACTTGGAAGATCGCAAAATTCATTGCTATCAAATTCAGCAATCTGTAAACCTGAAGCTATGTTACTTTCAATGTTCCTTTCATCATTCATTGTCTTCAACAAGATCTGTGATCTTTTACCATGAAGATTAAGTTTATTCATCAATTCAACAGTACAAAATGATGTGGTACTTGCTAGATCAGGAAATGCGTTATTTTTTTTTAAGCTTTAACCTGTATAGGAACTATTGAGAGGGCTTTGTCACTGGCCACAGGAGGACTGTTTGTCTGAACCGAAGCTGAGGCATTCTCTTTGACTGTGTCTTTAGTCATGGTTTCTGATTGTTTGACATCCTTCTCAACTTTACTTCATTGAGTATGCAGTAACTTGGGATGTTTCAAACTGCATATATCACAACTGCACATTTCATTCCAAAAATTGTACAACATCCTCAAAAGTAGCGTCCCTTCTAGAAAACATCTTAAGCTCTGCAACCTTGGTTCTCCATGTCCTTCAACTTGTAAGGTAATTTATTGACAATAATCATCAAATCATCAAGCAAATTCAGCTCTTGCACATGTACACGACTTCCCATTGTGATACTACATCCTCTCAGAAAGAGTGAGTATGCTTGTAAAGCCTTTGCATCCTCCTGATTTTATTGCTGGCCAAGAAAGAATCTTGTCTATGTGGGCCCTTGCGATTTTATGTTCACCTTCATAACGATAATGCAATAATTCTTTTGCCCTTTTAAAAAATCTTGTTCTGGATTCATATATTGGCAACCTTTGACTCACTCCTTCACCTGTCCTCCAGTTTACTTTTCCAGGTAATACAATCGATCCTTAGCATTTTTAGTATCACTTTAAATGTGATGTTCAAAGGATTTCATGAACGTCAGATATTGTAAGGGATCTCCAGTTAAAAACTGGAATTTCTTTCTTAGGTAAACCATATGAACCTTGTGCTAACATAACGAAAAATTCATTTTGTTTTGCTATAATATATTGTCTTGGCCACTTTGGCTTGCGACTGGCTGTCTTGTGAGTGGAGCAGACTGAACTTGAACTGGTGTCAGGTGTTGGACCTTGATATGTAACTGATGCATTGATGGGGATTCTTGACTTCTCGCTGATTCTTCAGCAACATGAAGAGACATCAATTGTTCAATTGTTCATTATTGAGCCATCAATTGAACTTGGTTGAAATTTTCTTTCAGGAAGATTCATAATTTGTGCACAATAAAGATAGAATGTCGGTAGTTCTTTCCACAGGGTTGGTCATTGACATTCGAGGACTAGCAGCGCCACCTGTGGCTCCTTTCTCGCGTATACTCGATTTGTGGTTGTGGTACCCATTGATCTGCTAGAATGTTAGGTGCTAGCCCTTTGGGTATTTCACTTCGAGTGATAGATCTTACAGAAGCCTGAGCTAATGTTTTTCCTTTGGCCATATTCATAGCATGTTGTTCCTCAAGATCTAGTCTTTTATTCTCTCTACTCAATAATCTTTTGGTTGATTCTTCATTTCAGCTTCCATATCTTCTAAAGCAAGTCTTTTCTTCACCCACTCATGTTGTGTACAGGTAGTAGCCAAGTCTGCATGTGCCTTAGCATGCATAGCCGATAACTTGAAGCATGCAAAGCTGTACTTGCCCTAGATGACTTTGAAGATCTTCCTACGCTCATAACCCTGGAAACGTTAGCATCAGGATTCACATCTGAACATTCAGATACCACTGATTGAGTCTCTATCTTCTGCATTTCACTCTATACAGCACCAATGGGGCTTTGCAATGTACACTCATCTGTTCCAGTTCCATTAACCTCTCTCAGCGAATGAGGCCTGCAGTGCCTTAACGGAGTCTTCTTCTTGCTTGGTAGTTGAAGCTGATTCTTCCCTGGACACTGACTCCAACATTCTGCCAAACATTGTCGGTCCACCTTGCTGGGTCAACCCACGATCAGACAGCTCTGTTCGAGGAGCTGTTTGCTCAAGGTCATTAGCCCGATGAGACTTCTTCTTTTCCATCTTCAGTTCTTCACACTGCAGCCTGTCTTCTTCTGGCTTCTTGGAACTGTAAACAAATTTTTATTTTGCGTGGTCCCTTGAAGAGTATTCCTTAGTTCTGTGTTGTGTAGTATTCACACAAACTGGCTGCATTATCTTAGTTAATAGAATCTGGGCTTCCTGCCAATTTGCCTGGTATCTCCTTTCCAAGGTTACAGGTGCCTGAAGTCCTTGGCTGTGATTCAAACTGCACATTTCGCAGACATGTTCTCATTGAAGCTTCCAAAATTTTCTAACAGATGTTTTTTACTAAAGGCTTTTCGATTTTAACAAATTGAGTTCTTTCAGCCTTTCTTCCAAACAAATTCACAATTTTATAAAACAACTTTTCTTTGAATAAAAAATTCACAGCTTTTAATATTTCCCAGTTTCAAAAATTGTTATCTTCAAAGAAACATCAGCCTCGATATTCTGAACTGCATCTTTTTCATCCAAATAAATCAAACTTTGTAAATGTAGCAGTAAATAGCTTTAATTTTCATTGATAAAAGCCAATAAACATTTTCATGGCTTCACGCTTTATAACGATGAATAAAACAAAACCTATTGTAAATGATAACAATACTCAACTTCAAACAAATATAAATGAATTAAAATAATAATAAATGATTAATAATGAATAATAATGACTCAATTTCTTATCTCCGTCCGCAACACCAGTCCTCTGGTAAGATTCATACGGAACTGGCGCTGATTTCGCGCATAGCTGCGCAAGATGGTGCCGGTGCCTGACGTTGACCTCCTCCTGCTCAAGATGAGCAATCATGCATGCGTTAAGTGATCCTGGACTGACGGGGAGGGGAGAGTCCATATCCATAGTCAGGTTGAAGTGACCTTGGTATCGATGGACGAGGAAGAGGTGGACATTACTGGACTGGAAGAAGAGGAAGAACAAATTATGGAGGAGGAGGATACAGCCATATATAAGGGGAGGCCCTGGTGAAGCAGACTTTGACATTTAAGTCTGACCCTCACCATTCAGAGTCAACTTTATTTATTGATTTATCCAAGCAGATGGAGAACTTGGCTATTCAAATGAGTCAAGGGTTTTCAGTTATGAAGGAACAGTTTGCTGATATGAAGGGGGAAATGTATTCTATTAAATTGGACGTGGCAAAATGTTTGAAAGCAGTGGACAAGGTTCAGGATAAATTTAAGAAGAATGAAAAATAATTTATTGATTGTAAAGATGATGTGGACCAATGTAAAGAAAGGATAGGGCAGAAGGAGGATTTGTTTACTGGCTGGGAAATTCAGAAAAGTAATTTATTGAAGAAGGTTGATGTCTTGGAGAATCAACGTCTGACCCAGTTCAGTTTTTTCAGAAGTGGATTCCCGTGGTTTTGGGAACAGCATATTTTCCGAATGGTTTGGAACTGGACAGAGCTCACCGAGCAAAAGGAAGGAAACCGCTTCCTGGTCAAGTTCCATGTTCTATTTTGGTTAGATGTTTGCATTACCAAGACAGAGAGTTGATTTTAAGACTTGCTGTTCAAAATACGAGAAGAAATCAGGGCCCTTTACTGGTTAAAAATTATAGAACATTTTTTAATGCTGATTTGAGTCAAGTTGTAATTAAATGCTGTAAATAATTTTATTCGGCTAAGGCTGTTTTGTGGAAGAAAGGATACAAATTTGCTTTTTGGAATGCTGCTGTGCTTGAAACTTTTTATGGAGATTATCAATCTCAGTTTTTCACTGATGATGCTGAAGCTCTTACATTTGCTAATTCTTTACATGATAATAACCAGGTGCAAAGTCAAGAAAGGTTTTCTCAACAGCATGTTTTGGTTCCAAAAGGGAAGAATGGGAAGTGAGAGATGGAATCTCAGCAGTTGATTGATATTGGAATTGATGATGACCAGGTTAATCGAGATTTGGAAGAAGCATTTCATACTTGAAATGATTTTCATGTTACTTTTTGCTGCTCTGCTCAGGGGAGGTGGTTTGGCTACTGATCCTTCTGAAGTCATCGGCCACCTTGTGGCATTGGTCACTCCCATATAATTGAGGGGGGTAATACTATTATAGTATTCTCTTTTTTTGTTTTTTTAATTTTTTTTTTTGAGGAGATCTTTGGTTTTGTTTGCTGGAGCCATGGGGAGGTGCTTCATCATTTCTGGTGGGGTGTTTATAGATATGTCCTAATGGTTAATTTAAATTTTGCTACTTTTAATGTCAATGGGCTTAATAATCTAATTAAGAGAGAAAGGGTATTGACATATATTTTAAAAAAATGAAGGTTGACGTTGCTTTTTTTTTGCAAGAGACACATTTGACTGAAAAGGAACATCAGAAATTAAAAAGAGATTGGGTTGGGAAAGTTATAGCATCTTCATTTAATTCCAAATCAAGAGGAGTTGCTATTTTTATTAATAAAAAGTTATATTTTAAATTGGAATCAGTTTTTGAGTCAGTTGGTAGGTTCTTGGTTGTTAATTGTATAGTTTTTTCTTAATGTTGGACTTTAATGAATATTTATGCTCCTAATATAGATGATAAGCAATTCTTGTTGGACTCTTTTTTTAAAAAATTTATATCCGGTATAAGATAAAATTATGGTAGGGGGTGATTTTATCTGCTGTTTAGATTCATTATTAGATAAATCTCCAAAAGCGGTAACTAGAACCAAAATGGCTAAACAGTTAATGGTGTTAATGAAAGACATGAATTTGGTAGATATATAGAGAAAGTTGAATCCCAAGGAGAAAGATTTTTCATTTTATTCATTCCATCATGATTCTTATTCTAGAATAATTTATTTTTAGTATCAGCACAATTACAAGGTTGAGTTTTGAAGGCTGCATATGAGTAGAATTTTGTTTGATCATTCTTTGTTATTAATTACATGTACAGGGTTGGAGAGAATTGACAATGTTTATCGTTGGAGATTTAATTCTTTATTGAAAAATCCTGAATTTTGTACATTTATACGGGGTCATGTACAGCTTTTTTTGAAAGTAAATATAGGTTCAGTTGATAGTAAATTTGTTTTATGGGATGTCTTAAAAGCTTACAACAGGGACAAATTACTAGTAATACTGCTAAAATTAAGAAACAACATGTGGCTGAGGTTAGTAAATTGAAGAAAGGATTTACAATGAAATTCCACGAAAGTTTAGAAAACACGCTTAGTTAATATGAAATTACGATATAATTTGTTACAAACATAAATTTGTGAAATTATTACAGAGAACTAAACAGTGATATTATGAGGTGGGTGAGAGCTCATAAAGTGTTAGCTTGACAGTTAAAAGTGGAACAAGTGTCAAGAACAATAAATGTCATTAGACATGATTCAAAGATGAGTTTTGTAAATTTTATGAAAAAATGTATACTCTGAAGTGTAGGAAGATGAAGCTAAAATTGATAATTTTTTATCTGAATTAACTTTACCTTTTTTGAAGGATAAAGATATCAAGGATTTAGGTGCTTTCTTTACTGTTAAAGAAGTGATGGATGCACTTCGATCTATGCCTAGTAGGAAATCTCCAGGAGATGATGGTTTTACTTCTGAATTTTTATAAAGAATTTCAGGAGATTAATTCCTTTATTGATGGATGTATCGAAACAGGTGACAGAGATTTGTTTTTTTCCGGATTCATTTTCCAAAGCAATTATTAGTTCTTCTTAAGAAGGATAGGGACCCATTAAAAGAAGTGTCTTGTAGACCTAATTCCTTATTGAATGTAGATTATAAAACTTGTTGCCAAGGTTCTAGATAATAGATTAGCAAAATATTTGCGTGATTTAATTCATGTAGAGCAAGCGGGTTTTATTAAATATCGATATTCAGCAAACAATATTGTCAAGTGCAGTCTGACCAGCCAATGGTAGAGTGGAATGGATTTTTTTTATCTAAAGGTTTGGAGAAATTACATTTTGGTCCTTTTTTTATTGGTTGGATTAAGGTTTTATAATAGAAGACCTACTGCTAGAGTTGTGACAAATGGAGAGGTATCTTCAACTTTTATGTTATCCAGATTGACTAGACAGGACTGCCCTTTGTCACCAGCTCTTTTTGCATTGGTCATTGAACCTTTGGCTCAGTTGATTAGATAAGATAGTAATATTAAAAGTATTAAGGTAAATGCTGATGAATATAAAATAAATTTGTTTGCAGATTACGTTTTGATATATTTAGCACAGCCTTTGAAATCTTTGGGGAGTCTGCATGATAGATTGGAGTGGTACGGTGAAATATTGGGTTATAAAATTAACTGGGAAAAGAGTGAAATTATGCCTTTAGGTGAAATGGATTATTTTCTGTGCAGGCTTGTTGTCAAATTTAATTGGTCAGATTGGATTAAGTATTTATGTATTAAAATAGATAGTAATTGTAATCATTTGTATGAACTGAATTTCCTACCTTTACTGTCTAAAATTAAATATGATTTGAATCAGTGTAAAGATTTATCTATAACATTGATAGGATGTTTTAACTGTATTAAAATGAATATTTTCCCTCAAATTCAAAATCTTTTTCAATCTATTCCTTGCAAGATTCCTCAAAAATGTTTTTTAAAGATCTGAATGCTGTGGTGGGGTGGTTTTTGTGGAAGGGGAAAATGATAAGGGTGTCATTACAGAAATTAACTTGGAAGGATGCCTCAGGAGGGTTGCAACTTCCTCATTTTCAGAATTATTATGAATCCACACAGTTGAAATTTATTAACAGGATGTTTGAAGTTGATAAACCTCCGATTATGGGGTAATATTGAATTATCAGATTGGTGAGAAAAAGATGGATCAGTTTATTTATCGATGGAATCCTCAGTTATTAAGTAATTATAATTACCTGGTGTTGAAACATTTAATGGAATTATGGAATTTAAAAAATGAAATTATAGGTTCTCAAGGTAAAATTTCTGCTAAAACTCCTTTGTTTCAAAATAAGCTTTATCCTTTTACACTGAACAATCAACTTTGGAAGTTGTGAGATCAGAAAGGTATTAAATTAGTCGAAGATTATGAAGCAGGATATTTTATGTCATTCCAAAGAATGAATGAGAGATATGAAATATCTTCAAATTCTCTTTATTCTTATTATCAAGTTGAAGCATTATTGTTGGATAATTTTGGGCGTATGTTACGGTTACCCAGGTGGTCTAAATTTGAAACTTTAGGAAGGTAGGAAAGGATTTGTATCTGAGATATGCATTTTATTGCAAAAGCCGGATGTTTATAAATCTAAATTAAAATGGGAAAAAGATTTGTCCATATCTATCTCTCAGGATGATTGGATGAATCTATGTGAAGATAGTATGACTAAAATTGTAAATGTAAGGTACAGATTGGTTCATTATAATTTTCTCCATCAATTATATTGATGATATTAAGGAAATATGATTATTTCTTGTGATTTATGTTTCAGATGTCATAAGGAAGTTGGCTCTTTCTTTACATTCTACTTGGTTATGTGAGACAGTGAAACCTTTTTGGGGTAGATTTAAGGAAATCTTAGAAGCTATTTTTAAATTGAAAATTCCATTTGATCCTTCAGTATTTTTATTGAGTTATATTAAGGAATTGAGTTTGGAGTTGAAATTAAATAAATTTCAAATTGCTTTTTTGAGATTGGCTTTAGCTGTGGCTAGAACATGTTTGGCAATTACTTGGAAAAATTAGATTAATTTGGGTATTCACGTGGAAATGAGGTCTTGTATTCCATTGGAAAAGATAACATAATTTTCGTAATTTTTTTTGTTAAAACCTGGAGCCCGTATTTGGATTATATGGGGATGAATTATTAATCTTTTCCCCATGTACTGATGGTGTTGCTCTGAACCATGGCAAATAATTGGAGAGTTTTACAATTTGTGATCTCCTTTCTTTCTTCTTTTTGGGGTAGTTTAGAGGGGAATGTAAGGGGTATTTCCAAAAAACATCATGCATGTATTATGTTTTTCTTTATTTGTATTTTTTATTGTATGGCTTATCACGATTAATAAATAAAATTTTCAAAAAAAGATTCCTGAATGATCAATGGATAAAAGACACTGCCTTACTTTTCAGCCACAATAATTTATTTTTTTTCTAGTAATATTGTAAGATGGTTATAATATGAATGTTGCTGCATATCACTGAATTTCATGACTCGTTAATTTTGATGCCATCACATACAACCCTGAGATTCTTTTTCCTGCTGGCCAAAAAAAAGCTGTGCACAATGTACACATGTAACTAAACAACTGACTGCAATAAACAGAGGGGAAAAAAAACAATAAAATGCAAAAATCAGAGCCCTGATATGAGCCTCTGAGTGAGTGTGGTGATAGATAGAGGAGTAGCAGCTGTTCCTAAACCTGGTGGTGTGAGTCCTTTTTTTAGATGTACAGCACAGCCCGTTCCACGCCAAATTTATACCCAATTAACCTCCAACCCCCGGTACATTTCAAACGATGGGAGGAAACCGCAGTCCCCGGGGAAATCCCACGCAGACACAGGGAGAATGTACTGACAGTGGGATTCAGACTCTGGTCCCAGTCCAATCTAAAGCTCCTGAACCTCTTTCCCGATGGTAGCAGGGAGAACAAGGCATGTGCTGGGTGGTGTGGATCCTAGATGATTGCTGCTGTCTATCCAGCTCTTGGTGCACAGAGTGAAGGAGACACGCAGTTCAATGTCACAGTTAGCAAGGGCAGGACATCTGCAGTTATTGGGACTGCTGCACCTACTTAGAATGGAAAGCTGCATCTCCAGGGGCATGTGGTCTGGGCATGGCGTGTGATAAATCCCAGTGAGCTGCGAGAGCTGACCCAGGGTCCTTGACCACAAATGCTGACCATGTCTCCCCATGGATGCTGACTGACCCGCTGAGTTCCAGCAGCTGCTTGACATTTGCTGCAAATTCCCAATGTCAGCATTTCTTGCACTTGTCCCTTCAGTTTGTGCAATGTCTATATGATATTTTAGCTGCTCGTAATGAATGTGATGTGAACTATATCTTTGCGATCACAGAGGCAGTGTGACCCAGTAGACACAATGAGAACCGTCTGAAACACCAACATCCAGTGCAATAGGTGCAGTGAGTTTAGTGCCTTTCTGTACAAGAATTACCCTTTATTTCATTTCCCTCTTCTACCTACGACCGCTTATCTGTTTGCTTGTGCTCCCCCCGCCTGTCGAACTCTCCTCCTCCCAACACCACCCCTCCCCTCTCTCACATCTCTACCCTTCACCCTTACCCTCTCACTCCTCTCCCCTTCTTCCTCCCCTTCTTCGTTCCCCTCTCTCCACCCCTTCTCCCCCTCCCTATCTCACTCCCCTCCCCTTCCCTGATCCTCTTCTCCTCCTCCCCCATTTTTCTCCCTCCAACCCCTCTTCCTCTCCCTTCCCCTCCTGTCCCCTTCTGATCTTCCCTTTCACCCCTTGCCCACTTTCCTCCTCCACTCTCTCCCAAACTTTTTTATGTAGTGTTTGCCTGTTTTATCCCCCTCACCCTCCCACAAACAAACACCACTCTTCAAAAGACTGATGATCCTCCCCAGAGTCCTTGAGATTGCAGGGGGTGCTGGATTCTGTCTCCCTTCCCAGTTTCCCCCACCTTCCTCAACACCAACGCCATAGAGGGGAGGGGCTGCCTTGCACATCAGTGCCCCCTTTCCTTGAATCCTTGCCACGAGAGGCAGAAATTGCCATTGCAACGTGAACAAAACTCAGCCCACTTCCCTGTTTCACATCAGCTGTGTGAGTTGCCTCATCACATCCTTAGCAGGGTGAGAAGGGGAAGATGGTTCGGTGACATTCCCAGAGTAATGAATGAATGGTTATGTTGGGTCAGGTCACCATGAAAGCTGCCACTGCCAGGTGGACTCGGGAGGTGGTGAACCCCAAGCTGTGTAAACGAGTGGGCACTGTCCGAAAGACTGAGTTTGAGAGAGAGCAGAAATAACATCGCTGCTTGAGCACGTCTGTCCTGAGACCTACCATTTTAAGTCATTCTCAAGCAGACTTGTCAATCCATCTACCGACAGGCACTGGCAAACAAAGGCCACCTGCAAATTGAAGGAACATTTAATATTCCACCTGAACATTCTCCAACCAGATGGCATTAACATCAATTTCTCCTGTTTCCAATAACCCATCCCATCCCCATCACTCTCTCTTTCCCTATCCATCTTTCTCCTGTCCACCAGCTCCTCAGGACCTTCACTTCCCTCTCCATTCAGAGTGATACCTTCCCCCCCCCATCACATTGCACCTTCTATTCTCCCAGATCTTTCCTTCAAGCACAAAGCTGAAGTAACTCAGCACTTTATATATAGCAAAAGGTAAAGATGCATAACCCATGTTTCAGGCTTGGAAAAAGGTTGGCGGGTGCTGGAAAAACATGGTAGGGGGAGGGGTAGGAGAGGAGCACAGTCCCACAGGCAGGAAGTGATAGATGGATAAGAGAGAGAGGGGACATCAGCAAACAGGGAGAGGGATGGCTCTGTGAATAGAGAGGGAAGGGGGTGGAGAGCTGAGGGAAAGGAGACAGACGGAAAGGGAAGAGAGGGAGATTGGAGAGTAGGTTAGCAGAAACTGGAGAGATTGATTAATGCCACCCAACTGTAAAGTACCCAGATGGAAAATCAAGTGTTGTTTCTCCAGTTTACAGGTGGTCTTGGTGCGATAGAACACGAGGCCATGGATAGACGCGAGTGTGGGAGTGGGGCGCAGAATTGAAATGGATGGCCATTGGGAGATCTCTGTCACTGGTGCAGACAGAGCAAAGGTGCTCAGCAAAGTAATCTCCCCAGTCTCTCCGATGTAGAAAAGGCTGCAAGTGTAGCACCGGATGCAGTAAATCAATCCTGCAGATACATAAGTGAAGTGTTGCTTCACTTGAAGGGCCTGTTTGAGGCCCCAGAATGTGGTGAGGGGGGAAGTGTGGGCGTGTAAGTGTGACATGTCCTGCAGACACAGGAGAAGGTGTGGTGGGGGGGGGGTAGTGGGTGATTGGTAGGGAAGGATGAGTGAACGAGGGAGTCCCTATGGAAGACCGAGAGGGGAGAAGAGGGGAAGATGTGTCTTGTAGTGGGATCCAGTTGTAGGTAGTGGAAATTATGGGGAATAATGAGTTGGATGTGAGGCTGTATATAAAGTAACACCGTTAGACCTGCCGAGGTCATGTTCGACCGCCTGCCGACATTTTTCCGAAGCTCGATGAAGGGCTCAAGCCCAAAATGTTGGTTGTGTCTTTATATGTGCATAAAAGAATGAGGGGAGATTTGATCGAGTATTTAAAATAATGAGCAGGACATACAGAGTAAATGTTGATAGGCTTTTTTCCACAGAGGTAGGTGAGATACAGACCAGAGGGCATGGGTTAAGGGTGAAAGGGGAAAAGTTTAAATTTAAATTTTAAATATTTTTTTCAATTTTATATTTAGACATACAGCAGGATAACAGTCCATTTTGGCCCATGAGTGCATGAAGCCCAATTTACACCCAATTTATTTGCGCCCCCGATACATTTTTAACAGTGGGAGGAAACCAGCGCCCCCAGGGAAAATCCACACAGACACGGGGAGAACGTACAAACTCCTTACAGACAGCATGGGATTGGAACCCCGGTCCCCATCACTGGTGCTGTAAAGGCTTTGTGTTATCATGAGGGGGATGTTCTTTACACAGTCAGAGGTGGGAGTGTGGAATGAGCTGCCAGCTGAATTGGTAATGTGGGCTGAATTTTAAAATTAAGACGATTTTGGATGGGTACGTGGATGGGAAAGGTATGGAGAACTATGGGCTGGGTTCAGGTCAATAGGACTAAACAGAAAAATGGTTTGGCACAGACTAGAAGGGCTGAAGGGCCTGTTCCTTTGCTGTAATGTTCTATATAAAAGACGCTGTTTCACCTGCTGAGTTTCTCCAGCATTGTTTTTACTTCAATCACCATGTCTGCAGTTACTTTTTCCACAATTTACCTGCCGCCCCCTGCCGCCCCCTGCCGCCCCCTGCCGCCCCCTGCCGCCCCCTGCCGCCCCCTGCCGCCCCCTGCCGCCCCCTGCCGCCCCCTGCCGCCCCCTGCCGCCCCCTGCCGCCCCCTGCCGCCCCCTGCCGCCCCCTGCCGCCCCCTGCCGCCCCCTGCCGCCCCCTGCCGCCCCCTGCCGCCCCCTGCCGCCCCCTGCCGCCCCCTGCCGCCCCCTGCCGCCCCCTGCCGCCCCCTGCCGCCCCCTGCCGCCCCCTGCCGCCCCCTGCCGCCCCCTGCCGCCCCCTGCCGCCCCCTGCCGCCCCCTGCCGCCCCCTGCCGCCCCCTGCCGCCCCCTGCCGCCCCCTGCCGCCCCCTGCCGCCCCCTGCCGCCCCCTGCCGCCCCCTGCCGCCCCCTGCCGCCCCCTGCCGCCCCCTGCCGCCCCCTGCCGCCCCCTGCCGCCCCCTGCCGCCCCCTGCCGCCCCCTGCCGCCCCCTGCCGCCCCCTGCCGCCCCCTGCCGCCCCCTGCCGCCCCCTGCCGCCCCCTGCCGCCCCCTGCCGCCCCCTGCCGCCCCCTGCCGCCCCCTGCCGCCCCCTGCCGCCCCCTGCCGCCCCCTGCCGCCCCCTGCCGCCCCCTGCCGCCCCCTGCCGCCCCCTGCCGCCCCCTGCCGCCCCCTGCCGCCCCCTGCCGCCCCCTGCCGCCCCCTGCCGCCCCCTGCCGCCCCCTGCCGCCCCCTGCCGCCCCCTGCCGCCCCCTGCCGCCCCCTGCCGCCCCCTGCCGCCCCCTGCCGCCCCCTGCCGCCCCCTGCCGCCCCCTGCCGCCCCCTGCCGCCCCCTGCCGCCCCCTGCCGCCCCCTGCCGCCCCCTGCCGCCCCCTGCCGCCCCCTGCCGCCCCCTGCCGCCCCCTGCCGCCCCCTGCCGCCCCCAAGAAGGAAGGATTTATGCATGTTACATACCTTTGCTTCCTGCAATTGCTGTCTTATCTGCTGTGATTCTTGAGCCATTACATTGTGTTATACTCGGCCCCAGGGTTGACAGACTTTCCTCTTCAACTTGCGTATTTGGCTGTTGTTTGAAGCTTTCATTTAATGGCATTGGCAGAGGGAAGGGTGCGAGATCCCTGCCTTGCTCTTGGAGCATAAGTTCATTCCCAGGAGATGTGGTGTCTGCAGTGTAGGTTCCTCTCCAGGCCATTGTGGTCTTGTCCGCTCTGTGGGGCAGCTTGCCTCTGCATCACCTGTCCAGGGATGATTTGAAGATGTTGACCACGGGAAATGAGGGTGTTAGTGGAGAGTTATTACCCAGGCTGGAGCCCTGTGATCAGTGGTCTGCCTCAGAGATTGGTGGGTCCATTGTTCCTAGCTATCTGTAGCAATGTCATCGATTTAATCTCAAGATTGTTTTTATTGTCATATAATAATACAAAAGAATGTACTATACATGAGATTTAATTTTGTCTGAAGTTTGCCATGAATTGTGAAAAGGAATGGAATATAAGATCAGGGATGTGATGTTGAGGCCTTATAAGGCACTGGTGAGACCTCACGTGGAATATTGGGAGCAGTTTTAGGCTCTTCATTTAAGAAATGATGTGCTGATAGAAACATAGAAGATAGGAGCAGGAGTAGGTCATTCGGCCCTTCGAACCTGTTCCGCCATTCAATGAGATCATGGCTGATCTTAAAGTTCAGTACCCCGTCCCCACCTTCTCTCCTTAACCCCTAATTCCCTTATACTGAAGAAATATATCTAATTCCCTCTTAAATATATTCAATGAACCTGCCTCTACTGCCCTCTATGGCAATGAATTCCACAGATTCACCACCCTCTGGGTAAAGAAATTCCTCCTCATCTCGGTTCTAAATGGTGTGGCTATTATCCTCGAACCATGGCCCCGGGTTCTAGACTCCCCCACCATTGGAAACATCCCTTCCGCATCCTTTCCGTCCAGTCCTGCCAGAATTTTGTATGTCTCTATGAGATCCCCTCTCAATCTTCTAAACTCCAGCAAGTACAATCCCAAATTGCGCAATCTTTCCTCATAAGTCATTCCTGCCATTCCAGGTATCAGCCTGGTGAATCGCCTTTGCACTCCCTCCATTGCAAGAACATCCTTCCTCAGATAAGGCGACCAAAACTGCACACAATACTCCAGGTGGGGTCTCACCAAGGCTCTGTACAACTGCAGTAAGGTATCCTTATTCCTATACTCAAACCCTCTTAATATGAAGGCCAACTTACCATTTGCCTTTTTAACCGCCTGCTGTTCCTGCACGCCTTCAGTGACTGGTGCACAAGAACCCCATGGACTCTCTGCACTTCCCCATCTCCCAATCTATTGCCATTCAAATAGTAATCTGCCCTCCAGTTTGTATTACCAAAGTGGATAACCTCACATTTATCCACATTGTAGTGCATTTGCCATGTATCTGCCCAGTCCCCCAATTTATCCAAATCACACTGGAGCTTCCTGACCCCCTCTCCAGTGCACATGACCCCTCCTAGCTTGGTGTCGTCTGCAAATTTGGAGATATTACATCCAATCCCCTTATCTAGATCATTAATGATCATTAAAGGCACCAGTGCCTTATAAAGCCTCATAAATTGTGAACAGCTGGGGTCCCAGTACAGATCCCTGTGGCACCCCACTGGTCACCGCCTGCCACTCAGAAAATGAGCCGTTTATCCCAACTCTGTCTTCTATCTGCCAGCCAGTTCTCAATCACATCAATACCTTGCCCACAATCCCATGAGCCTTGATTTTGCATGCCAGTCGTTTATGTGGGACCTTATCGAAGGCCTTTTGGAAATCCAGGTACACCACATCCACTGGCTCTCCCCCATCTATTTTACCTGTCACCATCTCAAAGAATTCCAATAGATTTGTCAAGCACGATTTACCTTTTGTAAATCCATGTTGACTCTGTCCAATCCCTTCTCTGCTTGTCATATGCTCCGTTATTACATCCTTAATAATGGATTCCATCATTTTGCCCACTACTGATGTAAGGCTCACCAGCCTATAATTCCCCACTTTTTCTCTACCCCCCTTTTTAAATAGTGGGGTAACATTAGCTACCCTCCAATCCATTGGTACTGATCCTGAGTCTATCGAGTTCTGGAAAATAATTCTTAAAGCATCTGCTATCTGAATGTCCACTTCTTTAAGTACCCTAGGATGTAGATTATCAGGCCCTTGGGATTTATCGGCCTTCAATCTCTTCAATTTTCCCAAGACCCTGTCCTTAGAGATATTGATTTCCTTCAGCTCCTCCCTTGCATTAGTCTCTATGTTTCCCAACATCCTTGGGAGATTATTTGTATCCTCTCTTGTGAAAACAGAAATAAAGTAAGAATTTAATTGGTCTGCCATTTCCTTATTCCCCATTATATATTCCCCAGATTCTGACTGCAAGGGACCTACTCTGGATTTCACCAATCTTTTCCTCTTGACATATCAATAAAAGCTTTTGCAGTTGGTTTTTATGTTTGCTGCAAGCTTACTTTCGTAATTTATTTTTGTCCTCTTGATTAATCCCTTTGTCCTCCTTTGCTGCATCTTGAACTTTTCCTAATCTTTGGATGTTGGAGAGGAGGTTCACAAAGATGATTCCGGGAATTAAAGGGTTGTCGTATGAGGAATGTTTGACAGCTCTTGGCCTGTATTTATCGGAATTTAGGAGAATGAGGGGGGATCTCATTGAAACATTTTGTGTGTTGAAAGGCAAGGACAGAACAGATGTAGAAAGGTTGTCCCCAAGTTGGGACAAGAGGGGACAAGTTCAGGATTGAAGCCTCTCCACTCAGAACAGAGATGCAGAGAATTTTCTTTCACCAGAGCATGGTAAACGTGGAATTTGTTGCCACAAACGGTTGTGGAGGTCAGGTCATTGGGTGTATTTAAGGTAGACACTGATAGGTTCTTGAACCAGGCCATCAAAGGTGATGGGAAGAAGGTCACGTACTGGGGCTGAGTGGGAAAATGGTGCAGCTCATAATTGAATGGATAGCAAATTTGGTGAAGTGAATGGCCTGAATCTGCTCCTCGATCTTATAGTCTCATGGTCTTTTATATATACCTCTCAGTAATGATAAATGACACTCATGCTCTTCTAGTTTCTGCTGTCATGAAGCCAAAATGTGGCTGGTTTTCATCTGGAAAGTCTGCATTCACTGGGGTCGGTGGAATACTCAGCAGGTCATCCAGCATCAATACGAAGCGAGGAGTCACCAATGCTTCAGGCCTGAGCCCTTTGTATTATGGGGGAAGGAGGAAGAGGAGGAGGGGGAGAGGATGGAGGAAGGGGCAAGACAGGTCAACAGGTAAGAGGTCAGAGATGGATACAGGTGGGAAGGTAATGAGGAAAAGTTGAGGTTATGGGGGCAGCTCTCTGAATGGAAAGGGAATGGGGAGGAGAGCTGGAGGACAGGAGACAGAGGGAAAGAGAGAGACTCGGGGGAGGGGTTTAACGAAAACTGGAGATGTCGATGCTAACACAATCTGGTTGGAGAGTGCCCAGATGGAATATTAGGTATCATTTTCTGATTTGCGGGTAGCCTTGGTTTGGCAGTGCTTTGAGGTCGTGGACAGACGTGTTGGTGCAGAAATGGTCTGAGGAATGAAAATGGGAGGATCCTGTTACTGGAGTGGAAAGTGAAGGTGCTCGATGGAATGATCTCCCAGTCTGTGTCCAGTATCCCCAGTGTAGAGATCACATTGGGACCACCTGATGCAGTAGATGACCCCTGCAGATTCACAGGTGAAGTGTTGCTTCCCTTACGAGGACAGTCCCTTTGAATGAATTTCTTCCACCCCCCCCCCCCCCCCCCACACAACACCACCAATTGGTGGTGATTGCAACAAATACTACACTTGCACCCACACCTTCTCCCTCACCACCATTCGGGGAGGCAAACATTTAGAATATGGCTACCAGACTTGGCACAGATCTTTGGAATGCAGAACCAAAAGTATGGTAGTTGGAGGGAATAGTCGGTGGAAAAAACTCTTGAGGGCAAGAACAAGCCTAAACGGGTATTGGTTCATAGGGCAACAGGTTCATCACCCAGTGTTATTGACAGTCAGACCAACATACCTATCAAATCAGGAGCATACATAATGTGTCATCTCAAAAATGTAACACTCAAATATTTGTTGTAAAATTAAAGCTTTAATTTAAATTTAATTTTAGGGCACTATTACAGGCCAAGTCCAGCCCACACCTCCCAAATGCACCCATGTGACCAATTAATCCACTAAACCCCATGCATCTTTGAAATGTAGGAAGAAAGCAGAACACCCGGAGGAAGCCAAGGCGAACACAGGGAGAATGGCAGATGAATTTAATGCAGACAAATATGAGGTGTTGAACTTTGGAAGGACAAACCAAGGTAGGACATGCACGGTAAATGGTTGGGATCCAAGGAGTGTGGTAGAACAGAGGATTCTGGGAATACAGATACATAATTCCCTGAATCTGGTGTCACAGGTGGATAAGGTGGTAAAGAGAGCTTTTGGCACATTGGCCTTCATAAATCAAAATACTGAGTCTAGGAGTTGGGATGTTATGGTGAAGTTGAATATGACATTGGTGAGGCCAAATTTAAAGTATTGTGTGCAATTTTGGTCGCCAAACTACAGGAAGGATATCTATAAAATTGAAAAGTTGCTGAGAAGATTTACTAGAATGATGACAGGAATTGAAGAGCTGAATTGCAAGGAAAGGTGAAAGAGAATAGAAGTTTATTCACTGGACTGCAGAAGAATGGAGATTTTATAGAGGTTTACACAATTATGAAGGGTACAGATAGAGTACGTGGGTACAGATTGAGGGTATGTGAGACACAAACCTAAGGGTTAAGGGTGATTGGGGAAGTTTAGGGACCACATGAGGGAGAACTTTTTCACAGAAAGTGTGGAAGTATAGAAACTAGATTTGCAGAGAGATGGGAACCAGAGTGTCAGACCTGATAGAGGAGTGGAGGAGGGAAAAGATGATGTGAAGATTGCATGCACTGTTAGAAGTCACAAAATTTTATGAGGTAGAAATGCTCTCAGGAGCATCTATTTCAATGCAAGGCATATTGTAGGAAAGGCAGATGAGCTTAGAGCATGGATTGGCACGTGGAATTATGACATTGTGGCCATTAGGGAAACTTGGTTGCAGGAGGGACAGGACTGGCTTCCTTTGTTTCAGACACAATAGAACAGGGGGAGATGAAAGGTGGAGGAGTGGCATTGCTGTCAGAAAAAAACATCAGAGCTGTGCTCAGGCAGGACTGGCCAGAGAGTTCGACTCCTGAGGCTACATGGGCTGAGCTGAGGAACAGGAAAGGTATGACACACTAAAGGAGTTGATTTATAGATCACCCAATAGTCAACGAGAATTGGAGGAGCAAATCTGTGGAGAGATGGGGGACGGCAGCAGGAAACAGAGGTTGTGATAGTAGGGGATTTTAATTTTCCACATATTGACTGGGACTCCCATACTATAAAAGGGCTGGATGGCTTGGAGTTTGTCAAATGTGTTCAGGAAAGTTTTTAAATCAATATATAGAGGTACCAACGAGAGAGAGGGCAATAGTGGATCTCCTATTATGAAACGAGACAGGACAGGTGACAGGCGTATGTGTAGGTGAATATTTTGGGTCCAGTGATCATAGTGGTATTAGTTTCAAGTTAATTATGGAGAAGGATCGGTCTGTGCCTTGCGTTGAGATTCTATATTGGAGAGGGGCCAATTTTGTGGAACTGAGAAAGGATCTAGAATGCTTGGATTGGGATGAGTTGTTTTCTGGCAAGGATGTATGAAGTAAGCAGAGGACCTTCAAAGATGAAATGTTGAGAGCACAGAGTTTGTATGTTCCTGTCAGGATTAAAGGCAAGGTTAGCAGGCAGAGAGAATCTTGGTGTTTGAGGGATATTGGGGATCTGGTTCGGAAGAAGAGGTGTAGAACAGGTAGAGGCAACATGGAGCAAATGAACTACTTGAGGAGTATAAAAAATGCAAGTAAAAGAAAGAAATTGGGAAGGGAAAAAGAAGACACGAGGTTGCTTTGGCAAACAATGTGAAGAGCAAAAGGATAGTAAGTGCAGAATTGGTCCCCTTGAAAATTAGAGTGGTTGGCTTTGTATGGAGCTAAGAGAGATGGGGAAGATCTTAAATGTCTTTTTCCATCAGTGTTCACTCAGGAAACGTACAGAGTTGTGGGAACTAAATTAAACAACCAGTGAGGTCATGGACCCTATACAGATTAAAGAGGAGGAAGTGCTTGCTGTCTTAAAGCAAATAAGGGTGGATAAATCTCCAGGGCCTGACAAGATATTCCCTCGGACCTTGAGGGAGGCTAGTATAGAAATTACAGGAGCTCTTGCAGAAATATTTAATATGTCCTTAGCCACATGTGCGGTGCCAGAGGATTGGAGGGTAGCTCGCATTGTTCCGTTGTTTAAAAAAGGCTTCAAAAGTAACCCTGGAAATTATAGGCCGGTGACCCTGACATCGGTAGTAGGTAAATTATCGGAAGGCATTCTAAGAGAGCCGATAGAAAATTATTTGGATAGGCAGAACCTGATAGGGATAGTAAACATGTAGGTTGTGTTTAACCAATCTTATAGAGTTGGTTACCGTGAACGTTGACGAAGGAAAGGCTGTGGATGTTGTCTTAATGGATTTAGTAAGGCTTTGACAAGGTCCCACATGAGAAGTTAGTCAGGAAAATTCACACGCTAGTATTACAAACCGCACGTAACGAGCAGCAATAGACAATGAACCAGACAGTGTTTAATTTTAAAACACTAATTTTATTTCTATCTTTTAAACTATAATCTTAACTTTTAAACTATCCTTAACATTACTTAACATTAAATCTATCTCCAGCTATGCAAATGTGCATGTGTGTGCGTTGTACCCAAACCAATACAGTCCAGGCCAAAATATAGAAACTTGCTTCAAAATTCAGTCTTTCAAATTCAGTGTTTGAAGTGTAAGCCTTTTACATTTGATACCCAGAACTGATGGGAAGAGTGGAGTTGTGGCTGCTACAGACTAATGGATTCTTCTTGTGTTGCCTTTGAAGAAATCTCCATCCACATGAGCTGCAATCATAACACTCCTGGTCGTTTTGTAGGCAAGACTCAAACTGAGTGGCTTCCACGAAGCTTCCAAGACCTTGGCACCAGTCTTTCCAAGTGACCTCCACTGTTAGTCATAATCAAAATTAAGCACTTTGCTCCCTCCTGGCACAGGTCAATCCACTGTAAAGGCCCAGTCATTCACAGAGCAGGCTTTGTTCTGAATTCCACAGAAATGGCTGGCCACAAGAACTACTTCAAAAAACTCTTTCTCTCCAGCAGTCAGAATCACAATGTCTTTGCAAATATATCAAATCTGGAACAGATTGTGACAAACTTTCCCTCAATTCTTCCAATGTATTGTGCTTGTGTGAAATGCTAACTGTAGCCATTCAGTCCCTCTTATCTACACTATCCCTTACATTGATAATCCCATTTTATTAAAGCAGGAGCTCGTAATACTAGGTATTCATGGTGAACTAGTGAACTGGATTCGTCAATGGCTGGACGGGAGAAACCAGAAGGTAGTGTTGCTATGGCAAGTCTATGACTTGTGAAGTGTCTCAAGGATCGGTGCTGGGACCATTGTTGTTTGTCATCTATATCAATTATCTAGATGATAATGTGGTACATTGGAACAGCAAGATTGGAGGCGTAGTGGACAGCGAAGAAAGTTTTAAAAGTTTACAGAGGGATCTGGACTAACTGCAAAAATGGGTGAAAATTGGCAGATGAACTTCAATGCAAATGAGTGTGAGCAGGACAAACCAAGAAAGGTAAATGGTCAGGCACTGAGAAGTGTAGTAGAACTGAGGGAGCTGGGAATACAGATATATAATTCCCTGAAACTGGTGTCACAGGTGGATAGGGTTGTAACAAGAGCTTTTGGCATATTGGCCTTAAAGTATTGAGTACAGGAGTTGGGATGTTGTAAAGTTATGACATTGAGGCCAAATTTGGAATATTATGTGCAGTTTTTGTCACCTAACTACAGGAAAAATATCAATAAGATAGAAAGAATGTGGAGAATATTTTTGAGGACTTCAGGAACTGAGTTACTGGGAAAGGTCATACAGGTTAGGAGTTTATTCCTTCAAGCATAGAAGAATGAGGGGAGATTTGATAGAAGTATTTAAAATTATTTGGCAGATAGACAGAGTAAGTATTTATGGGATTTTCCCACTGAGTAGGCGAAATACAAACTAGAGGACATGGGTTAAGAGTGAAAGGGGAAAAGTTTACAGGGAATATGAGGGGAAACTTCGTCACACAGAGTGGTGGGACTGTGGAACGAGCTGCCAGCTGCAGTGGTGAATTTCGGCTCCATTTAAACATTAAAAAAAAAATTGGACTGGTACATAGATAGAGGGATCTGGTCAGTGGGGCAAAGCAGAATAGTTTGGCACAGACTAGAAGGGTCAAAGGGCCTATATCTGTGCTGTAGTATTCAATGGTTCCTTCCAGACAGTGGTGGATTCGAACCCGACTCGCTGGTTCTGAAATAGCGTCACACAAACCGTTACACTAATCGTGCCGCCCCAATTTTCAGAGAGATTCTGACAGCCATGCGACTTTACTTCGGGAGTCACGTTCATGTAGAAAGGCAATCTGAAGTGGCGGGATGACGAGGGTTTGCTATGTTTTGTTTTCAGAGATGCCTTGCCTTGAAGCTCAGTGCGGGATGTTGCCACAGTGTGGAGGACCGCACGGGGATCACAGCTCTGACCTGCTGAATTCAGAATTTGTCAAGTTTGGAATGGACCTCAACGCCACGGAGATTACCGCCACCACCTCCCTCCCCAGTTTCAACTCTTTCATTGACAGTAACAGTGGGGACTTTGATAACTGCTTGTGCCAGCTGATGGTCACCAACCAGCAGCCTCCATTTAAAGTGGAGGATGGGCAGATGGTGGGCACCATCAACATGCATTGGGACGAGGTGGCACTTCCGTGTGGATCTCCTCACTACTACAGTGCCTCGTGCTCGGTTCCGTCCACTTCAGCCCCTGCTTTCCCGATGCAGCAAGGGTCCATTTGGGATGAATCCTTCCCTCATCACTCGTTCCAATGCAGCCAAATGGATCATTTGTCACATCAACAAAAAAATGTTCCCCAGCTTTCGTTCTTTTCCTTCAAGCAGTTGCCGCCCGAGTTCCCGGGGCCACGTTGCCAAATGAGGATTGAGGCAAGTTGCCACGGGCCGAGTACGGTGCACCAGTTGGTCGACTCCACATCCTATGATCTCACTGGCCACGGCCCAATGACATTTGCTCCTTTCCCCACGGACCAGGGGGCGGGCATCTTGGACAGTCCAATTGTCATGGACAACCCCTCTCCACCAACTCAGAACTCTCCTCCCAGTGAAGGTCAGTGCGCTGTGTGTGGAGATAATGCTTCGTGCCAACATTATGGTGTTCGGACCTGCGAGGGATGTAAAGGTTTCTTCAAGGTATTTCATCACGAGTACAAAAGCGAAGCAATGACTGGGGTTGATTTTAATATGGAAATATTCCAACTTTTAAAAATCTGGTTAGAACACGCGTGGAATATTATCTTCAGTATTGATTGCCTCATGATAGAAAGGATGTGGAAGCTGTGGAGAGGGTGCAGAGGACCCTCTCCGCCAGGATATTGCTTGGATTGGAGAACATTCGTACGAGGTTAGGTTTGCAGAGCTCGGGGTTTTCTCTATGGAGCAACAAGGATGAAAGTTGACTTACTAGAAGTCTACAAGGTGGACACCATCTCTTTTTCCCATGGACAAGATTAGCAAATACTAGAGGACCTCTGTGCAGCATGAGGGGAGGAAAGTTTAGGGGAGCCTTCAGGGGTAAGTTTTCCCCTCAAAGGGTAATGGGTGCCTGGAAGGCCTTGCTCGGGGCGGTGGTGGAGGTTGGTACAATAGGGACATTTAAAACCTCTTTTACAGGCTCATGGAAAACTAGTTATGGATGTGAGGTAGGGAAGATTTAGTCTGTGAGTAGGATTATATAGATCACTACAACCTTGTGAGCTGAAGGGCATGTACTGTACTAGAATGTTCTATTCCATGATATGACTTTGCAAGATGTGAATTTTGCCTCAAGATTAAAATGAAGTCTTGGATCAGTTTTGAAAGCACAGTTTAACTGACAATTTTGGGGCAGAGATGTAAGTGTTCCAGAGTTGCTGAAAAGCTCCTTGAAGCAATCTACAAACCAGACCCATATCAGTGGAAGGAGGCTGGCCATCACAATACATCATTAATAACTCCAAAAGACTGAAGTTCAACAAAATGATAGACTTTTATTAGCTACTCGACAGTTCTGCTCTGTCTGTGGAACATTCTAGGGCCTGTGGGAGGAGTCACAGGCACAGTCAGCCAATGGGTGTGCCCAGAGAGACAAACATATACATCCAGTGGTTTACCATATTCACCCCTTGTTTTAAGAGTCCGACAGGGTGAAGTGGTGATGATACAGTTACAAATTCAGTCTATCGGCTGGTTGAATTCTTTGCTGTGACCGTCATAATTCGAGTTGCTGTGCAGTGGCGGGGTCCTGGACAGTCTTTGGCGCCTATGTACAGTCATCAGAGTTGGGCTGATGGGTACGCAGTGACGAGTCTGGCGTGTCCTCTGTTGGGGGTGAGGTCGTGTGGCATGGCCCTGGTGCATTGTGGGTGGCTAGGGGTGAGGTAAGGGGGTTTCAGTGATCAGTGAAGGTCTCCAGAGCCCCTGAGGGTGCAAAATCTCTAACGGAGACAATCCTCATGCCCATCAGTGTAGGTGTATTGGGAGTTGGTGTGGAGGAGGAGGACCTTTTTAACCAGAGGGTCAGACTTGTGGCTCCTCACATTCCCAGAATAGCACTGGCCCTGGGATTGGCAGCCATGCCAGCAGCGTGGTCCCTGTCTCAGATTTCCTGGGAAAGGAAACCATACATTCATACGGTGTGGCATTCGTGGCAGTACATAGGAGAGACCTGATGGAGTGGAGCACCTCCAGGAGGACCTCTCACCAGCGGGAGACTGGAAGGCCCCTAGACTGCAGGGCCTGGAGGATGGCCTTCCATACTATGAACTCCATTCACCTGGGGTTTGTAGCTGGTGGTCCTGCTTGTGGCAATACCTTTGGCCAGCAGGCACTGGTGCATCTCGTTGCTCATGAAAGAGGACCACCAGTTTCTATGAATATAGCTGGGGAAGCCAAATAGAGTGAAGAAACAGCAGGGCCTTGGTGACTGTGGCAGCTATCATGTCAAAACAGGGGGTGGCAAATGGGAGTATTCATCAATGACATTGAGCAAGTTGACATTGTAGTCTGTGGAGGGCAGGGTGGCCTTTTTTCAACTGCGCTCTGTCTGGCCAGTAGAAGTGTGGTTTGCACTCCATGCAGATCTGGCACCTTTTGGTCACTGGCCTGATCTCTTCAGTGGAATACAGCAGGTTGCGGCTTTGACGAAGTGGAAGAAACTGGTAATTCTGGGGTGGCAGAGATCATTGTGAAGGGCTTGTAAGTGATTGAGCTGTGCACTGGCACAGGTTTCGCGAGATAGGGCATCAGAAGGCTCATTAAGTGTCCTGGGCTGGTACAGGATATAATAATTGTAGGTGGACAGTTTGATTCCCCACCTCAATATCTTGTCATTCTTGATTTTACCTCACTGTTGATTATTGAACCTGAAAGCAACTGCTCGTTGGTCAGTTAGCAGGGTGAATCTTTACCGGTCAGTACGGTAGTGTCTCCAGTGCTGTACTGCCTCGACAACAGCTTGGGACTCATTTTTGACAGTGGAGTGTTGAATTCCGGGGCCATGGAGGGTACAGGAAAGGAAAGAAATGAATCCACCCACCTGGTTAATGGTAGCAGCCAGAGCAAAGTCTGGCGCATAACTTTCGACCTGGAATGGGATGGATTGTGGCGTTCACAATATCAGCCTTGATGGGGCTGAAGGCTGCACGGGCCTCTGGCATCAGAGGGAAAGAGGTGGATTTGACAAGGGGGTGGTCTTGTCTGCATTGGGCATAGTAAGAGAAAAAGCCCAGGTCACCTGGGCCTTAAGGCTGTGGGGAAGTTCTAGGAGTGGGCTATTGAGGTTAGGGTCCGGGCCGATAACTCCATTCTTAACGACACAGCCAAGGATGGCCAGATGGGTTGTGCAAAATATGCACTTGGCCTTATTGAAATTGGGGAGCTTGACAGTTTGGAGGAATTTTTGAAGGTTGGCGTCATGGTCCTAGTAGGTCGTGGCCGCAGATGGTAACGTTGTCGAGATATGGGAATGCGGCCTGCAGCTTGTACTGATCTACCTTGTGGTCCATCTCCCTCTGAAAGACTGAGACTCCACTGGTGACGCCAAAGGGGACCTGCAAGAAGTGGTAGAGCCAGCCATCCGCCTCGAACCCAGTGTATTGGTGGTCCTCTGGACGATTAGGAAACTGATGATATGTGGATTTCAGGCCAATAGTAGAAAAGTCCCAATGCTGTGCGATCTGATTCACCATATTGGATATATGGGGGAGGTTGTGTGTACCTATTAATGGTCCGACTGTAGTCGATGACCATCCTATTCTCACTACAGTTACTTGTGCACTCCAAGGACTGGTGCTGGGGTCAATGATCCCCTCATTAAGTAGCCACTGTACCTCTGCCCGAATAAAGGCCCTGTCTCCAGTAGTGTACTGTCTACTTTTGGTAGAGATGGGTGTATAGTCGGGGGTGAGATTGGGGAAGAACGGTGGAGGGGAGATTTTGATCCTGGAGAGTTCGCAGATCGTGCGCGATGAGTGACTGGGTTGCTGGCTGTGTGCAATGTTTGGGGGGGAGGGGAGCTGAAGGGTGAGTGGAACGCGGAGGCTGATTCAAGAACTGCCAGTTAGAGATGGTGAGGGGTGGATGGGGTCCATTGAGGTCCATCATCACGCTTTTAAGCTAACATTGAAAATCAAGGTCCAGTAGTACGACAGCACAGAGCTGCAACATAACCAAAAGTTTAAAGTTTCTACCCCACACGGTCAGACTCACTACACTAGCCCTGGACATCTGCCATATGTGACTTTGCGGACAAGGAGATCTATTGGTTTACTGGCCATATCACGAGGGAGTAGCGCTGCACTGTGTTGGGATGAATGAAGCTGTCCATGCTCCCACTATTGAACAGGAAACTCGTCACGTGGCCATTTACCTGAATGTGAGTTGTGGTGATTTGGAAGATGGCAGTCCAAGATGGCAGCCTCCACTCAGCGCTGCTGATTCCTGAAGGTGGCACCCAAGATATCGGTCCCGGCGACTCGCACGTGGTGCTGCTAGTTCCCGGCGATGGCGGCATCCAAGATGGCGGCCTCCATGATCTGTGTGTGGCACTGCTGAGAAGGGTTTTAGATCGACACACCTTAGCATAGTGTCCCTTCTTCCCGCAGCTGGAGCAGACAGAGCCTTTTGCTGGGCAGCGTTTCCTCTGGTACTTGCCAAGCCCGCAGAAGTAACACTTCAGTGCACCTGGAGTACAGTGGCCGTGGTTGGGTCGCTGACTGCACCTGGCGGTGCTGATTGAAGGCGCTTGTTAGGTACTGTTGCCCTGGTTGGGGTCAGGGGGTGGTGGCACATCCCAAGATGGTGGCACGCGGGGAAACCATGAGGCGGTCGCATTGTCAGTTGAGTAGGCCTCCATTCTGGAGAGCCATTTCCAGTGTACCTACCAGCTCAACTACTTTCCGCAGACAGATCTTCTTGCTCCAATAATCTATGGTGGATGTAGTTCGACCTCATCCCTACAACATAGGCATTTGTGTATTCCGTGGCCATTACAGCCTTGCATTCACAGGCCCTCCAAGGGTTTGCAGACCCCAGAAGAACTCAACATTTGACTCCCCGGGGTGATGCTTTTGACTTTGTTAATCTTCCATAGATACTGAAACATTAGAATCTCCATGGCCTCCTGATACAACGTGGGTGCCAACTCAGGAGAGCAGTAGCTGTGATTTGTCCATCTCTGGCCAAACAGTGGCTGAAGATACCCGCAGGAATGCCTCGAAGCAGCATAGCCAGAGTTTGAAGTTTCTGGATGCCTCTGGTCGATTTCCAGCTTCTCAGGCTTCACGATCTGCTCTGTTATGAAACTGACACCTAATAAAATTGATGCCCCATCAATAACTCCAAAAGACTGAAGTTGAGTGAAATAATCGGCTACTATTAGTTTTAGAACAAAAGCACATCCATGTTGCTCGACTTTTCTGCACTAGGCAGGGAGCTGTGGAATGTTCTGGAGCCGCAGGGACGGTCAGCCAATGGGTGTGCCCAAAGAGACAAACCTATACATATAGTGGTTGACCACACCACAACCAAACATTCTGGAGAAACTCAGCAGGTCATGCAGCATCTCCAGGAAGTAAAAGTCACCAACGTTTCAGGCCTTCGTCAAGGGACAAGAAAAATGCAGCGTGGTGCCAGAACAAAAAGGAGGGGAAGAAGTGGAGGGAAGGGCAGAGGGAGGAGAGGAGAGAGGGAGGGGCAGGGGAGGATCAGAGACCAACAGGAAAGAGGTCATATGTGGATACAGATGTGAGAACTTCTGAGAAGTTATGATGTTAGGGGGCAGATCCCTCAATGGAGAGGGAGCAGGTGAGGAGTTGGAGGGATAGGGAAAGAGTGAGGCTCAGGGGAGAGGTTTGGCAGAATTTGGTGTTATTGCTGTCTGGTTAGAGAGTGCCTAAGTGCAACATGAGGTTATGTTCTTCCAATTTGTGAATGGCCTTGGTTTAGCAGAGCATGAGGCCATGGATAGACAAGTCAGTGTGGGAATCGTGCAAGGGATTGAAATGGGTGGCCACTGGGAGGTCCCTGTTTCAGCAGCGGACAGAGCAAAGCTGCTCGACAGAGTGATCTACCAGTCTGCGTTCAGTCTCTCCGACCTAGAGGAGACCATAAAGGGAGCTTCAGATGCAGTCGATGACTCCTGCAGGTTCACAAGTGCTTCACTTGGAAGGTCTGTTTGGGGCCCTAATGGTGATGAAGGAGGATGTATGAGTATAGCATTCCCTGAGGTCACAGGGTTAGGTACTGAGTGGGAAGTTAGTGGTAAGGGAGACAACTTTTATAGGACTCAGAACAGACTCTACTTAAAACACCACTCAAATTTGTGGCATGTGGCTTGCAAAGATAATTGGTGACATTGAACTTTTAAAACAGAATTGGATATCCACTTGAATGGAACCATGGGGAAGAAACAGGACACTGGAATTAATTGGATAGCTCTTGCAGAGATCTGGCTGGGAAATGATAGGCCATACCCCTCTCTGGTGTAGATTTGCATGGTTGACAGATGGAATATCAGATACAATATCTGAATTTCTCCTGCACAGATCCTATTCCTTTCTCTCAATTCCTCCACCTCTATCACATCCACTTCCTTGGATGTGGTCTTACATTTTGGAACATCTGAAATGTTCTCCTTCTAAATCCAACAAGAGAGAAGCTACTTGAAAAGCTAAATGGTCTTAGGATAGATGAGTCTCCCGGACAGGATGGAATGAGGTAGCTGCAGAGATTGTGGAGGCATTGGTAATTATCTTGCAGGAATGAATGTCGTCTGGTATGGTTCTGGTGGACTGGAGGATCGCGAATGTCATTCCATGGTTTAAGAAGCAAGCGGGGCATCAAAAAGGAAGTTATAGCCCTATTAGCCTGACATCGGTGGTTGAGAAAGTGAGTTTGTCATGGATGACATCCATTAAAAACTCAGTTTCCCAACCACCGGTGTCTACAATTTCTATAATTTCCTTTCTGATGCCTCACTCAAGCCTGATGCAGCCTGGGAGATCATCTCATTGAATAACTTCATTCTGTCCACTGCAATAACAGTGACCTCCCAGTGGTCAACCATTTTAATCACACATTCCCACTCCAAGATCTTTGTTCAGGGCCTCATGCATTTCCAAACTGAGGACACTGGCAAATTGGAGAGACAACACCCAAGAACTCTCCCTCAAGATGATATTAACATCGACTTCTCCAGGTTCTGTTAAACCCTCACCCCAAGTCTCTCTCTTTCCCTATCCCTCTGCCTCCATTCCTCCAGCACCCCACCCCCTTCCATTTCATTCAGAGTGCGATCCCTCCCCATCTCTTCTCTGATTCCTTCTTGTCTATCCTCCTACCTGTTTCCACATATGACCTCTTAGCTGTTGCTTGCCCTGCCCCTTCCTTCCTCCTCCCTTCCCCGCTGTTCCATCCACTGTCCGGCCCTCCTCTCCCTTCCCCTTCCTTCTTCCTCTCCTCCCACTACCCCTTACCCTATCCTCTCATTCTCCTGTTCCTTTTTCCACGTCTCTTCCCCCCAACTTTTTATTTAGGCACCTGCCTGTGTTTTGCTCACACCTTGATGAAACACTCAGGCCCAAAGTGTTTCCTTCCTGTGGCCGCTGAGTGACCTGCCGAGTTTCTTCAGCACATTCATGTCTCGCACTACAATTGTCTTGTTTATTTGGTGTATTGAATTGATGTGCCGCTCTGTTCAGTCAGGGTATTGAAGCAGCTCTTCCAGAACCAAAGACGAGCAGGGTTAGTTAGACATTTGGTGTATTTGGGCTGCTCAGGCTCATGGGCCGGAAGGGCCTGTTACTGTGCCATGTCTCAAAGCAAACTGAAGCGCCAAGCGTGAGTGTGACCAATGGGCCAGATAATGTTTGCACAGTTCACGTTTTCAGGTGGCACAAAAATTGGAGGTGTTGTAGACAGCGAGGAAGGTTTTCAAAGCTTGCAGAGGGATCTGGACCACCTGGAAAAAAGGGTTGCACAATGGCAAATGGAATTTAATGCAGACAAGTGTGAGGTGTTGAATTTTTGAAAGACACACCAAGGTAGGACATGCGTAGTAAATGGTCGGGCACTGAGGAGTGCAGTAGAACAGAGGGATTGGAGAATACAGATGCATAATTCCCTGAAAGGAGGACAGAGTTGTAAAGAGAACTTTTACATATGAACCTTCATAAAGAAAAGTATAGAGTATAAGAGTTGATGGTAAAATTGTCTAGGACATTGGTGAGGCCAAATTTGGAATATTGTGTGCAGTTTTGGTCACCTAACTATAGGAAAGATATCAATAATATTGAAAGAGTGCAGAGAAGATTTATGAAGACCAGGAACTGAGTTACAGGGAAAAGTTAACAAATTAAGACTTAGAAACATAGTAGAATGAGGAGAGATTTGATAGAGATATCTTTGGCTTGGCTTCGCGGATGAAGATTTATGGAGGGGGTAAATGTCCACGTCAGCTGCAGGCTCGTTTGTGGCTGACAAGTCCGATGTGGGACAGGCAGACACGGTTGTAGCGGTTGCAGGGGAAAATTGGTTGGTTGGGGTTGGGTGTTGGGTTTTTCCTCCTTTGTCTTTTGTCAGTGAGGTGGGCTCTGCGGTCTTCTTCAAAGGAGGTTGCTGCCCGGCGAACTTTGAGGCGCCAAGATGCACGGTTTGAGGCGATATCAGCCCACTGGCGGTGGTCAATGTGGCAGGCACCAAGAGATTTCTTTAGGCAGTCCTTGTACCTCTTCTTTGGTGCACCTCTGTCACGGTGGCCAGTGGAGAGCTCGCCATATAACACGATCTTGGGAAGGCGATGGTCCTCCATTCTGGAGACGTGACCTACCCAGCGCAGTTGGATCTTCAGCAGCGTGGATTCGATGCTGTCGGCCTCTGCCATCTCGAGTACTTCAATGTTAGAGATGAAGTCGCTCCAATGAATGTTGAGGATTGTTAGGTCTGCTTTGTTCATGAATGAGTGAGTCAGACACCAGACTGAGTCGAAATCAAGGTTCTTTGTTCTTTATTACCGGATTGTAACACTTGCAACTAACAGTGTTAGTTGGAGAAGGCGCATTCTGCCGTTATCAGCAAGTGGTGTTTTTTTTAATACCTCAGGATACGTACTTAGTAAATTATCATACCATTACATTGTCCAATGAATAAACTATTGCTATCCTTCTCTGCTAGCTTGCTGCACATCAATTTGTCATTACCACTCTTATCTTGAGAGTACAAGGTCACAACTGCATCTTGTTACGGCCCAGCACTGGGTGACTCCTTCTTCATTCCCAGCTCATGATGTTTTTACCTAACAGGATGGAGCGGAGACAACGCTGGTGGAAGCGTTCTAGGAGCCGTAGGTGATGCCGGGTGAGGACCCATGATTCGGAGCCGAACAGGAGTGTGGGTATGACAACGGCTCTGTATACGCTTATCTTTGTGAGGTTTTTCAGTTGGTTGTTTTTCCAGACTCTTTTGTGTTGTCTTCCAAAGGCGCTATTTGCCTTGGCGAGTCTGTTGTCTATCTCGTTGTCGATCCTTGCATCTGATGAAATGGTGCAGCTGAGATAGGTAAACTGGTTGACCGTTTTGAGTGTTGTGTGCCCGATGGAGATGTGGGGGGCATGGTAGTCATGGTGGGGAGCTGGCTGATGGAGGACCTCAGTTTTCTTCAGGCTGACTTCCAGGCCAAACATTTTGGCAGTTTCCGCAAAACAGGATGTCAAGCGCTGAAGAGCTGGCTCTGAATGGGCAACTAAAGCGGCATTGTCTGCAAAGAGTAGTTCACGGACAAGTTTCTCTTGTGTCTTGGTGTGAGCTTGCAGGCGCCTCAGATTGAAGAGACTGCCATCCATGCGGTACCGGATGTAAACAGCGTCTTCATTGTTTAGGTCTTTCATGGCTTGGTTCAGCATCATGCTGAAGAAGATTGAAAAGAGGGTTGGTGCGAGAACACTGCCTTACTTCACGCCATTGTTAATGGAGATATACCATATAGAGGTATACCATATAACTACTTACAGCACAGAACAGGCCAGTTCGGCCCTACTAGTCCACGCCGTAACAAATCCCCACCCACCTAGTCCCACTGACCAGCACCCGGTCCATACCCCTCCAGTCCTCTCCTATCCATGTAACTATCCAGTCTTTCCTTAAATGTAACCAATGATCCCGCCTTGACCACGTCTGTCGGAAGCTCATTCCACATCCCCACCACCCTTTGCGTAAAGAAATTTCCCCTCATGTTCCCCTTATAATTTTCCCCCTTCAATCTTAAACCATGCCCTCTAGTTTGAATCTTCCCCACTCTTAATTGAAAAAGCCTATCCACATTTACTCTGTCTGTCCCTTTTAAAATCTTAAACACCTTTATCAAGTCCCTCTCAATCTTCTATGCTCCAGAGAAAAAAGACCCAGTCTGCACAACCTTTCCCTGTAACTCAAACCTTGAAATCCTGTCAACATTCTCGTGAACCTTCTCTGAACTCTCTCTATTTTGTTTATATCTTTCCTATAATTTGGTGACCAAAACTGTACACAGTACTCCAAATTTGGCCTCACCAATGCCTTGTACAATTTAATCATAACCTCCCTACTCTTGAATTCAATACTCCGATTTATGAAGGCCAACATTCCAAATCCCTTCTTCACAACACCATCTACCTGAGTATCAGCCTTGAGGGTACTATTTACCACAACTCCTAAATCCCTTTGTTGCTCTGCAGAACTCGATGGCCTACCATTTAATGCATATGACCTATTTAGATTTGCCTTTCCAAAATGTAACACCTCACACTTATCTGTATTAAATTCCATCAGCCATTTCTCAGCCCACACCTCTAGCCTTCCTAAATCACCTTTTAATCTACGGTAATCTTCCTCACTGTCCACAACACCATCAATCTTTGTATCATCCGCAAACTTGCTTATCCAATTCTCCACCCCTACTTCCAGATCGTTAATGTATATAACAAACAATAGTGGACCGAGGACCACTAGTCTCCGGCCTCCAATTGGACAAACAATTTTCTACCACTACTCTCTTACACCTCCCATCCAACCATTGCTGAATCCATTTCACTACCTCCTCATTTATACCTAATGCCTCCACCTTTTTTCCTAACCTCCTGTGGGGAACTTTGTCAAAAGCTTTACTAAAGTCTAAATAGACAACATCCACAGCTTTCCCTTCATCAACCTTTTTTGTAACCCCCTCGAAAAACTCGATCAGGTTTGTCAAGCATGATCTACCCCTGACAAAACCATGCTGATTACTCCCTAGCAATCCCTGTACCTCCAAATATTTGTAAATACCATCCCTCAGAACACTTTCCATCAACTTGCCCACCATAGACGTCAGACTCACGGGCCTATAATTCCCAGGTTTACATTTAGACCCTTTCTTAAACAGCAGAACCACATGGGCCACCCTCCAATCCTTTGGCACTACCCTTGTGGCCAGTGACATCCTAAATATCTCTGTTAATGGCCCCACTATCTGTCCACTAGCCTCCCTGAGTGTCCTTGGGAATATTTTGTCCGGTCCCGGAGATTTATCCACCTTTATCTTTTTTAACACAGCCATCACTACCTCCTCAGTTATCGTTATATGCTTCATTACCTCCCCACTATTTTTCTTTACCTCAACTGGTTCAATATTTTTTTCCCTAGTGAATACCGAGGCAAAGAAATCATTCAAAATTTCCCCCATTTCCTCTGACTTCTCACTCAGTCTACCCTCACTATCTACAAGGGGTCCAATTCTATCCCTCACTAATCTTTTACTTTTAATATACTTATAGAAACCCTTTGGATTTATTTTTACTCTGTCTGCCAAAGCCTCTTTGTGCCTTTTTTTGACCTTTCTAATTTCTTTCTTAAGATTCCTTCTACACTCCTTGTAGTCCTCCTTCAAATTGTCAGCTCTCTGTTCTTTATACCTCTTGTACACCTTCCTTTTACTCCTAACCAAATTTCCAATATTCCTCAAAAACCAATCCTCCCTATGACTTCCAGCCTTTCCTTTGATCCTCACTGGGTCATAACTACTCTGTACCCTCAAAATTTCTTTTTTGAATATCCTCCATTTCTCATTTACACCCTCACCTGAAAATATCCTGTCCCACTCAATACTCCCCAAATCCCTTCTTATTCCTTCGAAATTTGCTCTTCTCCAATCCAGAACCTCAACTTTAGGCCCCTCCTTGCTCCTCCCTAAAACTACCTTAAAACTAACAGAATTATGATCATTAGACCCAAGTGGATCTCCAACATTAATGTCTGATACCTGACCTAGCTCGTTCCCTAACAGGAGATCTAGTATTACACTGTTCCGAGTCGGTTCTTCTACTAATTGATTAAGAAAACAATCTTGAACACATTTAACGAACTCTAGCCCATCCATCCCTCTAACTGTATGGGTATCCCAATCAATGTGAGGGAAGTTAAAATCTCCCATGATCACTACCTTATGATTCTCACACATATACGTTATCTCTCTACACATTTGTTCCTCTAGTTTTCTTGACCCATTTGGTGATCTGTAATACACCCCTATTAGCACCCTCATGTCTCCTTCACCCCTCAATTCCACCCAAACACCCTCACTGGACGATCCCTCCAGACCATCTTGCCACCTCACGGCAGTAATGTCCTCCTTAACAAGCAGAGCAACTCCTCCCCCTTTTTTACCCCCTGATCTATCACATCTAAAATAAATGTATCCTGGAACGTTAAGTTGCCAGTCCTGCCCCTCTTGTAGCCAGGTCTCACTAATTGCCACAATATCGTGACCCCAAGTATTTGTCCATGCTCTAAGCTCATCTACCTTGTTCACTATGCTTCTTGCATTAAAATATATGCATTTCAGAGAATGACCCTCACATATATTCTCTTTTCTACCTTCTACCCTAATCTCCATCCTACCTTTGTTATCGTTTTTATTCTTATCTAGGTGGCCATACTCCCTGGACACTGCTCTCACACTCTGTTCCCCACCCCCCTGCCAAACTAGTTTAAACCTTCCCCACAGCTCTAGCAAATCTGCTTGCCAGCACATTGGTCCCCCTCCAGTTCAAGTGGAGTCCATCCCTTTTGTACAGGTCCGACCTTCCCCAGAAGAGATCCCAATGTTCCAGAAATCTTATCCCTTGCCCCCTGCACCATCTCTTTAGCCACGCATTCATCCTCCACATCCTCCTATTTCTACCCTCACTAGGGCGTGGCACCGGCAGCAATCCAGAGATTACTACCTTGGAGGTCCTGTTTTTTAACTTCCTACCTAATTCCACATAATCCTGTTTCAGGACCTCATCCCCACTTCTAGCTAAGTCATTGGCCCCCACATGGACCACGACTTCCGGCTGTTCTCCTTCCCCTTGCAGAAAGCTATGTACTCGATCAGAGATATCCCTGACCCTGGTACCAGGGAGGCAACATACCAACCTGGATCCCCAATCTCGTCCCACAAACCTATCTGTCCCTCTGACTAATGAGTCCCCAACTACAAATATCCTGTTTTTATCCCTCCTTCCCTTCTGAACCTCAGGGGCAGCCCCCGTGCCAGAGACCTGACCCCCCACAACTCGTCCCTGATAGGCTGTGCCCCCCAGCAGTATCCAATGCAGAATACATGTTGCTGAGTGGCACTTCCACAGGGGTACTCTGCACTGGCACACTCCCTCCTTTCCTCACAGTCACCCAATTCCCTGACTCCTGCCTTCTAGGGGTGACTGTCTCCCTGTAACTCCTCTCTATCACTGCCTCTGCTTCCCTTATGATCCTCAGTTCATCCAACTGCAGCTCAAGCTCCTTAACACGGTCACTCATTATATACAATTGGATGCACCTTTTGCGGGTATTGTCGTCAGAAATAGCTGTGCTGTCTCTGATTTCCCACATCCCAAAATTGGAGCACTTAACTACCCCAACTGACTCCATTTCCTCCTTTCTTAATATAAATACCCTTCCCACACAAGTAGCTCCTTCTTGCCGAAGTCCATCGAGCCAAAGTCCTAAGACCCCACTCCTTCACTGGGCCACCCACTCACTGCGCCGCTCCTTGCTGGCCGCTCCCTCCCTTTCTACTCCTTTTATTAGCCCTTACCAATTAACCCCAATTAACTATACCCAGTAATTATGATGGGTATCGACAGAGTAAATGCAAATAGAGTTTTTCCACTGAGGGTAGGTGAGATACAAATCAGAGGACATGGGTTAATGGTGAGAAAAATTTAAGGGGAACATCTTCACACAGAGAATGGTGGGGATGTGGAATGAGCTGAAGTGGTGACTGCAAACTTAATTTTAACATTTGAGAAACATTTGGACAGTTACAGGAAAGGATCTGGAGGGATATTGTCTGGGAGCAGGTCAGTGGGACTAGGCAGAATAATAGAAGGGCTGAAGGGCCTGTTTTCTGTGCTGCAATGTTCAATAGTTTTATGACCTTTAAATGCTGAATTTTCCTGGTATATTGTCAAGAACAAATCTGTTTTTTATCATGTAATGTTGACAACACAGATATTCCACACAGCTGTGACATTGTGTCTTGGGAGAGCAAGAGGGAGTGGGCAGATGGATTCAAGTCAGCTGTTTTATCAAATATTCAGATGTCCCATGAATGGGCCACTTGCTTCACACAATATCACTGCTGCAGTTTGTCAGAGAACTGTATGGTGCTTGTGTGGGAATTATTCACAAAGTTCAAAATGGATAAATACCTTTACATAATGCTCCTCATTCGACTGTGCGTTCGGTCGTGACTCAGCACCCATGCATTGCCAGGCTGCGCCATGGATGTGAAGCTTGTGCTGCCTTTCAGAAAGGGACAGATTTGAGGAGCTGGGATTGACTTGTGTAGAAGGAAATAGAATATGGGGCAGCTCGGTTAGTATAGCGGTTAGCTCCACTCCATTACAGTGCCGGCGACAGCCACTGTCAGTCAGGAGTTTGCACTTTCTCCCCACGTCTGCTTGGGTTTCCTCCAGGTGCTCTGGTTTACACCACTCTCCAAAATTTAAGAAGCTTGTAGGTTAATTGGGCAGAGTTAAATATGTAAATTGGCTCCATGGTCCTGGAGAAACGCCATTTTGTCTTTACTGTGCATTACATCAGTAGTTATAGAATGAACAACAAATAAAGGTGAATTGACTTGAGCAGGGCTTTCAATGGTTGGAATCTGCTTATTCGGTGATGAAAATAAAGAAAGATAGATATATAGATAGAATAAACTATAAATTGCAACAAAAAATAGCTCCTTTGGCCCTTCTAGTCTGTGCTGGACTATTATTTTCCCTAGTCCCAGTGACCTATACCCAGTCCAGATCCCTTCAGACCCTTCCCATCCATGCACCTGGCCTAATTTTTCTTAAATGTCAAAATTGAGCCTGCATTCACCTTTTCAGCTAGCCATTCATTTCACACCCCCACCTCTCTCTCTGTGAGTCACTTCCCTTTTAATATTCCTTTAAGCATCTCACTTTAACCCATGTCGTCTTGGAAAAGCCTGCTGCTTTATTCTGTTGAAACTCCTCATATTTTTGTACACCTCCATCAAATCTCCTCTCATTCTCCAACACTCCAGGACATAAAGTCCCAACCTGTTTATTCTTTCCCTATAACTCAGTTCCTCAATTCCTGGCAGCATGTTTGTAAATCCCATCATTCCTGGAATCGTTATTGGGAATCTTCTTTGAACCCTCTCTAATCCGAGCACATCTTTTCTTCAGTGAGGCACCCAAAATGGTACCCTGTACTCCAAGTGAGTCCTCAGCAGGGCCTGATTCAGGATGGGATCCTCTCGAGACCAAAGTAGGAAGGGGTGATATCAAGGTGGGTGTGGGGAAAGGGGAGAAGAAGTTAGGGAGGGGCTAAGTGACAGGATATTGGGGAGATGAGGCTTAGATAGATCACACTGGAGGGTGTGGGGAAAGATTAAGTAAAAATAAGAGTGTAGCTGAAACAGTGGAACCAGATAAAGGTAGGGGATTACAGAAACAGAGACAAATCAATGCACCTTTGGGTATATGGCTGTCCCAGAGGAAGGTGAAGTGCTGCCCTCATGTTTACATTTGACCTCCCCCAAACGATGAATGAGGTTAGAGGACTAACGTGCCAGTGTCGGGATGGGTGGCGGAGTTGAAACAGTTGGCTGCTGGGAGCTCAAATTTGTGTCGTTCACTGAGACAGGCTTGTTATAGAGGACACAATTTCAACTGAGACTTTCAACCTTGGTTAATAGATTTATGTTAATCTTTAATTTAATGTTAAACTATACTTCTCATATATAAAAATGTCTTAGTAGAGAAAATTATAGAGTTAAAATATTGTATCTGTATTCTTAGTTGGGGCTGGCATGGGGTCACAACACATTTACAGATACACCATTGCATTCAGAGAAAAGTGATCATTCTCTGAGTTGACGTGTCTGGGACAGACAGAGCTAATGGATTTCAAGTGAGTCTTAGCTATTCAAGAACTGCTGAGGAAACCTTTTTTTAAACCAAAGCCACTTAAACCTCTTGAACAGAATGAGGTCAGAGGTTGCTATGGATATGGAATTGTTTTGAAAAAGGAACAGTATTTTGATAGAAATAAAACTCAAGGTCATGTGGCTTCCAAGAATTGGGACTCACCTCAGTCACATGATTTGGAGAAATATATTACAGAATTCAGACATTTTGAGTTCAGTTGTTTTGGAAGAGTTCAGTCTGGAGAGTACAGTAGTCAAAGCCCTGTGACACAGGGGTTGAAACCTTGTGAAAGACAGTGTTGATTTACATTAACCAGAATTGGTGCTGTTGATCTGTGTTACTCCTGGCAAAAAGGGAACACAGAATCAGTGGCTTTTGAAATAAGGAAGAGTATTTTGCTCTTTTTGGGAAACAGGACAAATTTCTACTGGGCCTATTTTTGTATGGCCAATCCTTTAACCCTTGCCTGGTTTGTGACTCCATCATGGAAGAAGACAACCACATCTGTTTAATCCTTGTCTTGACTTGTGAATTCATCATGGAAGAAAATAGCCACATTGTGCGTAAAGAATCCTGAAGATATGATGTTTAAAAACACTTTATAATTATTTCTGAACTGACAGTGTAAGACCTTCAAACAAGACTAAAATGATGCGGAACTTTTAAAGATGAACTTTTCAGTGTGGGACTTTAAGGATCCACACCATCCAGCACATGCTCTATTCTCACTACTGCCATCAGGAAAGAGGCATAGGTGCCAAAAGACTCAACCATATAACAATTACAGTACGGAAACAGGCCATCTCAGCCCCTTCTAGTCTGCACCAATTTAAGTGAAACTCCACTAGTCCCACCTACCTGCTCCCTGTCCAAGACCCTCCAATCCCCTCACATACATGCACTCATCCAACCTTCTCTTAAATGACAAAATTGACTCTGCTGCAACTACCTGTTCAGGAAGTTATTCCACTCAGCCACCACTCTCTGAGTGAAGAAACTTCCCATTATGTTACTTCTATTTTGCCCTCTAACCCTTAACTTATGACCCCTCGTTCCAATCTCTTCTACCCTCAAGGGGAAGAGCTTATTCACAGCTACTCTGTCTACCCTCCTCATAATTTTAAATACCTCTATCAAATCCCCCCTCAACCTTCTACCCTCCAATGAATAAAGACCCAGTCTACTCAATCTTTCTTTGTATTCTAGATTCTGCAATCCAGTCAACATTTTAGTAAATCTTCTCTGCACCCTCTCTACCTTATTGATATCCTTCCTACAATTTAGTGACCAGAACTGCACACAATATTCCAAACTTGGCCTCACCAATGCCTTGAACAGTCTCAACATCACCTCCCAGCTCCTATATTCTATGCTTTGATTTATAAAGTCCAGCATACCAAAAGCCTTCTTCACCACCCTATCTACACGAGAATCCACTTTCAAAGAACACTGAACCATTATTCTAAGATCCCTCTGTTCCTCTGCCTTCATCAATGCCCTCCCCTTCACTGCATATGTCCTATTTTGATTATTCTTCCCAAAATGAAGCACTTCACACTTATCTATGTTAAACTCACCCCACCAGGTTCAGGAACAGCTGTGATCCCTCCTCAATGGCAAACTCATTCAGATGGAAGCAGCAAGAACAGAGCACATGCTGGGTGGTGTGGATCCTTAATGATTGCTGCTACTCTCTGATGGCAACATTTCATGTTGATGACCCCTATCTCTTGCAAGGCTTTCCACACCGAGGTACAGGAGGCCCCCATGCTAGGCCATAGTGCACAATTTTCACAACGCATCAGTAGAAGTTTGCCAAGTTCCCGATGTCATACTGAGCTTCTGCAAACTCCTAAAGAAGTAGAGGCTCTGACGTGCTTTCTTCATGATGACATTAGTATGTTGGGTCCAGGAGAGTTCACCAAGATAGTGACTGTGCAGATGGGAGATGTGAAAGGACTCCTCTCCCAACAGGACTGCTAAAAACCCGATTTTTAAAATTTTGTAAACATAAAAAAGCATTAAGTATTATCTTAAAAGTACTATCAACAGCAATAATGAAAAAGACAAAGGCACAGATTGCAAATGAAACGACTCAGGAGCAATTATCAAGCACAGAAGAACTTGGGCCTACCTTTGAGATAGAGCCTGGGGACTTGACTCCTCTTCACCCATGTCCACAGCAACAATCTCCGGTGAAGGCACAGTTGACTCTTGCACTGATTCCCCGGAATGCCGGGGAAGATGGCACCAGAGCCCGAAGACGCCACCTTTCCCATTATGAGGAGCCACCGCGCACACGTGAGACTTGCGCATGCATGTTACACAAAGTTCGGCTCTTCATGGTGGAAATGCCGTCGGTTTCAATTGAGGAAGAAGAAGGAGACATCATTGGTGGAGTTGAGGAGGAAGACATTTACCCAGACAAAGAAGAAGAAGTGGTAATATATAAGGGTAGGCCTCAAGGGAAACCTAAGCTTGACACTTCTTATACTGATCCAACTACTCAATTTGATATTCCGTCTAAACAAATTGAAACGATGTCAAATTAGATGGATCAAGGTTTCTTATCTCTGAAAGATCATTTTACTGGCATGAAGGAAGAAATGTCAACCATTAAGATTGATGTGGCAAACTGTGTGAAGCTGGTGGATAAAGTGCAAGCCATGATGATGTGCAGCATTGTAAAGAAAGGATGGGACAGATGGATTAAAGTGGATAAAACTTGTACAAGATTGTTATGAAGTGGTTATTTATTTCTTTTCAAAGAATGGAATACCCTCAAGTACTTTTTTTTGTTATTCTCAAGTTAGAGCTTTATTATTAGATAATTTTGGACATACTTTAAGGCTATCAAGACCATCTCAATTTGAAATTTTATTTACAGAAGGTGGGCAGAAAAGATTTGTATCTGAAATGTATTCATTATTTCAAAGTAAAATGCCTAAGTTAGATTTACAAACATCGAGATTAAAGTGGGAAAAAGATTTATGGAGAACAATTAATCAAGAAGATTATGTGAAGATAAGTATGACTAAAATTGTCAATGTGAGATGTAGATTAATTCATTATAATTTTATACCTCAATTAGATTTAACTCAGAAAAATTAAAGAGATATAATTTAATTTCTGCATATTTATGTTTTAGATGTCAAAAGGAATAAAGCTCTTTTTTTACATTCTACTTGATTGTGTGAAACCTTTTTGGGTGTGACTTAAAGAGCTTTTAGAAGGTATTTTAAAGTTAAATTTCCATTGCATCCATCATTAATTTTGTTAGGTAATATCAAAAAGTTGAGTTTGGAATTGAGATTATCTTGGTTATCAGAAAATATGGAGCTGTTATATGGGTTTAAAATTTTGAATTCTCCGGCCATGCTGTGTTTACTCTAATTCATGGTGATTAATTGCGGTTTATATCTCTTTTCTTTGGGTGTAGGAGAGGTTTAGGGGAAGGATATAGGGCGGATAGGGTTGGAACGGGGGAGGGTATTGTGTGTACATGTTGATCATATGTATTATTTGCTTTTCTGATTGTATGTATCATGGTTTTAATATTTTATAAAATATTTTTAAAAAGATAGTGACGGCTCAGATTTTTAAATGTACTCCCCCTCTCCACTTCTGATTCCCCAGTGATCACTGGGTCGTTTTCCATTCCTGAAGACTTCAATCAGGTCCTTGGTTTTGGTGACATTAAGTATGAGGTTTAGTGCACCATTCCGCCAAGTTTTCAATCTCCCTCCTGTGTGCCGATCGCTGACAGTTGGAAAATCTGGCAGTGCATCCCATTGTTGTCATGCAGAGGCTGGACTCGGAAGCTCAATGCAATCTGCTGGGGGCAGGAATACACTTGTTCAAGGGAACTGTCGCCCATTCACTTTCTCCCACGGATGCTGCTTGACCCGTGGAGTTCCTCCAGCAGGTCGTGTGGTTTGTGGCCTGACATATCAGTCCGCTGGGGGCTCTGTGGGGAGACTCTGTCCTCACTCGTGATTTCCATTCATTTCCACAGCGCTCTGTTCAGAAAAATGCCAAGTACATTTGCCTGGCCACTAAAGACTGTCCTGTGGATAAACGAAGACGGAACCGATGTCAGTTTTGCCGATTTCAGAAGTGTCTTGCAGTGGGCATGGTGAAGGAAGGTGAGCATTTGAGCAATTCTGGATGTATACATTTTAATTTTTTAACTTTTATTCTGAGACACAGGCCCTTCTGGCCAATGAGTCTGCTCCATCCTAGTAAATCAATCTCACCAATTGACTCACTAATCCTGTACACCTTTGGAACGTGGGACAAAACAGAGCATTTGGGGAAAACCCACGCAGACACGGAAATAAATGTGCAAACTCCGTACAGAGAGCGGAGGACTTGAACCTAGGTTACTGGCGCTGAGACCACATTATGCTGACCGCTATCCTAACTCTGCGGCATACATATGGTCCTTCTGCCAACCACCAAACCCCATTCATTGCATTTGACTTTTGGCCAAAACAATCAATTGAGTTGTAATATCAAAGAGTATGTAAATGAGGTTGTTTCCCATTTATAAGACTTCTTTAGAAGCACAAAGTGTGACAGCACAGAATCAGACCCTTCAGCCTTTCTAGTCTGTGTTGATCTATTATTCTGGCTGCACCGACTCTATCGCCCTCTATACCCTTGCCATCCATGTACCTGTCCAAGTTTGACTGAAATGTTAAAATTGACCCCGCATTCACCACTTTAGCCAGCAGTTCATCCCACGCCGCTCCCCCTGAAGTCCTAACCTGTTTAACATAGAATGTACTGTACAGGCCCTTCAGCCCACAATGTGGTGATGACCCATATATTCTGTAGCTGACAAAGAAAACCCCCCTCTATCTCATACCCTCTACTTTTCTTTCATCCATGTGCCTATTAAGAATCTTTTAAATGCCCCTAATGTTCCAGCCTACACCACCACCCCTGGCAATGCATCCCAGGCACCCACAGCTCTCTGCGTAAAAACACATCTCTTTCACTTTATATAGACACCCTCTGATATTTGCCACCCTGAGAAAACCTACTGACTGTCTCCCTTATCTGTGCCCCTCATAATCCTCCTTCATTCCAAAGAGAAAAGCCTAAGCTCTGTCAACCTTGCCTTGTAAGCCATATTTTCCAATCCAGGCAACATCCTGTGAAATCTCCTCTGCAATATCATCCACATTCTTCCTGTCATGAAGTGACCAGAACTGAACTCCATATTCTGAGTGCGGTCTCACCAGAGATTTAGAGAGGTGCAACATTAGCTCATGATTTCTGAATTCAATCCTATGATTAATGAAGCCCAGCATACCATAGGCCTTCTTTACTGTCCTATCAACTTGCATGGTGACTTTAGTAGATCTATGGATTTGGACCCCAAAGGTCCCTCTGTTTTTCCACACTTTTAAGTATCTGACCATTAACCATGTACTCTGGCTTCACAATTGACCTTCCAAAATGCATCACCTTACACTTTTCTGGATTGAACTCCATCTGCCCCTTTTCCACCTAACCCTGTATCCTGATGTAACCTACGACAACATTCAATGCTATCCACAACACCTCCAACCTTTGTATCATTTGCAAACTTGCTGAACAATGTCTCTACTTCTTTATCCAGGTCATTTATAAAAATTACAGAGAGCAGGGGTCCCAGAACAGATCCCTGCGGCTCTCCACTAGTCACAGGCCTCCAGGCAGAATACTTTCCTTCCACTACTACTCTTTGCTTTCTACAGGCAAGTCAACTCTGTGTTCACACAGCCAAGATTCAATGGATCCCATTCCTCATGACTTTCTGAACGAATCTCGCGCGAGGGACCTCGTCGAATGCCACTCTACCTTCATCAATTTCTTTTGTTACATCTTCCAAATTCTCAATTGGGCTCATGAGGCACAGCCATCCCCTCACAAAGCCAAGCTGACTAATCCTGAGAAGAATGCTCACAAATCCTATTTTTCAAAATCCTCTCCAATAGTTCACCCACCACTCACTGCTCTATAATTTACTGCTTTCTTCCTATTTCCTTTATTTAACAAGGAGGCCACATTTGCCATTTTTCAATTCTCTGGCAACTCCCCTATGGCCAAGATGCAAAGATAATCGCCAAGCCCCAGTAATCTCTTCCCTCCCTTCCCATAGCAACCTGGAGTAAATCTCATCTGATCCCAGGGACTTATCAATCCTAATGTTTTTTAAGAAGATCCAGCTCTTCCTCTTTCCTAATCTCATAATGATTAAGAACATGTCTGTTCTATTTTTGACCTCACCTTGATCAAGGTCCTTTTCTCTAATGAATACTGAAGCAAAGTATTCACCAGAGGACCTCCCCAACTGCCTCCAGGCACATGTTCCCTTGTTTATCCTTAATTGACCCTACCTTTACTCTCATTATCCCTCTGTTCTTCACATACACATGGAACACCGTGGGGTTCTCCTTATCCCTACTTGCCAAGGCCTTTCCATGCTCCTTTCTAGCTCTCCTTAAATTCCTTCCTGGCTCCCATATAATTTTCTCCTTCCTGCTTTATGCTTCCTTGTAACTCAGTTCCTCAAGTCCCAACAACATAGTAATACATCTTCTCTGCAATCTTTCAATCTTATTGATATCTTTTCTGTAATTAGATGACCAAATCTGCACACAATCCTCCAGATTTAGCCCTTGTACAGCTTTAGCATGTCATCTCAACTCCTCTACTCAATTCTTTGAGCTATAAAGGCTAATGCTCCAAACACTCTCCTTGCAACCATACTACCTGTGAGCCACTTACAGGTTAGAACAGGTCCCTCTGTTCTACTGCACTCCTCAGTTGCCCGTCCATTGGGTTTTCCTTCCAAAATGCAACAACTTGCGTATACAATGGGGAGGGAGCAGTTTCAGAATCTATCCCCTCCCATCTTTTGATCTCTTCTGTGAGGCATTTTCAGTTCATTGATGTTCAGAGATAAAGATATTCCAAAGCTTGGGGCACCAAGATAGTGGGGATGAGAAGTAAATTATATTCAGTGATATTAATACAATAGAGGTCTAAAAATTTGCTCGGGGTTAGGGTCAGCCGGATTTTCGGATTCTAAAGCAGTCATTTTAAATTCCAAATTTAATGAGGAATATAGAAGAGCTAAATTTTGATCATTTATTCATTATCATATAGCATGTTTCATTTATTAAAATGAGCATTTTTAAAGAAAACTAAATGGTCACTTTGTGGCCGCTGGGCATCTGCGGCACTTACCCACGCACACATGCACGCAAGAGCCCATGAATTTTAAAAAGTTGGAGGGTTCTTGAAAGTCCAATGTAGTCCTGATCTCTGGCATCCGGATTCTTGGACCTACTCTGACCACAAAGCACATGGTAGGTTTAGAGCAAGTTAATTACCATCTGATCACTTCTACCACTGACGAAACTGCTTTGTCCAGACCACATTACACAGACGATACACAGCACATCATCATCACATATATCATTTAAAATACATTTATATATAAATATTTGGATTGGTTCACTCGGTAACAGGGTACTGTTTGTGAATCTCACCACCCGAGGAAAGAAGTTGTAGAGATGCTGAACCCGTGATGTTAAGCTGAACAAGACGAGGTGTGTCCTTAGTTTTTTTTAGGGCAGCCTCTTTTACTATTCAAACTAACTAATCAAAACCCACCTCTGCCGTTAGCGGCATCCGGCTGTTGGGCGCTACCAGTTGCCCCAATAATGTAAAGGCAAAGACTGAGGGGAACGATAGGCTTTATTACACTTGAGATTGCTGGCCCGGGTTAAGGCTAAGGAAATGAGTGGAGGAAGAGGGGACTCTACCTTTATGGCCTGGGACACAAGGGAAGAGACTAGGGAGGAGTCTAGGGAAGGATCTCATCAGGAGGACGGGCCAGCCGGTACATACAACTAGATCATTACATTCACCCCTTCTTTTTAAAATGGAAACCACAGGTAACAAACATGAGAAAGAGAAAAAAAAAACACTGGTTAGGGGGTAAGAAGGCTCCTTCAGACTAGAGGTTTAGTCACACGGGAGACTTCCTCCTTCTACTAGACTGCCAAGGGGCCAGTGTGTCCGAACGCTGCTCCTCTGGAGGTGGGGCCACCGCGGGAGAATCTGGAACAGGGGCCGCAGGGGACGGGGTGCTGGCAGGGGAGTCTCGAGGGAGTGAGTGATCCATTTCCACACTGGGGGTAGGCTCCTGGAGGTCCGGCAGAGAGACAGGCGGCTCGGACTCCGGGAGTGTGCTCCTGTGCAGTGCGATCAGGTCCACAGTCTGGTCCGTGGCCGGCAGGGCCGTTTTGGGGTCTCCGGCCCTCGCCAGGTCTCAGATCGGTACAGTGTCCTCATGACCATCATGGTACCTCACGAACGTGTATTGGGGGTCGCGTGAATGAGGTGCACTGCTTCCACCAGTGGAAGCCCCTGACGTGCTTCCGAAGCAGGACCGGCCCTTGGCTTGGCAACCATTGAGGGATGAATGAACTGTTCGCCGACCGCCTACAGACAGCAAAGGGGCATTCATGCGGGGTGGTGTTAATGGCAATGTATAGCAATGACCGGATAGCATGGAGAGTCTCGGACAACATGTCTTGCCATCAGAAGCACTCCAATTGGCATGCTCTTTGACCTGAGGCTAGGAGCACCGCCTTCCAGACGGTGGCATTCTCCCTTTTCACCTGGCCATTGCCCCTGGGGTTATAGCTCATGGTCCTGCTGGTGCTATGCCTCTGGCTAGGAAGTACTGTCGCAGCTCCTCACTCATGAACGAGGAACCCCGGTCACTGTGAATGTCGTCGGCGTACCTGAACAGGATGAAGATGTTATGCAGTGCCTTGATGACTGTTAACGAGGTCATATTCGGGCACGGAATAGCAAAGGGGAACCTGGAAAATTCGTCCACCACCATCAGAAAGTAGATGTTCCTATTGGAGGTTGGAAGGGGGCCCTTGAAATCGACACTGAGTCATTCAAAGGGGCGTGTGGCCTTAATGAGGTGTGCCTTTTCTGGCCGGAAGAACTGTGGCTTACACTTGGCGCAGATCTGGGAGCGTCTGGTCGTGGACTAGACGTCTTCAATGGAGTACGGGAGGTTCTGAGTCTCTACAAAGTGGTACAGCCTCATGACTCTGGGATGGCACAGATTATCATGTAGGGCCTGGAGACAGTCGAGATGTGCGCTGGTGCACGTCCCCCAGGATAAGGCATCTGGGGGATCATTGAGTTTGCCCAGCTGGTACAAAGTATCGTAGTTATAGGTGGACAATTCAATCCTCCACTAAGAATCTTGTCATTCTTGATTTTACCCCGCTGTTTAGAATTGAACATGAAGGCCACTGCCCTCTGGTCAGTCATCAGGGTTATCCTTTTACTGGCAAGGTAGTGCCACCAGTGGCGCACTTCCTCAACGATCGCTAGCGCCTCCTTTTCATGGAGGAGTGCCAAAGTTCGGGACTGTGCAGGGTGCAGGAGAAAAATTCTATTGGCCTGTCTCCTTGATTAAGTGTGGTGGCCAGTGCAAAGTTGGAGGCATCACTCTCCACTTGGAAGGGGACAGATTCATCCATGGATTCATCCATCGAAGCATTTGCGATGTCTACTCGGATCTGGGGAAACGCAGCCTGGGCTTCCGCTGATAACGGGAAAGTTGTGGATTTAATTAGGGGGTGAGCCTTATCGGCATAATTGGGCACCCATTGTGCATAGTAGGAAAACAACCCCAGGCACCTCTTTAGTGCCTTCAGGGTGTTTGGGACTGGGAGCACCATGAGTGGTCGCACGCGGTAGGGGTCCGGGGCAATGACACCATATGCCACGTTGCATCCAAGAAGGGCAGGCGATCCGTATTGAACACGCACTTGTCCTTGTACGTCATGTTGAGGGACTTGATCATATGCAAGAACTTAGCGAGGTTAGTGACGTGGTCCTGATGGTCGTGGCAGCAGATGATAACATTGTCGAGATATGGGAACGTTGCCGTCAGCTTGTCCTCCTCCACCATCTGGTCCATAACCCACTGAAAAGCAGAGTCACCATTAGTCACACAAAAAGGCACCCGCAGGAAGTGGAATTTTCTGTCGGCCTCGAATCCCGTGTAGATTCAATCGCTCGGACGGAGGGGGAGTTGATGGTAAGCGGACTTGAGGTCAATGGTCAAAAAAACTCTGTATTGAGTAACCTATTGACCAAGTCGGCTATCCGGGGTAGTGGGTACACATCCAACTGGGTGAAGCGGTTGTTGGTTTGCCTATAGTCGATCACCATCCGGGACTCACCCACCCCTCTGACCACGAGGACCTGCGCCCTCTAGGGATTGGTGCTTGGAGCTATGATCCCCTCCGCCAGGAGTCGCTAAACCTCAGCCTGGATGAACTGCATATCCTCTGTCCTATAATGCCTACTCTTGGTTGCAAATAATGACAGAGGGGCCACCTGCAGGGTGGTGAGACTGCAGGATGGTGCTGGAGACTGGTGCTTGGTTGTGGAGTGGGGTCCGAGAGCTGGGGGTTGTGAACAGTCAGTGTCAGTTGAGGGCCCCTGAACGCCATTGTCACACTCCTGAACTGACTCTGGAAGTCAAGGCCCATGAGGATCGGCGCATAGAGCTGGGCCATAATCAACAATACAAAGTCATTGTAACATTCTTCCCCCTCCCCCACCCACCCACCGTTAGAGATGCTACACAGTACCCCCGGATACAAGTTTGTTGGTTCTTCGCCGCCATCTATACTGATCTGGTCATTGGCCTGATGGAAAGGGAGAGTCTACGGACCATGTCAGGACGGACAAACTTTCGGTACTGCTGCTGTCAAAGAGATAGTTTGTCTTCTGCCCTTTCACCTCGATCTGCGTCATGGAATTCGTGATCAGGTGGAGGATGGCTTGGTCCAGGGTGATCGATGCCAATACAGGCAAGTCGTTGTTGGTGGGGAGGCCCGCCCAAGATGGCGACCTCCATGTTGACCACACTACCCTCATTGGAGAAGAAGGAGGAAGTGGAGTCGTGGTAGGTGGAAGTGACATCATCATAGCGATAAGCCGCGGCATAGAGGTTGGGAGCGAGTAAGATGGCGTCCCCTCTTCCCGTGCATGTGGTCGGCACTGGAAGCTCCTCGGCCACACACGCTGCGCTGCTGCTGGACAGAGTTCTAGACCTTCATTTCTGGTAATGGCACTTCTTCCCACAGCCCGAGCATGTGACTCCTTTCACTGGGCAGAGGCATCTCGAGTTTCTAGACTGCCAGCTGAAGTTGCATCTCGGCAATGCTGGCATCACTGCAGCGATGGTCAGGTCGGCGACCCATGATGGCGGCCCTTGTGGCAGAACGTACGTTGTAGGACCGCTTCTATCTGCGATCAACACCGCGTGGCACTGGGCCGAGTCTCAAGTCCTGACCAGGTTGATGCCCCTTTGTAGCGGGGGTTGATTCTCTTCGAGGAGATACTGTCGGATATAGTCCGACCTCAATCCTGATACACAGGCGTCCTGGATCAGGTCTTCCACGCACTGGGTCAACGATATCATGGCCGAGGGGTTCCCCAGACAGTCTTTTCCCAGTGTGGCCAATGATCAGATGAACTCCTCAGCAGACTCACCAGTCTGTTGCTTTCTGGACGCCAGCAGGTAACGGGAGTAGACTTTGTTCACCCATGGCTTGTACAGTTTCCGTAGCTCGGCCATGGCCTCAACGTAGATCACTCTGCTCTAGATGGCCTGGTAGGCCCTCTGGCCAACTCGCGCCTGTAGGATCTTCAACTTCTTTTTGTTGGAATCGACCACTTCAGCGGTGGTGTCAAGGAAATTATCTAAACAGTTCACGCACTGTTCGAAGAGTTCAGGTGCACTCGGGACTTGGGGGTCTACTTCTACGCGTTTGGGGTGCAGAAATTTCTCCTTTACCAGAGACTTTCAAAAATCTAGTAAATAAATTGTTGGGCGCTACCAGTTGCCCCAGTAATGCAAAGACAAAGACTGAGGGGAATGATAGGCTTTATTACACTTGAGATTGCTGGCCCGGGTTAAGGCTCGAGAAATGAGGAGAGGAAGAGGGGATTCAACCTTTATGGCCTGGGTCACATGCGAGGAGTCCAGGGAGGAGTCTAGGAAAGGATTTCATCAAGAGGGTGGGCCAGCCGGTACATACAACCATATCATTACACCGGCACCTGACATTGAAGTTGTCCTTGTTCTCGATTGGCTGGCTTCTACAGGCTTGTCTCAACACCTGAGTGTGGCCTCTGAGTCACCATGGGTAACAGGATTTACAAAAACCCTGCATAGACATGAGGCCGTGACAGTCCCTTCCTACCCCCACCCCTTAGCCTCTGTCTTAGGCGAGATGGTGAGGGTCTGGCTTTGCCCTGCCACATATCGGTCTGGTGGGTGATCATTCGGCCAGATCTTATTTGGTACTGAGGTGTGGGCGGTCTTCAACAGGAAGAGCTGGGGTCTTGTGACTTTGCCAGTTCAGTGGGTGGCATTGTCGGCTGGTTCTGACATATACTGACTTTATCCAGTCAACAGAGGTGGTGTCAGTCTTTCCGTCCCAACAGATTATGAAACATTTGGGTTGGGGTTGGATGACGTGGTCAGAGATGTCTTGCTGAAGAGCTCAGTGAATGGCATTGTGTGCAGGGTTGTAAGTTGGCTGGCATATAGACAGTTGGAGTTGCTTGCTGGTCACCGTTGACCTTAGTAACTATTGTTTGCTATAATCCATCAATGCCATTGGCAGGATCATGTGGTCTGGCCATTGGAGCTGGTTCAACAAATTCCTCGGGAAGCGTCAGAATGGCGCCATAGACCATTTTGGATGCTAGATATCCTAGATTTGGTTTTATCGCTGTACGAATGCCAAGTAGGACCATGGGCAACTGGTCCCTCCATTGTGATGCATCTACCCCGGTGTCAACACTGTTTTCATTGTAGATGGTAAGCCATTGACAAATCCGATTAGTACCCAAAATGTCGGGAAGTGCTCAGAAGAGTGGTGATTCAAACTGTGGTACTCGGTCCATAGTAATCATACCTGGGACACCAAAGGCCAGAACCCATCGGGCAACGAAAGCCTTGGTGACTGTTTCATGGAGATATTGGCGACTGCGATGGCATCTTGCCAACTTGTAGTAAGTAAATAAGTGTAACATCTCGATGGTGAGAGTGGACTGACTAGATCATGGTGGACATGCTCATAATGGGAATCTGAGACTGGGAAAACTCTGAATGGGGTTTTGGTGTGTCTGCAGACCTTGAACCATTGACACTGCAAGTAGGTCTTCACCCATAGCCTGATGTTGCACTTGGTGTGTGGCCAGGTGAGACGTTCAGTAACCAGCTTGATCGTCGGTTTCTTGGCCAGATAGGAGAGGTTGTGGAGCGTGCTGATGACTTTGCGATGGACATGTCACACTCTCTTGTCTCACCTCTGTCACTGATGTGCAAGCCTTTGGCTGTGTCACTTGGCAGGACTGGATGAGTTTGGGATCAACATGCTGGGCCTGAGGCATTGCATTAAAATAAATGATTGTAGTCACATGAACAGCTTCCAGTTTCGATATAGCATCGGCAATGGGGCTCCCTTTTCCTTGGATGTGTCTGATGTGACTGGAGAATTGCAGGACAAAGTCCAAGTGGTAAATAGTTCTGCATGCTCGTGCAAGAGGTTTTATGTGAGCGGTTGGTGTCTGTAAGATGAAGGGACGACCTTCCAACAGATGGTGGAAATGATTGATGGTGAGGTGGACATTCTTGGCTGACTGGATTCCACCTCATATGAGTGGGAGATAGTTTTGACAAAAAAAATGCCAGAGGGTCCAACCTGCCATTGACCTGTTGCTCTAAAAATAGATCCCATGGCCTTGACAGAGACAACCATGGTGAGTGAGAGTAGGGCATTGGGCCTCTGATGGACAAGCACAGTGACGTCAGCGAGAGTTTTCTTCATGGTGTTGAATGGCTCCACTGCATCTCCAGACAAAGTTTTTACATCAATGTGTCGGTCAAGGAGTCTTTTGAATCCTTGCTGACAGTTTAATCAAGCTAATTGGATGCTGTCTTGCGTCCTCAGGATTTGGTGAGGAGCATCTTACACGGTTTGGGCTGGTTGTGTATTTGTCAAGTTTGTGTCACATCTAGGTGTTTTTGATCGGATTGATCTGTACGATGCATTGCTGCAGGGACTAGATCCAGTTGTATTCCCCTCTGGAGGGTCACTGAGTGACGGCAGTGATGGTGAGTTGGAGGCCAGGAAATACTGGTTAAACACAGAACAGTCATTATATGGAACGTTGTGGTCAGCCAATTCTAATCACTGGCTGAATTGTATTTAAGTTCCCAGCTGCAGTGGTTGTGTTTGGATTCAGTTACTGCGTCGATAGATTGGCACTTTAACACGGGCTTCCATAATAGCACAACACAGAACTGGAATTAAACAAAAGCAAAATTTTCTCATGTTTCCTGTAGGCATGTGTTTAATTCAACCATTCAGCTTCTAACATTTTCCCCTATCCTCCATCTCCTCCCCCTCCCCCCCCCCCCAACCCCCAGGTCAAAAATGGTAAACATTTTGAATGGTCCATAATTTGCTGGGACACAGAGCAGACTACGATTCGGGAAGGGTGCCAAGGGTACTCTGCCCTCTGCAATAATGGGGACTTCCCTGTGGTTGACTGTTCCAGTTCCGCCCCCCTTTCCCACACCAACATGTCTGTCCATGCCCTCATGCACTGCCAAACCAAGGCCAGCCGCGAACTGGAGCAACAACACCTTGTATTCTGCCTGGGCTCTCTCCATCCAGACTGCATTCAGGAAGGGTCCAAAGGGTACTCTGCCCTCTGCAATAACGGGGACCCTGTTCTTCCCGTAGATGCTGAGTAACCTGCTTAGTTTCTCCATCGTGTTTGTGTCTTGTGTTTGACGCTGGAGTCTGCAGATTTTCCAGTTAAACTCCAAAACTCATGGACCGTGTGTGCAAAGGTTAGTGTCCAACAATTCCCCTGCCCCTTCATTTTGAAGCCTGTGTTTAAGTATCAACGAGAGGTGTATTTCATAATCAGACTCTGATTGCACTCACACACAGATTTACAGACTACAGACGGCCTGGCTTCCTGGCCAATCCACACCATTCACAACGAAGCCACCTTGCTCTCTGCAGCAAGCACAGATGGAGGCAGGTCATCCCTGAGTATATCTCCCATCGTGACGAGCAATGTAATAGTTCCAGTCACCTTAGAGAGGACTTGGCCATCAACACCTATCCAAATTGACGTCTTGGACTGAAACGAATTAACCTGCCTTTGCAGTAAACATTAACATATCGGCTTCTGTCAAAACTGATGAAGGGAGCTTTTGGTACATTTGCCTTCAGAAATTCAAATATTGATTACACCAGACAACATATATTTTCGAAAGGTTTGCATCCTGAACAAAGATTGGGGACAATGATAGACCATTTTAAGTGGGAGTCACAGCCAGTGTAGTGGTTAGTGCACTGCTGTCACAGTGGCAGCAATTGGGACCTGGGTTTGTATCCCGTGCTGTCCATATTCCTCACATCTGTGTCTGGGTATTTCCCTGGAGGCTTTTGTTTCCTCCCACAATTTAAACCGTAGGTTAATTGGGTGTAATTGAGCGGCACGGGCAAGTGGGCCAAAATGGCCTGTTACAGTCTTGTATGTCTGATTTAAAAAATACAAAAGCTGAAGACAAAAATAATTTCAGATTTGCTGTATGAAGTTGGTGAAACATTAAATGAACTTTGATTGAATTTAGCCTGTTTTATCGCATAATGATGCTGACACATTGTTAGTTCAACTGACCTAAAAATATTTTGTCCCTGTTTTTCATTTTTACTCAGCATCTGATGCCTCTCATCTCAGTGTCCACCAAGAGTCAGACAGCATTGATGATTCCAGTTGCCCTGATATCGCTTTTCCATGGTCACAATGTTCTGGTGAAATCTTTCACCCTGTTTGTTACTGACTGCTGGGAAGAAGTCCAAGTGTGAAAATGCAGAAAATTAATTTTCAATATCATATTGCACTTCATGGTTTTGTATCAATGTGAGCTGCTTTTATATCCTGCCTGCATCTATCCTGACTAAGCATGCCCAGGCCTGACAATATTTGCATTGCATACTTGGACTGACCAAAACAGAAATAGACATAAAATATGACACAAAATCACATAAGTAAGTTACATCTAAAAAACAGTACATAATAGCAACATTTTATGGTGATTTTTGTGATCAGCAGACCAAGATCAATAAAAATATCCAAAGGAGTTCAGGAAGAAAAATCTTCATTGTCCAGTGTTGTAGGAGTTGGGATATTATGGTAAAGTTGTATATGACAATAGTGAGACCAAATCTGGAGGATTGTGTGTAGGTTTGCTCACATTACTACAGGAAGATATCAATAAGATAGAAATAGTGCAGGGATTTGCAAGGATGCTGCCAGGACGAAGACCTAAGTTGCAGGAAAAGGTTAAACAGATCAGGACTTTATCCCTCGAGTATTGGACAAGAGGCGGATGGAGGTTTTTAAAATTATGAGGAATATAAACAGAATAAATGCAGGCCGACTTTTTCCACTGAGGGTGGATGAGATACAAATCCGAGGACGTGGGTTAAGGGAGAAAGGGGAAAGGTTTAGGGGGAGCATGAGGGGGAATTTTTTTTCCCACACAGAGTAGTGGGAATGTGGATCGAGCTGCCAGCTGGTGGTGAATGCGGGCTCAATTGGACAGGTACAGGGATGGGTGGAGTATGAAGGGCTGTGGATTGGCTGCAGGTCAGTGGGACAAAGCAGAATAATAGTTTGGTGCAGAATAGATGGGCTGAAGGGATTATTTCTGTGCTGCAATTTTCCATGGTTTTTAAATTTAAATTAAATTTAGACAAATTGCCCATTGCCCTGTTGTATGTCTAAATTTAGCCCTACAGCATGGTCACAGGCCATTTGACCCACGAGTCCATGTTGCCCAATTACACCCAATTAACCCTCAACCCCAGTACGTTTTGAATGGTGGGAGGAAACCAAAGCCCCCGGGGGAAACCCATGCAGACACGGGGAGAACGTACAAACTCCTTACAGACAGGGCAGTATTCGAACCCCGGTCCCAATCGCTGGCGCTGTAACAGCTACGCCAACCGTGCTACCCCATGACATCTTATCCCATGGTCGAATGTAGGACTTTACCTCCTGCACAGAGCTACAGGTCACAGTGCAGGACTCTGGGATGCTGACAATGCCTTGAGTCACGCAGCAGCCTTTCATTGGAAGATTCTTGGTGAGGAAGGGCGGAGTTTTGGATCAGGGAAGGCCCAGGGTGAACTGAGGGTGACGGAGATTGAAGAATGATGGTGCCTGCTGGATCAGTGATAACGGCAGCTGGTGTAGGACATGGGTGTGGGGGGAATGGAGAAACAGCACTGCTCCAGCAGATTCCTACCACCACGTCCTGGTGCTGATGGCTCTGACAAGCCTTTAAAGGGCCTGTTAAAGGAACTGATGATGTTCCTTGTTAAAAATCTTCCGACCACAGAGGTCTATGCCCAAGCTGAAAGTGCCTGGGTTGTGCAGAAGAGTTGCGGAACCTGTGGAGTAGTGGATTGGTGCAGAGCACCAGAAATGAGGAGAACGCACCCCCTTCACCCTTCTAAGCCCCTCCTGCCCCACCCATTGAGAAGAAGCATGGGATTTGACCCTTTCAGGACTCAATTTATTGTCATGTAATAAAACAGTGTCATATTTACATGAAATTGCTCTTGCCAGCTGTAAGGCAGAAATTGCCTGAAGCTTCTCTTACAGTCAGAGAAAGAGAAGCAAAAGGGAGTCCCCCACAGAGTCACCGAGTGTCCATAGATTCGCCTCCAGCGCTTCCACAGCCTCCGCGGCGACACCATTGGTGACCCAAGCTCCAGATCCGAACCTCCGACACGGTCGGGGACACTTCAGTGCCCTCAGCTCCTCCTCCCATCCTGGTTCTGATGCTTGGCACCCTTTCAGCCAGTTCTGAGCCAGTCTCCAGCAGTCTGTAGCCCGGCACAAGTCTCCCAACAGCAGAGTCCAGCAGCCACACCCTTCGTGGGTTCCTCACCCTGAGTCACCAGCAGGTCGTCGCATGCACTGGTCCCTCAGCAGCAGAGTTCCCTCACTGTTCCGCCACCATGATCACCGTCATCGTGGGTCATCTCCTCTGCTTGTCCTTCACAGACTGGGGGGGAGGTCTTCCCCGTATTCTGGTATCCTACGCCAGACCTCTGCTCCCCTCGTGTCTGCTGCTGATCGGAGTTGCCGCCATCTTGGACGCAGACCATGCGGTCATGGGATTTTAAATAAAACTACTGTCAACTCGTTTAATAGCCATTCAAAGCCTGTGCAGAGCTGACAGCAGTTGACTGAGTGGTTGGACCCTGCGAGAGCTACCTGCTACTCGCTCTTCGCTACTCGCTTCATGTGGGTCCGCACCAGCGGCAGGACTGCCATTAGAGCAGCTCTGGCAGTGCTGCCATGTCGAGTGAACAGTGCCACAGCAGTGGAATTCAGTGTCTGTATGACCCTTGCAGGCTGTGGGATGCTGGAGACTGGCTCATTTGAACCAAGTATAGGAACCAGAATGCGAGAAGGTGCGGAAGCCAAGGGCTCCCCCAGGGTCTTTGGACACTGAAGGCTTTCTGATGGTATCGGGGGTTTGGATCCGGAGCTTGTGTTGCCAATGGATCGTATAGAGTTCTTGGCGGCTGTGGGAGGTCTCAGTGACACTCGATGACTCTGAAGGGACTCTCTTTTGCTTTACTTGCTCCTATTGTTAGGGGCGCCAGGCAGTGTTTGCCATACAGCAGACAATGGCTGGTATACCACGTGGTTACACTTCTATGTGTTATTGCATGACAATAAAAGGAATCGTAAACCTCAGCTCAGCTTCACCTGACTGGGACAGCCCCCAGGATCCAATTTACCACATTATCATCCAGATCATTAATGTAGGTGACAAACAACAAGGGGCCCAACACCAGTCCCTGAGGCACTTCACTAGTCCCAGGGATCCAGTCTGAAGCAGTCATCCAACACTACCCTCAGGCTTCTCCTGTCCAGCCATTGTTGAATCCAGTTCGCTGCTTCACCATGTGTCTGAAGCTTCCTGACTAACTTCCCATGTGCGACCATGTCAAAAGGCCTTACTAGAGTCCATGTAGACAACATCCACAGCAAATTATCATCAAACTGCCTGCTGCAAAGCTGATGGACCCTGTTAACCTCTGTCCTCCCTAAGCAGCATTGTGGGCATGCTGGTCTATTTGACAGTGGTTGTCAAAGTGCAGCGCTCCCTTCCTTTGGTCTACATGGGACCCACAGTCAAGTCCATCTCTCCCCACTCTCACCCCACCAGCCCATTGCCACAGGCATTGCCAATTGCTCCAAAGCCCCAGGTCCTTGAGCCATGGAGACATGGCACAGACACAGACCCTTCATGGCACTGAGTCCATCAAGGCCACATTCACATTCATTACCATCTGACTGTACACGGCAGGATGGCTGACACTCTGGGAAAACGGGGGCTTTCGGGTCCAAATCCATTCTTCTCAAGGTTGGAGGCATAGTGGATAGTGCAGGGGGTTGTCACAGGTTTACACAAGATATAGATAGGATGTAGAGTTGGGCCAAAACCCCTGAAATTCATTTTCCTGTGAGCCAGGCAGAATTTCTACTTATCGGCAACTGTAAACTATACTCAAGAAAAAAAAAACTACATGTGCAAAAGAGAGAAATCTAAACAATGCAAAAATGTAAACAAGCTGTTCAATTTAGAAAAAAAAATCAGTAATCAATAATATGTAATGTAAGAGTCCTTAAATGAGTCTCTGATCGAGTTGAGGAGTCTGATGGTGGAAGGGTAGCAGCTATTCCTGAACCTGGTAGGGCAACTCTTGTGGCCCCGATACCTCGTTCCTGATGGCAGCAGCGAGAACAGAGCGTGTGATGGGTGATGTGGATCCTTGACGATTGCTGCTGCTCTCTGACGGGAATGTTCCCTGTAGAGATTCTGGAGGGTGGGGAGAGTTTTGTCTGTGACAATGCCTTGAATCCTATTTAAGCTACTATTCCGCTTAATGTCATCAATAGAGAAAAGGGAGACCCCAGTGATCTTCTCAGCCATTTTGATGTTCCTCTGGACTAACCTCTGGTTGCATTTACTGACCCACAGAATGATGCAGCCAGACAGGTCACTGTGGATTGTCCTCCTGTAAAACGCTGTCGGGACGGGGGCCGGTAGCTTTGGCCTCTGCCGCCTCAGGAAGGGTAGGCGCCGCTGGGCCTTCCTGGCTGGTGAGGAGATGTTGTGACTCCATGATAGGGACTCCTTTTCTGAAGAAGCTTGAAAGATCGTCTCATCGTTTTTTCTTCCAGTTGTCCGCACAGACAGCTTGAAAGGTCGAAGAGGTCGCCTTCCGTCCAAGCCAAAGAATGTTCCAGAAGCCACGACCTCAAGTGCTCCAGTTAGTCTCCTCACAGCACTGATGAGGGCACACGTTGAGTCCAACCCACCCATGTCCAATCTCGATTATTCAAAGGTAACTCTCAGGGAAAACAAGACAGTTGAGAGGTTGTGTTGGGGAGAAGTAGGCGTGACACCAGCCGGTCAATCACGCAAACACTTGGATGAGCGAAATGGTCTGGGACACATAACATGGTGGGGAAGGTCACACAGAGACAACAGGAATAAAGGGTCAGCAACGTTTCAGGCCTGAACCCTTCATCACAATGTGAGCAGAAAGCAGGCAGGTGCCTCAATAAAATGGTGGGGGAGCAGAGGACAGGAGGGAGGAAGGGGCAGGGGGAGAAGAGGACAGGAGGGAAGGAGGAAGGGGCAGGGGAGGAGAGGACAGGAGGGAGGGAGGAGCAGAGGGAGGAGAGGATAGGAAGGAGCAGGGGAGGAGAATGGAAGGAGGAAGGAGCAGGGGAGGAGAGGACAGGAGGGAGGAAGGGGCAGGGGAGGAGAGGACAGGAGGGAGGGAGGGGCAGGGGAGGAGAGGACAGGAGGGAGGAAGGGGCAGGGGAGGAGAGGACAGGAGGGAGGAAGGAGCAGGGGAGGAGAGGGAGGGAGGAGCAGGGGAGGAGAAGACAGGAAGGAGGAAGAGGCAGGGGGACAAAAACGGGAGGAGCGAGGAAAGAGCACAGGAAGAAAAAGCATCAAGTGAGGAAGGTGCAGGGAGAGGAGCGGAGAAAGCAAAGGTCGGGAGAGGAGAGTTGGGAAGGAGGGGCTAAGTGGTACAATGGACTATCTCATGTTGGAATGGCAGAGCAGACTGAATGCCATTATTCTGCTGCTATATCATGGTGTATGATCTTTCCCCAAGCTTTGGGAACACTGAAGCTGGAGGCGTCTTTGAGGGGCCATCAGAGAGGCAGTATGACCTGGAGTTGGGGGAGGGGAAGGTCACGTGTGCCAACCTGGGCGAACTGCACCAGAAGTTATTTTGGTGAAATCACAAAATTAGGTTTAAGCTCGCACTAGGAGACCCTCCTGGATTCAGCTACCTGTATCAGGCTCTCATTTGTCCTACATTTCCCACCGCTCTGAAGGATTTTCCTCGATCTGTTTGGCAGCCACATCGCCCACGTTTGCCTCGCCTTCCAGCCATCATAAAGATGCCCGTCTGCATCTCTGTCAGATTGTGCAAGACTTCGGGAGTCAATGAACGGGTGGCTGGGTGTCCACCCACGCAGACAGCAGTCAGCATATCCTGCGGTGCAGGGCGGAAAGGCAGCAACATGTGGCAACCCAGCAGCCTCCAACTTGCACTCAAGCGATGTGTAGTTTTGTTGTAGGGCGTCACGTTTAGTGGAGTGGTTACAGGATCAGCGTCCAGGTTTCGAATCTGATGATGTCTGTCAGGATTTTCTCCCCGTGTTTGCATGAGCTTCAACTGGGCGTTTCAGTTTCCTCCCTCCCTTCAAAATGTATGGGGGTTATTGGCCAATTGGACTCATGGGCCGAAAGGGCCTGTTTCCTTGCTGGAGGCCTAAATTTAAATTTGATTGATTTCAGCATCTCTGGTTCAGTTCAGGAATAAGTATCACCAGGAAGCAATTGCCAACTCCCACTGTCACCTTGACTACACCTCTTCACATCGGAGCGCTATGTCTCCGCTACCTGCAACCCACTCTCTCACCTGCTGGGGTATCGGGGTTCTGATTGAGAAGAAGAGAAGGGTATAGCAGGTTTAGGTAACAAGGAGCAGATGAGGTACTTAGGGAGATAAACAATATTAAGAGGAAAAGCATAATAGTGGTCCTCTTGAAGATCAGAGTGGTCAGCTTTGGATTGAGTCAAAAGAGATGGGGGAAATCTCAAATGTTTTTTGCAGATATATTTACTCAGAACATTTTTTTAATTTAGACATACGGTCCATGAACCCATGCCACCCAACTGATCTATATCGCGGTACATTTTGAAGGATGGGAAGAAACCAGAGCCCCCGGGGAAGACCAATGCAGACACAAGGAGAACGTACAAACTCCTTACTGATTTGAACTCTAGTCCCAATCGCTGGTGCTGTAAAGGTGTTGCGCCAACCGTGTAACCCCAGCACAGAATTGTGGGAAGTAGGGCTAACAAGCAGTGAGTTCATGGAACCAATATAGATTAAAGAGGAATGCGTTGGCACAGACTGGAGGGGCTGGAGTAACCTGTTTCAGTGCTGTAATTGTTCTATGGTTCTATGGAGTAGGTACTTGCTGTCTTTAGGCAAATAAGGATGGATAAATCCTCAAGGGCTGACAAGGTGTTCCCTCAGGGATACATGCAGAAATTGAAGGGGCATTAGCCACAGGTGAGGTGCTGGAAGATTGGAGGATAACTCAAGTTGTTCCATTCTTTTAAAAATGTTCTAAAAATAACCTAGAAAGTTGTAGACTGGTGAGCCTGACGTCAGTAGGATCGTATTTACCGGTTCCGACAAATACAAATTCAAGTTAAAGACAGACCTAGGTAACGGAATGCGTTTTTAACCTGGGGACTTCCTGTTTTGTGTGCGGTTTTGGTCACCTAACTACAGGAAGGAAATCAGGAAGACTGAAAGAGCGCGGAGAAGATTTACAAGGATATTGCAGGGACTTGAGGGAAAGGTTGAACAGGTTAGGACTTTATTCTCTGGAGTGTAGAAGTATGAGGGAAGATTTGATAAAGGTTTACAAAATGATAAGGGATCTAGATTGAGTAAATGCAAGTAACGTTTTTTTCACTGAGATTAAATGATTCAAGGACTATAGGTTAAGAATTGAGAGGGAACATTAGGAGGATCTTCACACGGAGAGCGGTGGGAGTGTGGAACAAGCTGTTGTTGAAATGGTGAATGTGGGCTCACTTTTAATATCTAAGAAAAAATTGGACAGTTACGTGGATGGGTGGGGTATGTAGGGCAATTCATTTGGACAAGGCAGAATAATTATTTGGCACAAACTAAAAGGCTGAATGGCCTGTTTTCTGCTGTAATGGTCTGTGGTTCTACAAACACAGAAGAGGAGATCATTTTGGTTCTTTTAAAATATTTTATTTTGGTTCTATCAATTACCATCACAGATAAATAATAAAAATGTGAATTAATCAATGATACATGTTCCAAATATAGCCCCTATTCCCCCCCCCCCATAAACCCTAAATAAATGAACAAAAGAAAAGGGAAGAAAGAAGAAAGAAACAAGGACTGAGAGAAGGAAAAAGAAAAAGAGAAGAGAGGAGCTGTCAAGATCTGAAATCCAATTCAACAAAAAAGGGCCCAGTTATTTTTGTCTCGATCTCAATAAAAATGAAAGAAAGAAAAATAAATATTTATTAAGTATCCAAGCCTACACTTTGCAGATAAAGTTCCCATTCCTCCAAAAAACTTGCTGTATTTATTCCTTAAATTGTAAGTGATTTTCTCCAGGGGAACACAAGTCTGCATTTCAGTATTTCAATGGGCTATGTCCAAAATAGAATCAGACCTCCCAGTAACTGCAATGTATTTCCTGACCACTGCCAATGGAATTCTAAGAAACACTAACAGCCTCATTTTAGGTCTTACGTCCACAATAATTCCTAGGAGAAACAATTCTGGACTCAGAGGCAATTGTTCCCCATTAATTAGGGAAATAATTTTGACAAGCATCTACTGCAATAGCAAGGATCTCCCAGCAGCCAACTATTTTAATTCAACACCCCATTCCCACTCCACATGTCTGTCCATGTCCTTGTGCACTACCAAACTGAGGCTACCTGCAAACTGGAGGAACAACACCTCATACTCCATCTGCGCACTCTCCAACCAGATACCATTAATATCGACCTCTCCAGTTTCCATTAATCCCCACTCCCAACTTCCACCCACATCTCCTTCCCTATCCCTCTGTCATCTTTCTTGCAGCTCCCAACCCCCCTTCCCTTCCCTTCCCTCTCAATTCAGAGAGACCCCCTCTTCTCCTATCACTTTTCTGCACCTCTTCTGCCCTTCCACCATTCCACCTGTTAGCCTGTGCTCCTACCCTGCTTCTTCCTCCCTCCCCTCCTCAGCTCCCCCTGTCTCTTCCTCCTTTCTTCCCCTCCCCCCCCCCACTTTTTAGTGTGGCACCTGCCTCTTGTTTTGCTCAGATCTGAAACATTGGTTATCATAGACTTCCCATGGACCCTGTGTCACCTACAGAGTTTCTCCAGTACTTTTGTGTATTTCATTTTCAAATTAAAGAATAAATTCAAAATTCAAGAAAAACTGATTGATTTTAATAACTTTCCTTACCTAGACTTTCAACCTGCACCGTGTGAATGATGTGATGACCTTTTTGTTCTTTTTTTTTTAAATTATTTAACTCTTTGCATCATTACAGGAAAAAAATGAATAAAACATTAATCAAATATCCATAGCCAATTATACAAAAAAAGTACTTTTATATATTTTCTACGCATTCCCCCTCCCACCCAACAGTAAGAAAAGGAAAGAAAAGAAAGAAACACCCACCATTTAATGTACAATAATATTAGCATCGACAATCATTAATTGGTATTAAAAATGACTAATTAAGAGGAGTGGATAAGATAATTATCCTTTAAGGTTTCTAAATACGATAAAAATTTTCAGCTTGATTATATGTAACTATATGTAATTTTTTTCCAAAGGTATACAATTTCACATCTCGTTATACTATCTCCCTAATAACACTTCTCCATCATCTTTCCATGATATCACTTGACATTTCAGTGCAGATGCTATTGCAATATTTAAAAAATTTTCTTGGTATTTGTCCAATTTCAATTTTATATCCTTTTTATAAATATTTCCAACTAAAAATATTTGTGAATCCTTTGGAATCTTTATCTTCATAATTTGCCCTAATAATAAACTCAGTTCATTCCAAAATCTTTCCAATTTTTCACAATGTTACGAGTCCAGAGGACCCTAAAACCCAGCAGCAATAGATATTCACCATGACAAAGGGTTACTTAAACAAAAGTTGCTTTTAATTATCTTTGAACATGAAAATAGAATCAAAGTTTAACTTTTCTCTCTTGACTCACTTAACCTTCTAATGCTAAGCACATGTGTGTGTAATGTGCGTGAGTTCAGCAAAGTTATTTGGTTCTCAGAGAGAGAGTTTTTCTTGTTCCAGGACATCTACAATTGATTCCTTTTTAATCAGCCACTCCTGTGTCTTGCTAACGAAACTTGCCCCATTCAGGGTTCTCCCGATGATAACCTCTTTCTTTCAGGTCACCACAGAGTTCCTTTCTGTTTCTCCTATTCCAAGGGAAACACCGGACAGCCAGTCCTCTCCTTTGACCAGGCCGTCTTCCAAAACTTGCTAGCTTGTCCCTCTAGAACCAATGACTGCATCTCTCCTCTCATTCTCCCACTCCCTCCAACTCTGAGAGCAAAGCCTGTTTTTTTTTCTGCTCTCTGCCTGAAAAGATCACATGACCTTCCAGACAGTAAGTTCTGTTTTTCAATCAAAGCTGCCACTGCCTGTTGTTACGTTTGTTGCCTTTTGCAAATAACATTTCATCATTAGTCTCTGAGTACTCTTGCAAAAGCTCCAGAAAAAATTCTGTTTTAAAGTGTTTGTGTGTGACCTGCTCTAACAACCCTTTCCCAATTTACCTCCCAGACACCACTATATACTCTAGCACAACAAGACCACACTGAATGCATAAAAGTCCCCATTTCTTTCGCACATCAAAAACACCTATTTGAAAAGTTAGGATTAAGTCCATTTAACTAATAAAGATTCAGTTGTGAGTAAGTTTGTATGATGGGATTCAACGAAGGCATATTTGAGAGGTCAAATAATAAGTTATATTTCAAAAATAAAGAAAGAATATATGAAAGAAGTAACTCAATTAGATAAAGAAATAATGAAATTGGAGAAGGAAATTCAAGTACATAAAGAAGAGGAGAGAAAATCATTGGAGTTGAAGAAATTAAGATTTATGCTGTGCAGACGTATAGAGCGGAGAGAGAGAGAGATAATGAGATCACAACAAAAATATTATGAGTTGGGTGAAAGGGCCCAAAAAGTTTTAGCATGGCAATTAAAAACAGAGCAGAGTTCTAGAACAATAATTGCTACAAAGAAATTATCAGCACAGATAACTTAGAAAATGCAGGAAATAAATGATAATTTTAGAGGCTTTTATGCTAAACTTTTATCGTTCAGGTTCTAAGAGATATGATAATAAAATGAGATTATTTGAGCCAAATTAAATTACTGGTGTTAAAGGAGGACGTAAAGATAAGACTGTCCAAGAATTTTTCAGGAAAAGTTTATGAGACCTTAATGTCTCTACAGAATAATAAGGCACCAGGAGAAGACGGTTTCCCACCTGAATTTTATGAAGAATTTAAGGAGCTATTAATACTTCTATTGCTGGAGGTATTAGGTCAAATGAAAGAGGTTTATGATCTACCTGAATCTTTTAAAACAGCATTAATAACTGTAATTCCAAAAAAGGGAAAGATTGTTTATAGTCTTCTTCATATAGAACTATATCATTATTGAATGCAGACTATAAAACTGTATTGAAATTGTTAGCTAATAGGCTAGTTGAATTTTTGCCAAAATTAATAAATTTATAAAACTGGTTTTATGAAAAATAGGAAAACAGCAGATAACATAGTTAAATTTTTAAGTTTGGTAAATATAGCACAAAATAGGAAGATTCCCATGGTTGCGGTAGCATTAGATGCAGAGAAAGCATTTGATCGATTTGAATGGGATTTTTTTTTATTGAGACACTTAATGCTTTTGGGATTCCAAATACTTTTATAAACTGGATAAAGGCATCGTATTATCAACCAAAAGCTTTTTGTTCTTTCTTGTTGTGGATGTTATAAATGTCCGAGTTGTTCTCATAGAAAATAAAACAGGAATTGACTGTCCAGTAACAGGCTCTTCAGCCCACCAGAGTTGTGCTGACTCAATAACCTACTACAACAATTACTTTTTTTAATTTATTCATTCAAAAAACAAATAAAATATGACATATGCAGCAATTAAACATAAACATGAATGTTTTTTTTATATATAGAAAAAAAAGAAAAGAAAAGAACCCCTCCCCCCGCTTCAGCCAACTCTCCTAAGGAGAGACATAAAGAAAGAAAAAGAAAAATTATTAAAGAAACAGTTAAATATACATATTAAAATCTAATCAATATAAATTGAAATGTAAATATTCTGAGTATAACAACCACTTATTAATAAAAAAAATTATAATTATCACACAAAACATGTAATTTTTTTCCATTATTAAACAATATTTCATCTCATGCCATCTATTAATATCAATCATATTTTTATCTTTCCACATACTAGCAATACATTTTTCTGCTATGGATAAAGCTAAATATACAAAAGCAAGCTGAAACTTATCTAATCCCAAGCTTTTTTGAGAGGTTGCAAACTACCTAATAAAAATACTGTTGGATCTAAAACTATTTTAATCTTATACAGGTATTCTAAAAAAGATTGAATTTTCTTCCAAAATGATTGTATATGTATACATAACCAAACAGCATGAAAAAAAGTTCCAACCGTATCACCACCTCTAAAACACAAATCTGATTCATGAAAACCATATTTTTTAAATTTTTCAGGTGTCAAATATAATTGATGTAAAAAATTGTAATTAATCATTGCATAATGTGCATTTATCAATCTAGTTACACTATCATAACAGATATCTAACCAATCATCTTCTGAAAAAATAAAACCAATATCCGCTTCCCATTTAATTTTAGATCTATCCCAACCCTTTTTATCCATACCATCCTGTAATATTTGATACATAGATGAAATATAACCCTTCTCCAGTACCTTCATAAGAAAGTCTCAAATTTAGTCATTTTAGGTAAAATCATATCTCTACCAAACATACATTTTACCAAAGATCGAATTTGATAATAAAGAAATAAAGAGTTCTTATCAATACCAAAACCTTCCCTCATCTAATTAAAAGATAAAAACTTACCCTCTTTAAAACAATCTCCCAAATTTTTCACACCTTTAAATCTCCAATGCAATAAACTTTGATTAAGTATTGAAAAAGAAATAAGTTGATTATTATACAACGGAGTCAAAGCCGATAATTTACCCCTAGAACCTGTCATTTTATTTTTCTTTATCCATAACTTCATTAAATGTTTTAGTATAGGCACATTATGTTGTTGTAACAAATTTATATTCCGTCTAAACAAAAATTGATGTATTTCAAATTCAGAAATACTTGCCATTTCAATTATAGCCCAACTAGGAGGCTGTACCAAATCCATCAATGAACTAATAAATTTAAGTTGGGCTGCTTCATAATAATTTTGAAAATGTGGTAAATGTAGTCCCCCTAACTCATATTTCCAAGTTAATTTATTCAAAGCTACTCTCGAAAATTTATCCCTCCACAAAAACTCCCTAACCATTTTATTCAAATCTTGAAAAAAAAAATGTATCAAGTAAATACAGAATAGATTGAAACAAATATTATATATGGAGAAATATATTCATCTTAATTCTATTTATCCTACCCATTAAATTAATAGGTAAATCTTTCCATTTAATCAAATCAGTTTTAATTTTTTCATTAACGGAGCATAATTTAATTTATATAAAGATCGATAATTAACATTCAAAATTATACCCAGATATTTAATTTGATCAGTCCACTTCAAATTAATAATATTCTTATAAACTGAATAATCTCCTTCACTCACCGGTAATATTTCACTTTTTTTCCCAATTAACTTTATATCCAGAAAGACATCCATATTGTATTAAACATTCTTTCAAGTGCAAAAGTGACTGAGCTGGGTTTATTAAATACATCAATACATCATCAGCAAATAAATTAATTTTATACTCCTCATCTAAAACTTTCATACCTTGTATCTGTGTATTTTGTCTTATCAGCTGTGCTAAAGGTTCGATCACTAACGCAAACAAAGCTGGTGATAAAGGACAACCTTGACGAGTTGATCGAGTTAACTTAAAGGATTCCGAAATCAAACCATTCATCAATACTCTAGCTACCGGTTTACTATATAGAGCCCTAATCCAACCAATAAAAAAAGGACCAAACTTAAATTTCTCCAAAACTTTAAACAAAAAATTCCATTCAACTCTATCAAATGCTTTTTCTGCATCTAAGGATATCACCATTGGATGATCTGAGGATTGTCGAAATCTATTAATCAAACTAATCACGGGCCAAATGTTATCTGAAGCATATCTATTCTTTATAAAACCTGTTTGATCAATATGAATCAACTTGGGTAAAAATTTAGCCAATCTATTTGCTAATATTTTAGCTATTATTTTATAATCTACAATAACAACAAAATTGGTCTATATGAAGATACTTTCAAAGGATCTCTATCTAGGAATTACTGCAATTAAAGCACTAATGTTCTCCAACTTGACGTAATACATCCCCAAACACTGTAGATAAATCATCATAAAAAAATTTTATAAAATTCAACCGAAAATCCATCATCACCAGGCGATTTACCATTCTGCATTTCCAGCATAGCCATTTTAATTTCCAAATCAGTAAATGGTTCTTCTAACTCCTGTATATCTCCATCCTCTAATATCGGTAAATTCAACTGTGATAAAAAAAAAATCAATTGATCCAGTGTCTTGTTTTCCTTCAGATGTATATAATTTTTTATAAAATGAATAAAATTAATCATTAATCTCACAAGGTTTATAAGTAATAAGAGAATTCCGTGTAACAGCATTAATAGTCCTTGAAATCTGTTCTTTCTTTAATTGCCACGGCAATACCTTATGTGCTTTCTCTCCCCATTCGTAATACAGTTGTTTAGTCCTATTAATCACACATACAAATTGATAAGATTGCAAAGTATTATATTTCAATTTCAACCTAGATAATTCTATTTTCTGATCTTCTGTAGCATCTTTCTGAAATTCCTTTTCTAGCTCACTAATCCGTTTCTCTAATTCGACTCTGATTTAATCGATACTTTTTTTTATTTTAGAAGTATAACTAATTATTTGTCCTCTCAAATAGGCTTTCATAGCATCCCATAATACAAACTTACTTTGAACTAAATTAGAATTTTCTTTCAAAAAAAATTAATTTGTTTTTTCAAAAAATCAATAAATTCCCTATTTTTTATCAAGATTGTATTAAACCTCCAACGATAAGCCATTTGAATTTTCTCAGAAGTTGCATATGTAAAATATAACAAAGAGTGATCTGAAATCACCTTACTTTTAGGGTTTTGTATTTTGTTGTATTTTCCTTGTAAATGTGCTGATACTAAAAAGAAGTAAATCCTAGAAAATGATTCACGTCTAGATGAATAAAAAGAGAAATCTTTCTCTGTCAGATTAAGACGTCTCCAAATATCTACTAAATTAAGATCTTTCATCAACGCTTGGACCTGAATTGCCATCTTGGATTTCTTAACTTTCTTCGGAGATTTATCGAATAAAGGTTCCAAAACACAATTAAAATCACCACCAACTAAAATATTATCATTAGCCTGACCCAAATATAAAAATACATCTGAAATAAATATTTCATCATCTGCATTAAGTAAAGTCCAAAATTCACTAAAAATCTTACAATTTAATTTAAGAATACATCCTGCCTTTTCCTCCATTGATTGTAATTCAAAAGATAAATTTTTATGTATCAAAATTGCTACACCTTTAGCTCTAGAATTAAATGAAGAAGAATATACATGCCCAATCCAGTCCCTCTTTAATTTCATGCTTTCCTTTACATTCAAATGTATTTCTTCTAAAAAAGCAATATCAATTTTCATTTTCTTAATATACGCCAAGACTCACTTACGCTTAATCGGACTAGTTAATCCTCGAACATTAAATATTAGCAAACCACAACTTTGACATATCTACTATTGTTACTAAATACCAATAATATCTTTATAGAAAAACTCAAATCAACGTATATAGGCCCTCTAATAGAAAAACAATCACAAATTAAAAACTAACTAAAATGAAAATTTAAAAAAATAAAGGAAAAAGTCCCCCCCAAAAAAAAACTACCAAGAGGTAGTAATCCCCTAAACAAAAATTGGGTGTGGGTCACTCACCAGTGGCTGATGACTAGTACAAATCTCTCCCTCCCCAGCCAATCAGTAACATCACAATATCATAATAGAATAAGAAAATTCTTCTTTTCATCCAGAAGATTCCAATCTCGGAGATCCTATTTCAGAAGGAAGTTGACACTTTCCATTCCCGTTTTTCCCATTTCTGCCATTTCTTCCGTTTCCAGAGCTACCAGACTTTTCTTTAGGAGATAATGGTGGACTATGTCTTTGTCCTCTTATATCTGGCAATGAATCAGCAAAAATCATTGCTTCACGTTCATTTTCAAAAAACCGAAATTGATAGTCTCCATAAAATCACCTTCAACACTGCAGGGTAGTGAAAAGTAGACTTATAACCTTTACGCCACAAAACTTCTTTAACTGGATTGAATCAACGTCGATGTTGAATGACCTCTTAACTCAAATCAGGTTAAAAATCTTTGCTATTCTGAATCATTAACGGAGTTTGTCGTTGTCTCGCATTTTGCACTGCTCCTCTGTCCAAATAACTCAAACATCAAATTATTAACGGTCTCGGTGGTTGACCAGCTGAGGGTGTTCTTCTTAAAGCTCTATGGGCTCTTTCCAGTGCCAGTCCCCCAGAGAAATATTCTTGCCCTAATATTTCTGGGATCCAGTCTTTAAAGAAACGAAGAGGATCTTGTCCTTCTATACCTTCTAGCAAACCAACAATTTTCACATTATTCCTTCTGGTTTGATTGTCCAAGTAATCTATTTTTCTTTCTAACTCCTTCTCACATTCCCCTAGTTCTTTGACTGATTTTTCCACCTTCAACACTTTTTCTGTGTGAGAAGTCACTGTTGTTCACAGTCCAAAAAAAACAGTCTGAATTTTTAAAAAATTCTTCATAAGATGCATCCACACGTGCTTTAACCATATTTAATTCTGAACTTATACCAGCATTCATTTGAACCATCTTATTCATTAAAGATGTCTACATAGGTTGAATAATTGCATACATTGTGAATACGTAAATCTCAACTCTGCTCTCTCTGTCATGGTGGCAGAACAAGGTAACTGCAGCTCCTGCTGCAATTCAACAGAAGGCATTTTAAAAGATTTACTGCGGGTCTGGACTCCCAGTGATGGCACTCCAACTTCCTCAGGGAGTCGCCGCTGGACTCCCCCCTTATCTTGTTGTTTTTCCAACAAAATTCCAGAACCATCCTTCACTTGGTGAATAATAGACATTTTTTTTCCAGCTCCCACAGTCTTTGAGGTTTAGACAATGAAGAGATTGAGCCTGGGGCTGTATCAAGTCGTCAAGGCCCCAAATATTCAGCACTTCGAAAATGTAATTTCTTCTGCACTTGAGGTTTAATCTTTTTACCATTAGTGACCATAATAATTCCTTAATACTTTAAACTAAAATTTAAAAAAATTTAAACTTGAAAACAAAGAGTTAAAAAACAGGTACTTAAAAGTCTGGCCAGAGAGGACGAGATTACACGGCTAGACTCTACGCCATCTTGCCACGTCCCCTACTACAACAATTACCTAGAATTTCCCTACTGCATAATCCACCATTTTTCTCAGATCCATGAACCTATCTAATGGTCTCTTAAAATATCCCATTGTACCTGCCACCACTGCCATTGCCAGTAGCATATTCCATGCACCCACCACTCTCTGAGGAATTTATTTCTTATATCCACCACCCCTGCACTTACTCCCAAGCACCTTAAAACTATTCCCCCTCATGTTATCCATTTATACCCCAGGTAAAAGCCTCTGGGTGTCCACATAATCAATATTTCTCATCATCTTGTGAACCTCTATCAGGTCACTCCTCATTCTCTGTAACTCCAAGGAGAAAAGACCAAGTTCATTCAACCTCTCCAATCCAGGCAGCATCCTTATAAATCTCCTCTGCACCTTCTCTATGCCATCGACATCCTTCCTGTGACCAACGAGTCTTACTAAGATCTTAGATAGCTGCAACCTCACAGCTCTTGAATGCGATCCCATGGTTAATGTAAGGCCATGATCCTTCTTAGAAATACTCAGCTTTGAGTTTGCTGTGGACATGGAGGCCAAAATCTCTCAGGTCATTCACACTGTTCAGAGCCTTCCCATTAACATTTTACCTACTAAAATGAACCACCTCACACATTTTTTGGGTTAAACTCCATCTGCATCTAATTAATGACTCTCTGGAATCTCTGGCAACCCTCCAGACAGCACCACCAACCATTGTGTAATCTGCAAACTTACTAACTTACCCTTCCACTCCTCATCAAGATCATTTATGAAAATCACAAAGAGGAGGGCTCCCGGAACAGATCCCCGTTGAACACCTCTGGTCACCAACCCCTACACAGAATACAATCTTTCTACACTGCCCTCTGCCTTCTCTGGAGGCCAATTCTGTATCCACAAAGCAAGGCCTCCTTGGATTCAATGCCTCCTTACTTTCTGAACGAGCCTTGCATGGGGAACCTTATCAAAGGCATCAATGAGATCCATACACACTACATCCACTGCTCTACCTTCATCAATGTGCTTAGTTACATGCTCCAAGAATTTGATCAGGTTGGTGAGAGATGACCTTCCCCTGACAAAGCCAAGCTTGCTGACAATCCCGAATCAAATAATGCCTCTCACAATTCTTGTAAAGCCTGTCTCTAAGGATCTTCTCTCACAGCTGGATCACCATGGAAGTTCTCAGGGCAGCTCAGTTCGTGTAGCAGTTAGCACAATGCCTTTACAGCACCAGCAATTAGATCTTAGGTTCAAATCGCATGCTGTCCTTAGGGAGTTCGTTTCCCCGTGTCTGCATGAGTTCTCTCCAGGGGCTTCATTTTTCTCCCACGTTTCAAAATATACTGGCCGTATAGGTGAATTGAGTGTAAATTGGATGCCATGGTCTCATGGACCGAAATGGCCTGATACCATGCTGTATGTCTAAATTAAAAAATGTAAATTTAAATTTGTCCAGTTTCAGGAACCCAGCACGTACTCATCGGAGGAGGATGAAGCAGCCGAGGTGCAACAGTTTTACGAGTTGCTGGCAGGATCGATGGAAATTATACGCCAGTGGGCAGAGCAGATCCCGGGGTTCTGTGGTTTCCCCAAGGAGGATCAAGATCTGCTGCTGGAGTCGGCCTTTCTGGAGCTCTTCATCCTCAGGCTGGCCTACAGGTGGGTACCTGAACCAGGGCAACACACCCCCACCAATTTTGCTCTGTGCCCCTCCTGAGTCCAGACCCACCATCCCTTCAGTATGTCAAGGAGGACACAAAGGTTCTGGAAAAACTCAGCAGGTCCCATGGCCTCCACAGGAAATGGACATTTCAGGCCTGAGCCCTTGTGGAATCTGTACTGAAATATTGAAGCTCGACTTGTTATATTCACCACACTTCAATTATAAACGGAAATTTCAATGTCAATCACATGCTTATAATTCACTCTGGGAAATTGGGTGATGTAATCAACAATGTTACGTGAGGTTGGGTTGATGTATGTACTTGGCCAGGAAGGTAAATGTGGTTCGCAAACATACTGGAGAAACTCAGGAGATGGTGCTGCCTTTAATGTAGTGGCCTCCAACATCTTTGGCCTATGCCCTTCGTCGAAAAGCAGGGAGCTAATAAAAAGAGGGGGGTAGAGGAGGATGAGGAGCCAGGGGGAAGAGAGGAGGAATGAAGGGGCAGGGGGAGGTGAGGAGAGGAAGGAGAAAGGTACAGCAGGAGGGGCGAAGGGGAGGGAAAAGGAAGAGGCTGGGGCAGTGAGGAGGGAGGAAGGGGCAGGGGAGGAGAGAAAAGAAGGCACGAATGGACGTGAAGAGGGAGGAAGTGGCAGGGGGAGAGGAGGGGGGAAGGGGCAGGGGAGGAGAAGAGGGATGAACAGAGGGGTGAAGGGGCAGGGGAAGAGGAGGGAGGAAAGGGGAGGTGGAGGAGAGGGGGGAAAGAAGAGGCAGGGAGGAAGAGGCTGGGGAGGTGAGGGAGGAAGTGGTGGGGAGGACCTCAAGCCAATAAGTAAGAGATCATAGAGTGGTAGGCAGATGAGAAAAGCGGTAGCTCTCTGAATGGAGAGGGATGGGGTGGGTAGCTGGAGGAAGGGATGGAGAAAGGGAGAGATTTGTGGAAGGGGTCCTTCTCCTGAGTGCCCATGAACACCTTGCCTCTCTCTGACACCTTTCACAGCCTCTGCTTGCCCCAAAGCGTTCTGCACCCGTTGACACCTCTATAGGCATGTGAACATTATGGGAGTAGCGGGAAATGTGGCAGTCCATTTGTGCCCAGGAAGGCCTCTTAGTTGGCTGCACAAGAGGGAACGCTGCCAACCGAGTTGTCACTGCGCGTGAAATGCGAGCTCGTTCCACGGACAGTTCCACATTCTCTGGTTTTTATTTCAGTCTTCAGTCCCTGTGAATTCTTTCTGTTTTTTGTCTGATGGGAGACTGTGTGGGAAAAGCTGAGCTTCATTCTGTCTGTGGGCCACATCAATGTAAACCTCTTCTCCCATCCGTGGCCCTCATGCACTGTCAAACCAAGGCCACTTGCAGATTGGAGGAACAACACCTAATATTGCATCTGGGGCCCTCTCCAACCAGGCGACATTAACAATGGCTGATCATTTCATTTAAACAGAAGGCACGGTAACAGACCCTTTCAGCCCTCGAGCCCATGCTGCTCAAATACTACAATTATTCTACAACCCCCAAACATTTTGAAGGGTGGGATGAAACCATAGCATCTGAAGGAAACCCACGCAAGCACAGGAAGAAGGTACAAGCTCCAACTGACAGCATGGGAGTCAAAGCTGGGTCCAGTTTTTTCAAATTTAGATTTATAGTCAGAGTACATACACGACATCACATACAACTCTGAGATTCCTTTCTCCTGGGGGCAAGGCAGAATTACCACAGATCAGTAGTCGCTGACGCTGAAATTGTATTGTGCTAACTGATCCGCTAACCCTGCCACCCATTCTCCAATTTCCATTAACTCCCTTCGAGTCTCTCTCTTTCCCTATCCTCCAGCTCCATTCGGAGAGCTACCCCTCCCCCTATTACCTCAGCTTCTCTTTCTTCTGTCCTTTTCTCCAGATCCACCTACGACCTCTTGCCTTTTGGCTTGTGTGCCTCCCCCTGCCTCTCCCTCCTTTCCTCTCCTCACCTCTCCCCCACACCTTGTCATATGGCTCAGACCCGAAATGTTGGAAACCCTTTGCTTCCTGTAGATGCTGTGTGACCTGCTGAGTATTTCCAGCACGTTTCCAACTTCCATCACTTTTAAAGTGTCTTTGTTTGCAGGTCCAACCCCGGAGAAGGGAAGCTTATCTTCTGCAATGGTGTCATCCTCCATCGCCAGCAGTGCTTGCGTGCTTTTGGCAAGTGGATTGATTCTATCGTCAGCTTCTCCACTGCACTACAACGGATGAAGATCGATGTGTCCACTTTCTCATGCCTGGCTACGCTGGTGGTCATAACAGGTGGGCCACACCTCACCTCCCAGCTCCTCATTCCCTTTGCCTCTCCAAGCAGGTGGGTCCGCTTCAACTCTTGTCCCCCGCAGTTCTCTCCACCAAGTATCCGTTCACGTGGAAATCCCAAAGGACCACTGTTGTTGAGGAGTGGCCAGCAGGTAATCCGTCAGCAATGCACAAGGTGCAGGAGAAACTCAGCTGGTACAGAGTGACTCTGGGAAGTAATGTTTCAGGCCTAAATAAACAGGTAGGGAAGGGGCCAAGAGGAGGGATGGAGGCAGGGGGAGTGGAGGAGAAAGAGGGAAGGGGCAGGGGAGGAGGGGAAAGGAGGAAGAAAGGGGCAAGGGATAGAAGAAGGGGAAAGGAAGAAAAGAGGGAAGGCTGAGAGATTCCCAAATGCGCTAGCCAACACCAGCTTCCTGGTCCACCCCAGAACAGAGGCATCTACCGCCCTGAGAACCCCTGGCCTTTTTCAGCAGATAACTCCACCCCTCCAGTAGTCAAATACAGCGCCTTCGACCGAAAGCTACTGGCACTGTACCGGTCGGTAAGATATTTCCATGACTTTTTGGAAGGTCAGCAATTTAAGGTCTTGACCGATCACAAGCCATTGACCTTCACCTTCCATAAGGTATCAGACCTGTGGTCAGCCCAACAGCTGTGGACCTACAGCACATTGCAGGGAAAAGCAATATGTTAGCTGAGACTCTGTCATGCCCCGTGATCAAGTCAGTCCATGTCTTGCCCCAGGGGGTCAACTATGTAGACCTCGCCCAAAGTGCAGCAGCAGGACCCTGAGATATAGGATAGCCATCTCTGGTCTCAGGGTGGAAGACGTCCCCGTTGGCCTAAGTAACCTGACACTACTGTGCAACATCTCCACCAGCACCCCTCACCCAATCGTCCTGATCACATGGAGGCGCTGGGTTTTTGATCCATACGCAACCTAGTGCATCCGGCCATACGAGTCATAGCCAAGATTACGGTGAGCAGGTTTGTCTGGCATGGCGAGCCCATGCTCCTCCGACTGCTCCATTGTCTTCATCCCCCAAATGTTTTCGGATCGGGCACTGCTTTTGAAGTCATCTCAAATGAACTTTGCTATTAAAATTGAATTACAGTCAACTCACAAGACAGGAGTTATGCGAATAATGTAGGCTTTAATTAGCAAGGCGGCATCATCTGCAAAGAGTAGTTCACGGACAAGTTTCTCTTGTGTCTTGGTGTGAGCTTGCAGGCGCCTCAGATTGAAGAGACTGCCATCCGTGCGGTACCGGATGTAAACAGCGTCTTCATTGTTGGGGTCTTTCATGGCTTGGTTCAGCATCATGCTGAAGAAGATTGAAAAGAGGGTTGGTGCGAGAACACAGCCTTGCTTCACGCCATTGTTAATGGAGAAGGGTTCAGAGAGCTCATTGCTGTATCTGACCCGACCTTGTTGGTTTTCGTGCAGTTGGATAATCATGTTGAGGAACTTTGGGGGACATCCGATGCGCTCTAGTATTTGCCAAAGCCCTTTCCTGCTCACGGTGTCGAAGGCTTTGGTGAGGTCAACAAAGGTGATGTAGAGTCCTTTGTTTTGTTCTCTGCAGATGATGCCGCTTTAGTTGCCCATTCAGAGCCAGCTCTTCAGCGCTTGACGTCCTGCTTTGCGGAAACTGCCAAAATGTTTGGCCTGGAAGTCAGCCTGAAGAAAACTGAGGTCCTCCATCAGCCAGCTCCCCACCATGACTACCAGCCCCCCCACATCTCCATCGGGCACACAAAACTCAAAACGGTCAACCAGTTTACCTATCTCGGCTGCACCATTTCATCAGATGCAAGGATCGACAATGAGATAGACAACAGACTCGCCAAGGCAAATAGCGCCTTTGGAAGACTACACAAAAGAGTCTGGAAAAACAACCAACTGAAAAACCTCACAAAGATAAGCGTATACAGAGCCGTTGTCATACCCACACTCCTGTTCGGCTCCGAATCATGGGTCCTCTACCGGCACCACCTACGGCTCCTAGAACGCTTCCACCAGCGTTGTCTCCGCTCCATCCTCAACATCCATTGGAGCGCTCACACCCCTAACGTCGAGGTACTCGAGATGGCAGAGGTCGACAGCATCGAGTCCACGCTGCTGAAGATCCAGCTGCGCTGGATGGGTCACGTCTCCAGAATGGAGGACCATCGCCTTCCCAAGATCGTATTATATGGCGAGCTCTCCACTGGCCACCGTGACAGAGGTGCACCAAAGAAAAGGTACAAGGACTGCCTAAAGAAATCTCTTAGTGCCTGCCACATTGACCACCGCCAGTGGGCTGATAACGCCTCAAACCGTGCATCTTGGCGCCTCACAGTTTGGCGGGCAGCAACCTCCTTTGAAGAAGACCGCAGAGCCCACCTCACTGACAAAAGGCAAAGGAGGAAAAACCCAACACCCAACCCCAACCAACCAATTTTCCCTTGCAACCGCTGCAATCGTGTCTGCCTGTCCCGCATCGGACTGGTCAGCCACAAACGAGCCTGCAGCTGACGTGGACTTTTTACCCCCTCCATAAATCTTCGTCCGCGAAGCCAAGCCAAAGAAAAGAAATTAGCAAGGCTAGTCCCAATCTAAGCTGATAGCAGTGGACAGGAACACATATATGCAAGCAGGGGACTACTTCGCCCTAGTCAGCCCATAGCACTGGTCCTCCTTACCAGCCAGCAGTGAGCAACTACTTTTTACATACAAGCATGAAATACCAATGATCACCACACACTATAGATCCCTTCTCACGCTTTAAACTTTCTTCCTCCTCCTGGACACCTCATTCCAGTTCTTCTGCCTGCTCTGGACCCTTATATTTCCAGCTCCCTCCATGACATCAACTGTATCGACTTCACTACTCCCCTCACTCATTCCAATCTCACCCCTTTGGAACACCTGGCCCTCCACTCTCTCTGCACCAATCTGAACCTCACCATCAATCCAGCAGACAAGGGTGGTGCTGTTGTGGTCTGACCTCTATCAAACCACTGAATCACGAACTATCCCAGAACTCATCATTTTCAGTCACCTCACTGGCACGGCCTCCAATCTTATTGTTTCCCAACCCCACACCACCCATTTCTACCTCCTACCCAAGATCCACAAACCCAATTGACCTGACAGACCCAACGTATCTGTGTGCTCCTGTCTCACTGAATTGGTCTCTGCTTACCTCAACTCTGTTTTGTCTCCCCAGTCCAATCCCTCCCCATGTACATCCATGACACTTCACACACCCTACATCACTTCAACAACTTCCATTTCCCTGAACTTGATCACCTGATGTTTACATGGATATCCAATCCAACATCTCCTTTAATGAAGGCCTCAAAGCCCTTTGTTTCTTTCTGAATAATGGAACCAACCACTCCCCCTCCACCATTACCCTCCCCTGGCTGGCAGAACTTGTCTTCACCCTCAATAAAATCTCCTTTGATTTATCCCACTTACTGCAGGTTAAAGGGTTTGCCATGGGTAGGAAACAAGAATATGTGTCTAGTGTAATACATAGTGGAGTCCATCTCTAGCAGCACTCACCCTTTCCTCATCTCTGGAGAGAAATCCATTCCCTCAATTCCTCCATCTCATCTGCACCCAGGATGAGGACTTCCATGGTAGATCATCAGAGATGTCCTCCTCCTTCAAAACATCGTGGCTTTCCCTCTACCACTATCAACTCGGCCCTCGCTCTCATATCCTCCATTACCCGCACATCTGCCCTGGCCCCTTCCGCCCCCATGTGCAACAAGGACAGGATCCCTCTTGTCCTCACTGACCCCCCCACCAGCCTCCACATCCAACACACCCCCTCTGCTATCTACAATGTGATCCCAACACCAGGCACATATTCCCCTCTCCACCTTCTGCAGAGACCACTTCATGCATGACTCCCATGTCTGCTCCTACCTCCTCACCAATCATCCTCTTGGGACCTACCCCTCTGATCGCAGGAGATGCTCCACTTGTCCTCACACCAACTCCCTCTGCACCATTCGGGGCCCAAGCAGTCTTTTCAAGTGAAGCACGCTTCTCTTGTGAATCTGCAGGGGTCCTCGACTGCATCCGATGACTCCCACTGTGATCTACTCTACATCGGAGAGACTAGACTCAGACTTTGTTGAGCACCTTGGCTCTGTCCGCCGCAATAGTGTGGATCTCCCTCTGGCCACCCATTTCAGTTCTCCATCCCATCCCCTTGCTGACATGTGCGTCATGCACTGCCAGACTGAGACTACCTGTAAATTGGAGGAACAACTCGATCAACTTCTCTGGCTTTCAATAAACAGCACCCCTTTCTTCCCCCATCACCCCATCATTCCCTGTCTCCTTTCACACAAACGTGATAAATTCTTACCACATTCCTATACGATCCAATTAAAATCTTTTGTTGGACTGGGTTCCTTCCCCATTGTCTGAATTCTGGGACTTTGGGATTTCCTGCTTCTGGTTTATTCTACTTGTGCCTTGAAGAAGGGTTCAGGCCCGAAATGTTGACGATATATCTTTGCTCCAATAGACGCTGAAAAGACTGGCTGAGTTCCTTCAGAATTTTGGTGTGTTTAATACAATCACAGACTTTCAGTTTTTGCTGAAGTAGTAAATTGAATGAGATGTTTGTCTTTGAGGGAAAGCTAGAAAGTGGTAGCGGATGGTTCCCTCTCTGACTTGGAGACCCATGATTTATGGAACCACTGTGGCTTGTCATCTGTATCAATGATCTGGATGATATTGTGGTAAATTGGATCAGCAAGTTTGCAGAAGACATGAAGGTCGGAAGTATACGAGGGAGTGAGGAATGAAGAGAGATCAGGACCAACTTCAAAAATGGGCTACACAATGGCATATCCAATTAAATGCAGACAAGAATGAGGTGTTGCATTTTGGATTTGACAAGCCAAGTTAGGACATAAATGGTGAGGAGTAAAAATGAAAGAACTGGGAATACAGATACATAATTCCCTGAAAGTGGTTTCACGGATAGGTAGGTTTGTGAAGAGAGCTGTCAATATGTCGACCTTCATAAAAGTATTGAGGATTGGTGTTGGAATGTCTGGTGAGGTTGTATAAGACAATGGTGAAGCTAAATTTGCCAAACCAGGCAACATCATGGTCAATCTCCTCGGCTCTTTTTCTGAAGCATCTAAATCCTTCCTGTAACAATGCCACCAGATCAGAATTCAATAGTTCAAGGCTCTGTTGGGCTGCAACAAGGAAGAGTTTTTGGTCCATCTGTACATCACACCATGTGTATGACGGTAAGCTCACCATCATTCTCACCTTGTTGTGTTTCAGACCGCCATGGCTTGAAGGAACCCAAGAAGGTTGAAGATCTGCAGACCAAGATTATAACATGTCTGAAAGACCACATCACGTCCAGCGCCAGTGAGGAGATGAGGCCAAATTATCTGTCCAGGCTCCTGGGAAAACTCCCTGAACTCTGTACCCTCTGCACCCAAGGACTGCAGCGCCTCTTCTACCTGAAGCTGGCACATCTGCTGCCCCCGCCGGTCCTCGTCGACAAGCTCTTTGCCGATACCTTGCCTTTCTAGTCCACTCTGCTTGAGCCGGTGACATTAGAACTGGGCCCAGCCATCAGATTGGATGTGGCAGTTAAACTCGGCCCAGATCCATTTCAAATCGGAAATGTCTGCGGGAGTTGGACAAGTTGCCGTTTGAGTTTGCTGCTTTTCAAAATGCTGCTTTTGTTTTATTCCGCCCACAGATCGTTGGAATAAAAGTCCTTCCGCTCTGCCGCGGCTTCTGCCTCGCAAACTAACCATGCCGTTGAACAAGAAAGTCTCAGCTCGAGTGCAGCTGCACGAATGTGCTGAGGAAACTCCGCAGCATCGCTAGGAAGGAAAGGGGAACCTCCCACCTCACCAGCCACTGCATCCAACATGTCATGCTCCGCAGTATCGGCCACCTACTACGTGATCCAGCCACATTCTCCCATCCCCTCCCCTCTCCATTTTCTGCAGGTACCGTTCCCCCTCTGATTCCCTCGTCCACTCCACCCTTCCCACTGATCGCTCCCTCATCACCTACCCCTGTGACCGCTGGAAGTGCCAGACTTGTGTCCACCTCTCCTCCTCACCACCATTTAGGGCCTCAAACAGATATTGCAAGTGAGGCAGCGCTTCACTAGTGAATCTGCAGGGGTCACCTGCGGCTCCCCTGGTGGTCTCTTCTGCATCAGAGAGATTGGATTTAGACTGGGAAATTGCTTTGTTGAGCACCTTTACTCTCTAGCAATACTGGGGACCAGCCATTTCAATGCAACACCCCATTCTCACACCAAGTTGGCTATCCATGGCCTCATGCACTGTAAAACTGAGACCTCCCGCAAGTTAGAGGAACAATGCCTTATATTCTGACTGGGATCTCCCATCCAGGCAGCATTAACACTGGCTTCCCTATTTCCATCAGACACTATGGGAACCGACGAAACACCTCTTCGATCTGTTCTCGAGTCAGCATTCCACGCAAGCTGTGTGACCTTTATTTCTAACCCATGACTTAGATTTATTAAACGCTCTCATTAAACCGCAGCAGACACCAACAGATTCCACTGCACATCAACACGTGTACAAAGTTTGCATCACAGCCTGGTATGGGGACACTACTACCTCTGACTGGAAAGCCCTGAAAAATGTAGTGGGCACAGCCCAGGACATCACTAAAACTCTTCCTCCCTTCGAGAGCATCTACAGGGAATGCTGCCATCCGATAGCAGCAGCAATCATCAAGGAACCACACCACCCAGCACACGCTGCTGCCATCAGGAAAGAGGTATCGGTGCCACAAGACTCACACCATCGGGTTCAGGAACAGCTGCTCCCCCTCAACCATCAGACTCCTCAACAACAAACTCAATCAGAGACTCATTATTTATTACTGAATAATTTTGTCTGTATTACAGTCAGTTTGTTGACATTTTTCTCTTTTGCACATGTATCTTTTTTTTTTCTCGAGTACAGTTTTTTGCACTACTAAAAGGTACGCGATTCTTTTTCTGGACGGACATCTAAAATCCGGAAAGCTCCAAAATCCGGAAAGTGGGGACTGGCGGTCGGGGGAGACTGCCAGGCAGCCAAGGGACCGGCGATCGGGGGAGGTAGCCAGGTGGCTGAGGGACCAGTGACCGGGGGAGACTGCCAGGTTGGCCGAGGGACTGGTGACTGGGGGTGACTGCTGGGCAGCCGAAAGACCGGTGGCCGGGAGAGACTGCTGGGTGGCCGAGGGACCGCGATTGGGGAGGTGGCTAAGGGACCAGCGGTTGGGGAGGCGGCTGGGCATTCGGGGGAGGCATCTGGGCGGCCGAGGGACCGGCAGTTGGGGGAGGTGGTCAAGGGACCACGTTTGGGGGAGGCAGCCGGGCGACTGGAAGGGGGTGAGGGTGGATATGGCAGCACAATTTGGGTGGGCTTTCCGAAATCTGGAAAAATCCAAAATTTGGAACACACTCCCCCGCAGGTTCCGGATAAAAGATTGTGTACCTGTAGAAATTCTACCTGGCCCGCAGGAAAAAAGTTTCTCAGGGCTGTATGTGATGTCATGTATGTTTTCTGACAATAAATCTGAACTTTGAACTTTATCTCCTTTTTTTACAGCTCTGTCGCCCACCAATAAATACAGTTTGCAATGCATTATCTTCACCTTCAATCCATCAATGGACAATGTTTAGTCATGAGTTAGTCCCCACGAGATTCTCACACATCCATGTGGTGAAGCAGAATAGGAAGGGACAAGAGACTCACTTCAGGGTATGATGGTTTAATCTCTGCCAACCAGAGAGATTGGTACAGTATCAGCAAGGAAAGGGGTGCTAAAAGGATTATTGAACCCATGGGCATGGTCAGAAGCTATAGGCACCTCCTCTCTAACAGGGAGTGTGGTGAGATGGGAGACAACCAGCCTCGGATATCTAGAGCCACCAATCTGACGGGGATCTGCAGATCAAAGATTAACATCCCAATCCTTACTGGGTAGTTACATTTGAAGGACAGTGGCAAAGGGAGAAGAGGTTAAAAGACTGGGGATGGGGCCTCATTGGATAGATTTCTCAGCTTGGGGAGCAGTGAACAAGTACAATTTTAGTAAATCACAGAAGCGTGCAGACACCATGATTGAAGTGAAAAGACAATGCGGGAATGTGGTGATACAACCACTACACTGGCTGCACTCCTACCAGCCCTACTGCAGGAAGCAACCACTGTACCTGCAGGTAGGCAACCTGGGAGGCTGGCCCCACCTGCCTGTTGTCAATCACCAGCCTGTATAAGGACTCGAGCTGGCCCCTTTGGGGACAGTCAGACATGTGGAGCCAGCAGTACATTGAGATCTGGTGTGTACGTTTAAGCTAATTAAAACCTGTTGTACAGTTTGTGGACTTTGTGTCAGAATAATTTGCACAGCAAGACTTGCAATTTAATTATCTTAAAATTAAAGGACTATGGAGAAGTTCCTCACCATCAAGCGGCTGGATATTGATCCTCAACATCCAGATGCTCCAGCATACATCAAGATCTGGAAGCATGTGATCGAGGTGATGATCCACACACAGGCTGAGGTCATCAATACTAACCAGAAAAAACGTGGTGCTATGCACCAAGCTGGGCCCAAGCACTATCCGAGACCGCATGGATTTCGAATCAGCAATAGGCTTCCTGGAAGGCATGTACAAGCATACTTTATGCCCGGTACCTGCTCAGCATCAGGGGCACAGCAGCCAGGTGAGACAGCAGACATTTACCTGGGGCACTGCTAGAGCTAGCACGCATATTCACAATTGAAGCTGGGGTTACTGCTGGGGAAGTGGAGCAACTCGTCCGAGATGCCTACGGGCGAGGGCTGTGGTCGAGAGAGACTTGACAGAGATTGTTGGAGGAGAATAATACTTCCCTTACCAAGATCATGGAGCTCCCTAGAAGCTGCCGCTGACCATATAGAGGCCTTCGATACTAGCCTCCCCCACCCTTTGACCTGGCTGATGCTGATTACAGCTGTCGCTGAGAGGCCCCACGTGGAAGAGATTATCACTGACGCAGTCCGCTGATGTAAGTACTGCGGGTCCTGGTGTGGGTCGGACGGGTGCTCCCAAAAGAAATGCCTGCGTTGAACTCACATTGCTCCCGATGTGGCAAGAAAGGCCACTTCGCTAAAGTGTGCCTCTCCAACCCCACCAGGAGCACTGCAGCCCTTTGTGACCAACCAGGAGCCCCTTCCAACTCTCTGGACCCCCCCACATGCAGATGCTGGGCAACACCACTTCCACCTACATCACCAACATCACCTCCGACCCAGCTGTCCAATCACGCCTCACCCACGGGTGCCGCCATCTTTCATGATCCAACTTCCACTTGGACTGGTGATGTCACTTCCTCCCACACTGACAACACTTCCAATGTCACTTCCAGTCAAGTCACTCGACCACACCAACGCCATGTGCATCTCCTGGGCATTGCCATCATGGACCAGCTGACCCCAACCATCCCAACTCGCTCGATTCACCGACCAGATGATGTGTTCAACACATGCAAATCCATGCATTCGCCACACTCCACGCTCTGAAAGGCACCCGCTGGCTGCTACTGCCACAATTGTTGGGGAGCAGAGACATGGATCCTAAGGTGGTCCTAGCATCCACCACACTAATAGAGGACATTCCCCATGGACTCAGGCGCTAAATGATGGACATTGGGAAGGTAATACTGAGAGCTTTGTGCACCTCAATATACCCAGTGAACTTCGCTATCGCCTTCGTAGCCCACGACCACTCCTTCACAGCACTAGGGTGTTGCTTGGTGTACTTGACAATTGGGGGTGGGGGGGGGGAGAACATACCAAGGATTCAGGCTACTGGACATGTCCAAGCTCTGTGCCTCAATTATCCTGGGAGTAGACTTCCAATGTCACCTACATAGCCTCACCCTTACCTTCAGTGGCCAACTCCCACCACTCACCATCCACAGTGTGAAGTCCAGTGACCGCTCCCAGTCCATCTGTGGGCTCTCCACCCTACAAGTGCCCCCTCCTTCCCTCTTCAACTCCCTGACGCCAGACTGCAAGCCTATACTGCCCAAGAGCAGGCACTATTGTGAAGCAGACTTTATCAAGACCAAGGTGAGATGGCTTCTGGCGGAAGGAGTTATAGAGCCCAGCACCATCCCCTGGAGAGCCCAGGTCCTTGTGGTAAAAGGGAGCAGCAAACCGAGGATGGTCATCGACTATAGCAAGACCATCAACCGGTACACCCAGCTGGACACCTACCCACTGCCCTGCATCACTAACATGGTCAATGTGATAGCCCAGTATAGTGTTTTCTCCACGACTGACCTTCTCCAGATGACTGAGGCACCGAACCACACTTACAACAGGGAGAAGTGCGTGTTTAGTACCACCCACCTTGCCATCCTGGGGTACATCGTGGAACATAGTGTCATCTGTACCGACCCTGAACGCTTGGACCCCCTAAAGGAACTACCCCTCCCCCACACACTCAAGGTCCTCCACAGGTGCCTAGGGCTCTACTCCTACTACTCCCACTGGGTCCCCCACTTCTCAGACAAGGTGCACCCACTGGCCCAGGCCACCACATTCCTCCTCCCTGCCGAGGTGCAAGCAGCCTTCACCTGCGTCAGACAGGACATCGCTGATGCCTTGATGCATGCCATGGACGAGACCACCCCATTCCAGGTGGAGTGCGATGCCTCTGACATTGCCCTTGCTGCCACCCTCAATCAAGGGGCAGAGTCATGGCCTTTTTCTCTTTTTCTCCAGGTCTCTCCATGGTTCAGAGCTCGGACACTCTGCCATTGAAAAGGAGGCCCAGGCGATCTTGGAAGTGGTCCACACTGGCACCACTACCTGGCAGGCAGGAGGTTTACACTTCCCATTGACCAGTGCGTGCTAGCTTTCATGTTCAGCACAATTCACAGATAAGATCAAAAACAACGAGATGCTGGAGAGTCGAGCTGGCCACATTCAACTATTACATCCAGTATAGGCTGGGGAAGCTCAACGACTCCCCCGATGCCCTGTCCCTGACCTGTGCCAGTACACAGTCTGACCAGCTTCAGGTGCTATACGACACCCTCTGACACCCGGGCATCATGTGCCTGTACCACTTCATTAAGGCCCAGAACCTCCCCGTCACCGTCCAAGAAGTCTGGACCATGACTGAGCCCAGCAGGGTCTGTGCGGGAGTGCAAACCATGTTTCTTCCCCCCACTTTAGGCCCATGTAGTAAAGGCTTCTCGGCCTTTGAGCGACTCAGCATCGACTTCAAGAGACCTCTGCCTCCCATGAATAAGAACACCTATTTCCTCTCAGTCATAGACAAATACTCCCATTTTCCCTTCACCATCTCTTGTCCTGACACCTCCACTGCCTCCATTATCAAGGCACTGGTGCAGATCTTCACCATGTTCGGATACCCGGCATTCATCCACAGAGACCGGGGATCCAGCTTCATGAGTGACAAGCTGCCCCAGTACCCAGCATCGCATCTAGTCATGCAACTAGCTACAACCCCAGGGGCAATGAGCAGGTGGAATGTGAGAATGGGGTAATCTGGAAGGCTGTCCTCCTGGCCCTGAGGTGGAAAGACTGAGGCCCTCCCTGAGGTACTCCACGTCATACAGTCACACGGCTACCAATCTGACCCCTCACAAACGCCTTTTCTGCTTTTTTGGAAATCGGTAACTGGCGTCTCCCTGCCAGCATGGCTGACATCTCTGTGACCTTTGTAAACAGGTGATGATCCACAAATCCAACCCCCTGGTCGAGCAGGTGACCTCCTCCATTCAAACCCAAATTATGTCTATGTCAGGTACCACAATGGATGTGAGGGCACCGTCTCGACCAAGGACCTGGCACCAGCAGGGGCTCAGCCCTCTCACCCCAGGAACTCCTGACCCATCCAGGATCCCCTGGGAGCCAACATCCTCTCTCCGCCTCTCCAGAAGGCCCCACTCCCTGCGGACCCACTCCACACCTACACCCTCCACTCTACCAGACACCATCCAGCCCACACTGCCAGCTGCCCTGACCACCCCAGACCCAGCTGACATTCAGACGGCCTTGCCTCTACCAACCATTGACTAGGAGCCTGTCCTACGACAGTCCCAGAGGCACAGATGACTGCTGGACCACCTGAACTTGTAGATACTACCCAGAACTGATGACACTACTGCCCCAGTCCTCCCACCCCACACCCACACCCCCCCCTCAAGGACTCATTTTAAGAAGGGGTTGAATGTGGTGATACAACGACTTCACTGGCTGCACTCCTACCAGATTACTGTGGGAGGCTGGCCCCACCTGCCAGCTGTCAGTCACCAGCCTGTATAAAGAGCCGGCCCCTTTGGGGAACAGTCAGACACATGGAGCCAGCAAAGAGACCAAGACTGGTGTGTGTTTAAGCTAATTAAAGCTTGTTGTACAGTCTGTGGATTTTGCATCAGAATCTTTCACACAGCAGCGGAGAAACTCAGCAGGTCAAGCAGTGAACTTTATGACACAAAGATAAAGATGTATAACCAACGTTTCGAGCTTGAGCCCTTCATCAAGAAATATTCATGAGAGGGATAAGGGAAGAGAGAGTGAGACGGACAGAGCTGGAGAGGAAATGGAGGCAGGGAAGATGAGGGAGGGGAGCAAGGTTATTCACAGAAACTTGAGAAGTCGATGTTAATGCCAGAGGGTGCCCAGACAGAATATGAGGTGATGTTCCTCCAATTTGTGGGATGGCCCTCTCCAGCAGTTCATCTCTTCCCATTTCTCCCAGTTCCCTTTCCCCTAGCTCTGCTTCCAAGCCCCCCACTCCCAATCAATTCTCACCTTTCCTCTTTCCTCTTCCTAGCCTTACATTCCAGGCACCTGCCTGCTTTTTACCCATACCTTGAAGAAAGGCTCAGGCTCCAAACATTGGTTAAATATCTTTACCTCTTATAGATGCTGCAAGACCTGCTGAGTTCCTCCAGCATTTCTGTGCTTTTGCAGGGAAATGTTTGATAGGTTTGGACTTTATTCCCTGGAGCGTAGAATAATGAGGGAAGATCTCCAAGACGGCAGCACTCGAGATTGTAGCTGCCATTTCGGCTCCTCTCAGCTGTGAAATCCCCAACCCACTGATTGGGAAAATCTTGTCAAAATACAAAACGTGAACTAGACTTTCAAATGAGTGGATCGGATTGGTAAACTTCTGTGCGGTTTAAGCCTACTGAAAGCAGGTACACAGATTGATGCAAACCGTGGAGAAGATTGCAGGAGATGCATGGGTGGCCATTGGAAGCACTGCTGGAGAGGGCATGAAAAAAGAGCTGGTATCAGGGTTAGACTGAGAGTTAGCTCCTTCAGACCTGTGCTCTCAACAATCTTACTGTCAAATGTAAGAGGGCTGGAGAAGAAAATAGAGGCTGCACCTGAACCAAAGGGAACTGCAGGGCTGCTGTGCTCTGGTGATTACAGAAACGTGGCTCCAGGACACCATTCCAGACTCAATGATCCAGCTGGATGGCCTAATCACCTTCGGGGCAGACAGAGATGCTGCTGCTTCTGGGAGAACTCGAGGAGGGGTCTGAACATTTACATCAACAAGAACTGGTTTCTCTGTTGTGAAAACCTTTGGCTGAAATGCAGACCCAGGGAATTCTTGGCCACACTGATTGCCGCAGTCTACATTCTGCCTTGGCTAACGAGGGAGAAGGCATGAAGGATCTTTATGGTCCTATCTTTGAAGCCCAGACTTCCCACCCCAACGGTGCCATGATTGATGCTGGCACCTTCAATCACGCCAACCTGAAAATGGTTTTACCATGGTTTCAACAGCATGTGAACTTCACCACTAGAGGAGAGAACATCCTGGATCAGGTGCACACCAACATCCCTGGTGCGTACAAGGCTGCACGTCGCCCCCACTTTGGTTACTGAGATCACATATCCATCCAGCTAACCTCGGCAGCAGATAACCTTTATCTTTAGTACAAATATTTTTTTCAAAACCTCCAGCCTGACTTTCTTGGATGCATTGAAAGCCTACATACAAATGATCTCTTACACCAAGAATATGAAAATAAGGGCTAATAAAAAACATTTGGAATTAAAGTTAATCAAATTAAAGAAATAGATCATCAATACAGTCAAGTTAGAAATCCAGCTATATAAAAAGAAAATGGAACTTCAAAGTAAATTTGATCTCCTTTCAACGCATGCAATTGAACACCAAAGTTTGAAGAATAAGAGTCTGTTCTATATACACGGTGATAAATCTGGTAGGTTGTTAGCTAATGAGTGGAGAGGATTTGATGCAAGATGGCAAATTATAAAAATTAAAATGGAGGATGTTAATATTTCTTCAGATCACTCCAAGATTAAAACACATTCAGGAATTTTTATTCCCGACATTACAATTCTCAATTTCAAAACAATAATAGTTTGATAGAGAATTTTTAAAATCTTTTAAACATTCCCACGCTTTCACCATATAACAAAATGTGATTAGATGAACCGTATCTCAAACATCTCTTCTTTTCAATCTGGAAAATCACTAGATCCTGATGGATTTCCTGTGGAATTTTTAAAATCATTTTCTTCTTTGCACTCACCTTATTTAAGTTCTGTGTTGTCTGATTGGTTTAAGGAAAGCAGGTTTCCAGCATCGTTCAAGGAACCTGGTGTTACTTTTATTGCAAAGAAATGTCAAGATCCTCCTACAGGCCAATTTTTGGTGATGTTAAAATTTTGGGTAAAGTTTTAGCCTGTAGATTGGAGAATATTTTATTATCAATTATATCTGAGGACCAAGCCAGATTTATTAAAAATTGTTACTCTTATTTCAATATGCATCGCTTATTTGATATTTTAAACACGTCCTCAGGTGAAGTTCCTGAATTTGTTTTGATTTTAGAAAAATTTAATTTTGGTCCAAGTTTCATTACATGGATAAGATTACTGTACTTGTGTCTTATGGCTTCAATTCTCACTAACTTTCAACAATCACAATCTTTTAATCTCTATGGGGGATTCTCCAAGTCCATAACTTTTTGATTTGCCCATAGAGCCATTAGCAATTGCATTTCGAAGCTGTGAGAACATCTCAGAGATCTGGAGGAAGGGAGTTCAACATAGAGTTTCTCTTTATGCAGATGGTCTTTTGCTTTTCATGTCAAGCCTGGAAACCTCGCTATCTCCAATGTTGTCATTACTTACTCAATTTAATCAGTTTTCAGCTTACAATCCAAGTTTGCTTAAAAACAAACTTTTCCCTGTGAATATACTTGCATCAGTGTATACTAACTTTTAAGGTTGTGAAAGACCAATTTACTTATTTAGGTATTACAGTTACAAGAACACATGTCTTTTTTTTAATCCAAATTTCCGGTCTGGCGACTGCATGGTGTAGGAAGCAGTAATTAGGCACTCTGACCAATTTAAAATATTTCCCACCTAATCATCTTTAATCTTTAACTTGAATTAAATTTGGTCCCTGCAATATTTAACATATAACCATATAACAGATTAGAGTGCAGAAACAGGCCATGTCGGCCCTTTGAGTCCACGCCGGTTCACTTGAACAACTCCACTAGTTCCCCCCCCCCCCCACTCTCTGCTCATAACCCTCCAACCCCCTTATATCTATGTACACATCCAACCTTCTCTTTAATGACAGAAGGGACCCTGCCGCAACTATCTCCTCTAGAAGATCATTCCATTCTGCCACCCCTCTCTGAGTAAAGAAGCATCCTCTAACATATCTCCAAAAGTGTTGCACCCTTACCCTTAACTCATGCCCTCTTGTTTTAACCTCCCCTGCCCTTAGGGAAAAAAGTCTACTCACATCTAGTCTATCTATTCCCTTCATAATTTTAAATACCTCTATCAAATCCCCTCTCAGCCATCTACATTCCAATGAATAAGGTCCCAGTCTCCTTAATCTCTCCCTGTAATCCAGATGCTGTGAGCCAGGCAACATCCTTGTAAATCTTCTCAATGCCTTTTGAAAATGGTGACAACCAGAGGAGGTAAAGCTGCTAAAAATGGTAAAGAGGAGACAGCCCCTCTAACTGCAGACTTCATTTCAGATGTGTTGACAAAGCAAGCACAGGAGATAATGTGAGAAATAACTGCAGCAGTGAAAGAAAGCCAATAAGAGATTGATTGAAAAAGTCCTACAATCGATTTCAGTCCTTGAGGAGCATTTGGAAACTGTGGAGGTCGGTTTGGAGTCTGTTAATGGATGTATAGTTACAGAATTCTGTGTTGTGTATTGGCCTATGTGTTTTGTGGTTTTATGTTAAAAAGTGACAGTTTGCCTTAGAGAGCCAAGGTGAAGGTGGACTGAGAGTGAGGGAGAGTGGGAGACAGACTGGGCATGTGCAGAAAATGATCTAAACATTTCTGGACTTGGATGATAAACCACCACTGGGTGGTGCTGTGGAGTGGAAGGAGGCCCAGAGCAGGAGTCATGGTCTGGAGGACAGTTTAGAATGTTGGGATTTCAAAAAGGGATGAACCTTCTGAAGGCAGCCAGAAGTATCCGGACCAAGCCAGTGGTTCCTCTCTCTGCAAGCAATACAAGACAACTTTGAATCTTGTGCTCTCTCTCTCTCTCTCTCTCTCTCTCTCTCTCTCTCTCTCTCTCTCTTTCTCTCTCTCTCTCTCTCTCTCTCTCTCTCTCTCTCTCTCTCTCTCTCTCTCCTCTCTCTCTCTCTCAAAGATCTTTTGGCTTCAGTTTACCAAACAAACTGAATTTTGTTTACGATCTTTGCTTCGGTTGAGATCGAAGTTTTGTGAGTCTTGTGTGTTTTGTGTTTGTTTTGTGCCTAAGTTTTTCAGTGGGCTGGTTGGAAGTATAGCTTAGACTTTGATTACGTGATTACGTATGTTATATTTAGGCTGGGGAATTTATTAGTTTTACACTTTTATAGGACTTTGCATAGTAACCTGTGGGCATTGTTATAATAGGGGGGATTTTGAATTAAAGTTTGAAGGTGAATTTTTTGTTAATAAAGTAATTGTTCATCTTTACCCCTGTGTAATATGCCTTCTTTGTGGTTGCTGGTTTGATCTTGTAACAGTATAGATAAGTTAGAAATGTAATGTGGTATTGTCTGCCATTAACTTCAAGTTAGCCTCGAAGGTGGTTGATTTGGAGAGCAGGAGAAGACACCAAAATGTTCGGATCTTGGACTTAAAGGAAGACACTGAGAAAGGTAAGTTAACTGATTTCTTCTCAAATCAACGGTGGAAGTGTTTGGAAGAGAGGGTTTTTTTTGCTATTAAGTCCGAGCTTAACAGCTAACCTTGGAACATTGTTCACATTTGGGTATTTCTTTAGTTTCATTAATATCAAGAAAAGGATCATGTTATTCGTGAAACTCATTGGAATAAAAGTTTAAAATATCAGGATCAACAAATTACAATCAGTAAAGATTTCTGCTTTAAAGTTAGAGAGATGTTGAAAGGATATAAAGACATTATGACTGAGTTGTATAAGAAAGGATTTAGACCTGCTTTGTTGTATTCAGCCTGTCTGCTGATTACCTTGGAAGTTGGCCATAAGAAATTTTTTTGAATTCCACGGATCAATCTCATAAAGTTTTCACTGATGCTGTTTCAACTTCAAGTTTGATATGAACTAATGGTCTGTGTCTGAAGTGTGATGGAATATTTGGGAATGTTTTTTGGAGATCAATTGGTAAAATTAAAGTAGGTTACATACATGTACACACTTTAAAACAGATTTATTTGAAATACTGAAGAATTCATATTCAGTGACTTTACAGAAACTATGGAGAATGCTATGCACATTTCACAAGTAGGTGATAATTCAAATGATGTCATGAATGAATGGAGTGTTGTCTTTAACGCAACAAACAGGAGACACACTGTCTATTGTTAGCTCCTGGCACGGTGTTTGACAGAGTACACAGAAAAGTCACTCCTGGGTTCTTGTTTACCTTAGACAACAGATAGACCAGAAGACTAACTCCTATTGTTTGCTGGAGAAGGTCAGGGGTTTTGCAAGTGAGAGAGAGAAGGACATGTGGCTGGCAGTTGGAGAGACTGAACAGTGTCATCCAGCAGAAGCTTGTTGGAACTGAAACAGAAGCTCCAGAGTGGCGGATGGCTGGAAGTGCTATCTTTTTGATGTTTCTCTTGGAATAAGTGGAACAGGAAGGCACACTGTGTTAGCCTGAAAAAAGAGATTATCATCTGAAGAACCCTGATGGGGCAAGTTTCATCAGCAAGACATTGAGGTGACTAATGGTGGTACCTCAGTTATGGAAATCCTGGAACAACAAATCTCTCTCTGCAAACCTACAAGAACTTTCCTGAGCAGTAAACATTTTCCTTTCGAGCACCAAAGCCTGGTGAACTTTATACATGTTAAATTCTGTGCACAGTATAAAAATTGGCTGCAACCAGAGAATTTGGAAGAATGAGAAATGAGATCGAACTGTGAACCAAAGAACTTTTCTTAAATTTACACACACATCATACACATGCACTTAGTAGTAGAAGGGGGTTAAGTTGGGTAGTTAAGTGATAAGATAAAATTTGATTCTGTTTTCATGTTTAAAGATAATTAAAAGCAACTTTTGTTTAAGTAACTACTTGTCATGGTGAATATCTATTGTTGCTGGGTTTTGGGGTCCTTTGGGCTCGTAACAAAAGTTGTTTTCATCTTGAAAGGGTTTTCTTTGGTTAGGGGGAAGTCTTACTGGGCTTTACTGGTGTTTATTTAATAATATCTAATTATATCTAATCATTTTTTTCAAAATATTTTGCAAGATACTGTCTTTAATGACTGGCATAGATTGGGTATTAAATGTTTTAAAGACCTTTTGTTCAAAACAATTTTGCTTCCTTTTGGTGAAATCCTCTGATGGTAAAATTTAACTTACCAGACACTCATTTTAAAAGATATTTACAAGTTAGACTTTTTGTTCATTCTCAGATCCATAACTCTCTGATGCAAATATTCTTAATGCACTTTTTGATTTACAACTTTCACATAAGGATTTAATATCTCTTATTCGTAATAATTTGCTTGATTTAAGAATAGCCTTGTTAGTTAAAATCAAGAACGACTTGAAGCAGGACTTGAATCTTTCATTCTCAGATGAGGTCTCTAATTGTAATCTGATTAATACGACCTCCTTTTATGCACAACACTGTTCGTTGCAAATTAAACTTGTCCTTAGAGTGCATATGTCTAAAGTTAAATTGGCTCATTTTTATTCAGATATCAATCCTTTATGGACAAATATAAAATTGGTGAAGCTTCTTTGGCTCACATGTTCTGGACTTGCTCCAGTTTAGAAAAATTTTGTAAAGATATCTTTCAAACGTAATCATTGATTCTTAAGTTTAAATTGGAACCTTCCCCTTTAATTGCTTTATTTGCTTCATTTCAAGATGATGATGTTTTACTGACTCCAACTCAAGACCAAATTTTATCCTTTACTTCACTGATAGCCATATAACCATACAAGTATTTACAGCACAGAAACAGGCCAGTTCAGCCCTACTAGTCCATGATGAACATCTTCTTCCACCTGGCCCATAACCCTCCACACCTCTCCCATCCATATACCTATCCAACTTTTCCTTGAATATTAACATCGATCTCACTTCTACCACATCTGCATCCATACCCCATCACCCTCTGCTTGAAGAAATTCCCTCTTAAGTTTCCCATTTTACTCTCAATCCAGGGCCACTTGTTTGAATCCCCCCCCCCCCCCCACTCTCAGTGGAAAAGGCTCTTTTCCCCATTGACTCTATCTTTCCCCCTTGTAATTTTGAATACCTCGACCAAATCTCCCCTCAACCTTCTACACTGCAGGGAATAAAGTCCCAGCCTGCTCAACCTTTCCCTATAACTCAACCCTGGCAACATTCTCATACAACTGTTCTGCCCTCTCTCTATTCTGTTTATATCCTTCCTGTAATTCAGTGACCAAAATTGCATACAATCTTCCAAACTTGGGCTCACCAATGCTTTATTCAACTTCAACATAACATCCTAACTCCTGTATTCAATTTACAGGTACACGATCCTTTATCCAGAACCCTTGGGGGACAGTGTGTCTAAATTTTGGATTTTTCCGGATTTCAGAAAACCCACCAGAATTGTGCTGCCTATCTACCCCCACCCCCTTCTAGTCGCCCGGAAGTCTCCCCCAATGGCTGTCTCCCCCAACTGCCGGTGCCTCGGCTATCTCCCCCTGACCACCAGTCCCTCGGACACCTCCCCCGACCGTAGACCCTCGGCCACCCGGATGCCTACCCTGACTGCGGACCCTTGGCCGCCTGGACGCCTCCCCCGACTGCCGGTCCCTTGGCCGCCTCCTCCGACCACCTGTCCCTCGGCCACCCGGCTGCCTGCCCCGACTGCTGGTCCCTTAGCCGCCTGGATGCCTCCTCCGACCACTGGTCCCTCAGCAGCCTCCCTTGACTGCCCATCCCTTGATCACCACCCATCTCTCAGCCGCCCAGCCACCTCCCCTGACCATGGTCCCTCGTCCGCCTCCCCCAACTACCAGTTCCCATTTGCTGGATTTTGGAGCTTTCCGGATTTTAGGTGTCCAAATAAAGGATTGTATACCTATACCAATTTATGAAAGCCATCATATGAAATCCTTTTCACCACCCTATCCACATGTGATTCAACTTTCAGAGAATTATGTACCAGGACTCCTAAATCCCTTTGTTAAACTGCACTCCTCAATTGTCTGCTGTTTAACATGTATGACCTATTTGATTAGACCTTCCAAAATGTAGCACTTCACATTTATCAGTATTAAACTCTATCTGCCATCTTTCAGCCCACTCTTCTAACTGTCTACTCTTCCTCTCTGTCCACAACTCCACCAGCCTTTGTATCATCTGCATATTTACTAATCCAATTTGCCACCCTTTCATCTAGATCAGGGGTGTCAAACTCAAATTCACGGAGGGCCAAAATTAAAAACTTGGACTAAGTCGAGGGCCGAACTAAATATTTATTGAAAATTTTCAACAACATCTGCATGTTTTCTCTTCTTTCAAGTAATGTTAAACTTTAGGATATAACTTTAGGAGGATAATGTTACAGGTCAGGAGTAGGTAGCTCAAGTTCACCCTTTGCTTGACCTGAGGGAAACATATTTGGTCCCTGTGGAGATGTAGTCAGCATTCACAGGCTGTGTCCATTTTGGCCTGCATCAGGACTCAGCATTTCCTGCTCACTCCTCAGGCTCTAGGCCTCTATTCACCCTCGACCCATCATCCCTCTACCTGACCAGTCCTTTACCCAACCTCTACTCACCCCTCACTCCACTCGCTCTACCTCTACTCACCCCATCCTATACACACCCCTCTACTGCCTCTCCCCTCAACCTGTTCCTCCCTCTACCCGTCTCTCACCCTCTAATCACCTCTCCCCTACTTGCCCTGCCCCTCCCCTTTTCCCTATCCACCCCTTCTTCTACTCATCCCTCCCTCTAACTGCCCCTCGCACCACCATAACTTCCCCTGCCCATTACTCCTCACCTACACCCTCTGACCACCCCTGCTTACCCACCCACTCAGGCCCAGCGCGCTGCCGATCAGCCTTTGCGGACAGCCACCATCTCTCTCATCACGTGGAGGGCCGAACCAGCCATCCCTGGGGTCCACGTGGGTGCAAACACTGAAGGCCGTGGCGACTGGGAGAAGTGCGCTCGCGCTGTGGAAGGGCCGTCCGGTGCCAGTCGCGCGGGGCTCGCGCAGCCCGGGGGCCGTGCGCAGCCTGCCATGCCCGTCGCGCCGACAAGAAATCACAGGCGCTCGCCCATCCGCCGCACCGCTCGACAGGTGGGAGAAGTGACTGGTTGTGCGGGGAGCCTTCCAACTGGCTTGCCGGCTGATGACATCGACAGACTTCTCGTTACAATTTCTCGTGTTACAATGGGGAAGGATGTGCAATGAAGGGGGAGGATGGTGGGGGTGACATTACCAAAAAACAGCATCGGCTCTCGCTGCAAGGCGGGCCACCTCTAATATTTTTTTGAAATGATCTTGCGGGCCAAATATAATTATTGGCCCGCGGGCCAGAGTTTGACATGTGTGATCTAGATCATTAATATATGATAAACAGAGGTGTACCCAGTACTCCACTAGTCACCAGTGTGGCAGGCTGCACCAAAGAAAAACACAGGCACAATACTCTTTGGGACCACACAGCTTTATTCCACTCACATAAATATCTAGTTGGCTGCTAGCTGTATTTACAGTTGTCCCGGGAGAAAGAGAGGGAGCACATGGTTGGGGCCTCAGCTTTATACCATGGGCCTTCTGGGGCCACCTGGTGGTCGAATATCATTACGCCAGGTGCCGTGTCTCTGGGCCCACCTGGTGGTCGGATGTCATTACGCTGGGTGCCATATCTCTAGGCCATCTGTTGGCCGAGTGATGTACTGCAGCGTATCGTCACAACCAGCCTTCAATTCGACAAACAATTTTCCACCACTACTTTCTGGCATCTCCCATTGTTGAATCAATTTCACTACTTCATCATTAATACCCAATGCTTCACCTTCCTTACTAACTTCTTATGGGGAACCTTATCAAAAGCCTTACTAAAGTCCACATCCACTGTCTTCCCCTCATCAATCTTTTTAGTAACCTTCTCGAAAAAATCTAAGATTTCTTAGACATAATCCACCCTGTACAAAACCACGCTGACTATTCTGAATCAATCCCTGTCTTTCCAAATAGTTGTATATATCATCTCTAAGAACACTTTCCATTAATTTACCCACCACCGACGTCAGACTTACAGGTCCATAATCATCAGGTTTACTTTTGGATCCTTTTTTGAACAGTGGAACATGAGCCACCCTCCAGCACTTCCCCCATGGCCAGTGACATTTTAAATATTTTCGTCAACTAACCTCCCTCAGGGTCCTAGGGAATATTTTGTTAGGACCTAGAGATTAAGCCACCTTATTTTTAAATATATCCAACACTACCTCCTCATTAATCCTTATGTTATCCATGAGTTCCCTACCATATTTCTTCAATATTCTGGCTCAATATTCTTTTCCTTACAGAATACTGAAGAATAAAAAGTTTAAAAGTTCTCCCATCTCCTCTAGCTTCTCACTGATCCTACCCCCGTGATCTTCAAGGGGCCCAATTTTATCCCTCACTATTCTTTTACTTTTAATGTATCTGTAGAAACTCTTTGGATTTATTTTTACTTTTCCTGCCAAAGCAGCTTCATTTCTCCTTTTAGCTTTTTTAATTTCATAACATAACATAACATAACATAACAATTTACAGCACAGAAACAGGCCATTAGGCCCTTCTAGTCCGCACCGAACCAAACACCCCTCTCTAGTCCCACCTCCCTGCACAATGCCCATAACCCTCCATCTTCTTCTCATCCATATATCTGTCCAACCTTTTCTTAAATAATACAATTGACTCCGCCGCCACTATTTCTCCCGGAAGCTCATTCCACACCGCTACCACTCTCTGAGTAAAGAAGTTCCCCCTCATGTTACCTCTAAACCTCTGCCCCTTAATTCTTAACTCATGTCCTCTTGTTTTAATCTTTCCTCCTCTTAACGGAAATAGTCTATCCACATCCACTCTGTCTATCCCTTTCATAATCTTAAATACTTCTATCAAATCCCCTCTCAACCTTCTACGCTCCAAAGAATAAAGACCTAATCTGTCCAATGTCTCCCTATACACTAGATGCTTAAACCCAGGTAACATTCTGGTAAACCTTCTCTGCACTCTCTCCACTCTGTTTATATCCTTCCTATAATTAGGTGACCAGAACTGCACACAGAACTCTAAATTAGGCCGCACCAACGTCTTATACAGTCTCAACATCACCTCCCAACTCCAATATTCCATGCAATGATTGATAAAGGCCAGCAGACTAAAAGCCTTCTTCACCACCCTATTCACGTGAGTTTGTACCGTTACTCCTAAATCTTTCTGCTCTTCTGTATTCATCAATGCTCTCCCATTTACCACGTATGTCCTGTTCTGATTCTTCTTACCAAAATGAAGCACCTCACACTTATCAGCATTAAATTCCATCTGCCATTTTTCAGCCCACTTTTCTAAGCAGCCCAAATCCCTCTGCAATCCTTGAAAACCTTCTTCATTATCCACTATGCCACCTATCTTAGTATCGTCTGCATATTTACTAATCCAATTTACCAACCCATCATCTAGATCATTAATGTATATAACGAACAACAATGGGCCCAATACAGATCCTTGAGGCACACCACTGGTCACCGGCCTCCAACCTGACAGACAATTATCCACTACCACTCTCTGGCCTCTCCCTTTCAGCCAATGTTCAATCCATTTGACTATCTCAAAATTTATACCTAAAGACTGCACCTTCTTAACTAACCTTCCATGTGGTACCTTATCGAAGGCCTTACTGAAGTCCATATAGACAACATCCACTGCACTACCTGTCATGATAATGAATATGTATGAGATGTACCGGAAGTCACGTGGTATGAGAGAGAGATAAGAGCACAAGCAAGAGAACAAAGGAAGCTGGAGAATAAAAGCCACTGAGAAGTTTACCTGATAAAACTTGTGTTTAATGTTTTATTAACTTCACATTTCGGGCCACAAATGTGACATTGGCGATGAGGATGAAAGAAGCTTGAAGAAAATTAAAGACTAAACAAGATTACAGAGGATTACAGACAACTTCAAGGTGATAAGAATTTTCTCTGTGACTCAGTACTTTTGGGGCTGGAATATTTCCTCATGGCTGGGGCAGACGGTAACTTTCTAACACATAGTGGAATTGCTCATTTTGACCCAACGGGTGATGCAAGCACTGTAAGTGTGAAGTGGAAGGCATGGCTGGAAGAATTTGAATCCTATGCCGACAGTCGTGGCCTATTTCTAGATACTGGTACAGTTGAACAAAAAGCGCAGAGGAGGGCGTTACTTCTTTTCACGGCTGGACCCGCAGTTCGGGAAACATTTAAGACACTTTTGAATACTGGAAGAAAGGATGAGTACCGGAAAGCGGTAGATGCATTAAATGCACACTATGTAGTGACACCGAATGCTACATTTCAACGCCATTTGTTTCAGAGAACGAGACAAGAAGATGGCCAGACAATTGCTCAGTACGTGACGAGACTACGCCAGCTAGCTGTTGGATGCAATTACATGCCAATTATTGGATCAAGTCGTACAGCACTGCAGATCAGATAAACTCAGAAGACGTCTACTGGAAAGAGGGAGTGAGTTGGAACTCACCGATGCTTTAACCATTGCTGCTGCATTAGAGGCTGTTGAAGGGCAATTTCATACCATGACCCTGAAAGACAACTCAAGCCAGCAAATTAAGAGGCTTTCACATCGCCATAATCAGCCAAGATATACGCCGACACATGACGTGGAGTGTTATCGATGTGGAAACCGAGCTCACTTTGGAAAAGACCCATATTGCCCGGCCAAAGGCAAAGTTTGCAGAAAGTGTGGAGGCAAGGACCACTTTGCAAAGAAGTGCAAAAGCAAGTCCAATGCAGACCAGAAGAGGAAGAGTACAACTTCCAAAGGCAAAGCCTGGGGGAAAGGAAAGTATCCTGGAAAGAAAGATACCATTCGCCAGATAGACGGTGACGATGATGATACCCAGGAGGAACAGAGTTGTTACCAATTTACGTTGAATGAAGTACATCATGAGAAAGTCCCAGTGATCATTGGTGGAGTGACAGTGCAGGTCATTGTAGACTCAGGCAGTGACAGTAATGTGATTGATCGACATTTATGGGAGAAGTTGAAAAGGAAAAAGATCATCTGAACCTCAAAGAAGTGTTCCAAGAAACTGTATCCATACACAGCAACCAAGCCATTGCAGACCATTGGATGTTTTACTGCAACAGTTGAAGCTTGAGATAAGTATACCGAAGGAGAGTTTATGGTCATAGAAGAGAGGGGAGAACCATTGCTGAGTAGAAGCACAGCGCAAGACCTGGCAATACTTCATATAGGAGCTTGTGTCAATTCAATTCAGTCATACGAGGATATGAAGCAAGAATTCCCCGCAGTCTTCCAAGGTGTAGGAAAGCTGAAAGGTCGACAATTGAAGCTAGCGGTAGATGAAACGGTCAAACCCAAGGCACAACCAATGCGCCGAACTCCGTTTGGACTTCGTGGGAAAGTCGAAGCCAAAATTAAAGAATTGATCGAACAAGACATTATTGAACCGGTGGAACCTTCGACACAATGGGTCAGCCCAGTAGTGATTGTGCCCAAACCAAAGGGTGACATAAGACTATGTGTTGACATGAGAATGGCCAATGAAGCTATAATTAGAGAACGACACCCTATACCAACAGTGGAGGAAATACTTCAAGAACTAACTACCAGTAAGATATTCTCAAAAATTGATCTGAAATGGGGCTATCATCAATTAGAGCTGGATTCAGGTTCCCGAGATGTGACAACATTTGTGACTCACTGTGGATTGTATCGTTACAAGAGACTATCATTTGGAATTAATGCAGCTTCGGAGATCTACCAGTATGAAATCCATCGAGTGATTCAAGGCATTCCTGGAGTTGCCAACATTTCTGACGACATCATAGTCCATGCACCAACGAAGGAAGAGCATGACAAACGGTTGAGGCGTGTACTATCTAGACTACAGGAGGCAGGCCTTACCGTGAATGGAAACAAGTGCCAGTTTGGTGTGTCAGAAATGGACTTCATGGGACACAGACTTACACGGAAAGGCCAAGGTGAAAGCTATTGCAGAGGCACGTGCACCTCAGAACGCAACAGAGATGAGGAGTTTCCTGGGATTGGTCAATTTTTGTGCAAAGTTCATTCCTAATTTCGCTACAGTGGCAGAACCACTAAGGAAACTAACCAGGAAAGGTGTACCATTTCATTTTGGATCTGAGCAGAAGAAAGCGTTCACAGCACTGAAGCAATGCCTGACAGATGCAAAAACTCTTGGATATTACGATCCGGCGGCATCAACCAAAGTCATAGCGAATGCCAGCCCAGTTGGTTTAGGAGCCGTGTTGGTCCAGATGCATGATGGAGGACCAAGAATCATTGCCTATGCCAGCAGATCGTTATCAGATGTGGAAAGAAGATACTCTCAGACAGAGAAAGAAGCACTCGGACTTGTATGGGCCTGTGAGAGGTTCCATGCATATTTATACGGCATTGAATTTGAACTCATCACAGATCATAAGCCATTAGAGGTGATCTATGCACCTAGATCAAAACCATGTGCCAGAATAGCGAGATGGGTACTCAGACTACAACCCCACAAATATAAAGTAATCCACATTGCAGGGAAAGCAAGCATTGCTAATCCGCTGTCCAGATTGGTGAAGGTTGGTGGTCCACATTCCAAGTCAGAATTGGGAACAGAAATAGAGAGTTTTGTACGCTTCGTAGCTATTCAGGCGACACCGAAAGCTGTGACTCCGAAGGAAGTCGAGAGAGAATCTGAACGTGATCCAGAACTCAAGGAAGTAAGAGAATGCATACAGAGTGGACAATGGGACAAGTGTATTCACAAGGCTTACATTCCCATTAGAGACGAACTTTGTTGCATCGGACAGTGTGTATTAAGAGGTTGCAGATTGGTGATACCGCAAAGATTGAGACCGAAAATCGTATCCTTAGCGCATGAAGGACACCTAGGTATTGTTGGTACCAAGCAAAACCTCAGGACCAAGGTATGGTGGCCAAGTTGTGATAAAGACGCAGAGAAATTTGTTAAAACTTGTCACGGATGTCAAATCACAAGTAGGAGTAATCCGCCAGAACCGATCCGGAGTACGCAACTCCCGACAGGACAATGGATCGACGTAGCTGTTGATTTTCTTGGACCTTTACCGACGGGTGAATCAATTATGGTAGTGATAGATTACTACAGCAGATACTATGAGTACGTGGTGTTGAAGTCCACAACCACTGAAAAAACAATACAAGCATTAGCAGAGACATTCGCAAGATATGGATTACCTGTTACATTATACTCTGACAATGGTCCACAATTAATTTCAGAGACATTTGCGGAATACATGAGGACCACAGGTATCCACCATCATAAAGTAACTCCGAAATGGCCGCAAGCCAACGGAGAAGTAGAGAGACAAAATCAGTCCATTGAAAAACGATTGAGGATTGCACACGCAGAAGGACAAGATTGGCGAGAAGCAATGCTATCTTATGTGGCTGTCTATCGAGCAACGCCTCATGCAACCACTGGAAAAAGTCCTGCTGAAGCATTTTTTGGGAGAAAAATCCGCACAAAAATGACAGAAATAAAGGAAATCCGAGACGACCAGGAGATGAGGGACCACGATGCTGGAAAGAAAGTTGCAGCAAAGCTGTACACAGATTCGAAACGTGGAGCCAAGTACTCAGACATCATGCCAGGAGATAATGTTCTAGTGAGGCATGAAACTGGTGGTAAGCTAGACACACCTTATTACCATCAACCCTATACTGTCGTATGCAAAAGTGGCAGTATGGTGACAGTCAAGTCTCCGACTGGAGTCCTGTATAAGAGAAATGTATCAGGTGTAAAAAGGTACCAGTCCAGAGATACATCGAGCGAAGAGGTTGAAAGACCAATACGAGATGCTAAAACAGAGAGACCTGATGATGTTCCAGAGCCAGTTACCAGCACTCCTTATGAAATGACTAGAGCGCCAGAGACACCCGAAGCCGTGGCGAGCAGTATTTCTGACGCTGAGAGTGAACAACCGAGAAGCGACGACAATATCGCAGGCAGGCCAAAACGAAACCGGAAAGCGCCCAAACGATACGAAGACTTTGTGCGATAGTTTTAATAAGAACTTTGGGACAGTATTTAATCTTATATCATAAAGTGCATGTATGAGTGCTGTAGGAAGTAAATTTTCTGTAGTTGTTATAGTATTACCATTAGTTACGATGTTTGTATGTTTCCGAGGGATATTGATAAGTGAAGGTAAAGTTTATTTCTGATTAAAGGAGGGATGTCATGATAATGAATATGTATGAGATGTACCGGAAGTCACGTGGTATGAGAGAGAGATAAGAGCACAAGCAAGAGAACAAAGGAAACCGGAGAATAAAAGCCACTGAGAAGTTTACCTGATAAAACTTGTGTTTAATGTTTTATTAACTTCACATTTCGTGCCACAAATGTGACACTACCCTCATCCACATTCCTAGTCACCTCTTCAAAAAATTCAATTAGATTGGTCAAACATGACCTTCCTCCCACAAATCCATGTTGAGTGCTCCTGATCAGACCCTGTCTATCCAGATGTTTATAAATACTATCTCTAAGAATTTTCTCCATTAATTTACCTACCACAGATGTCAAACTTACAGGCCGATAGTTGCCAGGCTTCCTCCTTGAACCCTTTTTAAATAACGGAACCACATGCGCAATGCGCCAATCCTCCGGCACTATCCCCATATCTAATGACATTTGGAAAATTACCGCCAGAGCCTCTGCTATTTCCTCCTTCACTTCTCTCAATGTCCTGGGGAAGATCCCGTTTGGTCCCGGAGACTTATCCACCTTTATATTCTTCAAAAGCCCTAAAACTACATCTTTTGTAATCTCTATATTCCCCATATTTACCCAATTTGCTTTTTTTTATCTCACATCTCCCAATATCCTTCTCCTTAGTGAATACCGAAGAAAAAAAACTGTTCAATATCTCCCCCATTTCTCTAGGCTCCACACACAGTTTTCCGCTCTGATTCTCTAAGGGACCAATTTTGTCTCTAGCTTTCCTTTTACCATTAACATAATTTTTACCCCCTCCATAAATCTTCGTCCGCGAAGCCAAGCCAAAGAAAAGAGAAAAAAGAATTTGTAGAACTCTTTTGGATATTCATATGATATTTTTTAAAAACACTCCTTGTATTCCTCAAGCAATTTATCCATTCCCTGCTGTTTATACCTGTTGTACACATCGCTCTTCCTCTGAACCAAGTTCCCAATATCTTTTGAAAAGCAAGGTTCCCTACAGTTTCTAACCTTTCCTTTAATCCTCACGGGGATAGACCGACTCTGCCCTCTCAGAACTTCTCCTTTGAATATTTTCCATTTATCTGCTACATTCTTCCTTGAAAATATCTTATTCCAATCCACACCCTCCAAATCTTTCCTTGTCCCCTCGAAATTTGCTTTCTTCCAATCAAGAACATCAACCTTTGGCCACCTCCATTCTTTTCCATTTCTAGCCTAAAACTAATAGTACTGTGATCACTAGTCCCAAAGTGTTCCCCTACACAAACCTCTGTCACCTGACCTATCTCATTCCCTAATAGGAAATCCAATACTACCACCTCTCAAGTCAGTTCTTCTACGAATTGATTAAGAAAACTTTCCTGAACACACTTAAACTCTATCCCATCCAGCCCTCTTACTGTATAGGCATCCCAGTTAATGCTCAGAATGTTGAAATCTCCCAAAACAACCACCTTATGTTTATTACACAACTCTTACATATTTGTACCCCTAATTCCATCAGCCCATTTCTATAATACACTCCCATTGATGTTCATGCCTCTGCCATTCCTCATTTCTACCCAAATAGCCTCGCTGGACAATCCCACCAAACCATCACGCCACAGCCCTGCTATAATGTTCTCTCTAATAAGCAATGTAACTCCTCCACCTTTTATTCCCCCCTGTTCTATCATGCCTAAAACAACAGAATTCTGGAATAATTCACTGTCAAACCTGCCCTTCCTGCAACCAAGTTTCACTGATGGCCACAATATCGAATTTCCATGTGGCCATTCATGCCTTAAGCTCATCCTCCTTATTTATAATGCACCTTGCATTAAAATATATGCACTTAAGAGACTGTCTTCCACACATACTCCATTTGTTACCAACTACCTTTACCTCCTTCCCTCCTTTGTTTATTTTTTCGTTCTATTCCCTCCATTCCTTCCAGTCTAGGTGTTCTTCCTCCCTACTCTACGTACTCTCATTCTGATTCCCACAGCACCCCCCCCCCATGCCAAACCCACCCCAACATCTTTAGTAAACTTTCCCGCCAGGTTATTGGTCCCCCTCCAGTTCAGGTGCAGTATGGCCCATTTGTACAGGTCAGACAGGAACGGAGGGATATGATCCAGGATTATTTTGAAAATTTGATTTATCATTTGTATCAATATGAAAAAATAATTCAATAATACAGTAATTATTGTAAGACATACAAAATGATACAATTTTTTTTTTCTCTCCAACCCCCCCCCTCCCAAAAGAAAGAAGAAAGAAGGAAGTAAAAGAAAAGAACACCTACTTCTACAAATAATACTATTACCAGATATTCTGCTCATTGATTATTTTTGTAACTTCTTATTGAGAGGGGTGGGTGAAGTGGAGAAGGTGGATGGGATTTTATTCATAAAATCCATATATGGTTTCTAAATTTTATAAACATTTTCAACTCAATTTCTTAAACGATGTAAATTTTTCTGAAGGTATCTAATTTTGCATTTCCATCTGCCTTCTGCCAAATGGCACCACATTCTCCGTTTTCCATGTTACCGCTGTACATTTCTTTGCAGTCACTACTGATATATTTAAGCATTTTTCTTGATATTTATCCAATTTCAGTTTTATATCTTTTTCATATATATTCCCAAGTAAAAATATTAACATGTATATTAATATTAATATATTTGTATCTTTATCTTCATAATTGTCTAAAACATTCCACTTTTCCACAGGACCACACCAAAAGTCAAAAGGTCCTTATTTCCTTAGTACATCGAGAACACTTACCCAAATAATTAGAGTTAAGTCCATTTAATTTATGTGGAGTAAATTATAATTGATGAAGAAAATTATATTGGACCATTTGGTATCTGGCATTAATTGTGTTTGTTGCACTCTCTTGATAGAATTTTAACCATATTTCCTCTTGAATTTGTATATTTAAATCTCTCTCCCATCGTAATTTTGATTAGTATAAATCTTTTTTCCTTAATTTCTTGTAATTTTATATACATATTAGTAATAAATTTCTTAATATAAGTTCATCTGTTATTAATCTTCAAATTGACTGTTTTAGGACTCTCAAATCTGTTCCTATTTTCTTTTTAAGTACTATTTTAATTGGTAATATGCAAAAATTTTGTATATTATATTTATCTTTTAATTGCTCAAAAGTTAAAAAGAAAGATCCTAAAAACAAGCTTTTATCTTCTGCATACCTTTACTATACCAACTAAATAATTATTCAAAGTGAAGTGGAGAAGTTGATTTTGTTTTAACAACATTATTGGTAATTGATCATTTTTAATCCCTCGCTCCATATGAATCTCATTCCATATTTTCAATATATGTTTTAAAATTGGTACCTCCATATGTCCTTTAAACAGTTCACTCTTTGTTCTGGGATAGTTTCTGAAATTTTATTCATTTCTATTTGAACCCAAGCTGCTTTCCCACCCCATTGATAACAGGAGGACAAAAATCTCGATTGAGCTGCTTTATAATAATTTTTAAAATTTGATAATCTTCGTCCTCTGATCAAATTTCCATGCTAAGTTTTCAAGACTAACTCTTGGCATCTTACCTTTCCAAATGAATTCTTGTATAATTTTATTCAAACCCTGAAAAAATAATTCTGGTAATGATTGAAATAAATACTGTATTCTCAGAAAAATATTCATCTTAATACAGTTCACCCATCCTCTTTCCATCTTCTCAAATCTTCTTCTATCTTTTTCAATAGGGGTAAATAATTTAACAAATAAATTTCTATTAATTTTTTTCCTAGATATTTAATTGCATCATTTTGCCACTTAGATTTTGTCAATCTTTTACATTGTAAATAATCCATGTCAACCACAGGCATCACCTCACTTTTATCAACATTAAAACCTGATACTAATCCATATTCTTTTAATCTCATATTCATCTTATTTAACAATATTTCTGGTCTTGTTAAATATACTTTAACATTGTCTGCAAACAAACAAATTTTATGTTCTTTATTACCTATCTCAAATCCTTTGATTTCTTTATCAATTCTAATTATTTCTGCTTATGGTTCTATGGCTAATGGAAATCAAAAAGGTGACAATGAGCAACCCTTTTCTAACAAAAAGGGTTTTAATATTTGTCTCTTCGCAACCACTTCTGGTTTTGGCTATCCAGGTACAGATTGATGGAAGTAAGCAGAATAATAATTCTGCACAGATTAAATGGGCCAAAAGACCTGTTTCTGTGCTTTAATATTCTACGATTCACTGGTTATTAATTGGATAGAGAATAGGATGCTCCAAACTTCATCACAGAAGAGTGACAGGGCAATTCTATCAGAGGGTCTGTTGGATTGGTTTGGTTCACAAGGGAAACTGCAGACACTGGGTGCTGGGGAAACACACAAGGTGCTGGAGGAACTCAGTGGGTCAGGCAGCATCTATGGAAGGTGAGCGACAGTCAACAATTCGAACAGTGAATGGCAGGAAACAGGCAGGTCCGAATAAAATGGTAGGGAAGGGGAGAAGGAAAGGTACAGGCTGGTAGGTGATCATTCAATCATCTGTGTGGGTACCTCCCACCTTCCAAAATCATTGGTGTATTTTGTGGGGGGGGGGGTCTGGCTGTGGGCTGGAAGGACCTGTTACTGTGCTGTATGTCTAAATTTAAATTTGAATGTACGTATTGTTACGAGTTCGGTGAACCCCATATACCAGCAGCAATAGAAATAAACCAAAGCAATGGTTCCTTAAACAAAATTAGTTTAATTCTCTGAGAAAAGAACAACAAGATCAACACTTAACTTATCAATACTAAGTTACTTACACAATCCCACCCTCCCACCCCCCCCCCCCAACCTAATCTAATGTGTTTTCAAGAAAGTCCTTTTTACTGGCCAATCTTCCATTGTCCATGTTTCCAAGGCTACAGTTTCCAGTAATCTTTAATCCTGTTCACAGAATCAAACTGTCATTACATTCAAACGAACTTCAGTGCTTTACAAAAAATTACCAGGAAACAAAGTTGTGGAGGGTTACCGAGAGATGGTTGTTGGTCGTTGGACACCCCAAATGGGAGTGTCTTCAAGAAGAAACTTGTCTTCTTTCCAGCTTCTTCTCAAGAGTTCTTTTCCTCTTTGCCACACCGGGCAGACGAGCCGCCACTCCTGATTTCCACTCAGGCTACCATATCAGAACTCTACCCAGTCTTGGAAAAGGAAGCCCTTTCAGCAACTCTTCTTCCGTCCAGCCTTTTCTCAGACTGCCTCCTGCTGACCCCCTCTCTCTCATTCTCTGCCCCTCCCCTCCTGACGTTCCACACACTGTTTTTTTTTGGTTTCAGTTTGCAAATGTTGCTCAAACCCATCTGCATTGCAAGGCTGTTCTGTCTGTCAAATGCATACAACTGAACAACCAACCCAATTCCAATCCCTTTTATAAGCATATATTTAATGACCCCATTGCGTCACAATATACAGCGTTTCACTGGTCCATGGTGCACACACTGACACACACATTACACAGCACATAGTCATCACGGACATACACAATGATATGTAAAGATGGCGGCGCTGCTGGAGCCATATAGCGGCAGTACTGCGCTGGTGCATACCACGGGGAGTGTAGATGCAGCGCTCCCGCAGAAGCTAGCTGCCCAATTGTCTGCGGTCAGCTTCTCACTGGCTTTGAAAGGCCTGTTGAGGGACCCAATAATAGTTTTAGTTGAAATCTTGCCACTGCAGGTATCCGCCCAAGATGACAGTTCCTATAAATCGGCAGAATCTGGGAAAGCGGAGGACTGCAGCAGGGTACCAGAGGATAGAAAGACCACGCACCATCCAAGAAGGAGAAGCAGAGGAGACGACCTGTGGAGCTGGTGACCATGGAGGCGGACTAGTGAGGGGGCTCTGTGGCTGAGGGTCTAGGGTATGTGACGGGCTGCTGGTGACTCGAGGAGAGGAACCCGTGGAAGCTGTGGGCTGCTGGAGACAGCTGTCAGGAGACTTGTGCCGGACTGCAGACTGCTGGAGACTGGCTCGATCTGGTTGGAGGGGCACCAGGTATCGGAACTGGGACACGAGGGGGTGCCGAGAGCGCTTAAGGTTTCCTGACCATGTCAGAAGATCGGATCTGGAGCTCGAGTTGACAATGGTTTGGACTGGACTCTGTGTGGCTGCGGGGGGTGTGGAAGTGCTGGCGGCGAATCTACGGACACTCGGTGACTCGGGGTGGGTGGGGGTGGGGGTGTTGACTTTCCTTGCTTCTCTCTTTCTGACTGTAAGTCTGACTGTGAGGCACTTAGGCAATTCCTGCCAGAGACGAATATGTCCGCCTTGCATCAGGCAAAAAAAAATTCATATGACACTGTTTTATTACTGTGATAATAAATTAAATCTTGAGACAATTTAAAGTAAGTACACATGAATATTTTGAAATAAATATTCTTCCACCTGGGAGGTGGAAGAAAATGGGAATAAAAGAATGTACGAGGTGATAAGAGGAAGGGGTAGAAGAAGGGTGGGAGTGATGGGCCGGCGAAGGATGAATTGTGGGGTGGGGCTTTGATTGAGAAAACATGCGGGTTGATACCGGAAGTTGGAGGAGCCGATATTGATATCATCAGGTTGGAGAGAGTACAGGGGGGATACCAGGTGCCGATCCTCCAAGTTGCATGTTCCCTCTGGCAGTACAGGAGCACATGGACAGAGTGGAAATGGGAAGTGGAACTGAAGTGAGTGGCCAGTGTGCTGAATGACTTTGTAGTCTGAAAATAAATGAGCTTCAAGTTTGCTGTGTTCATTCTGGTAAATGAATGAATGACAAAGCCTGAGGTCATTGAGTATGTGTGCATTTTGGTGTCTGCACTTGGAGACACAAATAATTTCTCCAGATGTTGTGGGACTGGAAAGGGTTTCACATTTGGAAAATGCCTGGAACGTTGGTCTCCAGAGGTTTGAGTTTGCCCAGTCAACTGCCGTCAGATCTGCACAGGCTTTGAATGCCCAGTAAAGGAGCCGACAGTGTTTTTATTTAAAATCCCGCCCAAGATGGCGACACTTATGATCAACAGCAGCAATGTGGGGTTGCAGACTCCAAGGTTCACAGGGCACCAGAAAATGGAGAGACCATCCCCATCTGAGAAGGAGAAGTAGAGGAGATGACCCACAGGATGACCACAGCAGCGGACCAGTGAGAGGGCTCTGCAGGTGAAAAGCCAACGCATGAGGTGGGATGCTGATGACGTGAGGCGAGGAACCTACGGAAGCTGTGGGCTGCCAGACACTGCTGTCAGGAGACTTACGCTGGGCTGCAAACTTCTGGAGACTGGCTTGAAACTTGCTGAAAGGGTATCAGAACCGGGCTGCGAGGGGGTGCTGAAGGCACCGAAGGGTTCCCGACCCTGTCAGAGATTTGGATCTGGAGCTTGGGTCACCAATGGTTTGGACTGTGTGGCTGCAGAGGTTGCAGAAGTGCTGGAGACAAATCTACGGACACTCGGTGACTCTGGGAGGGACTCTATTTCGCTTCTCTTTCTTTGTCTATAAGAGTCACTTCAGACAATTTCTGCCAATGGTAAATCTGTCTGCCTTACAGTAGGAAAAAGGCAATGTTATGTAATATGACAGTATTTTATTAGAATGACAATAAATTGAATCTTGAATCTTGAAACATCGAAGTCTGTTTGAAAGCTGCAGCTTTCCAGATGGTCGATCTAGGACACAATATGTGTGGATCGAAGGGTATTGGGTTTCCTCAGTTATTATCCACCAAGGTGTCATTTACATTGGCTGGTTTTGTTCTTGTTGAACTTTTTATGTCAAAAGAAATAACTATCTTGAGTAGGATGTGGGCTGGATGCAGAGTTGTGCAGAAAAGTAGCAGATGGAGTTCAATTCAGATAAAGGTGAAGCTATGCATTTTGGGGGTCAAACTTGTGGAAGCATCTTGGGGTTCAAATCCATAGGTCAATCAAGGCTGCCTCATGGTTTGACAGGGGCCTATGATATGCTGGTTTTCAATAGTCGGAGGACTGAGTTCAAGAACCATGAGGTAATGTTACAGCTCCATAAAAATCTACTGAGATCACCCTTGGAATGCAGGTAGTCCTCAACTTCTGATGGGCTTAGGTTCCGGCACTTGTATTGTAAGTCAAAAAGGGCAGTGTGATCACTGTGGGGACTGACACATGGCTGTCAGGAAACACTGAATGTCATAGTCTAGCCTTGCCAAAATTCGAAGTACAGTACAGATTCGAACCATCATAACTTCGAAAAAACCGTACGTTGGACCATCGTAAGTCAGGGACTATCTGTATTGTGTTCAGTTCTGGTCACCTCATTACAGGAAGGATATGGGAGGGGTGGAGAGAATGCAGAGGAGATTTACCAGGATGTTGTCTGGATTGTGTTTTATGAGACAAGGTTGGCAGAGTTGGGGGAGTTTCTCTTTGTAAAGAAAGACATCTACAAGATTATGGGGCATAGATAGGGTGGTCAGCCAGCACCATTTTCCCAGGACTAGAGAAGAAAACACCAGAGGACATCTGGACAAGGTGAGGGGAGAAAAGTTTAGGAGAGACGGAAGGGGTAAGTTTTTTGGTGGGTGCCTAGAATCCATTGCTGGGGATAGGGCTGAGGCTGGGAACATCGACCTGCAGAGTTTCTCCAGCATATTTGTGTGTTGACCCCAACCCCAACATCTGCAGACTTTCTGGTGCAACTGATGTTTGATCAGTTCTTGGCCTTTTGGGTAAGTTCATCTGAGTTCATCCACTGTGAACTCATCCACTGGATCCATGGGAAGCTGTAGCAACAAGAAGGAAAAGGACAGAAGAGGTAGACAACTGGGAAGATCGCTGGAGTGGAAAAGATGGCTTAGTGGGAGCTTGCCTGCTGAAGCACAGGTGGATTGGGGGGAACCACTCTTCCGCTTATTCAATCTCACATGAATGGTGCAGCAACAAACTCCTCCAGAGGAATAATAATCTGGAACACTGTCAGGGTGGCAGCAAAGGTCATGAGCGAATAGATCCTGTTTTCCCAGGACCTCTTCATCAGGAAGGTCTTGATGAACTGCTACAAATTTGATGCGAAGGACATTCACTGCCTCCAGGATGTCGCAGATGACAATCACTTTGAGGTAACCTTCAAGATCCCAGCGGGGAGGTAGATCTCACCTTCCTAGGTTGTTATGTCGAGGGAACAGGGACCTACGTGGATGTCAAAGAACCATTTGGAATCTGGACCAACAAGCACCAAATGAAAGTGAGGCTGAGAGACAAGAGCAAAGGGGCCATCATCCCTACTCCCCTTGATGTTTGCCATTGGAGAGAATCATGGGTAGTTAGTCAACACTGAACAGCTATGGGTACACCAGAACTGCCACAAACCTGGGCACGTGACAGCCAATGCAGCAAATTTGGAGAAGTACATGGAACCATAGAACACTGCAACACAGAAAACAGGTTATTCAGCCCTTCAAATCCTTACCAAAACATCATTCTGCTAGTCCCACCTACCTGTATCCATTCCATAATCATAGGGGGTCATGACTGGTGTAATGGATTGTGCAATGCATTTAAAACACCAGCAATTAGCACTGGGCCAGGGTTCGAATCCCGCGCTGTCTGTACGTTCTCTCCATGTGAGCTTTTTCCACGTTCTTCGGTTTTCTCCCAACCTTCTAAAATATACTGGGGTGTAGTCAGTTACAATGCTGTTTGTCTAAATAGAACCCTCCAGTCCTCTCCCATCCATATATCTATCCAATCTATTAAGACTGAGCCCTTGTTTATCATGCCAGATGCCAGCTTGATCCATACTCCCCTAAACTTTTCCCCTTTCACCCTAAAGCCATGTTCTCGCATTTATCCCTCCTAATCTAAGTGGAAAGAGTCAACTCACATTTACTCCTTCGGTGCCCCTCATAATTTTGTAAACTTTTATCAAATCTCCCCTTATTCTTCTACACTCTAAGGAATAAAGTCCTAATCTGTTTAATCTTACCCTGTTACTCAACCCCTGAAGACCCGGAAGCATCCTTGTAAATAATCTCTGCACTCTTTCAATCTTACTGAAATCCTTCCTATAATCTGGCAACCAGAACAGCTCCAAATGCTCCAAATTTGGCCTCACCAATGTATTTTACAATCTTACCATAACAACCCAACTCCTGTACTCTATACTTTAATTTATGAAGCCAAGATGCCAAAATCTTTCTTTACAACCCTGTCCACCTGTGACACCACTTTCAGGGAAATATGTATCTGTATTCCCAGATCTTTTTTGTTTCTCTCCCTCCTCAGTGCCCAATCATTTACTCTGTATGTCCTATTTCGGTTTGTCCTTCGAAAATTAAATTCCATCTGCCATATTCTTGCCTATTTTTCCAGCTGGTCCAGATCCTTCTATAAGTTTAGAAAACCTTCCTCACTGTCCAGATCACCTCCAGTCTTTGTGAAAAACTCATTAAACTTGACCTACCATGTGCAAAGCCATGCTGATTATTCTTAATCAGCCCTTGGCTGTCCAAATACTTGTATATCTGATCTCTCAGAATACCCTCCAATAATTTACCCACCACTGATGTCAGGTTCACCTGTAATTTCCTGGTACAGTCTACACATGGATAGTCAGCATGTCTCTGTGAAGGGAAGGTCCTGCCTTACGAACCTATTGAGTTTTTTAAGGAGGTAAGAAATAAATTGTTGAAGGACGGCAGTAGATGTGGCTGACATCGATTTTAGGAAGGCATTTGACAAGGACCCCCATGAAAGACTCATGAGGCATGGGATCTATGGAACTTTGTGGATAAAAAAATTGGCTTGCAGGTAGAAAGCAGGGTGTAGTAGTGGAAGGAAAGCATTCTGCCTGGAGGTCGGTGATTAGTGGAGTGCAGCAGGGATCTATTCTGGGACCCCTGCTCTTTGTGATTTTTTACTAATGGCCTAGATGAAGAGGATGAAGATGGGTCAGTAAATTTTCAGATGACACAAAGGTTAAAGGAGTTGTGGATGGAGCTGAAGGTTGTCGAAGGTTGGAAGAAGATATAGACAGGATGAAGAATTGGGTGCAAACGTGGCAGGTGGATTTCAATCTAGATAAGTGATGCATTTTGGAAGGACAAACCAGAAGGCTGAGTACAGGGTTAATGGTCAGTTACTTAAGAGTATGGATGAACAGAGGGATCTTGGGGCAAAATCCATACCTTCCTCAAAGAGAAGGAATATAAAATCAGTCTATTTGCAGATGACATCATAATATACTTAACAGAACCAGAAATATCAATAAAAGAATTATATAAGAAATTGAAGGAATATGGAGAAGTATTGGGGTATAAGATCAACGCAAATAAAAGTGAAGCAATGCCAATGAATAATGTGGATTTCACAAATTTAAGAAAGAATCACCATTTAGATGGCAAACACAAGCAATTCGATACCTAGGTATACAACTAGATAATAATCTTGGCCATCTATACAAACCAAATTATCAGCCATTAATGAAAAAATTACAAGACGACTTAGAGCACTGGAAAGACTTACCACTAACACTGATAGGAAGGGTAAACTGTATTAAAATGAATATCTTCCCAAGGATACAATACCTATTTCAATCATTACCAATTCACCTAACAGAGAAATTCTTCAAGGAGCTATAGAAAATAATAAGGAAATTCTTATGGAAAGGGGGGAAACCTAGGATAGCACTAGATAAATTAACAGAATGGTACAAACAAGGAGGCTTACAACTACCAAACTTTAAGAATTATTATAGAGCAGCACAATTAAGATACCTATCAGATTTTTATCAAACAAGGTAAAAACCAGATTGGACCAGATTAGAGCTAGATAAAATAGGGGAGAAGGTACCTGAACATATACTATATAAGTGGGATGAAAAGTTGGTGCAACATAGGAATTCACCAGTACTGCACCATCTGCTCAACATCTGGAAGAAGATTCACGAAGAAAGGAATAAAATAAATTATCAACTACCAAAATTAATATTGACACAAAATCAACTAATCCCTTTCACAATAGATAACCTTTCCTTTAGAGAATGGGAGAGAAAAGGGATCAAAGTAATAGAAAATTGTTTTTCGGGAAATAAATGATCTTTTGAACAAATGAAGGACAAATATAGTATAACTCACAGTACAATGTTTGCATACCACCAGCTGAAAATCTACTTGAAGGACAAATTGGGAAACAGTCTGAGGTTACCAGAAGGAAGCAATTTTGAATATGTGACAACAGACACAATGATAATTAAAAGATTTATAACAAACCTGTACATCAAACTGCAAGAAAAGGAAAACAAGGAAATAAGCTGTAAACCCAAACAAAAATGGGAACAAGATCTAAACATAAAGATAAAGAATGAAATATGGGAAAAGCTATGCTCCAGAACTATGAGAAATACAATAAATACGAAGTTACGCATGATACAATATAATTGGTTACATATGCTATATATCACACTGCAAAATTTAAATGAATGGAACCCAACAGTATCAGACAGATGTTTTCACTGTAAGAAGGAAACGGGAACATGAAATTTGGGCATGTGAGAAAGTGAAAAACTTTTGGGAAGATCTAAACCAGGTATTAAATAAAATCACAAAAAGCAATATACCAAAAAACCCAGAGATCCTCCTTCTAAGTAATATAAGAAACAAAGAACTTGGACTCGATTTGGATGGAGCACAAAAAAGATTTATTATGATAGCCCTAGCTGTAGCAAAAAAATGTATTATGTCAACCTGGAAATTAGAAGATAGCCTGAGTATACAGCAATGATACATAGAAATGAATAAATGTATTCCATTAGAAAAAAATAACATATAATTTAAGAAATAACATCACAGTATTCGAGCAAATTTGGGAACCATACATGGAACACAAAAGAGAAATCCTACCGCGGATCTCCACCACCTAAAATGACAGAAGGAGAAGACGACGAAATGAACTGACCCAGTATGTAAAAGTGGAAGACACAAATTTTGGTTTATTTTTATTGTGTGATGACATTGTTTAATGGGTTTAATGTATCATATAGATTGAATGTTGAGTGAATGGGGAGGAGGGTGTGAGGGAGGGGGGAAGGGAGGAGGAAAAGGGGAGAAAATGACACTGTGTATATTCAAGAGAGAAATGTCTGTATGTGTTTTGGTCAGTATGGTTCATCGTGTGAAAAATTTTTAAAAAAATTAAAAAGTTTGCTGCACAGGTTGATAGGATAATTAAGAAGGCCTGTGGGATGCTGGGATAAATTAATAGGGGGATTGAGTTCAGGAGTCATATTGCAACTCTACAAACCTCTGGTAAGACCACACTTAGAGAATTTTGATCAGTTCTGGTCACCTCATTATAGGAAGGATGTGGAAGTTATGGAGAGGATGCAGAAGAGATTTACCAGGATGTTGCCTGGATTGGGAAACAAGTTTTATAAGGCAAGGTTAGCAGAGCTGGGATTTTTCTCTTTGGAGCATAGAAGGATGAAAGGAGACTTTGATCAAGGTCTACAAGATTATGAAAGGCATAGATAGGGTGGACAACCAGCACCTGTTTCCCAGGGCAGGAGTAGTAAACACCAAAGGTCATGTGTACACAGTGAAGGGAGGGAAGTTTAGGGGAAACATCAGGGGTAAGTTTTTTTTTACACAGAGTTGTGGGTGTCTGGAATGCCTTTCAAGGATGGTGGTGGAGGCTGAAACATTAGGAACATTTAAGAGACTCTTAGACAGAGGGTTATAGAGTAGGGAGGGTTTAGTATTTTTTTAAAGAATATATTTGTCAGCACAATATTGAGGGATGAAGAGCCTGTACTGTGCTGTAGTATTCCTTTTCTTTGTAAAATATTTGTATTGAATGTAATAAAGAACATACACAGAAAGGTATAAACCAGTAAAATGACATAAACCGTTAAACAGAATAAATAAACCATCCTGTGTAGCGAAACCTACATAAATTATAAATCAAAGCTATCATTATTTTCTCAAAAAATATTTTAAATCTTATCTAAATCATTAAGTTTAGGATTAGGATTAACCATTAAACTTTCCATATTTCAATTATATTTGAGAAATTTTATAAAAATGCGAACTGAATTTAAAATACCAAACCACAATTATCATACCATAGCAAACTTAATACTGAAGAAATTTTTAAAAAACAGTTCAATGAAAAAAAAGAAAAGATAATGAAAAAAAGAATAGAAACTGAAGAAAATATAACTTCTATCATCTCCCACCCTCACCATCCCCCCTCCTCCCTTTCCCCTTTTGTTCGGACATCTCTCATATTCCCCCCACACCTTGATGAAAAGCTCAAGCCCGATATGTTGGTGATGCAGGTTCGCCTTTTGACCTGTTGAGTTTCTCTAGCAGTGGTTATTTTTTCACTTAACCAGGTGTCAACAGAATCCTGTGTTTTTACCAATAATTTCTATTCAAGTAAGTTATATTAAAAAAAATTGAAACAAAAGGGAATTTACAATTCTGAGGTATTATCCTCATATTCTATAATATAATGAATGTTTATAATTCTCAATTAAACAAACATTTATATGAAATAGTATCAAAAGAAAAGAAAAAAAATACTTTTAATCAAACCCCTGCCTCCACACAAGGTTAACTAAAGTAAAAATGGATAGATGGGAAACGAGTGACGATAACCTGAACCAACACATCGCCGGAGCATCCAAACACCTCAGTTCTTTAGAATGTGAAAATAACCTAAGACTGGACCCCACGTCTTATGGAAATTAAACTTTACAATTTTAATAGTATATCTGATTTTTTACAAACTTAAATAGGATATAATATCATCAAAATTTCCCTTCTAGCTATCAGAGAAGTGAAAAATAAAATTTGATTTTGAGTTGATGTCAATAAAATATCTTCTTTTTGAGAATAAAACAAATAAAGCAATTAAGAAGCAGGGTTCTACTTTGATCTTAAAAATCACTGATAACATTTGAAAAATGTTTTTTCCAAAATGTTTCTAAACTAGAGCAAGCCTAGAACATATGAATCAATGAAGCCTCTGTGGCTGCTACTGAAATAACTCACAACCAGATGGGTTGAGCTCAGTGAGCAGAACTGATTTATTGCAGGCTGTCTGGTTGGCCTTACACTCCCAGCCCGGACCTGGCTGAGAACCGCGCTGGGGGCGTTGATGTCACCAGGGCATCGCATGGGTCCCCAAGCATGGGCTTCTGAGCTCGGTGCCGAGGTCAAAGGGGAAACCCCCAATGGAGCCATTTTGGCTGGCTGCCCCACCGCGTGTGTCACAAGCGGGGCCGGTTTGCCTGCCTAATGGCATGTCGCCACACCTTAAATATTTAACATTTGTCACATAATGGGCCAATATTAGCAAAGAAATGAGATCATTCGACTTTAGATCTATGCACTCTGTGCACAACCTTGACTTGTGTAATGGAGGATTAAAACCATGTACCCAGATGCTTTTTGCTTATGTGGAACTGACGACACTGGGTCCACACGCAGGTCACCTTACTTTCAGAACTAGCAGATGTAATTAAACTCAGCCATGGGGACTTATCTGAAGATACACTTTGAAATGGAATTCCACTGTGAGGCCCAGGGAAAGCAGTTGTCAAATGCAACACTCTGAAATTGACGAATTGGTCACAACCTGTCTTGCTCGAGAAGTTTTAATAAGTCTTTGTATCTACGAGATAAACCAGGAAATCATAACATCCTGGTTCCATAATAATTAATCTTCTAAATTGTAGAATATAATGTTCAATTTTGATTTTGACTGACAAATATTAGAAGGAGTAGGCGCATGATTAATTGTTTTTGGGGTATATAAGCCTGTGGTCCTGCTGCTGAAGTTTAGACTCTCCGAGGGTGGGAACACCCCTTGTCAAGAAGGAAGAACAGCCAGAGTCCGAGCAACGTCCCAGTCGGGGGAGGTGGAGAAGCTGCTACCAGCGCCCTGACAACCTACTACAAGTGTGCAGTCGTTGCCTCACTTCGGCAGTTGGGACCAGTCCAAGCATTGATAAGTATAGTTGGGAAGGGCTTGCATATTGTAGTGTGAAATCAGCTTTTGAATTAGTAATAAACATTTGTATAAACTGAACTGCTCACGGTGTGTGTGTCTATTTTCTTTCGGTAGCTCAAACACTGTGACCAATCTAAAATGAACAAAATGAGAGGTATAAGTTTACCCAAGACAACTTGTAACAAACTATGTTGTGTACAGAAGGACTCATTAATCAGATTAAGAATAGCATCCCAATCCTCATCTAAAATTGGTAAATTCAAATTGAGTTCCCAATGATCTTAACTAGTGAGGCATTTCTTCAATTCAACAAATTATTGTAAACAATAGATATTGTGCTTCCATGAGAGAGCTACAAGTCAAAAACTAAATCAAATATATTTCTCTCAAGAATTCGTGGAAAATCAGAGAGCTTGGAATGGACAAATTGTCTGACTTGTAAATATCTAAAAAAGAATGTTAGTTTAAAATTTTCTGCCATTTGTTCAAAGGAATAAAAATTATCTCAAATAAAAGAATCTTTAAAATATTTAATACCTAATCTATGCTAATCCTTAAAACCTGAATCTAACAAAGAAGGTTTTAAAAGGTGGTTAAATATAATAGGGCTGGCAAAAGAAAAACTCCAAAATCAAAAAGATTTCTAAATTGTGCCCGCATTCTAAACCTTTGTCTCATTATTGAATAGTTAGTCAATTTATAGAAAGGAAAGGGTAAAAATTCCCAGCATAGATTAATTTTGAGAAAAATTCAATTTAATTTCCACCCAAGAAGGGTACCCAATTAGTTTATCAAAATGCAACAAAAGGAGAAGATTTCATATATCGAAGATGAGCTTTATTTAAATGAGGGTGGTTTCCTTGCCTTATATAAGAGGAGATAAACAAATCCAATAAGGGCCTTGAAGTCGAGCATTCAGGGCTGCTTTCAGATGGCGATGAAAATGGCCGACGTGCCCGTTTGCTGTGGTGTGGTGTAATAGGCTGCTGCAGAACTTGGTTAGATTGGACCGAGGTAATGTGGATCGGGATGCCAAAGCGTGTGACCCAAGTGGACAAAAAAGCCCTGGTGCAAGTCTCTGTGTCACATCTGGTAAGGGGTATCGCTTCTGGCCAATGGGCAAAATGGTCAACTATTGTGAATAAACTCGTGGGGAGTGGGCCAACGATGTCCATGTACATGTGGTCAAACCGGCATTGCATGGGGGCAAAACTCTGGAGAGGGGCCTTGATGTGTCTGTACACTTTGGCGCATTGGCAGTCCAAACAAGTCCTAGCCCACAGGGTGACGTCGTGGCAGAGGCCGTGCCACATGAACTTGTCAAATAACAGGCGGACTGTGGACCTCATCGAAGGATGTGACAGGCCGTGAATTTGGTCAAACACCCTCTGTCGCCAGGTTGTGGGTAGGATGAGCCAGGGGAAACCTGTGGACAAGTCGCACAGTAAAGTCGGGCTCCCTGGTGAAGAACAGAAATTGCTAACATTTGGGTTGATGATGGCAGTCCAGTAGGCCTGGACATCTGCATCCTTCACCTGGTCTTTGGCCACTTGAGCAAAATCGAATCCTCCTAAGATAGCCAGTCTGGGCAGAGCATCGCCCACAATGTTGGACTTGCCTGCGATGTAGCAAATATCTGTAGTATACTCAGAAATGTAGGAGAGGTGTCATTGTTGCCTCATTGACCATGGGTCTGAGACCTTGCTGAGTACATGAGTGAATGGCTTGTGGTCTGTGTAGGTGATGAAAACCCTTCCTTATAACATTTTCCAGAACTGTCATTTTGCCAGGTACAGAGCCAACAGCTTGCGGTCGAATGCGCTGTATTTGAGTTCTGGTGTCCAGAGATGTTTGCTACAGACAGCCAGGGGGTGCAACTGTTCATCGACCCACTGCTCAAGCACCACACTGACCGCTCTACCTGATTTGTCTCTTGTAAGGGCCAAGGGGGAGGAAGAGTCAGAATGAGCCAAAGATGTGGCCTTCTTAGTGCCACTTTAGTTTCCTGGAATGCTTTAATGGTTTCGCATGTCTACTCGAGCACCTTGTCATCGAGTTTGAATAGGGGTTGCATGAGGGTGACAGCTCCCGGGAGGAAATGATGATGAAAGTTCACCATTCCTCAGAATTCCTGTAGGTCTTTGATGGTACTTGGCCTGTGAAAATGCTGGATGGCTTCCACCTCATCCGCCAATGGCGGATTGTTTCCAGGACGAACTAACACTTATCCAGGTTCACCGTGAGTCCGAACTCCTGCAACCTGTTGAAAAGTCGAGTCTGGTGTGTCCTGTGCGTGCTAGCATCAGGGCTGGTGGTGAGGATGTCATCCAGATAGATGAAAATGAAATCAAGGTCCCTGCCAACCACATCCATGAGATGCTGAAAGATCTGGGCTGCATTCTTTAATCCGAAAGGCATCCAGAAAAACTTGAAAGGACCGAAAGGTGTAATAATGGCTGTTTTCAGGACATAATTAGGATGGTATCAAATATGAATTTGATGGTACCCCTTGACGAGGTCCATCTTTTAGAAAATTCGGCAATGCTCGAGCCATGTAGTGGAGCTTTGGATGTGGAATGGGGTACCTATCTGGAATGGTGGTGTCATTGAGTTCCCTGTAGTTACCACAAAATTCTTCTGGACCATGTGCAGCGGGGACACTCTGGGGCTGTTTGAACAGTGGACAATAACCAACTCCTCCACGGTAGCAAACTTGGTCTTGGCTTGGAGGAGTTTGTTCTGTGGGAGGCACCATGGCCATGCATACACTGGGAGCCCAGTGCTTTTGATGTGGAACTGCTCATTGAGGTCTAGAGCGTGGATTCCTAATGGCAGAAAGGAGCATTTCTGAAGAATTAGGGGGTATGACTGGAATGCAGTAAGGTTGACCAAGCGACATCTCTACCAGAAGCTCATGTGCCCGGAGGAAATTGGCTCCGAGTAGGGCTGGCCCAACAGACACGATCGTACACTTCCAATGGAAAACAGTTCTCGTGACATGGATTGTGACCAGACGAGTGCTGAAGCTTGGAATAGAGGAGCCATTGGCTGCCTGTAGCGAGAGGCCCTTGGGATTGTGCGAGCTCGAAGTATGTCAGTGGGATGAGGCTTATTTCTTCCCCCATGTCAACTAGGAAATCCCTCTTTGTCTGCTAGTCCCTGAGTTAGAGTAGGCCTTTATGTCTGCCAACTGCCGAGGCCACCATCGGCGACCGGCCTATTTGTTTCCTGTTGCCATGCTCGACTTGGGATTGGGGTACAAGCATGGAAGTATGCACCGCTGGGCATTGCAGCCCCATCTACGATGGTAGAAACAGTAATCACTCCGTTTATCTGAACACTTGTTGCATTACAGTTGGGCCACAGCTACTGCTGGCGGAACTGACGGAGGGCAAACCCCTGGTACAGGGGTTGAGCTGGAGGAGCCGACAGCATAGATCGGTTGTACTTGTATCAAGCTCTGCTGCGGAGTGCGGAAAAGGCTATCTGCTTCCTTGGTACCAGGCGATGACATCCATGTCTGATATTGCCGAGGAAACATGCACCGGTAGCTTGGAGAGGAACAGGGCCTGGAACAAGAAACAGTTTGTGTGTCACCATTTTGTGCATGAGCTTAGACGGTCTTTAATCGCCCAGGTCCTGCATATTCAGGATACGGACGGCACGCTCGTGCTGGCTGAGTTCCAAGGAGTCGAGGAGGAAATGCCAGAATTGTTGGTACTTGCGCTCCAATGGAGGATTTTCCATGAAGGAGCTTACTTTGGCTGTGGTAGCAGTGTGCAGAGCGCTGACAATGTGCCCGAACTTGGGTGTCCTCCGAGACAATGCCTCTGACCTGGAACTGTGACTTGGCCAGTTGTAACCAGTTCCTGGGCTGACCACAGCGCTGGTCGCAGCCGTCGGGACTGTAGCGGTAGCAGCACCTTGCATTTTATCGCGTTCAAGGTGGGTTCCAAAGACACTGGAACTGTCGAAGTCACCACGGTAGCGGCTGCTAATATCAGTACTACTGAAATGAAGCAAGTCCACACAACACGAGGGTGAACCAGTAAATGGCTTTATCTGAATCTTTCACGCTGCTTTAAAGGGATGAGAAAATAACCAGAGATAATGCTAAGCTTGATATAAAAGTTAGCAATACAAGTACAAGTGCAGTAAAATCACTTCTGGTTTCAACCACCCCAATTAAAAAAAAGAACCCTCCTGTGGAAATGAATTAGCATTAGAAAGGCATTAAACCAGTAGACTTTTATACAAATCTTTCAAGCTCAGTAACTAACAAACTTGACCTGTCAAATAACAAAGAGAAGGAATAAAACAGCCCTCCTGATTTGGATATCCCAAAAAAGAAAAAGAGAAAACCAACCCCCTTCTTTGAAATAGTTCAAACTATTGACACAAAGTATCAGATAAAAGCCATTTCAAAATAGAAACAACTTCCGACATAAAGAATTAACCGAAGCTGAACTCGTCGATGGAGCAGGGTCAGACAAAACCTTGTGGGCATCCTCCACGGAATCTAAGAATTTCTTGCAACTGTCCTTCATGATGATCCACGCTGGATGCAGCAACCTTCTTAACACTTCTCCACCACCTCAAGTCTTCAACAAATCTGATGTGTTGGCCCTGAAAGATCAGCTCTCTATTACTACGGGCCTCTCGAATGATCTGTTCTTTATCTTGAAAATAATGAAAACAGATTACCTTGGTTGACTTCCAGAAGACGGCTTTGGAAATGGTGAGTGATGTGCTCTATCAAGCAGAGGATCTGCACCGAAAAGGTCTTCTCCAAACATCTCGGTAAGTAGTTTTGAAAAACAATGTCAGTCCTTTCTCAGTGTCTTCTCTTAATTCAAGATGTGAATATTGTTGCATCTACTCCGGCCCACCAGGTCAACCAGTCGTGACGTTAACTTACGGTTGCAAGTGGCCATTTCTTCCCAGTGAGTTTTAAGTTTCTTCATTCGATTGTTCACGGATTCCACAATGTCCAAACGTTCTTCAATTACTGTAATTGTACTTAAAACCTTTTCCAAGATAACATTTTTTGATGGCCACTGTTAACTCTTTTGTTATTTCTTGGGACTGTCTTATCATCATTCTGGAGATTACGTCTGACGGGGATGTTTCCCCCTCACATTACTTATCCTCCTTCGAAGTCGGTGCCTCTTTTGGATGTTTTCGGGAGACTATTAATAGAAAGAGCACAGGAACCAAGATTAAACTTTGGTAAATAAAAATTGAGCTGAAGAGAGGAAAGTGTTAAAGGCTGGCAGGAGCTCATGACTACCATACCCTACTCCATGTAGTCTCAAAAATTTTACCAAGATGTATCTTGGTTTTTGATGTGTCTGTAGTTTCAGAACTAATGCTCTGTGTGCCCTTTCTATTTCCATTTCTTCCTGCATTCTTGTATTTCTGTCATTCCCAGGACCTTCGGGATCCATCCTTTTATAAATTCCTTCATGTCTGTGCCTTCTTCACCCTCCTTCAGGCCCACAATTTTTATGTTGTTTCACCTACTATAATTTTCCAACATATCAATTTTATGAGATAACAACTCTTGTGTCTCTTTAATTTTTTGTCACTTTCTTCCAATTTTTCTCTTACGTTGTTTACTTCCATTTCTACAGCCGTTTCCCGCTCTGCCACACTCTCTACTCTTTTCCCTATTTCTGTCATTACCAGTTCTAACCTTTGCATTTTATCTTCTGTTCTTTTCATTTTCCTTTTAATTGCACTAAATTCCAATGATAACCATTCTTCTAATGGTCTCATTTGTTCCTCAATATTCTGTTCATCAGTTTTACCTTTTATTTCTCTTTGTCCATCAGTTTTACCTTCTATTTCTCTGTGAAGTTCTTGGTCTTCTTCTTCCTCTTCTTCTGAGTCCGTATCTGTGTTTGTCTCTTCTTCTTCTCTTCTTTGTGTCTGTGCCTCTTCTGTTTTTCCTGATGAGCTGCTTGTATCTCTTTGTCGGGCCTCTTCTTGCTGGGCCTCGTTGCTGGTCCTCCCCTCCTGGGCTGCTCATCTGTTGTTCTTCCTGACATTGGTCTTCTTGTCGGTCATCCCTTCGTCTATCTCCCATGTCTGCTTCATCGCTCCCTCTTCTCCTGCCTTCCTCGTCCTCTAGCTGAGTGCCCTGGTGTCCAGTGTCCCTCAGCTGTTTGCTGTGTGACAGCCTGCTCCTCTGCTGAGCCACCCTCCTGCTGGAGTCCTCTTTCTCCTTTGAGAATCTTCTATGAAAGGGCTGAATAGGCCTAACTTTATTGTGAAAGACAGAAAAGATAAAATGCATTGGTGAATCAATTTTCAAAATTCTTTTATTGTCACGTAATAAAACAGATGTAATATTGACTGGTCCCTCCTTGCTACAAAAGGGATGGATGGGGCAGAATTTGTCAGGGGTGTCCAAGAAGGATTCCTGACACAGTATGCGGTCTAGGCGACTAGAGGAGAAGCCATGTTGGATCTAGTTCTGGTGAGAGACCTCTCGGTGGGGAAACATTTTGGTGATAGTGACCACAGCTCCCTGACTTTTAACTTAGCTATGCATAAGGATGAAAGGAGGCAAAGCGGTAATGTGATTAACGGGGGAAGGGCTAATTACAATGGAATGAGGCAGGAATTGGGGAGAGTAAATTTGGAACAGTTGTTCTCAGGAAAAAGCACAGAAGTGATGTGGACAATGATTAGCGACCATTTGCATGAGATTCTGGATAGGTTTGCACCACACTGACAGAGTAAAGTTGGTAGGAACAGTGAACCGTGGTTGGCAAAAGAGGTGAGGCAGCCAGGGAAGAGCAAGAAGGAAGCATAAATTAGATTTGGGAAGCAGGAAACAGGAAGGGGTCATGAGAAGTAGCTAGGAAGGAATTGAAGAAAGGAGAGCAAGAAGAGGGGATGAGAAGGTCTTGACAAGTAGGATTAAGGAAAACTCAAAGGTGTTTCATTCATATGTAAAGAACAGAAGGATGACTAGAGTGAAGGTAGACCTGCTTAAAGATAAAGAAGACCATGTGTGCCTGGAAGCGTAGGAGGTACTAAATGAATAGTTTGCTTCAGTGTTCACCAGAGAGAGGGACCTTGGTATAGAACAAACTTATGTTGTGGAACAAGTTGAAGTTAAGAAAGAGGGAGTGCTGGATCTTCTTAATAACATTAGGATTGATGTCCCAAGATGGGGTATACTCCAGTTTATCACAGGAAGCAAGGGAAGAGAGAGCAAGGGTACTGGTAAGTTTGTGTTCTCTTTGGCCACAGGGGAGGTGCCGGAGAATTGGAAAATAGCAAATGAAGTCCTGTTGTTACAAAGAGGTAAAAGGGAAAATCCTGGGAATTATAGATCGGTGAATCTTACATCAGGGGTGTGCAAACTATTGGAGAAGATTCTTAAGGACAGGATCTATGAGCATTTGGAGAAGCACAATCTGCTCAGGGATAGTCAGCATGGGTTTGTGAGGAGCAGGTCATGCCCGCAAGCCTAATTGAGATTTTTGAGGAAGTAACAAAATAAGTTGATGGAGGTAGGGCAGTAGATGTGGTCGATATGGATTTTAGTAAGGTATTTGACAAGGTCCCCCATGGAAGACTCATTCAGAAAGTCACAAGGGTCTTCTGGCTGGCTGTAATGGCAGTAGTTAGGTGTTCCTGCTTTTTATTTTGAAACTTTTCCCATTTATGCATCTTTAAACTCAATCAAAGTGTTTTATTTTTCCCCTTCAATAATTAATATTGTTGTGCTTTAAGATGCAAAGAAGGCTAAATGGAGAAAGATATAATTGCAGACTTCATTTCTGACCTGCTGAACAAATATACACGGGATATAACTACAACCACTTAAAGATAGTCATCGGGAAATCACATTGACACTTGAAAAAGTTCAACAGTCGATTTCAGCAATTGGAGCCCGTTTGGGAAGTGTGAAGGTTGGTTTGGAGTTAGTTAATGAACGTGTTGATAATCTAGAGACTCTATACTCTGAAATATCTGCTAACACCTCCAAGTCAGCTTCAAAAGTGGTTGATTTGGAGGGTAGAAGCAGACGTCTAAATATTCAGATCCTGGCCTTAAAAGAAGGCACAGAAACCGGACAGCTGAGCAACTTCTTTTCCAATGTACTTTTGGAGATTTTTGGAATGGAGTTCTTTTCTACTAAACCTGAGTTTGACAGGGGAGTCATGTGATGGAGTAGTGGCCAGTCTGGAAAACCAGCCCTCTCCAGGAAAATAGGAAAAAAAGTTAGGAAAAAGCAAAGCATAACAAAAATAGAGTACAAGAAATAGAAGATAAAGATACAGAGAAGAGAAAGAAGATGGCTTCCAAGAAAATGAAAGTAAAAACAACTGGAAAAAAAGTAGAAAAGTCGCCAGAGAAGAAAGGCCTTAGTTGCATGAAGGAACAGGATGCTGTGGTGGCGAGAAGTGCCCGACCCTCAAGGTCAGTGCCTGCCCTGCGGAGTCATGACCCACCAGCCAGTGGACTACAAAAATGGCTCTCAGAGCCAAACAAAAGTGCGCATCTGCGCATGCGTGATTCCTCGTGCATGCGCAGTGCTCAATCAATGGAGAAAGAGGACACTGGCAGGAGAGCGGCTCAGCAGAGGAGCAGGCTGTCACACAGCAAACAGCTGAGGGACACTGGACACCAGGGAACTCAGCTAGAGGATAAGGAAGGCAGGAGAAGAGGGAGCGATGAAGCAGACATGGGAGATAGACGAAGGGATGACCGACAAGAAGACCAATGTCAGGAAGAACAACAGATGAGCAGCCTAGGAGGGGAGGACCAGCAACGAGGCCCAGCAAGAAGAGGCCCGACAAAGAGATACAAGCAGCTCATCAGGAAAAACAGAAGAGACACAGACACAAAGAAGAGAAGCAGAAGAGACAAACACAGATACAGACTCAGAAGAAGAGGAAGAAGAAGACCAAGATCTTCACAGAGAAATAGGTAAAACTGATGGACAAAGAGAAATAAAAGGTAAAACTGATGAACGGAATATAGATAAAGTCTTTTTGAGGAACAAATGAGACCATTAGAAGAATGGTTGTCATTAGAATTTAGTGCAATTAAAAGGAAAATGAAAAGAACAGAAGATAAAATGCAAAAGTTAGAAATGGTAATGACAGAAATAGGGAAAAGAGTAGAGAGTGTGGCAGAGCGGGAAACGGCTGTAGAAATGGAAGTAAACAACTTAAGAGAAAAATTGGAAGAAAGTAACAAAAAATTAAAGAGACACAAGAGTTGTTATCTCATAAAATTGATATGTTGGAAAATTATAGTAGGTGAAACAACATAAAAATTGTGGGCCTGAAGGAGGGTGAAGAAGGCACAGACATGAAGGAATTTATAAAAGGATGGATCCCGAAGGTCCTGGGAATGACAGAAATACAGGAATGCAGGAAGAAATGGAAATAGAAAGGGCACACCGAGCATTAGCTCTGAAACCACAGACACATCAAAAACCAAGATACATCTTGGTAAAACTTTTGAGATATATGACAAGAGAAAATATACTGCAAACATTAATGGAATACATAACCAAATTAAAAGGAAGAGGCTACTAAATTTATTGAAGAAGGAAAAAATAGATATAGCATTTGTGCAGGAAACACATCTAACTGAAGTGGAACATAACAAACTAAAGAGAGATTGGGTAGGACACGTAATGGCAGCATCCTATTATTGAAAAGCTGAGGTGTAGCCATACTAGCTAACAAAAATGTACCAATCAAAATAGAGAAGGAAATAATAGATCCTGTAGTGAGGTATGCAATGTTAAAGTGTCGGATATACTCAGAATTTTGGAATTTGCTCCATATATATGCACCTAACGAGGAGGATCAAAAGTTTATGCAGGATATTTTTTTGAAGATTGCAGACACACAAGGAAATATATTGATAGGAGGGGATTTTAACCTTAATTTGGAACCAATGTTGGATAAAACTGGACAAAAGACAAGTAAAAAGAATAAAGTATCCAAATTTATGGTTAAATCAATGCAGGAAACAAAACTTATGGATATATGGAGGAGGAAACACCCAAGAGAGAAGGAATTTTCATATTATTCAAGTAGGCACAAAACTTACTCAAGGAATGATATGTTTTGGTTGTCAGCCCATATTCAAGGGAGAGTTAGGAAAACTGAGTATAACGCTAGAATTCTTTCAGATCATTCACCCCTATTATTAGCAATAGAACTGGAGAACATCCCACCAAGAACATATAGATTGAGGTTAAACTCCATGCTACTTAAAAAACAGGAATTTAGGGAGTTTATTGAATGTAAAATTAAAACATATTTTGAAATAAACACAAGATCAGTGAAAGACAAATTTATATTATGGGACACAATTAAAGCCTTCATTCGAGGGCAGATAATAAGTTATGTGACTAAGATGAAAAAGATTACAATCGGGAAATAGAACAGTTGGAAAGGGAGATAATAAGTACAGAAAAGGAATTGGTAAAAAGGGATGATATAATGAAAAGGAGAGAATTGGCGGACAAAAAAATTAAATACGAAACATTACAAACATATAAGATGGAGAAGAACATAATGAAAACAAAGCAAAAGTATTACGAACTGGGAGAAAAAACACATAAATTATTAGCCTGGCAACTTAAAACAGAACAAGATAAATGATTGATACTGGCATCAAGGAAATAGAACAAACAAATTACATATAACCCAACAGAGATTAATGAAAATTTAAAGGAATTTTATGAACAATTGTATCAAACTGAGAACAAGAGGAAAAATGAAATTGAACTGCCAAAATTGCAAGAAGAAGAACAAAACAAACTAATAAAACCATTTGAAATAGAGGAAGTACAGGATATATAAAAAAAGCTGCCGAACAATAAAACACCAGGAGAGGATGGATTTCCAATAGAATTTTATAAAATATTTAAAGAGTTATTAATTCCTCCTCTCCTGGAAGTAATGAACCAGGTAGAAGAAACACAAAACTTGCCAGATTCATGTAAGACAGCAATAATTAGAGTAATACCAAAAATGGGGAAGGATCCATTAACACCTCCATCATATAGACCAATATCTCTACTTAACTCAGTCTATACGATAATACCGAAATTATTAGCAAACAGATTGGCCAATTGTGCACATGAAATAGTAAAACAAGATCAAACTGGGTTTACTAAGATAAGACGAACAGCGGACAATGTCTGCAACTTTATTAATCTAATCCACGCAGTTCTATGAAATAAGAATCCAACACTGGCTGTTGCTCTAGACGCAGAAAAAGCCTTTGACAGAGTAGAGTGGAATTAATTATTTAAAGTATTACAGAAGTTCAATCTACCAGAAAAATATATAAATTGGATTAAAGCATTGTATAATGGACCGTTGGCGAAGGTAATAATAAATGGATATGTATCGAATCACTTTAAATTAAGTAGGTCAACAAGACAGGGATGTCCACTATCCCCCTCATTGTTCGCCTTAGCAATAGAACCTTTGGCAGAACTGATAAGAATAGAAAATAAAATAAAAGGGATTAAAATAAAGGAGTATAAAATCAGCTTATTTGCAGATGACGTCATAGTATACCTAATAGAACAAGAGGTATCAGTAAAAGAATTACATAAGAAATTGAAGGAATATGAAGAAATATCAGGGTACAAGATCAACACAAATAAAAGTGAAGCAATGCCAATGAGTAATGCAGACTATGAAGAATTTAAAAAATAATCACAATTTAAATGGCAAACACAAGCAATTCGATACCTAGGGATCAGGTTAGATAACTTAAGCCACTTGTACAAACTAAATTATCAGCCACTAATAAAGAAATTGCAGGAAGTCTTAGAACATTGGAAATAATTACCTCTAACGTTGATAGGGAGGGTAAACTGCATTAAAATGAACGTGTTCCCAAGGATACAATACTTATTTCAAATGTTACCAATTCTTTAACAGAAAAATTCTTTAAGGAACTAAAGAGAATAATAAGGAAATTCTTGTGAAAAGGGAGAAATCCAAAGGCAGCTTTAGATAAATTAGCAGCGATGTATAATCAAGGTGGTTTACAGTTACCAAATTAAAATAAATTATTATAGCGCTGCATAATTAAGGTATTTATCAGATTTTTACCAGACAAGGGAAAAACCAGACTGGACTAAGGTAGAACTAGATAAAATAGGGGAAAAGGTACCAGAACATATACTTTATAAGTGGGATGAAAAGCTAGTACAATATACAAACTCACCAGTACTGCATCATTTACTTAATATATGGAAGAAGATCCACTTAGAAAGGAAAAAAAAATGAATGATCAAATACCAAAATTACTATTGATGCAAAATCTGCTAATCGCTTTTACAATAGACAAACTTTCATTTAGAGAATAGGAGAGAAAAGGAATCAAAAGAATAGAAAATTGTTTTTTGGGAAATAATTTATTAACATTTGAACAGTTGAAGTACAAATATGGAACAACTCATGGTACAATGTTTGCATATCATCAACTGAAAGCTTATTTAAAGGATAAATTGGGAAACAGCTTGAGATTACCTGAAGGAAGCAGCTTTGAATACGTGATTACAGACACAATGATAATTAAAAGATTTATAACAAACATGTACATTAAGCTGCAAGATAAGGAGAATGAAATAAACTATAAACCTAAGTAGAAGTGAGAAAAGGATCTAAACATAAAGATAAAAAATGAAGTATGGGAAAAGTTATGTTCTGGAACTATGAAGAATACCATAAACACAAGTTACGCATGATACAGTATAATTGGTTACACAGGGTTACACAGGGTTACATTGGTCACTCCTCAAAAATTAAAAAAATTGGATTCAACATTATCGGATAGATGTTTTCACTGTAAGAAGGAAATGGGAACAACAGTACATGCAACTTGGGCATGTACAAAAGTGAATACGTTTTGGGAAGAATTAAATCAGGTACTAAATGAAATTACAAAAAAAAAACATTCCAATAAAAACCAGAGATATTTCTTTTAAGTAACATAAGAAGTAGAGAATTAGGCCTCAAATTGGATAAAGCGCAAAAAAAATTCATTATGATAGCCTTAGCGATAGCAAAAAAATGTGTAATGTCAATTTGGAAAATGGAAGAGAGCATGAATGGTACCATCAATGGTACATGGAAATGAATAAATATATTCCATTGGAAAAAATAAAGTCACAATGTTTGAACAAATTTGGGAACCATACATGGAATATATCAGAGAGAGCTTGCCTATGACCTTCATCCCCTAAAATGAGATTGAAAATGATAAGAAGACAAATCGACTAGATTCAATGTGCAATAAATAGATGACGCATTTTTCTTGTTTATTTTCCTTTGTGTGAAGATATTCTTTTATTGTATTGTATATGTTGAATATTTATGGGTTTTGGAGGGGGTGGGTAGAGGGGAGGGAGGGAAAGGGGAAAAAAATATCTTTGTGTAAATTTAATGAGAAACGTTTGTACATATTTTGATTGATATGGTTCATAGTGTGAAAAATTTAAAAAAAATTAAAAAAAACCTGAGTTTGACAGAGATCATAGGTTCTTAGCTCCCAAGCCAGCTTCTTGACAAAGATCATGATAGATCATTCTCTGATTCCATCACTATCAAGTTAAAGATCGTGTAATTCATGAGGCTTGACAGAAGACAAATCTGAACTACCTGGGGCAACAAATTAGACATTAACAATCTCTGTCCTTAAGTTATGAAGATGAAAAAAGAATAAAGGAAGTCATGGTTGAGCTCTATAAGAAAGGTTTTAACTTGCTTTATTATATCCGGCTTGTCTACGGACCACCCACGAGGATGGTTGTAAGGAATTAGAGGTAGTGGCATGAAGAGTTTTGAATGACACTTGGTTAAATTCAAATCTGATAACAACATGAACTATTGTTGATGTCTGAAGTTTTTCTGTGGTTGAGAACATTTTTTCTGTTTTATTTTGTGCTGGTGAAGTTTGGCTCTTTTCGTCTTTTGCTTAATGGAGGAGGTAAAAAAAAATTCCAAATTGTCCAAAAAAAAAATAATTAATTAATTATTTAATTAGTGTTGGCTGTAATTATCCACTTTGCTTACTCAATTAATAACAGTGCACTAATCTAGTGCATTTAGTTGTTATTTAACCTTGGGAAATAGAGTCAAGCTATTACATGACCATGGGAAAATAGGGTTAATATTATATAATAATTGTATAGATTCATAGTTTATTCAAGTGTGGGGATTCGATATTTGCCATATATAGATTCTAGATATCTGTTTTTATTGAGTTGAAAAGTATTAAGTGGATCTTTATATTTTTAACTATTAATGCCATGATATTATTTTGATGACTAGTTGTCTATAAGCTATTCTTTTATATAATTTTTCAAATTTTCTTGGTAAAAATTATTAATAATTATTCTTTTAAAATAAGGAGCTCTACTTAATATCTTCAGCAAAAGTGTAAAAGTTTAAAATGCTTTTCTTTGAGCTCATTGCAGCTTAGTTTAGCAATGGGGAAGTTTTGGAGGGAGGGAGAATGTTTGGGTATGTAGAGTTGAAAAGGCTGGTTTGGCTTCAAGTTCAGTACAAGCTATACTTTGGCATGGACTCAAGGTAACTGCTTGGGGAGTGATAACACACAGCGCCAGGTTATTTTCCAACACTAATTCTTCTTTTGCTTGGCTTCGCGGACGAAGATTTATGGAGGGGTATGTCCACGTCTGCTGCAGGCTCGTTGGTGACTGACAAGTCCGATGCGGGACAGGCAGGCATGGTTGCAGCAGTTGCAAGGGAAAATTGGTGGGTTGGGGTTGGGTGTTGGGTTTTTCCTCCTTTGTCTTTTGTCAGTGAGGTGGGCTCTGCGGTCTTCTTCAAAGGAGTTTGCTGCCCGCCGAACAGTGAGGCGCCAAGATGCACAGTTGGAGGCGAGATCAGCCCACTGGCAGTGGTCAATGTGTCAGGCACCAAGAGATTTCTTTAAGAGGTCCTTGTACCTCTTCTTTGGTGCACCTCTGTCTCGGTGGCCAGTGGAGAGCTCACCATAGAACACGATCTTGGGAAGGCGATGGTCCTCCATTCTGGAGATGTGACCCACCCAGCGCAGTTGGGTCTTCAGCAGCCTGGATTCGATGCTTGCGGACTCTGCCATCTCGAGTACTTCGATGTTGGTGATGAAGTCATTCCAATGAATATTGAGGATGGAACGGAGACAGCGCTGATGGAAGCGTTTTAGGAGCCGTAGGTGATGCCGGTAGAGGTAACTGCTTGGGGAGTGATAACACAGAGTGCCAGGTTATTTTCCAACACTAATTAAAACACAGACTTCTCTGTTGGAATGTGAGAGATCTGAACAATCCAATTAAACTCAGAAGGGCATTTTAAAGCTAAATTTGTTTTTCTTCAAGAAACTCATATCAGAAATTGTGACTTATGTCAAAGTCGAAAGGACAGCAATTCTATTCTTCTTCAGATGCTAAAGTTAGGGGAGTCTCTATTTTAATTAATGAAAATATTCCTTTTATTCAATATAATATCATATTAGATAAATATGATTGTTACATTATTATTACAAGTAAACTATATAATAATATGGTAGTTTTTGCTATAGTATATGCCCCAAACTTTGATGATCTGGACTTCTTTGACTTAGATCAATACTCACGAGTGTTGAGGGGGGCAGGGGAGTTTCAATTGTTGGTTAAGTACTGTTCTGGATTGTTCATCCCCTAAACTTGATACTCTGAATAAATCTGCTGCTGTATTCATTCCTTTCTAACACATTTTGGTATTTCTGATTTCTGGCATTTCTTTCATCTTCATAGAAGAGTGTACTTTTTTGTTCTTTAATGTTCATCATACTTATTTTCAGATTGATCATTTTTAATAGATAATCAATTGATTTAATTGATCAGATCATGAGAATATCAGGGAATAGTGATATCTGACCATGCTCCTATTATTTTTTTCTTTGAATTTTTCTGATTTTCCATTTATTTTGAGGCATTGGCACTTTAATTCTACTTTACTTTCAGATAATGATTTTTTGAAATTTATGGAAGACCAAATTAAATTTTTCTTTAATACAAATTCTTCTTCAACAGATTCTAACTTGATTTTCTGAGACACTATGAAAGCATATCTTAGACAAATTATTTCTTATACAGTTAACATTAAGAAGAAGATTAAAAAGGAAACATTAGATCTAATTAATTAGATCAAACTCATTGATTTCCAATATGCACAAGTTAAAAATCCTGAATTATATAAAAAGATAAATTAATTGAAGGCTAAATTTTATCTTATCTCTACATATCCTAGCAAACACCAACTTTTGAGGAGTAAAATTCTATTTTACATTCATGGTGAAAAATCGGGTAAGCCTTTGGCCAACCAGATGAAAAGAACAGCTGCTAAGAGACAAACGACCAAGATTTGGATGGATGATGGTGCGATTACTCCAGATCATTCTAAAATAAACAATGCCTTTAGAGAATTTTAGTCCAGATTATATACTTCTTGGCGCCTCACAGTTTGGCGGGCAGCAGCCTCCTTTGAAGAAGACCGCAGAGCCCACCTCACTGACAAAAGGCAAAGGAGGAAAAACCCAACACCCAACCCCAACCAACCAATTTTCCCTTGCAACCGCTGCAATCGTGTCTGCCTGTCCCGCATCGGACTGGTCAGCCACAAACGAGCCTGCAGCTGACGTGGACTTTTTACCCCCTCCATAAATCTTCGTCCGCGAAGCCAAGCCAAAGAAGAGAAGAAGATATACTTCTGAATCTATTAATAATAATAGTTTAATTATAGACTTTTTGGGCTGCCTAAATATTCCCAGACTTTCTCAGAATAAATATATGTGTCTGGAGGCACCTATTTCTCAAGAGGAAATACTTTTTGTGGTTTCTTCTCTACAATCAGGTAAATCTCCAGGACCTAAGTAAATCACGAAAATCTGTAGACACTGTGGTTAAAGTAAAAACACAAAATGCTGGAGAAACTCAACAGGTCAAAGAGTCTCCTTTATGTAGCAAAGGTAAAGATACATAACGGATGTTCCATCAAAGTATGAGAAAATGTCGGCAGGTGTCAGAACAAAAAAAATGTGGGAAAGGAAGGGGGTTGACAAAGGCAGGAAATGATAGCTGGAGAAAGGAGGAGGGAGGGGACAGCAGCAATGAGGAGGAGGAGGAATGATTGAGCGGGTAAGGGGGGAAGGGAAGGGAGAACAGGAAAGACAGGAAATGGGGAGAGGAAAGTAATGGTGAGTAGAAAGCAGAAAAATCAATGTTAATGCCATCTGGCTGGAGAGTGCCCACACGGAAAATATGGTGTTGTTCCTCCAATCTGCGGGTGGTCTGGGTAGGAGAGTGCATAAGGCCATTGCCAGACATGTAAATATGGGAATGTGACTCAGAATTTAAATGGTTGGCTATTTGGTGGGTTGATGTTGTGGCAGATGGAGAGGAGGTGTTTAGTGAAGCAATCTTCTAATCTACAATCTGTCTCTCAAAGCCACAAAGGGAGCACTGGGTCCAGTTAATCAGTCTTGCAGATGCACTAGTGAAACGTTGTTTCACTTGAAAGGTCTGCTTGGGGCCCCGGACCGTGGTGATGGAGGAGGTGTGGGCGTAAGTGTTGCACCATCTGTGGGTTTAGTTCTAATATTTCCCAATTTCAAAACACGTCATCTTCAAGGAAATGTGTGGAAGATATCTCGAATTACTAGCTTATTAAACTTCGTAGTTGCAGCTGTAAGTAGCTTTAATTTGTTGATAAAACAAATAAATATTTTCCATAACTTTGCATTGAGATTTTCATAATGATAAGTAAACAAAATAAGGTTCTAACCTTTAGAGTAGGTGGGCACAGGGGAAGGTGCTGGGGGTGGGGCAATGGATAGGGAAGGATGAGGAACTAATATCATCTCCTGCCTTTTCCACCCCTTCCCCCTCTACCTGTTTGTTCAGGTGCCTGCCAGCATTTTCTTATACTTTGATGAAGGGTTCAAGGCTGAAACATCGGTTCTGTATCTTTGCCTTTGCTACATAAAGGACCTGGTAAGTTTTTACTTTAAATCTTTAAATCTCCAGGACCTGATGGGTACTTCGTGGAATATTAAAAATAATTTTCTAAACTCTTTGGGCCTAAATTAAATTCTGTCCTTAATGATTCATTTAAACAAGGCAATCTTCCACCATAGAATTAACACTGCAGCACTGAAAACAGACCATTTGGCCCCTTTAGACTGTGCCAACCATCATCTCCATGGACCCACTGATCTACTCCCATTCCATAACCCTCTAGGCCTCTTCCATCCATGTTGCTATCCAATTTATTCTTAAAACATACAATCAAGCCCACATTCACCACATCAGATGGTAGCTCATTCCACACTCCCACCATTCTATGAGTGAAGATCTTCCCCTAATGTTTCCCCTAAACCTTTCCCCCTTCAGCTTAAACCTATAGGCTCTTTCAGGTGGCCAGAATACCCTGATGTAAAGCCACATATTCTGCCCCTATGCGGCTGTCAGGAGGCCACCTGAAAGAGCAGGAGGCGCCTCCGAGGTGCACTTTCCAACCCTCCTCCGAGAGGGATAAGCGCTGGAGTATTGAAGTCCCCCTAGGCACCTGAATGCAGCTGCCTGAAAGCGGCTGCTAAGGGGTGGGCTGATGACCCAACTCCCAATGCCTGACAGCCCCCATCCCCGCACATGACAGCTCTCCTCCCCGCTGCCTGACAGCTCCCCTCCACACTGCCCCAGGATGTCAGGACAGGGGCGACCAATGAGGGACTTCGGGGCAGGGGTAGCCGGTGTGGGATGTCAGGGCAGTGTGGGACTATGGGGCAGGGGCTGCCAGCACTGGATGTCAGGGCTGGGGTGGCAGGCGTGGGACTTTGGGGCGGGGGCTGATGGTGCAGGACTACAGGGCAGGGGCTGCTGGCAGGGGACATCAGAACTGGGGTGACAGGCACGGGACTTCGGGGCAGGGGCTGCCGGCACGGGATGTCAGGGCTGGGACGGCAAGTGCAGGACAATGGGGCAGGCGCGGCCAGTGGGGGACATTGGGGCAGGGACGTCCAGCACCTGCCGCCCCAGCCTTGACGTCCCACGCCAGCTGTCCCTGCCCTGACGTCCTGAAGGGACAGGAGCCGGAGTGTGCTCCGAGGCGCCTCTCCTGCAGCTTCCTTTTCAGGTGGATAGCTCAGCGCTTTCAGGACTGCCACCTGAATGACCATTCCACAGCTCTGTATCCGCTTCTGCAGGTGCATTCCTGGTGGAGAATGCACCTGAAAGCAGCTTATGACATTTCGTATTTACTTCCCCCAAACTATGGAAAAAGCCTATTCACATACCTTTCATAATCTTGTAAACTCTATCAAATCTCCCCTTGTTCATCTATGCTCTAAAGAATAAAGTCCTAACCTGTTTAATCTTTCCCAGTAACTCAACTCCTGAAGACCCGGCAACATCCTTGGACATCTTCTCTGCACTCGTTCAATCTTATTGATATCCTTCCTGTAGTGAGGTGACAAGAACTGCACACAATATTCCAAATTTAGCTTCACCAATGTCTTAAACAACTTCAACACAACATCCCAACTCCTATACTCAACACTTTGATTTATAAAGGCTAAGATACCAAAATCTTTCTTTACAACCCTGTTCACATATGACATCAGGGAACAATGTATCTGTATTCCCAGATCTGCACTCCTCAGTGCCCTACCATTTACTGTGTTTGTCCTACATTGGTTTGCTCTTCCAAAATGGATCACCTCACACTTGTCTGCATTAAACTCCATCTGTCAGTTTTTTGGCCCATTCTCCCAACTGGTCCAGATCCCTCTGCAAGCTTTGAAAATCTTCCTCACTGTCCACAATGCCTCCTATCTTTGTGACATCGGCAAACTTTCTGATCCGATTCACCACATTATCATCCAGATCATTAATATATACAACAAACAAGAATGGACCCAACACGGATCCCTGAGGCACACCACTAGTCACAGGCCTCCAATTGGAGAATCCACCATCCTCTACCACCCTCTGTCTTCTTCAACACAGCCAATTTTGAATCCATTTTATAATCTCTCCATGGATACCCAGTGTCTCAACCTTCTGAACTAACCTCCCATTTGGGACCTTGTCAAAAGGCTTTATTGAAGTCTATGTAGACAACATCCACAGCCTTTTCCTCATCTACCTTCCTGGTAACCTCCTCAAAAAACTCTACAAGATTCATTAAACATGACCTACCACACACAAAGTCATGCTGACTATCCTTAATCAGCCCATGACCATCAAATATCTATATATTCTGTCTCTTAGAACTCCCTCTAACAATTTTCCCACCACTGACATCAGGCTCACCGGCCTATATTAATTTGGTTTATTTTTGGAGTCCTTTTTAAACAACTGAACAACATGGGCTATCCTCCAATCCTCTGGCACCTCATCCATGGCCAAGAACATTTTGAATACATCATCAAGGGGCCCTGAAATTTCTACACTAGTCTTCTTCAAGGTCCGAGGGAATATCACATCTGGCTCAGGTGATTCACTGATCCATGAATCTTCTGTTTGTTTCCCTTCCTTTCTTATACACGGCACCAGTTTCCTGAGTAAATACTCAAGCAAAAAAAAACATTTATGATCTCCCCCACTGCATGAGGCTCCACACATAGTTGACCATTGTGATCCTCAAGGGGAACATCTTTTAATTAAGCTTATATTTCTCTCAGTGTGAAAAAAGTGAAAGATTCTCTTGAATGTGTTTCTTACTGGCCTGTTTCTTTATTGAATGTTGATATGATTTTACCTAAAGTGTTAGCACACAGACTGGAGAATATTTTACCATTAATCATTTCTGAAGATCAAACTAGCTTTATTAAAAAGTGTTATTCTTATTTTAGTATACATCACCTCTACCTCTGATGTTGAGAAAGCATTTGACTGTGTGGAGTGGAGTTATTTATTTGCGACCCTGGAAACATTTAATTTTGGACCAAGTTTAGTAAATTGGATTAAATTATTATATATATGTCCCACTGCTTCAATTCCTTTTAATCTTCAACAATCAAAACCTTTTAATCTTCAACAGGTTACTCATCAAGGTTGCCCTTTAAGTTCACTGCTTTTTGATTTGGTTTTGGACCCAAGCAACAATTGCCTTTTGAGAGTGTAGAGATTTTTCAGGAATCTATAGAAAGGACATCAAACATAATGTGTCCTTGTTTGCAGATGATCTCTTGCTCTCTGTATCTAATCCAGATGCTTCCTTACCAAGTAACCTATCTTTGTTATCTCAATCCAGTCAATTTTCAAGATATGTTGAGTGAATGTTTACTTATAAAGGTATTCAGATTCTCCTTTTAAGATTGTGAAGGGATCAATTTACTTATCTTGGTATTACAATTACAAGGGGTTATAAATATCTTATTAAGGAAACTTTTTCTACTTTATTTAATCATGTAACAATGCTCTTAATGAGGTGGTTAATCTTATCTATTTCTGTGATTGGTCATATAATACTATTAAAATGAATATTTTACCTTAAGTTTTGTATCTTTTCCAATCTATACCAATTTTCATTCCTAATTTTAAAAAAAAAATCACTTATATTTCTTCTTGTATATGGAAAGGAAAATGCCCTCACTTAAATAAAGTTCATGTTCAGAAAGCCAAAAGGAATAGTGGATTGGCATTTCCTAATTTTAAATTTTATTATTGGGTGGTCAATATACACAATTTGATAATCGAGTTGACATGGGTAAAAATGGAATTAAATTTTGCTAAGAATACTTCCATGTTGGCAATTATAGGGCCCTCTTTAGCCTTTTCTCTATATAAATTAAGTGATATACCACTAATTAAACACAGTTTGAGAACATGCACAATTTAGAAGTTTCTCTTTTCCCAGCCTTATTATACCCAATCACATTTTTCAACCTTCTTTGCAAGACTTGGACTTTAATGACTGGCACAGATTGGGTATCAGATGTTTTAAAGACCATTTTATTGACAACAATTTTGCATCTTTTGAACAGTTGGTGGTAAAATTCAACTTACTTAAAATTCATTTTATTAGATAGTCACAATTTAGACATTTTGTTTGATCTCAGATTTCTGATTTCCTTGTAATCCCCGAGATGAGTGTTCTTGATACATTATTTGAATTACAACCCCCCCCCCCCTCTTATAAAGACTTAATATCTCTTATCTATGACAAAGTGGTTCCTTTAATTCAAGCCACGTTAGTTAAAATCAAGAACGCCTGGGAGCAGCATTTGACCCTTTAGCTCTCCAATGAGGTTTGGGATTCTACTTTTAATTTGAATAACATTACTTCCTTTTGTGCACGCTATTGTTTGCTGCAGTTTATAGTGGCCCACATAGCACATATGTCTAAAGTTAAACTCTCCCATTTTTATTCAGATACGAGTCCTTTATGTGGAAAATGTAAAGCAGGTGATGCCTTTTTATGTTCTGGACCTGCCTTAGCTGAAAAAAATTTTGGAAGGATGTTTTTCAAACACTATCCATGATATTAAATTTAAAATTGGAACCTTGCTCTTTAATTGGCCTTTTTGGAATATCTCAAGATGATGATGTATTACTAAATTCCAGTCAGAGCCAAAGTTTATCTTTTAATTCGTTGATGGCCAGATAAAATGGAAAGGTAATACCCCTCCTTCATATGCACAGTGGGTTAAACTATATTGTTTTTTGCTTAAATCTAGAAAAAAATTAGATATACTATCACAGATTCAAATATTAAATTCCAAAAGTCATGGGCTCATTTATGGACAACTGTCATAATCTTAAGATTCTGTGTTGTTCCGGAATTTTGGCTCCATGTTGTCCCTCTCTGAGAAGATGTCAGAGGAAGGGGGTTATAATGTTTTCCCTCCTTTTCTCTTTTGTGTTTTTGTTGTTGTGTTTTATTTAATTATTAAGAATGATTCTTTAATTATCATCACATTTGTAATCTTTTTCTAATTTTGTTGCACATTGTATAATTGTAGCATTTATACTCTATTATGCATAGGAGAAGGCCACTCCGATATAAAACCTACGACCCAAGGACCTCGCTGCCACATCCCAGCTTGCTTGGCCACAGCACACGAACCATGGGTGTAAAGGGTGGGGCCAGTATTGCACACACTGCACTCCACCTAAAAGCTCCTTTGCGCAGGCCCGAGGACATGTCCACGTCCACCCCCTCCACGTCCTCCCCCTCAAAAGATGCTCACAAACTCAAGCTAGCATGCTGGAACATCAGAAACATGCTAGACAAGGCTGACAGCCAGCGACCTGAACGTCAGTCTGCCCTCATCGCACATGAACTCCTCAGACTTGACATCGACATAGCCGCTCTCAGTGAAGTCCACCTTGCAGATGTAGGCAGCCTCCAAGAACGCGGCGCAGGCTACACACTCTACTGGTCTGGCAAGCCTATGGATGAACGACGCCTATCTGGTGTAGGCTTCATGGTCAAGAACTCCATTGCCTCCAAACTGGAAAACCTCCCGACAGGCCACTCGGACCGGATCATGTCCATGCGACTTCCCCTTTAAAACAAGCGTCGCATCACCCTCATCAGTGTCTATGCTCCAACCCTCCAGGTGGAACCAGCAGAAAAGGACAAGTTCTACACTGATCTGCGCAACCTCATTCAACACATCCCTACAGCCGACAAGGTTGTCATCCTTGGCGACTTCAACGCTCGTGTCAGAAAAGACTCATAAACCTGGCCAGGAATCCTGGGCAAGCATGGTGTCAGCAAGTGCAACGACAACGGGTGCCTCTTGTTGGAGTTCTGCACAGAACAGCGGCTTGTCATTACAAACACCCTTTTTCAGTAGAGGGACAGCCTGAAGACTACCTGGATGCATCCCCGATCCAAACACTGGCACCTCCTGGACTAAGTCCTGGTGCGAGAAAGAGACAAACAAGATGTGCACCACACCAGGGTCATGCCCAGCGCGGAATGCAAGCTCTACCTTCACTTCAAGCCAAAGTCCAGGAACAGTAAAGCCCCCAGAAAGAGGTTCAATGTTGGAAACTTGCAATCAGACGAAGTAAGAGGAAACTTCCAGGCAAACCTCAAAGCAAAGCTCGAGGATGCAATCCGCCTCACGGACTCGTCCCCTGAAACCCTCTGGGATCAGCTGAAGACTGCCATACTACAATCCACTGAAGAGGTACTGGGCTTCTCCTCCAGAAAAAACAAGGACTGGTTCGACGAAAACAACCAGGAAATCCAGAAGCTGCTGGCAAAGAAGCGAGTTGCCCACCAGGCTCACCTTGCAAAGCCGTCCTGGCCAGAGAAGAAACGAACCTTCTGTCGCGCATGCAGCCATCTTCAGTGCAAACTCCGGGAGATCCAAAATGAGTGGTGGACTAGCCTCGCCAAACAAATCCAGCTCAGTGCGGACATTGGCGACTTCAGGGGTTTTTACGAGGCTCTAAAGGCTGTGTACAGCCCCTCACCCCAAGTCCAAAGCCCGCTGTGCAGCTCAGACGGCAAAGTCCTCCTCAGCGACAAGATCTCCATCCTCAACCAATGGTCAGAACACTTCCAATCCCTTTTCAGTGCCAACCGCTCAGTCCAAGAATCCGCCCTGCTCCAGCTCCCTCAACAGCCCTTAAGGCTAGAGCTGGATGAGGTCCTCACCCGGGAAGAGACATATAAGGCAATTGAACAACTGAAAAATGGCAAAGCAGCAGGTATGGATGGAATTCCCCCCAGAGATCTGGAAGGCTGGCAGCAAAACTCTGCATGCCAAACTGCATGAGTTTTTCAAGCTCTGCTGGGACCAAGGAAAGCTGCCTCAGGACCTTCGTGATGCCATCATCATCACCCTGTACAAAAACAAAGGCGAGAGATCAGACTGCTCGAACTACAGGGGAATCATGCTGCTCTCCATTGCAGGCAAAATCTTTGCTAGGATTCTCCTAAATAGAATAATACCTAGTGTTGCCGAGAATGTTCTCCCAGAATCACAGTGCAGCTTTCGCGCAAACAGAGGAACTACTGATATGGTCTTTGCCCTCAGACAGCTCCAAAAAAAGTGCAGAGAACAAAACAAAGGACTCTACATCACCTTTGTTGACCTCACCAAAGCCTTCGACACAGTGAGCAAGAAAGGGCTTTGGCAAATACTAGAGCGCCTCGGATGCCCCCCAAAGTTCATCAACATGGTTATCCAACTGCACGAAAACCAACAAGGTCGGGTCAGATACAGCAATGAGCTCTCTGAACCCTTCTCCATTAACAATGGCATGAAGCAAGGCTGAGTTCTCGCACCAACCCTCTTTTCAATCTTCTTCAGCATGATGCTGAAACATGCCATGAAAGACCTCAACAATGAAGACGCTGTTTACATCCGGTACCGCATGGATGGCAGTTTCTTCAATCTGAGGCGCCTGCAAGCTCACACCAAGACACAAGAGCAACTTATCCGTGAACTACTCTTTGCAGACGATGCCGCTTTAGTTGCCCATTCAGAGCCAGCTCTTCAGCGCTTGACGTCCTGTTTTGCGGAAACTGCCAAAATGTTTGGCCTGGAAGTCAGCCTGAAGAAAACTAAGGTCCTCCATCAGCCAGCTCCCCACCATGACTACCATCCCCCCCACATCTCCATCGGGCACACAAAACTCAAAACGGTCAACCAGTTTACCTATCTCGGCTGCACCATTTCATCGGATGCAAGGATCGACAACGAGATAGACAACAGACTTGCCAAGGCAAATAATGCCTTTGGAAGACTACACAAAAGAGTCTGGAAAAACAACCAACTGAAAAACCTCACAAAGATTAGCGTATACAGAGCCGTTGTCATACCCACACTCCTGTTCGGCTCTGAATCATGGGTCCTCTACCGGCATCACCTATGGCTCCTAGAATGCTTCCACCAGCGTTGTCTCCGCTCCATCCTCAACATTCATTGGAGCAACTTAATCTCTAACATTGAAGTACTTGAGATGGCAGAGGCCGACAGCATCGAATCCACACTGCTGAAGATCCAACTGCGCTGGGTAGGTCAAGTCTCCAGAATGGAGGACCATCGCCTTCCCAAGATCGTGTTATATGGCGAGCTCTCCACTGGCCACCGAGACAGGTGCACCAAAGAAGAGGTACAAGGACTGCCTAAAGAAATCTCTTGGTGCCTGCCACATTGACCACTGCCAGTGGGCTGATATCGCCTCAAACCATGCATCTTGGCGCCTCACAGTTTGGCGGGCAGCAACCTCCTTTTGAAGAAGACCGCAGAGCCCACCTCACTGACAAAAGACAAAGGAGGAAAAACCCAACACCCACAACACCCAACCCCAACCAACCAATTTTCCCTTGCAACCGCTGCAACCGTGTCTGACTGTCCCGCATCGGACTTGTCAACCACAAACGAGCCTGCAGCTGACTTGGCAATTACCCCTCCATAAATCTTTGTCCGCGAAGCCAAGCCAAAGAAAAAAAAAAGAAACTCTATTATCAATATAAATATTTTAAAAAAATCTATGGAAGGTTGGCTGTGGATTCAGAATTAGCTTGGCTATAGAAAGCAGAGGGTAGTAGTAAATGGAAAGTGTTCTGCCTGCAGGTCAGTGACGTGGAGTTCTGCAGGGATCTGCTCTGAAACCCCAGCTCTTTGTGATTTTAATAAGCAATCTGGATGAAGCCTTAGAAGTATGGAACATTAAATTTGGAGATGATACAAAGGTTGGAGGTATTGTGGATTGTGTAGAAGAGTTTCCATAGGTTAGAACAGGATATAGACGGGATGCAGAGTTGGGAGGAGAAGTGCCAGACAAATTTCAATCAGGATAAGTATGAAGTAATGCATTTTGGAAGAGTGAACTTGAAGACAGATAAGGTTAATAGCAGGATTCCTAATGGTGTGGAAGAACCTTAGGGTCCAAATCACTACATGTGTCAAGGTTGCCATGCAGGCTGATAGGGTAGTTAAAAGGCCTATGGTATGCTAGTCTTCATTAGTAGGGAGATTGTCTTGAGAAGTGATGTTGCAGCTCTATAAAACTCTGGTGAGACCACACAGAACACTGTGCTCAGTTCTGGTCGCCTCGTAATAGGAAGGATGTGGAAGCTATGGAGAGGGTACAGAGGAGATTTACCAGGATGTTGCCTGGATTGGAGAACGAGTCTAATGAGGCAAGGTTAACAGAGCTGGGACTTTTCTCTTTGGATTGAAGAAGGATAAGAGGTGACTTAATAGAAATCTACACGATTATGAGAGGGCCTCGATAGAATGAACAGGCAGCACCTTTTTCCAGCGGCCACAATAGCAAATACCAGAGGACATCTATATAAGGTGAGGGGGAGAAAAGTTTAGGGGAGATGTCAGGAATAATTGTTTTAAACAGAGAGTTGTGAATGCCTGCAATGCATTGCCAGGGGTGGTGGTGGAGGCTGGTACAATTAGAAGATTTAAAAGACTCTTAGACATGGACATTGATGCAAGAAAAATCGAAGGTTATGTCTGTGAGGTCGTGAAGTATTCAATTGTTGAGTAAGTTGGGACCTTGACAGCCAGAGCAGCTGCCCTTTGCTGCAATATTTGTTCTTGTACATGAATTCACATTACTTTGTTTTTAAATTGCTCATTTCAAATTTTATTGGTCTTTCTACATGACCAGTTATCACTCTTATCTCCTCCTCCTCCAATACTTTTGACTTTTCGGCATATGATGTCATGCATACTTGTATACGTTCATTCTGAATGCAATGTCCAGTTCATTACCAACCAGATATTTTAAACGATCTTGTTGGGTCAAAAAGTAAGATTCATGAATTTGACCAATTTTTTTTAAAAAGCACTTTGAACCTTGTGAATATGTGATCAGCAGTATCCTCTTCTCGTGTGAATGTAAACACAGACATAGTAATTCAAATAAAACCTGGGCTTCCGGTCACCTTTTGTTTCAGTCACACAGATTATGTTATATTTTATATTGTATATAGGTATGTTTTAAAGGAGATAAATAGTGGGTTTTATTAATAGTGCAGGTCACAACCAAATACAAACAACTCTGTTCAAGACAGACAGATCAGGCTCCAGATGCCTTTGCAAAAACTTTGAAGCATGCCTACAAACACTTTACAAGTAGGTGTTGATTGGACTTACTGTGGGGTAATGGATTATTGTTTTGAAAAGCAACAAATGAATGGACTCAGAAGATTGGGTTCAATGCTGCAGTCTGTCTGAATGCAGTTAGCTGTTCTAAGAGGGCCATGTGATTTTCTTTGTGTGTGTGTGTGTGTGTGTGTGTGTGTGTGTGTGTGTGTGTGTGTGTGTGTGTGTGTGTGTGTGTGTGTGTGTGTGTGTGTGTGTGTGTGTGAGAGAGAGAGAGAGAGAGAGAGAATTTAGTTCTACAGTTCAGCAGCAGCAGCTGGGACTGGAACAGGACAAGCTGGCAAGCTTGTGGAAAACCCCCATTTTGAAGACAGGTTATGAGTTCTTAGTGCAGCCTGTTCAAAGCCCTTGTGGCCCATACAAGAGGAGAGGACTGGCTGTCTAATGTTTCACTTGAAATAAGGGAAACAAAAAGGAACTCTGTGGTGACCTGAACGAAAGAGGTTATCATCTGGAAAATCCTGATGAGCCAAGTTTCTTCAGCGAGACACTGAAGTGGCTGATCAAAAATAAGCAGTTTGTGTCCAATAAGCAACAAATCTCTCTCTGAAAACCAACAAGAACCTTCCTGAGCGGTAACTATTTACTTTTCAAGCCCCATAGCCTGGTGAAGATTCATAAATGTTAAATTCTGTGCACAGTATAAGAATTGTCTGATACCAGTGAACTTGGAGGAGTGAGAAGGGAGATTGGACTATGAATCAAAGAACTTTTCTGAACTCACACACATATTACGTGCACATGCACTTAGAATTAGAAGGGGGTTAAGTTAAGTTAATAGTAATAAATTAAAGTTTGATCCTGTTTTCATGTTTAAAGATAACTAAAAGCAACTTTTGTTAAGTAATAATTTGTCTGGGTGAATTTCTATTGCTGCTGGGTTTTGGGGTCTTTTAGGTCTGTTACAATACCGTGCTGCTGTGATTTTTGTCTGCTTGTCCATCTGCACTGTTCCAAAAATATATAGCCTTAACTCATGAAATGATCCTCATTCTTCCTCTAGATGCATGTTCAACACTGAGTCCAAGTAAAATCGTACAGTAAAATCCTTGTTATCTGGAATTCAAGCAGCTGGCAGCCTCAAGCAACTGGCAAAAAAAAATTGTGGAAAATAAATGGGTGAGAAATATGGAAGTTTAAAATTGGCAGACCACGCTGTTAGTTCACCAATCACACAGCACACAATCTCAAGCAACCAGAAAATTCCCTTATTTGACATCTACCAATCCCCACAGGTGCCGAACACCAGGAGTTTTACTGTATATTTACTCACTCTCTTATCCACATTTTTTTTCTCATTTAATTCTAATTACATTCTTTTCTATGACAGATCTTTTCTTAACTGTGGAAATTGAACCTGAATCCGTCACCTCTGCTGGCAGCTCATTCCACATGCTCAGCGCCCTCTGTCTGATAAATAGCTCCCCTTTCACCCTTAATTCATGCCCCCTAGTTCTTGTCACACAAAACCTCAGTGTAAAAAGCCTGTTTGCATTTATTCCATCTATTCCCCTCATATTTATGCATAGCTCTTGCTCCTGAGAATAAAATCATAACCTGTTCAACCTTTCCCTGTAACTGAACTCTTCAAATCCCGGCAGCACTCTTGAAAACGTTCTCTGCACTCGTTTCATCTTATTCATTGGTCGGGTGCTGATGACTATGTGGCCCAGTCAACCACAATCAGACAGAAGGTCGTGATTAATAGGCTGTGTCAGCACAGCTTGCATGTTGCTGGCCCGGTTGAAAGGCAGGCGCTGAGGGAGGGGTTTGGGCATAACAGCCTTCATGGAGATACCTTGAAGAGAAGAGTCATAGGTTCAGGGGGCAGGCCAGCCCATACTGCACGTACATACATCTATACCCATAGTGATAGCACCCCACCCAGCTAACCAAAATCTTCCACATCTCACTGAGCAGTTCACTGTCACCACAGATACAAGGCAATCACCCTCATCCCAATGCCTTAGAGACCTACAGTAACTGGACTAAACGACTACTGCACAGTGGCACTGAACTCTCCCATCCTGAATTGCTTTGAGTGAAACGATCAATTCCCAGAGACATTGGACCCATTCCAGGTTGCCTACGATCCAAATCGGTCCACAGATGACACTGTAGCCCTGCCCCTCCACTCTGTCCTGACCCACCTGGAGAATGATATGCAGACTGTTGTTCATTGACTTCAGCTCACTGTTCAACATGATCATACTTCAGAGGCTGATGGATAAACTGAACTCACTGGGATTCAACAGTCCTCTCCACAACTGGATTCAGGACTTGTTGACAGAAAGACCACCATCTGTCCAGGTTTGATCATAAAATGGTGAAAGAACAACCACCTGAGTCTTAACGTGACAAGACAAAAGAGATAGTTGTGGACATCAGGAGGAGTAAGGTCGACCATTCTCTATTCCACATCAATAGTACCATCAAGGAGAGCATAAAGTTCCTTTGTGTGCATATAACTCATCCTGGACACACCACCTCCTCATTAGTCAGGAAGGCCTACAGCAGTGCCTACACTTCCTAAGGAGTTTAAAATTACCCATCTCATATATTTCCTGTAGTTAGGTGACAAAAAGTGCACACAATATTCCAAATTTAATCTCACCAATGTCTAATGCTGCTTCAACAATAGATCCCATCTCCTAGTCTCAATTCTAAGCTTGAAAAAGGCCAGTCTGTCAAAACCTTTCTTTAAAACCCTTTTTATCTGTGACATTATTTTCAAGAACATATGTATCTGTATTCCCAGATCTCTCTGCTATCACGCACCACAGTTACACTTTGTTTATCCTTCATATCCTACCCTGGTTCATCTCCCAAGGTTCAACACCTCATACTATCCACTTAAATTCCAACTGCCATTTGGCAGTACATTTTTACAGCTGGTCTAGATCTGACTGCTAGCTTTTAAAACATTCCTCACTGTCTAACCCCAAACATTGTGCCATCTGGAAACTTGCTGATCCAATTTACCACATCATCAACATCCATATTGTTGATATAGATGACAAACAACAATGGGCCCACCACTTAGCCTTGAGACACACCACTAGTCACAGGCTTCCAGTCAGAGAGGCAATCTACCACACCTCTGACTCTTCTTCCAGAAAATCCATTTTATTTGGACATTCAGCATGGTAACAGGTCCTTCCGGCCCATGAGCCCGTGCCACCAAAATGCACAAAGTAACCTACTTATGTTTTTTGAAGGGTGGATGGAAACCCATGAATACACAGGAACAACATACAATGTCCTTGCAGACAGTGAGGGATTTGAATCTCTTCTGTGTATGGACAGACATTTAGGAACTGGAGAAATATGGGAAATGGGAGGGGAGGGGGAGTTGCCAGAGGCATGGTCCACACTAACACTAATCCATGGTGGGAAGAGCGATGTGGTCATCCAGAACAAGTTCAAGGAATAAGTTAAAGCAGGGCTTCAGGGTTGTAATCTCAGGATCATTGCCACAAGAAACAGAATGATAGTGTGGTTTAATGTGTAGCTAAATGAGCTGGTGCGTGAGGGAGGGATTCAAATTCAGGTATTTCAATCACTGGGCTCTCTTCCTGGTAAGGAGAGGCCTGTACAAGAAAGAAAAGTAAACTCGAACTGGAGGGCAACCAATATCCTTGGGGGGAGGTCTTCTGGTGCTGCTACAAAGGGGGAAACATGAACATCTGCAGAATGAAGTAAAAACGCAATAAAATGCTGGAAGAACTCAGGAAATAAGGAAATATTGCCAATGTTTCAGGCCTGAGCCTTTCTTCAAGGATTAAGAAGAATAAGCCAGAAGCAGGAAATCTCAGCAAGTATCAGAATTCAAACAATGGGGAGGAATCCAGACCAAGGAATCCAAACATCACCCTTGGCTCTGTCCCCAAGCCTATTTAAACACCCACGATTCTCCACCCTCTTGCTGACCTGTCTGTCCATGGTTTCATGCACTGCCAGACTGAGACCACCTGTGAATTGCTGGAACAACACCTCACCCCTCCAACTGGATGGCATTAATATCGACTTCACTGGCTTTCGTTAAACCTCCTACTTCCCCCCTCCACTGCATTTCTTCCCCTGTCGCCCTTCCCTATCTTTGTGTTTCCTTTTTCACAAACGATCAATTCTACCTACTCCCCTATTACATCCAATTAACATCTGTTGTTGGTCTGGATTCCTCCCCCATTGTCTGAATTCCGAGACTTTCTGATACATCCTGCTTCTGGCTCATTCCTTGACGTCGGCGATATCTGTCTCCTATAGAAGCTGAAAAGACTAGCTGAGTTCCTCCAGTGTTTCAGTGTGATTTTGAACTGGCAGGGGCAGGGAACCTGAGAAGGAGAGCAGCAGGGGTTGAGGAGATGGCAGATGCCGGGGCGAGCAAGCCTGAAAGGAAGAACAGGTCACAGTGAGACAGACGGCTTGAAGTGAGTTTAATGCATGGATTGTTGTGGATCAGGCAGATCCTGGATTGGTACTTGGAATTACCATGTCGTGGTGTTTACAGAGACATGGCTGCCAGAGGGACAGGACTGGCAGTTCCATGTCCCTCCGGTGGTATAGAGAATGAGGTGAAAGAGGGGGAAACTCATCAAGAAGAGTATCACAGCTTCCCTTGGAGAGGACCTAATGGTGAGTTCAACTCCAGAGTAAGTATGAAAGGAGGAATCACTCTGAATAGGACTTGCTATAGGCCTCCCAAGAGTCACCATGAGGTGGAGGAAAAGAGATATAGACAGACTATGGAAAATTGCAAACGCAACAGGGTTGACACAGTGCGAGACCTTCATTTTCCAAATAGTGACTGGAACATCTTCACTGCCAGAGGCTTTGATGCGGCAGAATTTATTAAATGTGCCTAGGAGAATTTCTTGAAGCAGAATATGGATAGCCCAACCAGCCCAACCTGAGCTTGGTTAGGTAGATAAAGTCTCAGTGGGGGAACATTTTCTTTCAGGTTCTAGATATGGATCAGGATAAGTTTTGGCCTGGTAGAAAAAGCAGTAAACTGGGGGATGCCAAATTATGATATGATGAGGAGGGAGCTCACGGGAGATCATTGGGAGCAGTTGTTATTGGGCAAGCCCGCAAATGATGTGGAAGTTGTTTAAGAATCAACTCATTTTTCCAGCATGAAGGAAGGATAGGGAAGGAAAGATCAGAGAACCTCAAATGACAAGAGGGATCATGAAACTTGTCAGGGAAAATTAGGCAGATGTTAGGTTCAGTAATTTCAATTTGATAGGGCAATGGAAGAACAGAAAGATTGTAGGAAAGAGCTTAATCTTGACATTAGGAAGGCTGCAAGGGGCATGAAAGGTCTTTGGTGAGCAGCATTTTATACTTGCATTAAAAACAAGAGCATGACAAGGGAGCAGTTAGAACCACTCAAGGACAAAGTCAAAGGAATTGGGTGAGATAGTTCCAAGGTGAAGGGCGTGGAGGATAGTGAGAGGGAGCACTTTGTGTTGGGGCTCTTTGAGATCAAGAAAGGGGTGATTTCAAGTCTTTTGAGGGGCACCAAGCTGGACAAGTCCTGTGGGCCTGATGGGATAGATCCATGGTAATGAACGATATTACTGCAGCTTTGACAAAAGTATTTAAATCTTCACTGCTGACAGAAGAGTTCCTGGAGTAAAGATGAGTGGTGAATGTGGAACATTTGTTCAAGGAAAGGGAAAGGGTCATCCAGGCAATTATAGGCTAGCAAACCTCACACCTGTGGGGTGGGGGGGGGGGTGGGGGAAGTCATTGGAGAGAATACTTAAAGATAGGAGCTATGCACATTTTGAGTGTCATGGTTAGATTAACGTGGACAGATCATGTCTTATTGATTTGTTTGAATTTTTTGAGGAGGTGACAAAGATTGGGTTGAGGGTAGGGCAGTGGATATTGCCCGTGATGTCTTGAGTAAAGTGTTTCACAAGGTCTCTCATGGTAAGCTGATTCAGCCGGTCCATGGGATTCATGGAGAGTTTCCACTTCCAATGGGATTGTGCCACCAAATGCATCTTCAGAGGGATCACTCTCCACTCTACAGAGGGACCCCTCCCTCCAGGACCCCGTCATCCACTCCCTAAACACATCTTCCCCTCTCCGCTTTCCAGAGGAACCACTCCTTTCAATTGCACTGCCAAATCAAGGCCACCCACAAATTGGAGGAATTACAAGATCACAAGATAAAGGATCAGAAGTAGGCAATTAAGCCCATCGAGTGTGCTCCGCAACTCCATCTTGAGTTAAAACGTTCTCACATCTAGTTCCAAGTTCTGGCCTTTTCTCCATATCCCTTAATACCCTGATTAATTATAAACCTATCAATCTCCCCTTAAACTCCCCCAATATTCATGTCTCCACAGCTCTATATGACAATGAATTGCACAAATCCACAACCCTCTGGCTATAGAATTTTTTCCTCATTTCTGTTTTAAATGAGTACTTGCTAATTCTGTGCCCTCTTGTCCTGGATTCATCCACCAAGGGAAACATCTTATTCACATCTACTCTGTCCAATCCTTTCAGTATTCGAAATGTTTCTATTAGATCCCCTTTCATTCTTCTATACTCCAATGAGTCTTGCATTCCAGGAACCATCCTGGTAAATATTTTCTGTGCTCTCTCCAACGTTATTACATCCCTTTAAGCGGCCCAAAACTGCACACAGTTCTCCAAGTGAGGTCTCACTAGTGCCCCATAAAGTCTAATCAATACCTCTTATACACTATTCTTCTTGAAATTAATGCCAACATAGCATTCGCTTTCTTTACTGGTGGTTAACCGTTAGGTTATCCTTCATGAGGACCCCTCTACCCAGTTAGTCTCTCTATCCCTGCTCTCTGTCTCCTTTCCTCCATCTTCCCACCCCTTCCTCTTCCCTTCCTTCTCCTCTCAAAGTGATCCATTTTTTCCCTCTGTTCTCTCTCCCCATCACCTCTCAGCTTCTGTCTCTTCAACCCTCCTACCTGTATCTGCCTGTCACAACTTACCAGTTCCCCTGTGCTCTTCTCCCTTCCCCGACCTCCCTCCTCCCCTCCCCCTGCCTCCACCTTGTTTTTCAGGCGTCTACCTGTTTTTCTACATTCCCGATGAAGTACACAGTCCTGAACCCTTGATTGCCTTTGACTTCCTGCTGAGTTTCTCCAGCACTTTTATGTATTGCATGGTGAGTTGATAAATTTGGATATGAAATTGCCTGGCCCAGAGAAGACAGAGGGTTGTGATGAAAGGTTGTTATTTGTAACAAGTCCTGTAACCTGAGGTAAAACACACAGAAATGCTGGAGGAGCTCAGCTGGTCTCACAGCCTCCATGGGAAGTAAAGATATATCACCGACATTTCAGGCCAGAGCCCTTCCTCAAGGTATAAACCAAAAACAGGTAGACATGAGACGTGAGATGAAGGGGATGGAGGCATCGCTGTCAGGTGCAAACAGCAGAGCTTTGGTTTGATATGGACATCATGTTTGGCACAGACATGTGGGCTAGGAGACTGTTCCTGCGATGTACTGTACTGTTATCTGTTTTATAAGTTTGAAAGGAGAAAGAAAAGCAAATTTTTATTTCAATTTAGTCAGACAACAAAATGTTGTTAAAGGATCTGGGAGTTGTAGTCAGATGAACACAAATAATTTGCAGGCAAGTAATTGGTCGGTCTCATGGAAGCTTATTTTAAGGAACATAAAAATGTGGGAATTTTGTCATGTCTTCATAAGATGCTCATGAGAGCACTGAGAATTTGGAGACCCAGTTTTAGAATAAGGCATAAGGACTTTGGAAATCTGTCTCAAAGAGCTGTGGAGATGGAGTATTTCAATATTGGTGTGGAGATTAACAGGCATTTAAACTTAAAGCAGTGGTTCTCAACCTTATTTCTTTCCACTCACAGACCACTTTAAGTAATCCCTATGCCAATGGTGCTCTGTGATTAGTAAGGGATTGCTTAAGGTGGTCTGTGGGTGGAAAGAAAAGTTTAAAAACCACTGTTTTAATCATACCTAATTGACTCCATTATGTGCACAGTTTCATTACTCCAAAGGAAATGGGCCAATGACCACTTTTCTCAAGCAAAATGTTTCAATAACAATTAGGTCTAGAGCAGTGATTCTCAACCTTCCCTTCCCACTCACATACCAATCCCTTACTAATGACAGAGCACCGATGGCCTAAGGATTAAAGTGGTATGTGAGGGGAAAGAAAAGGTTGAGAACCACTGACTTAAAGGGAGTCAAACCATGAGAGGGGAGAGGTGGGAAGTGCTGTTTTACTTCTGGAGTCGATTTGACTCAGCCCCTTTCACTTTCCAAGGCCAATCCTGCTGTGGTTAAACCACTGTAATACTGATTGGCTGCTGCTGGCTGGACCCGCCTCCTGAGACTGATCCTACCCATAGGCCTTTGCATGCTCCCCATTCCACTCTGCCTCAATCAGTCAATGAGATTGGCAGCTGTTCGGGTTCATAGTTAATAAAAACCTGATAGTTTCACAACTTCAGTCCTTTGTGATTTTATTAACTATAATTTATCAAAAAAACATGGAACAGTTCCTGAAACCTGAGAAGCTCAACATCAACCCTCAATCGCTGGATGCCCCCAACACGTTCGAACACTGGCTATGTTGTTTTGTAGACTTCCTGGCAGCAGCCGTGGATGTTACCACCATGGATGCTAATCAATTGAGAAATTACTCTTCTTGCGAGTCAGACCCAAGTATTCCCGATGATCAGCAACACCAGCTCGTACCAGGTGCCTATGGAGATTCTGAAGGCCCAGTATCGCAAGAAAGTAAATGAGGTCTACGCCAGGCACCTCCTGGCCACCAGAAAGCAGTCACCCGGTCAGTTAAGCACCGAGTACCAGGAGGCCCTCTGGAACCTATGCAAAGCGTGCGACTGTAAGGATGTGACAGCCAGTATCCAGTCTGGGTACATAAGACAGAGACTCCTGGAACAAAAAGTAGAAAAAGAGGGCAGTTGAGGTGACAGAGACACTGGAGATGGCCCTCCAAAACTTGGATGATTACTCAGCCACTTCTTGGTCACCATGTGTGCTGCTCTCCTGGGATGAGATATCATCATACCACACCATGAGTGACTGGTTGCCCATACCATCCCTCTCCTCTAATGACCTAACCTTGGCCGCCATTGCAGGTGATCACCCCAATTGCAAATACTGCAGGCAAGATAAGCACCCAGGGAAAAGGAGGTGATATGTGCTAAGTGCAGATAAAAGGGACATTATGCCAAAGTTTGTCAGTCCAAATCATCTGAGAAACTTAGCAGTGCCGTGTGTGATTGGCACTATCTCCTCTCCAATCCCCCAATGCCATGTACGTGTTATGGGGGCCGCCATCTTTGACCATCTTGTAAATGCCATCTTTCAGGCATACGACACCACAAAATATCAACGAGAGCAGCCATATTGGGATTGTGAGCACCCCTCAGACTCAGACAGTGAGTCTATACTGGCCTTCATTATGCTTAACCAAGAGGCACCACACATACTCATCAGGTCCACGAAGGACATCCAGGTAAACGGGCACATTACCGACTATTTATTCGATAGCAAGAGTACAGGAAGTTTTATTAACACTGATACCGCTAAATACCTATCCCTTAAAGTACAGTCTGCCAAACACAAGATGTTACATTCAATGGGTCCCCAACCATGTGACAAGATTTGCCCAATGGTCAAAGCTACCACATTTTCCATGCCGGCAGAGGACCAAGCTGCATTTGACCATATCAAGGATGGCATTGCCAAGGTAACCATGCATGCTATGGATGAGTCCTCACCATTCCAATTGGAGAGCGAGGCATCAGACTTTGCCTTGGCTGCCACACTCAACCAAGCGGGTAGACCCTTCACCTTTTTCTCATGCACCCTCCAGGGCCCTGAAATCCACCACTCCTCAGTCGAGAAGGAGCCCCAGGCCATCATGGAGTCCATACGCCACTGGAGGCACTAACTTGCCGGAAAATAATTCACCCTCCTCATGGACCAGCGAGTGGTCACATTCATGTTTAATGATAAGCAAAGGGGCAAAATCAAAAGCGATGAAATCTTCAGGTGGAGAATTGAACTGTCCATTTACATCCAGCCTGGCAAACTTAACAAGCCCCCCCAGACGCTTTATCCTTTGGGACTTGAGCTAGGGTCCAAGTGGACAGACTGCAGACTCTTCACAATAACACCCGGAGTAGCTCGGTTTTACCATTTTGTCAAATCTCAGAACCTACCATACGCTGTTGAGAAAGTCAGTCCAATGACCAAAAACTGTCAGGTCTGGACCAAATGCAAACCAATCGGCCAGATAAGGCATACCTGATCAAAGCTTCCAGTCTCTTCGAGTGCCTAAGCATTGATTTCAAAGGGCCTCTCCCCCTCCTCCAACTGGAATGTCTACATCGTTACAATCATCGACAAATGCTCCCACTTCCCTTTCGCCATCCCATGCCCAAACATGACCACAGTAATCAAGGCCCTTCTCGATATCTTCATGCTCTTTGGGTTCCCTGGCTTCATCCACAGTGACCAAGGGACTTCATTCATGAGTGATCAGCTGGCCTGCCGGCCAGGGGCATTGCCATGAGCAGGACCACCCGTTACAATCCTAGAGGGAATGGGCAGGTGGAAAGGGAGAACGCCACTATCTGGAAGACCATCCTCCTGGCACTGAGGAGGATTCCTCTCTGTCCTCTCTGGCCAGTCACTTTTATGTACGCCCACCAACAATATGCCTCATGAACGGATGTTTGCTTTCCCTAGGAATTCAGAATCAGGGACTACACTACCCACCTATCTGACCTCCCCAGGACCTACTTCGGAAGCACACCATGCAATCTAAGACTGATCCACTGGTCGAGAGGTCCGCTTTCTCCACGCTAACCCCCACTATTCCCACCTTGTCTTCTCTGACGGGCTCGAGGATGTGGTCTCAATCTGGGATCCGAGCGCCCCTCTGATCACCACTGATCACCAACAGACACTTCCCCCCACTGCTACCTTAGGGGTCCCTGAGCCTGCAGCTGACCACTCTCCACCCCTGGCTACTTCTGTCACCCATGATGCACCAGTACCACACTCCCTTACCCCCTCTCACCTGTTCCCCCTTCCCCCCCACCCCACCCGATGAACTGTAACTGGTGATGACAGGCCAACCCCACAAGCTGCTCAGGATGGTACGGCAGCGCCCCAACCATTACCACATCGTTTGCTGATACTTAATCTATAAAATGCATACATGTATATGTACTGACAATAACCACACCTGCAGTGCGAGTAGAAGACAGCTTTAATAAACTAATATGGACACTAAGAGGTCTTGTCTCTCTGCAAGACAAACCTGGAAGGCTAGACTGTAGCTCTGGACTGCTTTATATACAAGGTCACCAGGATGCCCCCTGGTGACCTAGTGGTGTAATTACATATCACCACAGTATATTTGTTACATTTTCAATTTTTCTCACCCCGCAGAACTCTTGTTAAAAAGGAGGGGTGAATGAGGTAAACCATGGTTATGCTATAATTGGTTGCTGCCGGCTGGACGTGCCTCCCTAGACCGATCCCACCCATAGCCCTTTGCACACTCCCCATTCCAGTCTGCCTTGATCAGCCATTGAGGTTGACGGCTGTTCCAGTTTACAGTTACTAAAAGCCTGTCAGTTCCACAACCCCAGGCTTTTGTGATTATTGACGATGCATCACCTGCGCTCAACCCGTCACTGCTAAATAACTCCATGACATCTACTGACAGGGATGAAGACCAGACAATGGAACTGATTGTTCCTCCTCTTACAGAGCAAAGGGGCTCCGAGCAGAATAATCCCCCAGTATTCTGTCAAACAACTAAACATCCTCAAAGTTTCCTCTGAACAACCCGGCAGCCACCGGGTTCGAATCTGCCACTGTCTGTGAGGTTTGTATGCTTTTCCCACGACCTGCGTGCGTTTTCTCCAGTTTCTTTTCAACCTCAAACATGTGTGGGGTTAAATCCAGTGCAATTCCTTGCCCTTGGTCAAGATTGCGATCGGTCATCCTTTCTATCCTGTCAAGAATTAGGAGTCAGAGAGACCTCTGCATCACCACACTTTCTTTCACACCTTCTGCCCTCACTCTGAATCTGTGCCCCCTGGCCTTGAGGAACTCCCCGTCTGAAGATCAACAAATCACAATGGAAATCATTGATAATTCCCAGAGAAGGGGTGTCTGAGGTTACTTCCCTACACCACTGGGGGGCAGAAGAACATCAGAATTAGAGCTGTTCAAAGGAAACTCGAGTTACTCTTTTCTCGTCTTATGTATGATAATGAAAATGAGTTTAATGTCTCTCTTTTTATTTAAAAACTGCAATGAACGACCCCAGTATTAGAGGATAAATTAATAATAGCCACAGTTACAGTTTTCTTTTGTATGCATTCTGAGAATAAATCTGAAATCTTACAGTTAATCCAAAGAGAGCATGTGAAGGTAAAGGTTAAAGGATCCATTCTTGTCACGTAATACTACATTTTGAATGTAACATACATGAAATTCTTTACCTTTTGTCAACCATAAGGCAGACAGAGAGTCTCCACTTTGGCCAGCGCCCCTCACAGAGACCTACAGCACCTGGTCTCCCCTCCAAGTACTGGCCAGGCCTGGGCCTGCTTCGCTTCCAAGATCAGACAATCTCAGACGTATTCAGGCTTTTAGCAATAAGTGATGATTCAGTAGCGCAAGCCAGTTAGTAATGTCAGCATAGTTTATAATTATGGTAACAAGGGGTGGTTTAAGAATCTAATTGCTCTTGGAAAGAAACAGTTCTTGAACCTGGAGGTGCGGGTTTTCAGGCTTCTGTCCAAAGGGAGCAGTGAGAAGAGGTTGTGACCAGGGTGATGGGGGTCCTTTACAATACTGGCTGGCTTCTGGAGGCAGTGCCTCACATAGATGTTTGCAATGGGTGGAAGATGAGAGCCTGTAATGGGCCGGGCTATATTTCTTCAGCCTTCTGCATTCCTTGGCAGTCAAAATTACAAAGCAGGGTGTCTCACAACTAGTCACTATACCTGCCAAATCTCCTCAGACTTCTTAGAAAGCAGTAGCATGGGTGTGCCTTCTGCACAGTTGTTACCTCGATGTACAGGCTCCAGGAGAAGTCCTCTGATATGTAGACTCCCAAGAACATGAAGGCACTAATCCTCTCCACCTCCATCCCATCAATATGGGTAGGTACATGGTCCCCGGCTACTTCTTCCTAACATTGACATTAACCCTTTTGGTCTCATTGATGTCGACTGTCCAGGTGGAAGTTGAGGTGCTGTTCCTCTTGTTTATGTTGAGCCTCATTCTGGCAATGGAGAAGGTTCAGGACAGACTGCTCAGGATGGAATGGGAAGGGGGGGTTTAAATGTCAGCAACCGAGAGCTCAGGATGGCCACTGCGGACAGAGTGTAGATGCATCTGCGTTTGGGCTCATCGATATAGTGGAGGCCATGTTGGGAATGCAGTCAATGAGGTTCGAGGAGGTGCAAGTGAAAGTCTGCATCATGCGGAAGGGCTGTTGGGTACCCTGGATGGTGGTGAAGGCTTGGTGTTCTTCCTATGGTTACAGGGGAAGGTACAGAGGTTCACAGAGGGGTTGGTGGCAAGGAAAAAAGAACCATGGGTAATGAGAGGTGGGTAGGGAAGAAGGAAAGAACCAGTGGAAATTGAGAGAAGAGAGGAGTACAATACGTAAGTCTGCAGACACTGTGACTGAAGTAAAAACATTATGCTGGAGAAACTCAACAGGCCACATAGTGTCCACAACCAATATTTTGGGCTTGAGCCCTTCATCAAGATATGACCTGCTGAGTTTCTCCAGCATATTGTTTTCCTGGATAATTAAGAGATGGGTGGGTAAGCAGACAAGGGAATCATAGGGAGACTAATCCCTATGGAAAGAGGTGGGGAAGGGTCTGGCTGCAGATGGTGGAAATGACAGAGGAAGATGAACTGAATGTGGAGGCAGAAAGGGTGAAAGATGAGGAATGGGAATCCTTTCCCTGTTCTGTTTGGAGCGAGGGAATGAGAGAAGAACTCAGAGACAGAGGGACTGTGGGAGGTCCTCTATTGCCCACGGTGCAAGAGAAGCTGCATTACTTGAAAAAGAAGGACATTTCAATGTCCTATACGGAAAGTCTCATCTTGAGAACAGATGCAGCGAAGGTGGAGAACCTGGGCTGGAGGGTTGGCCTCCTAGGCTGGAGGGAGACCGCGAGTGGTTGAGGTAGCTGTGAGAGTCGGTATGTTTATTGTCAATGTCAGTATATGGCTTGTCTCCTAAAATTGAGACAGAGAGCTCTTGAGAGGAGAATAGATCAGTTAATTTGAGAGTTGGTTGGAGGATCGTCGCAAAGTTGATGAAATCAATGAGCTCTGCATGGGTGCAGGAAGAGTTGCAATGCAGCCAATGGGAAGGGAATCCTGTCCCTGCCTCTCACTATTGCTTATAAGGAGGAAGTTCGGAACGTCACCGAAGACTCTCGGAAACTTCTGCAGGTGTAGCATGGAGAGTATTCTGGCTGGTTGCATCACCGGCTGATACAGAGCCACCAACTCTCAGGACAACCCAGAGGGTTGTTAATTCAGTCTGCAGCATCACAGGACCAGACTTCACTCCATCAAGGACATCTACATGAGGCGGTGTCTTAGAAAAAAAGCAGCCTCTATCCTCAAAGGCCCCCACCACCCAGGTCAGGCCCTCTTCACTCAGCTACCATCGGGGAAAAGGTCCAGGAGCCTAAAGACGAGCCCTCAGCAGCACAAGGACAGCTTCTTCCCCGCTGCCATCAGATTCCTGAATAATCAATGAACCAAAGACACGGCCTGACTTTTCGCGTCCTATTATTCTTATTCTTATTTTATTTATTTATAGTAATGTTGTAAGATGGTTATAATATGAATGTTTGCTCTATGATACTGCCGCAAACATCGAATTTCACGACCTGTTCCTGACAAAAAATCCTGATTCTGAGACTACGATGGTCGCTTGCCTGGGCAAAAGAAAATTTGAGGTAACAGAGAAGTTTCGGGATGACATTGTGATAGAATTCTGCTCCAAGGGTTTTCAGAAGATGTGTGATAAAGTTACTTTTTTTATATTTGATAAAGCTGCTTTTAAAACGGAGTCCACTAGAGTCAATAGCTGAAAGAATAAATTGTCACTTCGAAGATGAGGAAAGGAAAGTTTGGTACTCAGTTCTTTCTGAGCTGAGGATGGTGGATCAATCCACAGGGGCCCACTGCCTTCTTTAACCTTTCTTTCGTGTCTTGGATCTGAGTGCCTGGGAGTAGATGTCAAGTTCTGCAGATGAGAAAGTAGACAGGAAATGGCGATTTGATGGGCCACGGGGTCTTTGTGTTGCACAGGATGAGGCCTGTAAAAAACCATGCTGGAGAAACGCAGGAGGAGAAACTTTATGCAGCAAAGATAAAGGAACATAACCAACATTTTGGGGTTGAGTTCATCAAAATATGAGCAAAATGTGGGCAGGATCTCAAACAAAATGGTGGAGGAGAGGGAACAACATGGGGAGGGGGAAAAGCCCACAGGCAGGATGTATAGATTGATAAGGGAGGGAGGGTTGGTTCACAAAAGGCTAGTTATCTTTGCTATATCAAGTTCAATGCTTAATTTCTCCAGCATTGTGTTTTTACTTCAATCATGGTGTCTGCAGACATGCGTGTTTTACTTATGTAATAAGGCCCGAGCAGTCTACAAGAGGACACAGAGATTGGTATCAAGAACAGGAAACTAAAAGATGAAACTGAATGCAGGAGAGAGTGGAATGAGGGCTTTTGGCAGAAAGAATGAGGAGAGCCAACAGCTCAATGGCAGATTTCAGGTTGCACCAAGTGTGCATTAACCTTCAAAAGTGGTAGGACAGGTCAAAAGCTGTTGGGATCCTGAGATGCATAAACACAGGCACAGTGTGCAAGGGCTGAGCAACGATGTGGAACAGGTAGGTCTCAGCTGGAATACTGCCTTTAATTTTGGGCACCTCTCTGCAAGGAGGATATGACAGTGCTGTTGCCATCTACATGAGAAGTTCACTTCAAAGGGCGACAGCCAATACCTTTTCCCCAGGGTTGGAGTAGCAGTGAAGTACAGAGTGAAGGGAGGGAAGTTTAGGTGAGACATCAGGGGTAATTTTTTTACACAGAGTTCTGGGTGTCTGGAACATTAGGGGCATTTAAGAGACTCTTAGACAGGCACATGGTTGAAAGACAAATAGAGGGTTGCGAGGTAGGAAGGGCTTCGTTTTTTTCGTTTTTATTAGGAATAGGTCAGTGCAGTGCAACATTGAGGGCCGAAGGGCCTGTACAGTGCTGCAGTGTTCTATGTTCTCTAATTCCAATCACACAGTCAGCCTGGAGAAACCAATTGTTCTTACCAGAGGAATGGGGTGAGATTTGATGGAAATAATTACATTTGTAGAGGTGTAATGGAGGGAAGATGGCTTCAAGACCAGGGGACACAGAGTGAGGGGCAGAAGCTGATGCAGAGTCTAGTTCTTGCCTTGTGTGGAGATATGAGAGAAAGGGTGAATGACCAGGGTTAAGGAAGTCTCGTACTGGAGACAGTAGATTTAAAGTGAGAGGGGAAAGATTTTGACGGGAGCTGAGAGGCCCCTTCTTTACCCAAAGGGTGGTGTGCATATGGAATGAGCTACGTGATGGAGGGACCACATTTTAAAGACATTTAGACAGGAGTGTGAAGAGGGACAGTTTTTAAATTGGATATTTATTTTTTAACAATACAGCCCTCCCACCCATTAAGCCCATGCCACCCAATTGCATCCAAATAGCCTGCCAACCATGCACTTTCGGAGGTTGAAAGGAAACTGAAGAAAACCTACACAGGTCACGGGAAGAACATGCAAACTCCTTAAAGACAGCACCGGATTCAAATCCAGGTCACTGGTGATCCAATAGTGTGGTACCTATCACAAGCCCAGAGGTCCTAACACTGGCATATGGGAAGGCAGGCTTCTCGCTCAGCATGGATGAATAGGGACCGTTTCCTTGCTGCCTAACTCAATGAATCTGTGACTCACAGATAATTCTCAGCGATTCAGGGAAAAAGCAAGGTCACTGGCATTAGATCACATTGAGGCAGTTTTGACTTTATTTGCCCAAAGACTCTTTGTTATCATTCCTTAACATGGTTAGCATAGCGGCTAGTGTAAGGCTGTTTACAGCATCGGCGGCCTGAGTTCGAATCTGGCCCTGTCTGTGAGGAGTTTGTACATTTTCCTCGTGTCTGCGTGGGTTTCCTCTAGACATTCCCTTTCCTCCTGATGTTCAAAACGTACTGGGGTTACATGTTAATGGGGTGTAAATTGGGTGGCATGGGCTTGTGGGTTACTGTGCTGTATGTCTAAATTTTTTTTTAATTAATCCCACAATGATCAGTGGTTTTTGAAAAAAAAATGTCAGTAATGTTATCCTCTTTGATAATTATATCAAGACTTTGAGAACAAGCTGAGAGCAAAAGTTTGTTTGGACGCGAGTAGATTGAAATAACACTTAAAAATTGAAAGCAAGAACTGTTGTCAAAATACTGGAGGAATATTTTGTTGCGGCTTCCACAGAAATAACATTTGGCAGCGATCTTCAGAAAACTACTTGGCTTCATTTGCTTTCTCTCTGAGAGGGAGTCGGGATCACATTGTGCAACAAGTGAGAAGGCTCCTCTCTCCCGCACTGCAGACGTGAACAGCTTTCTGTGACTGCTTTCACCTCTCGCTTCTTCACCATCAGAGCTTCTTACAAAGGTACGTTATAATTTCCAAGAATGGTCCTTTGGAAAATGTTAGCAATTCAATTGTATGAAACACTGAGACACGTGGGCTTAATCTGCTGAGTTGTTTTGCTACTGTTAATAAAAATAAGAACCTACCAGAGAGTTTAAGGCAGCAATGTTGCAATCAACTGACAATAGCAGCCTGTGGAAACTGAGTCCACTTCTGTCCTCCCACATTTTCTAATTTTTGATGAAATTATATAACTCGGCATGCCACGAATCACTTTTAAAAAGGAAATGGATATAATTTGATATATAATTTAACAGTATGAATGAAGTAATGATGAATAATGTACATTTTAAGACCTTTGAAGCTGTTATCTAAAGCAATGTAACCAGCTGAAGATTGTTTCTCTTAGGTACATTTTAACTCCATTTTAAGCTGTTTGAATCAATGTGGATGCAGGAGTAACAGTATGATGTGGAGTGTTACTGGAATGATTGAATTTGTGGAAAATTTTTGTGAGTTGGATTTATTCTTGGACGGTGACAGGGCAAGATGAGATTTATCTAGGTCATGGTGTCAACTGAGGTAATTGAAGACAAACTGTTTCTGACTTTAAATAACCCCATTAACGTTAGAACATGGGAAATAGATGCTAGGATAGGCCATTTGACCATTGCCTGTTCAGTGATATCAAAGCTTCACCTTTAGTTCCATATTCGCACACACTTCATGGCCTGAATATCTCACAATCTGCTGATCTCTCGTGAATACTCATCCACACATCTATCTATCTCCATATTTGTCAATGAGCCACCACTGCCCCTGTGGGGACATAGTTCCAAATGTGTATTATCTTCCAGGTGAACAAATTTCTTACACTCTCACGAATATCTCATGTTGAGGCTGAGTTACAATCAACAACCTGCATACATTCTGCCAAGCTCCAGGCACATTTTAACAGCTTCCTTTACCACAGATGCTGCCTAACCTGCTGAGTTTTCCAGAATGTTCCATTCTTATTTCAGATTTCCAACATTTTTATTCCCATACAAATGATGTATGTTTTAATGAAAGCTGGTTCTTTATACAGGAGCCTGTCAGTCAACATTTCATCCATACAGACAAGTGTTATCCTCGACAGCCATTCAGATATTTCCCAAAAGATGTGACCTTTCTAGGAACACACATTCCAGGAATAATGGGAGGGGATGGGAGGGGAGGGGAGTTTCTTCATTTCCTTGACCCCAGGATGCCGAGCAATATGAAATACTAAATCACTATTAACTACTAATCCCATTCGTTCATCCCAAATGAAGACATATGTACTCCCTTAGCCTCTCCTCCCTGAAGGCCATCATCAGCCCTTGGACTTGCTCACACTGAAAGCAAGACTGTTGTTCAGGCACCACAGCAAGATTCTCAACTTCCATTCCATATTACATCTTGTTATTCTTCCAACGGCTAACACTGGACAACAAATTCAAAGGGTTTGGTTCCTTTAAAAAAATCTCGGGGATTATGATAGACAACTTCAAGCTGAACACAAAGATAATTTCAGATTTAATAAGTAACATGTAGGAAGTTGCAGAAACATTAAATGAACCTTTATTGAACTAAGTGTTACAGAGTTCTGTGTTGTGTACTGGCCTATGTGTGGTGTAGTTTTATGTTAAAAAGTGACAGTTTGCCTTAGAGAGTCAAGGTGAAGGTGGGCTGCTGAGAGAGTGGGAGACGGACTGAGCATGTGCAGAAAATTTTAAAAAAAATTCTGGACTTGGATGATAAACTACCACTGGGTGGTGCTGTGGAGTGGAAGGAAGCCCAGAGCAGGAGTCATGGTCTAGAGGACAGTTTAGAATGTTGGGATTTCAAAAGGGATGAACATTCCGAAGGCAGCCAGAAGGATCTGGACCAAGTCCATGGTTCCTCTTTCTGCAGCAACACAAGACAACTTCGAATTTAGTGCTCTCTCTCTCTCTCTCTCTCTCTCTCTCTCTCTCACACACACACACACACACACACACACACACACACACACACACACACAAAGATCTTTTGGTTTCAGTTTACCAAACACTGAATTTTGTTTACAATCTTTACTTCGGTTGAGATCGAAGTTTTGTGAGTCTTGTGTGTTTTGTGTTTGTTTTGTGCCTAAGTTTTTCTGTGGGCTGGTTGTAAATATAATTTAGACTTTAATTACCTCACCCCGTCCAAAGCCCGCTGCGCAGCTCAGACGGCAAAGTCCTCCTCTGCAACAAGATCTCCATCCTCAACCAATGGTCAGAACACTTCCATTCTCTTTTCAGTGCCAACCGCTCAGTCCAAGAATCTGCCCTGCTCTAGCTCCCTCAACAGCCCCTAAGGCTAGAGCTGGATGAGGTCTTCACCCGGGAAGAGACATATAAGGCAATTGAACAACTGAAAAGTGGCAAAACAGCAGGTATGGATGGAATCCCTCCAGAGGTCTGGAAGGCTGGCGGCAAAACTTTGCATGCCAAACTGCATGAGTTTTTCAAGCTCTGCTGGGACCAAGGAAAGCTGCCTCAGGACCTTCGTGATGACATCATCATCACCCCGTACAAAAACAAAGGCGAGAAATCAGACTGCTCAAACTACAGGGGAATCACACTGCTCTCCATTGCAGGCAAAAACATATGTTATATTTAGGCTGGGGAATTTATTAGTTTACACTGTTATAGAAATTTGCATAGTAACCAGTGGGCATTGTTATAAAAAGTGGTGATTTTGAATTAAAGTTTGAAGGTGTATTTTTTGTTAATAAAGTAATTGTTCATCTTTACCCCTGTGTGATCTGCCTTCTTTGTGGTGCTGGTTTGATCTTGTAACATAAGGATAATGATGCTGACACATTGCGCTAGTTCAATTTGAATTTGTTGTCCAGTGTTAGCCGTTGGAAGAATAACAAGATGTAATATGGAATGGAAGTTGAGAATCTTGCTGTGGTGCCTGAACAACAGTCTTGCTTTCAGTGTGAGCAAGTCCAAGGGCTGATGATGGCCTTCAGGGAGGAGAGGCTAAGGGAGTACATATGTCTTCATTTGGGATGAACGAATGGGATTAGTAGTTAAATATGTTTTGCCACTGATTTTCGTTTGTACTTGCCTCTCATGTCAGTGTCCAACAACAGTTGGCCAACACTGATGGATTCCAGTTGCCCTGATACCACTTTTCCATGGTCGCAACGTCCTGGTGAAACCTTTTACTGTGTTCGTCACTGACGGCACCAAGATCAGCAGGGAAGAAGTTCAAGTGCGAATGCAGGAAATTAATTTTCAATGACTTGTTGCCCTTCAAGGTTTTGTATGCTTGAAGTAGACTTAAATTATAACAGGAAATCATTAAAAAATAGGTTATTCCTAGAAAACAGTACATAATAGCAAATTTTTAAGGTGATATTCTTGATCAGCAGCCCAAAATCCATAAAATACACCTAAAAATGTTCAGGAAGAAAAATATCTTCATAGATTTTGTTGGGACTGAATTTGGCTACTCAGTCATGGGAATACAGCAGCTGCCTTCTGGTGTCCCTGTGTTGGTGGCTAATGAGAAGGAGGCAATCTGTGCTGATCCAGGTCAGGATATTCAGTTGCAAAGTGAGGAACTGAATTCCAGATCCATTGAGTTTGGTAGTCAATTCAAAAGATGTGATGGTGAATCCATTCATCAATCAATGCTTTTCAACCTTTTTTATTTCCACTTACATCCCACTTTAAGTAATCCCTCTGCCATCGGCGCTCTGTGATGAGTAAGGGATTGCTTAAGGTGAGTGGAGAAAAAAAATTGAGAACCACTGGTCTAGACCCAATTTTTACTGCAATAGTTTGCCTGAGAAAAATTGTCATTGTCCTATTTCCTTTGGAGTTCTGAAACCATTCACATAATGAGTCAATGAGGGACAATTAAAACAGTGGTTTTAAGAGAAACATTGGAGCGAAAAATTTGAAAACCACTGGTTTAGATGACATGATTAGAACAGAATTACAATAGTTCTCAGGACTCTCCTGGTCTTTGTCAACAAATGGATTGAGGTGTCCATTGTTTCCCCACAATCTTACACCAGCTCCCTGCAAGTGCATCAAACACCTGATCAAACAAAATTAAAAGGTGCCAGGGAAGTTCAGAAATGACCTGCTAATGCTACATGCAGACATATCTTTGAGATCCCTTCAGATTCCAACTTCTGCTTTGACTGGAACAAGATTTCCTGTTTAGTTTTAAATGGATGGTTGGTGGTGAGCATGAGTTCTGTCCTAAATTCTGTTCCCCTCCCCAAACAGGACTCCTCCAAAACTTTCCGCAGTTCATTCGTAGGACGTTGTGAATGTGATTGCCCCAAATGGTTGTGATCATTTGAAGGATGATGAACACTGGGTGATGCAACATTGCTTGTTGTTTGCAGACACAATGAAAGGTGTGGGGCTACTGCTGCTCATCCTGATGGCACAAGCTGCTGCCAATAACAAGCGATGCCGTGGACCAGACGGTCAGGATGGTAACCCTGGGAATCCAGGTAAACCTGGCAGAAACGGCAGAGTTGGAGAAAAGGGCGACACAGGTGACCCAGGTAATACTTATTTTCAATTACAGAATCCACGCGATGGCAGAAAGAGGAACAGACTCTTCTCCAGAGCATGAATGGTGGCCAGCACAATTTGCACAATCCTGTTACAACACCAGCAATCATGACTGGGGGTAAAACCCCGCACTGTCTGTAAGGAGTTTGCATGTTCTCCCTGGGTGTGGGTCTGTGTGGGTGTGTGTGTCTGTGTGTGTGGGTGTGTGGATGTGTGGGTGTGTGAGTGCATCAGTGGGTCTGTGGGTGTGTGTGTCTGTGTGTCGGGGTGTGTGTCTGTGTGGTTGTGTGTCTGTCTGTGTGTGCGTCTGTGTGTGTCTGTGTGTCTGTGGGTGTGTGTGTCTGTGGGTGTGTGTGGGTGTGTGTGTGTGTGTGTGTGTGTGTGTGTGTGTGTGTGTGTGTGTGTGTGTATGGGATTTCCCCAGGGGGTCTCCATTTTCCTCCCACCATTCGAAATGTACCGGGTGATGTAGGTTAATTGGGTGTAATTTAACGGCACAGGGTCATGGGTTGAAATGTCCTGCTGCCATACTGTATCTAAATCAAAATCGAAAACTTCATCAGATGAACATCTCACCCTGGCCAGTGGGCTTGAGTCAGCCTCTTGCATAAGTTAGCAATTCATGGGAGTTGTACGGGTGGAATGATACATCAGTGAAAATCGGCCATCAGTGAAAATTGGCCATCGGTGGGCTGTTGGATCTGGGGATGACCCTCAAATCAAATCAGAGACAAAAACTTTGTGAAATCAGACAACCAGGTTCTAGAGGCATCTGGGTTCCTTCTGCTCGGTTGGAAGTATGGCAGAGCATTGTTGATGACAACATTTTTAATTTTTTTCTTATTTAGACCAGAGGTCCCCAAACCTTTTAAACCATCCACCCCTTCATGGAATAATTGTTACCTCATCAACCCCAGGCATGATATCCTGGACAGGGATAGGGGGGATGGCGGCATTGTACAGGGGGGTCATGGAGGTCTATAGGGGTGACAGCACTGGACAGGGGTTCACGGCATTGGACAGGGGTACACAGCGCTGGATGGGGGGTCATGGCATTGGACATGGGGGCCACAGTGCTGGACGGGGAATCACGGCATTGGACAGGGGTTCACAGCGCTGGATGGGGGGGGGGTCATGGCATTGGACAGGGGGGCCACAGTGCTGGACGGGGAATCCCGGCATTGGACAGGGTGGGTCACAGCGCTGGATGGGGATTGCAGCACTGGATGGGGGATCACGGTGCTGGACAAGGGGTCACAGTGCTGGACAGGGGGTTCATGCCATTGGACAGGCATTCACAGTGCTGGACAGGGGGTTCATGCCATTGGACAGGCATTCACAGTGCTGGACAGGGGTTCACAGCATTGGACAAGTGGAGTTCATGGCATTGGACAAGGGAGTCACGGCGCTGGACGGTGGGTCACAGCGCTGGACAGGGAGGTCACAGTGCTGGATGGGGTGATCTCAGTACTGGATGGGGGAATCTCAGCAGTGGATGGAGGTTCACAGCACTGGATGGGGATCATGGTGGACAAGGGGGATCACGGTGTTGGACAGGGGGATCACGGTGCTGGACAGGGGTGTCACAGTATTGGACAGGGGTATCACTGCGGACAGGGGGTTTGCAGTGCTGGACAAGGGTGTCACTGCATTGGATGGGTTCACAATATTGGACAGGGGTCATGGCACTATAGGGGGCTCACAGCATTGGACAGGGGGATCAAAACACTGGACAGGGGTGTCACGACATTGGACAGGGTGCCACAGCACTGTACAGGAGGATCACAATACTGGACAAGGGGGTGGCAGCACAGGATACAGTATGTACATGTAATAGTTGATCCTGTGTTAAAGTTAAGCCACCCATTTTCAGCCTCAGCCGCATGCCCATCCGTTTTCCCGATGCTTTAACTGCGATCCCCCACCCCAATGCCCACTGATCCGAACTCCTGACCGCAAATCCTCACCCTGATACTATCTGAGCTACCGACGCTCAACCATGAACATACCACCCAGTCGCAGCCATCTGACCTCCCGATGCCTTGAACAATGCAGGTACTCACGATGTCAAAGGTTTGCCCCATGTAAAAGTCTACCCCACCCCCCTTTTTCTCAAAATGTGGTCCAAAAAATTTGACGATTACACAAGTATAAACATAGGACACATATCTCTTTCCATCCTCCCATTCCCTCTTAATTAATTCAAGGCCGAAATTTAATACAAGCTGGTGCCCACTAAACCCGCTCTTGTGAGAGGTTGGCCAACACAGCCATTGGCACTATTTTCAATTGACCCCCCCCCCCCCCACTGGCATCATTAACTCACTTTTGTCCTCCCCTGGATTTTATGAACCCCTTGGATGGTCCCATCAACCCCAGGGCTCGATATCGACCACCTTGGAGACCCCTAATTTAGACATAAATAAATAATCTTGACTGACCATTTCTCTCAATGGACTCCATTGCTGAGTCACAAAGTCCATTGAGCCTCTCCAGCTTCTCATTCAATGCTCAAGATAATCGTATCTGTTGTCCTTATGTTTTTCTAAACATTTGTGGATACTGGGAAGAAAATGAAAGCAAATGTGATTCTAACTTTGAAATAAATTTCCTTTAAAATAGCAGCTTTCCAAACCCCAAAACATCTGGAGTTCTAACTGGGTAGGACAAGGAACAAGTTCTCTGTCTGCTTAGCTAGAGTTTATTTCTTTTCTTTCACATTTGCAAGATATCTGATAGATATGTAATTAGAGAGACATAGGATAGAAACAGCCCATCGAGTCCAGGATAGTCCACAACAAGCTAGGTTTATTCATCCCATTTCCCAGCACACCAGCCATCTTGCACAGGTTGTTTCAAGGGGTCACTGAAATACTTCCTATTGATGAGAAGCACAAATGGAGCCATCTCTTGCTCATCTCTCTTTCTTCTTGTCCTCAGGAGAGGCCAGCAACGTCCGTGGTGTGGTGGGAGAGAAGGGAGCACCGGGAGATCCAGGATTGCCGGGAGTGCCTGGTCCCAGGGGATATTTTGGCCAAATTGGCCCACAAGGTGAAACAGGGTCACCTGGGTTAAAAGGAAAGAAGGGGCAATCAGGGCAGAGGGGTGGGCTGGTGGATAACGATAGACCAGCATTCTCTGCTGTCAAAGTCTCATCAAATCACACATCGATTGGAAACATTGTGTCCTTTGACAAACATATAGTCAACAAGGGAGATTGTTTTCAAACTGAAAATGGGATATTTCTTACCTGTAAAGCAGGTTGGTATTACTTCACATACAACCTCGTTACTACAGGGAAGCTTTGTATAAACATCATGAAAAATAATCAAAAACAAGCTGGATTCTGTGATGTTAGAGCACATATAAACAATGACCACCAATACCAGATGAATTCAGGGGGGATAGTTGTACGGCTGAAGATGAAAGACCAAGTGTGGCTCCAAACTCTACCCAATTTCAACAATATTTTTGGATCAGATGAGGTCAACAGTGTCTTTTCTGGCTTCCTTCTTTTTCCAGATGAATAAATACTTCAGGTTACGAACCCAAAAACATTTAATTTTGATAACCTGCTCATATCATTACTTTTACCACATGTTATATTTAATCATCAAATCCAAACTGAATGTCCAAATCCACCTTCCTTCTCTTCTTAATGTAAAACATTCTTAACATTGACAGGGGAAAGAGGAGAGACACTAGACTGGGTCCTACTATTTCTATCCATGGATATCTCTCAAAACACCTGGGAAGCAAAAACCAGTGGGAAAGTATAGGTCCGAACTCGGTCACAAGTGTAGGGTGCAGGCCGTACTCGACTGGATTGAGCCCGTCAGTACAGCGTACACTTCAGTGAGATACAGAAGGGATACGGGTTAAATCAATCTGTTAAATGAATTATCACAGCATAATTCAGAAAGTAAGATGAATGAAGCTGCCCATTTATTGATCTGTGAATTCATCAGTGTTGAAGTTCACTCCATTATTCCCCAAACCATGTACGGGACAACACATTGGAATATCTTGAGAAGAAGGATGAAATGTGGACAAAGATCCCTTCTCTCTGTGCAGTGGGACAGATGTACATTTGGGGCTTCTCAGAAAAAAAAAGTTTTGGAGGCATGCACAGCCATTTCTCGTGTTTTGCTTAAGAATTATACTAGATCGCTCATTTTAGCCTTTGATTTTTCTGACATACTCAAAGTTTGCAGAGACTCTTGTCGCCAACATCCATAATCTCAATTCAGCAAAAGAGATATCACTTGATTCCACTTCCCATCAATCATAGCAGTACTGTCCCTACTTCCCCAGCACACAAACAGTCCTTTTGGCCCATCAAAACCATGCTAATCTACAAATGTCATCTGCACTCATGCCATTTACCAGCAGCTGCTTTCTCAGCCTTGGTGATTCAAGCACTCATGAAGATACTTCCCAGCAGTTGGAAGAAGACTCCACTAAGTGAATGAAGTCTTCCTCAGGTTCTCTTGTAACCCTTTACTCCTTATCCTACCTCTCTGCTCTTTAGTTTTTGTGACTCAGCTATGGATAAAAATTTACTTTCCCCTACCCAATCTCTGCCACTCAAAACTGGGTATATTTCTGTCTGGATCTCCTTCATCCTCCTCTGTTCCAGGGAAAACAGCCATGCCTCTCTAGAGTCTCCTCATAACTGGAATACTTCATCGCAGACAACATCCTGGTGAATTTCCTCTGTATTCTCAACAGTGTCATGACATCCTTCCAATCGTGTTCCATCAGGATGTATAGGTGTTCCAGTCATAGCTTCAAACTGTTTCAGAATGTGTACCAAGGGCTCCCTGCCCTCCCTCCTCATATTAATGAAGACAAGCAGACTTCATTAATTCATTCATCAAGTCTTCTTCATCACATTCAATCTTGCTGTTATCTCCAATAATCCTTTAACTTGGACACCATGTTCCCCCTTTTCCTTTCTACTCTCACCATGCACATCAGACCTACCAAAGTATCTACTGGGTTTAATTAATAGCTACAAATTTTCCAATCACAATACACACTGCCGGTGCCAGATCTAGAACAGCCATTCTCAATAAGGGCCATATGGCTCCCTTGCAGGGCAAGGGGTGCACATCGCATGTCAGGGGTGGGGGGCATGGTCTGAAATCATAAAAAGTTTTTTAAGTTTTTCATGTAGTTAGTAGGAGAGAAGTACAGTAGAAGCCAACTAAACTTGACTGCTTCCCACGGAAGGGAGCCCATAAACCTGAGCAGAGTCCAAAGTTTGAGAATGGCTGATCCAGAGGATATGTGGTGTTATATTGCTTCTGTAATGGCAATTTATATAGGGGGACAAATTAACCAACTTTAATCATAATGACTCCATCATATCTAATGAGGTGCGGTGGATGAGTAAAGGTTTCTGCACATTTATGTGTTAGTTTCAGAAAGGTTCACCAACCAATCTATGGCACCAATAAATATCATATATTCAAATTGATTTTTTTTTGACAATTGTGTACAATTTTCTGCAATCAAACCATCCTTTTATGCATTGTAATAGCTGGTACATCTCCAAATAATAAAAAAAACTGAATTCTCATGTGAAACTGCAGTTGGAAATGTTTTTAAGTCAATGGCATATTCAACTACCAGCATTGGCGTTTCTGCTCAGGGAAATCTGGTATATTAGTGCATACAATATATTTTAAAATTTGAATTTAGATATTCAGCACCACAACAGCCCTTTCTACCCACAAGGCCGTGCCACTCAATCACACCCAATTGACCTATGACCCGGTAAGTTTGGATGGGTGGGAGGAGACATGGGGAGATTGCAACAAGTCCTTGCAAACAGCGCTGGATCCGAACCCTGGTCACTGGTGCTGTAACAGCATTGAGCTAACCACCATGCTAATTATGCCACTGACAGATACTCCCCTCCCTTCGCTTTGTACACATGTCCTCTGGTGTTTGCTCATCCTGCCGTCCACCCTATCTATGTCTCTCGTAATCTGTGAACCTCGATCAAGTCTCCTTTCATCCTTCTACTCTCCAAAGAGAAAAGTCCCAGCTGTGCTAACCTTGTCTTATACTGTAAGACTTATTTCCAATCCAGGCAACATCCTGGTAAAATCTCCTCTGGACCATCTCCATAGCTTCCACATCCTTCCAATAATGAGGTGAGCAGGACTGAACACAATACTCTAAATGTGGTCTCAACAGAGATTTGTAGAGTTTCAACATGACTCTTGAACTCAATCCCTTTATTAATGAAGCCCAACATCCCATAAGCATTCTTAACTATCCTATCATCCTGTACGGTGACCTTGACAGATGTATGGCTTAGACCACAAGGTTCTTCTGTTCTTCCACACTGTTAAAGTATCTAATCATTAACTCTGTACTCAGCCTTCTGGTTTGTCCTTCCAGAATGCATCATCTCACAATTAACGGATTGAACTCCATCTGCCACTTTTCTGCCCAACTCTGCATCCTGTCTATGTCCTTTTGTTACCAACGACAACTTTCAGCACCATCCACAGCTCCTTCAACTTCGTATCATCTACAAAGTTACTGACCCATCATTTCACCTCTTCATCCAAGCCATTTATAAAAATCACAAAAAGCAGGGGTCCCAGAACAAATCCTTGCGACACTCCCCTAGTCAATGACCTCCAGGCAGAATATTTTCTTCCCATTATTATGCTCAAGTTTCTACATGAAAACAAATTTCTTTTTATCCACACAGCCAAGTTTCCATGGATCCCGTGCCTCATGACTTTCTGAACGAGTGTCTAATGGGGGATCTTGTCAAATGCCTTCCTAAAATCCATTACATCTAACCCTACCTTCATCAATTCCTTTTGTTACGTCGTCAACAAAATCAATTAGGCTCCTGAGGTTCGACCTTCCCTTCACAGAGACATGCTGACTATCTTTTATTTTAATATTTTATTTATAATTTTCCAGAATTGGACTCAAAGAGCTTTCAACAATATTATCGTCAGTGAGTTCAATCAACACCAACTACATCTTATCCAAATATCCATTCAATACAGATTCCTCCGTTGTCCAAATCTATCCTCTTCCCTACCCATGCTATGATGTCTTCAACCATGGATACTTCCGTCCTGTAGTTCCAGTACTCTGCAACGTCAGGTGAGCAGTCCTGGTTCATGTTGGGGCATCCATCCAAGATGTTTTTTCTCAGTTGTCTCAGTGTTTCATCTTTGTTTGTCTCTGACTTTATGAGCTCCATTTTTGCATCTGATATTGGCAGTGCACCTGTGATCATGTCCACGAAGGCGCTCACATCTTCATCCATTTCAACATTTCATCTCATGTCAACAGCTGGAGACAATGTGTCTGCTGTGTACATTAGCTTACCCGGAGTGTACGCCACATTCAGCGTGTAGTGTTGCAGCCTAACCGTCATTCTTTGTATTCTAAGAGGACATTCATTTAATGGTTTTGGAACAATGCAATCAAGGGCTTATGGACAGTCTCTACACTGATTACTTGTCCTGACACAAACTGATGAAATATTTCACAGGTGTCTGAGATGCTGAGCATATCGTGTCTCCACGTCTGTCATTGGGCGTGATGCATATGCAATGGGTTGCCAGTCATCATATTTTTGCAGAAGAACTGCACTGAGCCCACTATGTGATGCATCTGATGATATCTTGTTGTGTCTCGCTGGGTCGTAAAACCTCAGAACAGGTTCCTCTGTGAGCAGTTTCTTTAGTTCACTCCATGCTCATGATTCCACTCCCATTCAATGTTCTTTTCTGTTCGTCTTCTCAATGGAGCCATCTTATCTGAGAGGTTGGATATGAATTTACCCATATCGTTGACCATTCCCTTAAACCTCTGTATGTGCTTTTTGCACTGTGGCATTGACGTGTTCCCAATGGCGGACATCTTTCTGAGATCTGGTCTGATGCCCCCTCTGCCAATAATATCTCCTACAAATGTTAGTTCTGTCACCCTGAGCTGGCATTTCTCTCTATTCAGTTTGAGGTTTGCTTTCCTTGTTGCTTCCAGCACTTTCCTTAGTCTCTCATCATGCTCCATTCTCATGGTTCCCCATACTATGATGTCATCCATTGAGGAAGCAACTCCATCCAGGTGCTCATCGACCATATGAATAGTTTTGAGATACACTTCAAGAGCTGAGGCAATTCCGAATAGGAACCTTAGGAATCTGTATCTGCCAAATGGACTGTTGAACTTGCTTCATCCATTTTCAACTGCCAAAATCCTGATGATGTATCTAACTTGCTGAAAAACTTTGCATTTGCAAACTGTGACATGATTTCTTCATGCGTCGGGAGTTTAACATGTTCTCTCTTTATTGCTCTGTTTAGATCTCTTGAATCTAGGCAAATTCTAAGCTTTCCATTATTTTTGTCCACAAGTAAACTCACCCACTCTGTTGGCTCATCTATCTTCTGAATCATGTTCAGGCTTTCCATTCTGTCGAACTCTGCTTTTAGTTGCTTTCAAAGCGCAAATGGAACTTTTCTGCATGGATGTATTATCGGTACCAAATGTTTATCCATTCTGATCATGTGTTCTCCTGGAAGGCAGCCTAGACCCTGAAGTAGATCATTATACTCTTTCATGAGTTCATCATAGACTGTCTCTCCTTCACTTTCCACAACGAGGACTCTTTTTACCAGGTTCAGTTTCTCACAGGCTGTTAGCATGTGCTCTTTGTCCTTGTGTTTCACTTTGACCATACATTCTCCTTGCACTGGTATATCAGTACCTGAATATCCTGACACCTTCACTTTTGTTCCATACACCTTTGGTCTGGCTCTAATCTTCTTAAAATCAATCTCTGATGTTACATTAATTTGTACTCCAGTATCCGATTTAAGTGAAATATATATGTCATTCACTTTTAATCTCAACATCCAGTCTCTGTTTTCTTTCTTGTTTTCAGTCACAACATCTACATAGAATTCCTCTACCTCCCTTTCATCTACTGCATGAACCTTGCTTGGTTGAACTTGGTTCCTATAGCCACGGGCATAATGGTTGATTTGTTGCACATATTTGTTTACCATTATGCTGGAAACTTTTTTGCTAGGTGTTGTGAACCGCATTGATGACATGGCTTTCGGTTCTCCCTTTCATTTTGTTTGCTGGCCACGCCTCTCTTTCCACTTTGGCATGCGTTTTGTTAAACGGTTTATATCTGTTTTTGCTCACTGCATCTACGTTGCAGCTAGATTCACTGAACAGCTCTTTTGCCTGAGTTTTTACAGTTTCTGCAGCCCTACAGAGTGTGATGCGCTATCGAGCAGAAAAGCAGACATAAAACATAAAGACTGTTGAACAGGCTTTATTCCACACAAACTTCCACAGAGCTGGCTATGAGAGTAGCTGTACTGGCTCTGATACTGACCTGGAGGGTCCGGATCTAGCTTGTATCCCGGAGAGTGATTGGCAGCCGACCGGGTGGGGCTTGGTCCATTCAGTTCGGCTGATTGGCAGCTGCCCAGGTGTTGCCTTGTCCTCCAGTGCTCTTCCTTCTCATAATCAGGATGCCCCCTACAATCAGCTAGTGGTGTATCACCACATTCACCCCCTTCTTTAAAATTGTCCCGGGGGTGGAAGAGGTTACATGTTCTACAAAGCCCCAAACGTATGCATATTATTTACAAGTTTAGATGGTCCATCAGCCGTTGGAGTCTCTGCAACCGTCGCAGGGTTGGCTTCTGGTCAAAGGTCAGTGAGGGTAAGCGGGGGCTAGTCGGAGGGGGTCGAGGGTGAGTGCCAGAGCGACTGGCCTGATGAAGCGCGGTGGGGTGGCTGGGGTGGCCAGAATTGAAGTGTGTGTAAGGCGTTGGATGGGTGGAGGGGGCGGGTTTCTCCCCCACGGTTGGAGTGGGTCCGGGGTGCCTGAGGTGGGGAAGGAACAGCAGGCTGGCATGGTCTTGGGTGTCGCACATCTGTTCGGGGTTGGGGGAGATACGTTGGGCCGGCTTGGTCCTGGGATGAAGGATGCTGTTGTGCTGTGGTGGGTGCTCCCGCTGATGCCAGGTCCCTGGTTGAGATGGTGTCCTCCCTCCTGCTGCTGAACCTAATGTAGGCATAGTTATGGTTTGTGTGTTGGAGGAACACCTGCTCGACTAGGGGGTCGGCCTTGTGGGCCCGCATGTGTCTACGCAGGAGCACTAGTCCTGGGGCAAGAGCCATCCTGTGAGTGATACTCCCATTGCCAATTTCCTGGAGAAAGCAAACGGGTATTCACGAGGGGTCTTGTTGGTAGCCTTGCACAGGAGTGTCCTGATGACATGGAGTGCCTCGGGGAGAGCATCCTGCCAGTACTCTATGGACTTAAGGGCCAGAAGAGGGTATTGGGGGAGTCATTAAACTTCCACGGTCAGTACTAGATGTCATAGCTCTATGTTGCCAGCTCAACTCTCCAGCACAAGATCTTATTATTCTTGATTTTGCCTTTGTGGGTGGTGATGAACATGAATGCCACTGCACACTGGTCAGTGAGGAGGGTGAATCTCCTGCCAGCCAGGTAATGGCGCCAGTGGCAGACCGCTTCCACGATCGCCTGGACCTCCTTTTCAATGGCAGAGTGCCCTAGCTCGGAGCCGTGGAGGGTCCTGGAGAAGAAGGCAACCGGGTGCCCCCCTTGGTTGAGAGTAGCGGTGAGGGCCACATCGGAGGCAATGCTCTCCACCTGGAAGATGGAGTCCTCATCCACAGCATGCATTGTGGAATCTGCGAAATCCTGCCTGATGCGCATGAAAGCTCCCAGCCCCTCAGGTGGGAGAGGAAAAGTAGTGGCCTGGGCCAGTGGGTGGACCTTGTCCAAGAAGCAGGGAATGCACTGTGAGTAATAAGAGAATAAGCCAAGGCACCCTTGGAGGGCTTTGAGCGTTGGGGGCGAGGGGCAGCTCCATTAACGGGCACATCCATTCTGGATCTGGGCTGATGAAACCATGTGCTCCATTGATCAATCCTCAAAGAGTTGGACTTCCAGGTAACCATTATGCACTTCCTGGCCACCATCAACACGATCATTTTAAATTGAAATTGGAATTTGGACAACTTCATTTTAAGTCTCATGTCCATTATATTCTTGGCTTGGCTTCGCGGATGAAGATTTATGGAAGGGTAATGTCTACGTCAGCTGCAGGCTCGTTTGTGGCTGACAAGTCCAGGTCCTGTGGGAATTCCTTACCTATAATTTTCCTAGGACTTCACGTAGTTCCGCCCAAAAGGGCCTCACCTTGGTATATGTCCAGGTCGCATGCAGAAAGGTTCCTATCTTAATGCTGCATCTAAAACATTGGTCTGGTAGTTCTGGTTTAGGTCTATTAATCTTTTGCGGTATCAGATGGTGCAAAAAATTGTATTGAATCAGCCTGTACCTCGCATTGATGATTTCAGGTACAGATTGATCACTCATCAATCATTATTCCCAGGTCCAATTCCCATTTCTGCCTTGATTTATGAAGGCCTCATTTAGGTCCTTCCACTTTGAGGAGAAAATACATTGCTGAAATGAATTTCCATGTGTTCCCCTTTAAGTCATGTCTCTATGTGAATGCACTTTTGTCAGGCCATGGTTGAACCTAATGTGTCCTGAAGAAAGAATCGTATCTGAAGGTAGCAGTGGAATGTCCCATTTAATAAATCATATTTCTGTCCAAGTTGTTTAAATAACATTAGCTGCCCCTGCTCGTAACAATCCTCTATACACCTGATGCCCTTCTGGCACCAGATGCCCAGGATCTTATGACCTACTGTCAACGATATTAATTGATTTGGAGTCAGGGGTGTTTTTGAGGATAGCTCCACTTTTCTTCCTAAATATTGGTTAACGTTATTCCAAATGAATAATTTGTTTCAATTTGGGGCTGTCAGTTTTTCCAGATAGCAATCTGGCATCCCATTTATAAATGAAATCCTCTGCCACCTTCTTGTCCATCAAGTGCAGACCAATTTGTACCCAGGATGGCACCTCCCCTCCCTCGAAGAGTGAGGAGATGTATCTTGATTGGGCTGCCCAATAATACTTTTTGACGTCAGACTAATCCCAGGTCAATTTCTCCATAGAGACCCTAGCTATTTTCCTGTTCCATAAAAATGTTCTTAACTGTGAAAGCAGGTTCTGGATATAACCCCGGGGCAACGCTACTGGCAGTGTCTGGAAAAGATACTGAAGTCCTAGCAGCATATTCATTTTAATAGTGTTGACTCTGCCCACTAGAGTTATGGGCAGGGACTTCCACCTGTTCAGGTCCTCTTCAATTTTTCCCAGCAAGGGGATGTAATTTAACGTACAAATTATTTAAATATTATCTATTCTAACATCTAGATGTTTGATCCATCTAGTGGCCACTTTAAGTAACAGTTCCCTTGACATTGACTCCCATAAGTGGCATAATTTCGCTCTTGTCCCAATTGATCATACCTAGAAATCTTCCCATAGTCCTTCAGGGTAGAGTGCAGTTTGGACACCGATATAATTGAGTCTGTCAGATATACCAACACAACATCAGGAAATAGGTTGATCTTGTGTTCTTCCTGGCCTACTTTGTTGCCCTTAATGTTTGGATCCTGATGAATGGCCTCACCCAATAGTTCCACAGCCACAGAGCTGAAGATAGTGGATACCCTGTCTACTAGACCTTGTCAGTGGGAAGGCTCAGGAAATTTGTCCATTGGTTACAACTTTCAGCTTGGGTGCATGATATAGCATCCATATCCCATTAATAAAAGTTGGCCCTAACCCCAATTTCTCTGGCACTTTAAATAAAAAGTCCCACTCCAGTCTGTCAAATGCCATCTCTGTATCCAGAGCCACAGCCAGACCATTCTCATTTCTATTTTGTGCCAGGTGTATTACACTCAACAGTCTACCAATCTGCTGCCTTTCTTTTGGTACAAAGCCCACTTGATCTTTATTTACTAGCTTTGGCAAGTACTTTGCCAACCTATTTGCCAGGGGTTTGGTTATTATCTTATAGTCCGTGTTAAACAATGAAATTGGCCTATAAGAAGATGGTAACAATGGGTCTTTGTCTTTCTTTAGGATTGTCATAATAATTGCCATTGAAAAATAATCAGGGAGCATATGGGTCTACATTGCCTGACCTACCACCTCCATATAAAGAGGCATCAGTAAATCTTTGAATTCCTTATAGAACTCAGATGGAAACCCATCCTCCCCTGGAGACCTGTTAGTTTGTAACAAGTTCAGTGCTTTCTCTATCTCATATCATCTACAAGGGACCATCTAGGTCTTCCTGCACTTAGAAAGTCCAAATTCGACACCTCTATTTTGGACAAGAATCCACCAATTTTGCCTGACCTCCCCGCCAATTCGGATTTATATAAACCTTCATAATATTCTCAGAAGGTATCATTAATTTCCTTTGGTTTATAAGAGACCCTATCATTCCCAGCTTGTTCTCAAGGCCTGCTCCATCCTCAACTTCCAAGCAAGGAATTTGTGGGATATTTCCCCCAATTCATAATATTTTTGTTTTGATTGCAGCAAGGCCTGTGGTGTGTTATATTCCAGCTTCATATTGTAATAGCCCTATATTGGTCTTCTGAGCCTGATCTTTTAAGTCCTTTTCCAAACAGGCAATTTCTTGCTCTAACTCATTCACCTCCTTCTCATATTCTTTCCTTGCTGTTCTAGTTTATCCAATTATTTGACACCTAAAATACACCTTGAGGGTGTCCCATAGGAGGAATTTATCTGGAGTAGACATAGAACAAATCTATTTGTGCTCTTATAAAACTACAAAACTTCAGTTTCCTCAACAGCAATGGATTAAGATGCCATTTATAAACAGTTTCCTGTTTAACCATATAACCATATAACAATTACAGTATGGAAACAGGCCATATCAGCCCTTCTAATCAGCACCAGTTTAAATAAACGCCACTTGTTCCACCTTCCTGTTCCCTGCCCATAACCCTCCAACCCCCTCACATCTAACCTCTTTTTAAATGACAGAAATGACCCTGCTGCAACCATATCTTCCAGAAGGTCATTCCACTCAGCCACCACTCTCTGAGTGAAGAAGCTTCATCTTATGTTGCTTCTAAAGTTTTGCCCTCTCACCCTTAATTTATGATCCCTCGTTCCAATCTCACCTACCCTCAAGGGGAAGATCCTATTCACATCTACTCTATCTATCCCCCTCATCATTTTATATACCTCTATCATATCCCCCCTCAACCTTCTACGCGCCACTGAATAAAGACCGTATTCCAGAAACTGCAATCCAAGCAACATTTTAGTAAATCTTCTCTGCACCCTCTCTACCTTATTGATATCCTTCTTTTAATTTGGAGAACAGAACTGCACACAATATTCCAAACTTAGCCTCACCAATGCCGTGAACAGTCTCAACATCACCTCCAAGCTCCTATATTCTATGCTTTGATTTATAAAGGCCAGCATACCAAAAGCCTTCTTCACCACGCTACCTACATGAGAATTCAATTTCAAAGAATGATTAACCATTATTTCTAGATCTCTCTATTCCTCTGCATTCCTCAAAGCCCTCCCCTTCACTGCATACATCCTGTATTGGTTATTCTTCCCAAAGTGAAGCACTTCACACTTATCTACATTACACTCCATCTACCACCTTTCAGCCCACTCTTCTAAGCAGTCCAAATCCTTCTGCAGTCCCGAAAATCATCTTCACTATCCACAACTCCCCCCTATTTTTGTATCATCTGCATATTTACTCACCCAATTTACCACTCCATCATCCAAATCATTAATGTAAATGACGAACAACAAGGGACCCAACACTGATCCCTGAGGCACACCACTCATCAGTAACCTCTATCCTGATAGATAGTTATCCACCATGACTCTCTATCTTCAAGCCACCATTGAACCCATCTGACTATCTCAACATTAATTCATAGTGCCTCAACCTTCCTCACCAACCTTCCAGATGGGATCTTATCGAAGGCCTTACTGAAATCCATATAGACCACATCTACTGCTCTACCCTCATCAACCTTCCTAGCCATCTCCTAAAAAAAATTCAACAAGATTTGTCAAACATGACTTTCCCCTCACAAACCAATGTTGGGTGTCCCTGATCAATCCCTGACCCTCTAGATACCTATACATATTATCTCTAAGAATACTTTCCATTAGTTTGCCAACCATTAACATCAAACTTACTGGCTGATAATTGCTGGACCTACATCTGGAGTCCTTTTTAAATTGAGGAACCACATTTGCAACACACCAATCCTACTTCACCACACCTACCTCCAGTGACTGTTGAAAAATCACTGTCAGAACCTCTGCTATTTCCTCCCTGACTTCCCTCAAGGTCCTGGGGAAAACTCCCATTGGGACCTGGTGACTTATCAACCTTTATATACCTCAGAAGTTCCAACACCCCCTCTTTCCTAATCCCTGTGTTTTCCATAATTACCCCTTTTGCCTAATTTTTCCCACACAATTCCATGTCCCTTTCCCTAGTGAATACTGACAAGAAGAATTCATTCAATATCTCCCCCATCTCATTTGGCTCCTCACACATTTGTCTCCTCTGACTCTCTATTCTATCCTTCGCTTTCCTTTTGCTATTCACATATTTGTAAAAACCCTTCAGATTTACTTTCACCCTGTTCGCCATAGCCACCTTGTACCTTCTATTGGCCATCCTAATTTCATTCTTAAGCTTCTTTCTATTATCTATGTATCTTCCAAGCATCTCATCCATACCTTGCTTCCTGTATTTAATGCAGGCCTCCCTCTTATCTCAAACAAACTTCCTAATCTCCCTTGAAAACCATGGCTCTCTTGAACATCTGGTCCTGCTTTTATCTTAACACGAACATAAAGATGCTGCACCCTCAATATCTTACCTTTAAATGCCCTCCAATTCTCATCTACCTCCTTCCCAAAAAACGTATCAGCCCAAACCACTCCCTGCAAATCCCTTCTCATTTCATCAAATCTGGCTTCCCCCACTCAAAGACCTTCATTGTCGGCCCAGACCTGTCCCTTTCCATAATTATATTGAAACTAATGGTACCATGATCACTGGATCCAAAATGCTCCCCAACACACACCTCAGTCACCTGCCCTAACTTATTCCAACAATAAGTCCAACACTGCCACCTCTCGAGTGGGTACCTCAACATATTGCTGGATAAAGCTATCCTGTACACATTTTACAAATTCTAAGCCATCCAGCCCTTTCACTGAATGCATCTCCCAATCTATGATAGGAAAATTCAAGTCCCCAACTAACACAGCCCTGTGCTTATTGTGCATCTCAGCTATTTCCTTACACATTTGTTCCTCTAGTTCTTGCTCCTCACTAGGTGGTCTATAATACACCGCTATAATTGTAACCTCACCTTTTCTATTTTTTAATTCCATCTACAGTGACTCCCTGGCGAGCCCTCCAATCTATCACACGTTTTCCCTGATAAGTAATGCCACACCGATCCCCTCCTTACCCCTCCAATTCTATCACACCTAAAGCAGCGAAATCCCAGAATATTTAATTGCCAGTCATATCCCTCCTGCAACCACTTCTCACTAATCACCACCATGTCATACTGCCAAGTGTCTATCCACACCTTCAGCTTATCCACCTTCCTTACAACACTCCTAGCATTAAAGTAAATGCATTTCAGAGATTTCCCACATGTTACCTTTTGCTTATCCCCCTCTTTACGATCAACTCTATTATTTATTACCATCATCTCCCCTCCATCAGAGCACCGATCCCTTTCCTCCTCGATCATCCACCCCCAAATTTTGTCTACAAGCCGCCTTCTCTCTTTGCCCACAAACCTTCTCTCTGCTGTCCTCCCTTATATAGACCCCTTCCCACAACCATACTAGTTTAAAGCCCCCATAGGATCCTGGTTCCTCTGGGATTCAGATGCAACCCATCCATTCAGTACAGGTCCCACCTCCACCAGAAGAGATCCCAGTGATCCAAGAACTCAAATCCCTGCCCTTACTCCACCCCTTTAGCCACACATTCATCCTCCACCTGATTCTATTCTTGCCCTTACCATCTCATGGCACAGGAAGAGATGACCCTCTTCTTCTCAGCTCCCTACCTAACTCTCTAAATTAATTTTTTAGGACCATTTCCTCCTTGTACCATGTACCACAACCTTTGGTTCATTAACCTCCTCTTTTAGGATGTCATGGACATGCAAAATTACATCCCTGGCATCAGGGAGGTAAACCACCATCCGGTTTCCTTTATCTTATCCACAGAAACCCCGATCTGTCCTCCTGGCCATCAAATCCCCTATAACTATCACCCTCCTCTTCCTTCCTTTACCCTTCTGGGCTACAGATGCTGACCCTGTGCCAGAGGTATAGCCACTGCTGCCTTCCCCAGCCTGACTGTCCCCCACCACAGTACTCAAGGAGGTGTACCAATTCTTGAAGGCTACAGGCTCAGGGGCTCTCTTTTGAACCTGACTGTCATGATAATGAATATGTATGAGATGTACCGGAAGTCATGTGGTGTGAGAGGGAGATAAGAACACAAGCAGGAGAACAAAGGAAACTGGAAAATAAAGCCACTGAGAAGTTTACCTGATAAAACTTGTGTTTAATGCTTCCTTAACTTCACATTTCGGGCCACAAATGTGACATTGGCGACGAGGATGGGATAAGCTTGAAGAAAATTAAAGACTAAACAAGATTACAGAGGATTACAGACAACTTCAAGGTGATAAAAATTTTCTCTTTGTCTCAGTACTTTTGGGGCTGGAATATTTCCTCATGGCTGGTGCAGACGGTAACTTTCTAACACATGGTGGAATTGCTCATTTTGACCCAACGGGTGATGCAAGCACTGTAAGTGTGAAGTGGAAGGCATGGCTGGAAGAATTTGAATCCTAAGTCGACAGTCGTGGCCTATTTCTAGATACCGGTACAGTTGAACAAAAAGCGCAGAGAAGGGCGTTACTTCTTTTCACGGCTGGACCCGCAGTTCGGGAAACATTTAAGACACTTTTAAATACTAGAAGAAAAGATGAGTACCGGAAAGCGGTAGATGCATTAAATGCACACTATGTAGTGACACCGAATGCTACATTTCAACGCCATTTGTTTCGAAGAACGAGACAAGAAGGTGGCCAGACAATTGCTCAGTACGTGATGAGACTATGCCAGCTAGCTGTTGGATGCAATTACATGCCAGCTGATTTGGACAACCAATTATTGGATCAAGTCATAGAGCACTGCAGATCAGATAAACTCAGAAGACGTCTACTGGAAAGAGGGAGTGAGTTGGAACTCACCGATGCTTTAACCATTGCTGTTGCATTAGAGGCTGTTGAAGGGCAATTTCATACCATGACCCTGAAAGGCAACTCAAGCCAGCAAATTAAGAGGCTCTCACATCGCCATAACCAACCAAGATATACGCCGACACATGACGTGGAGTGTTATCGATGTGGAAACCGAGCTCACTTTGGAAAAGACCCATATTGCCCGGCCCAAGGTAAACTTTGCAGAAAGTGTGGAGGTAAGGACCACTTTGCAAAGAAGTGCAAAAGCAAGTCCAATGCAGATCAGAAGAGGAAGAGTACAACTTCCAAAGGCAAAGCCTGGGGGAAAAGAAAGTATCCTGGAAAGAAAGATACCATTCGCCAGATAGACGGTGACGATGATGATACCCAGGAGGGACAGAGTTGTTACCATTTACGTTGAATGAAGTACATCATGAGAAAGTCCCAGTAATCATTGGTGGAGTGACAGTGCAGGTCATTGTAGACTCAGGCAGTGACAGTAATGTGATTGATCGACATTTATGGGAGAAGTTAAAAAGGAAAAAGATCATCTGTATCTCAAAGAAGTGTTCCAAAAAACTGTATCCATACACAGCAACCAAGCCATTGCAGACCATTGGATGTTTTACTGCAACTGTTGAAGCTGGAGATAAGTACACCGAAGGAGAGTTTATGGTCATAGAAGAGAGGGTAGAACCATTGCTGTGTAGAAGACCTGGCAATACTTCATATTGGAGCTTGTGTCAATTCAATTCAGTCAGACGAGGATATGAAGCAAGAATTCCCCGCAGTCTTCCAAGGAGTAGGAAAGCTGAAAGGTCGACAATTGAAGCTAGCAGTAGATGAAACGGTCAAACCCAAGGCACAACCAATGCGCCGAAATCCGTTTAGACTTCGTGGGAAAGTCAAAGCCAAAATTAAAGAATTGATCGAACAAGACATTATTGAACCGGTGGAACATTCGACACAATGGGTCAGCCCAGTAGTGATAGTGCCCAAACCAAAGGGTGACATAAGACTAGGTGTTGACATGAGAATGGCTAATGAAGCTATAATTCGAGAACGACACCCTATACCAACAGTGGAGGAAATACTTCAAGAACTAACTACCAGCAAGGTATTCTCAAAAATTGATCTGAAATGGGGCTATCATCAATTAGAGCTGGATCCAGGTTCCCGAGATGTAACAACATTTGTGACTCACTGTGGATTGTATCGTTACAAGAGACTATCATTTGGAATTAATGCAGCTTCAGAGATCTACCAGTATGAAATCCGTTGAGTGATTCAAGGCATTCCTGGAGTTGCCAACGTTTCTGACGACATCATAGTCCATGCACCAACGAAAGAAGAGCATGACAAACGGTTGAGGCGTGTAACTAGACTACAGGAGGCAGGCCTTACCGTGAATGGAAACAAGTGCCAGTTCGGTGTGTCAAAAATGGACTTCATGGGACACAGACTTACACGGGAAGGACTAAACCCTGCAGAGGCCAAGGTGAAAGCTATTGAAGAGGCACGTCCACCTCAGAACGCAACAGAGGTGAGGAGTTTCCTGGGATTGGTCAATTTTTGTGCAAAGTTCATTCCTAATTTTGCTACAGTGCCAGAACCACTAAGGAAACTAACCAGGAAAGGTGTACCATTTCATTTTGGATCTGAGCAGAAGAAAGTGTTCACAGCGCTGAAGCAAAGCCTGACAGATGCAAAAACTCTTGGATATTACGATCCGGCGGCATCAACCAAAGTCATAGCGGATGCCAGCCCAGTTGGTTTAGGAGCCGTGTTGGTCCAGATGATGATGGAGGACCAAGAATAATTTCCTATGCCAGCAGATCGTTATCAGATGTGGAAAGAAGATACTCTCAGACAGAGAAAGAAGCAGTCGGACTTGTATGGGCCTGTGAGAGGTTCCATGCATATTTATACGGCATTGAATTTGAACTCATCACAGATCATAAGCCATTAGAGGTGATCTATGCACCTAGATCCAAACCATGTGCCAGAATAGAGAGATGGGTACTCAGACTACAACCCTACAAATATAAAGTAATCCACATTGCAGGGAAAACAAACATTGCAGATCCGTTGTCCAGATTGGTGAAGGATGGTGATCCACAATCCAAGTCAGAATTGGGAACAGAAACAGAGAGCTTTGTACGCTTCGTAGCTATTCAGGCGACACCGAAAGCTGTGACTACGAAGGAAGTCGAGAGAGAATCCGAACGTGATCCAGAACACATGGAAGTAAGAGAATGCATACAGAGTGGACAATGGGACAAGTGTACTCACAAGGCTTACATTCCCATTAGAGACGAACTTTGTTGCATCAGACAGTGTTGTCACATTTGTGGCCCGAAATGTGAAGTTAATAAAACATTAAACACAAGTTTTATCAGGTAAATTTCTCAGTGTCTTTTTATCTTCCCGTTTTCCTTTGTTCTCCTGCTTGTGTTCTTATCTCTCTCTCATACCACGTGACTTCCGGTATATCTCATACATATTAATTATCATGACATCCCTCCTTTAATCAGAAATAAACTTTATCTTCACTTACCAATATCCCTCGGAAACATACAAACATCGTAACTAATGGTAACACTATAACTCAACTACATAAAATTTACTTCCTACAGCACTCATATATGCACTTTATGATATAAGATTAAATACTGTCCCAAAGTTCTTATTAAAACTATGGCACAAAGTCTTCGTATCGTTTGGGCACTTTCCGGTTTCGTTTCGGCCTATTGCGATATTGTCATCGCTTCTCGGTTGTTCACTCTCAGCGTCGGACATACTGCTCGCCACGGCTTCGGGTGTTTCTGGCGCTCTAGTCACTTCATCAGGAGTGCTGGTAACTGCCTCTGGAACATCATCAGGTCTCTCAGTTTCAGCATCTCGTATTGGCCTTTCAACCTCTTCACTCGATATATCTCTGGACTGGTACCTTTTTACACCTGATACATTTCTCTTATACTGGACTCCAGTCGGAGACTTGACTGTCACCATACTGCCACTTCTGGATACGACAGTATAGGGTTGATGGTAATAAGGTGTGTCTAGCTTACCACCAGTTTCATGCCTCACTAGAACATTATCTCCTGGTATGATGTCTGAGTACTTGGCTCCACGTTTCGAATCTGTGTACAGCTTTGCTGCACCTTTCTTTTCAGCATCGTAGTCCCTCATCTCCTGGTCGTCTCGGATTTCCTTTATTTCTTGCATTTTTGTGCGGATTTTTCTCCCAAAAAATGCTTCTGCAGGACTTTTTCCAGTGGTTGCATGAGGCGTTGCTCGATAGACAATGCTTCTCGCCAATTTTGTCCTTCTGCGTGTGCAATTCTCAATCATTTTTCAATGGATTGATTTTGTCTCTCTACTTCTCCGTTGGCTTGCGGCCATTTCGGAGTTACTTTATGATGGTGGATGCCTGTGGTCCTCATGTATTCCGCAAATGTCTCTGAAATGAATTGTGGACCATTGTCAGAGTATAATGTAACAGGTAATCTATATCTTGCGAATATCTCTGCTAACGCTTGTATTGTTTTTTCAGTGGTTGTGGACTTCAACACCACGTACTCATAGTATCTGCTGTAGTAATCTATCACTACCATAATTGATTCACCCGTCGGAAAGGTCCAAGAAAATCAACAGCTACGTCGATCCATGGTCCTGTCGGGAGTTGCGTACTCCGGATTGGTTCTGGCGGATTACTCTTACTTGTGATTTGAAATCCGTGACAAGTTTTAACAAATTTCTCTGCGTCCTTATCGCAACCTGGCCACCATACCTTGGTCCTGAGGTTTTGCTTGGTACCAACAATACCTAGGTGTCCTTCATGCGTTAAGGATACGATCTTCGGTCTCAATCTTTGCGGAATCACCAATCTGCAACCTCTTAATACACACTGTCCGATGCAACAAAGTTCATCTCTAATGGGAATGTAAGCCTTGTGAGTACACTTGTCCCATTGTCCACTCTGTATGCATTCTCTTACTTCCATGAGTTCTGGATCACGTTCGGATTCTCTCTCGACTTCCTTCGTAGTCACAGCTTTCGGTGTCGCCTGAATAGCTACGAAGCGTACAAAACTCTTTGTTTCTGTTCCCAATTCTGACTTGGATTGTGGACCACCATCCTTCACCAATCTGGACAGCGGATCAGCAATGTTTGCTTTCCCTGCAATGTGGATTACTTTATATTTGTAGGGTTGTAATTTGAGTAACCATCTCTCTATTCTGGCACATGGTTTGGATCTAGGTGCATAGATCCCCTCTAATGGCTTATGATCTGTGATGAGTTCAAATTCAATGCCGTATAAATATGCATGGAACCTCTCACAGGCCCATACAAGTCCGACTGCTTCTTTCTCTGTCTGAGAGTATCTTCTTTCCACATCTGATAACGATCTGCTGGCATAGGCAATGATTCTTGGTCCTCCATCATGCATCTGGACCAACACGGCTCCTAAACCAACCGGGCTGGCATCCGCTATGACTTTGGTTGATGCCGCCGGATCGTAATATCCAAGAGTTTTTGCATCTGTCAGGCTTTGCTTCAGCGCTGTGAACGCTTTCTTCTGCTCAGATCCAAAATGAAATGGTACACCTTTCCTGGTTAGTTTCCTTAGTGGTTCTGGCACTGTAGCGAAATTAGGAATGAACTTTGCACAAAAATTGACCAATCCCAGGAAACTCCTCACCTCTGTTGCGTTCTGAGGTGCATGTGCCTCTTCAAAAGCTTTCACCTTGGCCTCTGCAGGGTTTAGTCCTTCCCGTGAAAGTCTGTGTCCCATGAAGTCCATTTCTGACACACCGAACTGGCACTTGTTTCCATTCACGGTAAGACCTTCCTCCTGTAGTCTAGATAGTACCCACCTCAACCGTTTGTCATGCTCTTCCTTCGTTGGTGCATGGACTATGATGTCGTCAGAAACGTTGGCAACTCCAGGAATGCCTTGAATCACTCAACGGATTTCATACTGGTAGATCTCTGAAGCTGCATTAATTCCAAATGATAGTCTCTTGTAACGATACAATCCACAGTGAGTCACAAATGTTGTTACATCTCGGGAACCTGGATCCAGCTCTAATTGATGATAGTCCCATTTCAGATCAATTTTAGAGAATATCTTACTGGTAGTTAGTTCTTGAAGTATTTCCTCCACTGTTGGTATAGGTTGTCGTTCTCTAATTATAGCTTCATTGGCCATTCTCATGTCAACACCTAGTCTTATGTCACCCTTTGGTTTGGGCACTATCACTACTGGGCTGACCCATTGTGTCGAATGTTCCACAGGTTCAATAATGTCTTGTTCGATCAATTCTTTAATTTTGGCTTTGACTTTCCCACGAAGTCCAAACGGAGTTTGGCGCATTGGTTGTGCCTTGGGTTTGACCGTTTCATCTACCGCTAGCTTCAATTGTCGACCTTTCAGCTTTCCTACTCCTTGGAAGACTGCGGGGAATTCTTGCTTCGTATCCTCGTCTGACTGAATTGAATTGACACAAGCTCCAGTATGAAGTATTGCCATGTCTTGCGCTGTGCTTCTACTCAGCAATGGTTCTCCCCTCTCTTCTATGACCATAAACTCTCCTTCGGTGTACTTATCTCCAGCTTCAACAGTTGCAGTAAAACATCCAATGGTCTGCAATGGCTTGGTTGCTGTGTATGGATACAGTTTTTTGGAACACTTCTTTGAGGTACAGATGATCTTTTTCCTTTTCAACTTCTCCCATAAATGTCGATCAATCACATTACTGTCATTGCCTGAGTCTACAATGACCTGCACTGTCACTCCACCAATGATTACTGGGACTTTCTCATGATGTACTTCATTCAACGTAAATGGTAACAACTCTGTCCCTCCTGGGTATCATCATCGTCACCGTCTATCTGGCGAATGGTATCTTTCTTTCCAGGATACTTTCTTTTCCCCCAGGCTTTGCCTTTGGAAGTTGTACTCTTCCTCTTCTGATCTGCATTGGACTTGCTTTTGCACTTCTTTGCAAAGTGGTCCTTACCTCCACACTTTCTGCAAACTTTGACTTTGGCCGGGCAATATGGGTCTTTTCCAAAGTGACCTCGGTTTCCACATCGATAACACTCCACGTCCTGTGTCGACGTATATCTTGGCTGGTTATGGCGATGTGAGAGCCTCTTAATTTGCTGGCTTGAGTTGTCTTTCAGGGTCATGGTATGAAATTGCCCTTCAACAGCCTCTAATGCAGCAGCAATGGCTAAAGCATCGGTGAGTTCCAACTCACTCCCTCTTTCCAGTAGACGTCTTCTGAGTTTATCTGATCTGCAGTGCTCTACGACTTGATCCAATAATTGGTTGTCCAAATCAGCTGGCATTTAATTGCATCCAACAGCTAGCTGGCGTAGTCTCGTCACATACTGAGCAATTGTCTGGCCATCTTCTTGTCTCGTTCTCCGAAACAAATGGCGTTGAAATATAGCATTCGGTGTCACTACATAGTGTGCATTTAATGCATCTAGTGCTTTCCGGTACTCATCCTTTCTTCCAGTATTCAAAAGTGTTTTAAATGTTTCCCGAACTGCAGGTCCTGCGGTGAAAAGAAGTAACGCCCTTCTCTGCGCTTTTTGTTCAACTGTACCGGTATCTAGATATAGGCCACGACTGTCGGCGTAGGATTCAAATTCTTCCAGCCATGCCTTCCACTTCACACTTACAGTGCTTGCATCACCCGTTGGGTCAAAATGAGCAATTCCACTATGTGTTAGAAAGTCACTATCTGCACCAGCCATGAGGAAATATTTCAGCCCCAAAAGTACCGAATCAAAGAGAAAATTCTTATCACCTTGAAGTTCTCTGTAATCCTCTGTAATCTTGTTTAGTCTTTAATTTTCGTCAAGCTTCTTTCATCCTCGTCGCTAATGTCACATTTGTGGCCCGAAATGTGAAGTTAATAAAACATTGTAGAGCTCGTCGAAAGAACCAAAGACTTGTTGATCCAAACCAAGGCTTTTATTAGCAAAAGACCGGAGCTCTTCACAGGTGGCCGACCAGTCCGGAATGATCCAACCTGGCTAGGGACACAACCCTTTAAGGCCCAGGCAATAGGTGTGGCTTAGCTCTCAGCCAATCGCTGTAAGCACAGTCTCGATACAGTAAGTATATACACTATGTACATTGGTGATAGATCTGTACTATCACATTCACCCCTTCTTGGAGAACTGACCCTGGGAAAAACAAAAACGAGGGAGAGAATGAAAGGAAGGGGTAGGTCAAGGACTGTAGCGGTCAGGGGGTCTGACCATCCGGCGTGACCGCCGTGGTGCCGGGATTGGGGTCGCTGGAGTGGTGTCGCCAGCGGGCTCGTCGGGTGCGACTGCTCCATCGCTCAATTCCCCAGTCGTGTTGTCGGCAGTGTGGCCCGGGTCATTGGGGTGCTGTTGGTCCTTCTGCTGCGGCACGGGGCCTGGAGAATAAAGAGTTGGGGAAGGTTGGGTTGGGGGGTTTTCTGGGTCTACCGCGTCCTGAGCTAGGTCCCGCACCGAAACAGTGTCCTCCCGCCCGTCTGGAAACTCAACGTAGGCGTAATGTGGGTTCGCGTGGAGTAGAGTCACTCAGTCGACTAAGGGGTCGTTCTTTGAGTGCCGGACATGGCGTCGCAAAAGGACGGGGCCAGGGACGGTGATCCATGCCGGTACAGTGGTTCCTGATTTGGATTTCCTCGGGAAAAGGAACATCCTTTCGTGGGGGGTGGCATTTGTTGCAGTACATAGGAGGGAGTGGATGGAGTGTAAGGCACTAGTGAGAACCTCCTGCCAGTGAGAGGTGGGGAGACCTTTAGACCGGAGAGCCAGTGTAACCGCTCTCCATATGGTGGCATTCTCCCTCTCGACCTGGCCGTTACCGCATGGGTTATAGCTGGCTGGATAAAACTGTCAGTTGACCCAGAGTCAAATAAGCAATTGGTGTAGTGTCCATGCACTTTAATCAGTTCCATTGCTCTGGTGAGGGGATGAGAGCATTGCTGGTTTAGTGTTATTGAAGCAGTTGACAGGGGAGTTTTGCGCGATGACGTCATGCAACGGGATGACGTAGTCAATGCTCGAGGAGCAGGTTGGAGGACCTCCCGGAAGTGCTGTTGTGGCGGCGTTGGCGGGTGAATGGTAAGTAGTGGGGTTTGTAGTTGCTCGGTCGCGGTGGTCGGGCCCTGGCGGTCATCGGTGATGGACGCTAGGGTGAGTACCTGGTTGGCCGTGGCGGCGGCAGCAGCGGCGGTAGCGTCGGCCCTGGGGGTGGCTGTGTCAGCGGCAGCAGCGGCGGTAGCGTCGGCCCCGGGGGTGTCTGTGGCAGCGGCAGCAGTGGCGGTAGCCACTGTCGGGACCAAGGTCGGGTTGAGTGTTCCACATGGGGGCGAGAGGCGGGCCAACACCATGGTTGCGAGGGTGGGCTGCCCCTTCCGGGTTCGGCGTCTCCGTGACGTCAGGCGTTGCCGTGCAAGGGAGCCCTCGCTCTCATTGGACGAGAGCTCTGGGGAAGAAGAGTTTGAATGGGATAGCGGCGATTGGGCTTCACACGAGGCACTGTGTTTGCTGGCGGCCATTTTAGACCTACAGACTGCAGCGAAGTGGCTGTTTTTAAGGCACTTCTGGCACTTGGCTTTTCTTGCTGGGCACTGGGACCTGCTGTGCTTGTCCCTCCCACAGAAATAACATTTCGGGTTCGCACGGGGCAGGGTAGCAGCAGCCGACAGGCCATCAGTATCTCGGGGGGTGGTAGGGTAGAAGGGCACTCTACTCACATCAGAACGAGGGGTCCAGTCCCTAGAGAACTCGGTGGATTTTAAGGCTGCATCCTCCATCGTGATTGCAATCCGGGCCACGTCCTCTAGTTTTTCTACCCCTTGTTCAAGCAAGCGCAGCCTCACTTCATTCGATCTGAGCCCGGCCACATAGGCATCCCGGATGAGATCATTTGTGATCTCAGCAGCAGTTTTGTCCACACAGTTACAGTCCTTGCCCAATGCCTTTAATACTTGTAAATATGCCCTGCTGGACTCGCCGGGCTGTTGCTTCCTTGACGCAAGCACGAGCCGGGCATGAACTCTGTTCACCGGTTGATCATACAGTCCTTTCAGTACCTTTATGGCTGCGGTGTAAGTGGTCTCATCCTGGATGTTCTCATAGACTCTCAAGGACACCATAGACAGCAATACTGTTAGACGCTGGTTATCCTCCTCCACCTCAATGAGTCCCAGGAAGTTTTCAAAGTTCAGCAGCCAGAAGTTAAAGGCTTTGAAGGCTGTAGCTGACCGTGGGTCGATATCAAATTTTTCTGGCCGAATTAAACGCTCCATCCCTTTCAAAAAAATTATTTTGCTAATAAAATTGTAGAGCTCGTCGAAAGAACCAAAGATTTGTTGATCCAAACCAAGGCTTTTATTAGTAAAAGACCGGAGCTCTTCACAGGTGGCCACCAGTCTGGAATGATCCGACCTGGCTAGGGACACAACCCTTTAAGGCCCAGGCAATAGGTGTGGCTTAGCTCTCAGCCAATCGCTGTAAGCACAGTCTAGATACAGTAACTATATACACTATGTACATTGGTGATAGATCTGTACTATCACAAACATTAAACACAAGTTTTATCAGGTAAACTTCTCAGTGTCTTTTTATTTTCCCGTTTTCCTTTGTTCTCCTGCTTGTGTTCTTATCTCTCTCTCATACCACGTGACTTCCGGTATATCTCATACATATTCATTATCATGACAAGTGTGTATTGAGAAGTTGCAGATTGGTGATACCGCAAAGATTGAGACCGAAGATCGTATCCTTAGCGCATGAAGGACACCTAGGTATTGTTGGTACCAAGCAAAACCTCAGGACCAAGGTATGGTGGCCAGGTTGTGATAAAGACGCAGAGAAATTTATCAAAACTTGTCATGGATGTCAAATCACAAGTAGGAGTAATCCGCCAGAACCGATCCGGAGTACGCAACTCCCGACAGGACCATGGATCAATGTAGCTGTTGATTTTCTTGGACCTTTACCGACGGGTGAATCAATTATGGCAGTGAAAGATTACTACAGCAGATACTATGAGTATGTGGTGCTGAAGTCCACAACCACTGAAAAAACAATACAAGCGTTAGCAGAGATATTCGCAAGATATGGATTACCTGTTACATTATACTCTGACAATGGTCCACAATTCATTTCAGAGACATTTGCGGAATACATGAGGACCACAGGTATCCACCATCATAAAGTAACTCCGAAATGGCCGCAAGCCAACGGAGAAGTAGAGAGACAAAATCAATCCATTGAAAAACGTTTGAGGATTGCACACGCTGAAGGACAAAATTGGCGAGAAGCATTGCTATCTTATGTGGCTGTCTATCGAGCAACGCCTCATGCAACCACTGGAAAAAGTCCTGCAGAAGCATTTTTTGGGAGAAAAATCCGCACAAAAAAGCCAGAAATAAAGGAAATCCGAGACGACCAGGAGATGAGGGACCACGATGCTGAAAAGAAAGGTGCAGCAAAGCTGTACACAGATTCGAAACGTGGAGCCAAGTACTCAGACATCATGCCAGGAGATAATGTTCTAGTGAGGCATGAAACTGGTGGTAAGCTAGACACACCTTATTACCATCAACCCTATACTGTCGTATCCAGAAGTGGCAGTATGGTGACAGTCAAGTCTCCGACTGGAGTCCAGTATAAGAGAAATGTATCAAGTGTAAAAAGGTACCAGTCCAGAGATACATCGAGCGAAGAGGTTGAAAGGCCAATACGAGATGCTGAAACTGAGAGACCTGATGATGTTCCAGAGGCAGTTACCAGCACTCCTGATGAAGTGACTAGAGCGCCAGAAACACCCGAAGCCGTGGCGAGCAGTATTTCTGACGCTGAGAGTGAACAACCGAGAAGCGATGACAATATAGCAGGCAGGCTGAAACGAAACCGGAAAGTGCCCAAACGATACGAAGACTTTGTGCCATAGTTTTAATAAGAACTTTGGGACAGTATTTAATCTTATATCATAAAGTGCATGTATGAGTGCTGTAGGAAGTAAACTTTATGTAGTTGAGTTATAGTATTACCATTAGTTACGATGTTTGTATGTTTCCGAGGGATATTGGTAAGTGAAGGTAAAGTTTATTTCTGATTAAAGGAGGGATGTCATGATAATGAATATGTATAAGATGTACCGGAAGTCATGTGGTGTGAGAGGGAGATAAGAACACAAGCAGGAGAACAAAGGAAACTGGAAAATAAAGCCACTGAGAAGTTTACCTGATAAAACTTGTGTTTAATGTTTCCTTAACTTCACATTTCGGGCCACAAATGTGACACTGACCTTTTCCTTTCCCCCTCCAAACTGTAATCCACTGACTCCTCTCCTATGGTACTGGTGAGACCTCCTGATTATAACTCTTTTCTATGTCTGCCTCACTCTCCCTGACCAGAGCGAGTTCATTGAGCTGCTGCTCCAGTTCCCTGATTCGGTCCCTGAAACGCTTCAGCTCAGCACACCTAGTGTAGACGTGGATGTCCTGGAGGCTAGAAGACTCCAGGGCCTCCCACATCTGACACTAAGAACAGCAAACTGCTCTCACACACATCCTGTCACTCTCTCCCGTCACCGTACAAAGGAAGAAAATATATAGATGAGAAGAAGATGGAGGGTTATGGGCATTGTGCAGGGAGGTGGGACTAGAAAGGGGTGTTTGGTTCGGTGCGGACTAGAAGGGCCTAATGGCCTGTTTCCGTGCTGTAATTGTTATGTTTTTTTTTGTTATATATATTATATGTGACAGTCTTACCTTAATCCCGATATGCTCATCCTCAGCCTCTGCTTGCCGAAGCCTCTCTAGCCAAAGCTTCGAATCCCCACTCCTCCACTAAGCTACACACTCATTGGGCTACTCCTTATTCTTACTCACCTCTTATTGGCCCTAGACCAATTAACCCCCTCACTGTCTCCAAGCTCCACCTCGTCTGGAAAACCGCCCGAGCTCCAGTCGCCGTCTCCTCTGACCTGCCGCTCGAACCGAGTAGGCCCAAACCTCAGTAAGCATTACTATTTAATGGCTTACCTGATCACTGAACTCCAAGCTCCTCCTTCCCCTCACAAATGCTGCCCAAGCTCCAGTCACCTCCTCCTCTGACCTGTCATCCGATCCATGGCATTTCAACTATTATTACCAAAGGTGAATGAGCTGAGAGAAGTCTTGTCATGTACCTAGCCTCCATGATCCTACCCTCTACATGGGCTGAAGCCAAAAATATCTATTCTAGAGTAGGAGTCGTGCTGCCTGAAGTCGAAGGAATAATCCCTCTCCCTTGGGTGCTACCGCCTCCAAACATCTATCAAATTCAGCTCCATTATACCCTCAATGTTTGCTTTTTGTTTTAGTTATTTTCTTTGTTGACTTGTCCAAGACAGGATCCTGACAAAAATTAGAGTTTCCCCCAACTAAATGTTTGTCCCCTCCCTTTGTCAATCTCAGGAAAATATCCTGAAAATATCATCAAAGTTGGGAGCATGTACATTTACTAAGGTCCAAGATTTTGTAGTCACACCTTGAACTTTCACCGGAAAGCTCTTCCCTACCAAGACTGCAACCCCCCCCCCCCACCCTTTGCCTTCAAACTGAACGAGGAGGCTATTAACTAGCCCATCACCCTCTTTTTAACTTTGATGCTCTTGTTCAGTCAAGTGGGTTTCCTAGAGGAAGGCCAGGTTTGCTCTCATTTTCTTAATGTGTGCCAAGCCCCTTTTTCTCTTAACATTAGACCATTAACATTAAAGCTAACACACTTTATGCTCTTAGGCATCGTCCCTAGGGTAGTCATGTAGTAGTCCTTCTGCGCCTTCACTGTCCCAAATTCCCGTCCCCACCCACCGATCAGCCTCGGCCAATCGCCTCTGGCTTTCAGGCCCGCCACAAACCCTGAGAGAAAAAAAGAGGACTCAAAAGTTCAACTAAAGAGAAAGAAAAAGACACATCATGAATGAAAACAATAATGAAACAGCCAGTTAACCCCAAACAATTGCCCCATCCCGGCCCATATTCCATCCCTCTCCCTCCTTTCCCTCCTTTGGTGACCATTACCCTTAATTTGTCACCATCACCCTCAACATAATAGGTTGTGCATCCCACACTCATACTGCTCCCCTCCTCTCATCCTGAGCACCCCAGATCTCATTTTTTGCTTTATTCCCCATATCATTGCGTATATTTACTTTTTCCTGTTCCCGATAATAACATGGAATTGCACCAAAATACTGTTCCGATTTACAGCAGCTTCAAAGCTTGCCATAGATTATTCCACATTTTTAATATTACTTTTCTTTCTCCTACCCCCCCCCCCCCCGGCCCCCAAGGACTGGTAACTCCTGAGTGAATTGTGGAGCCTTTCCTACCTCAGATAAAAACTAGCTGTTCCCCTCCCCCCCCCTCCACCCCGTAGCATTACTATTTTCAGAGGGGCTGGGCAACACACATTCATAACCTTTTTGCTTCACCAGCCAAACCTTTTCCTTGACTTTAAAAGTTTTGGACTAATATCAGGGCAAAAAATGACTTTACTACCCCCCCCCCCCCACCAATTTCCATTGGGTCTCCCTCTTTTTCGCACTGGTTGCCGCTGCTTTTAAAATCTTCTCTCTGTCTTGGTAACGCAACAACTTTACCAAGATTGAGTGGGGTCTCTGTCCAGGATTTAGATTTGGAAGTCAGGGATCAATGGGCCTTCTCTACCTCTACTTTTTTACCCAGCGTATCCCTGCCTAGTGTTTCAGGGATCTAGATCTGTAAAAAAATTAACTGGATTTCTCCCTTCAATATCCTCTTTTAACCCTACTACCTTTATGTTGTTTCTACGGCTAAAGTTTTTCAGGATGTCTAACATTTTATTTTGAATATTTGATTTAAAGTTTAACATCCATGATCATACAAAGTAATTAGACAAAATATATCATCGAAACAAACATGGTTTGTATCATAGAAAAAATACAAAAAGCCCCTCCCCTCTACTCCTCCCAACCACTTATATTAATCATCCCCCTCTCCCAACATCCCAATCCTTGACCTCTAATAACCCTACTAACACCTAAAAAGAAAAAAGAGAGAGAACAAAGAAAAAAGGGAAAGGAAAGTTGAGGAGAAATAATCAAATATGACACAATAACTAACTGTGTGATGGGGACATCCTGCCAAATACAGGTCCAGATCTTTAAAATTTTAAATCCATATAATTCAAATAAGGGCTCCAAACCTTCCTAAAAACAAAATATTTATCTCTCAAATTATATGTTATTTTTTCCAAAGGAATACAAGATCTCAATTCTGAATGCCATCTTTGTAAATTAAGTACTATTTGATCTTTCCATGTAATTGCAATACACTGTTATTGCTAATCGCAAAAAAGCTATTTGAAATTTGTCCAGACCTAATCCCAGACCCAAAAAGTTTAACTTTTTCACATCACCGTACTGAATCCAAAAAAGTCCCCTCTCCTTCTGACATCGAAACATAAATCAGAAGATATAAAATTATATATTTTTAATTGTTCCAGAGTTAAATATAATTGATGAATAAAATTATAATGAACAAGTCTATAATCTTGGTCATATTCTTTTTACAAATAGTTTGCCAATGGTGTATATTAAATTACATCCCTAAATTCTTTTCCCATTTTAATCTTGACTTCTGTAAATCTATCTTAAACATTTTTTGTTACAGTAATTTATACATTTCAGATATAAATCCTTTCTTTCCACCTTCCTGAATTAACATTTCAAATTTTGATTCCTTTGGAAGCTCCTAATTTCTCCCATAAAATCATCTTTATTTTTAACTGCAGGCCGTCCATAAGCTGGAGATATTTCTTCTACAGCTCACTAAACTCCAATTCTTCTACAGGACTTTCATCTTCAATGGCTGCAGCCCCTGATCTCCTGCTTCCACCACTTTGACCTTTCTTCCTCTCCCTCCACAGGTCCTAGGTTGGCCCTCCACCAACCCCAGGTTACTGGGTCGGCGAGCACCAGAGCCCCTCCCGCAGGGAGAAAAATGCTCGGGATAGTGTGCACGCACATAGAGCTGCGCGTGCTCGGCACCTCTCCAGTCTCCGTGAGGAGCATCTCTTGACATCAGCACCATCTTGACCGGAGCTTCGTGGCGGTGGCACCCATGTCACTTTCGGAACAGCCACCTGTCGTCGTTGTTTGAGTTCTGTTCTTATTCATATCTATTTCTTATTTCTTCTCATAGACTTTTAGAAAATGTTTATACTGTTAGAAAGTTATTGTAAAAATGGGCTTTTATTCAATCTGTTGGGAGAGATGTTTTCCCACGTCTCTGGCCTACGTCCTCACGCCACGCCCCCTCAATCTCCATCGGGCTCCCCCTCTTTTTCGCACTGGTTGCCGCTGCTTTTAAAATCTTCTCTCTGTCTTGGTAATGCAGCAACTTTACCAAGAATGAGTGGGGTCTCAGTCCAGGATTTGGTTTTGGAAGGGGGAATTGATAGGCCTTCTCTACCTTTACTTTTTCACCCAGCACATCCCTGCCCAGGACTGGAAAAAAATTAACTGGATTTCTCCCTTCAATATCCTCTTTTAACCACACTATCTTTATGTTGTTTCTACAGGTAGTTTTCCAGGGTGTCTAACTTGGTCCAGATGAGCTCCCTTTCCCTCATCAAGACTTCCAATTTCTCCTCTACTCTATTTATTTTGTAATCATTGCCACCCACTCTGTCCTCAGCCTCATTCATTCTCCCCATTAGACCAGAGAGGGCACCTTGTATTTTATCTATATGTTTTCCCCATAGCCTGGGCTCTATTGTCCATTGCCTTAAATAACACTATCTTCCATGAGGCCTGATATCTCTGAGCCCCTCCTCCTGCTTTGTGTTTCAGGTGAGTCTCTTCCTGGCCTCACGGAGCTTTCCTCAGCTACTGTTGCTGCTACCCATGTCGCCGTTGTCTCCCTTCTCGACCACATTGCTTGAGCTCGATGAACAGTCAGGCCCCAACCTCGCACTTTAGCCATGTGTCCCAGCCCCTTTTTCTCATGGCTGCTGGAGCCGCCATCCATGGCTTGAGAGTCGCGCTCAGTACGAACTCTCCCAGCCCGACAATCCCATTCCTCCTTTTCCTGATTGCTGCTCTCACCATCAGTGGCTTTGGAGTCGCATACGGGGCAAACTTTCCTGGCCCGGAAATCTCACTCCTCCACCCCGCAACTGCTGTTCTCACCACCCATGGTCTGGGGGCTGCGCACAGTGCAAGCACCCCAGGCCCGGTGATCCCGCTCCTCCACCACGCATCCATATTGTTGGTGGCCCGAGAGTTACACATAGAGCCTCTCTCCTCTCCAGAATCTCTCATCAGGCTCCCATCAACAGGAGGATGCTTCAAGGCAGCACCGCTTCCTTGGCCATGGACCTCCTGTCGGGCGGGCTGCTCCAGCCGAGAGATGGCTTCACTGCCGGGCTTCAGGGTGACCCCACCATTTTCCTCACCATGAGGCACCTTGACTTGCTCTGGGGATCTCAAGGCAAGCTCTTTACCATTTCTGTCTGTTTTCACTTTTTTTCATCATTATTGCTGATCCTGGTATTTTCCCACACCACTTGTGAGTATTTTTGCTATCTTTAAATCCTTTTGTTATCATTTATCTTTGTATAGATCTGGGAGCTCCGGGGGGTTCGCTTCTGCCTACTTTCCCCTCATCACGTAATCCTCAATGCTGACTATCCTTGAGTAGACTGCACTTCTCTAAATGCTCATAGATCCCATCCTTAAGAATCCTCTCCAATATTTTGTACTCCACAGACATTAAGACTCATTGGTCTATAATTCCCAGGATTCTCCTTTTACCTTTTTTTAAATGTTTGCCAGTCTCCAGTCCTCTGGCACTTTCCCTGTGGCCAAAGAGGATTCAAAAATTATAGTCACAGCCCCAGCTCTCTCTTCCCTCACTTTCCACAGCAGCCTTGGGTATATTGCATCTGGCCCCAGGGACATCAATTTTGATGTTTTTAAGAAGATCCAAACACTTCCTCTTCCTTAATCTCCACATTGTTCAGCACACAGGCCTGCTTGATTCCAACCTCACTATGATGAGGGACACTTTCTCTTGTGAATATTGAAACAAAATATTCATTTACGAACTCCTGAACCTCGTCTGCCTCCAGGCACATGTTGCCTCCTTTATCCTGTAATGGAGGATAAATATTGGGAGAATTTGGTAAGATTAGTGGGTTACATACATACACTCTTTTTAAAACAGATCTTATTTGAAAGACTAAAGAATTCATATTCAGCAACATTGCAGGATCTCTGGAGAATGTGATGCACATTTCACAAGTAGGTGCGAATTGAAATTATGTCATGAAATGAATAGACCGTTGTTTGGAATTGGAGACAGGCTGGATGGTTGGATAACCACAAGGCTTTTAACCTTTCTGAAAAGTGCTCACAGACAGGTCACTCCTGAGTTTTGTTTATCCAAGACAACAGCTTGACCAAGAGAGGAGAACTCCCCTTGTTTGCTGAAGAAGGTGGGGGTTTTTGCAAGTGAGAGAGTCACATGGGCTTTCTGGCAGTTGGCAGTTGGAGAGAGAGAGAGAGAAAAGTTCAACAAGCTCTTTCAACCAGTATGGGTGACACTGAAAGCAGCTGAACAGGGGAAGCCAGGAAAAGCTGGTGAGAAACTGAAGAAAATCTCCAGAGCGGCGGATGGCTGGAAGTGCTATCTGTCTGATGTTTCTCTTAGAATAAGTGGAACTAAAAGGAACTCTGTGTTAGCCTGAAAGAAAGAGGATACCATCTGGAGAACCCTGATGGGGCAAGTTTAATCAGTGAAACCTTGAGGTGACTAATGATGGTACCTTAGTTGTGGAAATCCTGGAACAACAAATCTCTCTCTGCAAATCTCTCTCTGCAAACCCTTCCTGAGCAGTAAACATTTACCTTTTGAGCCCCAAAGTTTGATGAACTTTATCCATGTTAAATTTTGTGCACAGTATAAGAATTGCCTGCAACCAGAGAACTTGGAAGAAGGAGAAGTGAAATTGAACTGTGGACCAAATAACTTTTCTTAAATTTACACACACATTACATACACGTGAGCTTAGAATTAGAAGGGGGTTAATTTGGATTAGTTAAGTTTAGAGAAAAGTTAAAGTTTGATTCTGTTTTCATGTATACAGTTGATTAAAAACAACTTTTGTTTTAAAAATGACTTGTCTTGGTGAATGTCTATTGCTGCTAGGTTTTGGGGTCCTTTGGGCTCGTGACAATCTTTAGCGGCCCAACCTTCATTTTTGTCATCCTTCTGTTCTTCACGTTTGCAGAGAATATCTTGGGGTTCTCCTTAATCCTACTTGCCAAAGCCTATTCATGCCCCCTTTTTTAAGCTGCTTCCTGGTTACCATATACTTCTCAGGAGCCCTTCCTGTTTCTTGCTTCCTATATCTAACATAAACTTCCTCCTTCCTCTTGACTAGTTACCTCGTCTTTTCCCTGTTTCTGTGGGACAAAACTATCCTGAACCCAGCACGTGGTCCTTAAACTTCTTCCTTATTTGTTCTGTGCTTTCACCCTTGAACATCTGTTTCCAATTTATTTTCTCTAGTTCTTGCTCCATCCTATCATAATTAGCCCTTCCCCAATGAAACACTTTCCTATTTTAATTTGATTTTAGTCTAATCCATAGTTATGCTAAAGCTCAGGGAGTTGTGGTCGCTCTCACCAAAATGCTCCCCCATCGAGAGGTCTGACACCTGACCAACTTCATCACCCAGTATGGCCTCTCCTCTCGTAGGACGGCCTGGAATCCTTCTTGAACACATCTGGCAAATTCATCCCCATCCATCCGTCTTACAGTCAGGAAGTTCCAGTCAATTTTAGGAAAGTTGAAGTCTCCCATAAATTTTGTATTTCTAAAATCTGCCAGCTTATTTAAATTTAAATTTAGACATACAGCACGGTAACAGGCCACTTCACCCCATGGGACAAGGCCACCCAATTTTAAGCCCAATTAACCTACACCCTAGGTACATTTCAAAATGGAAGGAAACCAGAGCTCCAGGAAAAACCCACTAAGACACAAGGAGAATGTACAAACTACTTATACACAGCGCGGGATTTGAAGCACAGCCCCATCTGATTGAGATAACTGTTACACCAAACACGTCGCCCAACTACATTGCCCCAACCATGTCGCCCAACCACGTTGCCTCAAACACGTCATCCAACCACGTCACGCAAACACGTCACCCAAAAACATAGCCAAACCACGTCGCTCCAACCATGTCGCACAACCACGTCACCATGCTCTGCTCCTCGGTGTCCCGAGGACTGTGTAGAGACCTATAGACTAACCCTAACCCTTCCTCTTTCTGACTTCCACAAACACCATATTAGTATATACTCCCTCAACAGCGTCCTCCCTTTCATATCTGTGCCCAGTAAGGCTACTGTCACTTCAACAGACAGTGTCCTCCTTTACATATCCCTGCACAGTAAGGCAACTCTCACTCCCCCAAACAGAACCTCCCTATCATATCCCTGCCCAGTAAAGCTACTCTCACTCCCCGACACAGAGACCTCCCTTACATATCCCTGCCCAGTAAGGCTACTCTCACTCTCCCAGACAGCGTCCTCCATTTCATATCCCTGCACAGTTAGGCTACTCAAACTCCCCCGACAGCGTCCTCCCTTACATATCTCTGCCCAGTAAGGATACTCTCACTCCCACAGACAGCGTCCTCCCTTACATATCCCTGCCCAGTAAGGCTACTCTCACTCCCCTGTGAGTGTCCTCCCTTACATATCTCTGCCCAGTAAGGATACTCTCACTCCCTCAGACAGTGTCCTCCCTTACATATCTCTGCCCAGTAAGGCTACTCTCACTCCCCAAGACAGCGACCTCCCTTTCATATCCCTGCCCAGTAAGGCTACTCTCACTCCCCCAGATAGCGTCCTTCCTTTCATACGCCTGCCCAGTAAGGCTACTCTCACTCCCCCAGACAGCATCCTCCCTTACATATCGCGGCCCAGTAAAGCTACTCTCACTCCCCAACACAGAGACCTCCCTTACATATCCCTGCCCAGTAAGGCTACTCTCACTCTCCCAGACAGCGTCCTCCATTTCATATCCCTGCACAGTAAGGCTATGCTCACTCCCTCAACAGCGTCCTCCATTTCATATCCCTGCCCAGTAGGGATACTCTCACTCCCCCAGATAGAGACCTCCCTTTCATATCCCCCAGACTTTTCTACTTCACTTCCTATTCCCTTTTAAAACACCTAAATCCCAAGTGCCTTCATCAGCCAATCCTGCCCTTCCTCCTGCCAAGTCTCTGTAATGGTCATAACATCAGAGTTCCACGTACTGACCCAGCTCTAAGTTCATCCACTTTATTCCTAATATTCCTTGCATGAAATAATCATATTTCAACCCCTCGAACTGACCACAATTATGTTTTGTCCCCTGCCTCTCCTTCCTCACCAACTCACAACACGTAGCATCATGCTTTTCATCTTCTGCCCTAATCTCTGCACTCACATTCTGTTTCCTATTTCCAACCCCCCTCTCCACCTGCCAAACTAATTTATACCCTCCTCAACAGCTCAAGCAAACTTACCCACCAGGATATTGTTGCCTCTCCAGTTCAGGTGGAGCCCGTCCTTTTTAGAGGTCCAATCTTTCCCAGAAGAGATCTCAATGGTCCACAAATCTGAGCCCCTGCCCCCTTCAGCCACTCATTCATCTGCCACAACTTTCTATTCCTACCCTCTCTGGCACATGGCACAGGCAGCAATCATGAAATTACCACCCTTGAGGTCCTTTGTCTCCATGAAGCTCCTATCTATCATTGACTCTGCCTTCTGACTGATCTGGTGTTCATCCAGCTCCAGCTCCCATTCCCTAACTCAGTCTCCTAGGAGCTGCAGCTGGATGCACCTCTTGCAGGTGTAGTCATTAGGGACACGATGTTGTCCCAGATTTCCAACATCCTGCAATTCTCTGTTGCACGGGGAGTTCGAAAAGCAGAACAGAAGCAAAAAAATGAGCACAACTCCTAGAAATCCCTTCTCCCTCCCCCCCCACCCCCCTACGCCACCTGTGGAAGAGTTTTTGGATCTGTCATCACCCTCCTCAGAATCCAGGAGGCTTGGCATGGAAGTAACTCATCCTGCATCCCAGGGGATGGTCCAAGAAGAAAAGAGGAGACTCCCAGAGCATTTCTTATTAACATTGACTCCCACATTATACAGAGTTTCATGGAGTTTTAGCACAAAACAGACCCTTTGCTTCAATAAATCCACACTGACTGAGATACTGATCTCCATTAATCCCACTCTACTGCGTTAGATTCGTACCCCTCTGAACATTTCCGATTCATGTGTTCCTATCGACCTTTTGGTGTTGTCATTGTATACACCTTAACCACCTTATCTAGTAGATCATTCCTCGTAATCACCACTACTTGGTGAAAAACCTACCTCCCAGAACCCTTTAGGTGTTTCTCCTCTCAACTTCAACCCATGTGTTTGGATTTCCTAACCCTGGAAATGTCAATCCACCCTCACAAGGTTCCTTCTCGGCCTCCTTCGCTCCAGGGAGAGCAGTCCCATCCTACCCAATCTCTCCCTCTAACAAAAGCCCTCCAATCCAGGCATCATTTCCTGTGAATCTTTTCAGAACCTTTTGCAGACTAATTGCATCCAATCTATGGTGTGGTGACCAGAACAATGCACAATAGTCCAAGTACTCTCTTATGTACAATTTGCACTGCAAACATCATTCAGCCGATGTTGGCAAGCACCCCACACATCATCCTGCACCATCACTTTCAGGGAACTAAGCACTTGGTCCCCAAGGCTTCACTGTACAACCACATTCACATGTCACTGTCATTTTCCATTAAAAACACTCAGAAATGCTGGAGAAACTCAGGTGGTCTCGCAGCATCCATAGGAGGTAGATATATTACTGACATTTTGGACCTGGGCCATTCTTCAAGGCCTTTCTTCATACCTTGAGGAAGGGGTTGGGCCTGAAACCTTGGTAATATATCTTTACCTCCTACTGTCACTGTGAGACTGGCTGGGTTCCTTCAATATTTTTTACTACATTCACTGAGTCTGCAGCCATTCATGTTTCATTGCCATTTACTGTAGACATCCTGCCCTGACTGCATTTGAACTAAATGTTTGCATTTGTCTGACTCAAATTCCATCAGGCATTCCCAGCACTATTTCCTCAGCTAATCAATGTCCTGTGGTAATGTCAGATCATCCTCATTGACAACGCTACACCAATGCTGGTGTCTTGGTCATGCTCCACAAATTATTATCACATATAACACTTTTCAAATCTTAAATTATACAGAAAGCATTCTTTAGTATTCTGCTATATTTCTGAATGATCTGGCATTCATCTAGCTCCAGCTCCCATTCCCAGGAGACTGCAGGTGTAGTCATCAGGGACAATGATGTTGCAATAACCCCTGGGGCACCACAGTGGTCACAGGCCAATTTGAATAGGGCATGGAGAACAGCAAGGTCAAGAGGAATACTCAAAAGTTTGTTGCCATTAAGAAGGAGGAAGTGATGCATCCTGAGAAGAACATTAAAGTGACTCAAAGTCTGGTGCGGGAGAAATGGGTTTGAATTTATGGAATGTTGACACCTGCTTTAAAGAAGGAGGGAGCTATTCTGATGGGACAGGCTCCACCTGAATCATGGTGGGATCAAGGTCCTGGAAAATTATATAACGAGGGCAGTAGATAGAGGATTGAACTAACTAGAAGGGGGGAAAGTATGGATAAAGCAAAAGAGAAGGAGAGCACATGACAAGTTTTTGAAGTCTCCAGAATAAAATATTAGAATGGGATAGAAATTAAACTCTAGCAACACTGAGTTAAATGGGCGGTGAACCGGGGCTGAAGTTGTTGTATTTGAATCCTTGGCGCGTATAAAATAAGGTAGATGAGCTTAAAGTGCAGTTAGAATTGGCAGATACAACATTGTGGGCCTGCTAGAGGTGTGGCTGAAGGAAGATTGCTGCTGGGAGCTCAACTTCCAAGGATATTCAACCTATCAGAAAGGCAGGCAGGTGAACAAGAGGGGTAGGGTGGCTCCGTCCATCAAAGAGCCTTGCCACCCAGGCCATGCCCTCTTCTCACTGCTGCCATCGTGAAGAAGGTACAGGAGCCTGAAGACCACACACCCAATGGTACAGAACAACTTCTTCCCCTCCGCCATCAGATTTCTGAATGGACTACAGATATTACCTCGCTTTCTCTTCTTTTGCAGTAATTCATTTTTTAACAGTCATTTATAGCAAAGTTGCACTTGTGACACCTGCCAGAAAACAATGACAATAAATTTTGATTCTAATTCTGGTGGTGTGCAATGAACCGGATTTGGTCAGGGAGCTGAAGATTGATTTGGTCATCCGGGTGGTGCGTGTCGGGGTAAAAATGAAGATTAAAACAAAGGGAGCTGAAGATTAAGGAACCCACTGGAGGGTGAGATCATAAAATGATAGAATTCACCCTGCAGTCTGAGAGGAAAAAGCTGAAGTCAGATGTGTCTGAGTTACAATGGATTAAAGTTAACTACGGTGACATGGGAGAGGAGCTGGCCAACATAGATGGAAGGGAAGACAGTGGAGCAGCAATGGTACGATTTTGTGGGAATCATTCAGAAGGTGCAGGATAGATTTGTCCCAGTGATGAAGAAAACATTCTCAAGGGAGAGGCGAGCAACTGTGGCTGACACAGGAAGTCAAAGACAGTAAAAAAAAGCAAACGAGAGGGCATACAGTCCTGCAAAAATTAGCAGTGAGCCTGAGGCAGTATGGTTAGTGTAGTGGTTTGCATAACGCTGTTACAACAGCCGCAGCCTACAATCTTTACATTATGCTGGTGTGCTTTTTCCACGATGCCATGACGTATTGTGTCCAGGAAAGATCCTCCGAGATAGTGACTCTCAAGAACTTACATTTGCTCACCCTCTCCACCTCTGATCCCCAAATGATCACTGGATTGTAAAGTTCTGGCTTTCCCTTCCTGAAGTCAACCATCATCTCCTTAGGTTTGGTGACCCTGAGTGCGAGGTTGTTGTTAGTGCCCCATTCATCCAAGTTTTCAATCTCCATCCTGTATGATAACTCATCCCCTTCCTTTATACAATGCACCTCCGTGGGATTGTTGCCAAAATGGTAGATGGTGTCATTGTACCAAGCTGAACAGCCGTAGGTGTAAAGTGAGTAGAGCAGGGGGCTAAGAACAGAGTCCTGTGGTGCTCCGCTACTGAAGGCGATTGTGGAGGAGATGCCCTTAATAATTTTCACTATCCAATTACACTGAGGGGTGTACCAGGTCTTGGAGTTTGCTGATCAGTTTTGAGGGGATGATGGTGTTAAATGCCAAACTATAGTTGATAAAGAGCATCCTGATGAATGAATCTTTACTGTCCAGGTGTTCCAGGGCTTTGTGTAGAGCCAGTGAGATGGCATCTACCATAAACCCGCTACTACGATAAGCGAGCTGGAATGTATCCATGTCATGGCTCAGACAGGAGCTGATGTACTTCAACACCTGCCTTTCAAAACACTTCATCGCTGTTGATGTAAGTGCTACTGGTCGATGGTCATTAAGGCAGGTTACTGCACTTTTCTTGGGCACCTCTTCTTGTTTGATGCCAGCTTGAAACAGATGGGTGCCATGCCCTGCTGGAGTGAGATATTGGAGATATCTGTGAATACCTTGGTAAGTTGGTCAGCACAGATCTTTAATACTCAGCCAGGTACTCTATCCAGGGTGGATGCTTTCCTTGGATTCACTCTCCTGAAGGCTGCACACACATCATCCTCAGATGCTGACAGGATGGGATCATCAGCTGTCATGGAGGTGCAGAGGGGTGGTTCTTCGCTGTTGCTGTCATCAAATTGGTCGTAGAAGGCATTGAGTTCCTCTGGGAGCGAAGATTTAAGTCTGCTACTTCACCAGATTTGGTTTTGGAACAGGCTATGGCATTTCGGCCCTGCCACAGCTGTCGGGTGTACCTCATTGTCTCCATTTTCATCCGGAATCTCCACTTCACCCAGGAGAGAGTTTTTCACAGGTCATACCTGCTCCTTCTGCATTGATCTGGATCTCTGTACTTAAATGCCTGTGATCTGGCTCTCAGCAGGTTCTGGATTTCATTGTTCATCCAGGGCTTCTGGTTGGATTGAATGATTTGCTGGGGACACACTCATCCACAGCTGTTCTGAAAAAGTCTGTAACAGTCCTGGTGTAATTGTTCAGATTCTCAGTTGAGTCCTTGAACACGGCCCAATCCTCTGACTCGAGAAAGTTCTGTATCTGTTCTTCTGCCTCCTGTGACCACCTTCTAGACATCCTGATCTCTGGAGCCTTTCTGTTTAGTCTTCATTTGTATGAAGGCAGAAGGAGCACAGCTAGATAATTCCACTTGCCAAAATATGGTCTCGGGAAAGAACATTAGGCCTTCTTTGTCTTAGTGTAGCAGTGATGGAGTGTGCTGGGACCTCTGGTACAGTAGGTTACATGCTGCTGGTAGCTGGGCAGGGTTTTCTTGACACAGGCCTGGTTAAGGTTGCTAAGATTTGTAGTGCGTTGAACTGGGCCATCTCATGTTTACTGACCATGTCATGAACTACCGCAATTGTCCATTTGTAATTGGCATCAGGAAGGATGTAAACTCCAGTGAGAATCACTGATGAGATGCTGTGCGCTCCAAGTGCAGGGTATATTTATCAGTGTGACAGCAGGGTATCACCAGCAACTGGCAATTCAGAAACTCTCAGGTATTGTCGATTGAAGGGTCTGCATTTAACCGCGATTTGCTCTGAGGCAAATCAACACCACCCAGTATTAATGTAAAGCACACACCATCTCCTCTCCCTTTACTAGAATTCGAGTTCTGATCCAGTGAATGGATGGTGAAACCATCTGGTCAGATCATGGTGTCTGGTGTGTTCGCTGATAGCTGGGTCTTGGTGCAGCAACCAACTATCCATCTCACCTGTCTCTGGTAGAGCAGCCTTGCCCTCAGGTCATCAATTTTATTCTCCAACGAATGGACATTTGGCAGTTTTTATGGACGGTAGGGGAGGACTCAGACTCCTACCCTTTAGCCTTATTTGGGTCCCAGGCCTCACTCCAAGTTTCCAACCTCGACCTTGGTGGTGGCCTGTCCCTTTAAGGCCTCTGCCTTGCAGCCATTCTGTTTCTGACTCAGCTGTTACCAGGGAGATTTGTAGATCGTTAACTGTGTTTAGCATGGTACAGCACGATAACAGGTCCTTTCGGCCCACAAACACATGCCGTCCAATTACAACCCCAGTATGTTTTGAATGGTTGGGGGGGAAACTGGAGACCCCAGAGAAAGCCCATGCAAACACAGGGGTCCAAACTCCTCATAGTCAGTGCCAGGTTTGAACCCCCGTTCCTGATTGCTGGCGCTATAATGGTGTTGCACTAACTGCTAAAGCTAAGCGGCAAGTAATGATGAAATGGCACATTTCAAATGTTCAAGCTGATTTCGCCTGTGCTGCTTGCCAATAAGAGGCCTGGTGTGGCCGGCAGGCACCATATAGGGATGATATGACAGCTGACATCACCATTTGAGCAGACTCAGCAGATGTCCGTATTCGTGATGGTTGTATCGTAAACTGCACCAAAAGGGTGACCTGGTCCACAAAAAAAAACAATGAGTTTTTGCTCCAAGACATTTCCAAATTTTTGGCCAGTAACAAACGTTACATCCACAATCACACCTGACGAGTTATTTTCTGAGCATTCTGCTTCTATTTGTGTCTGCTTCTATTTCACTTTGTATTAAGGATGCAAAATAAAAGTCTTTTCCTTGCAAATTGTAGGTCTTATGCATGAAGACTAAGTTACCCTGTCTTCATCCCCTGCTGGCGTCTGTCTCATCTCATTTTTTTCAACAAGCTCCTAAGACCATTAAACTATAATGGCATAAGAATGTCTATGCCTATTATGTTTATACAGTAAGGTAATTCCAGAAGCACATTGCTCAGAATTATAAATTATTCAGAACGAGGATGACTGGATAATTCCACTAGATAATGTCTGCCGAGAATTTGTTCTTAAAAATGTCATGCAATTCCTAAGTCATGCAGTATCTCTCTGTATGGAAGCGTTGGTGATTGCTGTGGAGAGTCAAGGAGGTGCTCAAATGTTGCTCATGCTCTGACACCCTAACACTTACTCAGGGATTTCACTCTGGACAGTGACTCCAAGTAAAAGGAACTGAGAACTCGGTGGAATGTGATTGGAATAATGGGAAAGCTAGTAATCTCGGAACTCTCCAACCAAACAACATTGATATCCAATTTCCATTAACCCCCTCCCCGAGTCTCTCTCTTTCCCTGTCCCTCTGCCTCCTTTCCTCCACCTCCCCACCCACCTTCCCTCAGAGAGCTACCCTCTGCCCTCTCCCCCCATCACTTCAAACTTCTTACCTGTTGGTCTGTGTTCTTCCCTCCTCTCCTCCTCCCTTCTTCCCCCAACTTCTATTTCAGGCATCTGGCTGGTTTTGTCCTGATGAAGGGGCCCAGGTGACCCTTTACTGCCCACGATTCCACCTGACCTGCTGAGTTTCTGCTGTACATTTGGGTGACATGGCTAGTGTAGCGGTTAACATGACACTGTTGCAGCACCAGTGATTGGTACCGAGGTTCGAATACCGCACAGTCTGTAAGGAGTAGGCATCTTCTCCCCGTGTCTGCGTGGGTTTCCTCTGGGTGCTCCGGTTTCCTCCCACCCTACAAAATGTATGGGGGTTGCAGGTCAATTGGGCTGGTGGGTCTGTAACTGTGCTGTGTGTCTAAATTTAACAATATACATTTGTGACCACTTTTCAGAATACTGCATTCTGCCCACAGGGATATCCCTGAGCAACCTACCTTTTAATTGTCCATTGTGTCGCCACACAAACTCTGCTTTCAGCATTTTGCCTTCTGCTATCGAAACTCAATGAGTAGCTCCTTCAACTGGACAGATGACTGCACTCATTCAACAATCCCCAGCAAGCAGCTGTTCCAGTTTGTGCCACAACAGGTCATGGCTGACGGAAGTTATGAAGTTAATTCATTTTCATTTCTCCATAGATACTGACTGGCTTGCTAGATATTTCCAAGAATCTCGATTTTAATTCAGTTTTGTCTCTCACAGCTCCAGCAACATTTATCTCTCTGCAATTCTCCATTAAAACTCCCTTTTATGCTTCCTCCAGGTAGATCCTCTGCTGCAGTTGCCTGCAGTTCTCATTGCCCAGCCAAAGGAATGATAATGTCAGGCTGTGAATGGTGCAGAAAAGATTCGCGAGGATATTACCAAGACTGGAGAACTTTAAGATCCAAGATTCCTTTATTCACAAGATATAGGAGCAGAAGGTGGCCCATTGAGTCCACACCGCCATTCTGTCATGAGCTGATCCATCTTCCCACTCAGCCCCACTCCCTGGCATTCTCCCCGTAACCCTTGAGGCCCTGACTCATCAACTACCTGCCAATCTCTGCCTTAAATACACCCAGCGACCTCGCTTCCACAGCCACCTGTGGCAACAAGTTTCACAGGCTCATGGCCCTCTGCATCCCTGTTTTAAATTGACACCCTTTTATCCTGAAATTGTGCCCCCTTGTCCTAGACTCCCCTACCATGGGAAACATCCTTGCCACATCAACTCTGTCCAGTATTTGAAATGCCCCTATGAGGTCTCCCCATCCTCCTGAATTCCGAGTACAGACCAAGAGGCCGACGAACGTTCCTTATATGTTAACCCTTTCATTCCTGGTATCATTATGACACAATCTTCTCTGAACCTTCTCCAACTCCACCACATCTTTTCTCATTATTGCCCAACATTATTGTCATGTAACAGTACAGAACATGTAATATTACACAAAATTGCCTTCTGCCTGCCGTTAAGACAAAGACTTGGCTTTAGTGTCATCTGACTCCCCTTACTCTATGAGAGGAAGAGAAAAATGGAGATTCTCTTCAGTGTCCATGGATTTGCCTCCGGTGCTCAGATGCTTCTGCAAAGGCACAGATCCATCAGCAACCCAGATCCAAACCTCCAATATGATCATGAAGCCTTCAGCCCCCGAGGCCCTTCGAGAGCCCTTCTTGCCCAGCAGCCCACAGCCTGTGCAGGTCCCCTGACCACAAATTGACCATACACTCTAAGGGTCCCTCAGCCATTGAGCCCTTCACTGGTCTGCCAGCATGGTCACCATCCTGTAATATCATCTCCATTGCTTCTCATTCTCCTCTGGGGGTGATATCCCCATTTACTGGTCCATTGCTCCCCCAGAGTCTTCAACCCCTCATGAATGTTGCCCAGTACAGGCACCGTCACCTCTGGTTGTAGGATTTTACAGGCCAACACCATTGGTTCCTCTAACAGGCTTTTTAATACCTGGACAGAGCTGGAGTAGAACCCTGCGGAGCAGTGCTATGTCTGCACTCTCTGCTCTCGTGGGCCCACACCAGCGACACAGTTCCCATTGCAGCAGCTCCAAAAGCACTGGACAGGCTGAAATTTTTCTATGGGACATAGGAGGCTGGGGGGTGTGGTGGGGCGGGGGGGGGGGGGGAGAGAGGAACATACCTAAAATGGTGAGGGGCATGGACAAGGTGAATGGTCATAGTTTTTCCCAAGGTAGCAGAATCTAAAATTGAGAAGATCATCGGTTTAAGGAGGGGGAGAAAAGATTTCAGAGAGTCCTAAGGGAATATTGTCCCTCACAGATGATGGTCGGCCTATGGAAAGGTAAAAGGGAGAACAATTGTGATGTTTCCAAGACCTGGAAAGGAAAGGTTTGGTGGGATATAGGTCAAATCTGGAGATGCTGGAGAAACTCAGCAGGTTACACAACATCCAGAGAAAGCCAAAGGTCACTAACATTTTGGGCCTGAGCCCTTTATCAGGGAAAACAAATGAACATCTGAACAAAAGTTTGGGGGAGGGGCTAGGAGGATAAGAGGGATGAAGGGGCAGGGACAGGAGTGCAGAATTACAGGTAAGAGGCCATACAGGTGGGAGGGTACAAGAGAAAGAAGAAGTGAATGGGGAGAAGGGTCGAGGGATGCTCTGATCATTGAAGGAGGGAAGATGGAGGAAAGAAGACGGAGAGGAAAGGATAGAGAGAGACCAGGAAATTGGAGGTCAATATTGATGCCATCTGGTTGGAGGCTGTCAAGGAATAAGGTGGTGTTCCTCAATATTGCGTGCGGCCTTGATTTGCCACTGCATAAGGCCACGGCCAGACATGTTAGTGCGGCAGTGGTGTGCGGAACTAAAATGGTTGGCCACTGGGAGGTCCATGCTCTTGCAGGAGTCAAGGCATGAATCCACAATGAAACAATCAATGGGAAACCTGGTCGGGACAGAAGGATCTGTTTCCATGCTAACTCTCTAACTCTGGGACACTATCCTCCCTCCTTAAACCATTGTCACCACCATTTGTGTCCTTCACTCTCTTCATGTGCTCTGAACTCTGCTCCCCACCTTCCCTTCTCCGCTTAATTTTTTAATTTTTCTAAGATTTAACTCTTTGGACTCCTTATCCCGGTTTTCGGGGCCTCCCAACAAGTGCATATAATCTTTACCCCCTTTTCCAGGACTGGTTTTATACTCGGCCTCTGATTTATACTGGTGTTCGTACCATAGTTTACCCATGGACCCAGTCCAGTATATAAATTATAAACATTTAAAAATGGCCAGAGTCCAAAGGGTCTTTGACCAGAAACATTGATCCTCTGTCCTCGCTGCTGCCATCAGGAAAGGGGTATTGGTGCCACAAGACTCGCACCACCAGGTTCAGGAACAGCAGCTACCCTCCACCATCAGACTCCTCAATGACAAACTCAATCAGGAACTCATTTAAGGGCTCTTACTGCCAATAAGTGGTCATTCTTCCTAGCCCATAGGAAAAATAATCTCAGGGTTGTATGTGATGTCATGAATGTACTCTGATAATAAATCTGAAATCTGAAATCTAACCCTGTTCCTTTCTCCTCAGAAGATAACCAACCTGTTGAATACTTCCAGCAGACCCTGTTTGTAGTTCTGGAGCAGCTCAGGTTGAAGGAGTGAGATGTTTGCTTGCAGTGCTGGTCTGGGAGTCTAAGCTCCTGAGGTGGTTGGGAGTGGTTACTGCAGAGAAATGGATCGGAGGTCAATACACAGGACCATAAGAGTGGCAGAGAGGATCCCTGGAGTCTCTCTCCCCTTCCATCGACATGATCTTCTGGGATCATTGACTGAAGAGGGCTCACAAAATCGGTGAGATCTCCTTAGCGCACATTTCTTTCAGCTGCTCTGTCAGGAAAGAGATTCAGGAATATTATGGCCAGCGCCACCAAGCTGAATGACCAAAGGAACTGCTCACAATAACCAGCCAAGACTTTCCTTATTTATTCAACTATATATATATATATGTGTGTGTGTGTGTGTGTGTGTGTGTGTGTGTGTGTGTGTGTGTGTGTGTGTGTGCGTGTGTGTGTGTGCGTGCGTGTGTGCGTGTGTGTGTGCGTGTGTGTATGTGTGTGCGTGTGTGTGTGTGTGCGTGTGTGTGTGTGTGCGTGTGTGTGTGTAACATTTCTCTGTATGTGTACTATGTCTGGAAGTGTGTCTGCGTGTTTTGCACTGAGGACCGTAGAACATTGTTTCGACAGGTTGTACTTGTACAATCAGATGACAATAAACTTGATCTTGACCTTATCCTGACATTAATTTCGTTTTCAAATAAAAAGAAGACAAATACACTTTGCTGGTGCTCCTGAATTACTCATCACGAGGAAGTCATAAGGAAGAAATCAGGGAACACAACCCAGTCTTCATCAAGGGCTCAGTGGTGGAGGGGGTCAAGAACCAACTTCCTGGGTGTCAACATCTCTGAGGTTCTGTCCTGGAGCCTCCACATTGATGCAATCATAAAGAAGGCTATACCTTGTGAGATGTTTTAGGAGGTCACCGAAAACTCTCGTAAGCTTCTGCAGGTGGGCTGTGGAGAGTATTCTGTTTGTTGCATCACTGCCTGGTATAAACTCCAGAGGGTTGTTAACTCGGCCTGCGATATCACGGGCACCAGACTTCATTCTTTCGAGGACATCTACATGATACAGTGTCTTGAAAAAGCAACCTCTATCCTCAAAGACCCCCAACTCCCAGGCCAAGCCCTCTTCACTCTGCTACCATCAGGGAAAAGGTACAGGAGCCTAAAGATGAGCACTCAGAGGCACAAGGACAGTGTCTTCCCTGCCGCCATCAGATTCCTGAATAATCAATGAACCAAAGACCCTGCTTTACCTGTCGTGCACTACTCTTTTAATTTTTTTATAGTAATGTTGTAAGATGGTTATAATATGAACGTTTGCCCTGTGACGTTGCTGCAAACATCGAATTTTATGACAATGAATCCTGATTCTGATTCCATTTCTGATAATCATCCATATATGGGGTCCAAGAGCTTAAGTCATCGGTGAAGGGGCGTCTGTACCACTTGCATTATGATGTGCTGGTAACTACGGCAACTGCCATTTCTCTGTTCCTTGAGCCCTTGGGCCATCTCAGACCTTTGGAGAAATTGAAAATTTTGCCTGACATTTTCTGGAGCCTTTGCTTGACGATATATTGTTGCCAGCAGTCATCTCACACATTGCTATGATGTCTGTTCAGAATTCCCCAGGGCAGAAGTGTGGCACACTGGAGGTTATGTGCTTAAAGTGAGGGAGAGGGGGAGAATGCTGAATGAGGAAAGGAACTGCTCACACTGACCACTGTCATATTTATGAGACCATATTTAATTATTTGTATATATATGAACACTTCTCCAGCGTATGTATTGTTTGTTTGTATGTGTGTTGAGTCTGGTTGTGTGTCACGTGTTTTACACGGAGGACTGGAGAACGCTGTTTCGTCGGGTTGCACCTGTGCAACCAGGTGATAATAAACCTGACTTGTATTGACACGAACATAATAGCTGGTGCCCATGGGCTCATCCACCAACATTTCATCCATTTGTCTTTCCCAGCTTCCCAGGACTAGATTCAGAATTACCTATTGCTGGAATGGGCGAGCACATTTAATCAATTTCCTAGTCCTAATACACGTATTCAGGAAGTGAAAATCACCTTATTCGGCCTACAGCTGGCATCAATCTCCTGACATAGCTGCTCCTCTAATTACAGTGGACACTGCCAACCAGGCAACCTGTCTGAAATGTCACAGCCGTGACTGCCCTCCTTCACCCCAATAATGCAGCACCCCCTCCTCTTTTACCCTACATCTGTCCCACCTGAAGCATCTGTACCCTGGAATGTTGATCTCTGTATTGACGACCACATTCCAGTCACATGTTTATCCATTCCCATGTGGATGGCACAGTTGGTGTAGCAGTTATTGCAACAGTGTTACAGCATCAGTTCAAATCCCGCGCTGGCTGGAGGGAATTTCCACATTCTCCCCGTGTCTGTGTGGGTTTCCTCCAGGGCTCCAGTTTCCTCCCACCATTTGAAACATACCAGGGGTTGTAGGTCAATTGGGTGTAATTGGGCGGCATGGGCTCATGGGCCAGAAGGCACTGTTACTGGGCTGTATGTCTCAATTTAGAAAAATATTAAAGTTAAACATTAAACATTAAAACATTACAGCACTGTACAGGCCCTTTGGCCTGTGCCAAACCATATAAAAGTGCTAAACCCTATCCTATAACCCTCCACTTTCCTTTCGTCCACGTACCTATCTTCTTTCTTCTTTGGCTTGGCTTCGTGGACGAAGATTTATGGAGGGGTAATTGCCACGTCAGCTGCAGGCTCGTTTGTGGCTGACAAGTCCGATGCGGGACAGGCAGACACGGTTGCAGCGGTTGCAAGGGAAAATTGGTTAGTTGGGGTTGGGTGTTGGGTTTTTCCTCCTTTGTCTTTTGTTAGTCAGGTGGGGTCTGCCGTCTTCTTCAAAGGAGGTTGCTGCCCGCCGAACTGTGAGGCGCCAAGTTGCACGGTTTGAGGCGATATCAGCCCACTGGTGGTGGTCAATGTGGCAGGCACCAAGAGATTTCTTTAGGCAGTCCTTGTACCTCTTCTTTGGTGCACCTCTGTCTCGGTGGCCAGTGGAGAGCTCGCCATATAACATGATCTTGGGAAGGCGATGGTCCTCCATTCTGGAGACGTGACCTACCCAGCGCAGTTGGATCTTCAGCAGCGTGGATTCGATGCTGTCGGCCTCTGCCATCTCGAGTACTTCGATCTTGGAGATGAAGTCGCTCCAATGAATGTTGAGGATGGAGCGGAGACAATGCTAGTGGAAGAATTCTAGGAGCTGTAGGTGATGATGGTAGAGGACCCATGATTCGGAGCTGAACAGGAGTGTGGGTATGACAACGGCTCTGTATACGCTACTCTTTGTGAGGTTTTTCAGTTGGTTGTTTTTCCAGGCTCTTTTGTGTAGTCTTCCAAAGGCACTATTTGCCTTAGCGAGTCTGTTGTCTATCTCGTTGTCGATCCTTGCATCCGATGAAATGGTGCAGCAGAGATAAGTAAACTGGTTGACCGTTTTGAGTTTTGTGTACCCGATGGAGATGTGGGGGGGCTGGTAGTCATGGTGGGGAGCTGGCTGATGGAGGACCTCAGTTTTCTTCAGGCTGACTTCCAGGCCAAACATTTTGGCAGTTTCCGCAAAACAGGATGTCAAGCACTGAAGAGCTGGCTCTGAATGGGCAACTAAAGAGGCATCGTCTGCAAAAAGTGTCTTGGTGTGAGCTTGCAGGCGTCTCAGATTGAAGAGACTGCCATCCGTGCGGAACAGCGTCTTCATGGTTGAGGTCTTTCATGGCTTGTTTCAGCATCATGCTGAAGAAGATTGAAAAGAGGGTTGGATGTTTTAGCCTCTACCACCACCCCTGGCAGGCATTCCAGGCCTCAACAACTCTCTGTGGTTAAAAATATACTTCCCCCAGTTGTCTCCCCTATACTTTCCTCCCTTAATCTGATACATGTGTCCTCTAGTGGTATTGGCTGTCCAACCTATTTATGCCTCTCATAATTTTGTAGACCTCTATCAAGTCCCCTCTCATCCTTCTATGCTCCAACGTCTCAGCTTTGCCAACAAGACATGCCCTCCAGTCCAGGCAATGTCCTAGTAAATCTCCTCTGCACCCTTCCCATAGCCTCCACATCCTTCCTATAATGAGGCAACCAGAACTGAAGACAATACTCTAACTGTGGTCTCACCAGAGACTTATAAAGCTGCAACATGACTTTTCTACTCATACACAATCCTCCTATTCATGAAGCCCAGAATCACAGAGGCTTTTTAAACTATCAATCTGAACAACTCCCTTGAGGGATGTATGGACATGAACCCCAAGATCCCTCTGTTCATCCATCCTCTTAATTAACCAACTGTTAATCCTGTACTCAACTTTTCGATTTGTCCGGCCAAAATGCATCACCTATCACTGTCCAGATTGAACTCCATCTGCCATTTTTCTGCCCAACACTGCAATCTGTCCATGCCCTCTTGCAACCTCTGACAACCTTCAGCTCCATCTAAAATTCCTCCAATCTTCATGTCATCCACAAACCTACTCACCCAATCTTCGGTATCATCACCCAGATCATTTATAAAAATCACAAAGGTCAAGGGACTGAGAACTGATCCCTGTGGCCCTCCACTAGTCTCTGCCCTCCATGCAGAGGACCTCCCTTCCACCACTATTCTGTCTTCTTCCTGCAAGCCAATTTTTTATCCAGATTGCCAGTGTTCCTCTGATCCCATGCCTCTTGACGTTCTGGATGATTGGGGAACCTTATTAAACATCTTTCTGAAATCCATATCCACATCTACCGCCCTACCCTCATCAATTTCTTTCGTCACTTCCTCAAAGAACTCAATCAGGCTGCCTTTACAAAGCCATGCTGACTATTCTTGAGTAAATCATATCTCTCTAATGCTGGTAGATCCTATCCTTAAGAATCCTTTCCAATAGTTTACACACCACTGATGTTAGACTCACCGGAGTACAATTTCCAGGATTCCCCTTATTATCTTTTTAAAACAAAAGGACAACATTTTCTATTTTCCAATCCTCTGGCATCTCCCCTGTAGTCAAAGAGGATTCAAAGACCAGAGCTAGTGCTCCCACAATTTCTTATTTTACCTCCCACAGCAACCTAGGGGATATCTCATCCTCCTTCCCTGACCTTGCAATTTGAACCAATGGTCCTCCCTCGCCCCTGTTTTTCTCCTGCTCACTGACTTTTCACATCCATGCCTGCATCATTATCCGCTGCTGGAGAGGTACTTAATATTAAGGGGTGTTACTTAAAGTTGCATTTTAATAAAATAAGGGGTGCATGGACCACCTGGGGTGGGGGATGGATGGGGGGTATCTGCCATCAATGGTGGGAAAGTTACTGAAGGGGTTTCTGAGTAAAATGATGCCAGCATTTGGCAGTGAGAATGCTGATCAACTAAAGGAACTGTTCACACTATCCACCGAGACTCTTTGAAGAAGCCGTGCAAAATCATTAAGGACCACGTCCACCCCTGCACACACACAGCATCTTTCAGCTGCTCCCTTCAGGAAAGAATATCAGAGCCAGCACCACCAGGCTGAGAAACAACTGGTTATATGGTTTCTTCCCATGGGCCGTGAGACTGGTGAACAACTAAAGGAACGGCTCACATCTGAGCTTCTCAAATCGACTAAACAATATTTATTCATTTGTATATATAAATACTTGTCCGCATTATGTATTGTTTGTCTGTATGTGTGTAAAGTCTGGTTATGCATCTGCTTTTTCCCCCGAAGTCCGGAGAACGCTGTTTTGTTGGGTTGCGTTGTATAATCAATCAGATGATAATCAACTTGACAACTTGAACTGACTTGAGGACTGCTTCGGCAAAGATAGTTTGGCTTTGTGTGTGGGAAATTGGGTCACAAATTTGATGGAATTCTTTGGAAGAGGCCATCAAAAATGTTCCTCATGGCTGATTAGTGAACTTTGTCTTTGTGGACATTACTGGCGCCTTTGACATGAAAGTATGGTCTGGAAGGTTCGATCCCTTGCTGTCCAGTAAGTGAGCCAATTGGTTTACACTGTAGCGTGGGTGCTATTGCGAAGTGTGGAAAGAACACACACACACACACACACACACACACACACACACACACACACACACACACACACACACACACACACACACACACACACACACACACACACACACACACACACACACACACACACACACACACACGAGGATTCGAAGTCAACTGGTTTAATGCCCTGGCAGCTCTGCTTATATTCTTTTTCCACCGCTAATGACAGGAGTGATGTTATGGCAGTGCCTGCCTTGGATTGGTCAGCGTCCCCACCATTGCTCGTTGCTTCTTGCCGTGTGGGTTTTCACCTGGGACAAAGGTCGTTGGCTCCCACAGGGTCTGCGCAGTTGTCACGTTCATCGGCCACCTTGTGTAGCGGGTTGCATCCAGGTTAGCAGGCCACTACACATTGCCATACCTGTGGATCGTGGGGGTTAAGTGGAGTCCGGTTGGCTAATGTCTAGATGTGCTGGATTGAGGTGGTTAATGGTGAAAGTCTCTTCATTACAGTCAGTATCCAGCACACATGTCGCCCTGTTGTGTTTGACTATTTCATACGGTCCCTTGTACGGACAATACAGAGGTGTTCAGTGTGCCCCCTCCGATCAAAAACATATTCACAGGTCTCTAGGTTTTTGGGGACATAGGCTATGCAGAGGGGCTAGGGCACCCAGTCTTTCTCTCAGTCTTGTCAATGAGGTCATTAGGTCCTATAGGTCCTTGGCGGCAGCAAGAACTCCCCTTGGTATCACCAATAGTGCACCGTACACCATCTCAATTGCTGAGGCATTGAAATCTTCTTTTGGCACAGTGTGGATCCCCAGGAGGACCCAGGGTAGCTCATCTGCCCAGTTCAACCCTTTGAGCCGAGTCATCAAGGCCACCTTTTGGTGCCAGTGGAACTCCTCCACAAATCCGTTGGCCCAAGGATGATACACCATGGTGTGGAGAATCTGGGTTCCCAGTATGCTGTTCTGTTTGCCAGGATCTCAGGGTCCTCCTGCTGTGCCCTGATGAGGACAGAATAATTTATTCTCTGGGACAGAGCCTAGATGGACTCAATCACAGGCCGAGAAGGTGCGTCAGCCACCATATTGGTCTTAACTGCAATGTGTTGGATGTCCGTGGTGATCTCAGACATGTATGAGCGGTTTCACTGCTGCCTGGCTGACCACAGGTCCGGCACATTATGCAAGGAAAAGGTTAAAGGATTATGGTCCGTGAAGACCCTGAATTGTCTACCTTCCAGAAAATACTGGTAACGCCTGACTTCTAGGTACAAAGCCAATAGCTCCCGGTCAAAGACGCTGTAGTTGAGTTCGGGTGGCCAGAGGTGCCTGCTAAAGAAGGCCAGGGGTTGTCATTGCCCTTCGATGAATTGTTCCAGTGTGTCCCCTACTGTTGTGCTGGATGTGTCTTCTGTGAGGGTGGTTGATGCCTCTGGCCTGGCATCACCAGAAGGGTGGTGTTGGCCAGAGTGTCCTTGGCCTTCTGGAATGCCTTCAAGGCCTCATTGTCCGAGGTAATGACTTTACCTTTCTCTGCCAGGGGGTGCTGATGCGGGCCACTGCCAGTATGAATCGGTGATAAAAGTTCATTGTACAGGTGAATTCTTGCAGCCCCTTCACTTTGGGGGACCTGGCAAAAAGCCAAATGGCCTCTTTCTTTTCGAGCAGGGGTATTGCTCTTTGCCTGTTGATCCGATGCCCCAGTAAGTCGATAATTTCGAACCTGAAATTGCACTTAGCAGGGTTTATAGTTAGTCTGAATACCTGCAGCCGGGCGCACATTCACCTTAGACAGGCCGCATGCTCTTTGTTGATGTGGATGTCGATAAAAATATCATCCAAATAGAATGGAAGTTCCTGGCCCACTGCATGCGTCAGTCTCTGGAAGGTCTGGGCTATGTTATTAAGTCCAAAGGGCATTCCCAGGAACTCAAAAAGTTCAAAAGGGGAATGATGGGGGTTTTAGGGAGGTCATTGGGATGGACTGGGATCTGGTGATAGCCACTGATGAGGTTGACCTTTGAAAATAACCAGTAAAATCTTGGATGGGGGGCATAGGGTACCTGTCGGGTGTGGTGGCATGGTTGAGGCAGCGATCGTCACCACATGGCCTCCACCCTCATGCTGCCTTCGGTACCATGTGCAAGGGGAGGCCCAGGGGCTGCCGGAATGCCACACTATCCCCAGCTCTTCCATTTTTTAAAACTCCCCCTTGGCGAAGGTGAGCTTCTTGGTAGGGGGGGGGTGGAGAAAGGGGGCAGAGCTACCTGGGCATGGAGCGGAAGGCCCTCGGTGATAATGTGTTGGCTCACCCTGTGCTTCAGCTCGGAGGTGGAAAACTGTGACACCACGATTGAGGATAACTCTGCTAGGATCTGCGTGAATGCATTAATGCATTGTTGGATAGAGTAATGGAGTCAAGGTGAGGGGGCAGGTAATATGGCTTCCCCCAGGGTCGTGGTTTGAAAAGTTCTGGCATGCATCAATGCCCGGCCTTAGCAGGCAGTGGGGTCGCAAGACGTCTGCTCCCAGGAACGGTTGTGCCACAGCAGCTATCGTGCACATGAACCGGTGCTGCTGAAGTGGAGGGGGAAGGTGCGGGTGCCTGAAGTTCATATGGTGGTGCTGTTTGTTGCCCTCAGTGCTGGGCCCAGCTTGCCATTCCAGCTGTTGTTCAAGGTGCTTATTTCGGTGCCAGTGTCAATGAGCAAGCACCTTCCTGACAGAGAGTCCCACATGAGGAGGATGCTGTCACGTTGGCCAACTGCTGCAGCCATTAACTTGCCTCTCTGTTTGCTGTAGTGTTGTTGCCGGTTATGTGTGGAGGAAGGTGGCGGAGGTTTCTGTCTACCTGTTTGTTCCCTCAGTCGCTGGAGGGCGTCGAGAGCACTGGGTTATGGGCCGAAAGGGTTGAAGTGAATATTTCCGGGATGTTAAGCAGGGAGATATACACTATCTCTGCGGACAACACTGGCGGGTCTTCTTTTGGTGCTGTGTGAATTCCCAACAGCACCCATGGGATTTCGTCCATCCAATTCAGGCCATGTAGTCAAGCTTTCAAGGCTGCTTTCAGATGGAGGTGAAAACAATTTGACGAGCCCGTTTGCCTGAGGATGGTAGGCCATGGTATGGTGCAGAAATTGGTTAGGTTTGCCCAGAGCAATGAGGTGAACTGGGACCCTCAGTCCGACATGATGTGGGTCAGGGCTCCAAAGTGTGCAATCCAAGTGGACAAGAAAGCTCTGGTGCAAGTCTCCGTGTCATATGTGGGAAGGGGTATCGCTTCTGGCCGATGGGTAAAATGGTCAACTATTGTGAATAAATACCGCATACCTTGGCTCACGGGGAGCGGGCCAACAATGACCATGTTCACGTGGTCAAACCAGCGTTGCATGAGGACGAAAATCTGGAAAGGGGCCTTGATGTGTCTGTGCACTTTGGCATGTTGACAGACCATGCAAGTCCTAGCCCACAGAGTGATGTCACAACAGAGGCCATGCCACACAAACCTTGTCGGAGAGCTGGCAGACCAGGAATCTTATGGAAGAATGTGACATACTGTGGATTTGGTCAAACACCTGGCATCGCCAGGTTGCTGGTAGGATGGGTCTGGGGAAGTCGGTGGACATGTCGCACATTAATTTGGGGCTCCGCAGAGAAGGCGTGAGGGTTGTCACCTAGAACGAAGGTTGTTGGCCCTCATGGGGTCTGCGCGGTTGCTGTGTTCGTCAGCCATGTTGTGTACCTGTTTTTTTCTCAGTTAGTGGGCACTACACCACATTGAATGTATCAGAGAGTAGTGGAGGGTATTTTGTTCTGATTGAGGGCCTATGATCTGTAGTTTACTGCAGGGATCTATTCTGGGCCCTCTGGGGTTTGTCATCTCTATTCATTACTTGCAAAACCAGGTATTTGACAAAGGTGGCAACTTTGTGATTGCCACCAAATTGGTGGTGTGGTGGACAGTGAGGAAGGTTGCCAAAGCTTGTGTGAAAATCTGGATCCACTGGAAAAGTGGGACAAGGAATAGCAGATCGAATGTAACACGGAGATTTGTTTGGTTAAAACCAGGACAAGGTGAGGAGATTAGGTGGGAAGAAGCACAAGGTTTGCTGCCCTTCATTAGCCATAGCAAGAGAACAGAAATTGTGATAAAGTGTCCCAAAGCTTAGATTAAAAGGAAGGATATGACTACATTGGAAAGGGGGCAGTGGAAATTCACAGGGATGTTGCCTTGAACTGAGTAATGCATGAGAAGAGGTGAGCTAGGCTGGGCTTGCTCCCCTTGAAGCCAAGTTGAGCAGGAGAAGGTGATAGAATGGCACGGTATTATGAGGACGTTGATCGGATGGATAATTTCTCCCGAAACGGTGATCCCTGAGACCAGAGTGCACCATTTTAAGGTGAGGGGAAGGGGGATTGAAGGGATCAGAAGATCACCTCTCACCTGCTAGCCTGTGCTCCTGCCCCTCCCCATTCTCCTCTACCACCCCAACTTTTTATTCAGGCTGATATCTGCTACTCCTGAAGGATTTTTGACCTGAAACAATGACTGTCTATTGTTTTCCAAGGCTTTTGCCTGACCCGCTGAGATCCTGTAGCCCTTTCTGCGTGTTTGCTAATATACAGTAAAGCCCCTGGTATCCAGCACTTACAGACTGATAGATACTGGATAAGTGTAATTTCCGGTTGCTTGAGACTTACTCTTATGATGTCTAACTAATACACCTGCATTAAGAATAAACAGTTTAAAAGTCAAAAATACTATCCTGTACTTACAGTGAACAAACTTTACTTGTGTAAATATATAAACCTTACAGCATTTTACTTTATTTTCAATCATGTTCTTTTAAAACATTTAACCATCACTGCATCAGCAGGAGCCACCTGAAAGGTGAACAATAACATTATAGATAATCAGTTCCCCCTCCCCCAAGTTTCCAGATATAGCCTTGACTCGGGCGACTCTTACTAAGTAGGGATAAAGTGGCACTTTAAGAGAGTCACCCCAACGGTGAGCAGCATCAACCAACTCTTCATCCTGAGCGACGCCATCGCCATTTTCAAACAGCTGCTACGAGCAAAGCCCAACCTAGGCACTCGCTGACTGAATATTGGCTCCCATCTTCATCACAGGTTTCTGTGTGACCTCAGAGAACATTTACTTTTACCATTTTAAACTTTTATTTGCAGTACATTTTTGTTTTTTCTAATTTATTTTAAGTTTATTGATTTATTTTCCTTCATTTTTTTTTGATGGTTTCTTGAGGAGGCCAATTGCTTGAATTCCAGATAACAGGGTTTTAATGTGGATAGATGCTTGATGTTTGGCTTGGATGCAGACTCCGCATTACAGCCCTTCCACCACCTTGTCCATCCCGACCAAGCCAGTCCAGCCCCTGATCAGCCCCAATCCCTCTAATCCTTTCCTATCCCTGTCTTTCAAACATTAAAGCCATCCTTGCCTCTGCACTTCCACCTGCAGTTCATTTAATTTTCCCTATGCCTTCTGTTTGAGAAATGTGTGCCTTTGGTCCTTTTTAAGTCTCTCTCTCTCTCTCTATTAATTGACAGCCTCTCATTTGGACTCCCCCTGCCCTCAAAGAAAGACTGTGACTATTTACAAATGTCCCAAGGGTCTGTTCCTCTTTTGAATATCTATGTTCCTTACTCGTTCTGACTAATGGCACTCACATCGAGTGACTCATCTTTCTACTTCTGACCTGGTTTACCACTGCTCCTCTCTGCTTTGATAAAAGCTCCCTCTGGTTCCCATCCAATTTCCTCTTTGAGCTCTTGATGGGAACTGTACGTTTTTACCTTAATCGAGTGTGTGTGCTTTCATGTGTGCACTGCCAGTCAGGTTTTGTACTCGACTGGATTTCTCCATCTGTTGTAAACACACAGAAATGCTGGAGGAACTCAGCTGGTCTCGCAGCGTCCACAGAAGATAAAGTTATTGTTACAGAGTTCTGTGTTGTGTATTGACCTATGTATTGTGTGGTTTTATGTTAAAAAGTGACAGTTTGGCTCAGAGGTGAAGGTAGACTGCTGAGAGAGTGGGAGACGGACTGAGCATGTGCAGAAAATGATCTAAACATTTCTGGACTTGGATGATAAACCTCCACTGGGTGGTGCTGTGGAGTGGAAGGAGGCCCAGAGCAGGAGTCATGGTCTGGAGGACAGTTTAGAATGTTGGGATTTCAAAAGGGATGAACATTCCAAAGCCAGCCAGAAGGATCTGGACCAACCCTGGATCAACTCTCTCTGCAGCAACACAAGACAACTTTGAATTTTGTGCTCTCTCTCTCTCTCTCTCTCTCTCTCTCTCTCTCTCTCTCTCTCTCTCTCTCTCTCTCTCTCCCTCTGTCCTCTCTCTCTCTCAAAGATCTTTTGGCTTCAGTTTACCAAACAAACTGAATTTTTTTTACAATCTTTGCTTCAGTTGAGATCGAAGTTTTGTGAGTCTTGTGTGTTTTGTGTTTGTTTTGTGCCTAAGTTTTTCTGTGGGCTGGTTGGAAATACAACTTAGACTTTAATTACATATGTTGGTGAATTTATTAGTTTTACACTGTTATAGAGATTTGCATAGTAACCAGTGGGAATTGTTATTAAAGGGGGGATTTTAAATTAAAGTTTGAAGGTGAATTTTTTGTTAATAAAGTAATTATTCATCTTTACCCCTATGTGATGTGCCTTCTTTGTGGTTGCTGGTTTGATCTTGTAACATAATTTTAGGGAATCGTCCAGGATCAAACCAATTTGGAAGTTTTAGAGGCAATTGACTTGTGTTTAGTCGTCAGTCGTCTGAGTTTGATTCAAGTTCCAGCTTGAAATTAAAAATAAACGGTGAGGGTATAAATCACCAGCAGAAAAACCACCAACTATGAATATTGACCAGTTCATAGAGAACCCGTCAGTGGTTAATTTAAAAATGGCTAAAATATCAGAACTGATGGTTATAGTTGGCAAGTTAAAACTCCTTACAGTAAGAACTGGGATGAAAAAGGAAGTTGTCCAAAAGATTGTTAAGCACGATGTAGGAAAGGGGGTATTTGAAGAAGCTGCATTAGAACAGTTTCCAAAGGAGAAAACTTCAGAGGAAATAAAGTTGGCTTTGAGAAAACTAGAGTTAGACGAAAAAGGAGAGGCAGAAAGGAAAGTCAAATGGGAAGCAGTAAGGCAGACAGAAATGGAGGAGAGAGCAGCCACAAGGGAGGAGAGAGAGAAAGAACAGAAACATGAGCTAGAACTAGCTAAATTGAGGCAGATCCTAACCCAAGGAGAGGGAGTAGCCCAAAACTCACCTGCTAGTCAGGAGGAGAGGTTTCTGGTCAGTAGAGAATTGAGGTTAGTTCCTCCATTTGAGGAAGCTGAAATAGACAAGTATTTTCAGCATTTTGAGAAAGTAGCTGTAAATTTAAAATGGCCACCAGACCAGTGATCACTCCTGCTACAAAGTTTTTAAAGGGAAAGTCCAACAGGTGTATTCGTGTCTCATGGTACAACAAGCAGCTGATTACGAATTTGTAGAGCTGGCTATACTCTGATCTTATGAACTAGTCCCAGAGGACTACATTTTGATGTGTTCAGGAGTTTAAAAAAAGCAGCAACTCAATCTTACCTCGATTTTGCTTATAGGAAGGTTGTGTGCTTTGATCGGTGGTGTGTCGCAATGAAATTAGAAAATAACTGATTTATTGAGGGAAATTATTCTGATTGAGGAGATTAAAAATTATGTTCTTGATGATGTTCAAGTGTACTTGGCAGAGAAAAATATAAAAACGTCAAAATTGGCTAAATTCACAGAGGAATATGCTTTAACCCACAAGTCTAAGTGGACACCAAGGAAAACCTTTCAAAGGAATACTGCTGATAATCTAAGTAAAGTAGAAAGATAATCTAGAAGTGAGGTTAAAGGAAGAGAAGAAGAGAAATGGGTGAAGGAAAATTTTTCAAGTGTTATTTGCCACTATTGTAAGAAGCCAGGGCACATAATAGCAAATTGTCCTATACTGAAAAGGAAGAAAGAGAAAGGGGTTGTACCAACTGCCTGTGTTCAGAGTGAGAAAGTTAGGGATATTTGTAAACCATTCATGACTGAAGGTTTCATTTCGGTTAAAGAAGGATCCAATCAAGTGCCAGTTAAAATCCTGCGGGATACTGGGAGCCCAATCGCGTGTATTAAGCAACATTTTGAATTTTGGTGAGGAAATCAATACTGGAGATGTGAATTTAATTAAAGGTATTGGTGGTGAAGCAGAGCCTATACCTTTGCATAGAATAGTGATGAAATCAGACTTAGTTAATGGCCTGGTTATGATAGGGATAAGATCAAGTCTGTCGGTGGATGGAGTTTCTCTTTTGTTAGGAAATGATTTAGCAGAGGGTAAAGTCATACCTGCAGTGAAACTCACAAGTAAACCATTGGTTTATGAGTCTAAAAAAGATTTGGAAATCTACCCTGCGTATGCCATTTCTGGAGCCATGTCTAGAAAAAAGGTAGAGGTAGAGAAAGTCTGTGATGATCCTGTAGTGGAGGCAAGCATTGAGGACAAACCTAAGGATCCAGCTTTGCTGTTGTCAAGAGAAGAATTAATAACCAGACAAAAGCATGATCCTGATCTTACTGGGATAAGAGATAAGATTCTGTCTTACCAGGAAATTGAAACTGTGCCAGTCGGTTACTTTATTCAAGATGGAATATTAATGAGAAAGTGCAGACCACAAGTGATATCCGCCAGTGAAAACTGAGCAGTAATAAGGCAAGTTGTAATTCCCAAAACTTACAGGAATGAAATACTAAAGTTGGCTCATAGTAAGCCTTTAGGAGGTCATCTTGGAGTGAAGAAGACAGTAGAAAAAAAATAAAGAAACAGTTTTATTGGCCAAAATTAAGAAAGGATCTTGTGAACATTTGTAGAACCTGTCACACTTGTCAACTGGTGAGCAAGCCTAATCAAGGACCACCAGTGGCACCTTTACAACCCATCCCTGCTTTTGGGGAGCCCTTCTCAAAAGTGATAGTGGATTGTGTTGGCCCATTGCCAAAAACCAAAGCGGGAAATGAATATTTGTCCACACTCATGTGCGCAGCTTCAAGGTTTCCAGAGGCTATTCCCCTGAGAAACATTAAAGCAAAGACGATTGTGAAGACTATGCTAAAAATTTTTCATACTGTTTGGCCTACCAATGAAAATTCAATTGGACCAAGGGAGTAATTTTATGTCTGGAATATTTCAACAGGTGGTGCATGAATTGGGAGCCCATCAAATTGTGTTGTCTGCCTATTATCCTGAAAGTCGAGGGGCCTTGGAAAGATTCCATTTAACTTTGAAAATATGATGAAGGCTTTTTGCATGGAAAATAAAAAGGATTAGGATGAAGAAATACATTTATTATTGTTTGCTGTTAGAGAGGGAACTCAGGAGTCTCTTGGCTTTAGTCCATTTGGGTTGGTGTTTGGTCATGAAGTCAGGGGTCCATTACTATTGTTGAAGGAACAGTGGATACATAATGATATACAATCAAATCTGTTGGATTATGTTTTCAAATTTAAAAACAGATTACATCAGGCTTGCGAGATGGCAAGGAAAAATTTTAAAACTGCTCAGGGAAAAATGAAAATTCGGTATGATCAAAAAGCAAAAATTGGACATTAAACCTGCCGACAAAGTATTGATTTTGTTTCCAATGCAGTCAAACCCTTTGAGAGCTCAGTTTTCAGGACCATATAAGGTGAAATCAAAAATTAACCAGGTCACCTATGTCATTGAGACGCCTGATCGTTGAAGAGAGTCACAAGTCTGTCACGTGAACCTTACTTTGAGAAAATGACTGAGGAGGAGACTAGGATTCCAAAGAAGGTGCCAGTTATAGAGGAAAGTAAGAAGGAGATAAATTTTGGAAGGTCATAGAGCACAGAAAGTGATAAGCCCCAGGCTGGAAAATTTTATAGTTTTGCAAAACTTAGACACCAAGTTAATGCATTTGACTAAATCAGAAAAGGAAGAAATGAAGACATTACTTATAAAATTTAAGGATATATTCCTAGATGTTCCAAGAAGAACTACTGTGGCTTGTCATGATAAGGATATCGGTGATGCTAAGCCTATTAAGCAGCATCCTTACCAAGTTAATCAGGAAAAGAGCAGATTGTTGGATCAAGATGTGGATTATATGATAAAAAATGACATCATCTGAAAATCAAGTTCAAATTGTAGTTCACCCTGTGTTCTGGTGCCTAAGCCAGATGGCTCAATTAGGTTTTGTACAGATTATCGAAAGGTAAACATGGTGACAAAGACTAATGCGTTCCCTATTCCCAGAATAGATGATTGTATAGATAAGGTAGGGAAGGCTAAGTTTCTTACAAAGATTGATCTCTTAAAAGGATATTGGCGTGTTCCTTAGACAGAGAAAGGCAGGGAGATTTCTGCATTTATTACACCTTTGGGATTGGAGTGTAATGTTATGCTTTTTGGGATGCAAAATGCACCTGGCACATTTCAGGGAATGATTAATGCAGTAATTCAGGGTTTAGAGCACACAGGAGCCTATATCGATGATTTAGTAATTAGTACGGATACATGGGAAGAACACATGCTCGCATTAGAGCAATAATTTCAGAGACTGGTGGAAGCACACCTCACAGTGAATTTGCACAAGAGTGAGTTTGGACATGCCACTGTAATTTATCTGGGTTATGTGGTAGGACAGGGTCAGATGGCACCGGTTGGAGCAAAAGTATTGGCTATCACTGCATTCCCTATCCCCGGTAATAAGAAAGCTCTTCGGAGATTTTTAGATATGATTGGCTACTATCATAGATTTTGTAAAAACTTTTCAGAAATTGCACTCCCATTAACAAAACTACTTGGAAAGAAAGAAATTTTTATCTGGTCAGAAGCATGCCAGGAAGCATTTCTGAAGTTAAAGGCCATTTTATCCCATCAGCCTGTACTTTTGTCCCATAACTTTGAAAAGCCATTCTTTTTAGCCATGGACGCCAGTGATGAAGCAGTTGATGCTGTACTGTTACAGAAGAAGGATGGTGATGGATTAGAACATCTTTTTTCGTACTTCTCAAAAAAGTTTAATGAACATCAACGAAATTACTCAACCATTGAGAAAGAGTTATTAGCGCTTGTTTTAGCATTGCAACATTTTGATGTGTATATTTGTACTGCTCAAAAACCATTGATAATTTACACTGATCATAATCCATTAGTTTTTCTGTCTAAAATGAAAAATAAGAACAGACGTTTAGTGAACTGGAGCTTAATGTTACAGGAGTATGATGTTACACACATAAAGGGGATGGATAATGTAATAACAGATTGTTTGTCAAGATGTTAATCTGGGTAGATATGAATCTAATCACATACTTAATATAAAAAATGGAGTGTTTATTTTATTTTATTTATGTAATACTTCCATTAATTGTTAAAAATTTGTTCTCGTGGACCAAAATTTCTTTTAGCAGGGGAGGTGTTACAGAGTTCTGTGTTGTGTATTGGCCTATGGGTTGTGTGGTTTTATGTTAAAAATTGACAGTTTGCCTTAGAGCGCCAAGGTGAAGGTGGACTGCTGAGAGAGTGGGAGACGGACTGAGCATATGCAGAAAATGATCTAAAAATTTCTGGACTTGGGTGGTAAACCACCAGTGGGTGGTGCTGTGGAATAGAAGGAGGTGCAGAGCATGAGTAATGGTCTAGAGGACAGTTTAGAATGTTGGGATTTCAAAAAGGATGAATGTTTCGAAGGCAGCAGAAGGATCTGGGCTAAGCACATGGTTCCTCTCTCTGCAGCAACTCAAAACAACTTTGAATTTTGTGCCCTCTCTCTCTCTCTCTCTCTCTCTCTCTCTCTCTCTCTCTCTCTCTCTCTCTCTCTCTCTCTCTCTCTGAGATCTTTTAGCATCAGTTTACCAAACAAACTAAATTTTGTTTCTGATCTTTGCTTCAGTTGAGATTGAAGTTTTGTGAGTCTTGTGTGTTTTGTGTCTGTTTTTCTGTGGGCTGGTTGGAAATATAACTTAGACTTTAATTACATATGTTATATTTAGGCTGGGGAGTTTATTAGCTTTACACAGTTATAGAGATTTGCATAGTAACCAGTGGGCATTGTTATAAAAGGGGGGATTTTGAATTAAAGTTTGAAGGTGAATTTTTTGTGAATAAAGTAATTGTTCATCTTTACCCCTGTGTGATATGCCTTCTTTGTGGTTGCTGGTTTGATCTTGTAACAATAATTTGAGGGGTCCCGTGATGGTGAGAGTCTAGGAGGTTGCAGGTCCAAGGAGCTCCCAGACCCAGACCAGAAAACAGCATTAAAATTCCAAAATTTGTGATGAAAAAGAGAAAAAATCTTGTCTGAATACAAGAAGAGAATGAGGAAGCTTCAATCAACAGAAAAAGTAAAAACACAGCGAGGAAATGGAGGACCTGACAAGGATCCAAGTGGAGATACCTCATGTCAGGAGTAATGGTGGTGCCGACCCCAGAGCCATCGAGGAGGACGCAGCTTTCCCCCGGACCTTAGCGCCAAGGGGGGTTCCACTAGCAGGCTGTGCCCAGAATGGAGGAACAGTCCAGAGTAGCAGTGAAGGCTGTAAGAGGCTTTGAATAGGTGAACAGGATTGAGGGAGGACAGCTGCCTCTCCCTCACAGCTCGCACACCAAGCAGCGGTCTCCCCGATGGACAGTGTCCACTAGCAGTGCATCGAGTTGGGGAACAGCGGGCTCGAGTGGAGCCAGTGTGAGGTCAGGACTGACGAGCTCCGATGAGGATGCGGAGGAAGTCAACCGGGACGGCAATCTCAAGGACCATTGAATCAAGGACGTGGGCCCGCAGGATGGAAGCAATGGCGGCAATGGTGGCGGTCAAGAGAGTGTGGGACCCAGCCACGAGGCCAGAAGAGGTTGGAAGGCTGAGCTGCTACAGGAAAGGGAGGAGGAGGGCGTGAAACCCTCCTTAAGAGACATTTTACAGTCTTAGACCCAAATGGATAACAGGTTGGAGAAGGTAGTGGACAGAAGGGCCAGAGATATGTCTGAAAATTTAGACAGGATGGAGGAGGCCCTGGTGAATATAACAGGCAGGGTGGCAGAGGTAGAGAACTGAGTGGGGGCAGGGGAGGATAGAATTGCCACAATGGAACAAGAAATTAAAGGTTGCCTTAAAAAAAGAGATGAGGTATGGGGCAACCTGGACTTCCTGGAGAACATCACAAAATGCTGCAACATTAAAATAGTGGTATTGAAAAAAGACAAGGGGTGGGGCGGGAATCCTTACAGAGTTCCTAACTAAATGGATCCCCGAAGTATTAGGAAGAGAGGCTGGGAACCCCATTAAAATAGAAAGAGTCTTTAGAGGCCCAAACCCTAAGTCAGGATTGGGACAAAGACCCCAGTCGATCCTTATAAAGTTAAAATATTCTCAAGATCATGAAAATAATATTAGGGGTGGTGGAAAAAGGGGCAGTTCAGATGGGGGCTCCTTTAGAATACAGGAAGTGTTCTTTTATCCAGATATTTGAGCAGGTGTGCTCTACAAACAGAAAGACTTTGAACCGGTCAAGCGATTGGCAAAGCAGAAGGGCTATGATTGTGTTCTACATCATCCCGCTACCTTGAAAATTATGTTGCCCTGGTGGGGGGGGGGGGGGGGGGGAGGAAATTTTTTACAGACAAAGAGAAGGCGCATCAGTTTATAAATACCCTACTGGCACTAAATGGTGGACCAAGTGGAAAAGGGTAAAAGGGGACAATAAGACTTAACAATTATTAAAACTGATGGACTAGGAGGAATTGGATTTCTGTGTTATTTAGTTACTGAATGAACATTCCTGTAATCTGTACAGAATCTAACTGTTCCATCTGGTTTCAGTACCAGAATCCAAGGGAAACTCCAATCTGAGTTTGAAGGTCTAATAATATAATTTCTCAACACATATTCCACCTCCTGATCCATGATTGTACTCTTCTGAATGTTTATTCTATATGGGTGTTGTTTTATGGGAGTTGCTTCTCCTACATCCACATCATGATAAATCACTGATGTCCTTTTTGGCACATCAGGAAACAAATTTGTATATTTCAAAATTAACTCTTTCAATTGCATCTCTTCCTGTTACTTAAGATGGCCTAACTTGTCTTCCAAATTTTCCAAAATTGCTGAGTTACACAGGCACACAGGAACCCTTGTTTCTTTAAAATGATGATAAGATATCTTATATTTAAGGGTCTGGGGGGGTTCTGGGACTGGACGGGTAGAGGGAGCTGAGGATGAGAATGGAAAGTCATGGTGACCGCATGGTAAGTGGTAATGGTGGTGAGAGAAGGAGAGTGACTGCCAGAGGTGTGAGCAGAGGGCAGCTGGGACTCATGTATGATGTGTTTGGGGTATGTGTTCCCTTTAATTATTTGGAGGGGTATGTTGTAGTGTTGTGGGAGAATGGATATATGATATCTCCACCCCCCCCCCAGGGGTTTGATGGAGTGGAGAAATGGGCAGATGGTAAGAGTGGGGGGGATGGTGGTGGTGGAGATGGAAGGAAAGGGAGCCCTGGTGTAATAGCTAAACATGTAAAGTATGTTACTTTCAATGTTAATGGCTTAACCGGACCGGTGAAATGAGAAAGGGTTTTGGCTCACATTAAGATGATGGTGATAGATCTGGCCTTCCTCCAAGAGATGCATTTAACTGAGCAGGACCTCAGTTAAATGAAGTTAAAAAGGGATGCGTAGTCAGGTCATATACTCCTTGTTTGGCTCAAAGACAAGGAGGGGGGTAGCAATTCTAGTGGGTAACAGTGTTCCAGTGCAGGTGCAGAGGGTGATTACAGTCAAAACGGGAACATTTGTCATAGTGCACTGTCAGATATATTCAGAACCCTGGACCATAGTGTATACCTACACCCCCAGTTATAATGATGAAAAATTTATACAGGACATTTCTCTGCAATTGGCAGAGGGGAACGAAAATATTCTAATGGGGTTGACTTTAATCCATGTCTGGATCCTGTGCTGGATAAATCCACAAAATGAATAACTAGGACAAGAATGACAAAAATCACCATTGATTGCATGAGGGAACTGAATTTGATAGATGTGTGGTGGAAAAAGCATCTAAGAGAGAGGGACTACTCATTTTACTCAAAGCAACATGACTCCTACTCTAGTATAGACATTTTTCTGGCTCCAGCCCATATAGAGGGTAGGATCATGGGGCAAAGCTTCTCTCGGACCATTCCCCCTGGTTTTGACTATAGAAATGCCAGATACGCAAGTGGCAGTGTACAGGTGGTGTCTTTTTTCACAGTAATTGAAAAATCTGAAGTTTTGTAGTTTCATAAGAGCCAAAATAGCACTGTTCAGTGAGGCCAACTGCCCCTCCACTCCAGATAAATTCTTTCTGTGGGACACCCTTAAGGCATACTTGAGGGGCCAGATAATTGGGTACACAAAGACGGGTCAAGAAAAATTAGATGAGGAAGGTGGAGGAATTGGAAAAGGAAATTCCAATTAGAGAAGGATTTTCAGAAATCAGGCTTAGAGGACCTCTATAGAGCTCTTACAAACAAGAAATTGGAATATAATACACTTCAGATGTATAGTATGGAGAAGGCCCTTATGAGGTCAAGACAAAAGTATTACGAGTTGGGGGAGAGAACTCACAAGGTCCTTGCCTGGCAGTTAAAGGCAGAACAAGCCTCCAGATAATCAATGCAATACAAACAAGGAATGGCTAGATCTCATATAAACCAAAGAAAATTAATGAGTCCTTCAGATAATTTTATGAAGGATTGTATTAATCTGAATTGACTGTGGACTCTAATCAAATGGACGAGTTTCTGGCCAGATTAGGTCTCCCAAATTTAAGCCCGGAGGAACAGGAGAGACTAGACCTTCCTCTTACAGAGGAAGAGCTGGGGAAAGCATTAAGTGTGTTACAAACTGGCAAATCTGTGGAGGAGGATGGATTCCCACCTGAGTACTGTCGAGAATTTAAGGACATTAATGCCTCTGTATATGGAGGTGATAGAACAGGCAAGGAAAACATGAAACCTCCCAGCATCTTTCACAATGGCGATTATGCCAATTTCCCTGCTGAATACTGATTACAAGATCCTAGCCAAAGCCCTGGCAAACAGATTGGCGTTGCATTTTCCAAAATTGATAAACAAAGACCAGACAGGCTTTGTGCAGGAAAGGTAAGCAGTGGATAACATTGCCAGACTGCAGAGTGTAATGCATCTGGCACAAACCAGAAATGAGAGGGGATTGGCTGTTTCCCAGGATGCAGAGAAGACTTTTGATTGACTGGAGTGAGAATGTTGATTTAAAGTGCAGAAGAAGGTGGGGTTAGGGCCAACTTTTCAAAATAGGATTAGGATGCTATACCATGTGCCCAACGCAAAGGTTATGACCAATGGACAAATCCCCTCAGCTTTCACACTTATCAGATCCAGTAGACAAGGGTGCCCACTGTCACCGGCTCGCTTAGTGCTAGTGATGGAACCACTGGCTGAGGCCATTTGCCAGGATCCAGACATTAAAATTTATAAAGTAGGTCAGGAGGAGCATAAAATCAACTTATTTATTGATGACGTACTGCTATATCTGACAGACCCTGCAACTTCTCTGCCTCGCCTGCACGTGGTCCTGGAGGACTATGGGAAACTCACCGGGTATAAGATCAATGGGGAAAAAGTGAGGTGATGCTATTCCCCAAGGGGAATTATAGCCAACTTAAAGAAAATAGTAATTTAAACTGGGCACAGGAGGGGATCAAATACCTTGGAGTTAATATTGATGGCAACTTGAATAATTTATACAAGTTAACAAAGAGGAGCTGTAGGGGCCCAACAAATGCCAACACCTTTTCCTCCAATCAGGTGCTTTGAACATGAGTAACAATGTGAAGTTTGCGGTGTGTAGTGTGTCAGGCAGCGTCCATGGAGAGATCTAAAGAGATGGATATCCCTGCCCATAACATTGGTGGGGAGGGTTAACTGCATCAAAATGAATATGTTGCCAATATTCCAGTATCTTTTTCAAACATTGCCTGAGCCATTACCCTGGGGTTTCTTTAAATAGCTGCTATACAAGGTCAAAATGTTTCTCTGGAATGGTAAGGTGGCAAGGGTCTCTATGGAAAAATTAACATGGGACTATAGTCTAGGTGGATTGAGAATGCCAGACTTTAAAAAATATTATTGAGCAGCTCATTTGAGATACATTGCACCTCTCTTCCAGGGAAGAGGTGGGTGAAAGAATAGCAGAGGACTTTATTTATAAATGGGATGCCAAATTGCCGTCAGGAAAGAAGGGCAGATCCATACTGAAACAAATGATTAATATCTGGAACAAAATTAACCAATATTTGAACATCAATATGGGGCTGTCTCCAAAAACACCCCTGACTCTTAACAAATCAATACCATTAATGGTAGGTAACAAAATCCTGGATGCCTAGTGCAGTAATGACATCAGGTGCATAGAGGACTGTTACGAGCAGGGACAACTAATTTTGTCTGAGCAACTCAAAAATAAATATGCTTTCAAATCAGACATTCCACTGCTATCTTCAAATAAGATCTTTTTTATGGGACGTATTGGGTCCAAGTATGGCCCTACCTTGGTGCAGTGCCGTAGAGACCATGATTTGAAGGGGAGTGGAAAGAAATTCATTTCTGCAATGCATTTCCTGCTCCAGTTGGATGGATCCAAACTGGGTCTCCACAGATCGAGAGAAAGATGGGAGTCGGATTGGGGTACTGTAATTGATGAGGGATGCTGGTCCGACTTATGCCGGGAAAGCATGACCACGGTCATGAATGCAGGGTACAGGTTGGTGCAGCATAATTTCTTGCACCAGCTGTATCTAACACCACAGAAAATAAACAGGTCAAAATCAGAAATCTCGGACCAATGCTTCAGATGCGGCATGACGACTGTGACGTCCGTGCATACAACCGGGTCATGTGCCAAGGTGAGGCCCTTTTGGGAAAAACTAGGCCAAGTCCTAGAGAAAATCATAGGTAAATGATTCCCACACGACCCGGAGTTGTTCCTGTTGGGAAATGTAATGGACATAAGGCTTACAACAAAGCTGTCCAAATTTCAAATCCAATTTGTGTTAATTGCATTGGCAGTGGCCAGGAAGTGCATTGCGGTGACTCGGAAGTCTGACCCTAGTCCTAGTATCAAACAATGGAACAAGGAAATGCAGAGCTGTGTTCCCCTGGAGAAAGTAATATAATCAAAGGATCTGGCAGCCTTACATGCATCACATAGGATATGGCGGTGGTTGATTCCCCCGTTCACTGCTGTGGTATCCTCTCCCTCGCACTAATCCCAATCAAGGGAAGTCAGGAATTTATATATCGGTTGCCCACCAAGCAGCGACAATACCTGTTCCCTAATTGCTATTTATTATCCTGGTGTAAAGTTTTCTGGTTTTGGTCAAAGTCTGAATGAGCAGTCCTGTGTTAGATGTTGGGGGGGGGGGGCGGATGTGGGGGGGATCTGGAAAAGATGCGAGCTGGTGCATGCAGTCAATAAGGAGAATGGAGTGTATGTAAATTTGAATACAAGCTGGCAGGATGGCACTAACCATGTATGTGGCTGGACAAGCTTGTGTGAAAATATAAATAAAATATTTATAAAAAGATAAAGTTATGTAGCCAACTTTTCAGGCCTCAGCCCTTCTTCAGGTGTGAGTTGCCTGCCTCCATTTTGCTTACACCTCATGGAAGTGTCCTGTGGACGCTGCGAGACCGGCTGAGGTCCTCCAGCATTTCTGTGTTTTTACTCCAATCACAGACTTCCATTGTCTCTGTCAGTTACCTGCTTGGACTACCCTGAGAGAGGGGAACAATACCGCCTGGTATTTTGGAATGTGACGACCAACATAAGAGGTGCAGATTGACTGCATTATTTAATATCTCAAAGTGATTTAATCTCTCCTGTAAAGAGAGAAATATGTCATTTCAGATGAATATAATTTTAAAAAAGAAATGAATTATGCAAAGATAAAATGAGGATCGCCAAATGTTGAAGCATCTGATGAACAAAGCAGACCTGAACGAATATATATCCTCTTCTTTCTAGTCCATTTAATATTTTCCCCATGCAGCACACCATGGCGACCAAGGAGCGCTGCGAAACCAGCCCTGTGTGACTTTCGAGCAGGCAGCTTGTGTCAGACCACTAACGACATTCATGAGACACCGGCATCCCTCCTTTGATATTAATGCTGTTGTATAATCACTCCTATGAATCCATTACATTATTGTGGGCAACGAAAGATGACGACTTCAAAATAAAATTACAGGCATATAGATGCATTTCAGTGACATAAGATTGGCATTTATTCTTTTAAGACACTCTTTTTGATAAAGCTCTTCAGGATTGGTTTGTTGTGAAGCCACTGACATTTTATTTCCGGAATGTTTGCACTGAAATATTTCTAACAGCAGTTTGGTTGAATGGGCAGACATAGCATCTGTTCCCTGGGTTCCCAGAGTAAATAAGCCGCAAAGGGAATGCAGTCTCAAAAAATGCAGCCTCTATCCACAAAGACCGCCCCCCCCACCCAATCCCCCACCACCTAGGCCAGGCCCTCTTCACTCTGCCACCATCGGGGAAAAGGTACAGGAGCCGAAAGATGAGCTCTCAGCGGCACAAGGACAGCTTCTTCCCCGCTGCCATCAGATTCCTGAATAATCAATGAACCAAAGACACGGCCTGACTTTTCGTGCACTACAATTTCTATTTTTATTTATAGTAATGAATGCTTGCCCCGTGACGCTGCTGCAAACACCAAATTTCAATGACTTGTTCATGCCAATAAATTCTGATTCTGGTACTGATCTTGAAACACAAAAGTCATAAAATGTCTTCTTATAATCACAGCTGATTCATTTCGAACATGGCAACACGATCTTGACTGAACTTGTAATTCCACAGGGTGGGAGAGGGAACATCATATTATTCTCCGTGGGAATTTCATTTCATTAGTATTGCACTTTTTACATTTGGTGAAAATCCCAAAGCCATGAATGCTTTTGAACATGAGTGACAAAGAAAGGTTTAAGGGGTTTAGTGCGTCAGGCAGCGTCCATGGAGAGAAACGGCCAGTCGAGACACCACAACAGATCCTGATGCGGAATGTTGACTGATCATTTCTCTCCATGGACGCTGCCTGACACACTACACACCGCAAACTTCACATTGTTACTCATGTTCAAAGCACCTGATTGGAGGAAAAGGTGTTGGCATTTGTTGGGCCCCTACAGCTCCTCTTTGTTACTCTCGATTCCACATCTGAGGTTCGTGTTTCTCTGCATTTGATGTCTAACCATTGCAGGAATTGTGGCAGCTAATTTATGCGCAGCAAGTTTCTTTAAGCAGTGAGGCGATAAATCGTTAACAAAATCTCTTCTCGCAGTTTGGACTGAGAGATGCAGGCCAGCGAAGTCTTCTACTCCTGCCTGAATCCAGCCCTGTTTCCATTGTAACGAGAGAGTTTGAGCAACTGGAGTTTGATAATGCTAAGGATACGGTCACGACAAAAATGACAAGACGCCCTCGAGGTGCACATGCATGTGAGCTTCCAGGACAATTCCCTTCGGCCATACCACTGAGTTTCAAGTTTCGCATTTATTATCTTCAGACTGTACATGTACAACCAGAAGAAACAGTATTTTGCTGGACAACGGTCCAGGACAATTGTGTGTTTTCCACATTCCAATAATCAATACCGCACACAGAATACTAGAGGTTGCCATACCAATGTTTTATAAAGTTGGACCATTCTATGACCAGGCAAATGAAGGACAGCATACTGAACATAGAACATCGAACACTATATCACAGTACAGGCCCTTTGGCCCTCAATGTTGTCCTGACATATATATTCCTACCAAAAAGAACCAAAATCTTCCTACTTCATCACCATTGATTTTTTTTCCATCCATGTGTCCCAGTCTCTTAAATGCCCCTCGTGTTTCAGCCTCCACCACTACCCCTGACAAGGCATTCCAGGCACCCACACCTCACTGTGTAAAAAAGAACTTACCCCTGTTGTCTCCCGTAAACTTTCGTCCCTTCACTTTTTACAGATGTCCTCTGGTGCTTGCCTTGGTAAAAAGGTGCTGGCTGTCTGATGCACTCCAAAGACTAGAAGCTACCTGAATGAGAGGCTTTTATTACCATAAACAGATGGCACATGTCACATTGCTGACCTGAGACCCGAGCTTGTTCTGGGCGTCCGGTTATGGTATTGCTGCTTTTATTAGGGGAATCAGCAAGAGCCAGGCCAGCCATACATATAGACAGAATTAACAGTGGTTCCACCATGCTATTCACCTAATCTAGGACTCAGAATCTTGTAGACCTCTATTAAGTCTCCTCTCATCCTTCTTCCTTCCAAAGAGAAAAATCCCACTTCTGCTAACCTTGCCTCATAAGACATTTTCCAATCCAGGTAACATCCTGGTAAATCTCCTCTGCACCTTCTCTAAAGCTTCCGCATCCTTCCTGTAATGAGGTGATGAGACTGAACATTCTAAGTTTGGCCTCACCAGAGATTTGTAGAGTTGCCACACGACACTCAACTATTGGAATCAATCCCCTGCCTAATGAAGCCTAGAATCCCATTGGCTTTCTCAACTGTCCTATCAACAATCAAAATGCATGACAACCTTCAGAGATGATTGGTTTGGACCCCAAAGTCCCACATGTTCTTCCACACTGTTAAGTATCTGACAATTAACCCTATACTCAGTCCTCAGGTTTGACCTTCAAAAATGCATCACCTCATCTTATCCACATTGAACTCCACCTGCCACTTTTCCACTCAACTCTGAATCCCGTCTATATCCTTTTGTAACGTTTGACAACCTTCAGCACGATACACAACTCCTCCAATTTTGTGTCATCCGCTTCTTCATCTAGGTCATTAATAAACATCACAAAGACCAGGAGGTTGCCTAACAGATCCCTGTGAAACTCAACTGGTCATTGACCCGCACCCCAGGCAGAGCACTTTCTATCCACTACTACTCTCTGCTTTCTACAGACAAGCAAATTCTGAATCCACACAGCTAAGGTTCCATGGATCTCATGCCTCATGACTTTCTGAATGAGTCCACCATGGGCGACCTTGTCACATGCTTTACAAAAATCCATAATGACCACATCAGCCACCCACCCATTATCAATTTCTCTTGTTATTTCCTCAGGTTCATGGCTCATGACATTCCTCTCACAAAACCATGCTGACTATCCTTGAGTATCCTTCTCCAAATGCTCAGAAATCCTATCCTTAAGAATCCTCTCCAATAATTTGCACACCACTGACTTAAGGCTCGCTGGTTTAAATCAAGGGGACTACATTTGCCATTCTCCAGTCCTTTAGTATATCCCCTGTGGTCAAGGAGGATGCAAAGGTCATTGCTACTGCTCCAGTTATCTCTTCATTCCCTTCTCACAGCAACATGGAGTATATCTCATCTGGCCCCGGAATTTATCAATCTTAATGCTTTTAAGAAGATCCAGCACTTTTTCTTTCCTAATTCTGACATGATCCAGCACACAAGCCTGTCCAATTCTGACCTCACCTTGATCAAGGTCCTATTTGCTGGTGAATACTAAAGCAAAATGTGTTCATTTAGGACCTTCCCACCCTCCTTCGCCTCCCGACACACATTGCCTCCTTTATCCTTGTGACCCTACATTCACTCTTTTTTTGTAATATTTTATTTGCCATTTTAAATATATTTAACAATCAACAATCCGATCACATACAAAACATCCCCTCCCCTCTATATGTCCAATTAAAAAGAGGAAGAACGTAGAAGAAGACACACTTAGAGATCATCCCATTTTCAGTTCATACAGTCAAACATAAGGAGACGCGATAATCTCACAGTGTTACAATCTTTACATCCTTCTGCTCTTTGCCTTTGTGAGAAACACCTTGGGGTTCTCCTTAATCTTACTTGCCAAGCCCTTTTCAAACTCTCCCAAGTCCTTTCTTTAGTTCCTTCCTGGCTACCATATACTTCTCATGAGCCCTTCCTGTTTCCTGCTTCCTAAATCTAACGTATGCTTCCTTCTTCCTTTTCACCGGCTGCCTCACCTGTTTCGACAATCACGGTTCCCTTTTCCTACCATCCTGTCTAAGTGGGACAAATCTATCCAGACCACGACTCAAGTGGTCCCTAAATTTCATGCACATTAGTTCTGTGTTTTCTCCCATGAACAGCTGTTCCCAATTGAGCCCTTCCCAATTAAACACGTTTTCATGGTTTTATCCTTGTCCATAACTATCCCTGACCGAGAGGTCCGCCACCTGACTAGTGTCATTCCCCAGCTGGTCCACAAAATGTGTCACCTGGCACATTTTGCTCAATCTATCCCTCTTGCAGTCTGGAGTTGTCAGTCTCCCATAACAGTGTCATTTTGGCATCATTCCAAAATCTGCCTGCTTATCTGCTCCTTGGTGGCCTGAGGGCTATTTGGGGGCCTATAAACCACTCCCAGCACAAGAATAGCTCCTTCCTGTTTCCAACTTCCACCCACACCGACTCAGTGGACACTCCCTCTGCAACATCCTCCCTTTTTACAGCTATGATACTATTCCTTGCCAGTAATGCTACCCCCTCATTTTTCTACCTCCCATCCTATTATTTTTAAAACCCCTAAACCCTAGCTCCTGCATCAGCCAATCCTCTGTAACGGCCACAACATTGTAGTTCCACGTACTGATCCATGCTCTGTTCATCCCCTTTATTCCTAATATGCCTTACATTGAAATAGACACATTTCAACCCTTCAAATTACTACATTTATGTTTCCTCCCCACCTGTCCTTCTGCAAAAACCCCCAGAACATTTCCACCATCTGCCCTATTCTCTACTCTATCATTCTGGTTTTACCTTCTTGAAGAGTTTGCCTTCTTTCAGAGAGTGCAATGCTTGTAATTCAAGGATCCTCTGCCCTCTGCAGGGGCAATGATTTGTTGTTTGGGTACATAGTCTACCGAGCCCCCATCCTTCCAGATTGCCTGCAGACATGCTGATATATTGCTTTGGCTGTTTAGCAGGACAGATCACAGGGACAATTATAAAGCTGTAAACTGGAGAACCCTGATTGGCCAGGCTGGGAGAAGCAGATGATCTCTGAATCCCACTGACATGAAATTTCTTGCCTGCTCCACTTCCATCCGAATCATGACACAGGCCTAATGGCCTGAATCCGCCTGGGATTGTCTGACCTCAGAAGCTAAGCCAGTGCAGGCCCAGGCCTGGAAAGTGAGGGGAAACTGCCTAGGAACCCCAGGTGCTGTCGGTTTCTGTGAGGGGCACTGGACAAAGTTGCGCCTCTCTCTCTGCCTCATGTATGTTACGTTCTAAATGTAGTGTTACATGACAAGAATGGAACTAAATATTTTGCAATGGAATGTGGAAATGCAGAATTGCATTCCCTTGGACAAATTAACGTGGCATATGTATCAACCCCATCTGAATTACACAGGTGCACTGATATTAAGGAAATGAAATGATCCGTCCCAGCAGGGAGATGATTGGGATCAAATAAGTGGATGGTGGTGCAGATGACGAGGTCTTTTTTTTTGTCCCTGACTCCTTTTTATTGAAGTTCCTGGAGTTTCCTTTCTTTAGTTTTTCACAAGGTTGTTGACTTAACTGGTATGTGTGCTTTGGGGCACGGGGTGGGGGGGGGGGAGGGGGTAAGGAGGGAAAAAAGGACTCTGTATGTTATACATAGCTGTTTAAAGAAAGTGTATTGTTGTCTGAATGAGTCTTTGAAAATCAAAATTCAAAATATAAATATGGAAACTTTACTTTTACCTAAATCAAAATGAACTTGTGCAGAATTCACTTTCACATTTAATCTTGCATTTGGCCAAATCAAGATGTCCATTCCACTTTCAGCTATGTTTTCCACCCCACCTTCATTTCCAAAAAACTTCAATCTATTCTGCAGTCCAATTTATGGTTTTCGTGCGAAATCTCAGTTTCAGTGAGATTCTTTTGAAGGTTCATCAAGAACTTGACCCTGTCCACTTGATCTGTCGAGAAATTGTCAAACATGATCCTGGCTTTCCAGAGTTGCTCAACTTTTAATTAAGCCACAGAGAACAAAACAGTCTGCTTGTCTTGCCAACAACTCATTCAGTGCAAGACAAGTCCAGCTGAACATGATGGAATTTGAATTCTCAAATAAACTTGGCTTGGGGGGGGTACCACTTCAGGATAAAAGGATGTCAATTTAAAGAAGAAATCCGGAGAAATGTCTTTAGCCAAAGGGTTGTGTCTGTGGAACTTGTTGTCACTGGCGGCTATGGAGGCGAGGTCACAGGCTATATTTAAGGCAGGGATTGACTGGTATTTGATCAGTTAGGGCATCTAGGGTTATGGGGAGAAGGCCAGGGAGAATAGAACAGCTCATGATTAGAATGGAGGAGCGGACTCAGTGTGTCGATGGGCCACTTTCTGTTCCTAGATCTTGTGATTTTGTGATTTCTTGAAATTTGGGGTAAGATGGAATCTGTTCCATTTACTGTTCCGTCTTGCCCCGAATTTCAAGAAAGAGTAAATCGGAAAGTGATCCTTACCATATTTTTTTCTTTATTTAAATATCTTGAGTCATTTAAGCATGTCATAACTATGGCAGAAATTGCTGGCTTTTAATCCTCACCGGTGAGCACAGAGAATTGCCAACATCTGGTGGGTGGTGGGACTTTTTTAGTTGGATTCACAACCAAACAAAACAAAACACACAGCAAAACATTTTCCTGTCCAACTGATTAATGCACCAGCCCAAACTCTGTTCATTTATAACAAAAACAATGGTTACATTCTATTTTATTGCATTTACAGTAAAAACCCCTGCTGTCTAGAATTCAAGCAACTGGCAACCTCAAACAATAAAATCACAGAAAATAAATAGGTCAAAAATATGAAATTTAAAATTGGTACTCCCCAGGGGGTTTGGTCACCAGTCCATGCAACACATAATCTCAAGCAATTGGAAAATGCACTTCTCCGGCATCTACCAATCCCCTAGGTGCCAGATACTGGGGGTTTTACTGTATACTGAAATCAAAAGGTTAACTCGGGAGAGGTAAAGACCTTGCACAGTCAGAGGAAGTGGGTGAGATACTAAATGATTTTTACCAAGCTGAAGGATGTGGAGGAGAGTGGAAGGGGGGTATAATGTGAAGGAAGCTTGGGTGTCAGAGCAGTTTGAGATGAAGAGATGAGATTGGATATTTTGAGGGTTCTTAGGTGGATAAGTCCCCAGGACCAGATGGAGGACATCTCCAGATACGGAAGTAAAGGAAAGCTAAAGGTTTGGAATGTAACACACATGAAATTCTTTAACTTTCTCTACCATAGGGAAGACAGAGAGTCACCTCTTTGTCCAGCACCCCTCACAGAAAGGAGCCCCCCAGCAAGGAAGGAACTCACAACCCCTGGTTTACAAGACCAGTGCTCTACCCACTGAACCATCTAAGAGTTTGATGAGGCCTTGACCATAACTTTGCATCCTCACTATATCTCAAAGAACTGGAGAGGAGCTAATGTTGCACCTTTGTTCAAGAAGGGAAATAAGGATAATCTGGCATATTTTGAGCCAGGGAGTCTCCGACGCATAAAAGTGGGCAATTCTCCTGCGCCTGCTCAGATGTCCAAGCACTCTGTGAGAAGCCAGAGAGGAAATTGCAGCAGCCTTGGCTGAGAGTTAAGATTTGCCATTGAGGTTTCAGAAGAATGGATGATGACCACTGTTTTCCCTCTATTCAAGAAGGGCCAGTGAGGTTGTTAAGTTACCAGAAAGTATTCTGAGGTAGAAGAGATACAGTATGTGCACTTGGATAGATAAAGGAGGGTTAAGCATGGTTTTGAAACACAAAACCTAATTGAAGATGAGACAAAGAAAGCTGATGGGGACAGACCTGTAGACATTGTATATATTAATTTCAGCAAGGCTTTCAATCAGGCTTCACATGATGAGCTGCGCTGGAAGGTTAGATTGGATGAGATCCAGGGAGAAATAGCAGAATGGATAGAAAATTAGCTTCATGGAAGAAAGCAGAGGGTGATGGTGGAAGGTTGTTTCCTAGACTGGAGGGCTGTGGCCAGTGGTGTGCCACAGGGTTCGACGCTGGGCCCATTGTTGTTTGTCATCGATATCCATGATTAACATGAAAGCATACATGGGATGACAAGCAAGTTGGTGGATGACATAAAAGTGTCTGGTATTGTAGGTAGTGAAGTTGGTTGTCAAAGGTTGCAGAAGGATATTGTTCAGGTTGGGCAAGTGGTTGATGGAATTTTAACATATCATATGTCCAAACTCAAATGATTTTGTTTATATGCAGATATTGATCCACTATGTGAGAAAAGTAAAATTTTTGAAGCTTCTCTGATCCATATGTTTTGGGAGTGCCCAAATTTAGAAAGATTCTGGAAAGACATTTCCTAAACTTTATCAACAATTCTTAAGATTAATTTAGGACCTTGTCCATTAATTGTTTGGTTTTTCTCATGATTCAGATAAACCTTTATTGGTTTTTCAGGAAAAATGTTTTAGTTTTTACCATGTTTGATAGCCAGTCGCAATCTTACTGAAATGGAAAGACAATTCATCCCCTACTCATACATGATGTAATGACCTATTGAAATTTGGAGAAAAACATATATAATAATAAAGATAGAAAGTTTAAAGTTTGTAAAGTTATGGAGCCCATTCTTAGAATTTTATTCTAATTGGAAGAATTAAGGATTATTATGTGCCCTGGAGATTCACTGTCCAATATCTGGATCCACATTTTCATTTTTATTTATTATATAAGATACCCATAATTAGAAGAAGGGGGTCTATTAGAGGTAGGGGTTGATTAGAGGGTGGGGGTTAGATTGGGGGATAGATTTGAGGGAGGGCTAGATTAGTGGGGGGGTAGATTAGAGGGATGGGGTAGATTAGAGGGAGGGTTGATTAGAGGGAGGGGGGTAGATTAGAAGGAGGTGGTCAATTAGAGGGATCTCGACCAGATGGAAAAATGGGCTGGAAAATGGCAAATGGAATTTAATGCAGACAGTTGTTTTGGGGGAATATTATACAGAGTGGTGGGAGTGTGGAACGAGTTGCCATTCAAGTGGTGAATGCCGGCTCAATTTTGATATTTAAGAACAAATTCTGCAGGTACATATATGGGAGGGTATAGAGGGCAATGACTGGGACCAGGCAGTATAATAGTTCAGCACAGACTAGAAGGCTCAAAGGGCTGGTTCTGTGCTGTAATTTTTTTTATGGCTCTGTAGTTAAAGTTCCTGTTAAGTCTCTCCCAGCTCACTTTAAACCCATGACTGATTCGCCGACTCTAGGCTAAATCTCTCTGTGTTCAACTGATCTACTCCTCTCATAATTTTGTACACCTCTACAAGATCAGGCACGCCTGAGTTTCAGGGAATAAAAGCCCCAGCCTGCTCAACTTCTCCCCATTGCTCAGGCCCCCGAGTCCTGGCAACGTCCTCAGAAATCTTGTCTGCTCCCTCTTGAGTTTGACTCCATCCTTCCTGCAGCTTGATGACCCAGTCCCAATTTTCCTTCTGGGAATGCTTCTCTTGCAACAAAAAGTATTCCCACCGAACTCCTGGAGACCATTGCTGTCCAAGATTGGCAACAAGTGCAGAAAAGTCACAGCCAATGACAAATATGCTTGTGCAGTTGATCTCTGTCTACTTGCCTGCAATGTGGCCAAGTGTACTCTGCTCCACGTTGTCTGTTCTCAAGAAATTCATCGCAGTTACACACCATTCGTTTTATTCTTGTTTCTTTGGCTGAGCTTCAGTTAGTTAGTGTGATTTTTCAATGAATCCATAGAAGCGTCTTGCATGTTCACATTTTTTATTTAGACATACAGCCTGATAACAGGCCCATCCCACCCATACCACCCAATTACACCCACTCAATTGTCCTGCAAACCTGGTATGTTTTGAAGGGCGGGAGGAAACTGGAACACCCGAAGGAACCCACACAGACACAAGGACAAACTCCTTACAGACAGTGTTGGATTCAAACTCAGGTCGCTGGCACCGTTACAGCGTTGTGCAACCGCTACGCTAACTTTGCCACGCATTTCTCAAACTAAAATTTGTTAGGCAGGGAAAAGGACTGTAAAAGGACTCTGTGCTTTTTCTAGTAAATCAACTCCAAATTCACACATTCATCTCAATAGTTTGGATGAATCACAGTTCTAACACAAACTCTCGGTTTGATATGGAAACATTTCGAATTCTAAAATTTGCAGAATTAGACCACACTTGGAGTATTCAAGTTTAAGATGGAGGTCCGGGGGTGGGGATGGGGCTGACCAATAAAGGTGGGGGGATGAGGGGTGACTTAATAGAGGTCTACAAGATACTGAATGCCACAGATAAGCCTGCACCTTTTTCCCAGGTTGGGAGTAGAAAACACCAGAGGACATCTGTAAAAAGTGAAGGGAGGGAAGTTTAGGGATAAGGTTTTTCTCACAGAGATGGTGGAGGCTGAAACATTGGGGGTGCTTAAGAGACTCTTAGACACCCACACGGATGAAATAAAAATAGAGGGTCACGGGGTAGGGAGGGTTTAGTACTTTTATGTTAGGACAAAACATTGAGGGCCTGTACTGTACTGTAATGGTCTATGTTCTAACTCATTAAGGGCAGCAATAAAGTAAATAGTCATAGCCTTTTTTTCCCTCACCCTACTGGAACTAGAGGGCATAGATTAGAAGCTGGGATGAAACCAGACCACCCACAGGAAACACATGCAGACACAGGGAGAATGTACAAACTCTTTACAGACAGCGCCAGATTCGAACCCAGGTCTCTGGCACTATAACAGCCTTGTTTTAACTGCTATGCTAATCGTACCACCCTGATGGTTTAAGATCAGCTTTATTATCATGTGTACTGATTGACAGTGAAAAGATCTATTTGCATACTCTCCAGAATTTAAGCATAATGCAACCATTAGATAGAGGAGGAGAAAAAGGCTATTCAGCCCATCAAGTTGTGAAGAGTTACAGGCAGGAATCATTTGGAATGGAGAAAGGGAAACATTGTTACACTAATGAGAGGTTCAACCAAGAGCCTGATAGCAGCAGGAATGAAACTGTCTTTGAATCTGGCAATGGGTGATTTCAGATTTTGTTTGTTTATATAAATTTGCTGATTATACTAAATGAAGTTGAAAAGCATGTGGAGATTCTGCAGCGAGATTCAGATGTCTTAAGTGAGCGGACAATTGTCTGACAGATGGTGAACAATCTTGGAGGGAAAAATAGAAGCCCGTTATTTAAATGGTGGAAGATGCAGCACGTTGTTGTGCAGAGGGACTTGGGAGATCTCGCGAATGAATTGCAAAAGGTGGGCTTGTAGGTGCACCAGGTAAATGGAATGTTGGTCTTCATCGCTGGAATGGATTGAATTTAAGAGCATGGCAGTTCTGCGTCAACTGTACGAGGTCCTAGTTAGGCCGTGCGTGCAGTTCTGGTCTCCTAATTTGAGAATGACTTTGGACATGGTGCAAAGGTCGAATCCAGAGATGACAGGGTTAGTCCATGAGGAGAGATTGAATCACCTGGGACTTTCCTTGCTGTAATTCAGAAGAATGAGAGGAGATGCTGCTGGAGCTACTGCCGCGGCAGTGGTGCCGCCCGTGAGAGGGAGCAGGGATGCAGCGCTCCCCCATGGTCCAGCCACCCAATCAACTGCCGTTGGCTCTCCACAGGATTTGAATGGCCCATTGAGGGAGCCAACGCTGGCTTTCTTTGAAATCCTGTGACCCGGGTCTGCGCCCAAGATGGCGGTGCCTATTAATTGGCAGCAGCCACAAGGGGCTGCAGACTCTGGGGAAGTGGAGGACTGGAACAGGGTGCCAGAAGATGGGAAGATCACCAACCAACCGTCCCCCCCCACCCCGGTCTGGAGGGAGAAGTGGAGTTGAAGACAGGCAGGATGGTGACCACAGCAAGAAACCAGCAAGAGTGCTCTGTTGCTAACAGACCAATGCATCCGGAGGGCTGTTAACCAATCAAGGAGAGGAACCCGTGGAGGCTTTGGGCTGCTGGAGATTGGTTCGAACTGGGGCTGGAGGGGTGTGGTGTGCCTGTCAGTCAGAAGCAAACACACAAAACCAAAAGACTGCACTACAAGCTGTATTTGACGCAAAACTCCACAGAGCCATCTGTGAGATGTGCTGCTGTGAGCCCTGAGAGTGACTTCGAAGGGCTGGTTCAGGCCTATATCCCAGAGGATGATTGACAGCCAGCCAGGTGTTGTTTTGTCCCCATGCTCTTCTGCAGGTCCAGAGTAGGCCAGCAGTGTACCACCACATTCACCCCCTTCTTTAAAATTGACCCGGGGTGGGGGAGGGGGGAGTTGCAGTAAAAGCCCCAACACAACATATACACAATATTTAGAGATTAAGATGGTCCGGCGGCCGTCGGAGTCTCTGCGACCGTTGCAGGACTGGCTCCTGGACACTTATCGGTGAGGGTGTGAGGGGGGCTGGGGGCAGGGGCCGGAGCGGCTGGTGTGGTGCAGCGTGGAGTGGTGGCTGGGGAGGCTGGGGTTGAGTCGTGAGCAGGGGGCGGGTTCATCCCCTACGATTGTAGTAAGTCCTTGGTGCCCAAGGAGGTCTTGAGTGCCCCATAGCATTTCGGGGTCGAGGATGTGTGTCAGGCCGGTGGTCCTGGGCTGGAGGATGCTGTGTTGTGGTGGATGCTCCTGCCAGTGCCAGGTCCCTGGTTGAGACAGTGTCCTCCCTGCCATTGCCGAACCTCATGTAGGAGGAATTCCTGCTCGACCAGAGGTTCAGCCTCATGCGCCCGCACGTGTCTACACAGGAGCTCCGGTTCTGGGGACTCGAGCCATGCCAGGAGGGATATTCCCGTCGCTGATCTCCTGGGGAACGAAGACAAGCGTTCATGAGGGGTCACTTTGGTAGCTCTGGACAGAAGTGACCGAATGGCATGGAGCGCCTCCGGAAGTGCATCCTGCCAGTATTCTACAGACCACCCTTTTGACTTAAGAGCCAAAAGAACTGCCTTCCAGATCACCCATTCTCGCATTCCACTTGCTCATTACCTCTTGGGTTGTAATTAGTCATGCGACTAGTCGCAATGCCCCTTGCTGTCAGGTACTGGCGTAGTTCCTCATTCACTCATACATTAATGACCTAGATGATGGGGTGGTGAATTGGATTAGTAAATATGCAGACGATACTAAGATAGGTGGAATAGTGGATAATGAAGAAGGTTTTCAAGGATTGCAGAGGGATTTGGGCTGCTTAGAAAAGTGGGCTGAAAAATGGCAGATGGAATTTAATGCTGATAAGTGTGAGGTGCTTCATTTTGGTAAGAAGAATCAGAACAGGACATACGTAGTAAATGGGAGAGCATTGATGAATACAGAAGAGCAGAAGGATTTAGGAGTAACGGTCCATCGTTCCCTGAAGGTAGAAACTCATGTGAATAGGGTGGTGAAGAAGGCTTTTAGTATGCTGGCCTTCATCAATCATTGCATGGAATATAGGAGTTAGGAAGTGATGTTGAGATTGTATAAGGCGTTGGTGCGGCCTAATTTAGAGTTCTGTGTGCAGTTCTGGTCGCCTAATTATAGGAAGGATATAAACAGAGTGGAGAGAGTGCAGAGAAGATTTATTAGAATGTTACCTGGGTTTAAGCATCTAGAGTACAGGGAGAGATTGGGCAGATTAGGACTTTATTCTTTGGAGCGTAGAAGATTGAGAGGGGATTGATAGAGGTATTTAAGATTATGAAAGGGATAGACAGAGTGGATGTGGATAGACTATTTCCGTTAAGAGTAGGAGAGATTGAAACAAGAGGACATGAGTTAAGAGTTAAGGGGCAGAGGTTTAGAGATAACATGAGGGGGAACTTCTTTACTCAGAGAGAGGTAGTGGTGTGGAATGAGCTTCCAGGAGAAATAGTAGCGGCAGAGTCAATTATATTATTTAAGAAAAAGCTGGACAGGTATATGGATGAGAAGAAGGTGGAGGGTTATGGTCATTGTGCAGGTAGGTGGGACTAGAGAGGAGTGTTTGGTTCGGTGCGGACTAGAAAGGCCTAATGGCCTGTTTCCGTGCTGTAATTGTTATGTTATGTTATGTTATGTTAAGCTAAACCCCCGGTCACTGTGGATAAATGTGGAGTAGCCAAACATGGTGAAGATCTGTGTCAGTGCCCTGCTGATGGTGGCCATGGAGGTGTCTGGGCAAGGGATGGCAAAAGGGAAGCGTGAGTACCCATCTATGACCGTGAGGAAATAGACGTTGCGATTCATGGAAGGCAGGGGCCCCTTGAATTCATGCCAAGGTGCTCGAAGGGCCAAGTGGCCTTCATGACATGAGCCTGGGGCGGGCGGAAAAAACGAGGTTTGCATTCCATGCAGACCTGGCATGCCTCGGTCATTGTCCTGACATCCCTGATGGTGTTCGGGAGGTTCAGGGACTTAATAAAATGATATAAACGGGTGATGCCTGGTGGCAGAGGGACTCATACAGTGCCTGCAGCTGATCATCGTGGAGCGATGCGCAAGTACGGGAGAGGGCGTCAGGGGAGTCGTTAAACTTCCAGGGATGATACTGGATGTTGTAGCTGTATGTTGCCAGCTCAACTCTCCAGCACAAGATCTTGGCATTCTTAATCTTGCCCCTGTATGTGGTGTTGAACATGAACGCCATTGCCCGCTGGTCAGTGAGGAGGGTGAACCTTCTGCTGGCCAGGTAGTGGCGCCAGTGACAGACTGCTTCCATGATCACCTGGACCTCCTTTTGAATGGGAATGTGTCCTAGCTCAGAGCCATGGAGTGTCCTGGAAAAGAAGGCTACCGGGTGCCCCCCTTGGTTGAGGGTAGCGGCGAGGGCTATATCGGAGGCATTGCTCTCCACCTGGAAGGGGGAGTCCTCATCCACGGTATGCATTATGGTGTCTGCGATGTCCTGCCTAAAGCGCCTCAGGTGGGAGGGGAAATGTGGTGCCCTGGGCCAGTGTGCGAACCTTGTCCGAGAAGCAGGGAACCACTGGGAGTTATAAGAGAACAGGCCAAGGCACCTGCAGAGGGCTTTGAACGTGGTGGGGAGGGGCAGCTCCATCCTGGATCTGGGCCGATAACACCATGTGCCACGATGTACCCCACGATGGCGAGGCGGGTGGTGCTGAACATGTACTTCTCTTTGTTGTTTGTTAGGTTCAGCTCCTCGGCCGTCCAGAGAAATTTCTCCAGGTTGGCATTGTGGACCTGCTCGTTGTGGCCGCAGATTGTGACATTATTCAGGTATGGAAAAGTTGACTTTAGCTTGTGCTGGTCTACCATCCGATCCATCTCCCGCTGGATGTTGGAGACCCCATTCATGACTCAAAATGGAACTTGTACAGTCGCCCGTCCACCTCGAAGGCGATGTAGGGCTTGTCCTGCAGTTGTATGGGGAGTTGGTGATAGGCCGACTTCATGTCAATTGTGGAGAAGACCCAGCTACGTCCTTGATAGGGGTTAGGAGTCCAGCTGGATGTACCGGTTGATGGTCTGGCTGTAGACCATGACCATCCTCGGCTTGCTTCCCCCCTTTGACCACGATGATCTGGGCTCTCCAAGGTCTATTACTGGGCTCTGTAACACCTTCCACCAGAAGGCGCTGCACTCCACCCTGATGAACTCTGTCCGCTACGCAATAGTGCCTACTTCTAGCCGCAATCGGCTTGCAGTCTGGCGTGAGGTGTGAAAAGAGCGTGGGAGGGGTGATGTGCAGGGTTGAGAGGCCACAGGTTGGCTGTGGCTTGTTGGAAGGCACACTGTGGAGTGTGAGTGGGGGTAGAGGCCCCCCAAATGCGAGGGTGATGCTCTGCAGGTGGCATTGGAAGTCTAAGCCCAGGAGGATTGGGGCGCAGAGTTTCGACATAACCAGGAGTCTGAATCCAGTCAGATCAGCCGAGCAGCTTCCAAGGGTATTGATAGTCCAATCCTTGGTAGCGAAGGTGATTGAGAAGGTGGTGGGGTGGATTTTTGGCTTTAGTGAGTGGGCTACGCTCAGGTGAATGAAAGTCTTGGTGCTGCCATTGTCGATTACCTGTCAATTGATTTTAACGTCCATCATGGAGCGCTTGAGGTCGTGAGGAATGTTCCTGGTCAGGGTGGTGGCTGCTAGGACTATCTTGGGATCCGAGTCGTCGTTTCCCGATGGTGGAGGTGAAGTGTGGTCATTGGTGTCCTCTGCAGACGTCGTGAGAGGTGAGTGTTGACCGGTGATGCTCTCTGTAGTTGTGGGGTTTGGTGTGCGGTGGTTGGTGGTGTCCAGAGGCTTAGGGTGCTTTGGTAGGGTGGTCTAGTCAGTGCCTGTGTTGACCACATCATCATCGCTGGAGGCCTGGGGGGTCCTTGGTGAATGTGGCATCTGCGCCTGTCTGGCCCAAGATGGTGGCACCGCATGGGAGGGTGATACATGGGCGGCCTTCTCATTGGCTTCGCTCAGTGCGTCGGGGGAAATGAAGTCATCCGTGGCTGTCAGGGAGGGTGATGTCATCACGGCCAACGGAAGTAACGTCATTCTATAGACCGGACGTGTCATCATTGTAGTCTTTGGCAGGCGGCACTAGCGAGAGCGAGGGCTGGGCCGGGCGCATGGCACACACGCGGTGATTGTTGCTGGCGAGGCCGGAAGTTGGGATGCTGGGGCTGGAGAGGCTGGAAGTGGCTACGGGGACAATGGCGCTGCATGGCAATCGCACGTGGTGGGGGCTGTGAGGAAGGGTGGAAGATCGTAGAGGGCCGCTGAGCTGCCAACTGGATTTGAGAGGCACACCTTTGCGAAGTAGCCTTTCTTGCCGCACCTCAAGCAATACTGGGATTTTGCCGGGCAGTTTTGGCACGATTGGCGATTGGACCCACACTGGGACCCACCTGCCTAATCTCTCAGTGTAACTATAACTCTCCAATCCAGAAAACAATATGGTGAATCTTTTCTGCAAGTTGTCTATTGCTACCACATCCTTCTGGTCGTGTGGAGACCAAAACTGTGGAGAATATTTTGGGTGTGATCTAACCCAATGATTTGTACATGACATCCCATGTATTCAATGCCTCAGCTCCGACACAAAGCACAGCAAGTGCCTTTACACTACTCCATCCACCTGCATCATTATTTTCAGTGAGGTGAGGACTTGCTCCCCAAGGTCCTGATGTATATCAGTGCTTCTAAGGGAGCTGCCTTTGACATCAGAATGAGAATCACAATTTATTGTTATAAACAAGTCACAAAATTTGCTGTTTTGAGGCAGCATGATAGGGCAAACATTCATATTATAACCATATTATAACATTACTATTTTTTAAAAAGTGCATGAAAGTGAGGCAGTGACTTTGGTTCATGGATTATTCAGGAATCTGATAGCAGCGGGGAAGAAGCTGACCTTGTGCCACTGAGAGCTCATCTTTAGGCTCCTGTACCTTTTCCTTGATGGTAGCAGAGTGAAGAGGGCATGGCCTGGGTGGTGGGGGTCTTTGAAGATAGACACCACCTTATGTCAATATCCTCTATGGAGTGAAGTCTGGTGCCTGTGATGTCGCTGGCCGAGTTTACAACCTTGTGGTTTATTCTTGTCCTGAGAGTTGGCACCTCCATACCAGGCAGTGATGCAACAAGCCAGAATGCTCTCCACGTTACACCTGTAGAAGTTTACAAGTGCCTTTGGTGACTCCTCAGACAGCCTTCTTTATGATTGCATCAACATGGAGACTCCAGGACAGATCCTCTGAAATGCTGACACCCAAGAATTTGAAGTTCTTGACCCTCTCCACTACTGAGCCCTCGATGAGGACTGGGTCATGTTCCCCTGACTTCCTCCTGGTCCATAATCATCTCCTTGGTTTTGATGACGTTGAGCACAAGGTTGTTGGCATTACTCCATTCAACGAGCTGATCTATCTCCCTCCTGTACACTTCCTCATTGCCGTTTGTGATTCTGCCGACAACTGTGGTGTCAACGGCAAATTTGTAGATAGCATTGGAATTGTGCCTGGCCACACAGTCATGGGTGTATAATGAGGAGAGCAGTGGGCTAATCCCACATTCTTGGGGCATGCCTGTGTTGATAATCAGTGAGGAGGAGATGTTGTTTCCAATTCATACTGACTGGTTTTCTGATGAGAAAGTCAAGGATCCAGTTGCAGAGGGGGTTACAGAGGCCTAGAGTTTGTAGCTTCTTGACCAGCACTGAGGGAATAATGGTGTTGAAGGCTGACCTGTTGTCAATGAAGAGCAGCCATATTTATGAATTGCTGTTTTTGAGGTGATCCAGAGCTGAGTGGAGAGCCAGCGATATTGTGTCTGCTGTGGGACAACTGTGGTGAAAGGCAAATTGCAGTGGGTCTTGATCTTTGCTTAGGAACATGTTAATTCTGGCCATGACCAGTCTCTCAAAGCATTTCATCACAGTAGAAGTTAGTGCTACTGGGTGGTAGTTGTTGATGCAGCCCGCGCTACTCTTCTTGGGTACTGGGAAGAGTGATGCCCTTTTGAAGCAGGTGGGAACCTTTGACTGCAGCAATGAGAAGTTGAAAATGTCCGTGAACACTCCGGCTAGTTGGTTGGTGCAGATTTTCATTACCCTGCCAGGTATGCCAGCAGGGCCTGATGCCTTGCAAGGGTTCACCATCTTGAATGATGTTCTGACATCGCCCTTAGAGACAGGTATCACAGGGTGCTCATCCTTTCCAGGGATTCTGGTTGTCACTGTTTGGTTCTTCTTCTCAAAAGGGGCATAGAAGGTGTTCAGCTCATCAGGTAATGAAGCATCACAGCCGTCTCCAGTGTTCGCCCTCGCTTTGTAGGCCAATTCTGTCCCACCAGAATCTTACTCGTCCTGATTCAATTCCATCTGTCACCACTGAGCCAAACTTTCCAGATGTCCAGTTTTATCTTCAGTCAAATGTCTTTGCTGTTTATGACTCCACTCAGTTTTGTATTATCTATAGACTTACAAATTAAATCAGCAACATTCTCATTCGTCATTTATACAACACAGATGCCAATGGTTCCAGCATTGATATCTGCAGAACATCACTGGTTACAGACGTTTCCACCTTCTGCCCACTATTTTGGGTCTTGGATCACTTGTGCGTTATCTTTGAACATGTCAATCGCATTTTTTGAGTCATCGCCTTTGAGAAATAAGCAGATTAGAACGGTCATTCCCCCAAGTCCATCCCTGCTGAAGAAGATTCTGATCCAGAATCGTCCCATTTCCCTACATTTGGCCCATGTCCCTCTACTCCTTTCCTCTCCATGCTCCTGTCCAAATATCCTTTTGGCTGTTGGGACCCAGCTGCGAGACCCAGCTGGTGGTCATTGTGGGAGCGGGCTGGAATAGGAACAGGGAGTTGAGGCTCTGGCTCAATTAGGTGAGGAGAGTCTGAGGTGAGCATCTAGTATGTTCTTTCTTTCCTCAGTAATTAGATAATTTAAAATGACTCCTGAGACAATGATGTCCCTTTCATGTGAGATGCATCAGTCCTAGGGTAACTCCCCTCAGATTTCAGATTTATTGACATCACATGCAGCCCTGAGATTCTTTTTCCCTGAGGGCACAAAATTCTGGTAATTTTTTCCCAGAATTACCACTCATTATAGAGCAAAAAATAAACTGCACATAACATAAACATGTAAACAAACAAAAAACTGTAAACAAACTGACTATGCAACATATAGAGAACAAGTAGAAAAATCAATAAATTGCACAAGTAGGAGTTCTTAAATGAGTCCTCGATGGTGGAGGGACAGCAGCTGTTCCTGAACCTGGAGGTGTGAGTCTTGGGGCACCTACACCACTTACTTGATAGCAGCAGCGACAACAGAGCGTGTGCTGGGTGGTGAAGGTATTTGATGATTGCTGCTAGTCTCCAATGGCAACATTACCTGTAGATGTACTCAATAGTGGGGAGGGCTTTGCCTGTGATGTCCTGGACTGTGCCCACTACTTTTTGGAGGGCTTATCTCTCAGGGGTATTAGTGTCCCCATACCAGACTGTGATGCAGCCAGTCAGCACACTTTACGCCACACCTCCAGAAATTTGCCAGGGTTTCTGGTGTCACACCAAACCCCCTGAAGAAGTAGAGACGCTGACGGACTTGCTGTGTTGGGTCCAGGAAAGATCGTCCAAGATAATGACTCCCAAGAACATAAATTTGCTCACCCTCTCCACCTGGATTGTAAACCTCTGGCTTTCCTTTCCTGAAGTCAACCATCAGCTCCTTAGTTTTAGTGATATTGAGTGCAACGTTGTTATTGATGCCCCATTCAGCCAAGTTTTCAATCTCCCTCCTGTATACTGACTCATCCCCTTCCTTTATACAACCCACCTCTGAGGGATCGTTGCCAAATTAGTAGATGGTGTTATTGTCATACTGAGCCACTCAGACATAGGTGTAAAGTGAGTAGAGCAGGGGGCTAAGAAAACAGCCCTGTGGTGTTCCGGGACTAATGGAGATCTCCCTTTCCCAGAGAGCCACATCTGCCAGAAGTGTATGAAGATGGGCAAACTGGAAGAGTGTGGTAGGAATCTGTGGCAGCAGCTGGAAGATCTTCAGCTCACAGATCAGAGCTACAGGGAGGTAGTCACACCTAAGCTGACAGAAGTGGGTAGTTGGATGAAAGTTAGAGAAAGGAAAGCAAAGGTGAATCATCCTGAACTCTGGTGGGGGTGGGGAGGAGTGGAAATTACCTACCAGGAGGGAGTCCCAGTGGCAGGGCATCCAGCACTGAGTCTGGCCCTGTGATGCAGTAGGGGACTATAGTTAGGGGGGAGACAGGAGATTCTGTGGGCATGAGAAAGACACCCACATGGTATGTTGCCTCCTGGGTACCAGGGTCAGGGATGCCTCTGATCAGGTCCACAGCATTCTGGTGCAAGAGGGAAAGCAGCCAGACGTTGTGGCACACGTTGGAACCTGCGACATAGGTAGGAAGAGGGACGAGGTCCTGAAGAGTGAGTTTAGGGAGTTAGGCAAAGAAGGCTGAAGAACAGGATCTAAAGTGAAGCATTCTCAGGATCACTGCCAGTGATACATGATGGTGACGGTAAGAACTGGAGGAGATGGCAGATGAATGCGTGGCTGAGGAGATGGTGCAGGAGGCAGGGTTTTAGATTTTTGGATTATTGGGCTTTCTTCTGGGGAAGGAGGGACCTATACAGATTGGATGGCTTACACATCAATGAGGGGGAGCAATATCCTTGTGGGAAGGATTTCTAGTGTGGTTCGGGAGGGATTCAACTAGTTTGCAAGTGGGATGGGACCTGGAGCTATAGGTCAGTGAGGAAGTGTATGGAGTAAAGCCAGGTCTATCATATAGAGAGTCTTTGAGGAAGGAGAAGCAGAATATAGGGTATATAAGTTGTAAGGTAGAAAGGCTAAAGTGTATGTACTTAAATGCAGAAGCATTAGGGATAAGGGAACTTGGATACATATGTGGAACTATGATGTAGTGGCCATTACAGAGACCTGGCTGGCACCAGGGCAGGAATGGATTCTGAATATTCCTGGATTTCAGTGTTTTAAAAGGTGTAGTGAGGTGCGGAGGAAAGGGGGCATTACTGGCCAGGGATACTATTACAGCTGCCAAAAGGGTGGGTAATGTAGCAGGGTCCTCTATTAGAGTCAGTGTGGGTAAAAGTTAGGAACAAGAAAGAAGTATTCTATAGGCCCCGGTAGCAGCAGGGATATCAAGGAGAAGATTGAGAGGCACATTTTGGAAAGGTGCAAAAGTAACAGGATTGTTATCATGGGTGACTTCAACTTCCCCAATATTGACCGGCACCTTCTTAGTACCAAAGGTAGACAGGGCAGAGTTTGTTAAGTGTGTCCAGGATGGATTCCTGACACGGTACATTGACAGGCCGACTGGAGGAATGCCATATTAGGCAATGAACCGGGTCAGGTCACAGACTGCTCAGTGGGAGAACATTTGGGGGACAGTGACCACTGCTCCGTGTCTTTTACATTGTCATGGACAATGACAGAGTCTGAGAGGACAGGAAAATATTTAATTGGGGATGGACAAATTATGAGGCTACAAGGCTTGAACTTGCAGGTGTGATTTGGGATGACATTTAGATGTTTAGAGATCTCTTGCAGGATGTCAGGGATTGCCCTGGTGAGGTTGAGAAAGAATGCTAGAGTGGACAAGAGAGGTGGAACATCGAGTCAGGTGGAAGGTGGCAGCATGCATGAGATTTAGGCAGCAAGGGTCAGATTGGGCTCTTAAGGAATATTGGGTAGCAAGAAAGGAGCTTAAGAACTTAAGAAGCTTAAGAGCTTAAGAAGGGGACTCGAGAAGGCCTTGGCGTGTAGGGTTAAGGAAAACCCCAAGGCATTCTTTACTTAATGAATACTTCTCTTCAGTATTAACCAAGAAGAGTGATCTTGATGGTGGTGAGGACAATATGGGTGGGGTAAATGTTCTAGAGCATGTTGATATTAAGAGAGAGGATGCAATGGAGCAGTTAAAATGCATCAGGACAGAGAAGTCCCAGGGGCCTGATGGAATATTCCCCAGGCTACTCCACGAGGTGAGGGTGGAGATTGCTGAGCTGCTGGCTGGGATCTTTGTGTCCTCATTATCCACGGGAATGGTACCGGAGGATTGGAGGGTGGCAAATGTAGTCCCCTTGTTCAAAAAAACAGTAGGGAAAGTCCAGGTAATTGTAGACCAGTGAGCCTTACATCTGTGGTGGGCAAGCTGTTGGGAAGGATTTGTAGATATAGGATCTATGCAGTTAGAGAATCAGGGACAGTCAGCATGGCTTTGTCTCACAAGCCTGATAGAGTTCTTTAAGGAAGTGACAAATTGATGAGGGTGGTGCAGTGGAAGTGGTCTACATAGATTTTAGACAGGTATTTGACAAGTTTCCACATGGTAGGCTTATATAGAAACTCAGAAGGCATGGGATCCAGGGAAGCTTGGTCATGTGGTTTTAGAATTGGTTTGCCCGTAGAAAGCAGGGGATTTGTGGTGGGAGTACATTTGGATTGGAGGGTTGTGTCCAGTGGATTCCCTCAAGGATCAGATCTAAGACCTCTGCTTTTCGTGATTTTTATTAACGACTTGGATGAGGGGGTGGAAGGGTGGGTTAGCAAGTTTGCAGATGACACAAAGGTTGGTGGTGTTTTGGATAGTGTAGAGGATTGTAGAAGATTGCAGAGGGACGTCGATAGGACGCAGAGCTGGGCTGAGAAGTGGCAGATGGAGATCGATCCGGAGAAGTGTGAGGTGGTACACTTTGGAAGGACAAACTCCAAGGCAGAGAACAAAGTTATTTGCAGGATTCTTGGTCATGAGGAAGAGCAGAGGGATCTGGGGAGTCCATTTCCACAGATCTCTGAAAGTTGCCTCACAGGTAGACATGGTAATTAAGAAAGCTTATTGAGTTTAAGAGCCACCAGGTAATGATGCAGCTCTACAAAACTGTGGTTAGACCACACTTGGAGAACCATGTCCAGTTCTGGTCGCTTTGTATAGGAATGACATGAAAACATTAGAAAGGATGCAGAGGAAGTTCAAGGGAGGCATTAGAGGCCAGTTATTTTACCCAGAGAGTGGTTGGTGCATGGAATGCATGACCTGGGTCAGTGGTGGAGGCAAGTATATTGGGGAAATTCAAGAGATGACTAGACATGCATATGGAGGGATTTAAAGTGAAGGGTTATATGGAAGGCAGGGTCTAAGGGTTGGCACAACACTGTAGGCTGAAGGGTCTGTACTGTGCTGTTCTATTCTATGTTCTAAACATTGGAATTGTACCAACCTCTGCTCCATCCTTTGGCTGCTCATTTTCACCCTCTGTGTGGAAACTTGTCACTGAACCCCCTTCCCTCACATAGACCTGTGCCTTCTAGTTTTAGTCTCTGGGAGGAAGTTTTGCACCTCTGCCTGAAGAGAACAGTGAGAGGAGGTTACGACCAGGGTGATGGGAATCCTTTGTAATGCCTGCTGACGTCTTGAAGCAGTGAGTCTTGGTGGGGGAAGCTTATGGTCCGTGATGGACCTGACTCGGACGTTTCTACTCTATGCAATATTCTGCACCCCTGAGCACACAATTTCCAAATGTGTCCACATACTTTCCACCGTGCACCTGTGGAAGTTTGCTAAATCTCCTCAGACTTCATTGAAAGTAGAAGCGTTGATATGACTTTTTCACAGTTGCCCTGATGTGATGGACTTAGGAGAGGTTCAATATGTACATCCCCAGCAAGTTGAAAGTACTAACCCCAGAGGCACTGAAATTGCACTCCCCCATTAAAAAAATCGCAAATAAAGTTGCCATTTGGGCAATTTCTATGCACAATTGGTATAGTTTTGAAGATCGGCCGTGGGAAATTCTGAACACCTGTGAGTTTGGGATTTGGGCTACATTTAAGAAAAATGTGTGCGTTATTTAGGATGATTCTCCTTGACGAAACTATGACGTTATGAACAGAACCACGAACCTGTTGATTTATAGATGGACCCTTTATCCTGGATGGGGTTTAATTCCAGGAGACAGTGGGGAGAAGCCCACATACATTTAATCCCAGACACCAGTCACCCAGCATCCGAGGGTGAGAGAGAGGGGGAGAGAGTAGAGGGAGAAAAGAGGTAGGGAGAGAGGGGAGAGGGGAGGGAGGGGGAGAGGGGAGGGAGGGGGAGAGAGGAAGGATGAGGGAGAGAGAGTGTGGGAAGAGAGAGGGGAGAAGAGAAGGGGTGGGGAGAAAATGGAAGAAAAGAGGGAAAAGGGGTGAGACAGAGAGAGGAGAGAGGTCAGGAGAGAGAGGAGAGGAGAAGGGGAGGGGGAGTGAGGAAGGGAGAGGGGAGAGAGGAGAGAATGGAAAAGAGGGGAAGGGAGAGAGGGGGAGGGGGAGGAGGAGAAAAGGGGAAAGGGGAAGAGGGGAAGAAGGGGAGAGGAGAAGGGAGGGGGAGAGAGGGGGTGAGAGAGGGGATGGGGAGGATGAGAGATGGACGGGGGAAGAAGAGTGAACACTGCATTCCAGGACGGACAGACTGTGTGTGCAATGTGTTATAATCGACCCACGTGCTTGTCTGCACTTTGCTGTAAGATCAACTCCTGGGATTGTTTCAACCCCGACTCCCTGGGTACACAGCCCCCCTCCCCATCCCCAAACCCTCCATCCCCCTCCAACAGTCCCAAAAGATCCACCAGGAGGACAAAATCTGAGAGCGAGGGAAAAATGTTTCAAAAGGTCTTGGGAAACATTTCTTGAACATCTGAAACAATTATTTTTAGAGTTTTCTGGGTGGTGGGAAGGGTGTTTGTCCCTGGGGGCAGCATGGTTTGGTTTGGCTCACCTGCTTCTGGGGATGGGGTGGGGCTTCTCTTTTTCTCTGTCCTGGGATGATTCTGAAGCACAGGTTTCCCAAGGCCCGAGGAAATGAGTTTGACACAAACTGATGCTCTTCTGACAGCTGGGGGAAAGGTACCGACATAAATGGTGAAGAGAGTGAGGAAGGGGGAGAGAGAGGGGAAGAGAGAGGGGAGAGTGGTGGATAGGTAGGAGAGAGGGGTGAGAGGTGAGAGAGAGGGGGATATGTAGGTGAGAGAGGGGAAAGTTGGGAGGGGAGAGAGGGGGATAGGTAGGAGGGAGAGAGATGAAAGAGAAGGGATAGAGGGGGAGACAGGAGATGAGAAAGTGAGGGACAGTGGCACAGTACAGTGGGTTCAGTAAGGCCAAGGCAGTTGGGTGTCAAGAGGATTTCTACCTAAACATGTCTGTCGTCCTCCCTCCCCTATCTAATTCCTGACTCCCAACAGGCTTGGCCTTGCTGACCCTAGAAGGCCAAGGTGGTCGGGCTTCGGGTGTTAGATTATTGGCATGGGCCAGTTGGAGTTGCTGTGCAGTTTAACCCTGGGAACTGCTTTTTTGAGACAGTGTGTGGTCTGTCATTAATCTAATAGCTTTTTAAGAAAAGTCACCTATTCAGCTGTGCTCTTGTGACAATTATATTTACAAATAAATGTGATTCACAAAGTGTGTGCAGATTTGCACAATCACAGAGGAACGCTGACACACAGCTCTTTGTTTTATCTAGTGGATGTTGATCTATTCATAGCTAGAATTAGCTTTACGAGTTGATTAGCTTCGTGGGTCTCTGAGTCGCCTGCTTACAGATCAGTTCACAGACACCACCTTGATTTCCATACCTCGAAGTTCTTTTGTCAGATGAAGGTTCCTTGTTGGGCTCGGGAGTTTGATATTGGGCGGGCGAGGCAAGGACAGGAGTGCCTCCCCGCCCCCCCCCCCCTTCAAGTGGCATTCAGGGCATGTGCTCTTGTTGCCATACCCTCAATACACCTACGACTAACCCTCTCCACTGGTGTCTTGCCAAAGAAGATAGGGGCCTGGTTCCTCAGCCTCTCCTTCCCAATGTTTACAATAAGCAGTTTTGGGCCCCGTATCGAAGGAAGGGTGTCCTGGCATTGGAGGGTCTGGAGGAGGTTTATGAGAATGAGGGTTAATGTGTGTGGAGCATTTGATGGCTCTGGGCCTTGACTCGCTGGAATTGTGAAGGATGAGATGGATCTCATTAAAACATATTGAATATTGAAAGGGTTGGATAGAGTGGATATGCAAAGCATGTTTCCAGTAGTGAGAGAGTCTAATGCTGAGCAGTAATCAATGAACAATAGCCAGACATAAAGGTTCTGTGTCCACGTGATCTAATGAAGAGTGCAGGGCCAGTGAGATGGCATTTATCTTTTTGATAGAAGATTTTCTAACCTTCTCTTACCCCTGTCCCACTAAACTTGCTGATCATATCTGCTCCATTCTTGCTCATGTCATTAATGTGCATGATGAAGAACAGAGGCCCAGACATAGGCCCCACTGGTCACAGACCGCTAATCTGAAAGCAACCCTCCATTAGAACAGTCTGCCTCATGACACCAAGAAATGTTGGATCCAGCTGGCTAACTCATCCTGAATCCTGTGCGTTCTAACCTTCTGCAGACATCTACTGATCAGCTCCTTGTCAAATAATAATATCCTTGTCGGCAGTATCTACTGCCCTGGCCTCTTTCATCCTTTTGGTCACCTTGTCAAAATATTTGTGAGGCAGAATTTCCCATGTACAGAGCCATGCTGACGACCCTGAGTCAGAACTCGCTTTTGGAAATGCAGTGGATACTGTTATTCACAATCCTGTCCAGGAATTTTCCCATCACTGATGTTGGCCTCACTGACCTGCAGTGTCTTGGATTGTCTTTGTAAGTAATGACATGGATTTGAGAGAAAGGAGGAAAGAAGAAAAGAAAGAATGAGAGTAGCCGGTAGCTTCAGTCTTCTTGGGTAGTGCAGTCACCGTTGCGCCTTCCAGAGAAGTGAGGAGATGTTGAGTGTCCATGATAGGTCACTAGTTAAGCGAGCTCCAAGTACTTGGTGCTCTCCACTCTCTTTGAGTTATGTATACATAGTGGAGGGTGATCATACCTGATCATCTCCTTCATCTTGTCCACATTGAGACTCAAGTTGTTACTCTTGCGCCATTTGACCAGATTTTACACCCTTTCTCTGTAGTGGTCTCGTCGTTGTTGCTGATGAGGCCAACAACTGTTGTGCCATCTGCAAAGTTGATGACAATGTTGGGGACTGGATCTGGTGATGGGTCAGTAAAGTGAAGAGGAGTGGGCTGAGCACACAGCCCTGAAGAGCGCCAGTGCTTGACATTCTGCTATCAACTCAGACAGACTGTGATCTTTCCGTTAGGAATTCCAGGATCCAATTACAGAGAGGGGTGTTGAGTCCCGGCGAGAACAGCTTCTCCACCAGCCTCCAGGGAATGATCATAATAAATGCCGAGCTGAAGTCGATGAACAGCAACCTGGCGTATGAGGCATCATTCTCCAGGTGGATCAGGAAAGAGAGAAGGGACAAAGCCATACAACATTTTCTTCTATAGGTGAATTGAAATGGGTCCATCGTGTCTGGAAGGTGTGCTTTGATGCATTCCATTGCAAGACTCTTGAAGCAATTCATAAGCATTTCAAGGGTGGTACAGTTGGCGTAGCAGTTAGCGCAATGCCTTTACCGTGCCAGCGATCAGGACAGGACCAGGGTTCAAACCCATGCTGTCTGTAAGGAGTTTGTACATTCTCCCCGCGTCTGTGTGGGTTTTCTCCGGCGTCTCTGGTTTCCTCCCACCATTCAAAAATGTACCGGTTAATGGGGTAATAAATTGGGTGGAAATGACTCGTGGGCTGAAATGGCCTGTATGTCTACATTAAAATAATGGTGGAGGTCAGTGCCACAGGGAGGTAGTCACTGAGGCTTGTTATTGTCACTCTCTTTGGTAGTGGGATAACGGTGGCTGCCTTGAACCCTGTGGGAACAATGAACTGCTGCAGTGAGGTGTTAAAGATGTTTGTGAAGATCTCCGTCAATGGTCTGCACAGTCCTTCAGTACCCGACCAGGTATGTTGTCTGGTCCCGGCACACTGTGTGGGTTTACCTTGGATAAGGTTCTTCTCATCTTGGCTACAGCTATGCAGGGGGCCATTTATTAGGGGGACACCGAACTTTCTTTGACATCATCCTGTTCTTTTCAAACTGTGCACAGAAATTATTCAGTCCGTCCAGAAGGGAGGTGTTGTCATCCTTAATTCGCAAAGTTGACTTGTGATTTGTTATAGTCTTGATCCTTGGCCACATATGCCTTGTGTTGAATGGGATTGGTGAACCAGGGAAGGAGGTGATGGATAATGGACAGATGGGGTGGGGGAGAGATGCAGTTTGGAGACCGAGGCAGTTGATTGCTAGCTGTCAAACAGAGAGGCATGAGAAAGAAGGTCCGGTGGAGGAAGATGAGGCAAAAGGGTAGTAACTCATCACTAAGGTGGGTAAAGTGGGTGAGAATGGTGGTTATGGATAGTATTGGGGAGAGGTGAGGGGCAGATTGGACCATAAGAAGGAAGAGGGAGTGGAAATGGGTGAGGAACTGCGATGGGGTGTTTGGGAAAGGGGACAAAATTGGTGGTGGGGTAGGGAGAAGATCAGGAATAGATTGGATGAAAAGGGAGAGGACTCCTCAGATGGAAATGGAAAACTGAATATCCATGCGATTGGGCAGCGCACTGCCCAGATGAAAAATGAGTTGGTTTACACTGGGCCCCACTCTGGCAATGGGAGAAAGGCTCTAGCAAAGACTCAGTATTTAATACAATCATTCCCCAGTGGCACTTTGCCAGGACAGACAGATCGGTGTGAGAATGAGCAGGGGAGGTGAAATGATAGCCACTGAGAGCTCAGGATGGTTATGGGGATAGAGTACAGATGCTCTGAATAAAGGGTCCTCGAATCTGCATTGTCTTCCCCTTGACCATCCAGGCTGTTCTCTGCAATGATAGAGTCAGACGGCACAATAGGGACATGTTAAAAGTCATGCCACACAATGAACCCGCCAATCCCGTATACTTTGGGAGGAACCCAGAGAACATGGAGAAAACCCATGCAGATCACAGGAAGAACATACAAACCCAAGTATTGCATTGCACCAATCACTGCATTAACCTTCCAGCTCACTGTAGCAATTGTTTATTGCCTGGCCCCTTCCTCTCCTTGCCCTCTTTAAGACCTCTGAAAAGTTGCTCCAGCTTTTGGTTGACCTTCTGATTCTCACTTGGCACTAGTGTTTTTGCTGCAACTTCATGGAATGGCTTGCCACATAAATCAAATTGCTTTCAAAACATGATTGACTATATAACATTACATTTTGGAAAATATTAAGCAACTGAACAAACTTTCCCGCAAGAATAGGTCTTTTTTTTTCTCCTCGTTGGCCACTTGAGGTCTTTTATGTTGCTGTTTTTCTGGTCACAGGAAGTTCCTTCTTCTTGCATTTTACCAGACTCTGCCAACTCCCAATATTTTGTAAATATTTTGCAATATATGTTGTTCCTGATCACTCTCAGCTGTTTGCAATTAATATTTTATATTGTGGATAGTTCTCAAGAAACGGAAAACGTTTTCCTGAAGGTATGGAGAAACCCTTTACTCGCATGGAGTTACAGCCCATCAGGTATCCACCCACCATCGTGCTATCCATAAAAACCTCACTGTTGCATCCATTCCATGTCCCTCTGTGCCCTGCTCATTTGAGTACATCTCCAGATACTTCTGAAGTGGTCTTCCTCTTCCTGCCTCCACCACCTCTTCGGGCAGATCATTCAGGATATTCACACATATAGGCTCCTTGGCCCACACACACATGCTCAAACACACACAGAGACACATTCAACCACACATAAACACACTGCAGTTAGTATCTCAAGTTAACATCAGAACATTTACTCTTTCCTTCCTCCACTGATTCTGGCTGACCTGCTGCAGATGCCCAACATTTCCTGCTTTATTTGCTGGTGTGCATCTAGGTTTGGGTGGCCTGGTTTGCATAGAGGTCAGCGCAACGTTGTCTGTAAGGAGTTTGCACGTTCTCCCCCATGTTTGCTCGAGTTTCCTCCAGGTGCTCAGGTTTCTTTCCACCGTTCGAAATTTACTGGGCTTTTAGGTCAATTGAGTGTAATTGGGCTCGTGGGCCGAAAAGACCTGTTGCCATCCTGTGTGTCTAAATTTAAACAAAAAGCAGTCATTAAAATAAAAATAAATAAATTTTGCATCAATGTGGATGGGAGTCTAGGACAAGAGGGCATAAGTTCAGGATTGAAGGGTGACCATTTAAAACAGAGATGTGGCGAACCTCTGAAATTTGCTACCACAGGATTCTCTGGAGGCTAGGTCTTCGGGTGTATTTAAGACAGATGGTCAGGGTATCAAAGGCCATGGGGAAGGGGAGTGAGGCTGAGTGGGAGAATGAATCAGCTCACGATGGAATGAGGGAGTGAACGCGACAGGCCGAATGGCCTACTTCTCTCCCTACATGTAATGGTGTTAATTGTATGAACCAGTTGGAGGCTTTGGCAGATTGTTTTGTAGATCATTGAGCTGAGGGGAACTCACCTCTGCATTCCTGTCTCCCTTTGCCTACCAAGCATCTGCCGAATTCTGCTTTGAAAAGATTCCATCTCCATCCAGGCTCATTGAAGAAGAGAATTCCGAATACTCTGAGAGAGGAGGATTCCCTTCAACACAGATGCTGGGTTCAAGTGTAAGACGAAAACTCAGCAGGTCACAAACCATCCCTAGGAAGTGAAAGGCAGTTGACCTTTCAGCCTGCAGATGACCAGCATTCGGGCAACATTTTCTGAATTGCTTCAAATACTTCTTTAAATAAGAAGATCACGGTATTCAATTTGGCCCTGGTCTGGAACACACAGAAATGCTGGAGAAACGCAGCCGGTCTCGCAGCGTCCACAGGAGGGAAAGATACTGACGTTTTAGGCCTGAGCCCTTCTTCAAAGTATGAGCGAAAAACAAAAGGTGCCAGATTAAAGACTGAAGGACACCTGGGGGAGGCCAGACAAACAGCCAAAAGATGTTAATGTGTTAACTGGATATGATAAGAGGAAATATACAGATAGAAAAGGGATGAGGGATGAGGGGGAGAGAAAGAGCGAGAGAGAGAAAAAAGTCAGTGCCAAAGGGGGGTATTATTGGGCATTGCCCCCCAGCAAGGTGCTGTGCCCCCCAAACGGTTATGGCTGTCACTCACCATCAGATCCGCCCCTGCCCCTCGTCAAGGGTCACTAGTGTCCAGCTTGTGACACTTGGCACAATAAAAGAAGCTCTTTCATCTGCTACGTCGGAGGGATGGAGTATGTTAATGTTTGTTGGCATGTAGGACCAGCATCACCACTCCCTCCCCCCAGCCCTGCTGATCGAGGTTATGAGAGCTGCACTGTGCACTGTGCCCCCTCTAATATTCGTTCTGGCACTGGCCCTGAGAGAGAGGCAGAGGTGTGGGAAAGACGACAGATGGAAAGTTGTGGAGGGGGGCAGTTTAACAGAAATTGGAGAAGTCGATGTGAATGCCATCTGGTTGGAGGGCGCCCAGATGGAAGATGAGGTGTTGTTCCTCCAATTTGCGGGTGGTCTCAGTGCATGAGACCATGGACAGACGTGCAATGACTGAGGGCTCTGGTGATTCTGTGCCCTAATAGCTCTTATGTTCCTGTAACGGAACATGATGAGGGTGAATCACCTATCCACAGCATCTCTCACTCTCCCAGTACATCCAAAGCACTTTACAGCCACTGAGATGCTTCTGAAGAATATTCACAGCTGCAATCAGAAAGATCTTTCTTGAACTCACATTTGGACATTTTCAGCAATTCCCTTTCTAAGTTTGAAGGCGTTTAAGGCTGACCTGTCTTCAGCCACACATTATGCCAGGTGAGGATTTACAACAAACTTGTGATTTCATGTTCGCTATTGTTCGGATTAACCTGTGGTTTGGATTTATTTAATCATCTACTGCGGTGATGGGATTCGCACTCTCTCATCAATAGGTCTAGGCCTTGACACAGGACTGTTAGTTCAGATTCGGCACTGGTGTCTCCACAGACAGCAGGGGAGGGGGGAGGTGTCACTTGTTGGCTCTGGGCAAATTGAAAGTGTACTGCAATGCCAAGAGTTGATTTTTCAGGATGTTGGCATTGACCGTGAGTCCAACAATTGATGCCCACATCTAATTGTCCTTTGATGAAGATCTTCATGAAATAGCATAACTCTGTTGCAGTGCCTGCGATCTGGTTTCGAATCTGGCGCCGTCTATAAAAAGTTTGTATGCTCTTTCCCTGTCTGTGTGGGTTTCTTCCCACTGTTCAATGTGTACTGGGGCTGTAGGTTAATTGTATGTAGTTAGGCAGCCCAGGTTTCAATAGCTGGAATCAGCTTCTACCGTGTTATAAATACACAAACCAACCAAATGATATACAGGTAAATATTCCTATTGGTCTCTTAGTAAAGACAGTATTTCATCTGCAAACAGATGGGTTACAGGAGGGGAGTGAATAGAGTGATTTTGGCAATAAAGGTAGTAGATTTGTTAAGAATGGTTGAAGTGGATCAGAGACTTCCTGTGGTGCATCTTCCAGAGAATACATCATTTGGCCATTCAATGGATAACAACATGGGATGCAGAGAGTGTTGGCTGAAATGCCATAGAAATAGCCTGTCTTGTCCTGGATAGAGAGTGACCCTGCACCCCCCACTAAGTGGACAGAACTACACATAGCTTGTCCTGATAGTGGAAAGGGTGGGAACCACGTGGGCACTCAAGACACACAGAGACCATTCACCAGAGGCACTGGAGCCTATCTCCAATCCCCCACCCCACCCCCCCCCCCCACACACACACACACACACACACCCATCTCCACCCACCACTTTTACACATATGGACTATCTCTCCCACCACATGCATACAGGACAATCTCCCCCACCACACACACATGGGACCATCTCTCCCCAAGCACATGGGACCATCTCTTCCCGATGTAGTTCAATAATTTGTAGACATTTCAACATGATGCTGATTCTCTTTGAAAGCTCCACATGAAGACAGAATCTGCTGTGGAGCAAGAGGTATCATTACTTGTTAATGGTTCTGTGTCTCAGACAACTTTTCAAGTGATACATGTTTTTCTGGAAGGGAAGAAAACCAACACCAAAGTGCAGATGAAGTTCAATTCTCAGCCCACACTTCAGTGGATGGGGAAGTAAAACTTGGCAGTGACCCTGGTGGAATGCGAGCTCTCATTTGAAAGGCTTTGCTCTGCCAGATTATTTTTCATGCAAGCAGCTCAATCATTCCTTCTCGATGCTGCGTCTTTCTTTGTGAAGATAATTTAGATACTCCACTGGATTAATTTCTTCATTCTTCGGACAGAGTACAAGGCAGGATCTTGCAGGTACCAACTCTTCCATCTTTCATCAGATGTGATTTTATGTTTAAACCACCAGCTTAATCAATGAATCCAGGGTTAACTCTTTATTTGCTGAGAAGTATTGTATTGGTTGTTTTTTTTATAGATAAAACCATGTTGATTCGGACTTTTGTTCAGAATTTCGTTTTTGCCAAAATATCTATGACATTTTGTAAGAAGCCTTTGTCCTAAAAACAGCCAGAAATGAAATGAAAATTGCTTTATTCTGTAATTTTGTAAATGATTTTTTTTTCCGAACCCATAATTGCAATGACATTTTTTTCCTTCAAGTAGTTTTGCTTTTGTTCTATTCCTGTTGTAATGTTGAGACTGGGTTGGGATGAGACCCTTTCCCTGCAGACTAATGCAAGAAGAAAGTTCCTGCTGTTCATGCATGAGCTCCAGGGTGAACCCTGACAGACTGTTTGACTGGGGAAGATTTGGAGGCTTCATCATGCCTGTTCTGGTACTGACTTGGAAATTGGATCCACAGCTGATTTCAGGGGCCCTCACACCATCAGCTGTCAGGAGATGACACAGGTAACAGGAGAAGATGGCCTGGTTTGTCCTTCAGGGTCCGATCTCCTTGCACACATTCCTTCTGTGGCGTTGGAGAGATAAGTGCTTCAAGTGAGGGATCTGTTCTACTGGCGATATGAGATTGCCTGCTGGAAGAGAGCAGCTGATTGGTGTGTTTCTCACAGCTAATAGCATGGATGGAAATCTCCAGAAAAGCCATGGCATTCCCCAGGTTGTGCACAGCTAAAGGTCTGCAGGTGCTTGCATTTGACCAATTTGTGAGGGCTTGAACCATCCTCACACCTCCCATCAGGCGAAGGGCTAAAATAACACATGGTTCACTCACCTACTGATGTCCCCTCCTCACTCTCCCCAACAGTAATCTGGTTTTGAACAGGACCTGAACTGAGTGATAATGTGAGCGGGGGGCGGGGGAGTCAAGCATGATAGTGGGCAGTAGAGACAGCACCTCTTTCCCTCTCTGTGCAAAGATCAGGCCAGATCCTTGGAGCTTCACTTTGGCAATGTTCATGGTTGCCATGTGTACCTGTCTCTCTCAGGTTGTCTATCCATGTGGCAGAGTACTCACTGGTGGCAAGAACAGAGGACTTGCACTTCCCTTGTCTTGGACATTTCACCAGGCTCACATCACCAACTGAACAGTACCAACAACCTGGTCCATTAACACTGTTTCCCCAGACCTTCCAGATTGTGGATGCACAGTAATGACTCCAGCGGACAAACCCATCAAGAGACATGGCTCTTCCACGGGGAGGTTAGTCAGGAAGGTTCAGACACTCGGTATTCATGGTGAAGTAGTGGACTGGACTCAACATTGGCTACATGGGAGAAGCCAGAGATTAGGGGTGGATGATGCTTCTCAGACTGGAAGCCTGTGTCTAGTGGTGGGCCTCAGGGAGCGGTGCTGGGACCTCTATTGTTTCTCATCTGGATGACAAAGTGGTAAATTGGATCAGCAAAATTTCAGATGACACAAAGATTTGAGGTGTTGTGGACAGCGAAGAAGATTATCTACAGCACAGGGGGAACTGGACCAGCTCGAAAAAAAGGCTGAAAGATGGCGGACTAATTCAGATAAGTCTGAGGTGTTGCATTTTGGAAGGACAAACCAAGAAAGGATGCACACGGTGAATGGTAGAGTACTGAGGAGTGTGATAGAACAGAGGAATTTGGGAATATAGATGCATAATTCCATGAAAGTGGGTTCACAGGTGGACAGGGTTGTAAAGAGAGCTTTTGGCATTAGCCTTCATAAATCAAAGTATTTAGTACAGGAGTTGGGGTGTTGTAGCAAATTTTAATTTATAAAATTATATTTTTAGGGAAACAGCACAGTTACAGGCTATTTCAGTCTACAAGTCTGTGCCCCCCCCCGCCACATTTACACCCAATTAACCTACACCCCCAGTACATTTCAAATGGTAGGAGGAAACCAGAGCCCTCAGGAAAACCCATACAGACATGGCAAATACATACAAACTCCTCACAGACAGCGTGTGATTAAAACCCCAGTCCTGATCGCTGGCACCGTAACAGCATTGTGTTTAAGATATTAGTGAACCCAAATTTGGAATATTTTGTGCAGTTTTGGTCACCTAACTACAGGAAGGATATCAATGATAGAAATATTGCCAGGACTTCAGGAACTTAGTCACAGGGCAAGGCTAAACAGGTTAGGACTTTTTTTTCCCTAGAGTGTAGAAGAATGAGGGGAGATTTGATAGAGGTTTACAAATTTATTAGGGAGATAGACGGAGCAAATATAAGTTGACCTTTCTCACTGAAGTTAGGTGAGATACAAACCAGAGGGCATGGGTTAAAGGTGAAAGGGGTAAAGTTCAGGGGGAACTCTTCACAGAGAGCAGTGGGGGTGTGAAACAAGCTTCCAGCTGCAGTGGTGAATGCAGGCTCAATTTTAACATTTACGAAAAATTTGGACAGGTATGTGGATGGGAGGGGTAGAGAGGGATGTGGACTGGGTGCAGGTCAGTGGGAATAGTTCAGCAGAGAATAGATGGGTCGATGAGCCTGTTTTCTGTGTTGTAATAGCCACTCACACTGCTCCTTAGAAACTGATCTTTGGGGATCAGGTTGGAATCTACATCATAGATGATTCACGGGTCTTCTCTGACCTCTCAGATTAACCCACATACTCTTGTGAGCATCTTATTTTCCTGAGGATGCTATCTTTTTTAAATGAAAATTCATTAGAATCATGTTTCTCATACCAATCTCATTCTTGGACATTCACTGTTCATAATCTTAATGCCTTGACAAGCTCTATTTTAATACCTCTCTCCTACGGTTAATGAAATCGTGCCAATGTCTGAGACATGAGGTGACACGGTAAGCCTCGCTGTTAGTACAGCACTGTTACATGTGAGCGACCAGGGATCGAATCTGGCGCTGTCTGTAAGGAGCTTATACGTTCTCTCCATGTCTGCGTAGGTTTCCTCCAGGTACTCTGGTTTGCTTCCACCATTCAAAATTTACCGGGGGTGGAGGTTAATTGGATGTAACTGATTGGCATGGGCTTGTGGGCCGAAAGGGCTTGTAACCTTGCTCTATTTAAAATGTTAAATTTAAATCTCCAGGCATTGCCAGTATAAAATGTTTTGGATGTGCTTTTGGCAGGACCTGCGTGATAATATGATGTTTTCTTCAGACTCTGACACAACTATTTTATATTTGCAGTGCAGTCCAACATGATGATGTCACATCAAATCAATCACGTGGGATTGGTTCTCCTTTTCCTCCTGATGGTGTCATCAGCTCAAGACACTTGCCCAGCCTCTTCCAGAATTCATGGGATTCCTGGTTTGCCCGGAATTCCTGGATCTCCTGGAAAAGATGGATTGGATGGGTTACCGGGGATGAAAGGAATTCCAGGTAATTCATGAATGACCAATTTTCCAAACCTTCTTGAGCTAGAATGATAAAACTGTAGAATCTTCCCTTGGATGCTATATGACCTGTTGAGTTTCACCAGCACATTTCAGGATTAGAATCTAAAACAGGTTTCCCTTCGGCAATGTGTGATCTCAGAGGACTGTCCAAGCACATACCTGAGAAGATCTAGTGAAGAGTCAGTAGGGGTGAAACAAGAACATGAACATAAGAAATAGGAGCAGGAGTCGGCCATCCAGCCTGTTGAGTCTTCTCCATCATTCAGTGAGATTGTGGATGATCTGATGATAGGCTCATCTCCACCAACCTGCCTTTTCCTATATCCCTTAAAACTCCTCCTCTATTAACATCTGTCCAACCTTGTCTTCAATATATTCGCCTCCACTGCTTCAATGGGTAGAGAATACCATAGATTCACCAGCTTCTGGAAAAAACATCTCATCTCTGTCCTAAATCTACTATCCTGAATGTTGAGGCTATGTCTCCTTGTCCTTATCTTCCACACCAATGGAAACAACTTACTTACCTCTATCGTATCTATGTCTCATAATTTTTTAAATGTTTCTAGAAGATCCATTCCCATTCTTCTAAATTTAAGTGTGTACAGTCCCAGAATCAATCTCTCCACATAGACAAAAGGCCTCATTTCTGGAATCAATCTGGTGGACCTCCTTGGCACTGCCAAGCTCTAAAATAGAGCTTGTCAAGGCATTAAGATTATGAACAGTGAATGTCCAAGAATGAGATTGGTATGAGAAACATGATTCTAATGAAGCAATTTCCATCTCCTTCCTCAGGTAAGATGGCATGGTTTGCATAGAGGTTAGTGCAACACTGTTACAGCACCTGCGATCAGGGCCGGGGTTCAAATCTCACGCTGTCTGTAAGGAATCTGTACTGTCTAATGGGTGAGACTGCATCCTGAAACCAAGTGCCCAGGTATCTCACCCCCTCCCTGATGTGTCGCAGTGTTTGAAACTCAAATTCCAGGTCATCAATTTTAAGTCCGAATTCCTTGAGCAACCAGCACTTCTGCAGATGTAGTCTGCAGGAACCATTTGATATCCATCTGCTCCCACATCCTGCAGCTACAACACATTACCTGATCCTGCATACCTCCAATTTAGTGACATTTATATAACCACTAGAAAGCCTTACCTGTTCCTCATCCATGTCTCCTTGCTGAAGCCTTGAGCCAAAGACTTAAGTTCCCACTCCCATAATGGCCACTCCTATTGACCTCTCTGCTCTATCCCTGATTTACTTTTAATTGAACCATAAAATATTACAGCACAGAAACAGGAGTCTTTGGCCCTTCTGGTCTGTGCTGAATGATTTTTTTTTGCTTAGCCCCACTGACCTGCACCTAGCCCAGAGGCCTTGATACATCTCCCATCCATGTACCTCTCCAAATTCTTCTTAAATGTTAAAATTATATTTGTCCTTCATTTGTTCAAAAGATGATCATTTATTTCACGAAAAACAATTTTCTATTATTTTGATCTCTTTTCTCTCTCATTCTCTGAAGAAAAGGTTATCTATTACGAAAGGGATTAGTTGATTTTGTGTCAATATTAATTATGGTAGTTGATAATTTATTTTATTCCTTTCTACATGAATCTGCTTCCAAATGTTGAGCAGATGGTGCAATACTGGTGAATTCCTATGTTGCACCAATTTTTCATCCCTCTTATATAGTATATGTTCAGGTATCTTCTCCCCTATTTTATCTAGCTGTAATCTGGTCCAATCTGGTTTTTCCCTTGTTTGATAAAAATCTGATAGGTATCTTAATTGTGCTGCTCTATAATAATTCTTAAAGTTTGGTAGTTGTAAGCCTCCTTGTTTGTACCATTCTGTTAATTTATCTAGCGCTATCCTCGGTTTCCCCCCTTCCCATATGAATTTCCTTGAAGAATTTATCTGTTAGGTGAATTGGTAATGATTGAAATAGGTATTGTATCCTTGGGAAGATGTTCATTTTAATACAGTTTATCCTTCCTATCAGTGTTAGTGGTAAGTCTTTCCAGTGCTCTAAGTCGTCTTGTAATTTTTTCATTAATGGCTGATAATTTAGTTTATATAGATGGCCGAGATTATTATTTAGTTGTACACCTAGGTATCGAATTGCTTGTGTTTGCCATCTAAATGGCGATTCTTTCTTAAACTTTGTGAAATCCGCGTTATTCATTGGCATTGCTTCACTTTTATTTGCGTTGATCTTGTACCCCGATACTTCAATTTCTTATGTAATTCTTTTATTGATAATTCTGGTTCTGTTAAGTATATTATAATGTCATCTGCAAATAGACTGATTTTATATTCTTTCTCTTTTATTTTTATCCACTGTATTTTATTTTCTGTTCTTATCAGTTCTGCCAGTGGTTCTATAGCTAACGCGAATAGTGAGGGAGATAGTGGACATCCCTGCCTAATTGACCTGCTTAACTTAAATTGGTTTGATATATATCCATTTACTGTCACCTTCGCCAATGGTCCCTAATATAATGCTTTAATCCAATTAATATATTTCTCTAGTAGGTTGAACCTCTGTAGTACTTTGAATAAATAATTCTATTCTACTCTGTCAAATATAATATAACTCATGGTACAATGTTTCCATACTGAAAACCTACTTGAAGGACAAATTGGGAAGCAGACTGAGGTTACCAGAAGGAAGCAATTTTGAATATGTGATTACAGACACAATGATAATTAAAAAATTTATAACAAACATGTACATCAAACTGCAAGAAAAGGAGAATGAGGAAACAAACTGTAAACCTAAACAAAAATGGGAACAGGATCTAAACATAAAGATAAAGAATGAAACATGCGAAAAGCTATGCTCCAGAACTATAAGAAATACAATAAACACGAGGTTACGCATGATACAATATAATTGGTTACACAGGCTATACATCACACCCCAAAAGTTAAATAAATGGGACCCAACAGTATCAGACAGATGTTTTCGCTGTAAAAAGGAAACGGGAACAACAATACATGCAATTTGGGCATGTGAGAAAGTGAAAAAATTTTGCAAAGATCTAAACCAGATATGAAATAAAATTCACAAAAAGCAATATACCAAAAAACCCAGAGATCTTCCTTCTAAGTAATATAAGAAATAAAGAATTTAGACTTGATTTGGATGGAGCACAAAATAGATTTATTATGATAGCCATAGCTGTAGCACAAAAATGCATTATGTCAACCTGGAAATCAGAAGACAACTTGAGAATACAACAATGGTACATAGAAATAAATAAATGTATTCCATTTGAAAAAATAACATATAATTTAAGAAACAACATCACAATATTCGAACAAATATGGGAGCCATACGTGAAACACAATAGAGAAATCCTACCATGGACCTCCACCACCTAAAATGACAGAAGGAGAAGCCAACGTAATGAACTGACCCAGTATGTAAAAGTAAAAGATACAAATTTCTTGTTTATTTTATTAAGTGACGACATTGTTTAACGGGTTTAATATATCTTATAGATTGAACTTTGAGTAAATGGGAAGGGGGGTGAGGGAGGCAGGGAAGAGAGGGGGGGAAAATGGGAGAAAATGACACTGTATATATTCAAGAGAAAAATGTCTGTATGTATTTTGGTCAGTATGGTTCATAGTGTGAAAAATAAAAAAAAATTAAAAAAATGTTAAAATTGAGCCCACATTCACCACCTCAGCTGGAAGCTCATTCCACACTTCCATCTCTCTCTGTGTGAAGAAATATTCCATGATGTTGCCCTTAAACTTTTCCTCTTTCAACCTTAACCCATGTCTTCTGCCTTGTGTTTCATCTACTCTCAGTGGAAAAAGTCTACTTGCTTTATTCTGTCTATACCTTTCATAATTTTGTATATCAAATCTCCCCTCATTCTTCTACACTGCAAGAAATAAAATCTTTATCTGTTTAATCTTACCCTGTAACTCAGTCTGTGAAGTCCAGGCAACATCCTAGTAAATCTTCTCTGCCCTCTTTCTATCTTATTGATATATTTCCTGTAGTTAGGTGACCAAAACGGCACACAATATTCCAAATATGGCCTCGCTAATGTCTTAGACAACTTTACCATAACTTCCCAACTCCTGTACTCAATACTTTGTTTTACAATCTATTTATCTGTGACACCACTTCAGGGAATTATGTATCTATGTCCCAATATCCCTCTTCTACCACACTTGTCAGTGCCCTACTATTTACCATGTACTTCCTTCCAAAATGCAACTCCTCACATTTGTCTGCATTAAATTCCACAATGCTACTTTTCAGCCCATTTTTCCAGCTGGAAGATTGGAAAACCTTCCCCACTGTCCACATGGCCTCCAATCTTCATGTCATCTGCAAACTTGCTGTTGCAATTTGCCACATTACACACATTCACTCCGGCTTCTGTGCGTGGTTCTCTCACTCTGTGAGTCGAATGGTCCACTTTGCGCTGCTGCCCTTTTAAAATGCACCACCAGTTGCTGAGTCCGTCTACAGACACTGTGTGGAGAAACTCAGCCGATGCCGCAGTGCCCATAGGAGGTAAATATCTATTACTGACGTTTTGGTCCTGAGACCTTCTTCAAGGTATGAGTGGGAGTAAATGGGAGCCAACATATTGTGTTAGTGGTGATATGCCCCGGTGCAGTGCTATGATGATGGCCACAGGTTTCACAGACACTGGAATTGCTAAGTTGGGCACTCTTCCTCATGATCTTTTGGCCTTGTGCTGTCAGCTTGTCTCCCTCTGCCTCTGCTGCTCAACCTGCTGGGCATTTGACACCATCTCCAGTTTCTCACCCTGACATCTATCTTGTCAGCGCTGCCCGGTGGGTCAGCCATTCTGCCATCTGTTGGACCTCTCCCTTGTAGATTCACCTGTCCTCTTGGAACAAGGGAGAGCCATTACAGTGAGACTTCCACTCAGTCCCCAATTTTGGTGTTGGTTTTCTCTATTGTAATGTAGACAAATATTGGTGAAATTAGAGTAGGTTACATACATACACACATTTTAAAACAGATTTTATTTGAAATACTGAAGAATTCATATTCAGTGACTTTATGGAGAATGCTGTGCACATTCCACAAGTAGCTGCTAATTGAAATGATTTCATCAAATGAATCGACTGGAGACAGGTTGTCTGTGTTGAACATGTTTACAAGGCTTCTGACCTTTCTGCAAAGTGCACAGAAAGGTCAATCCTGAGAAGTTTGTTCACATAAAACAACAGATGGGAGCAAAAGACTAACTCCTATTGTTTGCTGGAGAAGGTGGGGGTTTTGTGACAAGTGAGAGAGTCACATGGGCTTTCGAGCAGTTGGAAGATGAAGAGAGGGAGAGAGAGTGAACAGTCACAGTTGAAGCAATCAGGAAACTTGTGGGAATTGAAGCAGAAAGCTCCAAGTGGTGGATGGCTGGAAGTGCTATTTGTCTGATGTTTCTCTTGGAATAAGTGGAACAGAAAGGAACTCTGTGTTGTCTGAAAGAAATAGGTTATCATCTGGAGAACCCTGATGGGGCAAGTTTTATCAGCAAGACATTGAGGTGACTAATGGTGGTACCTCAGCTATGGAAATCCTGGAACAACAAATCTCTCTCTGAAAACCAACAAGAACCTTCCTGAGTGGTCAACCATTCAAGCACCAAAGCCTGGTGAACTTTATACATGTTAAATTCTGTGCACAGTATAAGAATTGCCTGCAACCAGTGAATTTGGAAGAATGAGATGTGAGATTGAACTGTGAACCAAAGAACTTTACTTAAATTTACACACACACATTATACACGTGCGCTTAGAATTAGAAGGGGGTTAATTTGGGTTAGTTAAGTTAATAGAGATAAGTTAAAGTTTTATTCTGTTTTCATGTTTAAAGATAATTAAAAACAACTTTTGTTTAAGTAACCATTTGTCGTGGTGAATATCTATTGCTGTTGGGTTTTGGGGTCATTTGGGCTCGTAACACTATGCAATAAATATTTGGTTAATTTGGTGACCTCAATTATGCTTTTGACAGGTGTCCCCGGATCCTTTGGGATAGCTGGCAGAAAGGGAGAGAAGGGAGAGCAAGGCATCGAAGGCACAGTCGGAAGAAGCGGACCAGATGGTGAGAAAGGAGAGAAGGGAGAAAAGGGGGCAATGGGAAAGAAAGGACAGAAAGGAGAAATAGGTGAACACACTCAAACCTTGAAGGCTGCCTTTTCTGTAGCTAGGTCCACAAATAATAAACCTAAAAGTGGAACCACAATATCGTTTGGAAAGATCAACAATGAATTCAGAAATGTGATGACCCAGGATGGGAAGTTCCAGTGTACAATACCTGGCCTGTACTACTTTACGTATCACGCAACCTCCAAGGGTTCCCTCTGCATCAGCTTCATGTTGAACAAAGAAAAGGTGGTCACGTTCTGTGATAAAACTTACAACACATTCCAAGTCAGTTCAGGGGGAGTCATCCTTCAATTGAATACCAATGATGTTGTCACTCTGCAAACAAACAAGTTCAATTCAATGCAAGGATTTCAGGGAGTTGACAGCATATTCAGTGGCTTCCTCATCTGATTAGAGGGTTAGCTTGATCTGCTTTGTTTCTGTGGAGGTAGAGTTGGAAATTCCATTTCAAAAACAAGAACCCCAGTGCACAATTAATGCATGTCTGAAATCTAACTAATACAGTAAAATCCCTGTTATCCAGAGCTCAAGCAACCAGCAGCCTCAAGCAAATGGCACAAAAAAAATCACAGAAAGTAAATGAGTAAAAAATACGAAATTTTTAAATTGGCACCCCCTAGCTGTCCGTTCGCCAATCCACAAAACATGCAATCTTAAGCAACCAGAAAATTTACTTATCCGGCTATGTTATGTTATGTTATTGGGCATTGTGCAGGGAGGTGGGACTAGAAAGGGATGTTTGGTTCGGTGCGGACTAGAAGGGCCTAATGGCCTGTTTCCGTGCTGTAATTGTTATGTTATGTTACCAATCCCCATTGGTGCTGGATACCAGGGGTTTTACTGTATTAAAGAGAATGCCAAATGTGCTGAAGATGGAAAGTTAGTGCCTTTGGTGAAGAAATTTCACACCAATGTGTTAACTGTTGTAGCACTGCTGTCCCCAACCTCCACAATTTTATTACAAGGTCTTGGTAATCACCCCACAAAAACTGGCTGTTTGTTGACCACTTCAGTTGAAGGAAGTTTTGTTTAATCAAATGATTTTGTTTTAAATTAGAGATTTCTTGTCATGCACAACCCCTAAATGTTGTGTATAGATACTCATATTCTATGGAATCTTATTGTAATAATTCAGTTTGAACATTGAGTAAAGGTCATTGTAAAATACCATCATTAACAGTGTTCATTATCCTACATCTATCTTTGTAAACAAGGATCTTTCAAGCTTGTTACAAAGGGCTAGATTCTGCTACTTAAGCAAGGCTTCAGTATATTCAAAAACTAAATAATTCAAATCTTATTATTCAGTGTTATTTGGAAAGAAAATAAATCAAATTTAAATAAAACATGATGAAGTGATGCGGCTTTGTGTCAGAAATAACACCCCTCAAGAATCACTCAAGTCTACAGAACCCACGGAGTGAAACAGTATCTGCAGATGCTGTGATTGTGGTAAAAACACAGAAATGCTGGAGGAACTCACCTGATCTCGCAGCGTTCACAGGAGGGAGGCAATGATATATGACCATCTTTTTGGGCCTGAGCCCTTCTTCAGGGTATAAGCAGGAAAAGAACAGGAAGATCCCAGAATGAAGACTGACGAATGGGGGGGGGGGCAGAGTCTGGACCAACTAAAGGTGTTAATTGGACGATCTAAGGAGAGGTGAGGATTGATTTGGGCTCTGTGAAAGGAGACAGAGGGACAAGGGAAGAGAGAGTCAGAGCGGGGGGTTATTGTTATAGAGGCTTTTCCTTTCATCTGTGGATGTTTAGGAAGGATGTGATGAAGATGAAGTGGGCACAGAAACAATTGGCAAGGATGTTGCTAGGGCTCGATGGCTTGAGACAGGAGGCAAGGATGAGAAGGCTGGATCATCACAGGGCAGGAGTATCTAAACTAGAACACACGGGTTTGAGGTAAGAGGGGAGATCTTCCATAAGAAGGTCATGGGTGCATGCACAAGGAGCCAGGGAAAATTATCGATATGGGTTATAATTAAACTGTTCAATTGTGGAGTGTGTGGAAGGTTGGGGAGTGGGAGGGGGTGAGGGGGTGGGGGAGGGGAGTGAGCTGGAGAGGAGGCAATGGGGTTAAATTTATTGTCATTCTCTTGCACAACCCACAACCCACCTTCTCCAGTCCATGGTGCAACCCAAATAAAGATCAACTACACAAATGCTGGATAAATTATACATTAATTGTATAATTAATTGAGGGCCCTCCATCATGTTTGGGACAAAGATACTTTTCTTCAGTTATTAACCCCTGTGCTCCACAGTTTTAAATTTATAATCAAACAATTTGCATGTAATTAAAGTGCAAATTCCAGATTATATTCAAGGTTATTTGCATACTTATATCACCTTTTATGCACAGTTCCCCCATTTCAGGACACCATAATGTTTGGCTTCACAGGTGTTTGTGAGCACTCAGGTATGTTCATTTCCTTCATCGGTGCAGGCTAAACTTTTCATCACGTTTGGCGTCAGTAGTTCAATTTTTCAATGAGGACCAGAATTGTGCCAATAAAAGTCAACAAAGTCATTATGAGGATGAAAAACATGAAGAAACCAGTAAGAGACATCACCCAAGCCTTAAGAATTACCAAAATCGGAAGTTGGAAACTTCCCATATGATATTTCCAAGTTAATCTTTCGATGGAGATTTTGGCTGCCTTACCTTTCCAGAGAAACTTCCTAATTAATGTATTCATGTTTTGAAATAATTTTTGTGGTAATGGTATTAGAAGAGTCTGAAACAGTTATTGGAAGAGTTACCCATTTATTTAAACTTTCTTCAACTTTTTTAAGCAAAGGGAGGGAGTTCAATTTACATATTTTTTATGAAATCATTATCTACTTTAATCCTCAAGTATTTGATCCCATTTATTGACCAACTAAATTGTGTATTTCTTTTCTAATTTGTATAATCCCTGTCTGTAAGGATATGATCTCACTTTTATTCCAATTTATTTTATACCCAGGGACCCTCCCATAATCTTCCAATTGCAAGTGCAGTCTTTGTAGAGAGGTTGCAGGCTCTGTCATATATATTGATACATCATCTACAAAAAGACTAATCTTATGTTTATCTTGGTCCACTCTGAACCCCTAAATGTTTGGATCTCTTTGAATAGTTTCCACCACAGGTTCTATGGCCAATACGAAGAGAGCCAACGATAGTGGACATCCCAATCTACTAGACCTAGAGAGTGGGAATGTCAGAGATATTTGACCATTGGTCACAACTCTAGCCTTGGGTTCATTATACAGAGCTCAAATCCAACATAAAATTTTGACCTAATCCAAATTTCTCCAATACTTTTAAATAAAAAAAAATCCCACTCCAATCTATCAAAGACATTTTCTGCATCCAGAGTAACTGCCACACTAAATTAATCTCCTGTCTGGGTCAAATGAATTATACTAAGCAGTCTTGTTACATTATCTGCTGATTGCCTTTTTTTTAAACAAATCCTGCTTAGTCCTCATTTACCAATTTGGGGAAATAAAGTTGCCAACTTATTTGCAAAAGCTTTGGTTAGTATTTATTGTCTATATTTATAGTCTATATTTAACAAAGAAATCAACCTTATATGATGACAGTTTCAATGGATTCCTGTGTTTATTAGGAATCACCATTATTATTGCTGTTGAGAGTATGTGATCCAACCACCTGATTCAATACCTCCATAAAAAGAGGCATTAATAAATCCTTAAATTCTTTTAAAAATTCTGGTGGAAAGCCATCTTCACTGGGGGATCTATTAATATGTAATGAAATCAATGCCTCTTCTATTTCAAATTGAGTAAAGGATCCATTCAGTTCCGTCTGTTCAATCAAATCAAAATTAGGCAAAGTCAATTGTGACAAATCATCATCTATTTTATTAACATCTCCTTGTGATTCCGATTTATGTAGTTTAGAATAAATGATTTAAAGGCCTCATTGATTTCTTGTGGTTTATAAGAGATCCTATTGGTTTCTGTTTCAATTGCATTCACTTTTGTTCTGAGCTTCTTGATCGTAGGTCCTTCTCCAAATAATATATTTCTTGTCTATTTCCCTTATATATTCATTCTATAATTTTTGGTGTATCTAATTATTTGACCCCTTAACTAAACTTTTAAGTTATCCTATATAATAAATTTATTGGCAATAGATGACAGTTGGTTTCACAAAAAAATCCAATATGTCTCCTCATAAAATTACAGAATTCAGATCTTCTCAGCAACATTGGACTGAAACACCACCTCTATAGCATTTTCTTCTTATGAGGCATAGGAATTGATAACAAAAGAGGTGAATGGTCTGACAGGGTCCTAGACTTATACTTAATTTCCATGATTCTATCCTTTAAATGTGCAGATAGTAAAAATAAGTCTATTCTGGAGTATGAATCATGTCTATTAGAGTAAAAGGAGTAGTCTCTTCATCTCAGATGTGATATCCTCCAAGTGTCTACTAAATTTCAGTTCTCTTATTGAAACTAGAGTGGCGTTAGCCATCCTTGTCCTGGCCACAGTTATTATTGACATCCAAAACTGGATTCAAAAAAGAATTAAATTTTTCTGTTACTATTATGTTTTGATGTGCATCTGCCAAATGAAAAAAGGTTTCTTTTATAAACTTTTCATCATCTATACTTGGACCATACAAATTTAACAGAGACCAAGATTCAGAGTACATCTGACAGTGTACCTTTTATGTCTACCTGCCAGGTCAGTTGTGACATTTTGAATTACACCTGGAGGTTTCTTCTTTATTATAATCACCACTCCTCTTGTTATAAAATTGAAGGATGATGCTGGCCCACCCAGTCTCTTTTTAATTTCCAATGCTCATTATCAGTTAAATGTGTTTCCTGATGGAATGCCAGGTCTTCCCCCACTTTTTTTTAATATCAGAAAGTATCTACTTCCTTTTAACAGGGTTGCTTGAACTATTTATGTTAACACTAATGAACTTTACCATCATCACAAATTTTAATTATACCCATTTCTGTAATCTTATTCACATCCTTCCAACACTTTTTCACAGAGATCCCAATATTATTTTTTTACCAACACTGGACCCAGACCAGGTAACAGCTCCATAAAAGAGAATAAGATAAAGTTGAAAGATATATAGGAAAACAATCAAAAACATTTACACGCCCCCTCCCACCCCATAAGCGTTAAGAAAAAAAATCCAAAACACTATTCAAAATACTAGTATGGGCTGTGGCTGATGCACGGACATACATCTGATGTGATGCAGGCAAACCTTGAACTCTCAAACCCCCAGAAATTGACATTAAATTCTTATAATTTATGTCTCTTACTTATGAGGAGTAAATCTGATATAGAATAGCAGTTATACAAGAATAACTATATTATCATCTGTAACAAGCACTACTGCGAAGTGTGGAAAGAATGACACACACCCAAGAAGTCAAAGTTGAAGACTGATTTATTTCCCTGGCAGCTCTACTTATATTCTCGCTCCGCTGCTGATGACAGAAGCGATGTCACGGCAGTGACGGCCTTGGATTGGTCGGTGATCCCATTGTTGCTCATTGCTTCCTGCCTTACGGGTTGTTGCCCGGGATGAAGGTCATTGGCTCCTGCCATGTTCTTCAGCCATCTTGTGTACTGGATCTCATCCCAGAACCAGTGATCAGAACACTGTCTGCCAATTTCTTTGGCCTACCTCTGCATCGTGGAGGCTGTTTGGAGACCTATTGGCTAATGTCCGGATTCCTGGCTTGAGGCAGTTGATAATGTAAGTCTCTTCCTTACCACCGATATCCAGCACATATGTTGACCTGCTGTGTCTGATTATTTTATCTGGCCCTTCATACAGCCTTTGCAGAGGTGTTTAGTGTGCTTCCCTCCAAACAAAGACATACTCACAGTTCTCTAAGTTCTTGGGGACATAGGCCTGGCCATGTGGTAGAGGCTGTGGAGGGGCTAGAGTACCCAATCTTTCCCTCAGCTTAATCAATGAGGCTGTGGTGTCCCCTAGGTCTTTGGCAGAAGCCAACAATTCCCCTGGTGTCACTAACGATGTGCCGTGCACCATCTTAGCTGTTAAGGCATTGGTCTTCTTTCAGTGCAGTGCGGATTGCCAGAAGGATACAGGGTAGCTTGTTTGCCCAGTTCAGCCCCTTGAGCTGAACCATCAAGGCCACCTTTAGGTGCTCCACCAAGCCGTTGGCCTGAGGATGTTAAGCCGTGGTCTGGTGGAGCTCAGTTCCCTGCAAGTTAGCCAGCGCTGTCCTGAGTCCCAAAGTGAACTGTGTACCTCTATGGAGGTCATATCCTCTAGAACTCCAAATCTCGATACCTTGGTGCAGGTCTCAGTGGTTGTGATGGCCAGCAGGACTGCTTCAGGCCATTATGGTGATGAGGTTTCTCACTCCATGGGAGACCAATTGCAGGCCTACTATGTCAATGTGATCATGGCTGAACATATGTCATGTTGGCTCAAAAGTCTTGGGTGGGCGGCGCACCTTGACATGTGTCGGCACTTTGGATGTCTAGCAGAGCATGCAGGTCTTGGCCCACTGACTGACCTGTTTCCGGAGCCCGTGCCAGACAAACCTACTGACCACTATTTTGACAGTAGTTCTGATGGCTGGGTGCACCAGGTTGTGCACAGCATTGAAAACCTGCCATCTCCATGCTGCCAGCATAATGGGGCGGGGTTTGCCAGTGGAGACGTCACAGAGGTTACCAAGGCCAATGGTGACATCCTCCGGCCTGAGCCGTCCTGTATGCCGGGCGCACAATTGCCTTAAATGGGCAGTGTGCTCCATGTTGTTGCGGCTGGCGATGAGAATATCATCCAATTTGATGAACGAAAAGGAGATCCCAGCCCTCCATAGCCATCAACCTCTGGAAGGTCTGGGTTCTTAAATCCAAAGGAGATTTTTAGGAATTCAAAGAGTCCAAAAGGAAGTTTTAGGGATGTCATCAGGATGGACTGGGATCTGGTGATAGCCCCTGATGAGGTCAACTTTTGAAAATACCCCTACTCATTGTAAGTTAGCGTTAAAGTCTTGGATGTGGGCACAGGGTACCTGTCGGGTGTGGTGGCCTCATTGAGGCAGGGATGGTTACCACATGGCCTCCACGCTCCTGCTACCTTCAGATCAGGTGCAGGGGGAGGCCCAGGGGCTGTCAGAGCCCCGCATTATCCCAAGCTCTTCCATTCTTTTAAACTCCCCCTTGGCGAAGGTGAGCTTTTCGGGAAGAAGGTGGCGCTACCTGATATGGGGTGGGAGGCCTTTTCAGTGATAATGTGGTGCTTTACCTCATGCTTTGGCTCAGCAGCGGAAATCTGTGATGCCACGATTAAAGGGAATTGCATTAATATTAATGCAATATTAATGGGAAATGCATTGCTGTATAGCGTAACGGAGTCAAGGTGAGGGGGGCAAGTAACTTGGCTTACCCCAGGGGCATTGTTTGAAAAGTCCTGGGGTGAACCAATTACCACCCTTTAAAGTAACCTAACCCTAACCCTAATGTGCAAGGTGGGTGGATCGATAGGACCCGCACCCCACTGTTGGGTCAGGGGTCCACTTGCCTCTTCATTTTCTGTGGCCTTGTTTCTGGCTGAGTGTGGGGCCTACTGACCAGCTCCACTGAGGTGACACTTTCCTTCTTAGATTTCCCGAGTACGTTCCCTCAGACTGTGACTTTCCTGGGGTCGCTGAAGTCCTCATCAGCGAACAGAGTCAAAAATCCTTGGGCAGCTGTTCCAGGAAAATCTGTTCGAAGAACAAGGCCTGTGCCATCATTAGGGCAGATGTGGCCCTCTCCCCCAAACCAGAATTGGGCAGAGCGCTTGCCCCATGAGAGCCCTAAGGTGAGGTTAATAGCTCCTTGAGGGCATCATATTTACCTTGCTCCGGATGCTGCCACAGAAAACATTGACCTTGCTGCCATCTCCTCATCAAGCGAGCTCACCACGTAGTAGTAACGTGTGTTGTCGGCATTGACCTGTGAGACGTGAAACTGGGCCTCGGACCACACATGTGGCTGCAACTCCAAGAAGGTCGGCAACTTCAACAAAACCACATGTCAAGTTGCCTGGTCCATCATCTTCGGGTCCAACAGCTGGTTGGACCTTTAAGGATCACCCATGTAGTGTGCGCGCTACCGCAACGTGTGGAAAGGAGACACCTACACAAGAGCCAAAGTTGAAAACTGATTTCTTGCCCTGGCAGCTCTGCTTATATTCTCTCCTCACTGCTGACAACAGGAGTGATGTCATGGCAGCGCCGGCCTCCAATTGGTCGATGATCCCAGCATTACTTGTTGCTTCCTTCCATGAGGGTTGTCACCTGGGATGAAGGTCATTGGCCCCTGTGGGGTCTGCACGGTTGTCGCGTTCATCGGCCATCTTGTGTACTGGGTCGTGTTCCAGTTAGTGGGCCTGCTGCAATCTATTAAATTCTGTCGACTCTTCACTCCCGAATTTCAAATATTCCTATTGGGTGAAATTTGTTACTTCCCTCTTTGACAGAAATTGAGCTGCACAAAGTCGGACAGAAAGTAACAGAAGATTTTGTCTGTAAATGGGACACTAACTCTATTTCTGGTGGAAAGGAAGCACCATTAATGAAGCATATTTTGAATATTTGGCACAAATTGAACAAGTTCATTGAATCAAGAAAAAAAACTAACTTCAAAAACACCCTTGATTAAAAATAGATTAATTCTTTTCACAATGGATCATTTAATTCTACATGCGTGGTCCCATAAAGGGATCAGATATGTAGAAGATTGCTATGCACAATGGAAATTAATGTCATTTGAACAGTTAAAAATTAAATACAATATTCATATTAATACAATCTTCTGCTACTCTCAAGTAAGAGCTTTTCTCTGAGACGAATTAGGACCAACCATGATTCTACCAGAGTGAAGTGAAATAGAGACTCTGATTCAAAAGGAGAACACAAAGACATTTACATTAGTAATGTAGTTTTTAATTCAGTCAGACACTCCTAAGTGGGAGTTATACAAATCAAAACAAAGATGGGAATCAGACTTGAATATTAGTTATTGGTGATTAGGACTGGTCCAATTTATGTCAGGACTGCATGGCCAACACAATTAATGTAAGATCTAGACTGATGTAATATAACATCTTGCTTCTGCTATATCTTACCCCACAGAAGTTGCATAAATTAAATTCCAATATATCGGATATATGTTTTTGATGCAATGAAGAAATGGGAACCTTTTTACATTCCACCTGGTCATGGTCTAAAGTGAAATGTTTTGGGGAAAATTTAAGAATTTTATTAATGGGAAATAATTGCTACCAAGTCCAGAATCGTTTCTCTTAGGAAATATTGTGGACATAAGACATGAAATGAGGCTGTCTAAGTACCAACTATTTCTTAATTTCTTAAAGTTGCCCTGGAGGTGGCCAGGAAATGTATTGCAGTTATCTGGAAGTCTCATTCCCTTCTGCTCATAACCTGATGGAATGAGGAAATTCAGGGTTGTGTTACCCTGGAGAAAATCACTTACAGTCGAAGGAAGAAGACCAACATGTTTTTGCAGGTTTTGCAGCCGTACTTGCAGAAGGCAGGGCTGAATATTTAATACTTAAGACACTTATTCTATTTTTGACATTTCTATCCTTTTTGTTTCCATATTTGAGATCCAGGTAAGAAACAGAGTTGGATTTTCTAAATTGGATTCCAGACCTCGAGAGTCTCTTTCTTCTATCTCGCTTTTTCTTTTCCCTCATTCTATTTTCTTCCTATTTCATTCCTTTCAATTTCTTCTTTCTTTTTCTTATCAAGGGGTTTTTGATTGGTAGGGCGGAGAGAATAAGGGCTGGGGTTGTTCTGTTTTTGGAATTTGGATAACCTGTATCAATGGTTCCTTTTCATTTATTCCATGAATTTATGATAGTTAATTCTTGATACTTGTTTGAACAAAATATTAAAATAAAATGTTCAAAAGCAACAGTTTGGAACATCATTAAGAAGAAAGAGTGCACTGATGAGCTCAGTAATCGTGCAGGGACTGGTCGGCCAAGCAACACGTCCCACTGCTGATGAGAGAAGAATTCTCATCGTGATGGAGAAAAATCCCCGAAGGTCAGAAACACTCTTCAGGAGTTAGGTGCGATGTGTTAATGACCACTGTCCACAGAGACTTCGTGAACAAAAATGCAGAGGCTACACTGCCAGATGCAAACCACGGCAAAGGTGCTATTGCTTTGGATCTTGGGCAGTTCCTTTACGGCTTCACACTTCGTTCTGGGCATCACTCTGATAATGGGTAATCGGGCTCATCTGTCCACAGGACCTTTTATCCAGGATTCTGCAGCCTCTTTTAAATACTTCTTGGAACATGTAATCTGGCCATTCTGTTACTGTGTCTAAGTAGAGGAGAGAGTTGGGGGAGGGTGGGGAAAGGGGTGGTGAGTGGGGAGTGAGGGGGTTGGGGAAGTGAGTGGTGAGCGGTGGGGGGAGGTGGGAGTTGCTTGCGAGTATAGGTGTGGATGAAGCTACTGTGGGGGTGGGTAGCCTAGTGGTCTTGTATAGAACAAGCCATGATGACCAGAGCAGATCTGCCATTCTGGTGCTCACTCCCCGTCCTCTCTCCCTCTATGACACTATGCATAAATGTTATTACAAAATGTAAAAATCATCTTTTCACATTCACAGTATCACATCCTTTGCCCCTTCTCTGATGGCACACAGTAGCATTGACTATTCACAACACCTTAAGTGGATCCCAGGTTTATTCACCCTCTGTTGCTTGAGGGGCTTCCCCACCAGCTCAGACCCTCAATGGGGTAGAGGTCTAGACTGCGGTCCTTCCCCAGTATGTGCTTGCGCCGGCTGAGTCAAGCCTCAGTGTGTCCCTCAGCACATACTCCTGCAGCCGAGAATGTGACAGTCGGCAGCGTTCCCTCATCAACATCTCAGGGCTGGACGTCTGTCTCTTGCACATCCCTAAGAACTGCTCAGAAATCAGAGAATCCTCTGACCAGGACCCTTGCATCCTTCTCCGCACATTCTTGGTGAATCTGCGTTCTGCAAAGAGGCAAGTGGCTGTCTCCACATTCATCTTGTGGGTGATATTCTATTTGGACAGGATTGGAGTGGAGGACTCCTCTTACAACCAGCCAGGCCAAGTCCTGGTGCTATTTTTTGTGAGCACTGGTGATGAGGGATTCCACCAGATGACCTGCATGTCTCACTCCAGGAACTGTGTCCATTCAGTCCTCATCTGTCAATTTCTGCAGGACACTCTGTTGCCTGTGGTCAAAGGCATTTGTCTGAAGGATAGCTGGAGTGGCAAAATCCAGCTGACTGGGGCACTGCGCGGCATCAGGGCCAGGCCCACCCTTCAGAACACCTGGAACAGGTTGAAGATAGCAGCACTTGGTGCCCTCATACTTTGGTTCTACAGACAGCCTGATGCAGCCACATTGTAAGGTGGTCAACTGCGTGAGGACCATGCTGAGGGCGCCCTTGCCCCCATTGTCTAGTGACTTGTACATGGTGATCCTTCAGATCCTTTCAATCTTGGATCCCCATATGAATTATAAAACCACTCTGGTGACAGCCAAGGCAGAGGTGTGGGAGATAGACCACACCTGCATTACTGAAAGTATCACACACCTTGCACCTGATGACCAGGTTCCTCCCAGTTATTGAGAAGCCGTGCCCAAAGAGCCAATTTCTGGTGGTCTTTTGCGATTCATTCTAACCAGTTTTTGTTTCATGCCTCAGCCCCTCCAAACCAGATCCAAACATTTTCAGGACTCCATTGGTAAGGGGATGGTGGACTGGTCAGATCACTTACTGAAGAGCATTGCCTCACTTTTCCAGTTTACCCTGGCACCAGAAGCAGACACAAAATGGGTGCACATGCAGTTCAGTTTGTGGGCCAATTGTGTGTCTGAACAGAAGACGGTGATGTCATCTACACACAGGCAGGCCTTGACCCTGATTGTGTCCATTACTTAAAATTAAATGTGGGGAGTGAAGGGAATTACAGTGGCACGAGATAGGAATGGGCCAAAGTGGATTGGAAGGGGCACTCGTAGGGAAGGCGCTAGAGCAGCAATAAATAAAGTTTTTACAAGAAATGGCCAAGGTTCAAGATGAATACATACCATAAGAGAGGAAATATTTGCACGGAAAAATGTCACAAATGTGGTTGACAAGGGCAGTTAAAGCCAACTTGAAAGCAAAATGGAGAGCATACAAGGAAGCAAAAATTAATGGAAAAAAAGAGAAAACTGGGTTGTTAAAAACATGGAAAATAACTGAAAAAATTAGAGGAGGGATAAGATGAAGAATGAAAGTAGGTTAGCAAATAATATCAAAGCATTTAAAAAGCTGGGAGTAGATATGAGCCCATCAGGGTATCATGGAAGGAAGTGAGGGCAGGTACTATTTCAAGGGAGAAGATGCTCAGAAAGCTGAATGGTCTAAGGGTGGCTAAGTCTCCAGGATGAGATGGGTTGCACCCTCGGGTTCTGAAAGTAGCGGTAGAGATTATGGAGGCACTGGTAATGGTTTTTCAGGAATCAATAGATTTAGGCCCAGTCCCAGAGTACTAGAAAATCATAAATGTTACCCCACTATTCAAGAAGGGAAGGAAGCAGCGGAAAGGAAATTATAGTCCAGTTAGCCTGGCCTAGTGATTGGGAAGATGTTGGAGTCGAATATCAAGGGTGAGGTTATGGAAAACTTGGAGGCACATGACTGGACAGGCCAAAGCCAGCATGGTTTCCTTAAGGGAAAATCTTACCTGACAAACCAATTGGAATTCTTTGAAGAAATTGACAAGAAGGTTGGATAAAGGAGATACAATAGATGTTGTGTATTTGGATTTTCAGAAGCCTTTGACAAGTTACAGCACATGAGGTTACTTTACAAGATAAGAGCCCATGATGTAGCAGTAAACACTGACAGATTGACAGGAAGCATTTTCGGAACACGGGGATCATTTTGGCTGACAGGGGTCAGTGTGGGGCCGCTCCTTTTTATGTGGATAATAATAATTTAGATTGTGGCCAAATTTGCAAATGATACAAAGGTAGGTGGAGGAGCAGCTACTGTTGAGGAAACAGGGCGGCTGCAGAGGGACTTAGATAGATGAGGAGAAAAGTGGGAAATGAACTATTATGTTAGAAAGTGTACGGTCTCGCACCTTGGCAGAAAAAAATAAACAGGTAGATTATTTTCTAAATGGAGAGAAAATTGAAAATACCCAGATGTAAAGGGAGCTTGGAGTCCTCGCTCAGAATAGCCTCAAGGTAAACTTGCTGGTTGAGTTGGTGGTGAAGACGACAAATGCAATGCTGGCGTTCATTTAAAGAGGAAGAGAATATAAGAGCAGGGATGTGATGCTGAGGCACCGGAGCATTGTGAGCAGTTTTGGGCCTTTGTGCTTCGTGAAGGATTCGGCAGGGCTGTATGCAGCACACAAACAAAGCAGCAGAGAAAACCTGAATCCAGACTTTATGGGTAAACTATCCATTTCCCACCCATTGATTTGAACTGCATGATGGATATGTAGGGGAGCAGTTTCATTCAATTTCTGCTGCCCTCCCCAAAGCCCAATGTGGGGAGCACATCCATCAAGTCTACATATTTTACACAGCCAGATGCAACAAATGTGATTCTGCTAATAATGTTTCTCTGGACCTTGAGGTGCAACAGCACAGATCAATGCTGGAAAATTCAAGGCTATAAATGGATTTTATTTTGTGTTCCAAGTTTTGAAAAACATTACACCTGTGCTGTTGTTTGAGCTTTGACCCTCCATATCACCTTCTTCAGCTCCTTTTTCATCCGATGCTGATCATGAATTTAATGCCACCAGTTTCAGAGCAAGACAGTTTCCATCATGTTCCTGCAATGTGAACTTGAATTATGTGGAGGCATCAGATTCAAACTCTGCTGTCTCCGTCAATGAGGCAAAGCTACTTCCAGCTGGTCCACAGCTAGGTCAATAGATGGTTCATATCTGGTCCACAGGCTTGGTCCATAACAGGTCCACAGCTTGGTTCACAGCTTGGTCCACAGCTGGTCCTTAGCTGGTCCACAGCGTGGTCCACAAATGGGTACATCTGGTCCACAGCTTGGTCTATAACTGGTCCACAGGTTGGTCCACCTGTACACAAAGGATAGATTGCACATGAACTGAAAAGGGACCAATATCCTGGCAGGCAGGATTGCTAGAGCTGTTGGAGAGCATTTAAATTAGTTTTGCAGGGGGATGGGAACCAGAAGCGGGAAAGGATGATGTAATGTGCTGTGGGTCTGTGCAGAAGGACAGGCAGGGGAGGAAACATAAATGTAGTCATTTGGAGGGTGAAATATGTCTGTTTAGGAATAAAGAGGATGAACAGAGCATGGATCAGTATGTGGAACTACAATGTTGTGGCCTTTACAGTGACTTGGCTGGTGGAACCGGTAAGATTGGCTGATGCAGGTATTGGGGTTTAGGTGCATTAGAAGGGATAGGGTGGGAGGTCAGAAAGGTGGGGGAAGTAGCATTACTGGTCAAAGATAGTATCACAGCTGTGGAAAGGGAGGACGTTGTAGAGGGAGTGTCCGCTTAGTTGGTGTAGGTGGAAGTCAGAAATGAGAAGGGAGCTATCACTTTGTTGGGAGTCATCTATAGGCCCTCAAGTCGCCCCCTGAACACTGAGGAGCAGATAAGCAGGCAGATTTTGGAATGGTGCAGAAATTGCTAGGTTGTTGCTATGGGAAACTCCACCTTCCAAAGTGTTGTCTGGCACCTCCCGATTGCAAGAGGGGCAGATGGGGTGGAATTTTTCAGGTGTACCCAAGAAAGTTTTCTGATTCAATATGTGGACCAGCTGAAAAGAGGAGATGTCATACTCCACCTAGTAGTGGGTAATGAGCTTGATCAGGTGGTGGACCTCTTGGTGGGGGAATATTTCGGTAATGGCAACCACAACTCCAGCATAGCTTTGGACAAGGATAAAAGCAGACAAAATAGGAAAGTGTTTAATTGGGGAAGGGATAATTGTGATGCAATGAGGCAGGAACTAGCGAAAGTAAATTAGGACCAGATGTTCACAGGAGAAAGCACAGAGTGTTTTTAGGGACTACTTACATTGTGTTGAAGGTTAAAGGTTCCATTATTGTCACATATTACTACATTTAGAATGTAACATACATGAATACTTTAACTTTTGTCTATTGTAAGGAAGACGGAGAGTTGCTTCTTTGTCCAGCGTCCCTCACAGAAACCTACAGCACCTTGTGTTCCGTGGACATCCCCCCTCCAAGTATTGACCAGGCTTGGGCCTGCTTAGCTTCTGTGGTCAGACGATCTCAGGCATATTCAGGCTATTAGGCTCTGAAAAGGTTTTTACTACTGGAACAAGGAAAAGATGGTAGTTAAAGCAGCAAGTTAATGGAATAAGGAAGCATACATTAGATATAGGAAGCAGGAAACAGGAAGGGCTCATGAGAAGTATATGGTAGCCAGGAAGGAGCTTAAAAGGGACTTGGGAGAGCTAGAAGGGAGCATAAGAATGCCTTAGCAAGTAGGATTAAGGAGAACACCAAGGTGTTTTTATGCTTATGTGAAGAATAGAAGGCTGACGAGAATGAAGGTGGGGAACTTAAGGATAAAAGAGGCAACGTGAGCCTGGAGGCAGAGGGGGTTGCAGAGGTCTTGCTTCAGTATTCACAAGAGGACCTGAATAAGGATGAGGTTGAAATAGAACAGGCTTGTGTTGTGATTAGGAAAGAGGAAATGTTGGATCTTCTTAAAAACATTAAGATGATTAGTCCCTGAGGCCAGATCTGATATACCCCAGGTTGCTGTGTGAAGGGAGGAAAGAGATAACTGAGGCATTTGCAATGACTTTGGCCACAGGGAAGATGCAGAGGATTGAAGAATGGGAAATGTAGTCTCCTTGTTAAATAAAGATAAATGGGTGAATCCTGGGAATTATAGTCTTCATCAGTGGTGTGCAGACTATTGGGGAGGATTCTTAAGGACAGGATTTCTGAGTATTTAGAGAGGTACCTTCTTCTCGGGGATAGACAGTAGGGCCTTGTGAGAGAGCCTAATAGTGTTTTTTTTTAGGAGGTAAGGTGGTAAATGTGGTCTATATGGATTTTAGGAAGACATTTGACAAGACCCCCATGAAAGATCCACTCAGAAAGTCATGAGGCATGGGATCCATGGAAACTTGGCTGTGTAGTTTAAAAATTGGCTTGCCTGTAGAAAGCAGAGAGTAGTAGACAACAGAAGGTATTCTGCCTGGAGGTCAGTATCTAGTGGAGTTTTGCAGGGGTGTGTTCTGGTTTGTGATTTTTATAAATGACCTAGATGAAGAAGCAGAAAGTTTGCAGATAATATGAAGGTTAGAGGAGTTGTGGTTTATGTTTAAGGTTGTCATAGGTTATAAAAGAATATAAGCATGTAAACAGTATGCTGAGTTGGGCAGGAACATGGCAGATGGAGTTCAATCCAGATAAGCATGAGGTGCTGCATTTTGGAAGGTCAAACCTGAAGGCTGAGTACATGGTAAATGGTTGGATACTTAACTGTGTGGAGGAACAGAGGGACTGGGGTCCAAATGCATAGATCTGTCAAGGTCGCTGCACAGGCTGATAGGATAGTTAAGAAGGCCTATGGGATGCTGGGCTTCATTAGTCAGGGGATTGAGTTTAAGAGTCAAAAGGTCATATTGCAACTCTACAAATCTCTGGTGAGTTGACACTGAGAGTATTGGGTTCAGGTTTGGCCACCTCCTTACAAGAAGGATGTGGAAGCTATTTAGAGGGTCCAGAGGAGATTTGCCAGGATGTTGCCTGGATTGGAAAATAAGTCTTATGAGGCAAGGTTAGCAGAGCTGGGACTTTTCTCTTTGGAGTGAAGAAGGGTGAGAAGTGACTTAATAGAGGTCGACAAAATTCTGAGATTCATGATTAAGGTAGACAGCCAAAGCCTTTTTCCCAGGGCGGAATAGCAAACAACAGAGGATGGGTGTTCAGAGTGAAGGGAGGGAAGTTTACGGGAGACATCAGGGGTAAGTTCTTTACACATACTTGTGGGGGCCTTGAATGAATTGCCAGGTGTAGTGGTGGAAGCTGAAACAATAGGGGCATTTAAGAGACTCTTAGGCAAGCACATGGATGGAAGAAAAATAAAGGGTTACAGGGTAGGAAGGGTTTTGTATTTTTGGGGAGGGATATTTAGGTTGGCAGATTAAGGGCTGAAATGCCTGTACTGTGCTGTAGTGTTCTGTGCTCTATGAAATTGTGAACCAGGGTTAAGGTTATTTCCGAGTTTCATAACAAACTCCGCAAACATTTTTGCAATATCTGCTGTTAATTAAAGGTTTCAGACTGTGCACTTTACAAATCAATCAATGTTTTGTTTGTGTGAATCAGTTCTGATTTCTACTCAATTAAATAACGAGATTGGCTTGAACTCATATTCCTGTCATCCTATTCTCTCATCGGACAATAAATGTTTCATAAATAAATTAAGTGCCAAGAATAAAAGGGGAACTGAAAATTGGCATTCTTCATCAGCCTGGGTTACATCAGAGTTCCAGCCGAGATCCTCCCTCCTTCCCGCTCCCCCTCCCCCCCCCTTCCTCTCAAAAACTACATGCTCCTCTCGAAAATTGAGAATTGTTCAAAGTCGCTGGGCTTCTTTCAAGTCTGTTATAGTATTCTGTTTCTAAAGCTTCAAGAATTGTTCAGGTAAGAAGTAAAATTATTGTATAAAATTTCAAAAAATGAAAGCTGTTCAATTAAACCTATATTTTATTAACTTTTAAAATTAGTCATGATGTATTTTTTTAAATTAACCCCTTCCCATGAGCAAATTCTATGAAGTATTTTCTCAGAAAATGTTGTATGAAATGTTAAGTTAAACTTAAAAAAGTCTTGCAGAGTTTATTTTATCGTTGTTGTTAAATCTGGAGTGAATTGATCTGACTTCAGACTAATGCTACATGAATTAGTATTAAAATGTGACTTTGTCTATAGGTCATGAAAAATACAATTTGTCTGAACCATTTTAAAAGATCGACAACTGAAAATATTGACTTAGAAAGAAGGGAAAATTTTATTGGTGTGAAGCAGAAGGGGTTCATCAGTGTGCAGTACAAGAAGTGATACATTCCCCAGAGACAGATTATTCATTGTTATAGCATGTAATCGTGAATGTCAACAACACGCCAAATCTTTATGACTTCTACCCCAGAGTTACACTTGAAGTCAGTCAGTTATCCTCTCTGTTAAGTGGCAACACACATATACATCTGTGTGGCATGGAGTTTCCCAAGCTCACATCTGTGTGGCAGAGATTCCAATGTTCATATCAGGGTGCCACAGAAATTCAAATGTCACATCTGTGTGGCACAGAGAATCCAACGTTCACATCTATGTGGCACAGAGCTTCCAATGGTCACACCTGTGTGGTACAGATTTCCAACATCACATCTGTATGGCACAGAGATTCCAAAGGTCACACCTGGGTGGAACAGAGATTCCAACATTTACATCTGCGTTGCACAGAGATCCAATGTTCACAACTGTGTGGCACAGGGATTTCAACATTGACGTCTGTGTGGTCAGATTCCAACGTTCAAATCTGTGTGGCACAGTTATTCCAAAGGTGGCATCTGTGTGGTACAGAGATTCCAATGTTCACATCTGTTTGGCATAGAGATGCCAACATCACATCTGTGTGGCAGGGAGATTCCAACATTCACATCTGTGTGGCACAGAAATGCCAACATTCACATCTGTGTGGCACAGTGATTCCAACATTCACATCTGTCTGGCACAGTGATTCCAACGTTCACATCTGTGTGGCACAGAGATTCCCATAGTCACATCTGTATGGTACAGAGATTCCAAATGTCACATCTGTGTGGCATAGAGATGCCAACATCACATCTGTGTGGCAGGGAGATTCCAACATTCACATCTGTGTGGGATAGAGATGCCAATGTCACATCTGTGTGGCAGGGAGATTCCAACATTCACATCTGTTTGGCACAGAGATTCCAACTTCACATCTGTGTGGTACTGAGATTACAACGTTCTCATCTGTGTGGCACAAATACCAAAGGTCACATCTGTATGGCACAGAGATTCCAATGTTCACATCTGTGTGGTATAGAGATTCCAACATTCACATCTGCATGGCACAGAGATCCAACATTCACAACTGTGTCACACAGAGACACCAACATTCACATCTGTGTGGCACAGAGATTCCAATGTTCACATCTATCTAGTACAGAGATTCCAACAGTCACATCTGTGTGGTAGACAGATTCCAAAGGTCACATCTGTGTGGTACAGAAAATCCAACATTCACATCTGTGTGGCACAGAGTTTCCAAAGGTCAAATCTGTATGGCATGGAGATTCCAAAGTTCACATCTGTGTGGCTCTGTGATTCCAACATCACATCTGTGTGGCACAGAGTCCCCACAGACACATCTGTGTAGTACAGGAGTGGACCACTTGTCCATTTTGAATCTGCTCTACTTCACACATGATCATTCACTTCTCCCAACCTTCCCATCATCATTTTATGCCAACATTTCCAGCCATTGAAAACTTGGCTGAATGGTGCACCAATAACCACCTCCCACTCCATGTCACCAATGCAAAGGAGCTGACTGTTGAGTTCAGGAAGATAAAACCGGAAGTGTATGATCCAATGATCATTTGGTGATCCGTGGTGATGAGGGTGAGCCAATTCAAGCTCTTGGGAATCACTATCTCAGATCCAACAAATTAATGGCGTTGTGCAGAAAACACATCAGTGCTTCTACTTCCTTAGGAGTTTGTGGAGGTTTGGCATGAAATTGGAATCCTTGGAAAATTTCTGTAGATTTGTGGTGGAATGTCTGCCTTTCCTACAATAACATTTCCACCACGTAAAACCCATTGACTTCTAATGGTGCATGCTATCTTCACATCATCTTCCCTCCTCCACTCCTCTATCTACTCCAAAACTCTAGATCCCATCCTCATGTATATCTAGTTTAAACCCCTTGGAGCTGCACTAGCAAACCTTCCTGTCCAGGCTCAGATGCATTTCAGTTCAGATGCAAACCATCATGTCGGATATATTTCTCACCTGCCCTGGAAGAGCCCAATGATCCAAAAACCTGAAGCCCTCCCTCCTGCAACATGTCTTTAGCCATGTGTTGAACTGCATTATCCTCCTAAAAATAGGAGGATAACCTCACCGGCATGTGGCATGGGCAGCAATCCTGAGATCACTAACCTTGGATTCCCTATCCTTCAGCATAGCACCTAACTCCCTGAACTTACCTTGCAGGACCTCCTCACCCTTCTTACCCACATCATGGGCCCTACATAGACCATGACTGCATGGAGGCTGCTCACCCTCCCTCCTGAGAATACCATGAACTCGATCTGTGATATCTTGGATCCTGGCACCAGAGAGGCAACAAACCACTCATGATACTCAATCTCTTCCTCAGAACCTCTTATCTATCCCCCTAACTATGGAATCCCCTATCACTACAGCTCGCCTCTTCTCCTCCCTTTCCTTCTTAGCTACAGGACCAGACTATGTGCCACAGACCTGATCGCTGTGGCTTTTTTCATTTCCCCCTACATTATCCAAAATGGTATAAATGTTATTGAGGGCAACACACACAGGGGTGACCCACACTGCCTGCCCTCTCTTGGCAGTCACCCAGCTACTCTCCTGTAATAGTGTCCCTATAATTCATGTCTATACCCCCCTCCGCATCCTGAATGATCCAGAGTTCATCCTATTCCAGCTCCAATTCCTTAACTCCATTTGTCAGGAGGTGCAGTTGGATGCACTTCTCACAGAGGAAGTCATCAGGGATTCCACTGGCTTCCATGTTCTGTAAGAGGAGTATTCCCCTTTCCTTGGCAGCCATCCCCACTGTTTGTGACTAGAGGAACAAAATATATGATATCTAAAACCTGTCTCTACTTGTGTGAATCCTTTTTGTTCCTTAGAAAGGGTGGCATTAAGGGAGCCCTCATAGAGGGAGTGATCATTGAGGGAGCCAAAGCCTTGCCTCTCTGACTCACTCCACACTGACTCAGTCCACTCCCTCTATGACCACTCCCTCAATGACCATTCCCTCAATGACCACTCCCTCTATTACCACTCCGTCTATGACCACTCCGTCTATGACCACTCCATTGATGACCACTCCCTCTATGGGGGCTCCCTCAATAACCACTCACTCAATGACAACTCCCTCTATAAGGGCTCTGACAATGACCATTCCCAATATGACTTCTCCCTCAATGACCACTACCTCTATGACCATTCACTCCATGACCAGTCCCTTGATGACCACTCCCTCAATGACCACTACCTCTATGACCATTCACTCCATGACCAGTCCCTTGATGACCACTCCCTCTATGACCACTTTCTCTATGACCATTCACTCAATGGCCATAACACCAATGACCACTCCCTTGCTAACCACTCCCTCTCTGACCACTCACTCTAGGACCACTCCTTATATGACAACTCTCTCTCTATGACCACTCCTGTGATGACCACTCCATGACCACTGTCTCTATGACCTCTCCCTCTATGACCATTCCCTCTAAGATGACTCTCTATGAACAATCCCTTGATACACATTCCTCTCTGACCACTCCCTTAGACCACTACCTTGATGACCACCCTCTATGACAACTCTTTCTATGACCACTCCTGTGATGACCACTCCCTCTATGACCACTACCACTATGACCACTCCCTCTATGGCCATTCCATTAATGATCACCCCTTAGTTGACCATTCCATTGATGACCACTTCCTCGATGACCACTAGCTTGATGAACACTCCCTTCATGCCTACTCACTCTATGACCACTCCCTCATTGACCACTACCTGAATGACCACTCCCTCTATGTACACTCCCTCTATGACCATTAACTATGGCCATTCCCTCACACTCCTTAGATAACCACTACCTTCACCATTCCCTTGATGACCACTCCCTCAATAACCACTCCCTTGCTGACCAGTCTGTTGATGATGCCCTCATTGACTGCTCCCTTGATGATGACTCCTTCAATGACCACTCCCTATATGACTGCTCCCTCTATGACAACTCTCTGTATGACCACTCCCTTGATGACCACTCTCTCTTTGACCACTCCCATGATGACCATTCCCTCTATGACCTCTACCTCTATGACCATTTCCTCTATGGCCATTCCATCAAAGTCCACTCCCTTCATGACCACTCACTCGATTACCTCTCCCTCCATGACAACTCCCTCTATGACCACTCCATTGATGACCACTCCCTCCATGACCATCCCTTTTATGGCTATTCCATCAAACACCAGTGCATTGATGAAAACTCCCTAAATTACCACTCCCTTGATGATGACTCCTTTGATAACCACTCCCTCTTTGACCACTCACTCAATGACCAAACCCTCTAAGATTGCTTCCTCTATTACCATTCTTTATGACCACTCCCGCTATGAAAGGTCCCCCAATGACCATTGCCTTGATAACCACTCCCTCGCTGACCATTCCCTTGATGACCACTCCCTCAATGACCACTCCCTCGCTGACCACTCACTCAATGACCAAACCCTCTAAGATTGCTTCCTCTATTACCATTCTTTATGACCACTCCCGCTATGAAAGGTCCCCCAATGACCATTGCCTTGATAACCACTCCCTCGCTGACCATTCCCTTGATGACCACTCCCTCAATGACCACTCCCTTGCTGACTAGTCCATTAATGGCCATGCCCTCATTGTCTGCTCCCTTGACGACAACTCCCTCAATGACCAATCCCTCTATGACCACTCACTCCATGACCACTTTCTTTATGACCATTGTCTCTATGGCCATTCCCTCAATGACCGCTCTGTTGATGACCACTCCCTCATTGACCATTTCATTGATGACTCCTTCCTCGATGACAACTCACTTGAACATTTCCTTCATGACCACTCACTCTAAGACCACTCACTCTATGACTACCTCCTTGATGACCACTCCCTCTATGACCACTATCTTGTTGACCACTACCTGAATGACCACTCCCTCTGCAACCACTATGACCACTCCCTCAATGTACACTCCCTCTATGACCACTCCCTATATGACTGCTTTCTCTATGACCTCTCTCATTCAATGGCCATTCCTCCTGTGACCAATCCCTTGATGGCTGCTGCCTTGTTGACCTCTCTATCTATGTCCACTCCCTTGATGATCACTCCCTCTATGACCACTCCCTGGATGATCACTTTCTCTATGACCATTCCTTCTCTTGCCATAACTTCAATGACTGCTCCTTTGATGAACACCCCCTCATTGACCATCTCCATTGATGACCACTCCCTCATTGACCACTCACTCAATGACCACTCACTCAATGACCAGTTCCTCTGTGACCACTGTCTTTATGGCCACTCCATCCATGACCACTTTCTCTATGACCATGGACTTTATGTCCATTCCCTCAATGACCTCTCCATGATGACCACTCCTTTGTTGACCATTTCATTGATGACCATTTACTCAATGACCACTCACTTTATGAACAGTCCCTTGATGACCACACCCTCTATGACCACTCCCTCTATGACCACTCACTCAATGACCACTCACTCAATGACCACTCACTCAATGACCACTCACTCAATGACCACTCACTCAATGACCACTCACTCAATGACCACTCACTCAATGACCACTCACTCAATGATCACTCACTCAATGACCAGTTACTCTGTGATCATTGCCTCTATGGCCACTCCATCCATGACCATTTCTTATGACCATTACCTTTATGTCCATTCCCTCAATGACTGCTCCATGATGACCACCCCCTTGTTGACCATTTCATTGATGAACATTTCATCAATGACCACTCACTTGATGAACAGTCCCTTGATGACCACTCCCTCTATGACTACTACCTCTATGACTACTCCCTTGATGACCACTCCCTCATTGAACACTACCTGAATGACCACTCACTCGATGACTACTCCACCTATGATTACTCCCTCTAACACAGTTCCCTCAACGACTGCTCCCTTGATGAATACTCCCTAGTTGACCACTTGCTCAATGTTCCTCCCTTGATGACCAATCCCTTATGACCACTCTCATTCTGACCACATCATTGATGACCAAATGACCACCTATGACCACCTCTCTCATTGAGTGGCCATTCCTCCTGTGACATATCCCTCAATGACTGCTGCCTTGATGACCACTCAATCTATGATCATTTCTTCTATTTCCATAACCTCAATGACCACTCCCTTGATGATGACACCCTTGTTACCATCTCACTTGATGACCAATCCTTTAATGACCACTCCCTATATGACTGTTTCCTCTATGACAACTCTCTGTATGACCACTCACTTGATGACCACTCCCTCAATGACTCACTCAATGACCAGTTCCACTGTGACCATTGCCACTATGGCCACTCCCTCAATGTCCACTCCCTCTATGACCACCTCTATGACCACCTCTATGGCCACTCCATCCATGACCAGTTCCTCTATGGCCATTTCCTCAATGACCACAATGTGATGACCACTCCCTCATTTACCACTCCCTCATTGACCACCCTAAATGATCACTCCCTCTGTGACCACTATGACCACTCCCTTGATGATCACTCCTATGACTGCTCCCTGAATGACCACTCCCTTGATGAAGAGTCCCTCTATGATCACTCCCTCTAACACAGTACCCTCAATGACTACTTCTCAGTTTACCACTCACTCAATGACCACTCACAAAATGAACATTCCCTTGATGACCACTCCCTCTATAACCACTCTCATGATGACCATTCCCTCTATGGCCAAAACCTCAATGACCACTACCTTGCTGATTACTTCCTCTATGACTACTCCCTCTATGACACCCTCAATGACCACTCCTTTGATGACCATTCCCTCATTGACTGCTCTATTGATGACCACTCCCTCAATGACCATTCCCTCTCTGACCATTACCTCTATGACCACTCCCACTATGACCATTCCCTTGATGACAACTTCATGATCACTCCCTCTATGATTGGTCCCTCAATGACTGCTCCTTTGATGACCATTCCCTCATTGACTGCTCTGCTGATGAGCACTCCCTCTGACCACTCTCTCTAGGACCAGTCACTTGATGACCACTCTATCTATGACCACTCCATCAATAACCATTGCCTCTATGACTATTCCCTTGAGGGTTATTCCCCCATGACCACACTCTTAATGACCACTCCCTTGATGAGCACACCCTCAATTATCATTCCCTCAATGACTGCTTACTTGATGTCTGCTCCCATGATGTCCACTCATTCTATGACCACTCTCACTATGACCACTCCTTCATTGACCACTCACTCTATTACCATTACCTCTATATCCATTCCCTTTTTGGCTATTCCATTAGCAATCGCTATTGATGACCAATCCCTAAATGACAACTCCTTTGATAACCACTCCCTTCATACAAAAATCCTCTATGACCACTCTCTCAATGTCCAAACCCTCTATGACTGCTCCCTCTATGACCACTCCCTTGCTGAGCACTCCCTCTCTGGCCTCTCCCTTTATGATCACTTACTCTGTGACCATTCCCTCTATGGCCATAATCCCAATGACCACTCCATTGCTGATCACTATGACCACTCCCTCTATGATCAGTCCTGCAATGACCACACTTTGAATGATGGCCATTCCCTTGTTGACTGTCCCTTGATGACCACTCACTCAATAACCACTCACTTGCTGACCAGTCTGTTGATGACCACTCCCTTGATGACCACTCCCTTGATGACCACTCCCTCTATGACTACACATTTGATGATGACTCTCTCAATGACCACTCCCTTGATGATCACTCCCTCTATGACCATTCTCTCTATGTCCACTTTCTCTAAGTATTCCTTCTATTGCCATAATCTCAATGACCACTCCCTTGATGACCACTCTTTCAGTGACCACTCCCTATATGACTGCTCCCTTTATGAAAACTCTCTATATGACCATTCTCTTGATGACCATTCCTTCAATGACCACTTCCACTGTGACCACTCCCTATATGACCACTCACAATGACCACTCACTTGATGACACTCCCTCTATAACAACTTTCTCTATGGCTACTCACTCCATGACCACTTTTTATATGACCATTGCCTCTATGGCCATTCCTTCAATGACTGCTCTGTTGATGACCACTCCCTTGTTGACCATTCCATTGAAGACTACTTACTCAATGACCACTCGATTGATGACCACTGCCTTATTGACCACTACCTGAATGAACGTTCCATCTGTGACCAGTCCCTCTATGAGTACTCCCTCTATGAACCCTCCTTCTATGACCACTTGCTCAATGACCACTCCTTCTATGACCACTTCCTCTATGACCACTCTCTCTATGACCTCTCTCATTCAATGGTCTTTCCTCCAGTGACCATTCCCTTAATGACTGTTGCCTTGTTGACTGCCCCCTTGATGATACCTCCTTGAATACCACCACCTCTATGACAACTCCCTCTATGACCACTCCCTTGTTGATCACTCCCTTGTTGATCACTCCCTCTATGGTCACGTCCTCTATGACCACTCACTTGATAACACCTCCCTCTATGTCCACTTTCTCCATGACCAATCCCTTGATGAACATTCTCTCTCTGACCACTCCCTCAATGACCACTACCTTGATGACCACTCCCTCTTTGACAACTCTATATAACCACTCCCTTGAATCCTCCCACTATGATGACTCCCTCTATGACCTCTTCCTCTAATCCACTTTCTCTATGATCACTCCATCTATGATCATGCCCTCTATGACTGCTTTTTGATGTCTGCTCCCTAGATGCCCACACCCTCAATGACCACTCTATTGATGACCATTTTCTCAATGACCATTGACTATGGCCATTGCCTCAACAAATGCTCCCTCGATGACCAGTCCATTGATGACTTCCTTGATGACCAATAGCTTGATGAACACTCCCTTCATGACCACTCCCTCTATGACCACCTCCTCTATGACCACCTCCTCTATGACCACACTCACTATGCTACACCCACTATGACCTCTTTCTCTATTACCATTGACTATGGCCATTCCCTCAATGAATGCCCCCTAGATGACCACTCCTTCATTGACTGTTCCCTTGATGACCACTCCCTCAATGACCACACCCTTGCTGACCAGTCTGTTAATAACCACACACTCATTGACTGTTCCCTTGATGACCACTCCCTCATTGACCACTCCCTTAATAACCACTCCCCCTATGAACACTCACTCTCTGGCCACTACTTCCATAATCATTTTCTCTATGACCATTGCCTCTATGCCCAATCCCTCAATGACCACTCCATTGATGACCACTCCCTCTTTGACCATTCCATTGATGACCACTTCCTCAATGACCACTAGCTTGATGAACACCTCCTCTATGACCACTCCCTCATTGAACACTACCTGAATGACCACTCCCTATGTGACCATTATAACCACTCCCTCAATGACCAAACCCTCTATGTACACTCCCTCTATGACCACACCCACTATGACCACACCCACTCTGACCACTCCCTATTTGATCACTTTCTCAATGACCATTGACTATGGCCATTCCCTCAATGAATGCTCCCTAAATGACCACTCCCTCATTGACTGCTCCCTTGATGACCACTCCCTCAATGACCACTCCCTTGTTGACAAGTCCATTGATGACCATGACCTCATTGACCGCTCCCTTGATGACCACTCCTTCAATGAACACTCACTCTATGACCACTCCCTCTATGATCATTTCCACTATGACTGCTTTCTTTTTTAAATTTTTAAAAAATTTTTGCACTATGAACCCTACTGACCAAAATACACACAAACATTTCCCTCTTGAATATACACAGTGTCATTTTCTCTCCTTTTCCCCCTCCCTTCCCTCCCTCCCTCACACCCCCTCCCCATTCACTCAACATTCAATCTATATGATATATTAAACCCATTAAACAATGTCATCACACAATGAAAATAAACAAGAAATTTGTGCCTTCTACTTCTACATACTGGGTCAGTTCATTTTGTCTTCTTCTCCTTCTGTTATTTTAGGTGGTGCAGGTCGATGGTAGGACTTCTCTGTTGTTTGTCATGTATGGCTCCCATATTTGTTCGAATACTGTGATGTTATTTCTTAAATTATATGTTATTTCTTTTCAATGGAATACATTTATTCATTTTTATGTACCATTGTTGTATTCTCAGGCTATCTTCTAATTTCCAGGTTGACATAATACATTTTTTTGCTACAGCTAAGGCTATCATAATAAATCTTTTTTGTGCTCCATCCAAATCAAGCCCAAGTTCTTGACTTCTTATATTGCTTAGAAGGATCTCTGGATTTTTTGGTATGTTGCTTTTTGTGATTTTATTTAATACCTGGTTTAGATCTTCCCAAAACTTTTCCACTTTCTCACATGCCCAAATTGCATGTACTGTTGTCCCCGTTTCTTTCTTACAGCAAAAATATCTATCTGATACTGTTGTATCCCATTTATTTAACTTTTGGGGCATGGTGTATAGCCTGTGTTACCAATTATATTGTATCATGCATAACCTCGTGTTTATTATATTTCTCATAGTTCCGGAGCATAACTTTTCCCATGTTTCATTCTTTATCTTTATGTTTAGATCTTGTTCCCATTTTTGTTTGTGTTTACAGCTTGTTTCCTCATTCTCTTTCTCTTGCAGTTTGATGTACATGTTTGTTATAAATCTTTTAATTATCATTGTGTCTGTAATCACATATTCAAAATTGCTTCCTTCTGGTAACCTCCGCCTGCTTCCCAATTTGTCCTTCAAGTAGGTTTTCAGTTGGTGGTATGCAAACATTGTACCATGAGTTATATCATATTTGTACTTCATTTGTTCAAAAGATAATAATTTATTTCCTGAAAAACAATTTTCTATTCTTTTGATCCCTTTTCTCTCTCATTCTCTAAAGGAAAGGTTATCTATTGTGAAAGGGATTCGTTGATTTTGCATCAATATTAATTTTGGAAGTTGATAATTTTATTCCTTTCAACGTGAATCTTCTTCCAAATGTTGAGCAATGGTGCAGTACTGGTGAATTCCTATGTTGCACCAGCTTTTCATCCTACTCATATAGTATATGCTCAGGTAGTTTCTCCCCTATTTTAACTAGCTCTAATCTGGTCCAATCTGGTTTTACCCTTGTTCGATAAAAATCTGATAGGTATCTTAATTGTGCTGCTCTATAATAATTCTTAAAGTTTGGTAGCTGTAAGCCACTTTGTTTGTACCATTCTGTTAATTTATCTAGCGCTATCCTCGGTTTTCCCCTTTTCCATAAGAATGTCCTTATTATTTTCATGCTCCTTGAAGAATGTTTATGTTAGGTGAATCAGTAACGACTGGAATAGGTATCGTATCATTGGGAAGATATTCATTTTAATGCAATTTAACCTTCCTATCAGTGTTAGTGGTAAATCTTTCCAATGTTCTAAGTTGTCTTGTAATTTCTTCATTAATGGCTGATAATTTAGTTTGTATAGATGGCCTAGATTATTATCTAGTTGTATACCTAGGTATTGGATTGCTTGTGTTTGCCATTTAAATGATGATTCTTTCTTAAACTTTGTGAAGTCCGCATTATTCATTGGCATCGCTTCACTTTTATTTGCGTTGATCTTGTACCTCGATACTTCTCCAAATTCCTTGCGAGCAGGTTCGCAATCCAAATGGAGAGGGGAGTTGTGGTTGCCCGGCAAGGGACAAGGGGGAACTCAGAGAGGGGGGGACATTTGGGGGTTAAGGGAATTTTAGATGTGGGAATAGTGGAAATGCTTTATGTTTTAGAAGTGTTGTCTTACAGTGTGTTCAAAACAAGAAAACAGAAATGGATAAGGAGGAAAGGTGGTGATGAGGAAGTGGAAATGAGAGATAAACAATGTATGAAATGGCCATGTTGAATTATATGACTATAAATATTAATGGAATACATAACTAAATCAAAAGGAAGAGGCTGTTAAATTTACTGAAGAAAGAAAAAATTGATAGAGCATTCATGCAGGAAACACATCTAACTGAAGTGGAACACAAGAAATTAAAGAGAGACTGGGTAGGGCACGTAATGGCAGCATCATATAATTTAAAAGCCAGAGGAGTAGCTATATTAATCAATAAAAATGTATCAATCAAAATAGAGGAGGAAATAATAGATCCAGCAGGGAGGTATGTAATGATAAAGTGTCAGATATATTCAGAATTTTGGAATTTGCTCAATGTATACTCACCTAATGAAGAAGATCAAAAAATTATGCAAGATATCTTTTTGAAGATTGCAGACACACAGGGGAATATACTGATAGGAGGGGATTTTAACTTTAATTTGGACTCAAAGATGGACAAAACTGGACAAAAGACTGGCAGGAAGAACAAAGTAACCAAATTTATGGTTAAATCGATGCAGTAAATGCAACCTTTGGAAATATGGAGGAGACAACACCCAAAGGAGAAGGAATACTCATATTATTCGGGTAGACATAAAACATACTCAAGGATAGACATGTTCCTGTTGTCAGCCTACATCCAAGGGAGAGTTAGAAAAACGGAATATAAAGCTAGATTGTTATCAGATCACTCACCCCTGTTATTAGCAATAGGGCTGGAGGACATCCCACCGAGAACATGATTGAACTCCATGCTACTTAAAAGACAGGGTTTTAGAGAATTCATTGAGTGACAAATTAAAATGTACTTTGAAATAAATACAGAATCAGTGAAAGATAAATTTATATTATGGGATGTAATGAAAGCCTTCATCAAAGGGCAGATAATAAGATGAAGAAGGACTACAATTGGGAAATAGAACAGTTGGAAAGGGAAATAGCAAGTACAGAAAAAGAATTAGCAATAAAGGAAGATATAACAAAAAGAAGAGAATTGGCACACAAAAAAATATAATATGAAACACTACAAATGTACAAGGTGGAGAAGAACTTAATGAAGAGAAAACAGAAGTATTATGAGCTAGGAGAAAAAAGCACAAAATATTAGCTTGCCAGCTTAAGACAGAACAAACTAAAAGAATGGTATTAGCATCAAGGAAAAAGGACAAACAAATTACATATAACCCAACGGAGATCAATGAAAACTTCAAGGAATTCTACGAGCAATTATATCGAACTGACAACGAAGGAAAGAAGACAAAATAGATGAGTTTCTAGCTAAAATTGAACTATCGAAATTGCAAGAAGAGGAGCAAAACAAATTAATAAAATCATTTGAAATAGAGGAAATACAGGATATATTTTAAAAAAACTACCAAACAATTAAATGCCAGGAGAGGACAGACTCCCAATAGAATTCTATAAAACATTTAAAGACATTAAATCCTCCTCTCCTGGAGGTAATGAACCAGATTGAAGAAACACAAAACATGCCATATTCATGCAAAACAGCAATAATTACAGTAATACCAATGATGGGGAAAGATCCACTTACACCAGCATCATATAGACCAATATCTTGACTCAACACAGGTTATAAGATAATAGCTAAACTATTAGCAAACAGATTGGCTGACTGTGTACCAAAAATAGTAAAACTAGATCAAACTGGATTTATTAAGAAAAGACGAACAATGGACAATATCTGTAAGTTCATTAACTTAATTCATGCAGTACAAGAAAACAAGACACCAACAGTGGTGCATGCCTTAGATGCAGAGAAAGCCTTTGACAGAGTAAAATGGAATTATTTATTCAAAGTACTACAGAGGTTCAACCTACTAGAGAAATATATTAATTGGATTAAAGCATTATATAAGGGACCATTGGCGAAGGTGACAGTAAATGAATATATATCAAACCAATTTAAGTTAAGCAGGTCAATTAGGCAGGGATGTTCACTATCTCCCTCACTGTTCGCATTAGCTATAGAACCATTGGTAGAACTGATAAGAACAGAAAATAAAATAAGAGGGATAAAAATAAAAGAGAAGGAATATAAAATAAGTCTATTTGCTGATGATGTCACAGTATACATAACAGAACCAGAATTATCAATAAAAGGATTACATAAGAAATTGAAGGAATATGGAGAAGTATCGGGGTACAAGATCAATGCAAATAAAAATGAAGTGATGCCAATGAATAATGCGGATTTCAGAAAGTTTAAGAAAGAATCACCATTTAGATGGCAAACACAACCAATCTGATACCTAGGTATTCAACTAGATAATAATCAAGGCCATCTATACAAATTAAATTATCAGCCATTAATGAAGAAATTACAAGATTTAGAACATTGGAAAGATTTACCACTAACACTGATAGGAAGGGTAAATTGCATTAAAATGAATATCTTCCCAAGGATATAATACCTATTCCAATCGTTACCAATTCACCTAACAGAGAAATTCTTCAAGGAGCTAAAGAAAATGATAAGGAAATTCTTATGGAAAGGGGAGAAACCGAGGATAGCACTAGATAAATTAACAGAATGGTACAAAAAAGGGGGCTTACAGCTAGCAAACTTTAATAATTATTATAGAGCAGCACAATTCTCTGTGTGACTACTCCCTTGATGACCATTCCCTCAATGAAAATTCCTCTGTGACCACTCCCTCTGTGACCACTCCCTCTGTGACCACTCCCTCTGTGACCACTCCCTCTGTGACCACTCCCTCTGTGACCACTCCCTCTGTGACCACTCCCTCTGTGACCACTCCCTCTGTGACCACTCCCTTGAAGATCAATCGTTCTATGACCACTTCCTCTATGATTATTCCCTGAATGACTGCTTCCTTGTTGATCACTACCTTGATGACACTCCTTTTATGACCAATCCTTTGATGACCACTCCCTTGAAGACCACTTCCTTGACCACTCAATCAATTACCACTCCCTCTATGAACTCACATTCAATGTACACTCTGTCTATGACCACTCCCTCTATGAACTCACATTCAATGTACACTCTGTCTATGACCACTCCCTTGATGACCACTCCTTCTATTACCACTTTATCACCACTCCCTCGATGACCACTCCCTCGATGACCACTCCCTCGATGACCACTCCCTCGATGACCACTCCCTCGATGACCACTCCCTCGATGACCACTCCCTCGATGACCACTCCCTCGATGACCACTCCCTCGATGACCACTCCCTCGATGACCACTCCCTCGATGACCACTCCCTCGATGACCACTCCCTCGATGACCACTCCCTCGATGACCACTCCCTCGATGACCATTCTCTTGATGATCACTCCCTAAATGACCACTACATCAAAGACCACTCCCTCCATGATTACTCACTCATTGACAACACCCTCTGTGTCCACTCTCTATATGACCACTACCTCTAGGACCACTCCCTATATAAACACTCTATCTATGTCCACTCCCTTGAGATTATGACCTGTCCCTCGATGACTGCTCCCTTGTTGACCACGCCCTCTATGACCATGCCCTCTATGACCACGCCCTCTATGACCGGACCATCAATAACCATTCACCCAATGACTACTCTCTCTATGACCACTCCTTCTAGGTCCACTCCCTATATGACCACTCCCTCAATGACCACTCACTTGACTGACATTCCCTCAATGATCATTCCCTCAATGTCTGCTTACTTGATGACTGCTCCCATGATGACCAGTCTCTATGAAAAGTCCTTCATTGACTGTTCCTGTATGACTGCTCCCTTAATGACCATTCCTCTGTGGCCACTCCCTCTATGAACATTCTCCCAATGAACACTCCCACTATGACTACTCCATCTATGACCAATTTCTCTATGCCCATTCCCTCTTGGCCATTCTCTCAATGACTGCTCAATTGATCACCACTCCCTCTGTGACGAGTTGCTCAATGACCACTCACTCTAGGACTACTCCCTTGATGACCAATCCTTTTATGACAACTTCCTCTATGATTATTCTCTCAATTTCTGCTTCCTTGATGACCACTCCCTTGATGAACACTCCCTCTGTGACCACTTGCTCAATGACCATTCCCTCTAGGACCACACCCTATATGACCACTCTCTCTATGACCACTCCCTTGAGATTATGACCTGTCCCTCAATGACTATTCGTTCCAGGCCCAATCTCTTAATATCAGCTCCCTCGTTGATCACACCCTTGATGACCATGCCCTCAATGACCACTCAATCAATTACCACTCCCTATATGACCCCTTGTTCAGTGACCACACCCTCCATAAGCACTCCCTATATGACCACTCACTCTATGAATACTCCCTTGATGACCACTCCTTCTATGACCACTCACTTGATTACCACTCACTCTATGACCACTCCCTCTTTGATCGCTCCCTCAATTACTGCTCCTTTGATGACCACTCCCTTGTTTACTGCTTCCTTGTTGACCACTTCCTCAAGGACCACACTCTTGATGACCACTCCCTCTATGACCACTCTCTCTATGGCCATTCCCTTGATGACCTCTCATTCAATGATCACTCCCTTAATAACCATTTCCTCTATGGCTATTCCCCCAATGAACATTCCATCAATGACTGCTCCCTTGATGACAATTCCCTCAATGACCACCCCCTCTGACCACTCACTCTATGAATACTCCCTCGATGGCCACTCCCTCGATGGCCACTCCCTCGATGGCCACTCCCTCGATGGCCACTCCCTCGATGGCCACTCCCTCGATGGCCACTCCCTCGATGGCCACTCCCTCGATGGCCACTTTCTCTATCACCATTCCCTCTATGGCCACTCCCTCGATGGCCACTTTCTCTATCACCATTCCCTCTATGGCCATACCCTTCCTTGTTGACCAATCCCTCACTGACCACTCAATTGATGACCACCCCCTCAATGACCACTCCCTTTATGACTGTTCTCTCTATGACCATTCTATAACCATTCACTTGATGACCACTCCCTCAAGGAGAACTACATCAAAGACCAGTCTCTCTATGACTACTTACTAATTGACAACACCCTCTGTGACCACTCCCTCTAGGACCATTCCCTCTAGTACCACTCCCTATATGAACACTCTCTCTATGACCACTCCCTTGAGATTATGACCTGTCCCTCAATGACTGCCCCTTCCAGGACCAGTCCCTTAATGTCTGCTCCCTCGATGACCACTCCCTCGATGACCACTCCCTCGATGACCACTCCCTCGATGACCACTCCCTCAATGACCACTCCCTCAATGACCACTCCCTCAATGACCACTCCCTCGATGACCACTCCCTCGATGACCACTCCCTCATTGACCACTCACTTGATGAGTTCTCCCTCAATGATCATTCCCTCAATGACTGCTTGCTTGATGATCACTCCCATGATCACCACTCACTCTATGATTGGTCACTTTATGACTGCTCCCTTTCAAACTGCTCCCTCAATGACCATTCCTCTATGACCATTCCTCTATGACCATTCCTCTATGACCATTCCTCTATGACCATTCCTCTATGACCATTCCTCTATGACCATTCCTCTATGACCATTCCCACTATGACCACTCCCACTATGACCACTCCCACTATGACCACTCCCACTATGACCACTCCCACTATGACCACTCCCACTATGACCACTCCCACTATGACCACTCCCACTATGACCACTTTCTCAATGACCATTCCCTCTCTGGCCATTCCCACAATGACTGCTCCATTGATGACCATTCTCTCTATGACCACTCACACAATGACAACACCCTCTGTAACCACTCTGTATATGACCACTCCCTCTAGGACCACTCCCTATTTGAACACTCTCTCTATAACCAATCCCTGGAGATTATGACCTGACCCTCAATGACTACTCCTTTCAGGAACAGACACTTAATGTCTGCTCCCTTGTTGATCACTCCCTTGATGACTGCTTACTTGATAACCACTCCCATGATGACAACTTGCTCTATGACCACTCTCTCTATGAACACTCCCTCATTGACTGCTCCCTCTATGACCACTCCATCAATGACCACTTTATCTATGACCATTCCCTCTCTGACCATTACCCCAATTACTGCTCCCTTGATGACCATTCCTCATTGACAGCTTCCTTAATGACCACTCCCCCAATTCCAGTCCCTCTATGACGACTCCCTCTATGACGACCACTCCCTCTATGACAACCACTCCCTCTATGACAACCACTCCCTCTATGACAACCACTCCCTCTATGACAACCACTCCCTCTATGACAACCACTCCCTCTATGACAACCACTCCCTCTATGACAACCATTCCCTCTATGACAACCACTCCCTCTATGACAACCACTCCCTCTATGACAACCACTCACTCAATGAGCACTCACTTAATGACTACTCCCTCATTGACTGCTTCCTTGATGATAACACCCCCTATGACCACTCTCTCTATGACCACTGACTTGAGATTATTACCGGTCCCTCAATGACTGCTCCTTCCAGGACCAGTCCCTTAATGTCTGCTCCCTTGATGATCACTCCCTCGATGACCGCTTCCTTGTTGACCACTCCCTGTATGACTACTCTTTCTATGACCACTTTCTCTATGACTGCACCATCAATATCCATTCACCCTATGACTATTCCCTCAATCACCACTCCCTCTATTACCAATCTCTCTATGACTACTCCCTCAATGATCATTCCCTTGAGGCCCATTCCCCATGACCATTCTTTTGATGAGCACTCCCTCAATGATCACTCACCTAATGAGCACTCCCTCAATGGCTGCTTACTTGATGACCGCTCCCATGATGAACACTCACTCTACGACCACTCGTCTATGACTGCCCCCTCAATGACTGCTCCCCCAATAACAATTCCTCTACAGCCACTCCCACTATGACCACTCCCCCAATGACCATACCCACTATGACCACTCCATCTATGAACACTTTCTCAATGGGCATTCCTTCTCTGGCCATTCCCTCAATGACCACTCCCTTGATGACCACTCCCTGTGTCACCACTTGCTCAGTGACCACTCCCTATATGACTACTCTCTCTATGACCACCCACTCATTGACAACACCCTCTGTGTCCACTCCCAATATGACCACTCCCTCTAGGACCACTCCCTATATGAACACTCTCACTATGACAACTCCCTTGAAATTATGACCTGTCCCTCTATGGCAGCTCCTTCCAAGACCAGTCCTTTAATGTCTGCTCACTCGATGATCACTCCCTCATTTATCACTCACTCGATGACCATTCACTCATTGACCACTCCCTCGATGACCACTCCCTTGATGACCACTCCCTCTCTGATGACTCTCTCTATGACCTCATGATCAATAACCATTCACCCATGACTTTTCCAATGACCACTTCCTCTATGACAGCTCCTTCAATGACCATTCCCTCTCTGGCCATTAACTCAATGACTGCTCCTTCCAAGACCAGTCCTTTAATGTCTGCTCACTCGATGATCACTCCCTCGTTTATCACTCACTCGATGACCATTCACTCATTGACCACTCCCTCGATGACCACTCCCTTGATGACCATTCCCTCTCTGATGACTCTCTCTATGACCTCATGATCAATAACCATTCACCCATGACTTTTCCAATGACCACTTCCTCTATGACAGCTCCCTCAATGACCTTTCCCTCTCTGGCCATTCCATCAATGGCCACTCCCTCAATGACCAGTTCCTTGCTGTCCACTCCCTTGATGTCCACACCTTCTATGACCACTTTCTCTGACCATACAATCAATAACCATTCACCCTATGACTTTCAATCAATGAACACTCCATCTATGACCACTCCCTCAATGACCACTCCTTTGATGAACTCTCCCTCAATGATTGCTTACTTGATGACTGCTCCCAAGGTGACCACTCGCTCTATGACCACTCCCTCATTGACTGTCCATCTATGGTTGCTCCCTCTATGACTGCTCCTCAATGACCACTCCCTCTTTGGCCATTCCCCCAATGACCACTCCCTTGACCACTCCCTCTGACTGCTCCCTCAATGACCACTCCCTCAATGACCACTCCCTCAATGACCACTCCCTCAATGACCACTCCCTCAATGACCACTCCCTCAATGACCACTCCCTCAATGACCACTCCCTCAATGACCACTCCCTTAATGACCACTCCCTCAATGACCACTCCCTCAAAGAATACTCCCTCTATGACTAATCCCTCTTTGATCACTCTCTCTATGACTGTTTCATTTATGATCACCCATTCAATGACCACTCCATAATGATGGCTCCTTCTATGACTGGTCCCTCAATGACCGCTCACTCGATGATCATTCCCTCTATGACCACTCCCTCTGTGACCACTCCCTCTATGATATTTCCATTAATGACTGCTTCCTTTATGACCACTACCTCGATGTTCACTCCTTCAATGACCAATCTCTCCATGGCCAGTCCCCCTATGACCATTACCTCAATAACCACTCCCTCATTGACTGCACCCCCAGTGACCACTCCCTTGATGATCGCTCGCTCGATGACCACTCCCTCCATTACACAATCCCTCACTTCGTTCTCAATTCAGCTTCTAGCTGCTGCCTCCCCCCCCCCCCCCACCCCTTACTACCATCAGGAAAGAGGTATCAGTGCCACAAGACTCTCTCAACCAGGTTCAGGAACAGCGGCTTCCCCTTCACCGCCAGATTCCTCCACAACAAACTTAATCAGGGACTCTTTTTAGGGCTCTTACCTTTGCACTTTATTGTTTTGTTTTCTCTCTGTATTGCACAATCCATTCTTTACATTTCTTTATTTGTTTACATTTGTACCTGAGTACAGTTTTTATGCGCCACCAATAAGTGGTAATTCTGCCTTGTCCCCAGGACAAAAGAATCTCAAGGTGGTATGTGATGTTATGTGTGTACTCTAACAATAAATATGAAATCTAAAATCTGAAACAGAACTCACAGTCTGTCCATTGGCTACCTCTTCACGTGCCAATCCTCCAGCGTCCAAGGCTCTTGAACTTCCATCATCAATTCTTCCCACACACACCACCTCTCCGCTTGGCACACGCCCACTAACTAATCACTCCACATGTGGGCACTGCCCCGTGATCGCTGCAGCTGTGGAACATAGAAATCTACAGCACAGTACAGGCCCTTCAGCCCACAGTTTTGTGCTGACTTGATAATCAACTGCTTAGAATTTCCCTACTGCATAACCCTTGATTTTCCCCAGTTCCATATATGTATCTAATAGTCTCTTACAAGATCCTATTGTACTAGTATTCACTGCCACTGCTGCCAGCTTATTCCATGCATCCATCACTCTCTGAATGAAAACTTACCTCCTCCATCACTCCTGTACACACTCACATGCACCTTAAAACTCTGCTCTCTCATGTTAGCTATTTCAGCCCTGGGGGAAAAGTCTCTGGCCATCTGCACGATCAATGCCTCACATCGTCTAGTCAAACTCTATCAGGTTACCCCTCATCCTCCGTCACTCCAAGGGGATAAGACCAAATTAATTCAACCTATCATGATAGGGTGTGCTCTCTAATCCCAGCAGCAACTTTGTAAACCCTCTCTTTAGCATCTACATACTTCCTGTCATGAGGTGACCAGAACTGAGCACAATACCCCATGGGAATACAGGGGAAAAAGGGGTGTACAGGGGGAGGGGGTGTACAGGGAGAAGGAGGGGAGGGGTGTAGCATCATTTTCTAGACTTTGACCAGGTTGATCCTCAGCTTCTGATGTTCAGAGTAAAAATCAAAGGTGTTTTTTGTTTCAGTTTTCTCCTTATAGCCAATACTAATCCTGGTTAAACTCTTCTGCACTGTCTTCAAAGCCTTGACATCCTTTCTGAAATTGTGATCCTTACTCCAAATGTAGCCTCACCAAAGATGCAATATGTCTTCCCAACAGTTAAACTTAATAAACCCTATAGACAAGAGGCAATAATTGGACATTGATGGGAGGACGGGAGAGAAAAGGTGAGAATTGATCAGGGAGGGGGTGACTGTGAATGCAGAGCTGGAGGAGAGGAGATAGAGGGAAAGGGAGAGAGACAGAGATGGAGATAGAGGAAAGGAGAAATAGTGAATGAAAGCGATTGGGGAGAGGGAGATAACAGGAACAGGAGATATCAATATTAACGCAATCCAGTTACTCAGCCAGAAGATGAGGCGTTGTTCCTCCAATTTGCGGATGGTCTAAGTCTGGCAGTACATGAGACCCTGAACAAGGGAATGTGTGGGGAATCAAAATGGGAGGCTACTGGGAATCCCCACTATTGCAGTAGACAGATTGAAAGTGCTCAGTCTCCCAGTTGGGGTCCAGTCTTTTTGATGTAGAGGAGACCACAAGGGGAGAACCAAATGCAGTCCCCCAAATGGTGGTGAGGGAGAAGGTGCGAGCACAAATGTTGCCCTTCCTGCGGTCACAGGGTTAGATACCAAGGAGGTATGGGGATTGATGGGAATGGTTAAATGAATCACAGAGGGAGCAGTTCCTGTGGAAGACGGAGAGAGGAGATGAGGGAAAGGAGCTTGGACCATGGAGGAATGGCAGAAATTATGGAGGATAATATGTTAGTTACAGAGGCTGATGGGATGGTAGGTGTGGATGAAGGAAATCTTGTCCTTGTGTGTGGAGGCAAAGGGGACCAGGACCAATCAGTAATGGATGATATGCAGGTGAGGGCCAGGTTGATGGTAGTCAAACGGAAAGAGGAAGACACCTCAGATGTTCTGGCATGGAAATTTTCATCCTCGGGGCAGGTGCATTGGAGATGGAGGAATTGCAAGAAAGGAATGGAAACCTTATAGGGATAGGGTGTGAAGAGGAATAATTGAGGTAGCTGTGTGAGTTGGTGGTCTTGTGGAAAATGTGTGTTGTGAGTTTGTCTTCTGAGATAAAGACATAGAGATTGAGAAAAGGGAATGTGTTACTAGAAATGGACTAAATGAATTTGAGTTTGGGATGGAAGTTGGAAGCAAAATGGATAAAGTCAATGAACTCATGATGGGCTGTCATGTACCGAAGACAGCATCACTGTAGTCATCATTTGGAGAGTTGAGAAGTTTTGCCTTTGTCAGTTTATATTTTGTGAATGTGTCTACAGTGGAGCAGGATAAGCAGGAGTGGGTGGAAGGGAGGTAAGGTAGCCAGGGTTATGTAGTGAAGAGGTGTTAGCAGTCTTGAGATCATAACAGATTTAAGGGTGGCATGGTTAGTGCAAGGCTGTTACAGCGCCAGTGACCAGGGTTCAAATCTGGCGCTGTCCGTAAGGAGATTGTACGTTCTCCCCATTTCTTTGTGGGTTTCCTTCGGGTGCTCCGATTTCCTCCCACCCTTCTGGGGGTGTCGGTCAATTAAGTGCATTTTGGCAGCATGGGCTCGGTTGCCATAAGAGCTTTTTACTGTGCTGTATTTTCAAATTACAGTTAAATCAGTATCAAGGTGGATAAATCTCCAGCCTCAGACCAGGTACATCCCAGAGCATTATGGGAAAGTAGAAGGAAATTATTGGGCCCTTAATGGACATTCTTAACTCTTCACTGAGGACCGGAAAGTTTCCTGAGAACTGGAGGATGGCAAATGCTAGCTTGTTAAATTAGTGCCCTTGGGATAATCTGGCTAGTTACAGACCTACTAGTCTGATGTCAGAGGTAGAGAACTGCTGAGGATAGAATCTATCAATCCTCAAGGTATATTAGTGTGGGGTTGTGTGTGGGAAATTTGGTCTCACAAACCAAGCAGAAGGTTTGGAAGAAGTAGCATTAAAATGTAGATAAGGGTAAATTGATGTGGTTCATGTGGATTTTAGTAAAGTGGTTAGTGTAGGTAAATGGCTCTTTACCGATAGTGTTCGGGACACTTGCCTTCATTGGTCAATGCATTGAATATAAGCGTTGGGACATCATGCTTCAGTTGTACAAAATACTGGTGAGGCAGCACATAGAATGTTGTGTTCGTTTTGGTCACCTGGCTGTTGGAAGGATATTATCAAGTTGGAAAGGGTACAGAAGTTTACAGAGCTCGATAGACTCAGGATCAGTACCCATGGATTGGAGGGTAGCTAATGTTACCCCACTATTTAAAAAGGGGTGTAGAGAAAAAGTGGGGAATTATAGGCTGGTGAGCCTTACATCAGTAGTGGGCAAAATGATGGAATCCATTATTAAGGATGTAATAGTGGAGCATATGACTAGCAGAGAAGGGATCGGACAGAGTCAACATGGATTTACAAAAAGTAAATTGCGCTTGACAAATCTATTGGAATTCTTGAGATGGTGACAGGTAAAATAAATGGGGGAGAGCTAGTGGATGTGGTGTACCTGGACTTCCAAAAGGCCTTCAATAAGGTCCCACATAAATGACTGGCATGCAAAATCAAGGCTCATGGGATTGGGGGCAAGGTATTGATGTGGATTGAGAATTGGCTGGCAGATAGGAGACAGAGAATTGGGATAAACGGCTCGTTATCTGAGTGGCAGGCGGTGACCAGTGGGGTGCAACAGGGATCTGTACTGGGACCCCAGCTGTTCACAATTTACATTAATGATCTAGCTGAGGGGATTGGATGTAATATCTCCAAATTTGCAGACGACACTAAGCTAGGAGGGGTTGTGTGCACTGAAGAGGGGGTCAGGAAGCTCCAGTGTGATTTGGATAAATTGGAGGACTGAGCAGATACATGCCAAATGCACTACAATGTGAATAAACCGGGGGGAAGATTACTATTTGAATGGCATTAGATTGGGAGATGGGGAAGTTCAGAGAGACCTAGGGATTCTTGTGCACCAGTCACTGAAGGCAAGCATGCAGGTACAGCAGGCAGTTAAAAAGGCAAATGGTATGTTGGCCTTCATATCAAGAGGGTTTGAGTATAGGAATAAGGATACCTTACTGCAGCTGTACAGAGCCTTGGTGAGACCACACCTGGAGTATTGCATGCAGTTTTGGTTGCCTTATCTGAGGAAGGATGTTCTTGCAATGGAGGGAGTGCAGAGGCGATTCACCAGGCTGATACCTGGAATGGCAGGAATAACTTATGAGGAAAGATTGCATAATTTGGGATTGTACTTGCTGCAGTTTAGAAGATTGAGAGGGGATCTCATAGCGACATATAAAATTCTGGCAGAACTGGACAGAATGGATGCGGAAGGGATGTTTCCAATAGTGGGGGAGTCCAGAACCCGGGGCCACGGTTCGAGGATAATAGGCAAACCATTTAGGACTGAGATGAGTAGGAATTTCTTTACCCAGAGGGTGGTGAATCTGTGGAATTCATTGCCATAGAGGGCAGTAGAGGCAGGTTCATTGAATATATTTAAGAGGGAATTAGATATATTTCTTCAGTATAAGGGAATTAGGGGTTACGGAGAGAAGGCAGGGTCGGGATACTGAACTTTAAGATCAGCCATGATCTCACTTAATGGCAGAGCAGGCTCGAAGGGCCGAATGACCTACTCCTGCTCCTATCTTCTATGTATCTATGTAAAATTGTTCGCTGCATTGGGGAAGTTGAGAAATTGGAAAAACAAGTCTTAACTCATGAGAGGAACAGATAAGATTATGGTGACAGACTGTTTCCTTGAGTGGGGGAATCTAAGATCAGAGGGCAAAATTGGGGTGAGGGGTGGAATTTAGAGGGGAGATGGAATAGGTCTTCACTCACAGGGTGGAGGCCACATGGAACAAACTAAGCGGTTGAGGCAGGACGGCCAGCGATCTTTGGAAACCCTTGGATAACTCCATGGATGGGAGGGGATTGGAGGTGTCTGGGTCTTGTTGGGGCAAATGGGACTTAAGCAGAAGGGCACTGTGTTCAACATAGACAAGGTGGGCTTGTGGCCCTGTTTCTGTGCTTTAGGCCTCTTTGACTAAGTTTTACCCATCTTCTAAGTCTCTTGCATGAAGTCCCAGTCAATATTGGACGAATTCTGTTTCTCACTACAACCATTCAGTTGCTTTTACTGACATCCTTCTCCTCTTTTCACAGCTTGGATTTCATACAACATTGTAATAGATGTACCTTTCTCATTCCCAATCTCTACCCATTTACCCATGCCACTCCTCCAACCTAATCACTGCAATGTCCACGACGCGACACCATAGACTCTGAGTTCATCTGCTCTCCATTTGATCTCCACCAGATTTTACCAGCTGATTCCACCATCCAATCTCCACCTGATTCAACCACTTGATTTCATCACCTGATGACCACTGGATTTTACCTCCTGATTTCACCAACAGCTCTCCATCTGATTTCACTACCTGATCACAACCTGATTTCACCACATCATCACTGGATTTTACCACCTATTTCACCACTAGATCTCCACCTGATTTCATCACCTGATCTCTACTAGATATCACCACCTGATTTCACCACTCGATCTCCACCAGATTTCATGATCTGACTTCACCACCTGATGTCTTTCCCACCCATCTATCTATCTGCAATCTTCCTCTGATCACTGTAATTTCTGCACCACTGATTTCCCCATAGTCAGACAACATCGATGCCTCACATAGACTGTCTATTCCCAACCCACTATACTACCCCCAGCCCCCACAACATTAACATAACCTCCCTGCACCACAAACCAGTGTTTTATTTGATTATGAGGTCTCTTTCCTCCCGTACTTGCTGGTAAATGAGCAGACAGTCACAGAGCCACAGCAATGTTATGTCACACAAGGAGACTTTTCAAAATTTAAGATTCCTTTGTTCTCATGCGATAAAACAGAAAAAGTGATATTGCACAAAATTTCCTTTCATCTTCTGTAAATCAAAGATTTACTGTCAGCAAAAATTACCCAGTGTCACCTTACAACCAGAGAAAGAGACCCAGAGACACTGAATATCCGTGGTTTCGCATCCAGCACTCCCACAGCCTCCACAGCCACACCACCTTCAGACCAAACCATCAGCAACCGGGCTCCAGCTGCACAATCCTGACACCAGCAGGAATCCTCTAGCACCCGCTCACATCCCGGGTCCGATACCTGGTACCCTTTCAGCCAATCTCCAGCAGTCCGCAGCCTGGTGTGAGTTCCTTGATTGCAGTCTCCCACAGCCTACGTGGGCACTTGCCTTAGTGTGGTGATATGACCACTAGCCGACTACAGGGGGCGATCTCTGTACCTGCAGAAGGACCCCCTGGGGGCTGACTCCACCTGGCCAGCTGTCAATCAGCCGACCCAACTATAAGCCTGAGCTGGCCCCTCCTGAGCCAGTCACACAGGAGCCACCACAGCTGAAATGGGTGTGTACAGACTTTTAGCAGGATGAAGCCTGTAGAACAGTCTTTTGTGTTTTGTGTCTGCTTGCTGCTACCACAGCATGTCACACTTGGTTCTGCTGCCTGTGTGTTGTCCACCCTCAGAGACTTCCACTAGTCCGTCACCATGGTCACCATCCCATAGGGTCTTCTCAAACAGAGGGTTTGTCTCTCTGTTTATTGGTGTCCTGAACCAGTCCTTGACTTCTTCAGAGTCTGCAGCCTCTCATGGGTGCTGCCAATCGGAGACACCGCCATCTTGGGCCCTGACCCCGTGGTGGTGGGATTTTAAAATGAGACACCGTCAACTCCTTTAATAGGCTGTTTGATCAGAGCTGACGGCAGTCGGACAGGGCGGATGGATGCCTTGAGACATCACTCCCCTCTCTCTCCATGGGTCTGCAGCAGAGCTGCCATTACAGCAGCTCCACCTTGTTTCTTCTTTTCCGGACCATTAAGCCTCTGCTGCAAGGAACACTGGTTGCAGCCAAGAGGGTGGGGGGTGGAGGGGTGAGGGGGGGGAAGCGGGCTTTGCCATTCCCACCTTTTCAGGAGTGAGTTCCAGACCTCACCATATTTCCTCACCTCCCCACTCATCTTATTGGAGATCAAATTACTTTTTGACCACTCAGCTAAGAGAAATGGCTTCGTTCCATACATGAGCCTCATCTATTATTACACAATCCCCCAATCACGTCTATTCCAACCCAAATCCAACCTCTTCCAAAGCTACAGTCTTCTAATCCCAGCACCATCCTCAAAATTCCTCAAAACTCAGTTCCAGTGTACAGTCCTGTGGAAGGAATGTCAAAGGCACTCACTGTGAGTCTGCGCAGATACACTGGAAACCTTGCTCATGGTTTCTTGGCCAGAATCCATCCACTGGAGCTCCCGTTGTGGCCTCCTTTACATCGGAGAGACTGGATGCAGACGATACTCGGCCCATATCAATGACAGGGATCTTCCAGTGGCCAACCATTTCAAATGTCCACCTCACTCCAACGCTGTCTGTCCATGGCCTCATGCACTGTCAAACTAAGACTGCTTGTAAATTGAAGGAGCCCTAATATTCCTTCTATTCCTGGCCTGTGCTTGTTGGAATTCAGGAGAAGGAGGGAGGATCTCATTGAAACATTTTGAATGTTGAAAGGCATGGTCATAGTAGATGTAGAAAGGCTATTTCCCATGGAAGGAGAGACAAGGACAAGAGGCACAACTTCAGGATTGAAAGGCCTCTGCTAAAATACAGAGGAATTTCTTCAGCCAGAGGGAGGTAAATCTGTAGAATTTGTTGCCACAGGTGGTTGTGGAGCCGGGTCATTGGATGTATTTGAGGCTGAGATTGGTAGGTTCTTGATGAGCCAGGGCATCAAAGGTTATGGGGAGAGGGCAGCCAGTGGGAAAAGGTATCAGCACATGATTAAATAGTGGGGCAGACTGAATGGGCTGGTTGGCTTATTTCTTAATGGAAAGGTTCAGGTTGATCTTATCGAGGCTTTTAAACTGAAGAAGGTTTGATCGAGTGACAAATGATTGTCTTTTACATGTAACTGTGTCATCAAATATGGCTCCTCGTCACTGCCAGATCTTGTGATTGTGTTTCAATATTACGAAAAGGAAGCAAAATAGAATAAGGAAAAATCTGTTAAAATTGTCAACAGATTCAAGAAGCTAAATCAATGCAGGTTATGGAAATCTTATATAAAAATAAAAAATGGGGGAGGGGTGTACAGGGAGGAAGGGGGAGTACAGGGGGGAGGAGGCTCAGGTAGTATCTGTAGGGAGAGGAATAGAGATTACAATTAAAATTTTTAATATAGACATACAGCACGGAACACAGGGAGGTCTGGGCCCTCTCCAACTGGATGGCATTAACATCGACCTCCAGTTTCTGCAAGCCCACTCCCTGGCCTCCCTCTTTTCCCCATCCCTCTGTCTCCTTTCCTCCAGTTCCCACCCCCTTCCTTCTCCATTCACAGAGACATCTCCCCTCCTCCTGTTTGCTGGTGTGGTCTCCCTCCCTTATCCACCTCTTGTCTGTGGCACTGTGCTCCTCCCGACACCATTCGAGCACCCGCTCATACCTTGCTGAAGCCCGAAACATCGGTTATGCATCTTTATCTTTGCAGTATAAAGTACTGCTGAGTTTTTACAGCATTGTATTTTAACCTATTCTGTGGAAGAATTCGGTTTCCTGCACCACGGACAGAGAGACATCAGATAAAGCCGTCATACCCTGCTCCCCACCTATCGTCACAGAAATGTAATGCCCAATGTAATGCTGCCCAGTCCACTCTATTAACGATGCCTCATGTCTGTGCTTTCTGCCATGTTCACTTTTTTAGGTTTTCCGATCTGATTGGATTCCGCAGACTCTGACAGAAACACCATGGAATCCAATTGCATCTGGCTGATCCCGCTGTTGGCAGCACTGGGCTCATTGGTGTCTGGTTTCAATATGATCTCTGGACTCCCTGGGGTACCCGGTCCTCACGGGGTGCCAGGGCTACCCGGCAAAGATGGGAGAGACGGCATCAAAGGAGCAAAGGGAGAACCAGGTAAAGTCTGCAGCAAATTCTCTGAGTCAGACAATGAGCCTGACATTCCACTCTATACGTTGGTGAGACAGTGAGAGATAGGGACGACTGTAGCACTGTTGCCCACTGACACAATACTCTTCCTTCAGTGAAAAAATGTGACCACAGTACAGAACCATGTTCACCCATTCAGGCTCACTGTGGGACCACACTGACCCATCCTCTCCTGGTTCCTTGAAACAGTTGCCTTGGTGGTGAAGTGGGAGGGGGGAGGAGGCAGGGAAGTTTACAGAGGGAAAGGGGGATTTACTGGGGAGAGGTTGTGTACAGGCAAGAGGGGTATACAGGGGTAGAGGAAGGTGTACGGGAGAGAGGGGGGGTGTACATGGAAGGGGGTATGTAAAGGGGAAGGGGTGTACAGGGGAGAGGAGGGTGTCATGGGAGGGGGTGTACAGGGGAAGAGGAGGGTGTCCAGCAGAAGGGGTGTGCAGCAGAGGGGGTGAACAGGGAGGGGATGTATAGGGGCATGGTATACAGGGGGGAGAGGAGAGTACAGGGGACAGAGGTGAACAGGGGGAGAAGATGGTGTATGGGGAGGGGGGTTTATGGGGAGGGGGGTGTATGGGGAAGGGGGTGTACAGGGGAGGGGGTGTACAAGGGGAGAGGGGGTGTATGGGGAGAGGGGGTGTATGGGGAGAGGGGGTGTATGGGGAGAGGGAGTGTATGGGGAGAGGGGGTGTATAAAAGATGGGTGTGTACAGTGGGAGAGGGGGTGTACAGGGGGAAGTGGGTGTACAGGGGGCGGTGGTGTACAGGGGGCGGTGGTGTACAAAGGGCGGTGGTGTACAGAGGAGAGGGGGTGTACAGGGGGAAGTGGGTGTACAGGGGGAAGGGGTGTACGGCGAGGGGTGTATTGGGGAGAGAAGAGTGTACGGGAAGGGTGTGCACAGGGAGAGAGGTGTACAGGGGGGAGGGGGTGTATAGGGGAGTTGGGTTGGGTGGTGGTAAGTTCTTAGACTTGTTGAAAACTGAATCTCTTCCTCATACACTCTAACTTGCCCTCATGTGTACCTGTTACCTCAACAAAGTCCGTAAAGATCTTTCATCATTCATCCGGATCCTCATTTGTTCTTTCTGGAGATTGTGAACTGAACCTGCTTGATTGTTGGACTTCTTTGTAAAGCCAAATGATATAAGACCGACCATCTCCAGTTAATTTAGATGTTAGAGCAATGCATTTACAGCGCCGGCGACCAGGTCCATGGTTCGAATCCTGCACTGTCTGTGAGGACAGATAGCATGGGATTCCCATGCTCCCTGTGTTCCATGCTGTATGTCTGTATTAAAAATTTTAATTGTAATCTCTATTCCTCTCCCTACAGATGCTGCCTGACCCCCCTCCCCCCTGTACTCCCCCTTCCTCCCTGTACACCCCCTCCCCATTTTTTATTTTTATTTCAGATTTCCACAACCTGCATTGATTTAGCTTCTTGAATCTGTTGACAATTTTAACAGATTTTTCCTTATTCTATTTTGCTTCCTTTTCGTAATATTGAAACACAATCACAAGATCTGGCAGTGACGAGGAGCCATATTTAATGACACAGTTACATGTAAAAGACAATCATTTGTCATTCAATCAAACCTTCTTCAGTTTAAAAGCCTCGATAAGATCAACCTGAATCTTTCCATTAAGACATAGGAGCAGAAATAAGCCAACCAGCCCATTCAGTCTGCCCCACCATTTAATCATGTGCTGATACCTTTTCCCACTGGCTGCCCTCTCCCCATAACCTTTGATGCCCTGGCTCATCAAGAACCTACCAATCTCAGCCTCAAATACATCCAATGACCCGGCCTCCACATCCACCTGTGGCAACAAATTCCACAGATTTACCTCCCTCTGGCTGAAGAAATTCCTCTGTATTTTAGCAGAGGCCTTTCAATCCTGAAGTTGTACCTCTTGTCCTTGTCTCTCCCTCCATGGGAAATAGCCTTTCTACATCTACTATGACCATGCCTTTCAACATTCAAAATGTTTCAATGAGATCCTCCCTCCTTCTTCTGAATTCCAACAAGCACAGGCCAGGTGCTGTTGTAAAAGACAGATATTAGTAATAGATCTATTTAAGTAACCAGTCTACATTTTAATCCACACTTGCCGAATTAAATCTTTCCTGTCTGGAGCTGTATCCACGATTTTCCCCAGCAACCAAGAATTTATTGGTGAAGATAATCACAATGTCTCCGTATACAAAATAGCATTTAGCTTTATATATAACCATATAATCATATAACAATTACAGTATGGAAACAGGCAATCTCTGTCCATCTAGTCCACACCAATCTAAGTGACCTCCTCTTGTCCCACCTACCTGCTCCCAGTCCATAACCCTCCAATCCCCTCACATCCATGCACTCATCCAACCTTCTCTTAAATGACAAAATTGACCCTGCTACAACCACCTCTTCCGGAAGGTCATTCCATTTAGCCACCACTTGCTGAGTGAAGAAGCTTCCTCTCATGTTACTTCTAAACTTTTGCCCCCTAACCCTTAACTTATGACCCCTTGTTCCAATCTCACCTACTCTCAAGGGTAAGACCTATTCACATCTACTCTGTGTATCCACCTCATAATTTTATATACCTCTATCAAATCCTCCTTCAATCTTCTATGCTCTAACGAATAAAGACCCAGTCTACTCAGTCTTTCTCTGTATTCTAGATACTGCAATCCAGGCAACATTTTAGTAAATCTTCTCTGCACCCTCTCTACCTTACTGATATCCTTCCAATAATTTGGGGAACAAAACTGCACACAGTATTTCAAATTTGGCCTCACCAATTCCTTGAACAGTCTCAACATCACCTCTCAGCTCCTATATTCTATGCTATGATTTATCAAGGCTAGCATACCAAAAGCCTTCTTCACCACCCTATCTATATGAGAATCCACTTTCAAAGAATGATGAACCATTATTCCAAGATCTCTCTGTTCCTCTGCATTCCTCAATGCCCTCCCCTTTACTGCATATGTCCTATTTTGGTTATTTTTCCCAAAATGAAGCACCTCTCACTTATCTACATTAAACTTCATCTGCCACCTTTCAGCCCACTCTTCTAATTAGTCCAAATCCTTCTGCAGTCTCTGAAAACCATCTTCACTATCCACAACTCCTCCTATTTTTGTATCGTACGCATATTTACTAAGCCAATTTATCACTCCACCATGCAAATCATTAACAACACCGAGCCCTGAGGCACACTGCTTGTCACCATCCTCCATCCTGAGACAGTTATCCACCATGACCCTCTGGCATCTACCTTCTAACCACCATTGAACCCATTTGACTATCTCATCATTAATCCTTCCTCACCAACCTTCCAGATGGGATCTTATTAAAGGCCTTACTGAAATCCATATAGACTACATCACCTGTTCTACCCTCATAAACCTTCCTAGTCACCTCCTAAAAAAATTCAACAAGATTTGTCAAACATTACCTTCCCCTCACAAACCCATGTTGGGTGTCCCTGATCAGTACTTGCCCCTCTAGATACTTATACATATTATCTTTAAGAATACTTTCCAACCACCGACGTCAAACTTACCAGCCGATAATTGCCAGGCCTAAACCTGGCGCCCTTTTTGTGACATGCCAATCCCATGGCACCATGCCTTCCTCCAGTAACTGTTGAAAAATCACTGTCAGAATCTTCCCTATATCCTCTCTGACTTCCCTCAAGGTCCTCGGGAAAATCCCGTGGGGACACGGAGAAATCCACCTTTATATGCCTCAAAAGTTCCAACATCCCCTCTTTCCTAATCCCTACATTTTCCATAATTACCACTTATGCCTCTCTTATCCTACACAATTTCAAATCCTTTTCTCTAATGAATACCGAAGAGAAGAACTCATTCAATATCTTCCCCATCTCATTTGGCTCCACACATATTTGTCTGCTCTGATTCTCCATTTCTATCCTTCACTCTCTTTTTGCTATTCACATATTTGTAAAATCCCTTCAGATTTACTTTCACCCTGTTCACTATAGCCACCTCATACCTTCTTTTCACTTTCCTAATTTCTTTCTTAAGCTTCTTTCTACTATCCATGTATTTTCCAAGCATCTCGTCCATGCCTTGCTTCCTGTATTTAATGTAGGCCTCCCTTTTATATCGAACCGACTTTCTAATCTCCCTTGAAAACCACGGCTCACTCGAACTTTTGGCCTTGCTTTTTATCCTAACAGGAACATAAAGTTTCTGCACACTCAAAATCTCACCTTTAAATGCCCTCCAATTCTCCTCTACCTCCTTCCCATAAAACAAATCAGCCCAAACCACTCCCTGCAAATCTCTTCTCATTTCATCAAATCTGGCTTTCCCCCACTCAAAGACCTTCATCATCGGCCCAGACCTATCCCTTTCCATAATTATGTTGAATCTAATAGTACCATGATCATTGGATCCGAAGTGCTCTCCAACACAAACCTCCGTCACTTGCCCTATCTCATTCCTAAACATGTTTTCTCATGTATATGTCGAACAATAAATTCAGAAATATGAAATTCCTTAGCTAATATAATTGGATGTTTCACTTCTGGAATTATTGCTTTTTTCCAATCTTCCTCCTACTCTCAATATATCATTTACAAAAATAGGATTTAGCTTGTAAACATGACTTGTTTTTGTAACATTCAGTTTCTTTTTCAAATTTGATATCTCATTATCAAACGTCTTTTATTCTGACAAAAAAAAACCAAAGAATCTGTGCTACAGTCTTTTTTAAATGAAACTATGAAGAGTAATTGCAAATGAATTGTGTGATTGGGTCATCTTCATTAGATATTTGGATAGTATTTACATTAGTGTTTGGATTTAAGGATCCTCCATTAAAATTTCTTTTAACTCTTCTGGATTTCGAGGCCACTCTTCCTGAGATTGCGAAAGAAATTGAGGACCCAGCACCCATGTGTTGGCTCTTTTCAGAAAAGATTGAACTTTTGATCCTTGTGAAGCCGTATCAGCTGGATTATCCACTGTTTTAACATATCTCCATTGATTAGCATACAAAATGTTTTCAATTTCATTAACTCTGTTGGTCACAAAGGTATGAAACCTCATGGTTTTATTATTAATGTATTAACAGACAAAAACAAAGAGTCTGCTAACTCCATTTGTAATTCTCTTCTTAACAAAGTGTCCATTTTGCTCACCATAGTAGCGGCCGTCAATTCCATTCGAGGTCTGGTGACTGGCTTTAATGGAGCCACTCTGGCTTTTCCCATTACAAATCCACAATGTACTCGCTCTTGGTTATTTCGCAGTACCAAATAACTGACAGGACCAAAACCACCTTCGCTTGCATCAGCAAAGTGGTGTAATTGAGTAAATGTGACAATTCCAAAGTCTGTTGGCTTCAAGCATCTGTTGACTTCAAAACTTTCTAACATTTAAAGACTCTCAATCGAATTTATCCAATCTTGTGCGATGGATTCTGGTGTAGTTTCATCCCATCAAAATCTTCTTCTGCACAACTCTTGCAGAATTTTCTTGGCTGATACCAGTGCTGATCTATGGAAAAAGATATGGTGAGGAACACAAAGCAAGCTGACAAGAGAATAATGAATCCATTCAAGGTGAATGAGTGAAGGTTACATATATAAGTACAATGCACAGTTGCAATGAAAGGATCTCCAACTCTGCTCTTACCAGCGATTTCTTTAGTAGTCTGTAACTTTCAACTCTCTGACTTGGCAACAGCTTAGATCCCTGAATCCAAATCCTCATGGAATCTTTTGTTGTAATTTCTCATTGTGGGAGTAGCATCACTGATCATCCTTCAGGGGGGCATTATTTAGAGATGACCCCATCATTAACTTTGTCAGACTGCTGAGAAGTTTAGTTATGATAGCATTGCGCTAACCGCTACACTCATGGTGCCACCCGACTGTGGGTAGATTGTGTGAATGTGTGATGGAAAGGCCTTGGGTTCCATAATATTAGTCATGTAAGGATAAGGGCACAACAAAATTTCACAGCAGCCGTCTCAGTGTCCATACACCGTTTTATCACAGTAATTTTCATTTCCGTGACAGTCTTTGACAAGAGGAGAAATGTTTACATTGATAAAAAAATCTCGTCACGTTGCAAACCAGCTCGTCCCTTGGTACTGACGGACCTTTCCCCAGTGGCACTCTGTCCTCTTCTAGTTTTTTTTTAACAGCTGTTAGGTTGACCTGTTAGACTTTATCCTGGGAAAATAAAAGCCTTTTCTCTCTGCACCAGATGTAATGTGATGAATAATGAACTTGAACAATCTGATGATGTATTTCTTGTGAAGGGATCCCTGACTCAACTGGCAGACGGGGTGAAAGCGGAGAGAAGGGAGACCCAGGAGTCCTGGGCCAGATCGGGAAAAGAGGACGCAGAGGGATGCCTGGTGACAAAGGAGTTCCTGGCATGGAAGGACTGAAGGGGGAGAAGGGAAGATCAGGAGACCATAAGATCACACTGAAATCTGCCTTCTCTGCAAAAAGAGGTGGATATTCGTACCCAGTTGCAGCTAAACCCATCAGATTCAGTGACGTCATATCTAATGATCAAAACCATTACGACATGAACACGGGTGTGTTCACCTGCAACATCACGGGCTTTTATTACTTTGTCTATTATGCTACTTCAGATAATAACTTGTGTGTTTCTATGATGAAGAACAGTTATCAGGAAGCTATGTTCTGCAGCCATGGTTCGTTCGATCAGGTTAGTTCAGGAGGCATCGTGCTTCATTTGCAGGCAAGTGACAAGGTCTGGATTACATCAACAGATTACAATGCCATGATGGGAATAGAAAACCACGACAGTGTCTTCAGTGGGTTTCTTTTGTTTCCAGATTAAGATGCAAAGAATGAAGCAAATCTTTGTCCAAGCATTTTGTTGAAAATTATAAGGGGTTGTCTTTACCCAGTACAACATTTGCCTATTAAAGCTGCCATAATATGAGCTTCTTATTTTTATTTCAACAGGAAAGTCTGCAGTCACTGTGATTGCAGTGCAATGCACAAAAGCGCTGGAGAACTTCAGCAGATCATGCAGTTTGGGAAGCAAACATTTCAGGCCCAGAATGCTGGCTATATCCCTTTGCTTGACCTGATGAGGCTCTCCAGCACTTTGGTCTATTCATTTCCTCCTCAGTCTAAGTATGCATTGTTGACCCTTTTTGTATATGCCACAAGAAATGGGATCAGGTGGATGGAAATTGTGCCTTGGAACTGACTGATAACAACATAATCATTCATTGCAAGATACAGACACGTGAAGCCAGCTCAGGCCGTGGCCCAGGGTATGGCAGGTTCCATGTCTAGGGGATTGAACTTTGAAGTAGTTTGGAGGCACAAGAGAGTGCCGATGCTGAGACATTAAGCAAACATCTACTGTCTCTTGTGCCTCCGTCTAACTGCCCCACTATGAAATCTCATCAAGGTCTTGTCAACTTTACAGAAGAATTTTCCCTGAATCCAGGGGAAGGGGCTTATATCTGAACCATCGACTGTCCACTTCCCTCCATAGATGCTGCCTGACTCACTGAGTTCCTTCAGATTTGAATTTCGCTAAGCATTGACTGCTCTGTGGTTTAGTATTTTGGAGTTAGATGAACCTTGCTGAGTTGAGACCAGAGTATAGATTTGTTAATATCTGTTCCATAAATCTAGATTAAGGAAATCACGACATTTAGCCAATACATTCCCATTCTCACTCAGAGGTTTGGATAGTAAGCCTCACACAATGTTCCTCTGCCTTTTGGACTAAAAGTCATTTCTCTGGCTGATGAAGGGAATGATTACACTGGACAATTTGCTTCCAGAACACTTTTGTTTGTATTTTGTGGATTTTGGGCCACTGATCAAGAAAATCACCTTAAAATTTTCCAATCACATATAATTTTTTTAGACATAATCTATTTTTGTAGTTTCCTGCCATATTTTAAGTCTACGTACAAAAACTTGTCATTGAAGATTCTTTTTCTGGATTCACACTTGAACTTCTTCCCCTGCTGATCTTGGTGCAGTCAGTGACGAACACGGTGAAAGGTTTCACCGGGACATTGTTACCATGGAAATGCAATATCAGGGCAATTGGAATCATCAGTCCTGGCTGACTCTATGACATGAGAGGCATCAGATGCCAAGTACAAACGAAAATCAGAGACTAAACATGTTTAGGTCAGTTGAATTAATGCAATGCGTCAACATCATTATGCGATTAAACAGGCTAAATTCAATGAAAGTTAATTTAATGCTTCTCCATTTTTCTGTGAAATTATCATTGTATTCAGCTTGAAGTTGTCTATCATAATTCCTATTTTTTTTTAAATTTCAGGAAGCAAACCTTTTGGAAACACTTTGTTGTCCAATGGTTGCAGGTGACAACTTTGACCATCCTCAAATATGCCAATCTTTGTTCAATTTACAAGCTATGCTGTCCCTCTCAATCAAACTGTCAACTTTTTGAACAATCATGTCATTTGCTGAACATAAAATGTTGGAATATTCTGAAAGTGAAAGCAGTAAAATCCCTGTTATCTGGAATTCAAACAACTGGCAAAAAAAAAATGTGGCAAATAAAGAGGTAAAAAAATACAGCAGCTTACAATTGCCACCCTTACTGGTGGCAATTAGTTTGTCAATCCACTCAACATGCAATCTCAAGCAACCAGAAAATTCACTTATTTGGCACCTATTAATCCTTATAAGTGCTGGATACTGTTTTTTTTATTACTGTACCTGCATATTTCAAGAGGAAAGCATCATGTGTGTGTGAAAGGCTAGTTCTCACAAATAGCTGTGGGAATTCTCTCTGATAATGTTGAGTGAAATGGAGAAAAGGTCAATAATTACTTGTATTTTTATTGCTTATAACCAAATTCTATTTCTGCATATGAAATATACATGAGGACATGAGAGAAAATGTTCAATAAAAATGTCTTAGATTGAGGATTTCTTTTGTTGTCTCATGATTCTGAATCCAATTCACAGCTGCTTCAGAAATCCCAAGTTCAATTGTTCAAGATAAAAGCAACTGAGGATGTGCAAAATGACACTGACTGGAGTCTTAAAATAGGAGTCAGCAAGTGGATGATAGTAAAATCTCCCTCAAAGGTAGGAGGAGTGTGAATAGGTCGTCATAGGTTACCGCAGGATATAGACAGGATGCAGAGTTCAGCAGAGAAGTGGCGGAGAAGGGTGAAGGGATGCATTTTGGAAGATCAAACCTGAAGGCAGAGAATGGGGTTAATGGGAATATTTTTATCAGTGTGGAGGAAGAGTGGGACCTTGGCCTCTGGGTTTCCTCATGGTTGCCACACAAGTTGACAGGGTGGTTAAGAAAGTGTATTGTGTGCTGACCTTCATTAATTAGAGGATTGAGTCCAAGAGATATAAGCTCCATAAAGCTCTGGTTAGACCACATATGGTTCAGGTTGTCTCATTACAGGAAAAATATATCAGCTTCAGAGAGGGGGACAGAGGAGATTTACCAGAATATTTCCTGGATTGGAGAACATATCATCTGCAGGAAGGTTGACAGAGGCTTTATCTCCTTAGACCAATGAAGGATGAGAGGTGACTTATTAAAAATTACTATGGACTTAGATAAGGTGGACAGCCAGCACCTTTTTCCTCGGGCAACAACACCAAATACCAGAGGACATCCATTCAAGGAGAGTGAAGGGAAGTTTAGGGGAGATGTCAGAAGCAAGTTTGTTTTTACACACTGAGTACTGGGTACCTGCAATGCATTTGTCCGGGATGATGGTGGAGCCTGATACAATAGGAGCATTTAAAAGACCCTTAGACAGGCACGTGGATGTAAGGAAAATAGAGGACTATGGGTGTGAGGGAGGGAAAAATAAGATGGAGTAGGTTTATTGTGGTATGTAAGGAAAATAGAGGACTATGGGTGTGAGGGAGGGAAAAATAAGATGGAGTAGGTTTATTGTGGTATGTAAGGAAAATAGAGGACTATGGGTGTGAGGGAGGGAAAAATAAGATGGAGTAGGTTTATATAGGTCATACTGTATGGTAAATATTTAGTGAAAATAAGAGTACAAAAACTTGACGGAGTGCAGCAGATTGCAGGTCATGGCAATGAATACCCGATGTGGCCTTTAAAACATTAACTGAGGAGCTGATCCCACATCAACACATTTGTTGCATTACTGAACAGTGAGGATGAGAGAAGCTTCAGATTTTGCAGTCTCCATTTCAGTGGAATTCATGGAGGAAGATGCTTCCAAAAGATGTTGATGCATTTAGCATGGGCAACTTTCTTTCCTTGCACATGTGAACAGAGAGTTTCACTGCAGATGTTCAGATGGGAGGGAGGTGACTCTGTTAGCAAGGAATTGTCCTGATGGACAAGGTGAGGGAGCGGTGGAATTTTGCTGAGCTTCTCCTAAAGCTCTCCAGCCTGTCCAACATTTCAGTTCAGAGCCCCCACTCTTTTTCTTGCTCAGTCCTGTCTGTGACTGGACACCATCCGAACCACCAAAAAGAATTCTCAAGATTTACCACATTCTGCACAAAGAAATCTCTCCTCATCTCGGTCCTAAACAGCACCATTCACCGAGTATCTGCCCTGCTCTGGGATCTCCTGCCAGAGGAATACTTTCTCAATATCTCCCTTGTGAAGGCCTCCCAAAACCTTGAATATCTACATGAAATCATTCTTATGACATTGAACGTTTTCTTCAGGTCTTTCAAGTCAAGTCAAGTTTATTGTACAAGTAAAATGCGACGATCCTTGGTGTAAAATATAGACACAGAGCCAGACATAATACGCATACAGACAAACAATACATATGCAGGACAAATATTCATAGATACAAATAAATATTCTTTTGTGAATATGAGAGTCTTGAATGGTTAAGTGCGAGCAGTTCCTCTGGTCATTCCGCATTCTCATTGCCTGTGGGAAGAAGCTGTTCCTCAGTCTGGTGGTGCTGGCTCGGATCCTCCTGTATCTCTTCCCCGACGGGAGAAGTTGAAAGATGCTGTGTGCAGGATGGAAGGGGTCCTCAATGATTTTGCGCGCCCTCTTCAGACAACGACCCCAGTAGATGATGTCGACGGGGGGGAGGAAGATTCCAGTGATCCTCCCTGCCACTCCTGTGGATGGACCTATTTCTCTACAGCAACTTACCACATTGATGCACTCATCCAGAGCACCTGTGGATCTTTACTAAGTTGACTGTCAGCTGATGACCTCTTATATTCATGGCGTGCAGGGTGATATTCTGACCAACAAGTTCCAATATAGATGAAGTCATTTGCGGGCCATCAGATAGCAACAACAATTTTCCAATGACGTTTCTCCAGACACTCATAAGGTCCACTGATGCTCAAAACTGAAGACAGACAGACTAATCAATGTGACCAATAATGGCAAATGCGCCTCTGATCCTCTGCTCGAATTCTGGGAAGATTATAACCCTGTTTTGGCTGCACCATAGTCACCAGTGCCAGATGGCTGGGGCAGGATACATGAGGTGGTGGTCCGTTAGCAACCACTTGGCTGGAGTATTGGGAATTGTGAGGCAACTTTAATCAGGACCTTTGGGAGTAGCAGCCAATATTTCAAATAAGGCTTGCATGAATAAGAACATAAGATATAGGAACAGAAACAGGCCATTCAGCTCATCAAGTCTGCCCTCACATTTAATCCTGAGCTGATCCATTTTTCCACTCAGCCCCACTTCCTGGCGTTCTCCTATGAACACTGATGCCTGGGATAATCAAAACCTTATCAATCTTAAATACACCCAATGATCTGGCCTCCACAACTGCCTGTGGCAACAAATTCCACAGATTCACCAGCCTCTGGCTAAAGAAATTCCTACATATTTATCTACTAAGCGGAGGCCCTTCAATCATGATGTTGTGCCCTCTTTCACAGACTCTCCCACAATGGGAAATAACCTTTCTACATCTACTCTGTCCACGCCTTTCAACATTCAGCATGTTTCAATTAAATTCCCCTTCATTCTCACAATCACAAGCCAAGAGCTGTCAAGCACTCGTCATATGATAACCGGTTCATTCCCAGAATTATACTAGTGAAACTCCTCCAAATCTTCTCCAACATCATCACATCCTTTTTTAAATGAGGAGCCCTAAACTGCTTACAATTCTCCATGTGAGGTCTCACCAGTGCCGCATAAACTCTCAGCATCACATCCCTCTTCTTATATTCTGTTGAAATGAATGCCAGCGTTGCATTTGGTTGCTTCACCACTGACTCAACCTACAAGTTTTCCTTCAGGCCATCCTGCATGAGGACTCCCAGGTCCTTTTGCATCTGTATTTTAAAAAATACTTTGCCCATTTATTGTTTTCCATCAAAGTACGTGACCGTACACTTTCCAACATTTGTATTTCATTTGCCTCTTCTCTGCCCATTCTCCTCATCTATCTAAGTCCCTCTGCAGCTGTTCTGTTTCCTCAACACCACCTGCTCCTCCACCTATCTTTGTATCATCTGAAAACTTGTCCATAAGCCATTCAAGGATACCAATCCTAAGATCACAACCCAGAAAGTCCTGCCAACAACTTTACACCTAACTCCCTGAACTCCCTTTGCAGGACCTCATCACCTTTCCTACCCACATCATTGGTCCCTACAGGGACCACAACATCTGGATGCTCACCCTCCCATTTAAGAATGCTGTGAACTTGATCTGAGATATCCCAGACCCTGGCACCTGGGAGTGAAACGTGTCTATAATAAAAACATGGAAATGCAGCATCCACAGGAGGAAAAGATGCATAAGCAATGATTCAGGCCTGAGCCCTACTTCAAGGTAATGAGTATGTGGAGCACACAATAATCACGTGGACATGATGGAGTGATTAAATGGCTTTAATTACCAAAAACCTGAGCATTTACTGATACTCGACTTGGTCAGGTTCCAGGTACAGGAGCAAGAGGGGGCAAGTCGGGGCACGCCAGCCTTTATTGGAAAATCCAGGGAGGAGACAAGGGAGAGGTTAGGGAAGGTCAGGTAGGTTCGGACTGGCCAGTCCATACATCTATGCAAATCCCTTTCACCATATTTTCCCCTTCTTTGAGATAAAACCCGGCGTGGAAATGTGGCGAGATGGAGCACATACTGTACTTTATTACATATATACATCATTCATAGTGTCTGGTGGTTTCATGATCCTCTCTGTCTTCATGGGCCCTGGGCAAGGCCCCTGTTGTTCCTGTGCCGAGCTCGCAGGACTGTGTATCTGTGTGGGTGGAATTTCGGTTACAGGACCCTTCGCTGCCTGTTGGAGTGGGCCTCATGCTCACCAGCATAAGCCATAGGTACTTGGCTTATGACTGGAACTGGTGGGGGAGGTTTTACGGGTAACCAGATTACCCGGTGGGGGGGGGGGTGGGAGTACGGCAAAACCCTGGGACGTGAATAGGTGCTGTGTTAATTGACTGCCTGGTTCTCTGGGGTCACCTGATCAGTGTTAGGTCTCAGACTGACATCGTCTCCTCCCTCCCATTCTGGTACCGCACAAATGCATATTGTGGGTTCGCGTGCACCAGATGCAATCTTTCCACCAGGGTATCTGTCTTGTGGGGTCTAATATGTCATCAGCCAGACTGGCATAGTGGCTGACCTCCTGGGGAAAGAAGAGTCTCTTGGGGTGGGGGGTGGTATCAGTAGCTGTGCACAGCATGGACCTGGTAGCATGCAGCATGTCCGGTAATACCTCTTGCCACTGGGAGACGGACATCCCTTTTGAAACGAGGGCCAGCAGAATTGCTTTCCAGATTGTACCATTGTCCCTCTCCACTTGCTCATTCCTGTGGGGTTTGTGGCTAGTAGTTCTGCTTGTGGCTACCCCTGCCGCCTGTAGACACTATTGCACCTCCTGACTCATGAATGAGGAACACTTGTTACTGTGTATGTAGCTGGAGTATAGTGAATATGGTCCGGAGTGCTTTGATGACCGTGGCTACAGACATATCTGGACAAGGGATAACAAATGGGAACTGGGAGTACTCATCCACTACATTCAGGAAGTAGAGATTCCTGTTATTAGATGGGATGGGACCCTCAAAATCCATACTAAGATGATCGAAGGGGCTCTATCTGGTCTCTAAAAATGCAGCTTGCATTCGGCACAGACCGAGCAGTTACGGCACAGTTCTTGAATCTCTTCGACTGAGTAGGGTAATTTTCCAATCCTCACAAAGTAATACAGCCTTGTGACCCCAGGGTGGCAGGTCTTGTCATGCAGGAACTTCGGAAGATTGCTTGTGCGTTGGCACATGTTCTCCGGGACAGAGCATTGGGTGGCTCATTAAGGTTCTCGGGCCGGTATAGGATCTCATAATAGTACGATTCTCCATCGCATGATCTTATAATTTTTTATTTTACCCTGCTGTTCGTTGTTAAACATAAATGCGACGGCTGTCTGGTCTGTCAGCAGGGTAAATGGTCTACCAGCCTAATAATGCCTCCAGTGGCACACACTTTCTACTATAGCCTGGGCTCCTTTCTCAAATGCCGAGTGCCTGAGTTCCAGGCCCTGGAGTGTTCTAGAGAAAAATGCCACTGGCCTGCCGGCCTGATTCAGCATGGCTGCTAGGGCAACATCAGAGGCTTCACTTTCTACTTGGAATGGGATGGATTCATCAATCGCATGAATCACCACTTTGGCAACCTCATCCTTGATGCCCTAATGGCTGGGCCTTGTTTGCGTAATTGGACATAATAGGAAAAGAACCCGAGGCACCTTTTCTGGGCTTTCATGTTCTGGGGCAACAGGGGTTCCCTAAGGGTGTGCATTCTCTCGGGGTCTGGGGACACAATCCCTCCCTCCACCATGTACCTTAGAATCACCAGCCATGGGGCGGAACATGCACTTCTTCTGATTATGTGTCCAGTTTAGGGTTTTTGCCGTATCATATTCCTCCACATCATGCCGTGTATGGTGACATTATCCAAATACAGGAACGTTGCCTTTAGTTTGTGATCATCCACTTTGCGACCCATCTCCCTTTGGAACACTGATACCTCATTCGTCAGACCAAATGGCACCTTGCAGAATACAGTTGGCTGTCGGCTTCCAAAGCCGTGTAGGTTCTGTCCTCTGGGTGGGTTGGGATCTGATGGTATGCTGACTTAAGGTCTGTGGTGGAGAAGACCCTATATTGGGCTATCCCGTTCACCATGTCAGCAATTTGGGGTAGGGGGTAGGCATCCAGTAAATTAAATCTAGTCACAGTCTGACTGTACTCTATTACCATCCAGTTCTTCTCATTCCCCCCCCTTTCTTTTACCACCAAGTCCTGCGCTCACCAGGGGCTGTTGCTGGGCTTGACAATGCCTTTGGCCAACAGCCTCTGGACTTTGGTTTTAATGAAACGTCTGCCCTCCGGGCTATATCTCCTGCTTTTGGCAGCTATTGGTCTGCAATTCTCTGATGTGCTCAAATTGTGGGGGCGGAGGGACCCGAAGGGTGGACAGCCCATGCCTACTACCCAGCCTGCTCTCATTTGCTGGGCTGAATTCCTCATTCTACACTGTGGTCAGGGGGTGCAGACCATCAAACTGCATCGTTACACTTTCCAGCTGACACTGGAAGTCTGACCCCAGGATAACCGGCACTCAGAATTTGGGCATTACCATGATTTAAAAATCCCTGTACTCCCTGCCCCACACCCTTAAGTCTACCTAACAGTATCCACACATCTCTGCAGACTGGGCTTTAGATGCTAGGGATATTCAGCACTTTTCCAGAGACACCTTCAGTGCACAGCTCTTTATTAAACTTTTGGTGCTCCTGTGTCAAACAAACAATCCATGACGCGACCGTTTGCCTCAATGTTCATCTCGATCGCCAGCTTGTGAGGCCTGTTCTGATCCAGTGTCATGGAAGCCAGGGTTAGGTCTGACTCAGAATCACCATTGTTCCATTCCTCTCGGTAATATGTTGGACTCGACGCCTCAGAAGATGGCTACCCCCAGTACTCACACATGGCTGGGACTGGAGGTGTAGTTAGTGATTGCTGATCTGAAGCCAGGAGTGATGTCAGCAATCGTCATCTTGGTGACTGCTCCCCCAAAGATGGCCACCCATCCCTCGGATCGCACATGGAACTACAGGTAGTGGGCTGCCCCCTGCACACCTTCTCATAATTCCCTTTCTTTTTACAATTTGAGCACACTGCATTCCTGGCTGGGCAGGACTTCCAGGAGTGCCTGGCCAGCACACAGAATCTGTACTTGCCAGTCCCGGCTACCACTGCCGTTAATGCCATATTCCAACATGGCGGCCCCCTCTTTCCCCATGTGGACGCTGGACCGCTGGCGGTGTAAGCCTCACAGCTTTGCACCATAGTCTCTTTTGTCTCCCCCAAGTCCAGCCCTTCTCGCAATGTGCAGTCACCTTTTACCTGGAGTCTTTGATGGACCTGGCTGGATAGCACGTTTGTCAGCAATCCGTTATACACAGAGGCACTCACTGTGGTACACCCGCAGGCTCTAACCAACTTTCTCATCGCCTGCGCAAACTGTGTGAAGGGTTCCCCAGGGGCTTGTCATTAATTTGTACCTTGAGAACCATGTGTTTGTCGGGGTCCCATACTGCTTCTACGCCTTGTCGTACATTCGGCCGTCTCTAATTATTTGAAACGCCCATTCACCCATGGATGCAAACAGGAGATCATACTTATCTTCCACATCCCTTAGGTTGTGGCGATGCATGAACATCTGCATCCCGTGCAGCCACCTTTAGAAGGGAACGTCTGCGTTGGGCTCCCTGGGTTCAAACTGTGTGCCGGTTATCCTGGGGTCAGACTTCCAGTGTGACTGAATAGTTAGAGGTGGTTTGGGAGGAGTTGTTAGAACAGGTTGCTCGCAAACATTTTAAAACACAGAATCTTTGCAGGACTTTTGCAGAATGCCTTTTGCAGAAAGCATCAAAGTTGCAGCATACAGCTTGCCTGGGAGATTGATTTTTGCAGGAAGCAGAGAACAGTTTTGCTCTCAGAGAGGGAGTGAAACAGAGGAGAGAGACAGAAATCAGTTCCAGGGGGACAAGCTGGCAAACGCTGGAAGGTTGCCTGGTCAAAGGAGAAGACTGGTGGTGTGAAATGTGACCGGAAAGAAAGAGGATCATCTGGAGAACCCTGAAGGGGGTAAGTTTCGTCAGCAAATCTGATTGAGAAGGAATCAGTTGCGGATGTCCTGGAAAAGGAATCTCTCTCTGAAAACCAGCAAGAACCCACCTGAGTGGTAACCATTTGCCTGTTAAGCACCAAAGTCTGGTGAACTTTGTTAATGCTAACTTCTGTGCACAGCACAAGAATTGCCTGCAACCAGTGAGATTGGACTGTGATCCAAAGAACTTTTCTAATCTTAAATATATATTGCACACACCTGAGCTTAGTATTAGAGGGGGGATTAAGTAGGTTAGGTAGGTTAAGTAATAAGTTAAAGTTCAATTCTGTTTTCTTGTTCATATATAATTAAAAACTAATTTTGTTTAAATAACCCTGTGTTGTGGTGCATATCTATTCCTGCTGGTTTTTGGGGTCCTCTGGACTCCGTAACAGTAGTCAGCTAGCAAACTTCTCCCATTACCCGCTGCAGAGTTGATGCAGACCCCAGGGGTGCATCCGCTAGTGTACCAGGTTGCTGGGTCGACTCCTCTGTGTGTAGGCTGGTTGACCAGGCATCTTCCTGATCACTGCTGCCTTGTCCAGTGTGCTGAGATTCCATGGCTTTTGTTTCCATAACTAAATTGTGGAGCACACAATAATCACATTGACATGATGAAGTGATTAAACAGCTTTAATTACCAAAAACCTGCGCATTACTGATACACGACTTGGCCAGGTTCCAGGTACAGGAGCAAGAGGGTGCGAGTCCAGGCAAGCCAGCCTTTATTAGGAAATCTGGGAAAGAGCCAAGAGAGAGGTTAGGGAAGGTCAGGGAAGGTCAGCAGGGTTTGGACTGGCCAATCCCTACATCTATATAAATGCCTTTCACCACAGGAGCATGCCACGTGATGACGTGGGGTTGGACTGCGAATCCCTACTCTCCTTGAAAAAGTTGAAAAAAAGAATCAAAAAAGTTATCAAAACTTAAAGAAAAATAGAAGAAAGAAGTATCGGATGACCTGCAGAACATTTTAAAATGGTACCAAAGAAAGAAAAGCCAGCTGTTTGTAGCAAGAATAAAATAAATGACTGGAGGAAGAACAAATGCTTTATTTAGCTTATAACTAAGGGTAGGGTCTTACAATAGTCTTTGGAAAGGTTCTGGGTTTAGGTGGGAAACCAGGGTTATATGTGAGCAGATGGGGGTTGAGCCAGGAGGTGGGGTCACACTACCAGTGAATCCCAGTTCACTGTATTCACCCCTTCCTGCCGAATTTAGGGTCTCTGAACTGAGAACATGGATTCAGAAAAAAGTAAAAAAATACACCAGTATTTACAAATTTACAGATTTAAGTGATCCGGGGGGTTCTGGAGATCCTGGTGGAACGCCTTAGTACCTGGGCTCCTTGGGACCCTTGTGAAGGAGGAGAGGTGGGCTGGGTCTCTTGCTCAATGATGGAGGGGCTACACTCTCCTCCTGAACCAGATCCCCTGACTGGAGGCGGGGAGAATAAGCTCTGTGACTCGCAGGTGCCAGGTCCCTGATGGAGACAGTGTCCTCCCTGCCATCCGGGTACTCCACATAGGCAGTCGTGGGATTGGCGTGGAGCAGTTTCACCCTTTCTATCGGGGGGATGGTCTTGCTTCTCCTCACGTGCTTCTTAAGAAGGACTGGACCAGGAGTGATGAGCCAGGTTTGGAGTGTCATTCCCGATGCCAACCATCTTTCGAAATTGAATAAGAGGAGCAACATTGGTTGCGATACATAGTAGTGACTGGATGAAATGGAGCGCCACGGGGAGGACTTCCTGCCAGCGTGAGTCCAGAAGGCCTTTGGACTTCAGGGCCAGTTTGATAGCCTTCCAGACCGTGGTGTTCTCCTTTTCAACCTGCCCATTCCCACGAGGGTTGTAGCTAGTAGTCCTGTTAGATGTGATGGTCTTTGCCAGCAGGTACAGTCGTAGCTCGTCACTCATAAGGGATGAGCGCCGGTCGCTATGAATATAGCTGGGATGCCTGAACAAGGCAAAAATTGAATCTAGAGTCTTTATGACTGATAAAGTGGACGTGTCTGGACATGGGATGGCGAACGAGAAGCGGGAGTCCTCATCAATGATAGAGAGGAAGAATGTGTTCCTGTTCGTGGAGGGGAGAGGTCCCTTAAAATTGATACTGAGCCATTCAAAGGGCCTGGATGACTTGATCAGATGCGTCTTTGCGGGGCAGAAGAAGTGCGGCTTGCACTCCACGCAGACCTGGCAAGACTTGATCACTTCCCTGACGTCTTCCATGAAGAAGGGCAGATTGCACGCCTTGACAAAATGAGCCGTGCAGGTAACCCCTGGATGGCAGAGCTCATTATGCAGAGACCGCAGTTGGCCAGTGTGTGCAGAGACACAGCTTCTTCTGGATAAGGCATCTGGAGGGTCATTAAGGCTCCTGGCCAATAGGCCATGTCATAATTGTAGGTGGAGAGCTCGATCCTCCCCCTGGCAGTCTTGTCATTATTGATTTTTCCCCTCTTGACATTATTAAACATGAATGCGACTGAGCGCTGGTCAGTGAGGAGCATAAATTTCCTACCAGTCAGGTAATGTCTCCAGTGCCTCAGGGCTTCTACAATGCCTTGAGCCTCCTTTTCCACCGATGGGTTCTGGAGCTTGTGGCCTTGTAATGTCTGTGAAAATAATGCAACCGGCCTGCCCATCTGGTTAAGGGTAGCAGCCAGGGCTGCATCTGAAGAAGTTCCAAGGCCAAACAGCTGGAGAAAATAAAAGAATCATTTATTTCTGCAGCAGAAATGAAAAAAAAATACATGGAATCTTCCCACCAAGATAGGAAGTTTCTAATGGCAGAAATAAAGAGATATGGAGAGACTATAGCTGAAGACAAGACTTTTACAGAGAAAGTTGAGAAAATGAGGCAGCAGGTGGATAAAACATTTGAAGTTATTTATGAGAAAATTAAAGGAAATGAATTTGAAATTCAAGGCATTAAGGAGCAAATGAAAGTGGCACAAGTAGAAGCAGGCTGCAACAAAAGATCAGTTAATGCTGAAAACAGACATTTTAGAGAACTTTAGCAGAAGAAACAACATAAAGATTATTGGACTTAAAGAAGGTGATGAAGGACAAGAAATTTAAAAAGTTTTTACAGCATTGGATTCCACAATCTTTGGGAGTGACTGAATTTCAAGGAGACATTGAAATTGAGAGAGCACATGAAGCATTGAGTCCAAAGCCACAGCTGGACCAGAAGCCGATATCAGATTTCTTCGATATGAAGTGCAAGAGAAGATTTTAGAGATGGCAAAAGAACGAGAGTCACCCATGATTTACAATGGGAACAAAGCTTTTTTTTAATCCTGAAATAAGTTTTGAGTTGTTGAAAAGAGGAAAGAATTCAATGTAGTTAAAAATGTGTTATGGAAGAAAAGTTATGCCTTTGTCTTAAGGTATCTGGAAGTTTTGAAGTTTTGAAGGTCTTTGTTCCAGAAGGGAGAAATAGGTTTTTCACAAATGAGTGTGAGAGTGAGTGCCCTGATTGCGAGGAGGGTGTAACTAATACAATTAATGTTAGATATCAAATGGTACAATATAATGTTTTACACCAATTATACGACACTCCGTATAAATTACATGGACTCAATTCAAATTGTACTGACAAATGTTTCAGATGTAACAAAGAAACAGGAATCTTATTACATGAAGTTTGGTCTTGTGAAAAAGTGGGAAAATTTTGGGAAGACTTGAATATATTATTGGGACAAATTATGAAGATACAGTTATCAAAAAGATCCCAGAATATTTATATGTCACTGATACTAAATTGCATTTAGACAAATTATCAATGAAAATGTTTGAATGTTGCAATAGTGACGACATGGAAATGTATGGCAGTAACATTAACGTCAGATAATTTTATACGGTTGGATATATGGCATACGGAAATTAAAAACTGTACACCATTGGAAAAGATTACTTATAATTTAAGGAATCAACCTAAGAATTTTTATATGATTTGGAAACTATATGTGGATATCATCAGTAAGAGTCCATCCACATTGTCCATAACACCTGCTCCTCCCAATTAATATGTAGAGATAGAACAATATGTTAGGAATTATATGAAAATGAATGATAATAAATTCAGGGATTTTTTTCTTTTTTCTCTCTTTTCTTTCTCTTTCTCATTTACTTTTGTTGAGGGAGGGAGGGGGATAAAAAGAAAATAAATTATATATCATTTTGTATCATTTTTATCACATTGTTTTGTTATATAATGAAGAATTATATGTATGTATTGTTGCAAATGAAAAATAAAATTTAAAAAAGAAGTTTAAGTAAAAAGCAGGGAAGTGTTTGAATGAGAAAAAAAAGGCAGGTGGAGGAGGACAGACCAACAGACAAAAGGTGTTTTTGGAGGAGGTCAGGAAAGATGAAAGGTGGGAATTAATTGGGAGGGGGGTTGGCACTGTGAATGGAAAGCTGGGGGAAAGAAGTTGAGGGAAAATGACAGAGCTAGAAGAAAGGAGACATGAGGAAAGATAGGGGTAGGACTCACGTAATTCGGAGAAGTCGATGTTAATGCCATCCAGTCAGAGGTACCCAGCAGAAGATGAGGTGTTGTTCCTCCAATGTGTGGGTGGTTTCAGTCTGGCAGTGCGTTAGACCTTGGACAGACATGTCGGCAAGGGAATGGGATGGGGAATTGAAATCAGTGGTCACTGGGAGATCCACACCATTGTGCTCAACCAAGTGATCTCCCATTCTGGCACAGGGAGGCAACATTCCTAACCAGGAAACTCAATCTCTTCTACACCACTTCTTATCTGTTCCCCAAACTATTGAATCCCCCATCACTGCTGCTTCCCTCTTCTCCTCCCTTCCCTGCTGAGCCACATGACAGACTCCATCCCAAAGACTTGACTTGTCTCTAGTAGTTGTCCCCTTTAACAGTATCCAAAATGGGATGTGCATTATTGAGGCGAACAACTACACTGACACTGTTTCCCTTCCTGTTGCTGACTGTCGCCCAGCTACTTGTCACCTGCCTTTTAGGTGTGACTCCCTCCTGTCTATCACCCTCTCTGTCTCTCCAAAGATTCAGCGTTTCTCCAGCTCCAGCTGCAGTTCCCTAACGTGGTCTGTCATGTGCTTTTATTTGAAGGGTTGCTGTAACAAATCACTAATACAAATCACAAACATAAAGTCAATTTTTTTGACATATAGCACGGGAACGGACATTTCCAGCCCATGAACCCATGCCATCTAAATGCACCAATTAATCAACAGACCCCATCCATTTTTGGAAGGTGGAAGGAATCTAGATCACCCGGAGGAAACCCGCATAGACACAGGGAGAACGTGCAATCGCCTTACAGACAGTGCGGGACTCAAACCCAGCACTGTATCGACGTGAGCTAACCACAACGCTAATGTGCAGCCACTATTCAAAAGACCTGGTGGCAATTTTAATAGTGAACATTTTGGAAATGTGGAAACTCCATGGCACAGCCCCTTTATCATGGGGTGGGCGTGGAGTGGTTGGTGAGCACGAACTTGGTAATCCACCCTCATTGATTTCACCTCTCCTTTGTCCCCACTCTGTTCTGATGGGCAGGGTATTCCTCAATCACTGCCTTAATTGCCCCTCTTGGCTGAATTAGAAACGAGAATAGAAAAATGAAAGGTTTTGCTGTGTAAAATATCACACACTGAATCAATGGTCGAAGCGGGTCAGTTCTCTGCGGCCAGGGGCGGCTGAGTTGACTGCACTTGGGTTTAAACCTGAGCACTCATCCGGAACAATCAGGTCGCAGATGGGAGTGGGAGGTTAACTTTTCCCTTTTAATTGCAAACCTATGCATTTCCTCGACATTCTGCAAATTCTTTCTCTCCTTCGACCCTGACAATAACTCTAAATCTTGTTCTCAATCTCTTCCCAATTTCTTCACTATTGTTTCAGAATTTGCCATCATCTTGCTTCAAGTGACATGAGAGAGTAGGGGTATTCAGAGCAACGCCACTCTCTTTTAAAGCAAAAATAGACTTTCTTCACAATGAATTAATTCCAAAAGGAAAACGGTTCAGTCCCTTAGTTTTGTATCCATTTATTTCCATCTCTGTATTGTTACATTTGTTTCTATTTACGCCATTGCCCCCACTGTGGCACCTGGTCGTGACTTCCCCCCCCCCACCCCCCGTTGTTTGAGGGGCTCCCACTCGGCTTTAGCCCCTGTGGGTTCACAACGAGCCACTCACTCATCCACTGTGTGTTTGGCCTTCACTGGAGGGGTCCTGAGATGTGCCAGGAACACTCAGCACATCGACCTTTAAATGCAACCACACACCGGCCATGGCTGAACACGCGCGGGCTTGTTATGCCGATCAGGTTCTAGAGTGACTGCCAGTTGGCACCTTGGCTCCTTTTAGTCATCAGCTCCTCACAGTGTCTCGTGGGTCAAAGGACATCCGTGGCAAATGATTCTTCAAGTCACCGCTCCACCGACTAGAGCCATCTGTTTCCCCCTTCATTTACATAAAGGACAAGGGAGAGAAAGCAGTCCCTGGGATATTTGCACATTGTCAGCCAAGTGAGGAAGCAGAATGATTTACCAGCAGATTTAAAGCAATCCCCACATCAGCTGCCACTTGGTGAGAGTTTGCGGTTGTTCAGTTAAAGAAACAATTCTGTACATTCAGCACACAGTCACAAAAGATTTAGTCTTCATAACATTAAAGGATGTCAGAATGCAGATGAGTGAGGGACAGTCCCTGAAGAATTCCACAAGAACATCAGAAACTGGAGGCAGCCAAGGCCATGAATCCCCATGTGTCGATCCTATCATTCGTGGTTGGACTGACTTCTGATTCCAATGTCCTGCCTTCTCTCCAAGGCACTTGATGCCTTCCTGACCCAGAAGTCATGCAGCCAGCCTTGAATCTCAGAATCAGAATTTATTGTAACCATCAAGTCACAAAATTCAGTCTTGTGTGTCAGCATAAGTCACCTTGCAACAATCATTTTGTTTTAAAATAGAGCATGAAAAGTGAGGCCGTGTCTTTGGTTCATTGATTATTCCGGAATCTGACGGCAGCAGGGAAGAAGCTGTCCTGGTGCCACTGAGTGCTCGTCTTTGGGCTCCTGTATCTTTTCTCCGATGGTGGCAGAATGCAGAAGTCATGGCCTGGGTGGTGAGGGTCTTTGAGCATAGAGGCTCCTTTTTTTAAGGCACAGCCTCATGAATTCTGGTGCCTGTGATGTTGCAGGCGGAGTTAACAACCCTCTGGATTTTTTTCTTGTCCTTAGAATTGGTGCCTCTGTACCAAACACTGATGGAACCAGCTACAGTGCTCTCCATGGTACACCTGTAGAAGTTTATGAGAATCTTTGGTGACTTATTGAATCTCCTCAAACAGGTCATAAAGTATAGCCACTGGCAGGCCTTTTTCATGATGGCATCAACATGGAGGCTCCAGGACGGAACCTCGGAGATGTTGAAATCCAGGAATTTGAAGTTCTTGGCCCTCTCCACTACTCAGCCCTCGATGAGGACAGGGTGGTGTTTCCCTGACTTTTTCCTGAAGTCCACAATCATCTCCTTGGTTTTGCTAATGTTGAGTGCAAGGTTTTTTTTGTTGTTACACCATCCAACGAGCTGTTTGATCTTATTCCTGGAGGGGTTACAGAGGCCCAGAGTAATATAATGAAGGAAGCAGCATTCCAAGAATTGAAGGCTCTCTGAGGGTTTTCTCCTTCCACTGGAAAGGTTTGCAGCATCAAAATACAGACAGTCCAGGAGTAAAAGTATTCTCATTGAAACATTTTGAATGTTGAAAGGCATGGGCACAGTAGATGTTGTTTGTACACGGGAACAAAGATTCTGACTGTCCACCCTATCAATGCCTCTCATAACTTTATAAACTTTTATCATGCCTCTGATGTGGCAGAGAAATCACCCAATTTTGTCCAATTTCTCCCTATAACTCATCCCCTCTAAACCAGGCCACCTCCTGGTAAACCTTTTATCTACTCTTTCCAATAGCGCCACATCCTTCCTGAAATGGGGCGACCAGAATTCCACTCAGTTCTCAAAGTGTGGCCAAACCAAAGTTTTATATCGCTGTAGTATGACCTCATACTGCTTTACTGTTCATAGTCCGTGCATGGCCATTTTTAGGGACCTATCATCTGCAAAATTCCTCTATTTTTAATGTATTTTTTTAGAAATGTAACAGGCCATTTCGGCCCACGAGCCCACGTCGCCCAATTTACACCTAATTAACCTACACCCCAGTGCATTTCTAATGGTAGGGGAAAACCCAAGCAGACTCGGGGAGAACGTACAAACTCCTTACAGACAGCGTGGGATTTGAACACTTGGCCCAATCTCTACTAACTGCTACAACAACCGGGCCACCCTTCTCTCTGATATCTCCCTGCACATCTGTCTTCTGTTGACTGCCAGATCTCATATAAACCCCTAGAAAAGGATGGTACTCTTTTTGTTCGCAATCTTTACACATCTAGCCTCATTTGAGATGCCTTCTGGGATCTGCTCGAGCCATACTGAATTAATAATATCTTTGACCAATAGATAATATCTCTTCCCTTTTAATTTAAAGTTGGTATTTAATTTCAACTCGGAGAGAGCGTACAAACCTCTGACAGACAAAGGAAGATTCTGGTGCTGAAACCACGTTGCGCTACCGCTAGGCTAACCCTGCCATGCTGAACCGAGGATATGGAGTAGAATTCAGCACGTCCTCCAGAGTCTCAGTGTAAATTAAATTTATGCTAGTCATGTTAATTCATCTACTTTATCTGTTACACTCTGTGCATAAAATAAAGCAAAATATACATTTCAAGGCAGGCCAAGTCAAGTCAAGTTTATTGTCACTGCACAAGTACAACCTGACGAAATAGTCCTCGGTACAAACACGCAGACACACAACCTGACATAACACACATAGAGACAAAGAATAGAAATGTGGACAAGGGTTCCTCTACATAGATGTGATAGTACAGATTCTATCACCAATGTGTATATGTACATATGTACAGATGGTAGTGTAGGATGACTGTATTTGGCTGAGAGTGTAGCCACACCTACTGGCATGTCTTAAAGGATTGCTCCTAGCCAGATCAGGTCATTCTTGACTGGTCGACCTACTTGCGATTTGCTCCAGTCTTTTAGTTAATAAAAGCCTTGGTTTGGATCAACAAGCCTTTGGTTCTTTCGACACGCTCTACAATTTTATTAACTAAAAAAAATTTTGAAGGGATGGAGTGTATGCTACGGCTGGAATGCCTCAACCTCGACCCACAGTCAGCTACAGCCTCAAATGACTTTAAGCACTGGGTGAGATGCTTCGAAACATACTTACTGCTCTCTGATCCTGCCGTGATAGAGGACAACTACTAATATTGATGACTATGGTGTCCCCGAGAGTCTACCAGGGTGTCCAGGATGCGACCACTTACGCTGCAGCCATGAAGGTGCTGAAAAGGCTCTACGAGCGACCGGTGAACAGGGTCTATGCTCGGTACAAACTTGCTACAAGGAGGCAACAGCCCAGTGAGTCCTGTAGAGCCTCTATTCAGGCACTAAGGGCAGAGACTGTGCCTGCACAGACAGAACTGCTGCGGAGACCACAGACGATCTCATTCAGGATGCCTATGTGGCAGGGGTTTGATTGAATGAGGTGAGGCAGCGCCTGCTAGAGCACGGGGGAGAAAACCTAGAGGACGTGATCTAGATCACAGAGACGATGGAGGCTGTGGTCTTAAGTATGGACATGCGCTCTTGGGGATGGACCCCACACTCTGATGTGAGTAGGATGCCCTCCCTCTACCCTACTACTGCCGCTATGCTGCCCGATGCAACCCTAAACAAGCACAGCAGGTCCCAGTGCCCAGCGAGAAAAGTGAGGTGCCAGAAGTGCCTTAAAATGGTCACTTTGCTGTAGTCGGTCGCTCCAAAGTGGCCACCGTCAAACACAGTGCCTCGTGTGAAGCCAAATCACCACTCTCCATTTCAAACACTTCTTCCTCAGAGTTCTCGTCCAATGAGAGTGAGGACTCCACCGCGCGGCAGCGCCTGACGCTGAGCGCGGAAGGTACAACCCACCCTCGCCACAATGACGTTCACCCTACCTCATGAAGCAACGTCCGACCAGGCCCCAGCCCCGACCTCAATGGCCGCCGCCACTGCCGACCAGGGACCTGCCGCCACCGACCGGGGACAAACCAACGCTGCCGACCGGGGTCACCCTGATGCTGCCGACCTGGTCATGTGGTTGAAGAGAGGGACCAACACCATCCCACCAGCTCATGCCAGACTGTCGACAATGCCTTTGGGGAATTGAGCGAAGCAGTGGCCGCACCCTACGGGCCTGCCGGCGACACGACTCCGGCGACCCCAATCCCGGCACCACGGCGGTCACGCCAGATGGTCAGGCTCCCTGACCGATACAGCTCCTAACCTCCATCCACCCTGGGGTCGGTTCTCAAAGAAGGGGTGAATGTGATAGTACAGATTCTATCACCAATGTGTATATGTACATATGTACAGATGGTAGTGTAGGATGACCAGGTCATTCTGGACTGGTCAACCTCTTAGTGATATGCTCCAGTCTTTTAGTTAATAAAAGCCTTGGTTTGGATCAAGAAGTCTTTGGTTCTTTCGACGCGCTCTACAAGAGATAAATAAATAAATACAGTTTCATTAATATGCGAGTCTCGGAGTGTCAGTGTAACCTTCCTTTAGTCGTTCAACGTTCTCACGGCCCGTGGGATGAAGCTGTTCCTCAGCCTGATGGTGTGGGCTCTGATACTCCTGGATCTCTTCCCCAACAGGAGCAGTTGATTTTGCACGCCCTCTTCAGACAACAATCCCCATAGATCACGTCGATGCCACTCTTATGGTCCTGTGAATTGACCTTCGATCCATTTCTCTGCAGCAACCGTACTACACTATAATGGAACACAATACTGTGGGCACGTCCGACCATGTCTTCACTGGGCTGGGCAGGCAGGCCCACCTTCTGTACCTGTAGCCACTCCCCATAAGATCCCCTAATAAAGGCCGAGAGCCCTTGTCTCCTCCCTCACACCTGCCTTGGACGTGAGCCAGTAGCATGTAGAAGCATGTCTGGGTCTTCTAATCAATAAAGCCTTTGACTCTTGCCTCGTGTCTGTGAGTGGCCAGTGATTGCGCCACAATTTATTGATCAGAATTTTAAAGTGCCAAGGACAAGACGATCCTACTGGAGAAGCTGGAGATTGATCCAAAGGATGCGAGTGTATGTGGTCCCTTCTAGAATTCCCTCTGCCACAGAACCCCAAGGCTTTCAGAAGGTGCCTGGGACTCTTCTTATATTATGCCAATGGATCCCCAACTATGTAGATAAGGCCCAACCCCTGGTGAAAACCACTACCTTTCCCCTGTCAGCAGAGGCCCGTAAGGCTTTCAAGGGCATCAGGGATGAGATTGCCAAGGCGGGGATACACTTCATTGATAAATCTGTCCTGTTCCAAGTGGAAAGTGATGTCACCGATTTCGCTCTGGCCGCCACACTGAACCAAGCAGGCAGGCCAGTGGCATTTTTCCCCACACCCTCCAAGGCCCCAAATGCAGAAACTCTGCCATTGAGAAAGAGGCACAGGCTATAGTGGAGGCCGTGCACCATTGGAGGTAATACTTGGCCGTCAGACCATTCACCTGCTGACTGACCAGAGAGCTGTCACTTTTGTTTAACAATAAGCAATGGGGTTAAATCAAAAATGACAAGATCATGAGGTGGAGAATTGAGCGACAACCTACAGTTATGAGATCTTGTACTGACCGGGCAAACTCAATGCGCCACCTAATGCCCTGTCCTGGGGAACCTGCACCAGGGTGCAAGTTGATCGCCTCCATGCCATCCACGATAGCCTCTGCCACCCCAGGGTCACAAGGCCTGTAACCTCCCCTACTCAGTGGAGGAAGTCAGGGAGCTGACTCACAATTGTCCAGTCTGTGTGGAATGCAAGCCGTAATTTTACAGACCAGAGAGAGCCAAACTCATCAAGGGCACTCGCCCCTTCGAGCGTCTCAGTGTGGACTTCAAGGGGCCTCTCGCGTCCATGATTTGGAACATCTACTTCCTCAGCATATTGGACGAGTACTCATGTTTCCTATTTGCCATCGCTTGCCCCGACACGACCACATCCACGGTCATTGAAGCCCTCCACACAGTATTCACTCTGTTTGGGGACCCCAGTTATGTCCATAGTGACCAGTGATCGGCCTTCGTGAGTGAGAAGTTGAAGCAATAATTCCTTTCCAGGGGCATAGCTATAAGCAAAACCACCAGCTACAACCCTCGTAGGAATGGGCAGGTGGAGAGGGAGAATGGTACAATCTGGAAGGCAGTCCTTTTGGCCCTCGTTGAAAGGGATGCCCATTTCCCAGTGGCAATAGATCCTTCCAGAAGTGCTGCATGGCACCAGGTCCCTACTTTACACAGCAGCTAACGCAACGGAACATGAAAAATTGTTCTCCTTCCCTAGAAGGTCAACATCGGGAACCACTGGGACTGAAAACCCCAGGGCCGGTACTTCTCTGGAAGCATGTTAGAAGGCACAAGACAGACCCACTAGTCGAGGAAGAGCACCTCCTGCATGCAAACCCCCAGTATGTGCTGTTGAAGTACCCGGACAGACAGAAAAATACAGTTTCCATCTGGGCCCCGGTACGGGAGGTGAACCCAATACCCCTGGGCAGTGACCAGTTGGCCCCAGGGATCACCCTGACAGACCGGATGTCAATCAGCCGAAACGAATATAGACCTGAGCCAGTTACCCTGAAGCCACCGAAGCATGAATTGGTTGTAGTGATACGATTGTATATACAGGCTGGCCCCACCCTCCGGGTGTCCTTCTACTTTGGCTCCTCCCTCAGTCCTGTCCATATGACCCTGGGCCATAAAGGTCGAGTCCCCTCTCCTTCCCACTCATTCCTTGCCTTGGACCTGAGCCAGCATTCTCTAGTACAATAAAGTCTATCGTTCCCCTCAGTCTTTGCCAGGTCATTATTGGGGCTACTGATAGCGCCCAACACTGATGTTCAGACTTTTACCTGAATAAAGCCTGTTAACAGTCTTTTGAATTTTGTGCTTGCTCGCTGCTACCTCAGCACCCCACAATTTATTCAGGTAAAAATTTAAAGAACGACCCTGGAGAAGTTCCTATCAATCGGGAACCTGGAGATTGATCCTCAGCACCCAGAAGCCCAAACATGCTTCGAGATCTAGAGGCACGCAGTTGAGGCAGTCATCCTAACGCAGTCTGAGGTGATCAACACGAACAAGAAACGCCTCATGGTTTTCCGCACGAAACCAGGTACCCTAGCCTTCCAGGCCATCAAGGACTGAACCGACTACAAGCCATCTTGGAGGCCATGTACAAACCCCCGAAGAACGTGGTCTACAACAGGTACCTGCTCAGCATCTGGTCTCAGCAGCCAGGTGAGATGGTAGATGGGGGTCCTATGAGAGTTAGCTCACCTGTGCCTGACCGAAACCGGGGTGACTGAAGGGGAGGTCGAACAATTGATCCCAGATGCCTGCCTGCGAAGACTGCGCTCAAGTAGCACCCAGTAGAAACTGCTCACCAGGGCTATGGAGGTAGTCTGCAACCTGGAGGCTGCAGCCCTCCATGCCAAAGTTTTCAACTCCTGTCTCCCCCAACACCCCATCTGGCCAACACAGACGACTGCTATAGCCAAAGGATCACACGTGGCGGAGACCAATGCTGCCATGGGCACCCCACACCCTTGTAAGTACTATGGGTCCTGGTGTGGGTCAGACAGGCGATCCTGCAAAGGCTGCCTGGCGAGGAACTCGTTCTGCTCCCGATGTGGAAAGAAAGGCCACTACACAAAAGTTTGCCTCTCCAGACCCGCAGTGGTCCACAGCAATCAACCGGTAGCCCCCTTCAACATCGCCACATGCAAAGACCGGGCGAAGCCATCACTCACCCCATCACTTCCACCTGCACCGTCATTGTCACTTCCGGCAGTGCCTCTGACTGGCACAGCTGCAGTGTGCTCACCCCGGGCGCCGCCATCTTCCCTTGGCGACTTCCACCAGGACTGCCAACGTCAATTCCGCCAGTATGGGAAATGCCACTTCCACCAGCAAGAAAAACGACAAGGATGCCTGACCAGGCCAACGTCACGTGTGCCCGCAGAGCACTGCCATCTTGGACTAGTTGGGCCCCAATGGTAGATCGACGACACAACATGGTCAACACAGGCGCATACCAGATTGCCCACCTGATGCACCCCATGCCTGGAAAAGGAACTACTGGCTGCTATTCACCTCATCCATCGGGGCATATCGACTCGGACCCTGAGATGGTTCAAGCGTCCATTGCTTTAAAGGGGGACATCCCCCATGGACTCGGGCGCTCAATGATGAACATCGCTGTCAACGGAAAGATTACAAAATGCCTGTTCGATAACGGTAAGTACTGAGAGCTTTGTGCACCCAAATGTGGCGAGGACATTAAGACTCAAAATTTACCCCACCAACTTTGCTATAGCCTTCGCAGCCCAAGACCACTCTATCACAGCCCTCAGGTGCTGCTCTGCACATTTGACAGTGGTGGGGGACATACCATGGGTTCCTGCTCCTGGTTATGCCCAAACTCTGTGCTGCAGTCATTTTAGGGCTGGATTTCCAGTGCCACCTCCAAAGCATTACCCTCACTTTTGGCGGGCCCCTCCCCCCACTCACAATCCACAGCGCGCAGCCCGGCAACCACCCCCAGTTCACCTTGGACCTCTCCACCCTGTGGGTAACCCCCCTGCCCTCTTCAACTACCTTACGCAAGATTGCAAGCCCATAGAGGCCAGGAGCAGACTCTAATTATGCGGCTGATCGGGACTTCATTAAGGCAGCTTCTGGCAGAAGGTATCATAAAGCCCAGCACCAGCCCCTGGAGAGCCCGTCCTGGTGGTCAAAAGGGGGCAGCAAACCGAGGATGGTCATTGGCTACAGCCAGACCATAAACCAGTACACAAAGCTGGATACCTACCCCTACCCAGAATAGCCAACATGGTAAATGAGATAGCCTGCTATAAGATCTTCTCCACGATCGACCTAAAGTCGGCTTATTACCAGCTCCCTATGCATACATAGGACAAGCCATATACCACCTTTGAGGCAGATGGGCGCCTCTACCAGTCCGCCAATTTCCATTTGGGGTCACTAAAGGGGTCTCTGTTTTCCAGTGGGAAATGGATCGCGTGGACCACCGGCACAACCTAAGAGCGACCTTCCCCTACTTGGACAATGTCACCATCTGAGGCCACAACCAGCAGGACCACGATGCCAACCTGGAGAGATTTCTCTGGATGGCCAAGGAGCTGAACCTCACTTACAACAAAAAGAAGAGTGTGTTCAGCACCAGTCTCCTTGCCATCCTGGGGTACATCGTGGAGCATGGTGTCATCAGCCCCGATCCAGAGCACATGCGCCCATTAATGGAGCTGCCCCTCCCCCACACACTCAAGGCCCTCCACAGGTGCTTTGGGCTCTTCTCCTATTATTCTCAGTGGGTCCCCCGTTTCTCAGACAAGGTCTGCCCACTGGCCCAGGCCACTACCTTTCCCCTCCCCACCCCCGAGAAACAGGCAGCATTTTCCCACATCAGGCAGAACATATCCAATACCATGATGCATGCTGTAGACGAGGACACCCCATTCCAGGTGGGGGGAGATGCCTCTGATGTTGCCCTCACGGCCACCCTCAACCAGAAGGGGTGAATTGTTGCATTTTTCTCCAGGACCCTCCATGGTTCCGAGCTCAGACATTCCGCCCTCGACCGAGGCGATCGTCGAAGCAGTCCACCACTGGCGCCACTACATGGCAGGCAGGAGGTTCATCCTCCTCACCGACCAGCATGCAGTGGCATTCATGTTCAGTACCGCCCATAAAGACAAGATCAAAAACGATAAGATCTTGCGCTGGATAGTCGAGCTGGCCACATTCAGTTATGACATCCATTACAGACTAGGGAAGTTCAACGACTCCCCCGACGCTCTGCTCCATGGTGCAGTTTTTGACCAACTGGGAAAAAGTCAAACCACTGGAGTAGCATGTCCATCCGGAAGCTGTAACAAGGTCAATGGTGCTTTCTATTTTATTTAAAATAATAGTGTAGTGGCGGCTACACTGCTAACTGAAGGATCGCACACCAGACGGGTTGAGTTCAGTGAGCAAAACTGATTTATTGCAGGCTGCCAGGCTGGTCTTATACTCCCAGCTCAGACCTGGCTGAGAACTGCACTGGGGGGCCACGACAGCACCGGGGCGTCACATGGGTCCCCAAGCATGGGCTTCTGAGCCCTGTTCTAAGGTCAGAAGTAAACCCCCAATGGCGCAATTTTGGCTGGCTGTCCCGCCACATGCGTGACAAGTGGGGCTGGTTCTCCTGCCTAATGGTGTACCACCACACAGCACCCCCCCCCCCGAACCAACGCCAATGTCCTTTTTTGCCGGGCAGCCTCGCTTCTTGGGTTGGGCCACAACTATTGGTTAGGTGGGGTCGAGGTGGGCTGGCTTTAACCTGTCCACTGTAAACAGTTCCCTCTTACCACCGATGTCCAGTGTGAAAGTGGATCCAGAATGCTGGACGACTTTGTACGGCCCTTCGTATGGTCTTTGTAGAGGTGCTGTGGACGGGCCCCGCCTGACAAAAAAATACTGCGGAGTACAGCTCGCTGGGGATGTACAAGGCCAGTGTGCCATGTCTGGGCAGTGGTGGGGGTGTGAAGAAGTCCAACTGGGTCCGGAGGTGGGGAAGTAGACCATGCAGTGACTGCTGGGAGTTGTGAGGTGCATTGACGAACTCACCGGGTAGGGCTAGCGGTGCACCATTGACCAGCTCAGCTGATGACATCTGTAGGTCTTCTTTGGGTGTCGAGCGGATGCCCAGGCATACCCAAGGTAGCTCGTCCACCCAGTCAGGGCCGGTGAGTGCCGACTTAAGGTGACAGTGCAATCGCTCGACTAGCCCATTGGCCTGTGGGTGATAGGCCGTGGTGTGATGTAGCTCAATCCGCAGCCTGTTGGTGAGCTGTGCAGAGAGTGCAGAGGTGAACTGGGCACCCTGATCACTGGTGAGGTGGTTTGGGACATGAATCGAGCAACCCAACCATTCCTAAGTGCTAAGGAGCAGGAGTCCATGGAGGCATCTGGCATCGTGATTTCCTCGGGCCAACGAGTGGTCCGGTCTATCACTGTGAAAAGGTAACGGTTACCTTGGGAAACGGGCAAGGGTCTGACGATGTCCACATGTATGTGGCTGAACCGTTCCCGGACACGTTCGAAATCATGTACAGGTGCTCTGGTGTTCCTGTGTACCTTAAAAAGCAGGCAATGGGTGCAGGTTCTGGCCCAGTCTGCAATCTGCTTCCATAGCCCATACCAGATGAAACATTCTGTCACCATGTGGACCATGGACCTGATGGAAGGGTGGGAAAGATCATGGATATGATGGAAGACTTGGCTGTGCCACTACGGGCAAACCAATGGTTACGGGGTGCCCATGGAGACATCGCACAGGATGGTGCCCTCACCGTGAGGAGTTGGGAGGTCCTGGAACCACAGGCCTGTGATGGCAGTCCTGAAGGCCCACATCTCCTCATCAGACTTCTGGTCCCGGGCACGCTGGTCAAAGTCGAGGCCGGGTATCAGCACGCAAATGGCCGGTTGTGAGAGTGCATCAGCGACCGGTTGTCTTTCCCCACCTTGTGCCGAATGTCAGTGGTGAATTCTCACACAAACGAGAGGTGACACTGTTGGCGGGCTGAACAGGGATCTCTCGCCTTAGCGAGTGCCTGAGTTGGGGTTTGTGGTTTGTGAAAATGGTGAAAGGCCTCCCCTCCAAGAAATAGCGGAAATGATTCACTGCCAGGTACATGCCCAGCAATTCACGATCAAAAGCACTATACTTGCACTCTGGCAGGCGAAGGAGTTAGCTAAAGAATGCCAGTGGTTTCCACTGTCCGTTCACCTGCTGCTCCAGGATGGCGCCGACGGCTGTGGCAGAGGCATCGACGGAGAGTGCCATATGCAGGTCGGTGCGTGGGTGGACAAGCAGGGTAGCCTTCACAAGGGCATCTTTTGTGGCTTCAAATGCCCTGCAGGGCTCTGGAGTCCAGACAAATGTCTTGTTTATGGCCATGATGAGGATGAAGAGCGGCTGCGTGATGCGCGCAGTGTCTGGAATGAAGCGGTTATAGAAATTTACCATACCCGCAAACTCCTGTACGTAGCCCCTTGAGGTTGTCCGGGTGTGGGAATTCCCTGATTGCAGTGACCTTTGTAGCGGCAGGTGTGGCTACTTGAGCCATGATGATATGGCCCAGGAACTGCATGGACTCTTTCCCGAACTGGCACTTGGCCGGATTGATCGTTAGGTCGAAGTCGGCCCGTCGGGAGAAGAGGGTACACAGGTGAGACTTATGTTGTGCCTGGTCTCTGCTGGCAACAAGGATGTCGTCCAGGTAAATTAATATGAAATTCAAATCCCCGCCCATTGTGTCCATAAAGTGCTGGAAGGTCTGGGTGGCATTCTTGAGCCTGAATGGTATGCGTAGGAACTCGAACAAGCTGATGATGGCCGTTTTGGATATGTCCTTGGGGTGCACCGGGATTTGGTAATACCCGCACACCAGGTCGACCTTGGAGAATACCCTCGCGCAATGAAGGTTGGCCGTAAAGTCCTGGATGAGAGGGATTGGGTAATGGTCAGGTACCGTCGCGTCGTTAAGCCGTCAATAATCTCCACAGGGGCACTAGCCACTGGAAGCTTTCAGGACCAGATGGAATGGTGAGGCCCAAGGACTGTCGGAGCGTCGAATGATTCCCAGCTCTTGCAGATGTGAGAACTCTTCCTTCGCTATCTGGAGCTTGTCCGGCGGGAACCGGCATGCCTTGGGATAGATCGGCGGGCCTTGGGTGGGGACGTAATGAAACACCCCGTGGCATGGTGAGACAGCGGAGAACTGCAGCTTGAGGAGGGATGGGAACTCTCCAGGATAGGCTGAAACTCGTCATTGGGCATACTGACCGTGGCCATCTGCGGCTGCTCCGTCTGAGAGGTATTGAGGTGAACGGATTGGAAGGTACGGGCATCTACCAGTTGCCTGCCTCGAATGTCAACGAGGAGTCCGTGGGTGAGGAGGAAATCGACACCCAGGATGGTGGTTGGGAGGGAAAAAACTGTGAACCTCCATAAGAACTTCCGCAGGCCGATCTGGAAGTGGATGGTCTTGTCTCCATACATCTGGATTTCCGTCAAATTGGCTGTACAGAGTGGAGGTCCTTGAGGCCGGTTACGGGACTCAATGGATGTGGCTGGGATGACGCTGATCTGAGCCCCAGTGTTGATGAGGAGCCATTAACAGCAGCCGGCCTGCTCGTTTCCCTGGAACGAGCAGGGCTGATGACACTTCCAAGCCTTGGCAGAGGCCTGAAATGGATGACTTGCTTCTGGCTATGCACTTTGAGGCCCTTGCAGGGGCCAGGTGTTCCACTGCAGCACTAGAGAAAAGCTTGGCGTGTTCATGCCCGTGACTCGTAACCTGATGGACTGCTGAGCCCTCCGGGAATCGTTCAAGCCATAGCTCCTGAGTCTTTTGAGCGACCTTCCTAGGGTTGACAAAGTTCTCCTGGGACAGTAATGGCCAGATGTCTTCAGGTAGATGGTCGAGGAAGATGCACTCAAAGAGTGGGCAGTTGGTGTGATCGCTTCTCATCCATCAACTCGATCAGAGTCCCCTAAGGCATCGAGGTGCAGCATCCGAGCAGCACGCTGGTGCCTGGAGAGGCCAAGGGAGCCGGTGAGCACCCGCATGATGGTCCCGTACTTATCTTCCGCGGTTGGCGGTGGCCTGGTCCAGGGCGGCAACCACATGGTAAAACTTGGTCAAATCCGATGAAATCTGGCAGAGGTGAAACTGAGCCTCTGCGTGGCTGAACCAGGTCTCCGACTCCTGAATCCAGAAGTCAGGAAGCTTGATGGCTATAGCATTGATTGAAGGGTCATTCATGTCGGGTTCAAAGACGTTTGAACCTGTCGGGGTCACCAATTGTAGCGGCAGCTACACTACTAACTGAAGGATCGCACAACCAGATGGGTTGAGTTCAGTGAGCAAACACTGATTTATTACAGGCTGCCTGACTGGCCTTATACTCTCAGGCTGGACCTGGCTGAGAACCACGCTGGGGGGCCCCCGACGTCATTTTGGTCACCAAATTATAGAAAGGATATAAACAAAATGGAGAGAGTACAGAGAAGGTTCACGAGAATGTTGACAGGATGTCAGGGTTTGAGTTACAGAGAAAGGTTGAGCAGCCTGGGGCTTTTTTCTCTGGAGCGTGGAAGATTGAGGGGGGATTTGATGGAGGTGTTCAAGATTTTAAAAGGGTCAGAGAGAGTGAACGTGGATAGGCTTTTTCAATTAAGAGTGGGGGATATTCAAACCAGAGGCCATGGTTTGAGATCGAAAGGGGAAAATTATAAGGGGAACATGAGGGGAAATTTCTTCACGCAAAGGGTGGTTGGGATGTGGAATAAGCTTCCAGCAGAGGTGGCTGAAGCAGGGACGTTATTTACATTTAAGGAAAGACTAGATAATTACATGGAGAGGAGAGAATTGGAGGGGTATGGACCAGGTGCTGGTCAGTGGGACTAGGAGGGTGGGGATTTGTTCCAGCATGGACTAGTAGGGCCAAACTGGCCTGTTCTGTGCTGTATATTGTTATATGGTTAAGCACGGGCTTCTGAGCCCTGAGCCGAGATCGTGGTGAAACCCCTGACGACGCCATTTTGGCCAGCTGCCTCGCCACGTGTGTGACAAGTGGGGGCGGTTCGCCTGCCTAATGGCATGCCACCACAGTAGCAATGATGAAATTTCTAACAATGGGCTTGTGGCCATAAGATTGTGATCATCCATGAACAAAATTAAATGGACTGGATGAGTGACCACAAAATTGACAAAAGGAATCCAATCCACTGACCTGTGCAAGGTCCGGCCTACAGGATGCGCTGAGAAGACTGGATAAAGAAAGAATAAGATTCAATTTATCATGTTCTGAAGAACATTAGAAGTAGGAGCAGGAGTCGGCCATGCAGCCCGTCGAGCCAGCTCAGCCATTCTATAAGATCATGGCTGTTAATAAAGTAATAATTTGGCCTTCTCTACATTGGAGAGACCGGTTGCAGATTAGGAGATCACTTTGCCCAGCACCTCCTCTCTGTCCCCAACAAAAGCGACCTTCCCGTAGCCAACCATTTCAATTCTGAGTCACACTCTCAAGCTCACATGTCTGTCCATGACCTTTCACACTACCCCACCCTGACCACCTGCAGATTAGAGGAACAACATCTCATTTTTTATCTGGGAATCCTCCAACCCCAGGGCATGAACATTGAGTTCACTGCATTCTACTAATCAGCTTGCTTTTTTACCCCTCCTCCCCCCCCCACTTTAACTAGTTCTTCCAGTTCCTACTTCATTTCTCTCTCCACCTAGCCTAGACTCCTCCCCCTCTTCCTGTGGTCCTCCCCCTCCACCTATCATCTCCCACCCTCACCTTCCCCTTCCCCCTTTTGTTCAGACATCTGTCGTGTTCCCCCACACCTTGATGAAGGGCTCCAGCCCGAAACGTTGGTTCTGTATCTTCTCCTTTGCTCCATAAAGGCTGAGTTTCTCCAGTGTTTATGTATTTTTTCAGGTAATAAGATAGGCTCATCCCACCAACCTGCCTTTTCCCCATATCTCCTAATTCCCCTTCTAAGTAAATATCCATCCAACCGCCACTGCTTCAGTGGGCATCAAATTCCAGAGATCCTCCAACCTCCTGGGAAAAGCGTTTCTTTTCATTTCAGAAATCAAAGGCAAACAAAGAGTCATCAGTAAATTGGCACCCTCATTAAAACAAGAAAGAGAAGCAAGTGAGCATGCTTTCTGAGACGTCGAGTGTCTGGGGATCCTGCCACCATCCTCTGATGTTGCCGTCTCCTTTGCTCCAATTATCTCCGTAGGTGTATGATGCGTTATATGGGGGTGGACCCATGCTTGAGGCCACATTCACTGATCGCACCTCTTCATCCCCTGCTTGTGAATCGCCAAATTGTTAAGGAGCTGTTGATGCCGGAGATCTGTTCACCATCACACTTCCACCAATCCTGGAGCCAACTCCTGATTCCCAGCGGTTTGTCACTGCCAGCCAGGATCATAAGGTGGGTGTTTATAGTTTGGTGCTGAATTTTAGCTCCACAAATTCTTGTTCTTTGATGTCCAGAATAAAGTTGGTCAGAGTCGGATTTGAGCCTACATCTCTCCTGTCGTCAATGCCATTAGAGGCAAAAAGCTGGTTCATCCACAGCTCAAGCACTGTGTGCAGGCGTGACCCACACAGCATGGGAAGGGTGTGATTGCACTGGAGATTCAAGACAATGATGTCAAGGTTCGAGAATAAAAATCATGAAGGGAATTTGTCTGCAGTGGATTTGCAAAAGAAAGAGTGTGAAAGATGGAAGTGTGCAGACACTGTGATTGTATGCTGGAGGATCTCAGCCAGTCTCGCTGCATCCAGAGGGGGTAAAGATGGATTACTGAAAATTCGGGTCAGAGCCCTTCTTCAAGTAATAAGCAAAGAACAGGAAGGCGCAAGAAGAAAGAGACCTAAGACTGGTGGGGGAGGAGTTCCGTCCAACAAATGGTGTTAATTGGAGAGGAGAGGTGAGAATTGGTTTTGGCTGTGAAAGGAGACAGAGGGAAAAGGGAAGAGAGAGAGAGAGAGAGAGAGAGGGGGAGCTGGGGAAAGGCGACAGTGGGAAGAAGCAGGGCGGTGAAGCGAGGGGGGGTTTAATGGAAACCGGAGAAGTCGATATCAATACCATCTGGTTGGAAGGTGCCCAGACAGAAGATGAGGTGTTGTTCCTCTTGTTGGTTGATGGTCTCAGACTGAAAGTACATGAGTCCATGGACAGACACATCAAAAGAAATAGGATGGGGAATTGAAATGGGTGGCCAATGGGAGATCCGCACTATTTGCAACTGACAGCCGAGGTGCTCGACAAAGCGAGGTGCTCAAACAAAAATACAACAAACTGATGATTTAAGTCAGGTGTTCAAAATTATGTCATTTACAAGGTTGCGAGAAACATCTAATTTACTTTACGCTCAGGGTCAATGACAGGGAGTTAATCATTGGAAAGATTAGAGCAGAAGTGATAGAGGCCTGGAATCTATCGTCTGAGAGGGTATCGAGGCTCTATAGAAGTGGAAGGGGGTGTGGACAAAGGTTGGGAAGTGAAAGTATTCCTTGAGACAACAGGCTAATAGCTTCATCCTCTACCGAAAGTTCAAATGATTCTTTGTAAAGAAATGTCTCCTCTCCCTCAAATTCACTGGACCAAAGATTCTGTCCTTCGGTTCTCATTTCCTTCCCACAGAGAAAGACATCCAGGGAATTTCCATATTAGGAGCAGCATCTTTTTTCTTTCTTCTTTGGCTTGGCTTCGCGGACGAAGATTTATGGAGGGGGTAAAAAGTCCACGTCAGCTTCAGGCTCGTTTGTGGCTGACAAGTCCGATGCGGGACAGGCAGACACGGTTGCAGCGGTTGCAGGGGAAAATTGGTTGGTTGGGGTTGGGTGTTGGGTTTTTCCTCCTTTGCCTTTTGTCAGTGAGGTGGGCTCTGCGGTCTTCTTCAAAGGAGGTTGCTGCCCGCCAAACTGTGAGGCGCCAAGATGCACGGTTTGAGGCGTTATCAGCCCACTGGCGGTGGTCAATGTGGCAGGCACCAAGAGATTTCTTTAGGCAGTCCTTGTACCTTTTCTTTGGTCCACCTCTGTCACGGTGGCCAGTAGAGACCTCGCCATATAACACGATCTTGGGAAGGCGATGGTCCTCCATTCTGGAGACGTGACCCATCCAGCGCAGCTGGATCTTCAGCAGCGTGGACTCGATGCTGTCGACCTCTGCCATCTCGAGTACTTCGACGTTAGGGATGAAAGCGCTCCAATGGATGTTGAGGATGGAGCGGAGACAACGCTGGTGGAAGCGTTATAGGAGCCGTAGGTGGTGCCGGTAGAGGACCCATGATTCAGAGCCGAACAGGAGTGTGGGTATGACAACGGCTCTGTATACGCTTATCTTTGTGAGGTTTTTCAGTTGGTTGTTTTTCCAGACTCTTTGGTGTAGTCTTCCAAAGGCGCTATTTGCCTTGGCGAGTCTGTTGTCTATCTCATTGCCGATCCTTGCATCTGATGAAATGGTGCAGCCAAGATAGGTAAACTGGTTGACCGTTTTGAGTTTTGTGTGCCCGATGGAGATGTGGGGGGGCTGGTAGTCATGGTGGGGAGCTGGCTGATGGAGGACCTCAGTTTTCTTCAGGCTGACTTCCAGGCCAAACATTTTGGCAGTATCCGCAAAGCAGGATGTCAAGCGCTGAAGAGCTGGCTCTGAATGGGCAACTAAAGCGGCATCGTCTGCAAAGAGTAGTTCACGGACAAGTTTCTCTTGTGTCTTGGTGTGAGCTTGCAGGCGCCTCAGATTGAAGAGACTGCCATCCGTGCGGTACCGGATGTAAACAGCGTCTTCATTGTTGGGGTCTTTCATGGCTTGGTTCAGCATCATGCTGAAGAAGATTGAAAAGAGGATTGGTGCGAGAACACAGCCTTGCTTCACGCCATTGTTAATGGAGAAGGGTTCAGAGAGCTCATTGCTGTATCTGACCCGACCTTGTTGGTTTTCGTGCAGTTGGATAATCATGTTGAGGAACTTTGGGGGACATCCGATGCGCTCTAGTATTTGCCAAAGCCCTTTCCTGCTCACGGTGTGGGTAAAAGACAATCAACACTTTGGGCTTGATCTGTTCGTCGGGAATGTGGAAAAACAGGCAGACAACAGAGGTGGGGGAAGGGAAGGATGAGAGTAGAGGAGGGAGTAAGGGGCAGGGGAGGAGAGGAGGGAGGAGAGGAGGGAGGGAGAGGCAGGCGTGGAGAGGAGGGAGGAAGGGGCAGGGGAGAGGAGAATGGGAAGGGGACGGGAGGAGAGGAGGGAGGAAGTGGCAGGGAAAGGAGAGGAAAGAGGAAGGGGCAGGGGAGAGGAGTAGAGGGAGAAAGGGGCAAGGGAGGAGGACGAGGAGGAGGAGAGTGGAAGGGACAGGGGCAGAGGAGGGAGGAAGGGACAAGGAGAGGAGAGAGAGGAAGGGGCAAAGTAGGAGAGGAGGGAGGGAGAGGCAGGGGATGGAGAGGAGGGAGGAAGGGGCAGGGGGTGGAAATAAACAAGCCGAATACTATTTGGATGGGGTGAAAATTCAGACCTCAGATGTGCAAAGGGACCTGGGTGTCCTCGTGCAAGAAAACCTAAAAGTTAATGACCAGGTGAAATTGGTAGTAAAGAAAGCATTCATTTCAAGAGGAAGAGTGTAAAAGAGTAAAGAGGTGTTGATGAGGCTCTCTAGGGTACTGATGAGACCTCATTTGGTGAACTGTGTGCAGTTTTGGGGATGGAGGAGGTGGACCCTTGAGTCCAGGAGCTCCTCACATGCTTCCAGAGTAGGACAGGCCCTGGCGACATCAGCTACGCAGATAGTGTGGTTGCTGTCACAGTTTTCCTGGGAAAGGAAAACATACGTTCATGTGGTGAGGCATTTGTGGCCGTACGTAGCAGGGACCTGATGGAGTGGGGTGCCTCCAATGAGGACCTCCTGCCAACAGGAGACTGGGAGGCCCTTAGACTGCAAAGCTAGGACTGCCTTTCCTAGCATTCTCCCTCTCCACTTGCCCGATGGGGGAGTGGAGGAGTAACTCATTGTCCTGCTTGTGGCAATGCCCCTAGCCAACACATACCTGCGCAGCTCCTCACTCTTAAAGGAAGGCCCCCAGTCGCCATGAATATAACTGGGGAAGAGGCTGTGCATGGCGTTGATGACTGTGGCACCCATCATGTCCAAGCTGGGGATGGCAAATGGTAAACAGGAGTATTCATCGATAATGTGCAGAAAATACACATCGCAATCACAGTCAGTGGGGGGCAGGGGTCAATTAAAATCAACATTTAGTCACTCAAAGGGGCAGATGGCTTTAATTAATTGTGCCCCGTCTGGCCAGTGGAAGTGGGCCTTGCACTCAGCACAGACCTGGCAGATTTTTGTCATGGATCTGATCTCATGGATGGAGTTCGGCAGTTTGTGGACTTTGAACGTGAAAAATCTGGTCACTCCGGGATGGCAGAGATCATTTTGGAGGTTTTGCAGCCGGTCGATCTTTGCGCTGGTGCAGGTCCCATGAGACAGGGTGTCTAGCCGGTCCGGAATATCATAATTGTAGGTGGACAATTCAATCCTCCACCTCAGTTTTTTTGCCATTTTTTATATTGCCCTGCTGATCGTTGAACATGAACGCGACTTCAGTCAGGAGGGGGAATCGCTTATGGGCCAGCACTGCCTCGACAATGGCTTGGTCTCATTCTCTGATCTCTGAGCCCTTTAGGTACAACTGGCCTCCCAGGCTGATTAAGGGTGGCTACCAGGGTAAAGTCTGACACATCTCTTTCCACCTGAAATGGGGTGGACTTGGCGATATCTGCCTTTTAATGCGATCTGCCTTTTAATGCTAAGGGGAAGGATGTGGGTTTGATGTCGGGTCTGTACGGAGTGTAAACCCCGTTTCTTCCACACCTCCCCCCCACCCCCCCAGGCCCACGTTGTAAAGGTTACTCAACCTTTTGAGCGACTTCAAAGGGCCCCTGCCTTCCACGATCCGAAACGTCTACTTCCTCATGGTAGTGGACGAGTACACACGCTTCCCGTTCGCCATCGCTTGTCCGGGCACCTCCACGGCCACCGTCATCAGGGCCTTGGGGCAGATTTTCACCATGATTGGCTACTCCACCTTCATGCACAGTGACTGGGGGGGGTCGAGGTTCATGAGCGATGAGCTGCACCAGTACCTGACGGCGAGGGGCATCGCGACCAGTCACACAACAAGCTATAACACGAGAGGCAACGGGCAAGTGGAACGCAAGAATGGGGTGGTCTGGAAGGCAGTCCTCCTGGTTTTGAAGTCAAAAGGGTGGGCCGTTGAGTATTGGCAGGACGTCCTGCCCGAGGCGCTCCATGCCACTGCTGTGCACGCCTACCAATGAGACACCTCACGAACATCTGTTCTCATTCCCTAGGAGGTTGGTGACTGGAATGTCACTCCCAGCATGGCTCATGTCCCCGGGACCGGTTCTTCTGTGTAAGCATGTACGGACACACAAGGCCGAAGCCCTGGTAGAGCAGGTTTTCCTCCTTCATGTAAACCATAACTAAGCTTACGTAAGGTTCAGCAGTGGCAGGGAGGACACCATCTCAACCAGGGATCTGGCACCAGTAGGAGCACCCACCACACCACGCCACCCTCCAACCCAGGATGATGCTGACCTGGCTTACATCCCCGTCCCCAGGCAGCTATGGGGCACGCAGGGGCTCCTTGACCACCAAGGGCCCACTTCAGCCTTAGGAGATGAACCCCAGCCCCCCTGGCCACCCCTCTGCACGGCACCACACTAGCCAGACACACCCCTGCCGCCAGCCCCCCCCCCACTTCCCCTCTGACCAATGACCAGGAGCCGGTCCTACTATGATCACAGAGACCCCAGTGGCCGCCGAATTGTCTCAACATGTAAATATTGTATGTATATAGTGGGTGCGATTCCTTGTTACTGCCCCCCGCCAGGACAATTTTAAAGAAGGGGGTGAATATGGTGGTACACCACCAGCCTACTGCAGGGAGCCACCTCTGTACCTGCAGGAGTGTAAGGGGATAGGACAACACCTGGCCGGCTGCCAATCAGTCGGCCTGAATGGATCAAGCTCCACCCGGTCAGGTGTTAATCATCCTCGGGGATATAAGCCTCCCGACGCCTCACACTGAGTTGCTGCAGCCACAGCCAGCATGGCTCTGTGGAGGTCTTTGTGAATTAAAGCCTGTTCATTCTTTACCTTGTGTGTATCTGATTCTGTCTAATTGGGGACCAACTGAGCATAATTAGAAAAGAACCCAAGGCACCTCTTCAGGGCCTTGAGGCTGTGTGGGAGGGGAAGCTCCAGGAGCGGTCGCATGCGGCTGATTACTCCATTCTCACCATCCAGCCAAGGATGGCCAGACGAGTTATGCGAAACACGTACTTGGCCTTGTTATATGTCAGGTTAAGGTGCTTGGCTATTTTGCGAAGTGTCTGGAGATTGGAGTCATGGCTCTGCGGGTTATGGCTGCAGATGGTGACATTATCAAGGAACGGGAAAGTGGCCCACAACTCGTACTGATCCACCATCCAGTCTATCTCCCACTGGAAGACCAAGATGCCATTTGTGATACTGAAGAGGACCCGCAGGAAGTGGTAGAGGTGGCCATCTGCCTCGAACGCCATACATTGGTGGTCCTCTGGGCAGATAGGGATTCGATGATATGCTGATTTCAGGTCAATGGTTGAAAATACCCGATACTGGGCAATTTGGTTGGCCATGCCGGCGATGCGTGGGAGGGGGTATGTGTCCAACTGATCTGTTGTATCTGTTGATGGTCTGACTGTAGTCGATGACCATCCTGTTCTTCTCCCTGTTCCGCATCACCACTTCCTGCACTATCCAGGGGCTGATGCTGGCTTCAATGGTCTCCTCCCTGAGTAAGTGCTATAGCTCTCCCCAGACGAAGGCCCTGTTCCTGGCACTGTACCACCTACTTAGTTTACAGTCAGGAGTGAGGTTGGCGAATAGCGATGGAGGGGGAAATTTTAAGAGTGGGGAGAATTCAGCGTGTGTGGTGAGTGGGTGGGTTATGGCCGTGTACAATATGGTTGCGGAGTGTCGGTGGGGCGCAGTGGTCGGTTCGAAAATTGCTGGTTATACACAGTGAGGGGTGGATGGGGCCCATCGATCTCCATAGTCAGGCTTTTAAGGTAACACTGAAAATACATTCCCAATAGCACAGCAGCGCAGAGCTGAGATGTCACCATTAGTCTAAAGTCTTTATGTTCAGTACCCCACACCATTAGAGTCATACGCAGAAATCCTGGCCATGTGCGACCTGGATGCCAAGGAGATCTTCTGGTTCACCAGCAGTATTGTGAGAGAAAATGCCACACTGTGTGGATAAATCTCTCTGCGCTTCCACTATCAACTATTTACCTGAATATCTATCATCGACCTGGTGAGTTGATGTGGGCTGACCTGGTCGAACGTGATGGGGGCCAGTGTCGAGTTGTTGCACATTGCTGTTGGGTCGCCAGTGGTGTTCAAAGTGGCTGCCCCCAAGGACCGCACGTGGCGCTGCTGGGTCCAGAAGATGTCACCCAAGATGGCAGCCTCCATGGGCTTAACGTGGCGATTCTGGGTCTTGAAGATGGCACCCAAGATGGCGGCAGCCACAGATCACACATGGCGCTGCTGGCCCCCAGTAATGATAATGTCCTGGACGGTAGCCCCTACGTTCTGCAGACGGTGCTGTCTGGAAAGGGATTGGACTTGTATAATTTGACGTAATGGCTCTTCTTCCTACAGCTGGAGCAAGTTGAATCCTTCGCTGGGCAGCGTTTCCTCTGATGCTTCCTCAGGGCCACAGAAGTAGCACTTTGGGTGCTCCCTGAGCACTGTGACTGTGGTCAGGTCGCCACCGGAGCCGGGAGAATGTGGCGAAAGGTGGTCGTGGAGTTCTGTTGCTGTGGTTGAGTCATTAGCTGAGCACGGGGATGGTGGCGTGTCCCAAGATGGCAGCACCCGGGGTAACCATGCAGGTATGCATTTTTAGATGCATAGGCCTCCATGTTCTGGAGAGCCACCTCCAGCAAACCTGTCAGTTCGACTCCACAGGCTGAGCTCACCTTGCTCCAGGAGTCTCTGTCAGATATAGTTCAGCCTGATCTCCATGATGTAGGTGTCGCAGATCAGGTCCTCTGTATACTCCGCGACAGACATGGCTTTGCATTCACAGGCCAAAGGCCCTAAAGATATTCGGCGTTGGACTCATTGGGTCATTGTTTTCGAGTCAACATTGATCTTATGCAGGTACTGTCCTTTGAGCGTTTTCATGTTTTAGAGAAACCAATAGACTTTTATTCACTTAAGAACACAAGCACATCCACACTGTTTGAATGTCCTCCATTGAATTGCCTGACTAGACAATTATACATAACAATGGTTAACAACAAGCACACCCATTTCGGCTGTGCATCACACTGTGGAGGGGGGCGTGGGGGCACATTTAAGGGTCATGTTCTGTCTGTGACCAATTGGAATAATTCCCAATGCTGACATAACCATCGCTCCAAATGTTCAAACAAATTCACTGTTCATTCAATGTTTATCCTCGCACTCAAAGCTGTGTGAGGAATTTGTTCAGGTTTTTTAGATGAAGAATCAGGGTGTGTATAACGAACGCAAATGTACTTTAAAAATTGTCAATCAACACATCTGCTTTGCAAACTACATTCTGGTCTGTGGACAGGAATTATCAGCTTAAGTCATGGTTGTGTATCTGATTTTAGAAAGACGTTTCATTTACCAACCCATTTCAGATGCTGGACAATAAAAGGATTCAATCTTACAGGCCAGCATTTTCACCCTGAACAATTCAAAGTTATGACCTTACTGAAGAATTTATGAACAAATTTTCTCACTGAATATCAAGTATTCTTGTGGATAAATTTAAAGGAGCTTCAAGAAATCCTCAAAAATTTGTACGGCTTTATTTATGCCAAAGATTGCCAGGTTGTGAATGTAAATAGCTGAAGACAATGATTAACGGTAAGGCTGGAATCAATGGAGAAGTTGAGATGGTTTTGCTGCCTTCTCAGCTCTTCAGTTCCTCCAGTGTTTAGTGTGTTGATCATGAACTGGAATGGCCTTTCCATCAGTAAAGCTATGAAGAGGAATGATGGGCCAGGCTATTGCAATAAAGAAATCAAACAATAATACGTCCCAAATTACAGGGTGCTTATACTGAATGTGCTTTGGTGAATATAACCAGTCCTCATGGTGACTGACCCCCAGTTCAGGACAGTCGACCAGCATGGATGTGGCTGCATTCTATTGCCAACAAAAGCCAGTCAGTTTTGCATAGCTTCTAGCCTTTTGGATGATGCATCAATTTTATTAGCCATTAATTTTGATAATTCTTCTTCTTTTTCTTCTTTGGCTTGGCTTCGCGGACGAAGATTTATGGAGGGGGTAAAAAGTCCACGTCAGCTGCAGGCTCGTTTGTGGCTGACCAGTCCGATGCGGGACAGGCAGACACGATTGCAGCGGTTGCAAGGGAAAATTGGTTGGTTGGGGTTGGGTGTTGGGTTTTTCCTCCTTTGCCTTTTGTCAGTGAGGTGGGCTCTGCGGTCTTCTTCAAAGGAGGCTGCTGCCCGCCAAACTGTGAGGCGCCAAGATGCACGGTTTGAGGCGATATCAGTCCACTGGCGGTGGTCAATGTGGCAGGCACCAAGAGATTTCTTTAGGCAGTCCTTGTACCTTTTCTTTGGTGCACCTCTGTCACGGTGGCCAGTGGAGAGCTCGCCATATAATACAATCTTGGGAAGGCGATGGTCCTCCATTCTGGAGACGTGACCCATCCAGCGCAGCTGGATTTTGATAATAAACCAGATCCTAAAACCAGAGAGTTGGAAATTGATCCACAATCGCCCGAAACCTCCAACAACTTTGAACTCTGACTGCGTTGCTTCGAAGGGTTCCTTCCAGGCATCATCTACATTCCTGGGTTGGTCCCTTGAGTTATCCAATGATCAGGGAATCCAAGTCATACCCGGAGGAGATGGACATCCTGAAAGGCCAATACCTGAGGAAGGTAAATGAGGTCTACACGTGAAACCTCCAGGCTACCAAAAAACAGAGACCTGGGGAATCGAGCATCAAGTACTCTGGGCCCTGCGAGCTCTCGAACAGGCCTGTGACTGCAAGACTGTGATACCATGGTGAACACAGAAGGCCAGATCAGAGACGCTTATGTCATAGGCATCAGGTCCAACTACATCTGGCAGAGTCTGTTGAAGCAAGGTGAGCTGAACATGCAGAGGGCAGTCAAATGGGCAGGCATGCTAGAGATGGCCCTCCTGAATATGGAAGCCTACTCAGCCGCCAACGTGAAGCACAACGTGCAGGCTGTGAGGGCCACCATCTTGGGCATTGCCATTTTTGAACTCTAGCAGTGCCACGTGCGAGCCGTGGGAGCTGACATCTTAGGACCGAACACCCAAACACTCCACCGCATCTGCAGACAACGATCCAATACTGGCTTCCGTCACGCTGGACAAAAGTAACCTTCACCAACTCACCAGATCGATGATGGACACCCAGATGAATGGCCATGAGACAAGCTGCCTATTCAATAGTGGGAACACGGAGACCTTCATCCACCCTGACACGCTACAGCATTACTCCCTTGTGGTAACGCCAGTAAACCACAAAGTCTCTTTGGCCTCGAAGTCCTATACAGCCGATGTCTATAGCTACTGTGTAATGACTCTGACTGTGCAGGGCAAAGACTACAAAGACTTTAAACTCTTGGTGATGTCACAGCTCTGCGCTGCCGTGCTACTGGGGCTGGACTTTTAATCCCACGTTAAAAGTGTGTGTAACTAGCAGTTTTTAAACCACCCACTGTGCTCCACCAGCAACCCCCCCCGCAGGTTTTCCTCCCACCATTTCCATCCAGCAACCCGAAGATTGCCCACTATGCACCACCTGTGGGTTTTCACCCCTCCACCACTGTTCACTAACCTCTCCACCAACTGTAACCCATTGCCACCAAAAGTAGCCAGTACAGTGCCGGGGACAGGGCCTTTATTAGGTCAGACGTGCAGCAGCTTCTGAATGAGGAGATCATTGAAGACAGCACCAGTCCCTGGAGAGCCCAAGTGGTGGTTGTGAAAAATGGGGTGAAACACAGACAGATCCTTGACTACAGTCAGACCATTAATAGATATTCACAGTTGGACGTGTGCCCTCTCCCCCACATATCCGACATGGTAAATCAAATCACTCGATATTGGGTATTCTCCACTATTGATTTAAAGTCAGCATACCACCAGCTCCCCATCCACCTGAGGACCACCAATATACTGGTTTCAAAGCAGATGGCTGACTCTACCATTGCCTTAGGGTTTCCTTAAGCGTCACCAATGGGGTTTCGGTCTTCCAGCAGGAGAGGGACCGAATGGTTGGCCAAAACGAGCTGCAGGCCACATTACCATGTTTGGACAATGTCGCCATTTGTGCCCATCACCTGCAGGATCATGAGGCCAACCCCCAAAAATTCCTTCAGACCCGAAGCCCACATACAATAAGGATAAGTGTGTATTTTGCACCACCTGCCTTGCCATCCTTGGCTGCATCTTGGAGAACGGAGTCATTGGCCCCGACCCTGATCACATGCACCCTCTTTGGAACTCCCCCTCTCCCATAGCCTCAAAGCTCTGGAAAGGTGCCTGGGCTTCTTCTTCTACTCTGGCCAGTGGGTCCCCAATTATCCAAATAAGGCCCACCCCCTCATTAAATCTACCTCCTTTCCCCTGATATCAGAGGCCCATGCAGACTCAGCCACATCAAGGTGGACATTGCCAAGGCCACGATGCACACTGTGGTTGAAGCCTCTCTGTTGCATTTAGAGAGCAATGCATCCAACTTCGCTCTGGCTGTCACCCTCTACCAGGTGGGCAGACCTGTCACCTTCTTTTCTCGTATCCTCCATGGCTCTGAAATTCAACACTCCTCGGTTGAGGCAGTACAGCTCTGGAGACACTACCTCACTGGTAAAGAATTTACCTTGCTGTCTGAGCAATGTGCAGTTATGTTCATGTTCAACCAATCAGCAGCAGGGTGAAATCAAAAATGGCAAGATATTGAGGTGGAGAATTGAACTTATGATATCTTGTACCAGCCCAGGAAACTCAGTAAACCTCCAGATGCCCTATCCCACAGAACGTGTGCTGTGCACAAATAGACCAGTTACAGGCCCTCCACAGTTACCTCTGCCACTCCAGGATCACCAGGTTCTTCCACTCTATCAAAGCCTGCAAATCTGCTTCACTCCACTGAGGAGATTAGGACCATGACCAGAAACTGCCAGAGTGCAAACCACACTTCTTTCAGCCAGACCGAGCGCATCTGATAAAGGCTACCTGCCCCCTTGAACACCTGAGCATCAATTTCAAGGAGATCCTCCCCTCCTCCGACCGCAATATGTACATCCTCAACACCATCGACAAGTACTCACATTTCCTGTTTGCCATCTGTTATAAATGAAGGTTCGTGTGGGTCCCACAGGTTAAGAACCAGACCAAGATCAAGGTACAAAGCACAAGTTTATTCTCAAGAAATGCAGAGGAAACAATGGAATCCAAAAGCTAAATTAACAAACACACAGTTCACAAGGGGATGGATATGCATTATGGGTAACAAAAGAAAACAGACAAAACTTAGGATGGCACAAACACACATAAAGTAAACAATCAGATAAGGAAACGCTATGTGCCCCCACCCCCCGACCTGAATGGACACGGCTCTAACTAAATGGCCTCAGGTCTCACCCCAACCCAATACAGAAGGTTATACTCATGGGCCTCAAGGAGTCAGGAGAGAGAGCAAAGGAAAGCATGGTCCTTTATAATGCTAGAGGGTCCATCCCGGATCATTGCTTGGGGCAGGAGTGGCAGGAGGAGTAATCCAATTACAGCAGCCAATGGCCCAAGGCCAAGTACAGGCAGGTTGGAGAGTGCAGTCCAGGTAATTTAAATGGACGTCAACTGCAAGGTGTACACTAATGGGTGGGGCAGAACCAAGCCTTGATTGGCAGCTGGTGTGTCATACGACTAGGTAGGGGGGAGTGCTGTCACATGACAAGCACACCTTTCCCCATACACCATCCCTGCCTGAACATGACTAATGCCACAGTCACCAAGGCCCTGCGCAATCTCTTCACCCTGTTCGTGTACCCCTGCTATATCCATAGGGATGAGTGATGAGCTGCACCAGTACCTGGCCAGAGGCATTGCCACGAGCAGGATCACCAGCTACAACCCCCGAGGGAATGGGAAAGTGGAAAGAGAGAAGGCTACTGTCTGGAAGGCCATCCTCCTTGCCCTGCGGTCCAGAGCCCTTCCAGTCTTCCTCTGGCAAGATGTCCTCCATCAGATTGCTCCAATGTACAGCCACCAATGGCAATCCAAAAGAAAGAATGTTTTCCTTTCCTACGAAGTCTTCCTCGGAGACCATGGTGCCACTTGGCTGATGACCACAGGGCTGGTCCTACTCCAGAAGCATGTAAGGAGCCATAAGTCTGATCCACTGGTCAAAAGGGTCCATCTCTTCCATGCCAACCCCCAATACGCCTATGTGGCATTCCCTGATGGGCGAGAGGAAACAGTCTCTATTATGGACCTGGAGCCCTCAGAGGTTCCTGAGACCATTACAGATCACTCCGTATTCCCGGCACTTAACTTTACCCATGATGCACCAGGGCCATGGTGTGTTACAGAACAGAACAACAACCCCATGGATGACATGCCAGACATTGCCACATACCCACCAACCCAATGCCAACGACTATATACAGGCGTTCTAGACTGTCCAGGACTTGATAGCTGTACCACAGCCAGTACTACAATGATCACAGTGGCAGACCAGACCTGAAGGACTTAATTTGTAATTACACCTAATTCACTTCACCCCACGAGACTCTTTCGAAAACAAGGGGTGAATGTGATAAACCACTGTATGTATGATTATCTCTCTGGACATGCCCTTTAGCTGATTCCCACAGACTCCTGAATATTGTCCCACAGCCCCCTCCCCAGTTTAGGACAATCAACCAGCATGGGCGTCCTTCATTCTGTTGTTAATAAAAGCCAATCAGTTTTACGTAACTTCTAGTCTTTTGGAATTATTGATGGCACCTTAAACGAGACATGGGTCGGCTCCTTCACCAAGGGTGGCCTTTTGAGGCAGTAGGACATTGGAGGAACACTGTAACACATTGCATAACATATTACTGAGTAAACTTCTGTTCAATGTCTGACCCACCCACAGGTAGCGACACCTTCCAATTGGTCCTCCTCCTCATCTGAAGTCACTCTCTTTCCCCCTTGAGGCTATCCCTGAGCTCCACTCGAGGTTGCAAGCTGTGCCAGTGAATGGTGGGGGCTTTTGCAGCATTGTACTCAGGAGAGACTATTGTGTCTCCCCTGTTGTAACCTATAGATCACACATGTCAATCTCTGGCCCGCGAGCCAATTTGGCCCGCAAGATCATTTCAAAAATGTATTAGAGGTGGCCCGCCCTGCAGCGAGAGCCGATGATGTTTTTTGGTAATGTCACCCCCACCATCCTCCCCCTTCATTGCACATCCTTCCCCATTGTAACACGAGAAATTGTAACGAGAAGTCTGTCGATGTCATCAGCCGGCAAGCCAGTTGGAAGGCTCCCCGCACAACCAGTCACTTCTCCCACCTGTCGAGCGGTGCGGCGGATGGACGAGCGCCTGTGATTTCGTGTCGGTGCGACGGGCATGGCAGGCTGTGCACGGCCCCCGGGCAGCGTGAGCCCCGTGCGACTGGCACCGGACGGCCCTTCCACAGCGCGAGCGCACTTCTCCCGGTCGCCACGGCCTTCAGTGCTTGGACCCGCGCGGACCCCAGGGACGGCTGGTTCGGCCCTGCACGTGAAGAGAGAGATGGTGGCTGTCCGCAAAGGCTGATCGGCAGCGCACTGGGCCTCAGTGGGTGGGTAAGCAGGGGTGGGCAGAGGGTGTAGGTGAGGAGTAATGGGCAGGGGAAGTTATGGTGGTGCGAGGGGCAGTTAGAGAGAGGGATGAGTAGAAGGAGGGGTGGATAGGGAAGAGGTAAAAGGGGAGGGGCAGGGCGAGTAGGGGAGAGGTGATTAGAGGGTGAGAGACGGTAGAGGGAGGAACAGGTGGAGGGGAGAGGCAGTAGAGGGGCGTGTATAGGATGGGGTGGGTAGAGGTAGAGCGAGTGGAGTGAGGGGTGAGTAGAGGTTGGGTAAAGGACTGGTCAGGTAGAGGGATGGTGGGTCGAGGGTGAATAGAGGCCTAGAGCCTGAGGTGTGAGCAGGAAATGCTGAGTCCTGATGCAGGCCAAAATGGACACAGCCTGTGAATGCTGACTACATCTCCACAGGGACCAAATATGTTTCCCTCAGGTCAAGCAAAGGGTGAACTTGAGCTACCTACTCCTGACCTGTAACATTATCCTCCTAAAGTTATATCGTAAAGTTTAACATTACGTATGTTGAAAGAAGAGAAAACATGCAGATGTTGTTGAAAATGTTCAATAAATATTTAGTTCGGCCCTTGACTTAATCCAAGTTTTTAATTTTGGCCCTCCGTGAATTTGAGTTTGACACCCCTGCTATAGATAGATATGTAACCTTGTTAATTAGTGTTCCATGCTTGTCAGGGGAAGGGTGGCAGGTACTGGTTGTTTGAACCCTCAGAATAACATGGTACAGTTTATAAGACCATCAGATATAAGAGCAGAAATAGGCCATTCAGCCCATTGAGTCTGCCCCACCATTTAATCATGAACTGATCTTTTTTCCCACTCAGCCCCACTGCCTGGCCTTCTCTGCATAACCTGGCTAATCAAGAGCCTAATCTCTGTCTTAACTACACCCAATGACTTGGCCCTCACAACAGCTTGTGACAACAAATTCCATAGATTCACTATCCTTGGCTGAAAAAAGTCCTCTGCATTTCTGTTCTAAGTGGGTGCCCTTCAATCCTGAAATTGTGCCCCCTTGTCCTCGACTCTCCCACTGAGGGAAACAACCTTTGTACATCTATTCTGTCCATGGCTTTCAACATTGAAATGTTTCATTGAGATCCCCCTCTTCTCCTAAATTCCAACAAATACAGGTCAAGAGTTGACAAATGCCCCTTTCATTCTCACTTCTCTGCCCGTTCTCCTAATCTGTCCAAGTCCTTCTGCAGCCTCCCTGTTCCCGCTGCACTACCTGCTCCTCCATCTACTTTTGTATCGTCTGCAAACTTGGCCACAAAGCCATTCGTTTCACAATCCAATTCACAACATAAAAAGAAGTTTGAATCCTTGTATTCCAACACTCCGCTTCCTGCCAATTGGCCAATGCTCTACCCATACTTGCCTCTTTCCTGTCATACCAAGTTCATTTGTATCAGAGAATTACTGGTTTGCAGGCGGGTGTGCATGTCACCTGTTGCATATTTGAGTCAGGTGTAAAGTTAACGGTGTGACATGTCCGGGATTGTTATTCTTTGAACCCTTTCCCAACCACAGTAATGCAGGCATTTCCTGGAATCTGCTGGTGCACATTGCTTCTGTGGGTGCTTTTAATCAGTTATTCTTCACCAGTGGTGGCAGTTTGTTGGAAGCATTGATTAGCTGTCAAAACCCACCACACATTTCCATTAACTGAATGCCGGTTTTCCACAAGATGGACATAGTATTAGAGGCAGATAACTGGATAAGATCTCAGTTTGACATTACAAATAACTGCAAGCAGCGTAATTGATAGTCAGGCTTTGTGATGAATTGGAAGTGAGACCCAATCAATGTTTCTTCAAGCACCAAACAGAATGAAGTGATGACATTAAAAATCGAGCGACTCCCACAACGGCTGAGCAATTTACTCTCTGTTTATTGTATATCCACTGAGAAACAGAATACTCCTTTACACTTCTTGACATCTTTTTCAGAGGCGCTTCTTCTCTGACCTCGATATTCGCATGTCTTCACCCGATCGGGGGAATTTCCACCTTTGCGGCTTCTCTGTCTCAGTTGTTCTCCCTCATTTTTAGTTCCGCTGGAGACCAGACTTCTTTACCAGCTATGGGCAAAGTGTCAGATGATTGGACGATGGGAAATATGGTTCCTATGTTCTAGAAGGGAAGGGAGATACAGTGAATGACTGGAAGCAATTCTAAGGGATGTATCTGCACTGGGAAAGGCGGGATTGGTTAGGAATGGTCGGCTTTGGGATAGTCCTGGCCTCACAATTCAACAGAACTTTTTGAGGAGATAACAATGTGTGAGATAATAAACTCATTATCACTAAATTATCATTAGACAAATCTGTGTGTGGCAACGGGTGGCCACTGTTGAAGTGGACAGAGTGAAGGTGCTCAGCAAAGCGATTTAGTCTGTGCCTTGTCTCTCCGATGTAGAGAAGACCACAACTGGAGCACCAGTTTCAGTCGATGGCCCCACCAGATTCACAACTGAAGTGTTGCTTCACTTGGGAGGATTGCATGGTACCCCTAATGGTGGTGTGGGCACAAATGGTAGCTTTTGATCAACTTGCCAATGTATTCATGGATATTTTCATATCTCACTCTGGCAGGGCATGGTACTCGCCTGTTTCAAATGGGCCTCAATCATACCAGTGCCCAAAAAGAGTGTGGTAACCTGCCTAAATGACTACCAACTGTGGCACTCACATCTGCAGTGACAACATGTCTTGAGATGCTGTCATTGAAGCATATTAACTGCTGTCTGAGTGGTGACGTGGAACCATTCTAATTTGCCTCCCGCAGCAAGAGGTCTAAGGCAGGTGTCATTTCTTTGGCTCCACGCAAAGCGCTGGAACACCTGGAAAACAATGATACAGACAACAGGGTGCTCTTTACAGTTCAGCATTCAAAACCTCAAAACTGATCAGCAAACTCCAAGGCCTGGGCCCCCTTAACCCACTGTATAATTGGATCCAGGATTTCCTCACCTCCTGATCCCAGTCAGTGTGGATTGGAAAGAAAATCTCCTCCACAATCTCCATCAGTAGCGGAGCACCACAGGGCTGCGTTCTTAGCCCCCTACTCTGCTCACGTTACACCTGTTATTGGTTCGACAATAACACCATCTACAAGTTTCCTGATGACACCACAGAATGTATAAAAGCTGTATAAAAGGGGAAATAAGGCAGCATACAGGAGGCTGCCCCACCATTTAATCAATTTTCCCACTCATTCCACTGCCTGGATGAAAACTTGTCCGAGTGGTGCACCAACAACAACAGTGTCACCAAAGCCAAAGAGCTGATTGTCGACTTCAGGAATGGAAAACCAAAGGTGTACGATCCAGGGATCATTGGGGGATCAGAGGTGGAGAGGGTGAGCACCTTTATATTCCTGGGAGTCACTATCTCGGAGGACCTTTCCTGGACCATTGTGAAGAAAGCACGTCAGTGCCTCTACTTCCTCAGGAGTTTGCGGAGCTTCACTATGACATTGAAAACTGTGGCAAACTTGATAGTGGAAAGTGTGCTGACCAACTGCATAATGGTCTGGTATAGAAGCACCTATCCATCTGAATGGAAAGCCCTCCAAAAGGCCGTGGGCACAGCCCAGTACATCAGAAGGAAACATCCCTCTACCATTCAGACCATCTACAGGGAACACTGCTGTCGGAGAGTAGCAGCAAACATCAAGGATCCACACCACCGGGTTAAGTCACGTGATGGAGTAGTGACCGGTAAGAAAATACCAGCCTTCTCCAGAAAAGTAAAGAAAAAGCAAGGCCACAAACACAGAAACCATAACAAAGTGAAAGTGAAAGTGTGGAGAAAATGGCAGCAGAAAGAAAAACCAAGAACAACGGGGAGAAAAGAAGAAGGAAAGACATTGGAAGAGGAAGGTGAAGGCCTTACCGGTACGAGGAGGCCCGCCGTGGAGAGAGAAGCCAGCTCCCTGAGGTCAGTGGAAACCCCGAGCACAGGACTACAAAGATGGCTCACGGAGCCAAACAAAAGTGCGCAACCGCGCATGCACATGACAAAAACAACACCGACGGGAGGGGGGACCAGCTGAGGAGTAAATCTCTACAGCTGAAACAGACAAGTATAACATGACAGCAAGACTCTCAACAGGAAAACATAGAAAATAACGGGAACAAGAAGGAAGAGAATAAAAAAAGGAAATCAGAGAAACAACAGATGACCAACCCAGAGGAAGACGACCAACACCAAGACACTTTTAATAAAAATAAGAAGAACAAGAATACCCAACAAAATAAAATAAACAACCCAACAAGAAAACCAGAGGAGACAGAGGTAAAGGACACAGATCCTGGAGTGGACTCAGAAGAGGAGGGAGAACACAGAGAAATGGAATATGAAGAGAAGGGACAGTACATGGATTAAAAAAAAAATTTAAAGAATATATGGAAACATTAAAAGAATGGCTGACACAAGAATTCAGTGAAATAAAAAGAAGAATAAAAGGTACAGAATAAAAAGTGAATAGATTAGAGATGGTCATGACAGAAATAGGAAAAAGAGTAGACAAGGTGGAAGAACGAGAAACAGCCATAGAAATGGAGGTAGACGACTTAAAAAAGAAATTAGAAGAATCTGATAAAAAAGTTAAAGAAACACAAGAGCTGTTAGCTCAGAAGATGGATATAATGGAAATCTATAATAGGATAAACAATATAAAGATAGTGGGTCTTAAGGAAGATGAAGAAGGCAAAAATATGAAAGAATTTATAAAAGAATGGATCCCCAGGGTCCTAGGAATGCTAGAATTACAGGAAGGAATGGAAAGAGAAAGGGCACACAGAACATTAGCCCCTAAACCACAACCACAACAAAAACCAAGGTCCATTCTAGTAAAATTCCTAAGATATATGACAAGAGAAAGTATATTGGAGAAGGCAATGAAAAAAATAAGAGAACACAAAAAACCACTGGAATACAAAGGTCAAAAAATTTTCTTCTACCCAGATATAAGTTTTGAACTCTTGAAGAAGAGGAAGGAGTTTAACACAGCAAAATCGAACCTTTTCAAAAAAAGGTTATAAATTTATGTTAAAATATCCAGCGGTGCTTAAAATAGTTATCCCAGGGCAGCAAAGCAAACTGTTCTCGGATCTGGAAAAAGCATGAAAATTTGAAGAACACCTACAAAACAGACAGAGAGAAGAGATGTAACAAGAACAAAAATGACAACAAACTATATATAAAGAAGAAAAAAGTATAAGTAAGAATTAAGAAGGGAAAGAAAGGGAAGAAAGGAAGTAAGGAGGGAATTAAGAGAGTGAGCTTTGTTATATGTGAAGATTAAAATCTTTTCTGGGGCGGCTGGGTGGGGAAGAATAACAGTCACTGCGAAATCAGTTGACGCTTGCGAGCGGGTTCGCAATCCAAATGAAGAGGGGAGATGTGGTTGCCTGACAAGGGACAAAGGGCAACTCAGAGAGGGGAGGGACTATTGGGGTTAAAGGAATTTTAGATATGGGAATAATGGAAATATTTTGTTTTAGAAATGTTGTCTTATAATGTGTTCAAAAAAAGAAAGCAGAAATGGATAAGAAGGGAAGGTGGTGATGAGGAAATGGAAAGGAAAGATAAACAAAGTATGAAATGACTATGTTGAACTATATGACTTTAAATATTAATGGAATATATAACCAAATCAAAAGGAAGAAACTGCTAAATTTACTGAAGAAAGAAAAAATTGATATAGCATTTGTGCAAGATATAGCATTCGTGCATGTAACTGAAGTGGAACACAAGAAATTAAAGAGAGATTGGATAGCACATGTAACAGCAGTATCATATAATTCAAAAACCAGAGGAGTAGCTATATTAATCAATAAAAATGTACCAATCAAAATAGAAGAGGAAATAATAGATCTAGCAGGGAGATATGTAATGATAAAATGTCAGATATATTCAGAATTTTGGAATTTACTCAATATATACGCACCTAATGAAGAAGATCAAAAAATTATGCAAGATTTCTTTTTGAAGATCGCAGATACGCAGGGGAATATACTAATATGAGGGGATTTTAACCTTAATTTGGATTCAAACATAGATGAAACTGGAAAAAGGACTAATAGAAAGAACAAAGTAACCAAATTTATAATTAAATTGATGCAGGAAATGCAACTTTTGGGTATATGGAGGAAACAACACCCAAAGGAAAGGAATATTCATTTTATTCAGGTAGACATAAAACAAACTCAAGGATAGACCTATTCCTGTTATCAGCCCACATTCAAGGAAGAGTTAAGAAAATGGAATATAAAGCTAGATTGTTATCGGATCACTCACCCCTGTTATTGGCAATAGAACTAGAGGACATCTCACCAAGAATGTATAGATGGAGATTAAACTCCATGCTACTTAAAAGACAGGATTTTAGAGAATTAATTGAGCGACAAATTAAAATGTACTTTGAAATAAATACGGAATCAGTGAAAGATAAGTTTATACTATGGGATGCAAAGAAGGCATTCATCAAAGGGTAGATAATAAGTTATGTAACTAAGATGAAGATGGACTACAATTGGGAAATAGAACAGTTGGAAAGAGAAATAACAAATACAGAAAAAGAATTAGCAATAAAGGAAGATACAACTAAAAGAAGAGAATTGACAGACAAAAAAAATATGAAACACTACAAACATATAAGGTGGAGAAGAACATAATGAAGACAAAACAGAAGTATTATGAGCAAGGAGAAAAAAAACGCACAAAATACTAGCATGGCAGTTTAAGACAGAACAATCTAAAAGAATGGAATTGGCATCAAGGAAAAAGGACAACCAAATTACATATAACTCAACGGAGATCAACGAAAACTTCAGGGAATTCTACAAGCAACTATATCAATCTGAAAATGAAGGGAAAGAAGACAAAATAGATGAATTTCTAACTAAAATTGCACTACCGAAATTGCAAACAGAGGAGTAAAATAAATTAATAAAACCATTTGAAATAGAAGAAATACAGGAGATATTAAAAAAACTACCAAACAATAAAACACCGGGAGAGGATGGACTCCCAATAGAATTCTATAAAACATTTAAAGACTTATTAATTCCTCTTCTCCTGGAAGTAATGAACCAGTTTGAAAAAAAACATGAAACATACCAGATTCATGCAAAACAGCAATATTTACAGTAATACCAAAGACAGGGAAAGATCCACTCGCACCAGCGTCATATAGACCAATATCTCTACTTAACACAGATTATAAGACAATAGCTAAACTATTAGCAAACAGATTGGCTGACTGTGTACCAAAAATAGTAAAACTAGATCAAACTGAATTTATTTAAAAAAGATGAACAACGGACAATATCTGTAAATTCATTAACCTAATCCATGCAGTACAAGGAAACAAAACTCCAACAGTGGCGGTTGCTTTAGACGCAGAGAAAGCCTTTGACAGAGTAGAATGGAATTATTTATTCATAGTACTACAAAAATTCAACTTACCAGAAAAATATATTAATTGGATTAAAGCATTATATAAGGGACCATTGGCAAAAGTGACAGTAAATGGATATATATCAAACCAATTTAAATTAAGCAGATCAACAAGGCAGGGATATCCCCTATCTCCCTCACTGTTCGCGTTAGCTATAGAACCACTAGTAGAACTGATAAGAACAGAAAATAAAGTAAGAGGAATAAAAATAAAAGAGAAAGAATATAAAATCAGTCTATTTGCAGATGATGTCATAATATACTTAACAGAACCAGAAATATCAATAAAAGGATTACATAAGAAATTGAAGGAATATGGAGAAGTATCGGGGTACAAGATCAACGCAAATAAAAGTGAAGCAATGCCAATGAATAATGTGGATTTCACAAAGTTTGAGAAAGAATCACCATTTAGATGGAAAACACAAGCAATTCGATACCTAGGTATACAACTAAATAATAATCTCGGCCATCTATACAAACTAAATTATCAGCCATTAATAAAAAAATTACAAGACGACTTAGAGCATTGGAAAGACATACCACTAACACTGATAGGAAGGATAAACTGTATTAAAATGAACATCTTCCCAAGGATACAATACCTATTTCAATCATTATCAATTTACCTAACAGAGAAATTCTTCAAGGAACTAAATAAAATAATAAGGAAATTCCTATGGAAAGGGTGAAACCGAGGATAGCACTAGATAAATTAACAGAATGGTACAAACAAGGAGGCTTACAACTACCAAACTTGAAGAATTATTATAGAGCAGCACAATTAAGATACCTATCGGATTTTTATCAAACAAGGGAAAAACCAGATTGGACCAGTTTAGAGCTAGATAAAATAGGGGAGAAGATACCTGAACATACACTATATAAGTGGTATGAAAAATTGGTGCAACATAGAAATTCACCAGTATTGCACCATCTGCTCAACATTTGGAAGAAGATTCACATAGAAAGGAATAAAATAAATTATCAACTACCAAAATTAATATTGACACAAAATCAACTAATCCCTTTCACAATAGATAACCTTTCCTTTAGAGAATGGGAGAGAAAATGGATCAAAAGAATAGAAAATTGTTTTTCAAGAAATAAATTATTATCTTTTGAACAAATGAAGGACAAATATAATATCACTCATGATACAAGGTTTGCATACCACCAACTGAAAACCTACTTGAAGGACAAATTGGGAAGCAGGCTGAGGTTACCAGAAGGAAGTAATTTTGAATATGTGATTACAGACACAATGATAATTTAAAAATTTATAACAAACATGTACATCAAACTGCAAGAAAAGGAGAATGAGGAAACAAACTGTAAACCTAAACAAAAATGGGAACAAGATCTAAACATAAAGATAAAGAATGAAACATGGGAAAAGCTATGCTCCGGAACTATGAGAAATACAATAAACACGAGGTTACGCATGATACAATATAATTAGTTACACAGGCTATACACCACACCCCAAAATTTAAATAAATGGGACCCAACAGTATCAGAGAGATGTTTTCGCTGTAAAAAGGAAACGGGAACAACAATACATGCAATTTGGGCATGTGAGAAAGTGAAAAACTTTTGGGAAGATCTAAACCAGGTATTAAATAAAATCACAAAAAGCAATATACCAAAAAACCCAAAGATCTTCCTTCTAAGCAATATAAGAAATAAAGAATTTGGACTCGATTTGGATGGAGCACAAAATAGATTTATTATGGTAGCCCTAGCTGTAGCAAAAAAATGTATTATGTCAACCTGGAAATTAGAAGACAACTTGAGAATACAACAATGGTACATAGAAATGAATAAATGTATTCCATTTGAAAAAATAACATATAATTTAAGAAACAACATCACAATATTCGAACAAATATGGGAGCCATACGTGAAACACAATAGAGAAATCCTACCATGGACCTCCACCACCTAAAATGACAGAAGGAGAAGACAACGTAATGAACTGACTCAGTATGTAAAAGTAAAAGACACAAATTTCTTGTTTATTTTTATTAAGTGACGACATTGTTTAACGGGTTTAATGTATCATATAGATTGAACTTTGAATAAATGGAGAGGGGGGTGAAGGAGGGAAGAGAGGGGGGAAAAAGTGGAGAAAATTACACTGTATATATTCAAGAGAAAAATGTCTGTATGTATTTTGGTCAGTATGGTTCACAGTGTGAAAAATTTAAAAAAAATTAAAAAAAGGATCCACACCACCCAGCACTCGCGCTGTTCTCGCCGCTACCATCAGGGAAGAGTTATCGGGGCCACAAGACTCACACCACCAGGTTCAGGAACAGCGGTTCCCCCTCCACCATCAGTCTCCTCAACGACAAACTCGATCAGGGACACATTTAAGGATTCTTACTCTACATTTCGGAAGTACTTCATCAACTTCACCAGATTCATCCATGATTTTAATTGTTCAATAAGGTCAAGAACGATTGCACAATGTTCAGTTCCAATCACAACTCCTCAGCAATGAGGCGCTTCTGTCAGCAGACCTTGACACAAATCAGGAAAGCGCTGTTTCAGGTTAGCATTAGCAATGATAAACACCGAGAGATGATCGATGATGGTGTCTGCCATGAATCACAGTCAGATCAATAAAATGTATTCCACACACTTCAAAGCTGCAAGGTGGAAGGAGTGCAGGTGCTACTGATCATTTACTATTGTTTTTTGGTACAGGACACACAACAGAGGTCTGGACGTTTGCCACAAACAATGAGCAGAATGAGGAATAGAAGTTCTGTCAGCCTCACATTGCCGGTGGGCAAATTGGTAGATACTATTCAGAAAGGCAATGATTAATCACACACAATCAGCATACACTTGTCAAGGGAAGGTCATGGTTAATTTGCTTGAATTTTTGGGAAGGTAACGGGGAGAGTCGGTGAATACAGTCGTCAGTGTAATTAGCAGGGCATCGGACAAAGGTTGACCGAGCACATAAAAGCCCGTGGGATCCAGTGGAAAGTGGGATTAAAAATCTGGTTGAACGCAGAAAGCTAAAATTAAAAACACACAGACGTGCTGGAGGAGCACAGCCAGTTTCACAGAGTCCATAGGAGGTGAAGGTATTTCAAAGTATCAGCAAAGAACAGGAATGAAGACCAAAGACCGGCCAGAGGAGGAGTCCAGACCAACACAAGGTGTTAATTGGATATGATAAGAGGAGAAAGGATTTGGCTCTGTGAAAGGAGACAGAGGGAAAATAAGAGAGAGAGAGAGAGAGAGAGAGAGAGAGAGAGAGAGAGAGAGAGAGAGAGAGAGAGCTAGTGGAAAGGCAACAGAAGAAGAAGGGGGGGTGAACATTAACCAGAGAAGTTGATGTTAATGCTATCCAGTGGAGGCTGTCCAGATGGAAGTTGAGGTGTTTTTCCTCCAATTTGTGAGTGGTCTCAGTCTGACCCCTCCTTTTTTTTAATGAAGTCGGGAGGGATGAATGTGGTGGAACACGGTACTGCGGGTATGTCCCGGCATGTCCACACTGAGCTGGGCAGGCTGGCCTGCCTTCTGTACCTGTAGCCCCTCCCCATAAGATCCCCTAATAAAGGCTCATAACTGTAGGTGGACACTCAATTCTCCACCTCGTGATCTTGTCATTTTTGATTTAACCCCACTGTTTACTGTTAAACATGAAAGCGACGACTCTCTGGTCCGTCAGCAGGTGAATGGACTGCAGGCTAAATAGTGCCTTCAATAGCTTGTGCCTCCTTCTCGATGGTGGAGTGCCTGCATTCGGGATCTTGGAGGGTGAGGGAAAAAATGTCACTGGCCTGCCTTCTTGGTTCAGTGTGGTGGCCAGAGCGAAGTCGGAGGCATCACTTTCCACTTGGAATGAGATGGATTCATCAATGACGTGCATCCCCGTCTTGGCAATCTCGTCCCTGATGCCCTTGAAAGCCTTACGGGTTTCTGCTGATGTTGGTTTTCACGATGGGTTGGGCTTTATCTGCATAGTTGGGGATCCATTGGGCATAATATGAGAAGCGCCCCAGGCACCTTTTTAAAGCCTGGGGTTTTGTGGCAGAGGTAATTCCAGAAGGCATCACATGTGCTTGGGGTCAGGGGCGATGACATCACATACCCCAGTTGCTTTGTGTTAAACATGCACTTTTTCTTACTGTATGTGAGATTGGGGGCCTTTACAGTGGCCAGAAACATCTGAAGGTTCTTGTCATGTTCCTTCTGGTTATTGCCCCAGATGATGACATTGCCCAGATATGGATACGTAACCTTTAGTTTATTGTTATCCACCTTGTGGTCCATTTCCCTTTGGAACACCAACACCTGACTCGTGAGGCCGAAACGGTCCTGCAGGCCTCAAACGCCATGTACGGCCGTTCTTTTACCCAAATCGGGATTGGGGACTATGGTAGAGAAGACCCTATACTTGCCGATCTTGTTCACCATATCAGCTATGTGGGGCAAGGGTAGGTGTCCAGTAAGATGAATCGGTTGATGGTCTGACTATAGTCTATCATCATCCGGCACTTCTCCCCATTCTTCACCACCACTACATGTACCTTCCAGGGTCTGCTACTCAGTCTATTATGCCCTCCCCCAGCAGCCACTACACTGCCATCTTAATGAATTCCCTGTCCTCATGGCTGTATCACCTGCTCTTGGTGGCCACAAGTTTGCAGTCCAGGGTAAGGTTTTGGAACAGCGGAGGTGGAGGGACCCAAAAGGTGACCAGTCCGCAGTTTGGGAGCTCGCCCCTGCATTTGGGCAAGTGATTGGACCTCTTTATGGAGAGGGGAGGGTCCCCCCAGTATTGGTTATTACTGATAGTGGTGGGGATGGTGGGGGGGGGGGGAAGGTGAGGCCCATCAATCTGCATCAGCACACCCTTAAGCTGGCTCTAGAAATCCAGCCCCAATATAATGGGTGCACAGAGGTGGGACATCACCAGCAGTCTGAAGCTCTTATATTTGTGCCCCCCCCCTCACAGAGTTAGGGTCGCAGTGCATCTCCCATGGATTTCCAGATAGGAAGCTAGTGTTACATTGCACTTGGCTGGAGATAAGGTCAGGGAATAACCTTTGGCCGTGCACAGGTGTATGAAGCTCTCAGTGCTTCCTGTGTCAAACAGGCAACCAGTGGTGTGGCTGTTTACCTCGATGTCCATCATCGATCATCCCAGCTGGTGTGGTAGGCAGTACTTTCATGGGTGTTTGCTTTGGCCGCAATAGTTGCACCTCGTGTTCGGTGGTGTCAGCGGCAGTCGGGAGCCTGAGTCCCAAGATGGCACCACCTGTTCTCCCTACCTGTTGGCCACATGCCCCACTGAGTAGGTCTCTGCATTCTTTTGGGCCACCTCCATTACTCGGGTCATCTGCACCACTTCCTGTAGGGACCGATTGCCTTTCTCCAGGTATCATTCGTGTATTTGATGCGTGGAATCCAGCAACTAGCCCATCATGGATGAACTCCACCTGGTAGATCGCCACTGTCATGTCCCAGCACCCACAGTCTCGTCCCAGCTCCCACATGGCCCTCATGTAATCATCCACCAACTCACCCGGACCCTAGCGTCGGGAGCCAAGCTTGAAGTGTGTGTAGATCGCATTCCTCGGGGCTCCATACTGCTGTCAGAGTAGGGCCATTGCCTCTTCGTACCCAGTGCAGTCATGAATTAATTGGTACACTCGGTGGCCCACCACTGTGGAGAGCAGGTCATACCAATCACCGCATATCAAACTTTATGGAGGCCTCTGGTTCCTTTGAATCAATCTCCAGCATGTCCATGCCACTTTAAAATTCTGATCAATAAATTGTGGCGCGATCACTGACCACTCGCAGACATGAGGCAAGAGACAAAGGCTTTGTTGATCAGAAAACCCAGAGATGCCTCTACATGCTGCTGGCTCATGTCCAAAGCAGATATAAGGGAGGAGACAGGGCTCTCGGCCTTTTTCAGAGGATCTTATGGGGAGGGGCTACAAGTACAGAAGGCGGGCCAGCCTGCCCAACCCAGTGAGGACATGGCCGGACATGTCCGTAGTACCATGTTCCACCACATTTTACTAGGAACATATAGGGCAGCACAACATCGAGGGATGAAGGGCTGTGCTGTACTGAAATGCTTATGTTCCTATGTCCAATACCTGTCTATTTTGTCAACCCATTAAGATACTTCTAATGAGTTTTCAAGAAATTTCCAAGAACTACACGGTCTCCCTTATTTTTTGTAGCAAAACGTCCATGTTGCTCATCAATCACCCTTGCGTTAACTTGCTGATTGTCCAGATATGCGTGCCTTTCACATGAACCACATTGTGTGAGCTGGCCAGGACAATCAGACGAGGTCCACACAGTCGATCTTGTGTTGTGACGGTCACTTTAGATCAGTCGTGTAATCACATTTCCTCAGTGTCACTCTTTCCTTTTGTTTTGAGAAGAAGGTCACGATCAGATCCGCAGCAGCTGTCAAGCCACTGGGCACTGAATTCAATCAGATTTCCTGTCTGCTTTCAGAGCCACTGAAGCACAAACTCTCCACGCTAGATTGATTATGTTGGATATCTGTGAATGTTCATGAGGATGTTCTGGCATGTGATGTAGACACACAACATCTCCTCATTTGTCAGGAAGGTGCAAATGCCAGATGCACTCCCTGAGAAGACTGAAGCTGCAGGACGACTGGCCTCCATTACGTCAACCTTCCACAGGAGCTCTACTGAGAATATCCAGACTGGTTGGATCACAGGACCATGAGTGGCAGAGAGGATCACTGGAGTCTCCTTCCCCACCCTCAACGTGATCTAACAGGATCGCTGTCTAAAGAGAATGCACTAAATCGTTGAGGACTCCTTCCATCTTTCAGCTGCTCCTGTTGAGGAAGTGATACAGGAGGATCAAAGCCAGCATCATCAGGCTGAGGAACAGCTTCTTCCTATGGGCAGTGAGAATGTTGAACGACCAAAGGAACTGCTCACACTAACCTGCTCAGTATTTATTTATTTAGTTGTATCTTTGAATACTTGTCCTTTTTAAATACTGTTTGCCTGTATGTGTGTTATGTCTGGTTGTGTTTTGCATCGAGGACCAGAGAATGCCGTTTCATCAGCTTGTATTTGTACCATCAGATGATAATAAATTTCCACGTCCATTATTTATTCTGGCTCCTCCAAGGCCCTCTGCTCGTGCTCTCCTGCTGAGGTCTGGAGCAGCAGGCTCTGGGCTCATAACCCACACCACTGACACACAGAAGCCACAGGGCACTGAAGGGTGCAGCCAGGCATATGGGTTGGCAGCTTCACTGTGGCCTCAGCCACTGGCTGTTAGAGCCCAGCAGGAGCTGCTCAGTTTGGCCCACTGAGATCAGTACAGGCAGGAATGACTCTCACACTGATCACTCAACATTCCCACCTTGGAATCATGAAAGAGGGACATTTCGGCAGCCTGGTGCTACACTGACAGGGTGTTGTAGTTCTGTAGTCTTTTCAGGAAGGCCCAGGACACCGGACAGTGGCAGGTGGGGCGAGCTGGATCCTGGTCAACACCCTGCATTGCTGAGAGGGGAGAGAAGAAGGCAGACAGGACAAAGAGGAGCTGAGGCGTGTTGAGGCAGGGGGCAGCAGTGGGAAATGGATGAGGGGGCAGTAATGGATAATGGACAGGTGAGGGAGGGGAAGGTATGATAGAGATAGCTGCAGGAGGGTGATCAGTGGTGAATCTGATGTGAGACGAGGTGGGGGGAAGATTAGTTGGAACCATACAACATTACAGCACAGAAACAGGCCCTTTGGCCCTACTGATCTGTGCTGAACTGTATTCTGCCCTGTCACTGACCTGCCCCTCATCCATATCCCTCCATATCCTTTGCACCCATGGAGAGTCTGATTATCTTTGAATCACATAATCTTATAAGCCTCTGGAAGACCAACACTCGCCCTTGTACAGTTCAGTGGGAACAAAGTCCATCCAACCTCTCAGTCACAGCTCCCATACCAGGCAACATCATTGGGCATCTCTTCAGGACACTCTCTAATATCACCACATCCTTCCTGTTGCGTAGTGACCAGAACTGAACACAATCCTCCAAGGGAAGCCAAATTAATATTCAGTACATGATCTCCCCACTCTTTGCTGTGGCCTATAAAGGCAAGTGTATCAAAGCCTTCTTTACTTCCTGTTCATCTGTATTGGCACTTTAACGGAATTATAAACTGAACATTATTTTTGTATACTTTGCTCCTAAGGTATGTGTTCTGCCATTTTTTGATGTTCCCTCACACTTGACTGGTTAAATTCCATCTACTATTGCTCCGTCTAACATTCCAGCATCTCTGTACCTCTTTGTGACCTTCGGCTACCTTTGTCACTGTGCATGGTCCACATTTTGTGTGGTTTGCAAACTTACTGATCAGACCATTAACATTATCATCCATGCAGATTGCAAGGAACAGGTCCCAGTACCCATCGCCACAATTCCTCATTGGTTACAGACTTCCAGTCAGCTAAAGACCCATCCAACACCACCCTCTGCCTCCTGTCACCAAGCCAATTTTGGATCCAGCTTGTCATATACCTGGTTTAATCTTCTAGATCACACATGTCAATCTCTGGCCCGCGGGCCAAATTTGGCCTGCGATATAATTATATTTGGCCCGCAAGATCATTTCAAAAATGTATTAGAAGTGGCCCGCCCTGCAGGGAGAGCCGATGCTGTTTTTTGGTAATGTCTCCCCCACCATCCTCCCCCTTCATTGCACATCCTTCCCCATTGTAACATGAGAAATTGTAACACGAGAAGTCTGTCAATGTCATCAGCCGGCAAGCCAGTTGGAAGGTTCACCGCATAACCAGTCACTTCTCACACCTGTCGAGCGGTGCGGCGGATTGGCGAGCGCCTGTGATTTCCTGTCGGCGCGACGGGCATGGCAGGCTGCGCACGGCCCCCGGGCAGCGCGAGCCCCGCGCGACTGGCACCGGACGGCCCTTCCACAGCGCGAGCGCACTTCTCCCGGTCGCCACGGCCTTCAGCGCTTGCACCCGCGCGGACCCCAGGGACGGCTGGTTCGGCCCTGCACGTGAAGAGAGGGATGGTGGCTGTCCGCAAAGGCTGATCGGCAGTGCGCTGGGCCTGAGTGGGTGGGTAAGCAAGGGTGGCAGAGGGTGTAGGTGAGAAGTAATGGGCAGGGGAAGTTATGGTGGTGAGAGGGGCAGTTAGAGGGAGGGATGAGTAGAAGGAGGGGTGGTTAGGGAAGAGGTAAAAGGGGAGGGGCAGGGCGAGTAGGGGACGGGTGATTAGAGGGTGAGAGACGGGTAGAGGGAGGAACAGGTTGAGGGGAGAGGCAGTAGAGGGGCGTGTATAGGATGGGGTGGGTAGAGGCAGAGCGAGTGGAGTGAGGGGTGAGTAGAGGTTGGGTAAAGGACTGGTCAGGTAGAGGGATTGTGGGTCGATGGTGATTAGAGGCCTAGAGCCTGAGGAGTGAGCAGGAAATGCTGATTCCTGATGCAGGCCAAAATGGACACAGCCTGTGAATGCTGACTACATCTCCACAGGGACCAAATATGTTTCCCTCAGGTCAAGCAAAGGGTGAACTTGAGCTACCTACTCCTGACCTGTAACATTATCCTTCTAAAGTTATATCCTAAGTTTAACATTACATATGTTGAAAGAAGAGAAAACAAGCAGATATTTTTGAAAATTTTCAATAAATATTTAGTTCGGCCCTCGACTTAGTCCAAGTTTTTAATTTTGGCCCTCCGTGAATTTGAGTTTTACACCCCTGTTCTAGATGAACCAATCAGGCACAGATGAACCAATCACAGCAGTTAACAGAATGTTATTGCAGCACCAGTGACCCTCGTTCGAATCTGGTGCTGTCAGGGGCTCCAGGTGCTCTGATTCCCTCTCACCCTTCAAAACCATACAGGGATTGTACATTAATTGGGGTATTTGGGGACACTGGCTTGCTGTACGTCTAAATTTGAAACCTTGTCAAAACATTGTTCAAGTACATGTAAAACATGTCGACGGCCTTGTCTCCATCAATTTTATAAGATACATCCTGAAGAAATTCAATGAGATGCAGAAACTCCCTTGCACAAAACCATGATGACTGATGACTTCTCCCCCTCACTCTCTGCCTTTACAATTTTGTTCCATGGTGTAAGGGTTAAAATTACTTGTAAACATATGTTTTGCCAGTTCTAGCAGCTAGAGTTATCTAGCTGCGACAGAAATTTGTTGATATTCCTTTGAATGTCTCTACAGTTACAATCAAGGTTAAAAGATATGTTTTCACCATCTTAGAGACACAGTAGTTTTAGTCTTAAAATGGGTTTTGTGTGTTAGAAGCCAGCACATGGAGTTAGAACAGATAATTTCTTTGACCTTGTACTTTTGAATGTATTAATATGTTATCATCCATGTTGGGAGTGTCTAAAGTTAAATATTTCTGGTTGGAATTTGGAAATTTTTTTTAGAACTAATAGCAGGGGTTAAGTTTCCACAGGATCCAATGTTATTTTTGTTGGGTAATATTAGAACTATAAGATCTAATTTTTTTTTTACAGGCAAAATCTTTGCTAGGATTCTCCTAAATATAATAATACCTAGTGTCGCCGAGAATGTTCTCCCAGAATCACAGTGTGGCTTTCGCACAAACAGAGGAACTACTGATATGGTCTTTGCCCTCAGACAGCTCCAAGAAAAGTGCAGAGAACAAAACAAAGGACTCTACATCACCTTTGTTGACCTCACCAAAGCCTTCAACACCGTGAGCAGGAAAGGGCTTTGGCAAATACTAGAGCGCCTCGGATGCTCCCCAAGTTCCTCAACATGGTTATCCAACTGCACGAAAACCAACAAGGTCGGGTCAGATACAGCAATGAGCTCTCCGAACCCTTCTCCATTAACAATGGCGTGAAGCAAGGCTGCGTTCTCGCACCAACCCTCTTTTCAATCTTCTTCAGCATGATGCTGAACCAAGCCATGAAAGACCTCAACAATGAAGATGCTGTTTACATCCTGTACCACACGGATGGCAGTCTCTTCAATCTGAGGCGCCTGCAAGCTCATACCAAGACACAAGAGCAACTTGTCCGTGAACCACTCTTTGCAGACAATGCCGCTTTAGTTGCCCATTCAGAGCCAGCTCTCCAGCGCATGACGTCCTGTTTTGCGGAAACTGACAAAATGTTTGGCCTGGAAGTCAGCCTGAAGAAAACTGAGGTCCTCCATCAGCCAGCTCCCCACCATGACTACCAGACCCCCACATCTCCATCGGGCACACTAAACTCAAAACGGTCAACCAGTTTACCTATCTCGGCTGCACCATTTCATCAGATGCAAGGATCGACAACGAGATAGACAACAGACTCGCTAAGGCAAATAGCGCCTTTGGAAGACTACACAAAAGAGTCTGGAAAAACAACCAACTGAAAAACCTCACAAAGATTAGCGTATACAGAGCCGTTGTCATACCCACACTCCTGTTCGGCTCTGAATCATGGGTCCTCTACCGGCATCACCTACGGCTCCTATAACGCTTCCACCAGCGTTGTCTCCGCTCCATCCTCAACATTCATTGGAGCGACTTCATCCCTGACATCGAAGTACTCGAGATGGCAGAGGCCAACAGCATCAAATCCATGCTGCTAAAGATCCAACTGTGCTGGGTAGGTCACGTCTCCAGAATGGAGGACCATCGCCTTCCCAAGATCGTGTTATATGGCGAGCTCTCCACTGGCCACCATGAAAGAGGTTCACCAAAGAAGAGGTACAAGGACTGCCTAAAGAAATCTCTTGGTGCCTGCCACATTGACCACCTCCAGTGGGCTGATATCACTTCTAACCGTGCATCTTGGCACTTCACAGTTCGGCAGGCAGCAACCTCCTTTGAAGAAGACCGCAGAGCCCACCTCACTTACAAAAGACAAAGGAGGAAAAACCCAACACCCAACCCCAACCAACTTATTTTCCCCTGCAACCGCTGCAACCGTGTCTGCCTGTCCCGCATCGGACTTGTCAGCCACCAACGAGCCTGCAGCTGACGTGGACAATTTACCCCTTCATAAATCTTCATCTGCGAAGCCAAGCCAAAGAAAAGAAGATCTAATTTGAAATTAATGATTAATTTGAAATTAATTAAATTTGTACAAATTGCTTTAGCAGTTTTTAAGACGTCTATAGCTATTACTTGGAAATTGGACACAGATTTAGGGATGGAGAGGTGGCATGCAGGGCTTTGTCAATGTAGATTACTTATAACTTACAAAATAAATATCATGTATTTTGAAAAATATGGCAGCCATATTTGCAAAATATGAGTATGAATGTTTAACAGACTCTTTGAAGACCCAATCTCTTGGTAACCTCCAGCGTCATTATATTAAAACTATATAGTTTATTCTCTTGCTCTCTCTCTCTCTCTCTCTCTCTCTCTTTCTCTCTCTCTCTCTCTCTCTCTCTCTCTCTCTCTTTCTCTCTCTCTCTCTCTCTCTCTCTCTTTTCTCTTTTCTTTCTCTTTTCCTTTTTGTGGGGGGTGGGGGAACATGGGATTTTGTATACCATATGTATAATTTTTGAAAGTTTTTTTATTGTGATTTAAAAATTGTTAAATAAAATATTTTTACAAATATTAAGCTGGCTTTCAGCTGCACTGAAGTTTTTAAAAAAGAAAATTTATGTTGTGATGTACATTTGATCAAATAAAATATGAGGTTAGATAAGTTGGGAAGAGGGTTGGGATTTAAAACATCATGTAATAGAATTGTTAATTATATTTGATTGTTGAATTATATACTTAGATATGTCTATATCTAAATAAAATTTTCAAAAAATAACAATCAAAACCGCTGTTTGAAGCGATAAGCCTTCTGTGTTTATTAAAGATTAGAACTCTGTTTGGGACATTGACACCGTTTGTCCAATGGAATGCTTTGGTTTTGGAAAAATTGTTGTGCATGTTTGATATCTGAGTGCAGCGGTCGACACTATGGAGGAGACAGCAGCCATGGCTGCCAAGAAACAGTGCATCAACAACATGAAAGTAACAGAGTTTATAGAAGAATTACAAAGAAGACAGTTAAATACAGAGGGAAACAAGGCAGACAAGCAAGACTTAGGGAGGATATAAATAAGGTTTCAGATGCTGGGATTATGATTCCCTCAGAATTACTGCCAGAAACATTAATAGAAGCTTAGATCAGTCACGAGGTAGTGGCTGAAGTTTTACCACAAGATGGTGGTGTGAAAGATGAAAAATCAAAAATGGAGACATCGGTAGAGATTAAAGTATCATCTAAAGTACAGGACTTAATGATATTGTCTCAAATGCGTGTAGCATGAGGAGTTCTCGAGCAGGCTCCAGAATTTCAAGTACTAAAGGTTCATGCAGAAGCACCAACTCTTAAAGTAGAAATGACATTACTTCAGATTGAATTGAACTTGGAAGATAAGAAGGACTAGATAAGACTGACGTGGATGCAGCAATGACAAGAAGAGTAGCTGCAGGAGGAGCAGCTCAGAATGGAGGAAAATTATTACATTTTGGTAAATTAGTGAATCACCCCTCTTGGGAAGAAATGGAACTGAAGTATCCTTAAAATATCATCTATGTTGGCAATTTTAGGGTCCATTTTACACTTTCCCTTTTCCAAATTGTCACATAATCCAATAATGAGAAGTAGGTTGAGAGTATGGGCTCAATTTAGGGAACTGATTGGTTATAACAGTTTTTCTCTTGCTCATCCCATTATGGATAATGGCGTTTTTCAGATGCAGACTTTAAGGAATGGTACAGAGATAAAGTTATAAAGATCTTTATATTCAAAATTACTTTGCCTCCTTTGAACAATTTAATCTTTCTAATAGATATTTCTTTAGTTATTTTAAAAATTAGGCATTTTGTTCAGTCAAAATTACATGATTTTCCTCTAATCGCAAATACAAATATTCTCGATACATTTTTTAACTTGCAGTTTGTTCGTGATGGATTAAATATCATGAATTTCTAATGATTTATTGGATTTAAGATCAGCTTCAATGGCTGGGATTAAGAATGATCTCAGTATAACATTTTTCAGATGAATACGGGTTCTTGGCTCTTAGTTTGATCAATAATTTTTCATTTTTTGCAAGCATTGTTTATTACAATTTAAGGTGCTATATAGAATACCTATATCCAAACAAATGATCTTTTTTATCCAGATGTAGATCCATTATGTGAGAAGAGTAAAATTGTTTAAGTTTCATTGCTACATATATTTTGGAAGTGTCCCAATTTAGGAAGATATTGGTAAAACATTATTCACTATTTAACAATGATTTTTTTTTAGATCAAACTAGAGCCATGCCTTTTAATTTCCTTGCTTCTTAATTGGATATATTTTTGTCTGCATTTCAGGAGAAATTTTTAGCTTAGTTGATAGCCAATCAAGCAATTTTAATGCAATACACAGTAATGCATGCAAAGTCATATTAAGGTTGGAGACAATTAGATCCAACATTATAGATAGGAAGTTTCAACTTGAAAAGATGTGGGGCCCATTCACAGAATGCGATCGCGATGACCAGATTTAAATCTTTCGGATGCTCCAGTGATTCCATGTGGTTTCTGAAGAGCGCTATTTGATCCCTATCTTTTCCTTTTTTTTTCTACGAGGTAACGTTGATCAGAGGGAGGGGGGGGGTGTCGATTAGATTTAGTTTTAGTTTTGTTTCTTCTTTTTTTTCTTTTATTCCTTGTATTTTATAGTAATTGATTATATTAATTATGGTGGCTCCAGATCATATCAAATTAGACATATTATTCTGCATTTTGCCTCAGGATTGGTATAATATAACTCAATTGGTTTCTATCTAGAATTATTTTTCAGAAATAATGTTAAATCAACAAGTATAGATGAATTTGAATTACACTGATATTAATTTGTGATCTGTAAATGATATGACAGGCTTTTTGTTATCTTAGTGGACTTTATATATAGGATTAATATATTAAACAATAAAAAAAAATAAAAAAGGAAGAATGGAGGAAAAGAAGCTTAAAAAAAGCAAAAGAAACAACTGGAGCTGGACATAAAAATTGCTATTAATGAGCCCAGGTCACAGGCACTAGAAAGTTCAGTGGCATCTGGTGCTCAAAGTAAATTATGGAAAACATCCATTTTTGGTGAAGGACTTCAGGAAAAGAAACTTTTAGATACCAAAGCTGAGCCATCATTAAAACCACATGGTCTTGAATTAGACAGGTCTATGTACAAAGCTGAGCCAGTGTTAGAGCAACAAGAAATACTTGGTCAAGGACTGGGCAGATTAAGACTCAGTGCTGAGCCCGTGCTACACCCACAATATGGACTAGATGCAAGCAGAAGAAGGGATGGGCAAGTAGCATGAATGCGAGATGTGCGAGATCCTGAATTAACCAGATTGGTCCAAGCCAATGATAGCCACAATGGACCAGGAAGGGTACCTAATACCATCTCTTACAGAGTCATATCAGACGGTCCCAGCAAGAATCAGAAATCCAGGTGGACAAAGTAACATAAACCTAGGCAGGAAGAAATATGCAATTTGCATTGTTTTTTAAATTTGTATTTAAAAATGTTGAAAACATAACAACCCCTCCCAACCACCCTTTCCCATCCGCACTACTGCCCACCCTCCTCCCCCTATATCTACTCACTAAAAGAAAGAGGAAAGGAGATAATCAATTATAAAAATATTCAACTATTCAGCTATTAGTCATATTATCACAATCAGTTTCCCATTTTAATCTTGATTTATTAATATCTGGTTTCAATATTTTATTTTGTAATAAATTATACATTTCAGAAATAAATTTATTTATTTCTCCTTTAGCAATCTGGGTAATTTCAAACTATGGTCCAACTTTTCAATTAAAAAAAATGTATTACTAGGAACCTCAATTTTTCCCTCATTCACTTAAAAGAAGTAAATTTCCCTGCTTCAAAACAATCTCAGACTTTTTAAATCCCCAGTTGATTCCATATCTTCAAGAACTGATTATCAACAGTAAAAAGAAAAAAAAGCTTATTTTGATATAAAGGTGTTTTCAATGAAATCTTACCTTTTCCACCTATCTAATAATCAATTTTATTCCATAATTCAATTAAATGCCTCGATATTGGTGGATCTCTTCCAATTAACAATTTTGAGTTCCATTTCTAAATAAATTCTTGCATACACTTCTCCTCAATTTTAGCTAACTCTATATTTGCCCAAACTGAGGATTTATTTAAATCAAATATTCCACTAATACATTTCAATTTTGGCAGCTTTATAATAATTCAAAATGTAAAAGTTGTAAGCCACATAATTTAAATTTCCAAGTTAATTTCTCCAAAGGTACTCTAACTATTTTCCCTTTCCATAAAAAATTTTTTCTAACAATTGAAATTAAGATCTTTTTAAAAAGTTGAGATATTGTACAAGGAATAGACTGAAAAATATATTAAATCCATGGAAAAATATTAATTTTAATACAATTCACTCTACCTATTAAAGTTATAGGTAAATCATTCCACCTACTTAAGTCTTCTTTAATTTTATTAAATAATGGTAAATAATTTAACTTATACAAAGTATCTTGTCTTATTAATTGTGCTAATGGTTCAATTGTCAAAACAAACAATTTGAGTGATAAAGGACAGCCTTGTCTAGCTGATCTAGTTAATGAGAAAGAAGAAAAAAAAATTGTCAATTAGTAACCACTCTAGCCAAATTATATTTTTAAACTTTATTTAAAATTTTATGACATGAATAAAATAAAAATTACATTTAAAGAAATAATAAAAAATAAGATAATAAAAATTAGAATACTACATCATTAAACTACACAAATTAACCCCCCCCCAATAATTATAACACAACATTAATCGTCTAATTTAAAATTAGTCCAACCCTCCCCTCCCAAAATAAAGAGTGAAGAATTAATTAACAATGTTGTAAATAAAATAGGGAAAAACCCACTTACAAAAAAAGGAAAAAACAACAACAAAAAAATTACTAACAACAAAAAAAATATCAATACTAAAATAGTACCCTTAAACATATATTTAAATCAAACATAATACATGTATTTAACAAATGAAATCCACTTTAAAACTAAATTCAATTATTAAAATCATATATTAACCACATATCTGTTATACAAAAAATCATAATTAATAATACATAAATACAGAATTTCCATTAATACCAAATTTCCTTTATAATTCATCGAGAGAACAAAAACATCCCTTAGAAAAACAATCAGATAAACTTTATATTCCCTTCCCCTCCCCTTATATAAAAAAAGAAAAAAAAGAAAAAATAAAGTTCAAACTCTTATAAAATTCTCCATATTCTTCATTTATAACATCTTCAAAATTCTCTATCGAAATTAACTTAATTTTATTAATCTCTTCTCCCTAAATGTATTTGTACTTGATTTTCTTCTTTTTCTTCTTATCATGTTTCCCCTCATCTTCCTCTTCATCTAATTCAACATCCTTAATTTTTGACTTGTTATCTTCTGTGACATCATCCTCTTAAAAAAGAGAGAAAAAAGAGAAACCCCCCCAAAAAAAAGAGAAGAAAAAAAAGGAGAGAAAAAAACCTCCTAATTCCCTCTCAATTACAATCAGAAAACAAAAAGAGTTTAAAAAAATTATTTATTTAAAAAAATAATTAAAAAAAAAACCTTCACTTCTTATCCCAAAAATTAAAAAGAAAAAGAAACAGGTCGGAGGTCACGACTACCTCCTCCTGTTTAAACCGCCCAAAGCGGTAACTCCCCCAAAATATTGGGTGTGAGATAACTCACAGTTAGCTGATGACTTCTGGAAACTAGTGCCCACCCAGTTCCCTCTCCCAACTCCCATTTCATTAAACTATCATCATTATTTAAACTACTTAAACTCTTCTCAAAAAAAAGATAAAAGATTTATTTTTTTAAATCAACGTTACCACTTCGGTCACCATTGCTTCCATTTCTTTTAAAAATCTGGATCCCACCTTACATCTCTACTCTCTTTGGAGACCTTGAAGGACTACATCATTCCTGAAACTGCATGATTGGTAGAGACTGAGCAAAGTCCATAACCTCTTTAGGATTGTCAAAGAACTTTGGCTGATTTCCATCCTGAAAAATCTTCAGTAACGCAGAATACCTGAATGTTGCCTTATGTCTTTTTTTCCACAACCGTTCTTTCACAGAATTAAATTTGCGTCTTTGAAACATAATTTCTTGACTCAAATCTTGATAGAAGGAAACAGGTTTATTCTGAACCATCAAAGGAGATCTATTTTGCTGGGCATTTCTAATAGCCGTACGTAAAATTGTCTCTCTGTCACAATAGTTTAAACAACAGATCAGAACAGGTCTTGGATTCTGTCCTGAAAAAGATTTTCTTCTTAAAACTCTATGAGCACGTTCCAGTATTAAACCTTCAGGGAATTTATCCTGTCCTAACACTCGTGGAATCCATTCAGTAAAAAAATTTCTTGGATCTGGTCCTTCTATGCCTTATGACAAACCAACAATTTTCACATTGTTCCGTCTAGATTGATTCTCCAAATAATCAACCTTTTTTGCTAAATTTTTATTTTGGATCTGCAATGTTTCAATTATTCTATTTTCATCTTGCAGTTGATCCTGTACATCGACTAAACCTTGATCACACATTTCAAATCTTTCAATGGTTTCAAGCTTAAAAGCTCCATTAATGGCTTCCGCCATCGCATTAATCTTGGAAATAAACAGGTTCACAAAATTAGCTAAGTGACTCAATGCAGAATATATCTTATCTTCAAGATCCTTAAACATTTCAACAGAAGTAGATTCAGGCATAATGGGGTCTTGCTGTTCCTTAGAGACCACGGGATCTTCTGTCTCTTCCCTTAATTTAGTATTTTTTCTAGCAGTTTGACTTCGTATAAAAATCCCTCTCAAAGTCCCCCCAGCAATGCCAGGAGACTGAAGATCAGGGTTATCTTTCAGCCAAATCTCTTTAATCATCTTCACTGAATCGATGTCTGGAAAAACCGTTGTAATTAAAGATGCATTTTGCAGCGCCAACACTGTAGCAGTCGAACGACAACTCTTTAACTCTCCAGCTGGTGGCGCCCCAGCTGATTCAACTGTCAAAGTCTCAGTAACAGCACTCACAGTGGCCGTTGTGTGAAATATTGGCACCCGGCCAGCTCTTTGTTCTGAAAGCTGCTGAGTGCAACCTTCAAAGAGCCTACCGGTATAAAACGGAGTTTCAATGCCCAATTCTGTAAGTCTTCTTCTGGATCCATTCTACGCTGAGTCCTGGCTTCTTGTAAACAAGTAGGCTCTGACAATTTCGGAAAATGTAGTTTTTTAACAGTCTGTTGATGTTTTCTTTTACCTTTTTTTTTGCATATAAACCATTAGGTATTAATCCAGCACTTATTATTTATAAACTTTTAAAAGAACTTTAACGGGCACTAAAAGACATAACAATAAATAAGAGTCAGGAGAGGTCTGGAAGGCACGTCTATTCCCTATGCCATCTTGCCACACCCCTCTAGCCAAATTATTTCTATATAAAGTTTTAATCCAGTTAATAAATATTGACCCAGGCTGATTTTTTTCCAAAACTTTAAATAAATAATTCAATTCTAATTTATCAAAAGCTCTAATGATAACATTAAAGCTAAATCTGATGACTTCTGAGAAATATGAATTGGACTAATTAATTTAGCAATATTATCAGCGGAATATCGCTTTCTAATGAACCCCGATTGATCTAATTGAACTAATTCAGGAAACTATACATTCCATCTATTAGTCAAAACTTTAGCTACAATCTTATAATCGACATTTAATAAAGATTTAATTGACATAAGCCTATAAGCCTCTGGTTTAAAAAAAATCTTTATTTTTCTTAGGTATTATTGTTATTATAGCATTTGAAAAGGATTCTGGTAATAAGCAAGTTTGAGTTGCTTGTTTTAATGCATCCATTAATAAAGACATTAATAAACCATTAAACTTTTTAGAAAATTCACATATAAAACCAATAAATGGCTGCATTGTTAATTCAGTTACAGATAGTCTCTTCTCTGCCCAAGATGAAAAAAAAATCAATTTTTGATGGTGACGCACTTCAACTTCAAGGGTTTATGAAAAGTTTTGAATGTGGTATTGAAATTAAAAGTCATTTTCTCTCAAGATGCCAATAAAAATTGTCTGGTTCACGTGAAAAACCAAATAGAGCAGTAAAAGTCCAAGTATCTAATTTAATCTTAAAAATCATTGACAAAGAATTGAAACTATTCTCTCAACAACTTCATAATTTAGGACATTCCCAAAACATATGAATTAATGAGGTTTCAAAAATTTTACACTTTTCACAAAATGGATCAACATCCACAGAGAAAGGGAACATGGCATGATGGCAAAGGTTGGAGATGTGGAAATATGCCTCTCATGACAGAATTAATTAAAACCTGAATCAAAAAAACTTTTCTTAAAGAATTATAATATTGAAATACAGTTCAGAGGCTACAAGGGAACCAAAGACTCAAACAGCAAAGAAAATGACAATTCAAGAGATTGGTACGATTGAAGAAACTGGGCCTACCTTAACAATGGAGCCTTCAAAATTGCTTCTTCTCCCTCCAAGATCGACTCATGCTGCCACGGCAAAAATTGATATAACTCCAGCATTGCTTCTCCAGGGAGCCAGTGAAGATGATGCTAGAGTTCAGAAAAATGTTGTTCAACTACAAACATCGCAAGAGCAAAAGTGTGAATATTCTGAAGTTAAACTTCAAAGTGCAGATCCTTCCATTCAGACTTCTTTACTTATGGGTGAAATGATTAAACAATTCATGTTTGTAAGATCTGAATCCAAAACACAATTTTAATATCTTAAAGGTGAAATAAATTTTATTAAATCCGAAATAGCAAACTATGCTAAAACTGTGGATAAGGCTGAAGTTAAAGTCCAGAAAATTGAAGAAGATATACAAGATTATTCTTATGAAGTAGAACAATGTAAAGATGCAGTTAATAAAATGGAAGATTATTTTACGGCTTGGGAAGTTCAAAGGAAATAACTTTTACAGAAAATTGATGTATTAGAGAATCATAGCTGCAGAAATAATATTAAAATTGTTGGACTGTCTGAAGATTTTGAAGGTCCTAATTCAGTACAATTTTTTTCAAAGATGGATTCCCGAGATTATGAGTCCTGAAAATTTTCCAAATTAATTGGAACTGGAAAGGGCACTTAGAGCTAAGAGAAAGAAACCATTTGTGGGACAAGTGCCATGCTCTATTCTGATTAGATGTTTATATTACCAAGATAAAGAAATAATTTTAAGATTGGTGGTCCAAAATGCTAGGAACCAGCAGGCCCTTTAATGAATGGAAATAAAAGAGTGTATTTATTATGCAGATTTGAGTATGTCTATTGTTAAAAGAAGAAATAATTTAATCTGTTCTTTGGAAGAAGGGTTATAAATTTTCTTTTCGATATCTAGCTATATTTAAAGTTTTCTCCGAAGAAAACCAATCGTGATTTTTCTACTGATGAACATGAGCTCTGGAATTTTCTAATTCCTTGCCGTATAATAAACAAAATATAACTCAAAGCCAATCTGTTCAAAAGTTGAAATTGAGTCAAGGGAAGGTGAAAGATAAATGTCAGATCGAGAATCGATTGTAATTGATGATGGTCAAGTGAACAAGGATCTCGAAGAATCTCTTTTTACTTGAATGAATGATATAAATGCATTTATGTGTATTCTGTCCATGGGACGTGGACCTTTTGTCTTCTCTTCCTGTAGCCACATACCACTTAGTGGCGAGAGCCACTTCTCGTACAACAGAGGGAAATAGTCATTTTTTTACTTCAGTACTTTTTTTGTTTTTCCTTATGTTCTTTTTTTTCTCTTTTTTGGAGATATCAGTTATATTTGAAAATTTCTGCAGGGCTGAGGTCCACTGGGAGAGTTCTTTATTTTTGAGTTTTGACATATGGCTGCTAATAATGTATTAAATTTTTAACGTTTAGTGTGAATGGGCTTAATAACCCAATTAATAGAAAAAAATTGGCTTACATTAAGAAACTGAGTGTTGATACTTTTTTTTTACAAGAGAAACATTTAACTGAAAAAGAACATCACAAATTAAAAAGAAAAGGGTAAAAGGAGTTGCTGTTTTGATAAATGAGAAATTACCTTTTAATCTGTAGTTATAGATTCTCCAAGAAGATTTATTTTAGTAAATTTTCAACTTTACTCTGAAATGTGGACACATGAATATTTAGTGATGAAGAAAATTTATTCCGGATTCTTTCTGTATGTTCCAGGGAAACGGCAAGGCTGGTTGTCATTGATGGCTGTGACGACTGGCCAAATGCATAGCTTCCTCCACATCCAAGACTTTGGGCTGACATTTCTTGATAGACACCAGGGCACAGTACGGCGCCCTTCCCCGTCCAGCCTAGATACTCGCAGCAGCAAGGTGGGCCGAGAGCTTCGAGCAGCAAACGGCTCCAATATTCGGACATTTGGCATCTATACAATTGCCTGTCACTTTGGGGACAGTTAATTCTCTTAAGGTGGCGGCCATACAACAACAATTACGGTGCCAATTTCCTGAGAGCCAGCTTGCTACTGGTGGTCATTAAGGGGCATTGACTGGTACACGCCCGGACATTTCACACACTCTCACTCAAGGCCACCAAACTTACTAACCCCCATCTTCACTCAGAGAGTACTGCCAACAATGAATTCACTCAAGTCTTAACGGAATTCCCCTCCATCACTATGCCCCATTTTAACTCAGTGGAACCCAATCATAGGGTGAGAAACCAAAATATTTCAGATGGCCCTCCCCTCCATGCCAGCACACATCTTCCCCCCGAGAAACTCAACTTGGCAGGAGAAGAGTTTCAAAAGATGGAGGAACTCAGCATAGTGTGGCACTCTGATAGCCCATGGGCCTTCCCCCTCCATATGATACCCAAGGCAGCGGGTGGTTGAAGGCCATGCGGAGACTACCGCCACCTAAATGAGGCCACCATGACTGACAGGTATCCCGTGCCCCATATCCAGGACTTCACCACTAATCTGCAAGGGGTACAGATATTCTCTAAGGTGGACCTCATCAGGGGTTATCATCAGATCCCAGTCCACCCTGATGACATTCCCAAAACTACCATCATAACCCCTTTGGATTGTTTGAATTCTTCTACATGCCATTCAGGCTGAAAAATGCAATTCAGACTTTTGAGAGGTTGATGGATGCAATGGGCTGGGATCTGAACTTCGCATTCACCTACCTTACTGACATTTTAATAGCCAGCCACTCCCACACCGAGCACACTGCTCACTTAAGGCTATTGTTCTCCAGGCTAAGCGAGTTTGGTTTAACCATCAATCTGGCCAAGTGCCAGTTTGGCCGAGAGACAATTGATTTCCTGGGTCATCGCATTGACTAGCATGGGGCCAGGTCGTTACCCAACAAAGTGGATGCAATCCATTCCTTCCCCAGACCATTGACCATGAAAGGACTGCAAGAGTTTGCAAGTATGGTCAATTTTTATTGTTTCATACCTGCAGCAGCCCTGCATCATGTTCCCTGTATTTCCCCTCATGGCAGGGTACAGTAAAAACATTCAATGGACAGAGGAGGCGACTGAGGCCTTCCAAGCAACCAAAGACGCCCTAGCCAAACCCATCCTCCTGCAGCATCCAAGAACAAGTGCCTCGACCACCCTCATAGTAGATGCCTCTAACACAGCGGTCGGGGTATACTTGAGCAACTGGTTAGCGGACAGTGGCAACCGCTGGCCTTTTTCAATAAACGTTTCAGGCCACCAGAATTCAAGTCCAGTGCCTTTGATAGCGAGTTGTTAGAGTTATACCTGGCAATTCAGCATTACCGTTACTTCCTGGAGAGCAGGATGTTCAAATTTTTAAAAAATTTTCACATTATGAACCATACTGACCAAAATACACACAAACATTTCCCTCTTGAATAGACAGAGTTTCATTTTCTCCCCTTTTTCCCCCTCCCTTCCCTCCCTCCTTCACCCCCCTCCCCACCCAATCAATGTTCAACATATATGATACATTAAACCCATTAAACAATGTCCTCACACAATGAAAATAAACAAGAAAATTGTGTCATCCATTTTTACATACCAGGTCAGTTCATTTTATCTTCTTCTTCTGTCATTTTAGGTGGTGGAGGTCCGCGGTAGGACTTCTCTGTTGTGTTCCATATACGGTTCCCAAATTTGTTCAAATACTGTGATGTTATTTCTTAAATTATATGTTATTTCTTTCCAATGGAATACATTTATTCATTTCTATGTATCATTGCTGTATTGTCAGGCTATTTTCCAGGTTGACATAAAACATTTTTTTGCTACAGCTAAGGCTATCATAATAAATCTTTTTTGTGCTCCATCCAAATCGAGTCCAAATTCTTTATTTCTTATATTACTTAGAAGAAAGATCTCTGGGTTTTTTGGTATGTTGCTTTTTGCGATTTTATTTAATACCTGGTTTAGATCTTCCCAAAATTTTTCCACTTTCTCACATGCCCAAATTGCATGTACTGTTGTTCCTGTTTCCTTCTTACAGCGAAAACATCTATCTGATACTGTTGGGTCCCGTTTATTTAACTTTTGGGGTGTGGTGTATAGCCTTTGTAACCAATTATATTGTATCATGCATAACCTCGTGTTTATTGTATTTCTCATAGTTCCGGAGCATAGCTTTTCCCATGTTTCATTTTTTATCATTATGTTTAGATCTTGTTCCCATTTTTGTTTGGGTTTACAGCTTGTTTCCTTGTTCTCTTTCTCTTGCAGCTTGATGTACATGTTTGTTATAAATCTTTTAATTATCATTGTGTCTGTAATCACATATTCAAAATTGATTCCTTCTGGTAACCTCGGCCTGCTTCCCAATTTGTCCTTCAAGTAGATTTTCAGTTGGTGGTATGCAAACATTGTACCGTGAGTTATACCATATTTGTACTTCATTTGTTCAAAAGATAATAATTTATTTCCCGAAAAACAATTTTCTATTCTTTTGATCCATTTTCTCTCCCATTATTTAATGGAAAGGTTATCTATTGTGAAGGAGATTAATTGATTTTGCATCAATATTAATTTGGGTAGTTGATAATTTGTTTTTCCCTTTCTACGTGAATCTTCTTCCAAATGTTGAACAGATGGTGCAGTTCTGGTGAATTTCCATGTTGCACCACCTTTTCATCCCACTTATATAGTATATGTTTAGGTACCTTCTCCCCTATTTTATCTAGCTCTAATCTGGTCCAGTCTGGTGTTTCCCTTGTTTGATAAAAATCTGATAGGTATTTTAATTGTGCTGCTCTATAATAATTCTTAAAGTTTGGTAGCTGTAAGCCCCCTTGTTTGTACCATTCTGTTAATTTATCTAGTGCTATCCTCGGTTTCCCCTCTTTCCATAAGAATTTCCTTATTATTTTCTTTAGCTCCTTGAAGAATTTCTGTTAGGTGAATTAATAACGATTGGAATAGGTATTGTATCCTTGGGAAGATATTCAATTTAATGCAATTTACCCTTCCTATCAGTGTTCGTGGTAAGTCTTTCCAATGCTCTAAGTTGTCTTGTAATTTCTTCATTAATGGCTGATAATTTAATTTGTATAGATAGCCGAGATTATTATCTACTTGAATACCTAGGTATTGAATTGCTTTTGTTTGCCATTTAAATGGTGATTCTTTTTTAAATTCTGTGTAATCTGAATTATTCATTGGCATTGCTTCACTTTTATTTCTGTTGACCTTGTACCCCGATATGTCTCCATATTCCTTCAATTTCTTATGTAATTCTTTTATTGATAATTCTGGTTCTGTTAAGTATACTATGATGTCATCTGCAAATAGACTGATTTTATATTCCTTCTCTTTTATTTTTATCCCTCCTATTTTATTTTCTGTTCTTATCAGTTCTGCCAATGGTTCTATAGCTAACGCGAACAGTGAGGGAGATAGTGGACATCCCTGCCTTGTTGATCTGCTTAATTTAAATTGGTTTGATATATATCCATTTACTGTCACCTTCGCCAATGGTCCCTTATATAATGCTTTAATCCAATTAATATATTTCTCTGGCAGGTTGAACCTCTGTAGTACTTTGAATAAATAATTTCATTCTACTCTGTCAAAGGCTTTCTCTGCGTCTAAAGCAACCGCCACTGTTGGTGTCTTGTTACCTTGTACTGCGTGGATTAAGTTAATGAATTTATAGATATTGTCCGTTGTTCGTCTTTTCTTAATAAATCCAGTTTGGTCTAGTTTTACTATTTTTGGTACACATTCGGCCAATCTGTTTGTTAATAGTTTTGCTATTATCTTATAACCTGTGTTAAGTAGTGATATTGGTCTATACGATGCTGGTGTTAGTGGATCTTTCCCCGTCTTTGGTATTACTGTAATTATTGCTGTTTAGCATGAATCTGGCATGTTTTGTGTTTCTTCAATCTGGTTCATTATTTCCAGGAGAGGAGGAATTAATAAGTCTTTAAATGTTTTATAGAATTCTATTGGGAGTTTTTTTTAATATATCCTGTACTTCTTCTATTTCAAGTGATTTTATTAATTTGTTTTGCTCCTCTTCTTGCAATTTCGATAGTTCAATTTTAGCTAGAAACTCATCTATTTTGTCTTCTTTCCCTTCGTTCTCAGTTCGATATAATTGCTCGTAGAATTCCTTGAAGTTTTCATTGATCTCCGTTGGGTTATATGTAATTTGTTTGTCCTTTTTCCTTGATGCCAATACCATTCTTTTAGTTTGTTCTGTCTTAAGCTGCCAAGCTAATATTTTGTGCTTTTTTTCTCCTAGCTCATAATACTTCTGTTTTGTCTTCATTATGTTCTTCTCAACCATGTATGTTTGTAGTGTTTCATATATTATTTTTTTGTCCTACAATTCTCTTCTTTTTGTTGTATCTTCCCTTGTTGCTAATTCTTTTTCTGTATTTGCTATTTCCCTTTCCAGCTGTTCTATTTCCCGATTGTAGTCCTTCTTCATCTTAGTTACATAACTTATTATCTACCCTCTGATGAACGCTTTCATTGCATCCCATAGTATAATTTTATCTTTCATTGATTCCGTATTTATTTCAAAGTACATTTTAATTTGTCACTCAATTAATTCTCTAAAATCCTGTCTTTTAAGTAGCATGGAATTTAATCTCCATCTATACGTTCTTGATTGGATGTTCTCCAACTCTATTGCTAATAACAGGGGTGAGTGATCAGATAACAATCTAGTTTTATATTCTGTTTTCCTAACTCTCCCTTGGATATGGGCTGACAACAGGAACAGGTCAATCCTTGAGTATGTTTTGTGTTTACCCGAACAATATGGGTATTCCTTCTCCTTTGGGTGTTGTCTCCTCCATATATCCAAAAGTTGCATTTCCTGCATAGATTTAACCATAAATTTGGTTAGTTTGTTCTTTTTACTAGTCTTTTGTCCATCTTTGAGTCCAAATTAAGGTTAAAGTCCCCTCCTATCAGTATATTCCCCTGCGTATCTGCAATCTTCAAAAAGATATCTTGCATAAATTTTTGATCCTCTTCATTAGGTGCATATACATTGAGCAAATTCCAAAATTTTGAGTATATCTGACACTTTATCATTACATACCTCCCTGCTGGATCTATTATTTCTTCCTCTATTTTGATTGGTACATTTTTATTGATTAATATTGCTACTCCTCTGGCTTTTGAATTATATGATGCTGCCATTATGTGCCCTACTCAGTCTCTGCTTAATTTCTTGTGTTCCACTTCAGTTAGATGTGTTTCCTGCACGAATGCTATATTAATTTTTTTCTTTCTTCAGTAAATTTAACAGCCTCTTCCTTTTGATTTGGTTATTGTCACATTTGTGGCCCGAAATGTGAAGTTAATAAAACATTAAACACAAGTTTTATCAGGTAAACTTCCCAGTGGCTTTTTATTTTCCTGTTTCCTTTGTTCTCTTGCTTGTGTTCTTATCTCTGTCTCATACCACGTGACTTCCGGTACATCTCATACATATTCATTATCATGACATCCCTCCTTTAATCAGAAATAAACTTTACCTTCACTTACCAATATCCCTCGGAAACATACAAACATCGTAACTAATGGTAATACTATAACTCAACTACATAAAGTTTACTTCCTACAGCACTCATACATGCACTTTATGATATAAGATTAAAATACTGTTCCAAAGTTCTTATTAAAATTATGGCACAAAGTCTTCGTATCGTTTGGGCACTTTCCGGTTTCGTTTCGGCCAGCCTGCGATATTGTCATCGCTTCTCGGTTGTTCACTCTCAGCGTCGGAAATACTGCTCGCAAACGGCTTCGGGTATTTCTGGCGCTCTAGTCACTTCATCAGGAGTGCTGGTAACTGCCTCTGGAACATCATCAGGTCTCTCAATTTCAGCATCTCGTATTGGCCTTTCAACCTCTTCGCTCGATGTATCTCTGGACTGGTACCTTTTTACACCTGAGATATTTCTCTTATACAGGACTCCAGTCGGAGACTTGACTGTCACCATACTGCCCAGTGGTTCTGGCGGATTACTCCTACTTGTGATTTGACATCCGTGACAAGTTTTAACAAATTTCTCTGCGTCTTTATCACAAACTGGCCTCCATACCTTGGTCCTGAGGTATTGCTTGGTACCAACAATACCTAGGTGTCCTTCATGCGCTAAGGATATGATCTTCGGTCTCAATCTTTGCGGTATCACCAATCTGGAACCTCTCAATACACACTGTCCGATGCAACAAAGTTCGTCTCTAATGGGAATGTAAGCCTTGTGAGTACACTTGTCCCATTGTCCACTCTGTATGCATTCTCTTAATTCCATGAGTTCTGGATCACGTTCGGATTCTCTCTCGACTTCCTTCGTAGTCACAGCTTTCGGTGTCGCCTGAATAGCTACGAAGCGTACAAAGCTCGCTGTGTCTGTTCCCAATTCTGACTTGGATTGTGGACCACCATCCTTCACCAATCTGGACAGCGGATCTACAATGTTTGTTTTCCCTGCAATGTGGATTACTTTATATATGTAGGGTTGTAGTCTGAGTACCCATCTCTCTATTCTGGCACATGGTTTGGATCTAGGTGCATAGATCACCTCTAATGGCTTATGATCTGTGATGAGTTCAAATTCAATGCCGTATAAATATGCATGGAACCTCTCACAGGCTCATACAAGTCCGACTGCTTCTTTCTCTGTCTGAGAGTATCTTCTTTCCACATCTGATAACGATCTGCTGGCATAGGCAATGATTCTTGGTCCTCCATCATGCATCTGGACCAACACGGCTCCTAAACCAACTGGGCTGGCATCCGCTATGACTTTGGTTGATGCCGCCGGATCGTAATATCCAAGAGTTTTTGCATCTGTCAGGCTTTGCTTCAGCGCTGTGAACGCTTTCTTCTGCTCAGATCCAAAATGAAATGGTACACCTTTCCTGGTTAGTTTCCTTAGTGGTTCTGCCACTGTAGCAAAATTAGGAATGAACTTTGCACAAAAATTGACCAATCCCAGGAAACTCCTCACCTCTGTTGCATTCTGAGGTGCACATGCCTCTTCAATAGCTTTCACCTTGGCCTCTGCAGGGTTTAGTCCTTCCCGTGTAAGTCTGTGTCCCATGAAGTCCATTTCTGACACACCGAACTGGCACTTGTTTCCATTCACGGTAAGGCCTGCCTCCTGTAGTCTAGATAGTACACGCCTCAACCGTTTGTCATGCTCTTCCTTCGTTGGTGCATGGACTATGATGTCGTCAGAAATGTTGGCAACTCCAGGAATGCCTTGAATCACTCGATGGATTTCATACTGGTAGATCTCCGAAGCTGCATTAATTCCAAATGATAGTTTCTTGTAACGATACAATCCACAGTGAGTCACAAATGTTGTCATATCTCGGGAACCTGGATCCAGCTCTAATTGATGATAGCCCCATTTCAGATCAATTTTTGAGAATACCTTGCTGGTAGTTAGTTCTTGAAGTATTTCCTCCACTGTTGGTATAGGGTGTCGTTCTCTAATTATAGCTTCATTGGCCATTCTCATGTCAACACATAGTCTTATGTCACCCTTTGGTTTGGGCACAATCACTACGGGACTGACCCATTGTGTCGAATGTTCCACCGGTTCAATAATGTCTTATTCAATCAATTCTTTAATTTTGGCTTCGACTTTCCCACGAAGTCCACACGGAGTTCGGCGCATTGGTTGTGCTTTGGGTTTGACCGTTTCATCTACCGCTAGCTTCAATTGTCGACCTTTCAGCTTTCCTACTCCTTGGAAGACTGCGGGGAATTCTTGCTTCATATCCTCGTATGACTGAATTGAATTGACACAAGCTCCAATATGAAGTATTGCCAGGTCTTGCGCTGTGCTTCTACTCAGCAATGGTTCTCCCCTCTCTTCTATGACCATAAACTCTGCTTTGGTGTACTTATCTCCAGCTTCAACAGTTGCAGTAAAACATCCAATGGTCTACAATGGCTTGGTTGCTGTGTATGGATACAGTTTCTTGGAACACTTCTTTGAGGTACAGATGATCTTTTTCCTTTTCAACTTCTCCCATAAATGTCGATCAATCACATTACTGTCACTGCCTGAGTCTACAATGACCTGCACTGTCACTCCACCAATGATCACTGGGACCTTCTCATGATGTCCTTCATTCAACATAAATTGGTAACAACTCTGTTCCTCCTGGGTATTATCATCATCACCGTCTATCTGGCGAATGGTATCTTTCTTTCCAGGATACTTTCTTTTCCCCCAGGCTTTGCCTTTGGAAGTTGTACTCTTCCTCTTCTGGTCTGCATTGGACTTGCTTTTGCACTTCTTTGCAAAGTGGTCCTTACCTCCACACTTTCTGCAAACTTTGCCTTTGGCCGGGCAATATGGGTCTTTTCCAAAGTGACCTCAGTTTCCACATCGATAACACTCCACGTCCTGTGTCAACGTATATCTTGGCTGGTTATGGCGATGTGAGAGCCTCTTAATTTGCTGGCTTGAGTTGTCTTTCAGGGTCATGGTATGAAATTGCCCTTCAACAGCCTCTAATGCAGCAGCAATGGTTAAAGCATCGGTGAGTTCCAACTCACTCCCTCTTTCCAGTAGACGTCTTCTGAGTTTATCTGATCTGCAGTGCTGTACGACTTGATCCAATAATTGGTTGTCCAAATCAGCTGGCCTGTAATTGCATCCAACAGCTAGCTGGCGTAGTCTCGTCACGTACTGAGCAATTGTCTGGCCATCTTCTTGTCTCGTTCTCCGAAACAAATGGCGTTGAAATGTAGCATTCAGTGTCACTACATAGTGTGCATTTAATGCATCTACCGCTTTCTGGTACTCATCCTTTCTTCCAGTATTCAAAAGTGTCTTAAATGTTTCCCGAACTGAGGGTCCTGCAGTGAAAAGAAGTAACGCCCTCCTCTGCACTTTTTGTTCAACTGTACTATGAAGAAATAGGCCACGACTGTCGGCGTAGGATTCAAATTCTTCCAGCCATGCCTTCCACTTCACACTTACAGTGCTTGCATCACCAGTCGGGTCAAAATGAGCAATTCCACTATGTGTTAGAAAGTCACCGTCTGCACCAGCCATGAGGAAATATTCAAGCCCCAAAAGTACTGAGTCACAGAGAAAATTCTTATCACCTTGAAGTTGTCTGTAATCCTCTGTAATCTTGTTTAGTCTTTAATTTTCTTCAAGCTTCTTTCATCCTCGTCGCCAATGTTACATTTGTGGCCCGAAATGTGGAGTTAATAAAACATTAAACACAAGTTTTATCAGGTAAACTTCCCAGTGGCTTTTTATTTTCCTGTTTCCTTTGTTCTCTTGCTTGTGTTCTTATCTCTGTCTCATACCACGTGACTTCCGGTACATCTCATACATATTCATTATCATGACATCCCTCCTTTAATCAGAAATAAACTTTACCTTCACTTACCAATATCCCTCGGAAACATACAAACATCAGTTAGATGTGTTTCCTGCACGAATGCTATATTAATTTTTTTCTTTCTTCAGTAAATTTAACAGCCTCTTCCTTTTGATTTGGTTATGTATTCCGTTAATATTTATAGTCATATAGTTCAACATGGCCATTTCATACTTTGTTTACCTCTCATTTCCACTTCTTCATCACCACCTTTCCCCCATATCCATTTCTGTTTTCTTGTTTTGAACACACTGTAAGACAACACTTCTAAAACATAAAGTATTTCCACTATTCCCACATCTAAAATTCCGTTAACCCCAAATGTTCCCCCACTCTCTGAGTTGGCCCTTCTCCCTTGCCGGGCAACCACAACTCCCCTCTCCATTTGGATTGTGAACCCGCTCGCAAGTGCCAACTGATTTTGCAGTGACTGTTATTCTCTCCCACCCAGCCCCCTCCAGAAAAGACTTTTATCTTCACATATAACAAAGCTCACCCTCCTAATTTCCCCCTTACTTCCTTTCTTCCCTTTTCTTCCCCTTCTTAGTTCTTACTTATACATTATTTTTCTTCTTTATATGAAGTTTGTTGTCATTCTTGTTCTTGTTACATCTCTTCATCTCTCTGCCTGTCTTGCAAGCGTTCTGCAAATTCTCATGCTTTCTCCGGATCCGAGAACAGTCTGCTTTGCTGCCCCGGGATAACTACTTTAAGCACCACTGGATATCTTAAAATAAATTTATAGTCTTTCTTCCATAGGATCGATTTTGCTGCGTTAAACTCCTTCCTCTTTTTCAGGAGCTCAAAACTTATGTCCGGGTATAAAAAAAAATTTTGACCTTTGTATTCCAGTGGCTTTTTGTCTTCTCTCATTTTTTTCATTGCCTTCTCCAATATATTTTCTCTTGTTGTATATCTCAGGAATTTTACTAGAATGGATCTTGGTTTTTGCTGTGTCTGTGGTTTCGGGGCTAGAGTTCTGTGTGCCCTTTCTATTTCCATTCCTTCCTGTATTTCTGACATTCCTAGGACTCTGGGGATCCATTCTTTTATAAATTCTTTCATATCTTTGCCTTCTTCATCTTCCTTAAGGCCTACTATCTTTATATTGTTTCTCCTATTATAGTTTTTCATTATATCCATCTTCTGAGCTAACAACTCCTGTGTTTCTTTAAATTTTTTATCAATTTCTTCCAATTTTCTTTTTAAGTCGTTGACTTCCATTTCTACAGCTGTTTCTCGTTCTTCCACCTTGTCTATTCTTGACCAGCTCTAATCTACTCACTTTTTCTTCTGTACCTTTTATTCTTCTTTTTATTTCATTAAATTCTCGTGTCTGCCATTCTTTTACTGCTTCCATATATTCTTGAAACATTTTTTATCTATGTACTGTCCATTCCTTTTATCTTCTATTTCTCTGTGCAGAGCTTGATGTTCTCCTTCTTCTTCTTCTGTGTCTACTCTAGGGTTTGTGTCTTCTTCTTCTCTTCCTTGTATCTGTGTTTCTTCCGACTTTTTTGTTGGGCTGTTTGTCTCAGCTTGTTGGGGTTTTTTTATGGTGTCTTGTGGGCTGGTTATCTGTTGTGTCTCTGATTTCATTCTCATCCCTCCTGTTCCCGTTATTTTCTGTATCTTCCTGCTGGGAAGACCGTGCTGTTGGGTCTTTCTCAGCTGTTCAATCTGTGGAGTTCCACTCCACAAATGGTCCCCCCTCCCGTCAGTGTTATCTTTCTCATGCGCGGTTGCGCACCTCTGTTTGGCTCCGTGAGCCATCTTTGTAGTCCTGCGTTCAGTGGGTCGCAACCCTGCAGGGTTTCCACTGACCTCAGGGAGTGGGCTTCTCTTTCCTTGGCGGGTCCCTGCTTCTTCGTACAGGTAAGGCCTTCACCTTTCTCTTCTGGCGTCTTTCCTTCTTTTTTTCCCATTGTTTTTGACTTTTCTTTTTTTTGGTGCCATTACCTCCACACCTTTATTTTTTATTTGTTGTTGTTTTTGTGTCTGGGGCTTTGCTTTACCTTTACTTTTTTCCTTCTTTTCTGGAGAGGGCTGGTATTCTCCACCACATGACTCCTCGGATGTTCAAAATTTACGCAGACCAGAAACCACTTACCTTTGCTGTCAGCAAGGTGTCAGACCCACGGTCATCAACAGAATCACCTGTCCTATATATCTGAATTTTTGACAAACATTGAATATACTGTTGGCAAGTCCAATGTGGCAGCCGATACCCTATCCCGTCTGGTTCTCCTAGCAGTGCATAGTCCCGGCCCATGTATCAACTATGTGGCCCTGGCAGATGCCCAGCAGGCAGACCCTGATGTACTGGTGTACCAGACAGCATTTACCGGCCTGCAGCTAGAGGACATCCAGATCGCCTCAGATATCCACACGCCCCAGTGACACCTCAAATAGTAAACCACACCCCATTCTTCTTTTCTTTGGCTTGGCTTCGCAGACAAAGATTTATGGAGGGGTATGTCCACGTCTGCTGCAGGCTCGTTGGTGACTGACAAGTCCGATGCGGGACAGGCAGGCACGGTTGCAGCGGTTGCAAGGGGAAAATTGGTTGGTTGGGGTTGGGTGTTGGGTGGTTCCTCCTTTGTCTTTTGTCAGTGAGTCCTACATTCTACATTCTAGCTGCATGGAGGAGGCGAGTTTTTGATTTGGTCCACAATTTGACCCACCCCGCTATCAGGACCACAGTTAAAATGGTGGCTAACAGGTATGTCTGGCAAGGCCTCCATAAAGTGGTCACTCAGTGGGCCAAAACACACTCAGTGCCAGGCATCCAAGGTCCAGACCTACATTAAAGCCTCTCCAGAATCCTTTGAACAAGCATGCCGCCATTTCAGCCATGTGCAGATAGACATTGTGAGGCCCCTACCTATATCCAGAGGTGCACATTATTTGTAGACCATGGTTGACCGGCTAACTAAATGGTCAGCGTCGGTGCCGCTACCTGAAATCTCTATGGAGACGTGCATGGGCATTACTGAACACCTGGGTGGCATGTTTCAGGGTCCCCTAACTCTTAACGGGGGGCCCAGTTCACCAGCCTGTGGTCCGCCTCAGCAAATGCCCTTGGGACCCAATTCCACCACATCAGCATACCATGCGCAGGCCAATGGGTTGGTGGAGAGGTTCCACAGACATTTGAAGATAGCTCTGATGTCTTGACTCACTGGACTGAACTGGGCCAACAAACTCCCTTGGGTCCTGCTAGGCATCCATAACACTCCAAGGGAGAATCTCGAGGCATCATCTGCCAAGTTGGTCTATAGCACGCCCCTGGTCATCTTTGGTGAATTTGTGGCTGTTTCCAAGGACAAAGAGGACCTCCTGGTGGCAACATTGTCTTGACGCATGAGCGCCTGGGCACACTGGCCCAAATCAGCCCAGAGCTCAGGTGCAAGCCAACATCTTTGTGCCAAAGATCTTTGCAAACTGTCACTATGTATTCATTTGATGTGGAGCTCACTGGCCACCTTTTCTGTGGCCTTATGAAGTGCTATACAACATCATCAGGCACAATGGCTCTACCTGCATGTTTGACATTGGTGGGAAGGAGGAGACCTTCATGTTTGACCGGCTGAAACTGGCCCACTTAGACTTTAACCAGCCAGTCACTCACCTGACCCCACAGCGCAAGGGTCGGCCTCCAAAAGACAGTGTCCCAATCGTTGGTTCTGGGGGAGTGGTCATGTCATGGCCCATGACCCACTCCATGGGCTGACACAGGAAATGGCCATCAAGCAAACAGCACACTGGATGCGACACCCATTCCCATAGGTCACAAGAATAGCAGTAGAATTGACCAATCACTGCCAGCAAAACACAGGAGAGTCCAATCCAGGCCCGTTCATCTGGGACAGCCAATAAGTAGCCAGCCCCACTCAAGCCACACCCCAGTTTGGCTATAAAAGGCAGAGCTTAGTCCAACAAAGTCAGTGTCGATTACACCCTCTTCATGTGAGGGTCTTCCTTCTACCGCGAGCTATAACCGTAGCAATCTCGCTACAATATTAAGATCACGCTCCCAAACATTTTTAATCTTAGCCATTAGGGCTAGTCTTAAATCCAGTAAATCAATATAAATGCGTGATATCAATCGACTGTGAGCAAATTGTAAATCAAAAAGTATTTGAATCTACGATTTGAAGAAAATTGTCCAATTTAGACCAAACTAAATTCTTAACTTCCAAATATCTAAAAAAAATGTCTAAAAAAGCATTGCCAACCAGACGGGCAAATTTAATGAAGTGGAAAGATGAATTCCCACCCACTCATGCATAGTGGTTACAGAGTGTAATGCCATATCTAAGTTTAGAGAAAATTAGGTATAATTTTAAAGATTAAAAAGTTAGTTTGACAAGGTTTGTGGCCCATTTATAGAAAACTATCACAATTGGCAGTTTTCAAAGATTTGGATGCTCGAGGGGTGATCCGTCCGTCTTCTGGAGGTCACGACCTGATCCATCTTTGTCTATTTCTTGTAACCTTGATTGGGGGGGGGGGGCAGGGGGTGATGTAGATTAGTTTTAGTTTTAGGGCATTTTTTTTCTTGAATAAGTAGATTTTTGGGTTCAATTCTAATTATACTGCATAATATCCTTTTTTTAGATTTTATTAAGATATAATGTGATTTTTGGTAATAATAATTAATTGATTTTTATGTATAATTACTTTAACAGAACATCACAATTAATATTTAAATTTAAAACGTGGCACACTGAATTTACTTAATTTCATGTTTTGCATACATTATTATTTTGCCTTGTTTTTTAATATTTTGTATGTTAAACTCAATCAAAATATTTTAAAAAGAAGAGAAATTAAAAGTCACAGCTCAGAGGATTGTTTAGAGTATTTGCTTCAGTTCATGAGAACTTGTAAAGAGTTGCCAGCATATGATGCCAAAGCAAGGATGCAAAAGAGCTAAGTGATAATTTGAGAAACATTTTGGTGACAAGTATAGAATTTCAAGAGCATATATAAGGAAGGCTCTTTCATGGTCATCAATAAGACCAGAGGACACAAATGGTTTACAAGCTTATGCTCTCTTTCTAAGAGGATGCTTCATGTTATGACAGAGATTGGCCATCGTGGAGAGCTTAACATTCCTCAAAATAGGGTAAACCTTGTAGATAAATTACCAAATTGAATTAGAGAATTATGGAGAAGACAAGTTGTTGAATATCAAGGAAGATTCCATGTGACAGCTACTTTTAAGGATTTGGTGGATTTAATTGAAAGACAAGTGGGTGTTGTTACAGATCCAGTGTATGGAATTAAAGGTACTCAGACAGTGAAGAAGTTAAGAAGTCCAAATCGTATCCTCAATCAAAGTTGAAGAAGAATGCATTTACCAACTCTTATGCGATGGATAGAGAAATTATGGAAAAGGAAAGTTCGCCTGATGAGAAAAAATGTTTGTTATGTCATGATAGATAAGAATTGGGAAACATGTGCACAGATGGAAAAGACGACACATAGTGAGAGAATCACTTTCTTGAAGGAAAATGGAATATGTTTTGGCTGTCTGTGTAAAGGACATATCAACAAAGACTGCAAGAAGTGACTCAGCTGCGATATATGCAATTGAAGGCATCCCAAAATGCAACACGTCTTCATGGAAAAGAAGGATACAGTAAAAAAAGAAACAGAGGAAAACAGTACTGAAGCTTCAGGGTCAACAAGTGGGCTTATTGGGACCAATGCAGACAACTGAAAATTTTCAAGAGTCCCTGTAAAGGTTCAGGCCAAGGATAGGAATGCAATAGTACATACTTATACATTTTTTGACCCAGGAAATATAGTGTTGGTTTATACTGTGAGGCTTATGGAAAAGGTGGAAAATAGACAAAGATTCTATTGAAAACCACAGGACAAAGAAACGTCATTGGAACTAACATGGTTTCAGGATTAAAGGATGCTGGAAAACACAGTGATAATTTTTGTGATCTTCCAGGCATATATGCACAGAAGACTATGTCACTGTGCATAAAGGTAGCATCCCACATCAAAGTGATGTGGATCCGTGGTCATATCTGATGAAGGTTTCCATACTGGAAGATAACTGAGATGGAGTTATTAATTGGTTTGAGGGAGGGAACCAATAGAAGTAACCCCCAGTGAGGGAGATGGACCTTACTCTATTAGGATTGCTTAGATAGACAATCAATGGACTATTAGAAAACAAATTATATTGTTCTGAAGCTGTCAACAACAAATATCATACAATATCTGTTGTGAAACTCAAAGAACCTTCAGAAAAATACAAACAGTTGTTAGAAAATCTCACTGATAAAAATAAATCAAGAGCATCTAAATCATAAAGAAGAAATTGTTTTAATCAAAAATGGATTAAAGTGAAGCTTTGGAAGATTCGGCAAATATCTGCTGGTGATTATTCTTGAGAAGTTAAACCAAGGGCAGGAATGAAGCAAATGTTTGGAAACAACTCTGAATCTGATGATTCTTCAGTTTTGAAAGTAACCAAAAGAGAAGCTCAGAGACAAAAATGAAGAGTTTATTGTAAATAGAATTCATAAGACAAAGAGGAAGAAAAGAATAACTGCTAAAGAAATGAAGAAAGGGATTCAGCATTATCAAGGTGCAAAATGTTGGAGGAAGTGATTTATTTCTTGAAAGAGAACTTGTTTAATGACACCAGACAACTGATTGTGGAAATCAATCAACGTACGTTCTTGAAAACCCAGTTGATAAATTCAGAGAAAGTATCTGATTTTTAAAAAAATCAAGATAAGTCACCAACAAATGAGACTGAATTGAAGGTTGCAGAATTAAATTTGGAATTACAGGAAAAGCCATTGGAAGCCAGAGTGGCTCTTGGCAAGTTTGAGGAATCAATGCTGTTCAAGTCCTACCCTTTCTATAACTGACTAAAGAAGGAAAAGAAAACAGAAAGAAGAGTCATCATGTGACCTCGAGAAAATGAATATGCTATCACTGTGTGCTACCACTATGTGTACTGTATGAGCTGGCCCACCCCCAAACCTGTCACTGCTCCCTCCCCATTAAGGCTGTTACACCCAAATCCCTCCCTCAGTACCTGCCTTGGAACCGGGTCAGCAACATGTAAGATGTGCTGACATCTAAAGGTGATTCGGATGTTTCATATAAACAGCATGTCAAAATTGAAACTAAATATAATCTTCTTCTAACATATCCAATTGAAAGACAATTTTTAAAAGGTAAAAGTCAATTCTATGTCCATGAAGATGAAACAGTTAAATTACTGGCTAATCATTTGAAAGCTTTAGCACCCAAACATTAGATTAAAGAAATTTGCAAAGCTAATGGTGATATGACAACTAATCATTTAGAAGTAAATGATACCTTTAAAGAATTTTATTCTGAACTTTATAGTTCTGTCTTTCCTAAGGGTAATATTGTAATTAATTTTTTTTAGATCAATTGAATTTTTCTATGCTTTCTGCTGCTAAGGCAATTGGATCAACATTTCTCATGAAGAAATTGTCGAGCCTGTACATTCATCAGACTCCGGAAAGGCACCAAGTCCAGATGGTTTTTCTGGAAAATTTTATAAGGCTTTTTCCTCATTACTTACACCTCATCTATCCTCTATTTTTCTGATTCTTTTAAGGTGGCCAAGCTGCCACAGCCTTTTTATGAAGCATCCATCTGACTTCTTCTTATAAAAAAAATTAAAAACCCAGTCGATTGCTCTTCATACATGCTAATTACTCTACTCAATGTTGACACTAAAATTCTATTTTAAGACTTGGCTGTAGACTTGAAGATATTTTGCCACTGGATTTATTAAAAATCATTATTCCCACTTCAATATATGCCATTTATTAAATATATGCTCTCCTTCTAAGGACATTTTGGAATGTGTAATATCTGGATGCATAGAAGGCTTTTGATTGGGTAGAATGGAATTATTTACCTAAAACTTTAGAAAAGTTCAATTTTGGGGCTGGCTTTATTCAATAGATTAAATTATTATATCTATCCTCCACTGCTTCTGTTCTTGCTAATTTTCAGAATTATAAACATTTTAAACTCCAATGTGGAAACCAGACAAGGATACCCTTTAAATCCATTGCTTTTTGACCTGGGTTTAGAACCCTTCGCTATCATTTTTCAAGAATCTAATGATATTACTGGCACTTTAAGGTAGGGCACAGCCCACAAAGTTTCACTTTAAGCTAATGATTTATTGCTTTTCATTTCTAATTTTGAGACTTCATTGCCTTCTATTTTCAGGTTATGTTGAATTTACATAAAAGTGAACTCTTTCCCTTAATTATTTGCCACCAATAAATACTAATCTTCCTTTTAAAATTGTAAGAAATTAATTTACTTTGTTACAATTACTAAGAATTATAAAAACCTATTAAAAAATATCTTACTTGAATAAAATACATTAGAGGGGCATTATCAAACTGGTCGCCCCTTTCTTTATCATTGGTCAAATCAACTCTTAAAATTTAAATGGTACCTAAATTTATATACCTTTCTCAGGCTTTGCCTGTTTTTATTCCTTCGTATTTTTTTTTATTCCCTTGACTCAATCTTATCTTATATATGGAAGAACAAACAATCTAGCCTAAAAAAAGTCCACCTTCAAAACTTAAAAAGAATGGAAGTTTAGCCCTACCAAACATTAGGTTCTATTACTGGGGAGTCAACAAATTAACCATGAAAATTGTCCAATATGGGAATCTTTGGAATCTAATTCTTTTGCAAAATGTTCTATTATCTCTCTACTTGGATCCTCACTTCCCTTATCTTTAAATAAATTAACTGACAAATCAGTAGTTAAACATACTTTAAAGATCTGAATACAGTTTAGAAAATATTTTGGTTTCCTGAAATTTTCTCTTTCTCGTCCGATTTTTTTCTAATTATTTCTTTAATCCTATCATGACGTAGCTTTTTTAAGGAATCGCAGAGTTTGGGCATTTAACATTTTAAAGATTTATTTATCGAAAGATGTCTTGCTTCTTTTGAACAACTGTCAGTTAAATATAGTTTGTCAAATACTCATTTTTTTGGTTATTTACAGATTAGAGATTTTTTGCGTCTAAGAGTTTTGAGAAAGATTTAACAGATGAAATTTTTAAATTGCAACATTTTTACAATGGTTCAATACCTAGCATTTGTGACATGTTGTGGGGAACAAGAGGATCTCCTTTAGATAACATTTATAAAAAGCCTGGGAACAGGACCTACAGCTTTTAATCTCTGAAGAAACTTGGAATGTAATTTTTAACTTGGTTAATACCTCATCTTAATGTGCTCACCACTCCCTCCTACAATTTAAAGTAGTCCATAGGACCCACATGTTCAAAGTTAAACTATCTCATTGTGATAGATGCAGTAATAGAGATGCATCGCTAATTCATATGTTTTTGGAAATACTGGTATGAAGTATTTCTATACTTTCTTTTCCTTTTAAAATTTTTGATTGATTTTAATAAAGAACATATAAGAACAAAAAGGGTACAATTCAGTTACACAAACTAAGATATTCCATATATCACTAATATACATAAACTCTAAATCAAATCCATAATTCATATTTTATATAGAATATACCTTTTTTTGGAAAAAAAGCTCTAATAATATAAAAAAAGGAAAGAATAAAATAGTAGAGGAGAAAAACTTAAACCCTATATCTAAATGCATTGCCGGATGTTCATATGACTAGTATTAACAGAAAAAAAAGGTAAAAAAAAATTAATATAAGGAACATGGAAAAGATACAAGTTGGACAATTTAATTGCATTGGAGTGAAATTATAAAGTAAGATTTCTTATAAAGTAAGAAATTATAAAGTAAATGACGCCCATAACTTCTGGAATCATATCTGAATTATTGACTAGATAACAAATCCTTTCCATGTTCAAACAGGACCTTGTGTCCCACAACCACTGATCATGCATAGGTTGGGCAGCATCCTTCCAAATAAATAAAATCACTCTCCTCGCCAAAAATGAGGCAAAAGAAATGGAGATGAATTATTCCCTCCCATTGTGCCAAAGAGGGCTACCAAAGGAATCGGAATATTGAAATGTTTTGATAATATATGGAAAACCGCTCTCCAGTATTCTCAAGTCTGGAAAATATGAATTAATGATGCTTCTCCGCTCTTACATCTGTCACTCCAAGGACTCATATTGGAATAAAAGTGAGACAATTTAGCCTTAGACAAATGTGCTCTATGCACCACTTTAAATTGTAATAGACAATGTCGAGCACTTAACAAAGAGCTATTAACAAATTTAAGAATTGTGCCCCAATTCATATCCGATACAGTCAAATTTAAATCCTGTTCCCAAGTGTTTTTGATTTTAACTGAAGTAAATTTTAAGTCTAATCCTTTAACTGCTTTGTTTGGTATTGTTGGAGAGAGAGGCATAACTTTCACAGCATCTGATTTCAACTATTGGTTTTTATTTCATTTATGGTTGGGCAGGCAGTATTGCTTAGATGGAAGGATATTACTTTGCCTACTCATAGCTCAATGGTTAAGTGATGTTATGTCATGTTAAAATTTAGAAAATATCTGTTGCACAATATCTAATTTGAATTTCAATTTTTAGACACTGTGGTGACCCTTTTTGTAGAGGTGTTGGCTAATAAGGTGATTTATTGCTGTGAGAGGGATTTTTTTTTTCTTTGCAAACAGCTTTGGATGAAATTTTGAGCGTTGTGTATTCTGTACTTTTCTATATTTTAACTTTTAATATATATTCTTATGTACTCTGTATTTTTGATGTAAATTTCTAGTTCAATTCAATAAAAATATTGAAAAAGGAAAAATATTGAAAAAGGGAAAAGAAAGTAGGCCTATGGGACGTTGGGATTCATTAGTAGGGGGATGGAAAATTATAGGAGGGATGTGGAAGCTCTGGAGAGCGTGCAGAGGAGATTTACCAGGATGTTACCTGGATTGGGAAACAAGTTTTATGAGGCAAGGTTAACAGAGCTGGGACTTTCCTCTTTGGAGCACAGAAGGATGAGAGGAGACTTGATCGAGGTCGACAAGATTGTGAGAGGCATAGATAGGGTGGACAGCCTGCACCTCTTTCCCAGGGCAGGATCAACAAACATCAGAGGACATGTACAAAGTTAAGGGAGGGAAGTTTAGGGGAGACGCCAGGGCTAGGGCTTTTTTACCAAAGTAAGTTGTGGGGGCCTGGAATGCCTTGGCAGGGATTGTGGTAGAGGCTGAAACCTTGGGGTATTTAAGAGATTCTTAGGCAGACACATGGCTGAAAGAAAAATAGAGGGTTATGGGGTGGGAAGAGTTTCGTACTTTTTAAAAGAATGAATATATGGATTTGGCACAACATTGAAGGCTGAAGAGCCTGTACTGTGCTTTATTGTTCTATGTTCTACGTGTCGCAATTAATGTTGCCCAGCATACCTTACAGTTTGAGAGAAAGAGAAGCAAAAGAGAATCCCTTCAGAGTCATTGAGTCATGGTGGATTTGCCTCCAGCACTCCTGCAGACTCCAGTTCAATCCATCAGGAACCCGAGATCCAGATCCAAACCTCCGACACAATTAGATCTCCCATCACTAAACTCCAGTAGATACAGTCCCAGAGCCTTCAAATGTTCATCTTATGACAACCCTTTCATTCAAGGGATTATTCTATGAACCGTCTATATACCCTCTCTGATGCCAACACATCATTCCTTAGATAAGGAGCCCAAAACTGCTTACAATACTCTAATCAGTGCCTTACAAAGCTTCAACATTTCTGTATTTATATTCTCTTGTAGCAGCTACTTGGGTAGCAATACACACACACCAGATTAGTCAGCACGAGACTCCTTTATTCAGACTTTACAGGCTCTTTTATATATCGCATGGCCAGGCTCCATGGGATGGGGTGGGACATCATTATAAGTTTGCTGCTAATCCTGTGATTCGGCAGGTTTAGATGAAGCCCTGTGAGCATCCCGCGCCTTCAGCAGGAGACGCCACAGATCAACATGCTGTTACTCGGCACGCAGTACCGTGCGCGTGCGGTCATTTAAATGGGTGAGTACCCAGTTGTCTATCCTATGGTTCTGCATCCCCGCCGAAGAACTGCATGGCCACTAAACTCTCCTTCAAACTGACTCTACCTTCAAGTTAACCCTTTAAGGAACCTTGCGTGAGGATTCCCAGGTCCCTCTGCAATTCTAAATTCTGAACTCATTGACTGTTTTCCAGAGTTTGCTTGTTCCTTTCAGAATTAAAGACAGGTCTAACAGGTTCAGGGAATCTTGGTTATTGAGAGATATTGAGGCTCTGGTTAGGAGGAAGGGGCTGCAGAGTGGATATAAACAGCAAAGAAGAATTGAGATACTTGAGGAGTGGAAGAAATGCAAGTTAGCATTTAAGAAGGAAATCGGGAAGGCAAAAGAAGGCATGAGATTGCTCTGCAGACAAGGTGAAGGTAAATCCCAAGGGCTCAGCACAGACTAGAGGGGCCAAAGTAGCCTGTTTCTGTTTATTTACTGAATCATGTTAAACATGCAATTAATGAATAGAAAAGACACAAAATACATACATGATATTTTGAAAACTAATCCCCCCTTCCCTAATCCACTGACCCCAACCCACCCCGCTCTAATCTACCCCCAAAAAAAAGGAGAAAAAAAGAAAGAGGAGATCACATAATATCAAAATTCGTCAGTTAATTACCATGGTTTGGAGCAACACTATTAACGTGTGGGGAGGGGATTTAATAATTCAACCCCATCTAATCCAAATACGGGCTCCAGGTTTTAAGTAAAAATAATTATCATGTAAATTATATGTTATCTTTTCCAATGGAATACAAGATCTCAACTCCAAATGCCATCTCTGAAAACTCAAATCTGGCTAGTTTTCCAAGCAATTGCCATACATTTTCAGGCCACAGCTGAAACCAATCTCCAAAAAGCGATTAGCAATCAATTTCAATTCTAAGCTAAAGTGGCCTGATCCTGTGCTGCAATTGTTCTCTGGTTCTATGGCTTCAACAGGAATACTAGGGAGGAAAAGAAGAGGAATAGACAAAAATTGTCCCCTTGAAGATCAGAGAGGGGTTCTCTATGTACGGAGCCAGAAGAGATTGGGGGCGGGGGGAGATCTTACACGGGTTTTTCTGCATCTGTCTTTACTCATGAGAAAGGCACCAGGGCAAAGTGAGGCAAAGGAGCAGTGATGTTATGGACGCGGTACAGATTACAGAAGAAGAGGTACTTGCTGCCTAAAGGCAAATTCCCTCAAATCCAGAGGGAGATTTGCAGAAATTATAGGCACCCCAGCAGAAGTATTTAAAACATGCAAGAGTGAGATGGCAGAAGATTGGAGAATAGCACTTTTTAATTTGTTTAATTTAGACATACAGCATGGTAACAGGCATTTCAATCCCGTGCTGCCCCAATTAACTCAATTAATCTAGAAATGTGGGAGGAAACTGGATCACCCAGAGATGGTGATGGGGAGAATGTAGAAACCCCCTATAGACAGTTCTGGATTTGAGTGTGGCACTAATTGCACAAGTTGTGTTGTTGTTTAAAAATAATTCAGGACATTTTAGCTTGATATCAGTAGTGGGTAAATTGTTGGAAGGTAGTCTGAGAGGTCAGATTTACAAATTCATTGGTTAGGAATCATCAACATGGCTTTGTGCCTAGAAGGTCATGTCTCATTAATTTAATAGAGATCTTGTCAAGGAGGTTACCAGGAAGGTTGATGAAAGAAAGGCAGTGGATGATGTCTACATGAACTTTACTAAGGCCTTTGACAAGGTCCGCAGGAGACTTTGGTCAGGAAGGTTCAGTCACTCGGAATTCAGGATGAGGTAATAAATTGGCAAGAGAGCGGTTGAAGATGGTTGCCTCTCAGACTGGAGGCCTGTGACCAGTGGTGTGCCTCAGGGATTGGTGCTGGGCCCATTGTTGTTTGCCATCTGTATCAATGATCTGGATGATAATGTGGTAAATTGGATCAGCAAGTTTGCAGATGACTCAAAGATTGTGGACAGCGCGGAAGGCTTTCGAAGTTTGCAGAGGGATATGGACCAACTGGAAAATGGGCTGAAAGATGGCAGATGGAATTTAATGCAGACAAGGGTGAGGTGTTGCATTTTGGAAGGATGAACAACTTATACAGTAAACAGTAGGGAACTGCAGTGTGGCAGAATAGAGGGATCTGGGAATGCAAGTACATTATCCCTGAAAGTGGAGTCACATGTAGATAGGGCTGTGAATGAATTGATCTTCATAAATAAAACTATAGAGTACAGGAGTTGTGATGTTACGGTAAAATTGTATAAAACATGGGTGAGGCCAAATTTGAAGTACTGTGTGCAAGTTTGTTCATTTCACTGCAGGAAAGATATCAATAAGATTGAAAGAGGGTCGAGCAGATTTACTAGGATGTTGCTCCACTGAGTTATAGGGAGACGTTGAATAGAGAGAGCATGGTTAGCACCAATGATTCGGGCTCAAATCCGATGCTGTCTGTAAGGAGACCCTGTGTGTCTGCAGGGGTTTCCTCCAGGTGGTCCAGTTCCCCCCATCCCAAAGACATAACCTTTAGTAGGTTAAATGGTGTACTTGGTGGGGCCATAAAGGCCTGTTGCCATGCTGCATATCTAAATTTAAAGATTAGGACTTTATTCCCTGGAAGTTTGGAGAATAAAGGGAGGTGTACAAAATTATGAGGGGTTAGAAAGGGTAAATTTAAGCCAGCTTTTTCCTCTGAGGTTGGGTGAGACATGGGTTAAGGATGAAAGGTGTAATGTTTAAGGGTAACATTCAGGAGAGCTTCACTGTTGGTGAGAGTGTAGAATGAGCTGCCATCTGCAGCGGCGAATACATGTTCGATTTTGACATTTAAGGGAAGATTGGACAGATACGTAGTTGGGAGGGGCATGGAGGGCTCTGGCCCTGGTACAGGTCAGAGGGTCGAGGTGGAGTAAATTGTTCAGCACAGAACAGATTGATTGAATGGCATGTTTTTGTGGTTCAAGGTCTGGTGAGGAGGAGCAGTGGAAAGCTTGGGTCCATATAAAGACTTCAATTACAAATGAATATCGACGGTGCAGTTTTAGTTTGGCAGTACGAACCTTCAGGCACGAAAGCTCTGAAGTCAGGACGGGCAACCTGGTTGTTGAGGTGAAGGAATGTCGTCCAGCTGTGACTGCATTCAGATTTCAGTGGTAGGGCAGAGAGGAAGGGCATTAGGGATAGTTCAACTTCACTGAAAGCCCCTTTTGGCCCATGTGTCACCCAAATGCGAATTAACCTACAATCCCCAGTACTCTTTGAACAGTGGGAGGAAACCCGAGCACCCGGAGGAAACCCACGCAGAAACAGGGAGAACGTACAAACTCCTTTCCGACAGCATGGCTGGTGCTTTATCAGTGTGGTGCTAAGCACAGCACTAACCCTTTTACAGCATCGGCTTTCTATTATCATTCACCGAGAAAACCTAAATGATGTGTTGTCTATCCGGCTGGCAGTAATTCATGACCTTTCAGTGTGACTGCAAAGAGTCGCTGTCCTATACAAGGCCCAGGTTATGGACACCCCTATGGGAAAGCTCCTGTGTGATTGCATTCTGAAGTCTGAGTACGTTTGTCCCCATGAGTGTCAGCACCGATTCCCCGCTCTTCACCTTCAGTAATCGTCCTTTATGAGTGTAGAGCTCGTCGAAAGAACCAAAGACTTGTTGATCCAAACCAAGGCTTTTATTAGCAAAAGACCGGAGATCTTCACAGGTGGCCGACCAGTCCGGAATGATCCGACCTGGCTAGGGACACAACCCTTTAAGGCCCAAACAATAGGTGTGGCTTAGCTCTCAGCCAATCGCTGTAAGCACAGTCTAGATACAGTAACTATATACACTATGTACATTGGTGATAGATCTGTACTATCACATTCACCCCTTCTTGGAGAATTGACCCTGGGAAAAAAAAAACAAAAACGAGGGAGAGAATGAAAAGGAAGGGGTAGGTCAAGGACTGTAGCGGTCAGGGGGTCTGACCATCCGGCGTGACCGCCGTGGTGCCGGGATTGGGGTCGCTGGAGTGGTGTCGCCAGCGGGCTCATCGGGTGCGACTGCTCCGTCGCTCAATTCCCCAGTCGTTTTGTCGGCAGGGTGGCCCGAGTCATTGGGGTGCTGTTGGTCCTTCTGTTGCGGCACGGGGCCTGGAGCATAAGGAGTTGGGGGGTTTGCTGGGTCTACCGCGTCCTGAGCTAGATCCCGCACCGAAACAGTGTCCTCCCGCCCGTCTGGGAACTCCACGTATGCGTAATGTGGGTTCGCGTGGAGTAGAGTCACTCGGTCGACCAAGGGGTCGTTCTTTGAGTGCCGGACATGGCATCGCAAAAGGACGGGGCCAGGGACGGTGAGCCATGCCGGTACAGTGGTTCCCGATTCGGATTTCCTCGGGAAAAGGAACATCCTTTCGTGGGGGGTGGCATTTGTTGCAGTACATAGGAGGGAGCGGATGGAGTGTAAGGCACTAGTGAGAACCTCCTGCCAGTGAGAGGTGGGGAGACCTTTAGACCGGAGAGCCAGTGTAACCGCTCTCCATATGGTGGCATTCTCCCTCTCGACCTGGCCATTACCGCGTGGGTTATAGCTCGTGGTCCTGCTTGAAGCAATACCACACTCCAGAAGGTACTGTTGCAGCTCTGCACTCATGAATGAGGACCCCCTATCACTGTGGATGGAATTGGGGTACCCGAAGATGGTGAAAATACTGTGAAGGGCCTGTATCACTGAGGTGGCAGTGGTGTCTGGGCAGGCCACAGCGAATGGGAAGCGGGAGTATTCGTCGATGGCCGTAAGGATGTAGGTATTGCGGTTGGTCGACGGTAGGGGTCCCTTAAAGTCTACGCTAAGACGCTCGAAGGGGCGGGTGGCTTTGATGATGTGGGAGTTATCCGGACGGAAGAAGTGGGGCTTGCATTCGGCGCACACCGAACAGGCTCGGGTCATGGAGCGGATCTCCTCAACTGTGTAGGGTAAGTTGCGCGCCTTGACAAAGTGAGCAAACCTAGTGACCCCTGGATGACAGAGCGCCTCATGGAGTTTCCGTAGTCTGTCCATCTGTATGCTGGCGCACGTCCCCCTGGAGAGCGCGTCAGGCGGGTCGTTGAGCTTACCAGGCCGGTACAGGATGTCATAGTTAAAGGTGGAGAGTTCGATTCTCCATCTGGCGATTTTGTCGTTTTTTATCTTACCACGCTGGGTGTTGCTGAACATGAAGGAGACCGCGCGTTGATCAGTCAACAGTGTAAAGCGCCTCCCAGCGAGGTAATGTCTCCAACGACGTACCGCTTCAACTATGGCCTGGGCCTCCTTCTCGATCGAGGAGTGTCTACTCTCCGGACCCTGGAGGGTTCTGGAGAAGAAGGCTACAGGCCGACCGGCCTGGTTCAAGGTGGCTGCCAGGGCGAAGTCGGATGCATCGCTCTCGACTTGAAACGGGACAGACTCATCGATCGCGTGCAGCGTCGCAGCAGCGATGTCAGATTTGATTCGATCGAAAGCCGCTGTGGCTTCGTTCGAGAGGGGAAAAGAGGTGGTCTTGATAAGAGGACGTGCCTTGTCGGCGTAGTTTGGAACCCATTGGGCATAATACGAGAAAAGGCCCAGGCAGCGTTTGAGAGCTTTCTGGGTATGTGGGGGGGGTAAGTCCATTAAGGGACGCATGCGGTCAGGATCTGGCATGACTATCCCGTTTTCCACCACACAACCTAGAATAGCGAGTCGTGTGGTCCGGAAAACACACTTGTCCAAATTGTAAGTCAGGTTTAGCTGACGGGCAGTTTGAAGAAATTTGTCTAGGTTGGCGTCATGGTCCTGCATGTCGTGGCCGCAGATGGTGATATTGTCCAGATACGGGAAGGTAGCGGTTAGCCCGTTCTGGTCCACCATCCTGTCCATTTCCCGCTGGAAGACCGCGACACCATTTGTGACCCCGAATGGTACCCTGAGAAATTGATATAGCCGCCCATTCGCTTCAAAGGCCGTGAATGGTCGGTCCTCGCAGCGGATCGGGAGCTGGTGGTAGGCCGAACGTAGGTCAATAGTGGAGAAAATGCGGTACTGGGCGATCTGGTTCACCACATCCGTGATGCGTGGCAGGGGGTACGCATCCAGGAGTGTGAAGCGGTTAATGGTCTGGCTATAGTCGACCACCATCCGTAGTTTTTCCCCATTCTTGACAACCACCACCTGGGCTCTCCAGGGGCTTGAACTGGGTTCGATGATGCCCTCATCCAGCAATCTACGCACCTCACTCCTAATGAATTGCCTGTTTTCGTAACTATATTGCCGACTTTTGGTGGCCACAGGCTTCCAGCCAGGGGTGAGGTTTGCGAAGAGTGCTGGCGGGGCAATCCGGAGTGTGGAAAGGCCGCAGGATTGGCCCCGGGGCACGGGGGCGGGTTGCTCGGGTGCTTCGGGAGTGGGGCGATGGCAGACCGAGAGGGGGGCGTGGGGTCCCCCAAAGTGTAGGGACACCGTTTGGAACTGACACTGGAAGTCTAATCCCAGCAACACTGGGGCACACAATTGGGGAAGGACGAATAATTTAAAGTGGGTGACCGTCACGCCCTGTACTTCCAGCGTGGCGATGCAATACCCCTTTATCCCAGTCGAGTGCGACCTCGTCGCTAATGAGATCCTCTGGGTAGTGGGGATAATGTCAAGTCCCCAACGGAGGGCCAGATCTGGCTGGATAAAACTGTCAGTTGACCCAGAGTCAAATAAGCAATTGGTGTAGTGTCCATGCACTTTAATCAGTTCCATTGCTCTGGTGAGGGGATGAGAGCATTGCTGGTTTAATGTTATTGAAGCAGTTGACAGGCGAGTTTTGCGCGATGATGTCACGCAACGGGATGACGTCACGCAACGGGATGACGTAGTCAACGCTCGAGGAGCAGGTTGGAGAACCTCCCGGAAGTGCTGTTGTGGCGGGTGAATGGTAAGTAGTGGGGTTTGTAGTTGCTCGCGATCGGCGGTCGGGCCCTGGCGGTCGTCAGCGATGGACGCTAGGGTGAGCACCTGGTTGGCCGCGGGGGTGGCTGCGGCGGCAGTAGCGTCGTCCCCGGAGGTGTCCGTGGCGGCGGCAGCAGCGGCGGTAGCGTCGGCCCCGGGGTTGTCCGTGGCGGCGGCGGCAGCAGTGGCGGTAGCGTTGGCCCCGGGGGTGGCTGTGGCGGCGGCAGCAGCGGCGGTAGCGTCGGCCCCGGGGGTGTCAGTGGCGGCGGCAGCAGCGGCGGTAGCGTCGGTCCCGGGGGTGGCTGTGGCGGCGGCAGCAGCGGCGGTAGTGTCAAGTGTTCCGCACGGGGGCGAGAGGCAGGCCATCACCATGGTTGCGACGGTGGGTTGCCCCTTCCGGGTTCGGCGTCTCCGTGACGTCAGGCGTTGCCGTGCAGGGGAGCCCTCGCTCTCATTGGACGAGAGCTCTGGGGAAGAAGAGTTTGAATGGGATAGTGGCGGTTGAGCTTCACACGAGGCACTGTGTTTGCTGGCGGCCATTTTAGACCTACAGACTGCAGCAAAGTGGCCCTTTTTAAGGCACTTCTGGCACCTGGCTTTTCTTGCTGGGCACTGGGATCTGCTGTGCTTGTCCCTCCCGCAGAAATAACATTTCGGGTTCGCACGGGGCAGGGTAGCAGCAGCCGACAGGCCGTCAGGGGTAGGGTAGAAGGGCACTCTACTCACATCAGAACGAGGGGTCCAGTCCCTAGAGAGCTCGGTGGACTTTAAGGCTGCATCCTCCATTGTGATTGCAATCCGGGCCACGTCCTCTAGTTTTTCTACCCCTTGTTCGAGCAAACGCAGCCTCACTTCGTTCGATCGGAGCCCGGCCACATAGGCATCCCGGACGAGGTCGCTAGTGATCTCGGCAGCAGTTTTGTCCACACAGTTACAGTCCTTGCCCAATGCCTTTAATACTTGTAAATATGCCCTGCTGGACTCGCCGGGCTGTTGCTTCCTCGACGCAAGCATGAGCCGGGCATGAACTCTGTTCACCGGTTGATCATACAGTTCCTTCAGTACCTTTATGGCTGCGGTGTAAGTGGTCTCATCCTGGATGTTCTCGTAGACTCTCAAGGACACCATAGACAGCAATGCTGTTAGACGCTGGTTATCCTCCTCTACCTGAATGAATCTCAGGAAGTTTTCAAAGTTCAGCAGCCAGAACTTAAAGGCTTTGAAGGCTGTAGCTGACTGTGGGTCGATATCAAGTTTTTCTGGCCGAGTTAAACGCTCCATCCCTTTCAAAAAAAATTCTTTTTGCTAATAAAATTGTAGAGCTCGTCGAAAGAACCAAAGACTTGTTGATCCAAACCAAGGCTTTTATTAGCAAAAGACCGGAGCTCTTCACAGGTGGCCGACCAGTCCGGAATGATCCGACCTGGCTAGGGACACAACCCTTTAAGGCCCAAACAATAGGTGTGGCTTAGCTCTCAGCCAATCGCTGTAAGCACAGTCTAGATACAGTAACTATATACACTATGTACATTGGTGATAGATCTGTACTATCACAATGAGTGATCGGATTTGAGGCCTCTCACTTACATGGCTGCCGTCAGGTGACGAGCACTTCTGGGCAGTGCTGGATTAACTCCCACCTCCGCGGACCCAAGGCTGAGCTTTAGTAATGCCCCCCCCAGGGTCACTGACATGGGGGGAGGAGAATTTGTGTGCTGTTCCCCCCACCCCCACCCCGGCCCGTAGCACTAGTCACCAAAGCAACTATACATTTTATTATGCTTTTGATTCTTGTCTCAACTTTAATGTCTCCATCAATGCAAATACTGTTTGAAGTTCAAATCAGGTCATCATTATTCAACCACAAAGTGTTTTGCAATACCCGATTAAAATGTCGAAACGTCATGTGTTCACTCTGTGACATTGAGTTTTACTTTGTGTTTCCACAATATTATAACCTGTACCACAGGGTCGCAACGTAATTGATCGTGCTGGTAGCAGCGACAGCACATTGTCAAGTCCCACCTGATTATAAACACAGGTTCTTCCCCCCACACACAGACTGGAATCGAGACATTTCCTCTGGCCTCATATAACGTGCGGCCTCGTCTCAATCCTGATAATTTTAGCAGACGACTTTGCTACCTTCATATGCTGACAGGAAATGGTTTTTTCAGAATTGGCAATTGCAACTTGAACAATAATGCAGACCTCCATCGAGTTTCTCAACTATGGTTAGATTAAATGTTCTCTCAACAATTCTGAAAGTATCTAGCAAAAAAGTGGGCCTCTCCGCCCCATAATTTCAAATTAAAAAGTGCAAATAATCAGATGAAAATGACATTTTATTACAAGTTCATTGGATGTAGACTTCACGCTAATCTGTATGAATATTACCAATTTAGAGTTTTTTGGTCTCGACATTGCTTTGTGACTGTCCAAGATTGCTTCGTTTTTCAGCCTGTAACACATTGCCCTTAATTTAATTTCCGAAGAGAGCAACAAGAAACAAACTCCACATTGCCCATTTCAGAAAATTTATTTGCCTGGCGCTGGGACATATTTGAGTCCTTGCCCCTGTATTAAGAGCAGATCTTATATTTATTTGAAGGCCAAATCAGATCAAACATTAGTTTTTCAGTACTGCCATGACCCATCCCCATGCAACTGTATTTGAATAGAAAATAAACTTTACTGAAGGGTATGGGTTATTTATACTCACCTCCATCACTATATAACAATTGCTGGAGTTAACAATAGAGCCACTATTGGGTGCATTATGACGGAGAGAAGGCAGATGATGACAGCCATTCACGTTTCTCTGGTGCTGCACAGGCTGAGTGGTCCCAGCTGTGTGGGGAATTATGGCTAACGAAGACGGCCTTTGATCCCACATTGAGCTGCTTCCTTGAGCGGGCCCGTGAGATCTGCACCCCTACACCAAACCCTGCCCCGTTTGATTTCAGTGAATAGGTGAAAGCCAATTGACAGGAGTATTAAAAGCAATTTTAAAATACTTTTAATATTGTGGCTTAGTTCCATTTGGCATCATTAAAGTAACATTTTATATCTTTTATTTCTTTCGTTGTTTAACAGGTCCCCTTCCCTTACAGGCCCCTGGGCTTCAGCCAAATAAGTCTAATGGTTAATCCACCACGACCTCTGGCAATCCTTGATTCCTCTGGGATCATGACAGGTGTGAGGAGGGGTAAAAACGAGCAGACGACTGGGTACAGGGACTGGGACTGGAGAACAAGATGTGGCAGGAGTGCATACTATGGAGGTCACGGGGACAATCCCGAGATGGTGATAGTGGAGAAGGTGGTGAGACCACTGCCTCTAAAGGTCCTCTTTTTATTTCATTGATCTCTCCCTACTTTCCTTTTGTCAAGTGGTGCCGCAGAACAGTGGACTTTGTTGGCACAAGAAAGCTTTTCACTCTATTGCACCTGACATAATTACAACATCAGAGTGGATTTTTTGTGTTTTCCAACTAGGGGGTGTCTCTAAAGGCCCTTTCATGCCAGGCCTCCACCTGAAGGCCAGCTACAAGCGCGGAGGGAAAAGATAAACTTACCTTTTATGGAACAGTCCTAAAAGCCTGCTCCAGTGCCACATTCATGTCAAGCGGCGCCTTGTAGCGCCCACCAGAGCCAATGGAGGTGGGACAACTGGTGCTGTAGGGAACCTGTCATAAATACATGGCATAGCAATGGCTATTTTACATACCCATTATGCCCCACACAGCTGGAACCACTCTGAGTTTCCCAGAGCGGTTCCAGCTGAGTGGAGGGTTATGGGTGGGAAAGGCAGCCTTTGCTCTGCCATATTTTGAACTGCAGAGAGCAGCCCCAAAGGCCAAAGTGGCCTTGTGAGATGCCAGAGTGGGTAGCGGGGCTGTCATAGCCCACATTGGCCGCTCCCTGATGGCCCCTGCCTTGATGGCCCCCCACCTAATGGACCCCGCTGGCCACCTCTGACCTGACGGCTCCCGCTAGTTGCCCCTGCCCTGAAGGGGCCATGGAGGGAGAGGGCTAAGTGGATGGGAGAGAGAGAAAGGAGCTGGTTCTCTGGCTGACAACATCATCATGATGTTATCAGCCTGCCCCCGACCGGCTGCTTGCAGGGCTGTACATTTATGTGAGACGGTGGAGCGCAACGCTCCGCCGATGATCCTCCCCTGAGAGGGACTGCAGTCAGCCTTGGTTGAAGTGCACTTCTAACAACAGGGAAGTTCAGGGAGGTCAGAGAATTCCTTGTCTGCCAAGGGATTTGTCTGCAAATGGGATTTATAGAGAGCTACAGACCTTCTCAAAATACTTCTCAATTAACAGGCATTTCACAAAGTAGCATGAGGCTTAGAAATGGGAGTCACTGGTTGAATGAAATGCTCCCAGAGCCGTAAATACATCGATTTTGGTCAAGTCTCTTCAATGTCTACTCTTAAATAGCACCAAGAGATGGTTTGCATCAATTCTGAGGAGACAGATGGACAGCTGCACTTTCACATTTCATACAAATGCTGGCACCTCCTCATTGCACCACCCCAGCTGCTGACAAATGTCAGCGTGGATTATGTGTTCAAGCTTGAACCTCTCACCTCCTGATTCAGCGCTCCCTCAAAAACAGACAGGCAGTTCAAAGGTTTCAGCAGATTGATCTCACGGGTCATTATAATACTCCGTGCGTCTGAGCACACAAAGTAGGGGAACTCTTATGGGGATCAATGCTTCAAAACAGCCGTGTCGGTAATACAATTAAAGGGACCACATATCTCAGTCTAATTTGAGTCATTGTTTCTAGACAAAAGGGATACCAGTATTCCACATGACCCACAATCCCTGCTGTAACCTCCAGATTACTCATTTTGCCTTGACTGCATTCTAATTAGTCAGATGCGTGGAAAAAGTGTGTCAGAACTCAGCAGTGATGGAGGGTGGATGAATCTTCAGAGGTTATTACTGAACGTACGAAGCACATAGCTACAACTGAGAACTTCTCCCTTCTGCTGTACAAAGTTTGAGTTCACTGACTGGCTAGAAGCACCATCCTGATGCCATCAATATTGCAGCCACACTCTCTCCTTAACAAAATGAACAGATTTATAGATTATATAATTAACATTTCCCATTTTACAATGAACAACTACAATTTCAATTTCAGTTCATTTCAGCAAGAAAACTTGATAAAAATGCTTTCAGGGAATTCCAGAGACTCCCTTGGCTGAATTAAAGATATTATTTCTGGAGATACTGGCGTGGAATCTGGAAATGGGTACAATCTGCAAGGGATGTGGTTTAGGGGTTCAGTTAGGAGGGAATGTGTATTAGGGTACAATTTGCAAAAATCTGGTTCGGGGTATAGTTTGTAGGGAATCTGGTTCAGGGGAGAATTTATATAGGGAATATGGTTCAGGTGAAGAGTTTGCAGGGAATCTGGTTCAGGTGAAGTGTTTCTAGGTGTTAAATAGTCAAGATAATGTGAACTATTTCATAACTATAAGAATACACCCTTCTCACTGTAGTAACTGTAGTGCACCACTGTGGGGCATAGGTATATGTATATTAGGGAGTGTGAACAGTTTCCTGGGATGGTGGAAGACATCAGTAAGTAAAGTCTCTTCTGTTATTTGAATCTTACATCTCTAAGTTATTTAAGAAGCATCCCAAGTAACACAGAGACATAACATGGCAGCAGCAGTATAAGAGAACAGGAATAAAGCCATACAATTGATTGTAGATCATTGAAATACAAAGGGGAAGAAGAGAAAAAACATTAATGAAAAAATATGGTTGGAGCAACAACAGTTTACCCAGTGATGGATGGGGAGGCTGAAGACATTGTTGAATCATTTAAAATGTTTCAGCAATTTAGCATTTAAGAGCTATTTTAAAAATGCACATCAGAGGAGAGGGTCAATTATATACTTCTCTGGATAGGGGAGCAAGGCCTTGACTTATTTCATCACTGAGAGCTTACAGAGGTGGAGAAAAATGATCCGGAGCAGATATTTGCAAAGTTTGCTTCTCACCTTGAGCCCAGGTCTAAACATAGAATTAAATGTTATAAATTTCAAGGCTTAATGAAAGAAAGAGACTGATGAAACTGTTGATAACTTCCTCACTAGACTAAAAATTGTTGCTGCAAAATGGAGATTTAAGTATATAGAGGAAAGATTAGTTGATCAATTAATATGGGGGAATGTCCATCCCGAAGTGCCGAAGTCTCTTATAGGGAAGGATAGCTGGAAGCTGCCGAAGATATAGACACAGTCAGAGTCTTCGAAGCCACCCACCTATCTATGCAGACCCACCCACAGCAAGGAGAAGGAAGGGTTGATGCTCTAAAGAACACAATCATAAAAGTGCAAACCCCTAAGACCTGCAGGAAGTGCGGCAGACAACGCCCCTTCGATGACCAAAACAAATGCCCCAGATACGGTTCTGAATGTAGAGCCTGTGGTAAAGTAAACCACTGGGCGAAGATGTGCAAGTCTGATATGAAGAAAACAGTAATGCCAGTGAAGAAGAAAGACAAGGAGAAGATCCACCATATAAAAGGAAACAACAATGAAGACTCCAACACCCAGATATTGGACATGGAATCCATACATCTTCACGAGATGTCGGGTGTAATGAAAGAAGGAAGCGAGTTGCACACAAGGATCCAAATATAGAGAACAATCCAGAATAAGCCTACGATATTTAACCTAAAGGTGAAGCTGAATACTGGATCATAAATTATCGTCGTTCCACTCAGACTCTACCACCAGATGTTCCCAGAGAACATAATAAAAGGGTATCCAAAATACGGTGAACTGAAAACAGCAAATGTCACATTAATGGCCTATAGTGGACCTATGATCAAGCAGTTGGGGAGAGCTAAGATTAATAGCTGCCATAAGGGAAAGAACATCCTCTGTACTGTAATGGATAAATATTGGGAGAATTTGGTAAGATTAGTGGTTTATATACATACACACATTTTGAAACACATCTTATTTGAAAGACTGAAGAATTCATATTCAGTAACATTGCAGTATCTTTGGAGACTTTTATGCACATTTCACAAGAAGGTGCTCATTGAAATGATGTCATGAAATGAACGACTGTTTTGGAGGAGATAAACTGGCTGCAAGTACTAACAAAATGCTCACAGAAAGGTCACTCCTAGGTTTTATTTATCTAAGACAACAGCTTGACCAAGAGAAAAGAACTCTTATAGTTTGCTAAAGAAGGTGGGGATTTTTTTTGCAAGTGAGAAAGTCACATGGGCTTTCTGGCAGTCAGTTGGAGAGAGAGAGATGACAAGCCCTCTCAGCTAGTGTGTCTGACACTGAAAGGAGCTGAACAGTGCAAGCCAGGAAGAGCTAGTTGGAAACAGAAAGTTCCAGAGCAGTGGATGACTGGAAGTGCTATCTGACTGATGTTTCTCTTGGAATAAGTGGAACAGAAAGGAACTCTGTGTTAGCCTGTAAGAAAGAGATTACCATCTGGAAAGCCCTGATGGGGCAAGTTTCATCAGGGAGACCTTGAGGTGACTAATGGTGGTACCTCAGTTGTGGAAATCCTGGATCAACAAATCTCTCTCTAAACCCTACATCTCTGTCAATGCTGAGATCCACATGAAGATGATATCCAAAAGGATCAACAGAGACACTCCATTGGAGAACTGAATTCCAGTCACAAACAAGGCTGACCTCATGAGCATCTACGCAGAAGGCTTTGATGATTCAGTTGGATGCTTTGGAGACTTTGAATATCACATTGCCATAGATCCAAGCTGCAAACCCGTCATCTCTGCTCCAAGGAAAGTCCCACTGGAGCTTCAGAAGAAGATGGAGCAAGAACTAAAGGACATGGAAAGGATGCAGGTCATCGCCAAAGTGACTGAGCCAACTGAATGTGTAAATTCCACAGTGGTCAAAGAAAAACCAAATGGCTGCTTGAGAATATGTCTGCACCATAAAGACTTAAATCAAGCAATAAAAAGGGGTCACTACCCAACACCGACATGAGAAGACATCACAGCAGAACTAACAAGATCCAAAATCTTTAGCAAGCTAGATAATAAGAATGGATCCTGGAATGTGAAACTAGATGAGGAATCAAGACTACTAACAACATTCAATTGTCCATTTGGTCGTTACAAGTCCCTGCGACTACCTTTTGGCCTAAAGGTGAGCAAGGGCGTGTTCCAACAGAGCATCAATGAGACCTACAGAGGGTGTAAAGATGCTGTTGGCATTGCCGACGACATTCAGGTGTTTGGCAGAGATGGTAAAGCTCATGATCTTCATCTACACGAGGCTATGGAGAGAACAAGAGGAGCTGGAATTAAACTTAATGCTAACAAATGCATTATAAAAGAGAAGGAATGCCAATTCTTCAGAATGGTGTCCACTCCTGATGGGGTAAAGCCAAGCCCAGAGAAGGTTAAAGCCACTGCCGAAATAGAGCACCCAAAGGACAAAAATGAATTTGGAAGTTTCCTTGGGTTGGTCCAATACATGAGTTCCTTCATACCACATATGTCAGACCACACAGCAAACATCAGAGAGTTGCTGAAGGGAGATGCAGAATTTCATTGGTCCTTTCAGTGTCTTTGTTTGTTGCCTGACCTGTTTCATCAGCCACGGTTCCCTTTTTCTACCATGTTTTCCTTGTCCCAGTGGGACAAACGTATCTTAAACCCTGCACAGTTTGTCCCTCAGCTTACTCCACTTTACTTCCGGGCTTTTACCCTTGAACATCTGTTTCCAATTTATTCTCAGTAGTTCCTACATAATGAGCACTTTCCCAATTTGACAGTTTCTATCCTTTCTCAAAGCTATGTTGAAGCTGAGGGAGTTGTGGTCACTCTCACCAAAATGCTCCCCCACCAAGAGTTCTGCAACCTGAGCAAGTTCATTGCCCAGATCCATGTACAGTGTGGATCTCCTCTAGTCGGCCAGTCCACATATTGCATCAGGAATCCTTCTTGTGCACACACCAGCCCCATCCAGCCCTCTTTCAGTTAGGAGGTGCCAATCAATATTAGCGAAGTTGAAATCACCTATAACTACAGCCATTTCCCGCACATTTCCAAATTCTGCTTGCTTATCTGCTTCTCGGTGTCTCCAGGGCTGTTTGGGGGCCTATAGATTATTTGGGGGCTTATAGATTATAGTTATCCCCAGCTGCTTGATCATGGGTCAGTGAATTGATGTTTTTGGATGCAGAGATGTGGGCTGGGAGAGCCCGATGTTGTGCTTGATGCCTAAATTTAAATTTTAAATATTAAAAAGATATTGAACCACTCACTAGAATGGCATGCAACCAGAATATTGATTGTCCCCAACCAAAGGTTCACAACTTGAATGTGAATGCAGGAGATAAGATTTGTACTTGACATAAAAATGAGTGACACAGCTGTTAGTAAGTGTATTCCTCGTATGCAGTGATTCCTCCTTGAATAACCTATGCCATCCAGCCCATTACTTCTCACTGCATTTTATTCTCTCAACATCAATCAACACCCTCCAGATTCAGCAATCCCTTCACTCGGCTGGCAATTTAGAGCAGCAAGGTAGCTGAACTACCCGAACAGCTTTGAACATGGGAGGAAGACGATGCTGTCCAAGGGAAGACTGGGCAGGAAATGACATCAGCATCAGAGCCAGGACACAGGAAGTATGACCTTTCCAACTGGCCCACTGTGCCACGAGATGTAGTGAAGAATGGTGACATCCTGTTTTACAAGTGCAAGGGTCCCTATGCCTGGAACATATATGAACGTGGTGGTCAAAGAGGCACACAAGATACTTGCCTTCAGTAACCATGGCACAGAATAGAAGTCTTGCAGGGAGTAAGAGAGAGGAATAATATAAATGGGGAAAACACCATGGCACAGTGAAGAGAAAGGAGCCCTTATGGCCACCCAGAAAAATGCGTGGAATAAATGCAGAAACAGCAGCAAACACACAGCAGCCCATGTAGTGCTTGTGGACAGAGAAACAATTCATATTTGTAGTAGAGAACAGTTACATTTCCTGATGTAAGGTTCCAGACATCAGTGTTGTCTATCTGATATGCTGTGTGACCTGCTGAGTATTTAGACAAGAATAAAGAAAACATAAGCACGTGTAGACCACCACAGTGTCCCACCAAGGGTAGACCACCACAGTGTCCCACCAAGAGTAGACCACCACAATGTCCTGCCAAGAGTAGATCATTGCAGAGGCCCACCAAGGGTAGACCACCACAGTGTCCTGCCAAGAGTAGATCACTACAGAGTCCCACCAAGGGTAGACCACCACAGTGTCCTGCCAAGAGTAGATCACTGCAGAGTCCCACCAAGGGTAGACCACCACAGTGTCCTGCCAAGAGTAGACCACCACAGAGCCCCACCAAGAGTAGACCACCACAATGTCCTGCCAAGAGTAGACCACCACAGTGTCCCACCAAGGGTAGACCACTGCAGAGCCCCGCCAAGAGTAGACCACCACAGAGCCCCACCAAAGTTAGGCCATCTCAGAGCCCCACCAAAGGTAGACCACCTCGAGCCCTGTCAAGGGTAGACCACTGCAGAGTGCCGCCAAGAGTAAACCACCACAGTGTCCTGCCAAGGGTAGACCACCGCAGAGCCTGGTCTACTTGCTTCTCCTGCCATATCCTATGGACTACCCTCGGCTCAATGCGCAGGTAATCATGGACCCTCAATCTCTCCCTCCCACAGCTCTGTACCTCCCTCACCATGATCCACTCCTACTCTTCATCCTCCACCAGATTCACACATCCAACCACTGATTCTATGCACAACTGGATCAGAATCTCATGTTCCTGTAGAATGTTGTCTCGGTGACCAGCCACGTGGAACTATCATGGCCTCGGTAACCTACAGAACCTAGATCCTGATACGGGTCCCCACCTTTGCCAGGGTACCTACAGAATGGAGCTCCGGGCATTGTCTCCACCTTGGCCTCAGTGACCTATAGGATCGAACCTCCTGTACAAACTTTCACCTGAATCCAGCAGCCTATAGAACTGAGCATTGGATGTGAGTTTCCACCTTGTCCCCTGTGACCTACAGGACCGAGCCTCCATCGCAAACTCTCACCCTTTCTCCAGGAGCACAAGGGGCTCGCTCTCTCAACCCTCTGACATTTGCAATCCTCCCCTCCCTCCCTTGGACCCTTCACCCTTCATCTCCTGATCGAAACCGTTTTTCTCCCCTACCTGACACCCTCCACCCAATAAACTCCCCTTAACCCTTGCCTGGTCTTCACCATCCCCTCCAGCTTTCCATCTTGGGGACTGAATGGTCTGTCCTTCTTCACCTCCACCTTAATGATGCTGAATTCTTCTTCCATTGGCTCATCTCTGTGCCTACTTCAGCAACCACCATTCTCCTGCCCCCACTACGTATCCCTTCTCCCACTTTAACCATCTTCTCCTCCTGGACAGCTCGTTCCAGTCTTCTGCCTGCTCTGGACCATTATATTTCAGACTGCTACTGTGTTGTCAACTGAATCAACTTCTCTACTTCCCTCACTCATTCCAATCTCACCCCATCAAAATGCCAGGCCCCTCCACTCATTCCACACCAATCCTAACCTCGCCATCAAACCTACCCATAGTGTCTCACCAAGATCAGTCCACCACAGAGCCCTGCCAAGTAGACCACGACTAGTGTCCCACCAAGAGTAGACCACCACCAGTATCCCACCAAGAGGAGACCACGACAGAGCCCCATCGAGTCGACCACCACAGTGTCCCACCAAGTGGAGCACCACAGTATCTCACCAAGAGGAGACCACCACAGTATCTCATCAAGATCAGTCCACCACAGAGCCCCACCAAGTAGACCATCACGTCTCCCACCAAGAGAAGACCTCGACAGTGTCCCACCAAGAGGAGCCACCACAGTCACCCACTAATAGAAGACCACCACAGTGTCCCACCAAGAGTCATCCACCACAGCGACCGCCAAGAGGAGACCACCACAGTGACCCACCAAGAGGAGACCACCACAGCAACCCACCAAGAGGAGACCACCACAGTGTTCCACCAAGGAGGCCACCACATTAACCCACCAAGAGGAGACCACCACAGAGTCCCACCAAGAGGAGACCACCACAGTGTCCCACCAAGAGTAGTCCCATTGAGCTCTTCCATCGAGTTGAGGTTGACACATTTGTGGGGAGAATGAGGTTTGTAACAAATTTCCAGAAGTTTCAGAATTGGGCAACTCATTGGCAAATGAAGTTCAACACAGACAAAGGCGAGGTTGTAGATATGCTGGGAAAATGAGCAGTGTACGATGTGGACTGGACGATCGGCAAGATCCCCAAGTACAAATACACCACTAACTAAATGTTGTCCACAGGTTAGCAAGCCAGTACAAGCAAAGCAGGCAAATTAGAGTTACAAATGTGTTACATTCCAGGCAAGGCTGGACAAGTTGCCAAGAAGATGGTCTCTTCAAGCTAGTTTCAAAGATATCTTCCAATAACTTTTAAAGTCTTCATTTTGAAAAGATTAGAGATTAGGGTTACACGGTTAGTGTAGTGGTTAGTGCAACTCTATCACAGCACCAGCGACCTGGGTTCAAATCTGCTGCTGCATGTAGGAGATTTTATGTTCTCCCTATGTCTGCATGGGTTTCCTTCGGGTTCTCCAGTTTCCTCACACACCTGATTGACGTACAGTGTTAGTAGGTTAATTGATCTCATGGGTGCATGACATATTAGAGCAATTAATTTGGTGCTCCTGAACTCTTCCTGCTCTCGGTGACCAACTGAGAGTTCCCATGGCCAAGCTATTCCTTTCCTGCTATCCTCTTCCTCTCCACCCAAACCACTCCGCATATTGCAACCTTACCTGTCTGGGGAACAATCTCCTGATTTTGATTCAGGGTCTATTTGCATGGAATTTTTTTTTAAAAAAGCTCAAATTTACGGCTAGAGATGAGCCGACTGCCTGCTCCTCTTTCAGGGTTACAGCTGGACCTGTGCAGTATTAGAGTGGGAGCACGCGGTATCCGAAGAAACTGTGGCTGAATTCCAGGAACACTGGGGCCTCCAAGGAATCGAGTGCTTCATAAATGGTAATAACGGGATCTTAATTTGAAAATGTAAATTGCATGTAACAGAGTGGCAGTATTGATTTATCGTTTCTTGCAAATTTCCAACAATGTAAATAATCTTTAGTTTCCGTATAGTTTGTGATTTGTTGTGTTGTTCTCATTTTTTTTTGGAGTGTAGAAGGATGAGAGGAGACTTGATCGAGGTCTACAAGATTATGAGAGGTATGGATGGGAGGACAGCCAGCACCTGTTTTCCAGGGCAGGAATAGCAAACCCCAGGGGTATCTGTACAAAGTGAAGGGAGGGAAATTAAGGGGAGACATCAGGAGTTGTTTTTTTTTTGAAAAACAGAGTTGTGGGTGCCTGAATGCCTTTCCAGGGATGATGATGGACAGTTAAACATTGGGATCATTTAAGACACTCAAGACAGTCACATGGATGGAAGGAAAATAGAGGGTTACTTGGTAGGGAGGGTTTAGTACTTTTTTACAGGAATATATGGGTCGGCAAAACATTGAGGGCTGAAGGGCCTATGTTCTATGTTCTATGAATAAATTTTTGTTTAAATAGCAAGAAATTCTTCTCCATAAAATCACCAGACCACTTTCAGGTCCTGAGGAGCTCACTTGAGGGCTGTGTGTCACCCTTCAAATGCATCCCCACAACATCTGTTCACAACACACAAAATAATTTCCATAAGGTGACAGAATAAAAAGCAGCTGAATAATAATTTCAGAATTGCATTGAAAAACCATTTGAAGAGAGAAATAAGCTCTGCCCTGGCCAGTAATCATCCATCTAGAGTAATCCTCCCTACACCAACTTAATTCTCCCACTGTTCCATGAAGTCCTCCTGGATTCTCCCACTCTCCAAGACTTGAGGAATAATTTACAATGGCTTCTCAAATTGCACACATTTGGATATAACTGGAGCAGCTTGAGGACATCCAATGAAAACATTAAAACTCCACAAAGTCAACAATAGATCAAACCTAGGTTACTGAGCTTTGAGCAGCAGCTGTAGTCTCTACCACCACTTTGTGTGGCCCCTGGCACTGCTGGGTTCCATTGCCTGCATATTAAACTCCAGGTGAAGATCACAAGATATTGGAGCAGAAGTAGGCCCATCAGCCCATCGAGTCTGCTCCACATTGAATATGCTGAACCTGAAAGACACCGAAGAGAGTCTTGTTGGATCTAGTTCCATCCTATATAGAAACCACAGAATTTGTGGCATTCTTCACAACCCTTCAGAGGTGCTTGCGTGAGTCTATACACAAGTTTTAACCACCATCTGGTCCCACCAATCTCTTCCAAAGCTTTGAGTGATATTTTGATAATGGACCAATTCCCGGAGATTTCACAATCACAAATGAACACTGGTCACATGAGCAAGGTGTTGGAGAATAATCAGTTTTCAAGGGACTATCATGTAGCACCTTCAATGAGGGAAGTGATGGTGATAAATTTGCAGAGTGATTATTACATAAAAAAAGAAAAGAACACACTAATAGAGTTGTCAATAAAGACTATCCCAATCTATATAACTGATAAAACATCAATCCTCTGTACGTTTGAAGAACATCAATCCTCTGTACGTTTGAAGATTCACCTGGAAGGCAGATTAAAACATAACAGACACAGCCAAATAATGACAACAAACATTTTCAGGTTGCATCTTCTTGTGACATGATCAGTCCAACCCTGACTGTGGTTTTCCAGACAAAGTGCTGATATGCTGAGGCAATGCCCCCACTCTCACACTCAGTGCATTAACCCAGGTCAGTCACATTTCAGAATCCTGCAGAAAGTGCCCTTTCAGAGTTGACATTTGTCTAGTAGCTATTCCAGGGACACATCAAAAATAACCGATCATTATAAATGATCTGTGGCCCGAATGTGACCTTCCAACAGCACAGCTCTACATTTCTATGAACTGTTAAGAAAGCAAGATGAGAACCCAATGTGCAAATTGCAATGACAATGTTCAGTGAAATATGCTTTAAGATTTCTAAAACATCATTATTGCAGTTCAGAACCAATATGAAGCATCAAGGCGAATAACAATTCATAATTCTTGTGTTCAATGATCTGAGCTTGGTTGTTTTTTACATTAATAATAACTCGTGAATGTAATTGGGTTAAGGCAAAAGATAATCAGGGAGATTCTGCGATGCAGTTCAGCCACATGTGGTCATTACAGTGCCCGCTGTTGGAGGGGAGAGGAGCTTCCAGACAACTTCTTGTTAGGCAGACAACGGGAAGAAATTGACAATCAGGAGTACTGACACAAAGTTGTCAGCCTCCATCCAACCGAGGAACACTCATCTGATTCCATTTCGGTGTAATTTGCATATACCATATATACTCGTGAAACAGATGAATTTTCTGGACCAATTTTTTGGGTCAAATTTGGAGGACGGAGTTTTACATAGGTCATACTTTTGAGGGGCCAAATTTCACACGAGAATCCAAAAGTACTGTATTATATTTGAGTTTTGTGGACCAATTTTTTGGGGTCAAATTTGGGATGCAGGGTGCTACTTTGGATTGCAGTAAGTACCTGCCTTGCTCAGGGTGTTGGAAGCTCTGATGGCTGGAACCGAGTGGCAAGTTCAATTTTGGGGGATTGGGAGCTTGGATGGGTGGGCAGCCGAGGCAAAGGTTCAAGGTTGGGGCATTGGGAGCTTGGGTGGGCTGAAGCGAGGGTTCGCAGTCAGTGCATCAGGAACTCCGGATGAGTGGGCAGTCGAGGGGGTCAAAATTTACGTGAGTCCTATGGAAAACACATGATTTTGGGGCAAAAAGGATGGAGGGGGGAATCAACTATTACATGGTATCGACCTTCATTAACATCATCCTTCTATTCTTCACGCATGCATTAAGTGCCTTGGGGTTCTCCTTAATGCTACTTGCCAAGCCCTTCTCATGCCCCCTTTCAGCTCTCCTAAGCCCTTTCTTCATTTTCTTCCTGGCTACCATATACTTCTCATGGGCTCTTCCTGTTTCCTGCTTCCGAAAGCTAATCTCTGCTTCCTTCTTCCTCTGAACTAGCTGCTTCACCAATTTTGTCAACTACTATTACATTTTTAAAATATTTTTATTGATTTGGTAGAGAGAAATATCATGTTCTATATTATCTACATATTAGTTACATGACTTTCATGTAATGTAATACAGAATATGAATCATAAATGATTTATACATTGTTTTGTACATTTACCAGATGCTGCCTGAATTGGGAAACAATTGTTATGAGCAAGGTTAGCAGAGCTGGGACTTTTGCCTTTGAGGCATAGAAGGACTACAAGATTACTCCCAGGACAGGAGTAGCAAACACCAGAGGACATCTGTACAAAGCTAAGGGAGGGAAGTTTAGGGGAGACATCAGGGGTAGGTTTATTTTTACAGAGTTGTGGGGGCCTGGAATGGTTTGCCAGGGATTGCTGTGGAGGCTGAAACATTGGGAGCATTTAAGAGACTCTTAGACAGACACATGGATGGAAGAAAAATAGAGGGTTACGGGATAGGGAGGGTTTTGTACTTTTTTTTAGGAAGGAATATATAGGTCGGCACAACATTGAGGGCTGAAGGGCCTGGACTGTGGGGTAGTTTTCTAGTAGAATTCCAAAGGTCAGTTCAACACCATAGGATGGAGGCCCAGTACTCTGATGCAATGTTCTGTTCTCCCCAGGGACATGGGGAGTACCCAGTCTACAGTAAGTGCTGGTATGGGAAAACTCTGCTGTTTAGATCAGAGGTAATAGAGAGATACCAGTCTACAGTAGATAGGGAGACAAGGCTAGCCCCCAGAACTCCATTGGACTGGTTGAGAGGAGGGGACACCAGTCAACATCACAGAGGAAGAGGCAGCTGTCCAACAGTGAGTGGAAGAACACAGGAGAAACTTTCCTGCAGGAGATGGGAGACACAGACCAGGTACACAAGTCCATCCCTTGATGCTGGGGTTACGTGCAGTACACACAAGTGCTGGAGAAACCCAGCAGCTCACACAGCATCCAGAGGAATTAAAAAGCAGTCGGCATTTTGGGTTTGTGCCCATCATTAGAAGTGTCAAAAATCAGACAAATTCAAAGATGGGGAAGAGGGAGGAGCTCAGGCTAACAGATAAGAGGTGATGCACATGGGAAGGTAGAAGAGAAGCAAGCTGAATAAGGGCAGAGGGCTAAGAAGTGTAGCTCTCTGATAGAAGGAGGGAGGTGGAGGAAGCAAGACAGAGGGGTGGGGAAAGAGACAGGAGGGGAGGGATTTAATGGGAACTGGAGATCGATATGACATCTGGTTGGAGAATGCTGAGATGAACATAAGGAGTAGTCCCTCCAATTTGCAGGTGGCCTGGATTTAGCAGTATGAGGCCATTGTCAGGCATGTCAGAGAGGCAATGGTGTGTGGAATTGAAGTGGTCGGCCACTAGGAGGTCCTTGCTGCTGCAGCGGACACAGCAAAGATGCTGAATGAAGCGATCTCCCTTCTTGTGCGCAGTGTCCCCAATGGCAAATCGGGAGCACCGGCTGCGGGGTGTTGTTTCACTCGGAAGGATTGTTTGGGGCCTCAGTATACGTGGGGTGGGAACAACAATTGTAACCCCCTCCTCAGCTTCTTATCTCTTTGACCCTCCCACCTGCATCCACCTATTACTTCTGACCCCTCAGCCTGTGTTGTCCCTGGGGTGGAACCATTGTTAATACTGTCTGTGTGTGTATGGCTGGCCTGGCCCTTGCTGATTGTGCCGGTGGCTCCTCCTCCTTGATCCCCCTAATAAAGGCAGCAACACTATAACCCGTCCCCCAGAACAAGCTAGGGTCTTGGGTCAGAAACGTGGCACGTGCTGTCTGTTTGTGGTAATAAAAGCCTCTTAGTCAGGGAACTTCTAGTCATTGGAGTTATTGATAATGCATCAATTTTATTACCTTTTTTTCAGAATGGACAAGTTGCTGAGACCAGAGAGGCTGGAAATTGACCCATGGTCACAGGAAACATCAGACAAGTTTGAACTCTAGCTACGCTGCTTCAATGTGTTTCTGCAGACCCCACAGTGAAGCTGCGTCCACTGTTCTTATGGGTTAGAGACTGGGAGACATTCACTGAATCAAAGGACATTCTGAAAGGCCAGGCGAATGGAGTCTCTAGCCACATATAAGCAGCAGCCTGGGGAGTCGATCAATGATTATATCGGGTCCTGTGAGATCTCAGCCATGGAGGAGCTGATCCGAGATGCCTGTGCAGGCATCAGATCAGATTATATTCGCCATGGACAGCTGCAGAAGCCCATCGGACTAGCTAAAACTCTGGAAGTAGCCCACCTCCACATGGACTCTTGCTCGATTGATTGGGAATGCAGGCGCCGCCATCTTGGGTTGCAGGATTGCAGGCTGCCCCACGTCCTGATTATGGCCACCGCCGCCGGCAAGCACCCGAAATGTTACTTCTGCAGTCAGCAGAAGCAACGCAGGAAGCGCTGCCCGGAGAAGGCCATGGTCTGTTCTGGCTGTGGGAAGAAGGGACACTACAGAAGGTATACAAATCCAAGCAACCTTCTAATACAAGCAACGCCACATGCAAGCAATGGGGGTCACTGACATCTTGGATGATGTCAGTTCCGATGAAAATAACAGCATTGCGTGTGCACCGTGGGGACTGCCGTCTTGGACAATGTTACTTCCGAGGAAAGCAACAGCACTGTGTGTAAGCCATGGGGGCTGCCACCTTGGTCGCTGCCATCTTACCAGACCATGAGCCAAGACATCTACTCTGGCTTCAGTCACGTTCGACCAAAGCAGCCCTCACCTCACCAGGCCATCTTGCACAATGTTACTTCCAAGGAAAGCAACAGCACTGTGTGTGAGCTGTGGGGGCTGCCATCTTGGTCGCCGCCATCTTACCAGACCATGAGCAGGACAGCTACTCGGGCTTCAGTCACGTTTGACCAAAGCAGCCCTCATCAGCTCACCAGGTCAATGATGGACACAAGACGAGCTGCCTGTTCAATAGGGGGAACACGGAGAGCTTCATCCACCCTGACACGGTTCAGCGTTACTCCTTTGCAGTGAGACCAGTGAGTTACAGAATCTCCAAGGCCTCCAATTCCCACTCAGCACAGATCCATGGCAGCTACATGGTGATGTTGACCATGCATGGCGCAGAGTGCAAAAATGTTAAATGCCTGTACCACTTGGGTTGGACTTTCAGGGCCACCTTAACATCGTCACCATGGAATATGACAGACCCATTCTCCCCCTTTTCTCTCATAGCTGCCACCACTAATTTTTAAATTGGTCGCCCTCCCTCCACTCTGAACGTGTCCAACCAGCATTCTGCGCTCCTCCCACTGGGCGTAACCTTCGGGATCTCCACCCTCCAGATGACCCACCCCACCTCCGTTCGCTAACTTCAACTGTGATCCCGGGCCACCAAGGCATGCGATACAGCGCTGGGGACAGGGTCTTTATCAAATCAGAGGTGAGATACTCCTGACTGAGGGATCATCGAACCCAATACCAGCCTCTGGAGAGCTCAGGTAGTGGTGGTTAAGAGTGGGGGAAAATTATCAAATGGTTATTGACTAAAGTCAGACCATTAACAAATGGATGAGTACTCCCTCCCCCACACAGCCGACGTGGTAAACCAAATCGCCCAATATCGGGTATTCTCCACCATTTACTTAAAGTCAACATACCACCAGCTCCCTGTCTGTTTGAGGTGGATGGCCACATCTACCACTTCCAGACAGTCCCCTCTGGGGTCACCAATGGAGTTTCCGTCTTCCAGGAAATGGAATGGTGGACGTGCATGGGCTGGCTGATGGTCACATTCCCCTACCTCAACAATGTCACTATCTGCGGCCATGATCTGCAGGACCATGATGCCAACCTTCAGAAATTTCTCCAGATGGCAAAAACCCTCAACTTCACCTACAACAAAGATAAATGTGTATTCCACACATCACTCCTGGATATACTCAGCTGTGTCATGGAGAATGGAGTTATTGGCCATGATCCCGACTGCATGCACCCACTGTTGGAGCTCCCACTTCCCCACAGCCTTAAAGGCCTGAAAAACTGCCTGGAGGTTTTCTCCCATTATGCCTAGTGGGTTCCCAATGCCAAGGCCACAAGGCACACTGTGGACGAATCCACCCTATTCCAAGTGGAGAGCGATGTGTCTGACTTTGCCCTGGCCGCTTCACTTAAGCAGGCAGGGAGACCTGTAGCATTTTTCTCCCACACCCTCTAAGACCCCAAGATCCAGCACTCCTCCATCGACAAGGAGGCCTTGGCGGTATGGCACTGGAGGCACTATTTGCCTGCAAACAGGGTAAAACAATTTACCCTTCTAAGTGATCAATATGCAGTCGCTTTCATGTTCAATAACAACCAGTGGGGTAGAATCAAGAACAACAAGATTCTGAGGTGGAGAATCAAACTCTCCACCTACAATTGTGATATCCTGTACCAACCCAGAGAGCTCAATGAGCCTTCAGATGTCCTGTCCCAAGAGACTTGCGCCAGTGCGCAGGTAGATTGTTAACAAGCCCTCCACAATGACCTTTGCCATCCCAGGGTCACCAGCTTCTTCTATTTCGTCAAAGCCCTCAATTTGATTGAGGACATTGGCACGATGATCAGAAACTTCCTATGTGGAGTGCAAATTGCACTTCTACCAGCTGAACAGGTCACACCTGATTAAGGCCACCCATCCATTTGAGTACCTGATTATGGATTTCAAGGGCCCCTGCCCTCTTCGAACCACAACGTGATGTGTACTCACATTTCCCATTTGAGATTCCCTGTCTGGCCATGACCGCTGCCACCGTCATTAAAGCTGTACGCAACCTCTTCACCCTGTTTTGATACCTTGCTATATTTACAGCAACCAAGGATCCTCCTTCAGGTGTAATGAGCTACACCAATATCTACTGGCTAGTAAGACCATCAGCTACAACCATCAGCTACAACCCCCGAGGGACTGGCCAGGTGGAAAGGAAGAATGCCACCATCTTAAAGGCTGTCCCCTTAGTCCTGAGGAAGGCTCCAGAGGAAGGTCCCTCCCCTCCAGCAGCCTGCTTTATCGCTAAGGTAGGCCCAGCTTCTTTTTTATTCTTCTCCAGACTTTTGGTAGGAGTTAATTTAGGCATCCTCTCCTTCTTAGGTGACATCTTCTATCTTCAGTTAAAAACTTTATATTAACGTTAAAGTAATCTTTATTAAAAAATATTTTCTAAATAGGTACATTTTAAATTATTCCCATGGGAGTCATAAGATTGCATGTTGCTCCTCACGGCATCATGTGAGATCCCCCTGCTTCATTTAATGTTATCTGATTGCACAAGTGCAACCCGACAATACAGGATTTTCTGGTCCTCAGTGCAAAACACGCAGACACACAGCCAGACGTTGTACGAGAAGAACAATAGTGTCAGGATCACTCATGTGGCAGTGATCCAATGAGAAGGTCAGAGGGGTTTGGGAAGAAAAGGAATGCATTGTTGTGTCTAGAGTTTAATAAAGAAAGTCGATTTCATGTGCTGGAAAAATGAGTGAGTCTATTCTTTATTTGTTTGTAAACTGTTATAAATCAGTGCTGTTACAAGTGGTCATCTCGTGAGTTGACAGTACCTTCTAATTCAGTGGTTCTCAACAACCTTTTTCTTTCCACTCATAGATCACTTTAAGTAATCCCTGTGCCATAGGTGCTCTGTGATTAGTAAGGGTGGTCTATGGATGGAAAGAAAAAGTTTGAAAACCACAGTTTTAATCGTACCTCATTGACTCGTAATGTGCACGGTTTCACAACTCCAAAGGAAATAGGCTAATGGCAATCTTTCTCAAGCAAAATATTTCAGGAACAATTGGATCTAGAGCAGTGGTTCTCAACCTTCCCTTTCCACTTACATCCCACCTTAAGCAATCCCTTACTAATCACAGAGTACTTAGGCATAGGGAATACTTAAAGAGGTATGCGAGTAGAAAGAAAAAGGTTGAGAACCTCTGGTCTAATTTTTGGGTAGTGATGAGGATAAACATCTTACAGAAGCAGTTGAGGAGGTTAAACTGAAGATACCCCGCCTCACCCCTTTTTATTAATAATGCACCAGTATACTTCAAGATTCTTGAAGCATACCTCTGCCCTCAGAGTGAGAAGATGAAGTACAGTTTTCATGTGGATGTCTTCTAGAGCAGATCAACTGTGAAGTGGAGGATGCCATGGTCAACCAGATGGTAATCTCCCATATGACATGCCTTAACTTGTGATAGAGACTTGTAGAGACCATATAGAGACTTGTGATTCTCCAGTTGCAGCTAATCTCCAATTACCCCCGGACCGTCTTAAAACAGCAAAATCGGAATTTGATGACATGTAAGGGTTAGGCATAGTCCAGAGATCTGAGAAGTGTTGGGCTTCACCAGTGTATATGGTTCCAGATAAATCTCCTGGGGATTGACATCCTTGTGCTAATTATCATGCCCTGAACAATTCTGACCAATACAACATCCTCAATTTACAAAATTTCTCAGCAATCCTCTAAGGTAAATATATATCAGATTCAAGTTGAGCTTTTTGATGTCACGAAGATGGCAGTGATGACTCCTTTGGGCACGTTTGATTTTCTGCAAATGCTATTCAGTCTACAGAATACAGCTCAGACATTCTAAGGGTTTATGGACCACGTATTTGCCGGCCTCGATTTTGTGTCTGTTTACATCGATGATATTCTAGTCGTGTGTGGATGAAAAGGAACAAAAACGTTACCTTATCTCATTGTTTCTGAGGCTTGATGGGTTTGCCATTGTGATCAATCCCAATAAATGTGTTTTTAGAACTGCTGATCTTACATTTTTGAGACATAATGATATGTTACCCAATGAATTGAAAGTATGAGAGATTCAAGAATTTCCTACAACTGCCATGTTCGGCCAATTGCGACGTTTTTTAGGCATGATGAATTTTTATTACCGATTCCTGCCGAATGCTGCAGCATCTCAATTATCCCTTACTGAACTACTAAAAGGATTCGATAAGTCCGTGACCAAAAGACCTTTAACTTTGGGAGATGATGCTGTGCATGCTTTCAACAATGTGAAGACTATGCTTACAAATGTCATGATGCCTGTACATCAAAACCCCAACACCCTCTATCTCTAATCACAGATGTTTCTGGCAGAGCTGTGAGAGCAGTGTTAAAACAACAAGTCCATAGGCAATTGGAACCTCAAGCATTTTTTATTCAGCGAAACTCAGGCAAGAACGTGGCCATTTATCTCGCAGTGAAGAAATTCAATTTTTTTATTGGAAGGTCGTCCTTTCACCATTTATACAAACCACCAGCCTCTTAAAAGCTCACATCTCTATTCACCCAGGGAGATTCGCCACCTGGACTTCATCTTACAATTTTAATCGGACATACACCCTGTATGCCTGACATACAGCTACTGCCTTCGATTTCACCTCCATGGCTCATGCACAGTACATCAATCCCAATCTCATCCGGTATCACCGGATCAACTCTGATATCCAGCTTCAAAATGTGACCCTGGATGAATCGGGTGAAAAGTTAGTCTGCAATTTTTCCACAGGATGGCCTTAGCATTTTGTGCCGGAGGCTGAGGTGAGAGATTTTTGAGTCTCTTCTCAATCTATTGGATCCTGGTAGAAGAGCATCAATCAAACTAGTTATGGAGCATTTTACCTGGCCGCGTGTTAAACAAGATGTTGGATTATGGGCGAGGACCTGCCTGACATGTCGACGCTCAAAAGTCTCCAGACACACGAAATCCAAGCTGGGGGATTTTGTTGTTCTGGATTCTCGTTTCCAGCACATGCTTCCACCATCTTGGGGATGTGTGAAGCCCAGTTTACCAGGTGGCCATTCCTATCACTGACATCTCTTCAAAGATGGTCACTTGGGCTTTTGTGGATCATTGGATTCCATCTTTCGGTGTTATCATGGATCGAGGGACTCAGTTCGAGTTGGCATAGTTCCGAGCTCTCACTGATCTTTTGGGCACTACCCATATTTGCACTATGGCTTACCATCTGCAGGACAATGGCCTCGTTCACCATTTCTATCAACAAGTGAAGGCAGCATTAAGAGCAGGTGGTGATGATTCTTCATGGAGCAAACATTTGCCCATGGTTCTCCTTGGCATTCGTACTGCTCTTAGGGCAGATTGTCGATGATCGGTGGCAGAGCTAGTTTATGGCACTAAGTTAGCCTTGCCAGGTGAGTTTGGGAACCCAAGTCGAAGCTCAATGATCTGGTTAGTTATGTTGATCATCTTCGGGAAAACATGAGGTTACTCCGACCTACTCCTACGTGGCAGGTGTCACCTGCAGTGCATGTGCTGAATGATTTACCACGCTATTCTTATGTGTTTCTCCAACATGATGCTGTTCACAAACCTCTTCAACCAGTTTATGAACCAGAATCAGAGGACGAGTCTCACCCTTGACCAGTCAGACCCTTGACCAGTCAGACCCTTGACCAGTCAGACACTTGACCAGATAGACCCTTGACCAGTTGAACACTTGACCAGTCAGACCCTTGGCCAGTTGCACCCTTGACCAATCAGACCCTTGGCCAGTCAGACCCTTGACCATGTCACACCCTTGACCAGTCACACCCATTTCCAGTCACACCCTTGACCAGTCAGACACTTGGCCAGTCGCACCCTTGACCAATCACACCCTTGACCAGTCACACCCTTGGCCAGTCACACCCTTGACCAGTCACACCCTTGACTAGTTGGACCCTTGACCAGTTGGAACCTTGACCAGTCAGAGCCATGACCAGTCAGACCCTTGACCAGTCACACACTTGGCCAGTCAGACACTTGACCAGCCATACCCTTGATCAGTCACCCTTGACCAGTCACACCTTTGACCAGTCACACCCTTGACCAGTCAGAACCTTGACCAGTCACACCCTTGACCAGCTGCACCCTTGACCAGTCACACCATTGACCAGTTGCAACCTTGACCATTCAGACACTTGACCCATCAGACCCTTGACCAGTTGCACCATTGACCAGTCACACCTTTGACTAGTTGGACCCTTGACCAGTTGGAACCTTGACCAGTCAGAGCCATGACCAGTCAGACCCTTGACCAGTCACACACTTGGCCAGTCAGACACTTGACCAGCCAGACCCTTGATCAGTCACCCTTGACCAGTCACACCTTTGACCAGTCACACCCTTGACCAGTCAGAACCTTGACCAGTCACACCCTTGACCAGCTGCACCCTTGACCAGTCACACCATTGACCAGTTGCAACCTTGACCATTCAGATACTTGATCCATCAGACCCTTGACCAGTTGCACCATTGACCAGTCACAATCTTGACCATTCAGACCCTTGACCAGTCGGACCCTTGGCCAGTCTCACTCTTGACCAGTTGCACCCTTGACCAGATGGACCCTTGAACAGTCGCACCCTTGAGCAGTCAGAACCTTGTCAAGTCAGACCCTTGACCTGTCGCAACCTTGAGGAGTCAGATCCTTGATCAGTCAACCCTTAACCAAATGCACCCTTGACCAGTCAGAACCTTGACATGTCACACCCTTGACCAGCCACAACCTTGACCAGTTAGACCCTTGACCAGTCAGACCTTTGGTCAGTTGCACCCTTGACCAGTTGCACCCTTGACTAGATGGACCCTTGAACAGTCACACCCTTCACCAGTCAGAACCTTGACCAGTTGCACCCTTAGCCATTCAGACCCTTGACCAGTCATACCCTTGACCTATCAGACCCTTTGGCCAGTCACATCCTTGACCAGTCATACCCTTGACCAGTTGCCCTCTTGGCCAGTTGAACCCTTGCCCAGTCGCATCCTTGACCAGTCATACCTTTGACCAGTTGCCCTCTTGGCCAGTTGGACCCTTGACCAGTCAGACCCTTGACCAGTCGGACCATGCAACATCTATCTTGCACTATCGTACTAGTTGGGCCAAACTATCAGACCCCCCAGACCATTATGAAGTGAGACATTTCCAATCAATCCCCTCCTTGCATTACTTGGGGGCTGGGGTGGGGGGCAGTTAAAGGAAGAGCAGAATGATAGCATCAGGATCACTCATGGCGGTGATCCAATGAGAAGGTCAGAGGTGTTTAGGAAGAAAAGCAATGCATTGTTGTGCCTAGAGTTTAATAAAGAAAGTCGATTTCATGGTGTGCTGGAAAAATAAGTGAGTGTATTCTTAAGCTGTTGTGAATCAGTGCTGTTACAACATAAGTTACATAGAACCATAGAATTCTACATCACGGAAAACAGGCCATTCGGCCCTGCTAGTCTGTGTGACCCATCATCTCCCTCATCCCACTGAGTTGCTCTCCAGACCTCTCCAGGCCTCTCCCATCCATCTATCAATCCAATTTACTCTTAAAACACATGATTGAGCTCACACTCACCACATCAGATGGCCGCTCGTTCCACCCCTCTCTGAGTGAAGAACTTCCCCTTAATGTTCCCCCTAAACCTTTCCCCCTTCAGCTTTAAACCATGATCTCTTGTCTTTATAACCATACCAATCTAAATGGAAAAAGCCGACTCGCATCCACTCTGACTATATCTTTCATAATCTTGAAAACCTCTATCAAATCTCCACTCATTCTTCTATGCTCCAAGGAATAAAGTCTTATCCTGTTTAATCTTTCCCTGTAACTCAACTCCTAAAGACCCAGCAACATCCTAGTAAATCTTCTCTGCACTTTTTCAATCTTATTGATATCCTTCCTGTAGTTTGGCGCCCAGAACTGCACACAATATTCCAAGTTTGGCTCCACCAATGTCTTAAACAACTTTAATATATCATCCCAACTCCTATCCTGACATTCAAACAAAAAAATACTTATACATGTATATGGCAAGTATTCATATATATAAAATAAATATTGTTTCAGAAATATGAGAGTCTCAGAAGGTCAGGGTAAGCATTCGGTCATTCATCATTCTCACTGCCCGTGGGAAGAAGCTGTTCCTCAGCCTGAGGATCCTGGCTCTGATAAAAGATCGACATGAAATTGGCCGGTAGCTTTGCCCACTTCAGTCTTCTCAGAAAGTGCAGTCACTGTTGTGGCTTCCTGACAAGTGAGGAGATGTGTGTCCACAATAAGCAAAGCATTGAACATAATCTTTGGAGAATGCCCTGAGCCAGAGTGGACTCTGCAAGCTTTCGGTCACAGCCTCAGGTCTCATCTGTGAATTCAAAAAACTTCAGATGTTTTTATATTTTTCTCCCCAGTTCTGCTGCCAACCATTTATCTCTGAGATAGTTTCTGTGTCTCTCTCTGAGCTGCTGGGTATGTGCCACATCCCCATAATGATCACCACCAATTGTTTGCCCTATCCATCATTCCCACCATCTTCAATGCAATCTCTCTCTTTCCCAGTGTCTGTCTACATCAGAGAGACTGGACTAAGACTGGGAGATTGCTTTGCTGAGCACCTCACCTTCACTCTGTCCACATCAGTGACAGGGATCTCCCAGCCATTTCAATCTCCCATGCTGACGTTGTCTGTCCATGGCTTCATGTACTGTCAACCCAAGACCACCTGTAAAGTGGAGGTGCAACACCTTATCTTCCACATAGGTACTTTCCAACCAGATGGTATTAACATTGACTTCCAGTTTCTGTTAGCCCACTCCCCATTCTTCCTCTCTTCCCCATCCCTCTGTTTTTGCTCATTCAGCTCTCCAACCTTTAGCCACTCCAATCACAGAATCTTCCCCCCTTCCCTTATTTGCTAGTGGGCCCTCCCTCCCTTATCCATATGTGGGACTGTGCCCCCCACTCCATTTTGTTTGGGTGCTTGCCAACATTTTTCTCACACCTTGATGAAGGGCTCAAGCCAGAAACATTGGTTATGATCTTTATCTTTGCTTTATAAAGTTCACTGTTTGACCTGAAATGTTTCTCCAGCATTGTGTCTTTACTTCAATTAAGGTGTCTGCAGACTTTCATGTTTTACTCCCACAATCTCTAACCTGAACCTGTTCACAGATTTTCAGATGCTACCTGCTCTGTGTTTATTACACTCTTCCACAATCTCTCTCTTCCTGCGCTCCTTTCACTTGTCACATTTAATTTACTTTAACTCTGAATGATCTTTCTTACAATTCCTAATTTCCAGTCGCACTGTTTCTCTTTCCATGAGCTTGCAAAAGCTGTTTTCCCAGGCTCCTTGGGGGATACTTGGAATTGCTTCAAAAGGAGTTCCGATCTGAAATGTTCACTGTTCTTTTTCTTCCATGGACACAGCCCAGCCCAGGACATCACAGGAAAAACCTTCCTCACCATCCAGAACATCTACAGAAAACGCTGCCGCCAGAGAGCAGCAGCAATCATAAAGGATCCACATGCAGTGTGAATAAAAGCTCTCATGATTGGAGGAAGAACAAACACTTTTTATTAGCTTATAACTGAGGGTAGGGTCTTACAGTAGTCCAGAATGGTTCTGGGTTTAGGCAGGAAACCATGGTGATATGTGAGCAGATGGGGGTGGAGCCGGGAAGTGGGGCCAGCCATCAATACAACAGCCTACCAGTTCACTGCATTCAACCCTTCCTGTAGAATTTAGGGTCCGTGAACATGGGTTCAGAAAAGAAATGTTGAAAAATATAGTTATTTACAAATTTACTGATTTAAGCAGTCCGAGGGTCTGGAGATTTTGGTGGAGCACCTTGGCACCAGGGGACCTTGGACTCTTTGGGTCTCCTGTCCCCTTGTGAGGGAGGAGAGGCGGGCTGGGTCTCTGGCTCAACGGATGCCCCAAGGCCCTGACTGGGGTTGGCGAGAATGAGCTCCATGGCTCAAAGGGCACTTGGGGCAATGGACTCTCTGTTCTGGCGGATGCCAGGTCCCTGATGGAGACAGTGTCCTCCCTGCCATCCGGGTGGTCCACATAGGCATATGTGGGATTGGCATAGAGTACCCTTTCCACCAGGGAGTAAGTCTTGCTTCTCCTCGCATGCTTCCTGAGAAGGTCTAGACCAGGAGTGATGAGCCAGTTTGGGAGTGTAGTTCCCGATGCCGATCTTCTTTTGAAATTGAATAGGGGCTTGTAAAGAGTAGTGTTGGTCACTGAACATAGTAGCGACCCAATGGAATGGAGCGCCACGGGGAGGATTTCCTGCCAGCGTGAGTCTGGAAGGCCAATTGACTTCAGGGCCAGTTTGACAGCCTTCCAGACTGTGGCATTTTCCTTTTCAACCTGCTCGTTCCGCAAGAGGTTGTAGCTAGTAGACCTGCTGGATGTGATGTCATTCATAAAGGATGAGCCCCAGTTGCTATGTATATAGCTGGGATACTCAAGCAAGGTGAAAATAGAGTCTTGGGCCTTCATGACTGATGAAGTGGACATGTCTGGATATGGAATGGCGAACAGGAAGTGGGAGTACTCATCAATGATAGAGAGGAAGAAGGTGTTCCCATTCATGGAGGGGAGAGGTCCCTTAAAATCGACATGAACTATTCGAAGGGCCTGGATGACTTGATCAGGTGCACCTTTGCAGGGCATTAGAATTGCGGCTTGCACTCCATGCAGACCTGGCAAGACCTGGTCATTTCCCTGACATCCTCCATGGAGTAGGGCAGATTGCAGACCTTGACAAAATGAGCCATGCGGGTAAACCCTGGATGGCAGAGCTCATTATGTAGAGACCACAGTTGGCCCAGAGGCACAGCTTCCTCTGGATAAGGCATCTGGAGGGTCATTGAGGGCTCCTGGCCGATAGGCCATGTCATAATTGTTGGTGGAGAGTTAGATCCTCCACCAAGCAATCTTGTCATTCTTGATTTTACCCCTCTTGACATTATTAAACATGAATGCGACCGAGCGCTGGTCAGTGAGGAGTGTAAATGTCCTACCAGCCAGGGAGTGTCTCCAGTGCCTCGCGGCTTCTACAACGGATTGAGCCTCCTCTTCCACAGAGGGGTTTCGGAGCTTTTGGCCTTGCAATGTCCGATAAAAAGATTCAACTGGCCTGCCCACCTTGTTGAGGGTAGCAGCCAGGGCTATGTCCAAAGTGTCACTTTCCATTTGGAAAAGTACATTCTCATCCACCGTTTGCATGGCAGCTTTCACAATATTGTTCTGGAGATAGTTAAAAGCCATATGGGCTTCAGCCGAGAGGGGGAAATTAGTGGCTTTTAAGAGAGGGTGAACCTTATCAGTGTATTGAGGGATCCACTGGGCGTAATAAGAGAAAAACCCAAGGCATCTTCTCAAAGCCTTCATGGTCACCAATATTTATATTTACAGATTGTAGTGCAGAATGACTGTGATTGCCTGATAGTGTAGCCACTCCTACTGGCAGGTCTTAAAGGATTGCTCCTAGCCAGACCAGGTCATCTGGACTGGTCGACCTACGTGATATGCTTCGGTCTTTTAGTTAATAAAAGCCTTGGTTTGGATCAACGTCTTTGGTTCTTTCGACGCACTCTCCACTCATCCACCATTCTGTCCAGCTGCCTCTGGAAGATAGAAACCCCATTAGTGATACCGAAAGGGACCCTCCAGAATTGATAAAGATGACCGTTAGCCTCGATTGCCATATATGGACGGTCATCGGAACGGATTGGCAGCTGATGATAGGCAGCTTTCAGGTCAATGGTCGAATAGATCCGATACTGCGCAATATCATTCACCATGATTGAAATTCAAGGGAGGGGGTATGCATCCAGGTGTGTGTACCAATTAATGGTTTGGCTACAGTTCAATTACTAGCCTGGACTTGTTTTCCCCTTTTACCACTACCACTTGCGCTCTCCACGGGCTGGTGCTAGGTTCGTCAAGCAGACGTTGCGTCTCAGACTTTATGAAATCTCGATCTGCTGTGCTGTACCTCCTGTTCTTGGTAGCAATAGGTTTGCAGTCAGAGGTCATGCTGTTAAAGTGACACAGGAAGTCCAGACACAACGACACCAGAGCATACAACTCATCAAGTGCACACAAAACCCCCGCCTTCAAATGACAAATGTACTAAGTTGAATACATGTAGAATGCGAATGAAACGCAAGGAATATGTGATAATTGGAAGGATTCATCTTTAGGTTCTATTCTTGCACAGCCCCTGAGTCTATGAATCTTTCAGTAGATCCTGTGTCGATTAGGCCTTTAGTGGAGAGTCCATTTACCTTCACAGTCACTATGGAGTTGCTGAGCTGGTGAAGTCTGTCCTGATCTAGAACCATCAAGGCTAGGACTCAGGAGACTCCATACTCCTCACTCAAGTGGCCCCCACTGCCCTGGGTTGCCTGTGGGTAAGATGGCATCAACCTCGTGGGGTGGCAAAATGGCCGCCTTCCTTCCTCCTCTGACGATGATGGTGCCAATTTTGAATTTGAGTTGCAGCAAGATGGCCGATGAGTCTTTTCATGTCATTTCCATCTCTGTTACCACTCTCCGTTAGTGCATAGCGCAACAAATGGGTTCGGGTGAATTGGGGCAGACAGCTTGGGGATGGAATTGGATCTGGGAGCGGTGCAGACTGTGAACTTCCCCGGGCTTCCCCTCACACAGCAATCCCTCACCCAATGTCCTTTCTTGCCACAGCTGGAACACACTGAGTCTTTAGCCGGGCAACGAGATCGGGGATGCTGGCTCTTGCCACAGAGAAAGCTCTCCCTAGCGCGGGAAGCAGCAGCTGTTAGGGCTGTGGTAGTGGGAGCAGACAATCCTTGGAAGGGGTTATCTGGGTGAGCAAGCTCACAAGCTTCAAGGTCGTCATTCTCAAGCTTGGTTTATTCCAGAAACTTGGCCAGTTCAACATGACTAGCCAGGTCCTTCTTTCCTGACGCAAGTAGTCACTGCCTCGTACCTCAAGCGGCGCCCCATGATTAGAGTGTCCCGGATCTGTTCTTCATGAATACGGCCCCTAGCTGCTTCATACCTGCATTTCTTGGCAAGCGTCCACAGATCCAGCAGGTAGTCGTCGATGGTCTCTCCCGGCCGTTGGTGACGTAGAAGGAGTCGATGCCTCATTAGGACCTCATTTTATGACTTCAGGTACTAAGCCTTCAGCGCCCCGATGGCAGCGTTATATGTAGTGCAGTCCCTAATGACTGCATACCCTTTCATTCCTACCCAGCTAATAAAATTTTAGGGTGAATAAAAGCTCTCACGACTGGAAGAATATACGCTTTTATTTGCTGAGGGTGGGGATAGGGTCTTACAGTGGTCTTCAGAGGGGCTCATGGTTTAGGCAGGAAACCAGGGTTATATATGGGTAGATGGGGACAGAGCCAGCCATCAGTATAACACATCACCAGTGAATCACAGTTCACTGCACCACACCACCCAGCGCATGCTGCCATCAGGAAAGAGGTATTGGTGCCACAAGACTTGCTCCACCAGGTTCAGGAACAGCTGCTACCCCTTAACATCAGACTCCTCAATGACAAACTCAGTCAGGGACTCACTTAAGGGCTCTTATTTTGCACTTAATAGATTTTTTTTCTCTGTAAACCGTCAGTTTGTTTACATTTCTTTATTGTTTACATTGAGTACATTTTTTTTTGCACTACCAATAAGTGGTAATTCTGCCTGGCCCATGGGAAAATGAATCTCGGGGTTGTATGTGATGTCATGTATATACTCTGACAATAGATCTGAAATCTGAATATGAATCAACATCTGAAATCTGCTCTGCTTCCTTAAAAAAAAAATCCCTTACACCTTGATGAAGGGCTCAATCCCGGAATTCCGGTTCTGTATCTTTATTTTTCTATTAAGGAAACTGTTTGACCTGCTGAGTTTCTCCAGCATTTTACATTTTGACTTCAGACTTTTACTCAAGTTCTCCCTTCAGGCTGATTTTGTTCCAGATTCTAGCACCTGCTGTCTCCTGCGTCAGCCGGAGATGGTTTGTCTGATTCAGATTGATAATTTATTCAGCTCTCTTTGTGCTTCCTCGCCATTTAAAAGTTCCTGGGAGGGGTGAAACACATTAATTTTATTCACACTATATGAGAGAAGCTGAATATCATACATTTGGGGCAACGAGGGGGTTAAAAATCCCGAGCAAAATGCCTTTCTGCAGCCGTGGGATGGATAACAGTTATGTCTTGGCCTGAATGTCAATTCTGATTAAACACGATTGAATCAACCGTGCCATATGTGACCTACAATTTCCCACTCAACAAACTGTCAAAGGGTCACTGATCTCTTCAGGCGACACTGCCATGGCAACAGCCTGGGAATTCTTTACTGCCACGTTCTGGCCTGAGCCTCAGTGCATGCTCTCGTTCCGAGAATGCTCGGCTGTCACCCTCATTCCATTCTGCTCTGTCGCCCCCCCCCCCCCCCCCCACTGCCAAGAGTTCCCATTTGGACATCATGTCAGAATGATGACAAGAAGAATGGAGTTCTCCTGCTGAAATAAGACAAGTTTGAGGGAGAAATAATGCAATCTGAATTGCACACTTGTAACCTGATTTGACCTCCCAAGTGGGGCATGACACCCGTACTTGGAACGACCATCCGACCACACCATGAACGAGGTGAAGAGAATCAGGTCCTTTCTGTAAGAACTGAGAAGTGACTGGCAGATCACTTGTGTCAGACTGGCGAGGAACTCAGTGTGAGCAAAGTCAAAGCCTCATCTATATTCTTCACACTTCAGAATAATGCTTTATATTCAGGAGATGGGACAAATACCAACTCAGGAAGCCAAATTATCAGGACTACTTAGACATACAGCACGGTAACAGGCCTGTACTGCCCAATTACACCCAATTAACCCACAATCCCCCTAGGGATTGTGGGAGGAATTTGGAACACTCTGAGGAAACCCACGCAGGCATAGGATGAACATACAAACTCCTTACAGACAGTGGTAGATTTGAACTCCGGGGTCTGGTGTTATACCCGTGTTGTGCTAACCGCACCACTCATTGTAGATGCATTAAATAAAAATCGACCAGAAAATATTGAAAACTGCAGCTGCGCTGTTAAATAGTATCTGTTGGGATCCCATTGGTTTGTATCAAAGATTCTCATTCATCTTGGGTGGCATGGGCAGGTGAGCCGACCCCAAGGGCTGATCTGTCCCAAATTGCTGTGGGCAAGGAATGAGATTGCTGCATTCTGACACGGACCTTTACATGTCAGTAGCAGAGAACTGATTGGAGAAGATTTTAAGGAACAGGATTTCACTTGGAAAGGTAAGGGTGGATCAGAGTGGGTCAGCATGGCTTTGTGCAGTGGATGTCCTACTAATTTGGTTTGAGTACTTAGGGTGATCAATGAAGACAGGGGAGTGGATGTTACCATTATGGCATTTGATGAGGCCCCATAGGGTAGGATGGTCCAGAAGATTAAGGCAAATGTGATCCAAGGTAAGCTGGATAATTCAATTCTTGGAATATGGTGGAAGAATGTTCTTCTGATCTCAAGTCACTGACCAGTGGTGTACGGCAGAAATCATGGCTAAGGCCTTCACACATTGAGACACACATCAATTACTTGGATGTTCGGTAGGGCTAGAGATAAAATTAGTTAATTTGTGTTTAACACAGAAGTTGGTGGTGTTGTGGATGATGTGGAGGGTTGTCCAAGGTGACTGTAGAATGTAGATCAGATGGAAATTTTGGAGAAGTATCAGCAGATCAAATTTAATCCTGAGAAGTGCAAGGTGATGTATTTTGGGAAATCAAATGAGGGGCAGAATATACGTCTGTAGAGGGGCTCTGAGGAACATTCGACGGAGAGATCTTTGGGTCCTTGAAAGCAGCAACAAAGGTGAGTTGGCAGCCTCACAAAACACTGTTTAAACCATATGGAATGTTGTGTATAGTTCTGGTCACCACATCATCCAAAGGATGTGGTGGTGCCACCAAGAGTGCAGAAATTCATCAGGACATTCTCTGTTTTAGGGAGACATTGGACAGTCAGGGCTTGTCTTCTCCAGAGTGAAAGAGGCTGAGCGGTGACCTGATAGAATCATATAAACATGATGAGAGACAGAGATTTACAGTGAGTGAAAGGAAAATATTTTATAATTGGGACCTGCTGCCAGAGGCCCTGGTGGAATCAGAGACAATCACCTTGTTCTGATACATTTAGACAGACATTTAAATGGGCAGTGTGTGGAACGATCCAGCACTAATGTGGGCATGAAAGGTGGCACGCTGCTGTAGGTCTGTAATGGCAGCGCAACCCGCAGGACGTGAAAGAGTAGAGATGCAGCACGACTGCCGCCCTGTCAACTGCTGTTGTCTCCACTTGGGCTTTGAACAGCCTGTGGAGGGAGCCAACAGTGGTTTTATTTGAAATCTCGTGACCACAGATCTGCACCCGAGATGGCAGCAATTAATCATCGACAGCAGCCATTAGGGGCTGCAGACTCCGGGGGAGGACTGGAATAGGGTGCCAGAGGATGGGAAGATCAACCCCCATCTGAGAGGGAGAAGCGGAGGAGACAACTTGTGGGGATGGTGACTATAGACGAAAATTTTATTCAAATATATGCTAATTTCAAAGTATCATCTTCCAAAGTGTGAGCTGCGATATCCCAAATTTAGATCTCTTTAATCCAACAAATCAGACTCTGTGGCTGTTTCTTTATGTATTTTAATGGAACAGATAAACATTTTGCATGGCTTCACCACAAGACTTTCACCTTTATATTCTGGCCCCTAATTATTATAATAGTGACTGGCTAATAAATAATAATTCTTTCTTTGGCTTGGCTTTGTGGACGAAGATTTATAGAGGGCTATGTCCACGTCTGCTGCAGGCTCGTTGGTGACTGACAAATCCGATGCAGGACAGGCAGGCACAGTTGCAGCGATTGCAAGGGAAAATTGGTTGGTTGGGGTTGAGCGTTGGGTTTTTCCTCCTTTGTCTTTTGTCAGTGAGGTGGGCTCTGCGATCTTCTTCAAAGGAGTTTGCTGCCCGCCGAACTGTGAGGTGCCAAGATGCATAGTTGGAGGCAATATCAGCCCACTGGCGGTGGTCAATATGGCAGGCACCAAGAGATTTCTTTAAGCAGTCCTTGTACCTCTTCTTTGGTGCACCTCTGTCTCGGTGGCCAGTGGAGAGCTCGCCATAGAACACGATCTTGGGAAGGCGATGGTCCTCCATTCTGGAGACGTGACCCACCCAGCGCAGTTGGGTCTTCAGCAGCGTGGACTCGATGCTTGCAGACTCTGCCAGCTCGAGTACTTCGATGTTGGTGATGAAGTCATTCCAATGAATGTTGAGGATGGAGCAGAGACAGCGCTGATGGAAGCGTTCTAGGAGGCGTAGGTAATGCCGGTAGAGGACCCATGATTCAGAGCCGAACAGGAGAGTTGGTATGACAATGGCTCTGTACACGCTGATCTTTGTGTTTTTCTTCATTTGGTTGTTTTTCCAGACTCTTTTTGTGTAGTCTTCCAAAGGCGCTATTTGCCTTGGCAAGTCTGTTGTCTATCTCTTTGTCGATCCTTGCATCAGATGAAATGGTGCAGCGGAGGTAGGTAAACTGGTTGACCCTGTTCAAAAACAAAGGCGAGAAATCAGACTGCTCAATCTAAACGCTGCTCTCCATTGCAGGCAAAATCTTCACTAGGATTCCCCTTATAGACTAATACCTAGAGTCGCCGAAAATGTCCTCCCAGAATCACAGTGTGGCTTTCGCACAAACAAAGGAACTACTGACATGGTCTTTGCCCTCAGACAGCTCCAAGAAAAGTGCAGCGAACAAAACAAAGGACTCTACATCACCTTTGTTGACCTCACCAAAGCCTTTGACACCGTGAGCAGGAAAGGGCTTTGGCAAATACTAGAGCGCCTCGGATGCCCCCCCAAGTTCCTCAACATGGTTATCCAACTGCACGAAAACCAACAAGGTCGGGTCAGATACAGCAATGAGCTCTCTGAACCCTTCTCCATTAACAATGGCATGAAGCAAGGCTGTGTTCTCGCACCAACCCTCTTTACTATCTTCTTCAGCATGATGCTGAAACAAGCCATGAAAAACCTCAACAATGAAGACGGTGTTTACATCAGGTACCACACGGATGGCAGTCTCTTCAATCTGAGAAGCCTGCAAGCTCACACCAAGACACAAGAGCAACTTGTCCGTGAACTACTCTTTACAGATGATGCCGCTTTAGTTGCCCATTCAGAGCCAGCTCTCCAGTGCATGACATCCTGTTTTGCCGAAACTGCCAAAATGTTTGGCCTGGAAGTCAGCCTGAAGAAAACTGAGGTCCTCCATCAGCCAGCTCCCCACCATGACTACCAGCCCCCCCCCCCCCACATCTCCATCAGGCACACAGAACTCAAAACGGTCAACCATAATAATTACTATTACAGAATATACAAAGTAAATAATAGTAAGTATAAGATTAGAAATCAAATCTTTCAGCTTTTTGAGAATTTCTTGGTGAAGAATCATCCATGATAATTACAATATCTCCACATACAAAATTGTATTTAACTTTTGACCATTTTTGCCGTTCTTGTAATAACAAAAGATATTCTTCTCCAAAATAAATCTGTAGAAATTACACTTGTTTCCATCTGCATCTTGCAAAAATCACTTCTTTTTGAAATTGACCTCCATAATGTGATCCTGTGGGTGGGTTAAATATCCAATTAATATATTTCTGAAGTAATACATCATAAATTTGATTTTGATTCCAATTTTGAATTGTTTTTTGTAACATTCAGATTCTTCTTCAGTTTTGATATCTCGTTATCAAACACCTTTTTCTGACAAAAATGAATTATTTCTAATTCAGCATTTGCCAACTCATCAACTGTTAGGTAACAGCTCTTTCGAGTCGTCAGATTCTCTTTCTTGATACGATTTAAAAGCATAGCTTTTAACCTAAAAATCTGTGCTACAGCCTTTTTCAAACAAGACTATGAAGACTGATAGCAAATGAATTGAGTGATTGGATCATTTTCACTTGATATTTGGATAGTATTTACATTAGTGTTTGGGATTTAAGGATCCTGCATTGAAATTTCTTTGAACCCTTCCGGATTTTGAGGCCACTCTTCTGCAGATCGTGAAAGAAATTGAAGACCCGACACCCATGTGTTGGCTCTTTTCAGAAAAGTTTGATCCCCGTGAAGCTATATCAGCTGGATTATCCACTGTTTTAACATATCTCCATTGATTAGCATACAAAATCTTATCAATTTCATAAACTCTGTTAGTCACAAAGGTACAAAACCTTGTGGTTTTGTTATTAATGTATTTAAGCACTGATGTACTATCAGTCCAAAATATAGAGTCTGCTAACTCCATCTGTAATTCTCTTATATAACCATATCACCATATACAGCACAGAACAGGCCAGTTTGGCCCTACTAGTCCATGCCAGAACAAATCTCCACCCACCTAGTCCCACTGACCAGCACCTGGTCCATACCCCTCCAACCCTCTCCCATCCATGTAATTATCCAGTCTTTCCTTAAATGTAAATAACGTCCTTGCTTTAACCACCTCTGCCGGAAGCTTATTCCACATCCCAACCATCCTTTGTGTGAAGAAATTTCCCTTCATGTTCCCCTTATAATTTTTCCCCGGCAATCTCAAACCATGGCCTCTGGTTTGAATATCTCCCACTCTTAATTGAAAAAGCCTATCCATGTTGACTCTCTCTGTCCCTTTTAAAATCTTGAACACCTCCATCAAATCCCCCCTCAATCTTCTATGCTCCAGAGAAAAAAGCCCCAGGCTGCTCAACCTTTCTCTGTAACTCAAACCCTGACATCCTGACAACATTCTCGTGAACCTTCTCTGCACTCTCTCTATTTTGTTTATATCTTTCCTATAATTCGGTGACCAAAACTGCACACAGTATTCCAAATTTGTCCTCACCAATGCTTTGTACAATTTCATCATAACATCCCAACTCTTGAATTCAATACTCCGATTTATGAAGGGCAACTTTCCAAATGCCTTCTTCCCCATTCTATCTACCTGAGTATCAACTTTGAGGGTACTATTTACCATAACTCCTAAATCCCTTTATTGCTCTGCACTCCTCAGTTGTCTACCATTCAATGTATATGACCTATTTAGATTTGCCTTTCCAAAATGCAACATTTCACACTTATCTGTATTAAATTCCATCAGCCATTTCTCAGCCCACTCCTCTAGCTTTCCTATATCTCTTTTTAAGCTATGGTAATCTTCCTCACTACCACAATACCACCAATCTTTGTATCATCTGCAAACTTATTTATCCAATTTACCACCCTTTCTTTCAGATCGTTACTATATATAACAAACAATAGTGGACCCAGGACCGATCTCTGAGGAACTCCACTGGTCACCGGCTTCCAATTTGACAAACAATTTTCTACCAGAACTCTCTGACACCTCCCATCCAACCATTACTGAATCCATTTCACTACCTCCTTATTTATTCCTAATGCCTCCACCTTTTTTCTTAACCTCCTGTGGGGAACTTTGTCAAAAGCTTTACTAAAGTCAAAATGGACAACATCCACAGCCTTCCCTTCATCAATCTTTTTTGTAACCCCCTCGAAAAACTCTATGTTTGTTAAGCATGATCTACCCCTGACAAAACCATGCTGACTACTATCTATCAATTCCTGTTCTTCCAAATATTTGTAAATGCCATCCCTCAGAACATTTTCCATCAACTTACCCACCTCAGACGTCAGATTCACAGGTCTATAATTTCCAGGCTTACATTTGGACCCTTTCTTAAACAGCAGAACAACATGAGCCACCCTCCAATACTCAGGCACTACCCCCGTGACCAGTGACATCCTAAATATCTCTGTTAATGGCCCCACTATCTGTACACTAGTCTCCCTGAGTGTCCTTGAGAATACATTGTCCGGAGACGGAGATTTGTCCACCTTTATCTTTTTTAACACTGCCATCACTACCTCCTTGGTTATCCTTGTATGATTCATGATCTCCCCATTATTTTTCTTTACTTCAACTGGTACAATATTTTTTTTCCCTAGTGAATACCAAGGAAAATAAATCATTTAAAATTTCCCCCATCTCCTCTGACTTTTCACATAGCTTACCCTCCCTATCTACAAGGGGTCCAATTCTATCCCTCACTAATCTTTTACTTTTAATGTACCTATAGAAACCCTTTGGATTTATTCTTACTCTGCCTGCCAAAGCCTCTTCGTGCCTCTTTTTGGCCTTTCTAATTTCTTTCTTAAGATTTTTTCTACACTCCTTGTAGTCCTCTTTCAATTTCTGATCACCCTGCTGTTTATACTTCTTGTGCACCTCCCTCCTAACCAAATTTCTAATATTCCTTGAAAACCAGGGCTCCCTATGATTTCCAGCCTTTCCTTTGATCCTCACTGGGACATATCTACTCTGTACTCTCAAAATTTCTTCTTTGAATATTCTCCATTTTTCATTTACATTCTTTCCTGAAAAAATGTCCCACTCAATATTCCTCAAAGCCATTATCATTCCTTCGAAATTTGCTTTTCTCCAATCCAGAACCTCAACTTTAGGCCCTTCTTTGCTCTTCCCTAAAACTACCCTAAAACTAATAGAGTTGTGATCACTAGACCAAATTTGTTCTCCAACATTAACCTCAGACACCTGACCTATCTCATTCCCTAACAGGAGATCCAGTATTGCACCATCCCGAGTTGATTCCTCTACGTATTGATTAAGAAAACTATTTTGCGCACATTTGACAAACTCTAGCCCATCCAGCCCTCTTACTGTATGGGTATCCCAATCAATGTGAGGGAAGTTAAAATCTCCCATGATCACTACCTTATGTTTATTACACATAAATGCTATCTCCTTACAAATTTGTTCTTCCAATTTTCTTGGCCAATTTGGTGGTCTCTAATACACTCCTATTAGTACCCTCATGCCTCCTCCACCCCTCAATTCCACCCAAACAGCCTCACTGGATGATCCCTCCAAACCATCCTGCCACCTCATGGCAGTAATGTCCTCCTTAACAAGCAGAGCAACTCCTCCCCATTTTTTTTACCCCCTGTTCTATCACATCTAAAACATTTGTATTCTGGAATATTTAGTAGCCAGTCCTGTCCCTCCTGTAAACAGGTCTCACTAATTGCCACAACATCATAATTCCAAGTGCCAATCCATGCTCTAAGCTCATCTACCTTGCTCACTATGCTTCTTGCATTAAAGTACATGCATTTCAGAGAATGACCTATCAATTCCTGTTCTTCCAAATATTCTACCTTTTACCTTAACCTCCATCCTTCCTTTGTTATCTTTATCATTCTTAACTAGGTGGCCATGCACCCTAGGCACTGCTCACAAACTCTGCTCCCCACCCCCCTGCCAAACTAGTTTAAACCCTCCCCCACAGCTCGAGCAAATCTGCTTGCCAGGATATTGGTCCCCCTCCAGTTCAAGTGGAGTCTGTCCCTTTTGTACAGGTCCGACTTTCCCCAGAAGAGATCCCAATGATCCAAAAATCTTATCCCCTGCCGCCTGGACCAGCACTTTAGCCACGTATTCTTCCTCCACATCCTCCTATTACTACCCTCTCTAGCGCATGGCACTGCTAGCAATCCAGAGATTACTACCTTAGAGGTCCTGTTTTTTAACTTCCTGCCTAATTCTATGTATTCCTGTTTCAGGACCTCATCCCCATTTCTAATTAAGTCATTGGTCCCCACATGGACCACGACTTCTGGCTGCTTACCTTCCCCTTGTAGAATTCTGTGAACTCGATCATCTCTGTGAACAGAGAGACATCCCTGACCCTAGCACCAGGGAGGCAACAGACCAACCTGGATCCCCGATCTCATCCAAAAAACCTCCTATCTGTCCCTCTGACAAGTGAGTCCCCAACCACAATTATCCTGTTTTTAACCCTCCTTCCCTTCTGAGCCTCAGGGGCAGCCCCTGTGCCAGAGACCTGACCCCCACGACTCGTCCCTAGTAGGCTGTTCCCCCCAGCAGTATCCAATGCCGAATACATGTTGCTGAGGGGCACTTCCACAGGAGTGCTCTGCACTGGCACTCTCCCTTCTTAAAATAGTGTCCATTTTGCTCACCATAGTAGCGGCCGTCAATTCCATTCAAGGTATGGTGACTGGCTTTAATGGAGCCACTCTGGCTTTTCCCATTACAAATCCACAATGTACTCGCTCTTAGTTATTTTGCAGTACCAAATAATTGACAGGACCAAAACCATCTTTGCTTGCGTCAGCAAAGTGGGGTAATTGAGTAAATGTGGCAATTCCAAATTCCATTGGCTTCAAACACCTATTGATTTCAAAACTTTCTAACATTTTAAGATTCTCAATCCAATTTATCCAATCTTGTGCGATGGATTCTGGTGTAGCTTCATCCCATCCAAATCTTCTTCTGCACAATTCTTTCAGAATTTTCTTGGCTATTAATACTACCTGTGCCAATATTCCCAAAAGATTGCATATTGAGCTTACGATTGAAAGAATACCTCTTCCTGTTAAAGGCTGTTCTTTCAAATCAATTTTGAGTTTGAAACCATCAGATTGAACCCACCATTGCACTCCCAGGGACAACATCACAATCCAAGCCCAGATGTTTTATCCCCTTTGCTCTCTCTGCCTCAGGAATTACAGTCAACACAATTCAACTTTTACTAATCCATTTTGTAAGGAAGATGCCTCCTTTATTACAGATCTCCTTTAAATCTTGATAATGATGTATTGCTTCTTTTTCTGAAACCACTGAAGTGAGACAATCATCAACATACGAATTATTTCTGATGATGGTTGTAGCTTGAGAACAAAATTTCTCTTCATTATCTTCAGCACATTTCCTGAAAGCAAAATTTGCACAACTTGGTGACGAAGTTGCTCCAAATAAATGAATCATCATTTTGTATTCAATCATGTCTTTACTGTAATCCCCATTAGGCCACCAAAACAAGTGTAAAACTTCACCATCTTCTAATGGTACTTTTACTGGATGAAACATCACTTCAATATCTGCAGCAATTACAATAGGCTCTTTATAAAATCTTATCAGAACACCTGTTAAAGTACTGGTTCAGTCTGGACTTTGTAGACGTTAAAAATTCAATCAAACTCCTTGAAATGATACTCCACAATCGAATACTACATGTAGTTTCTCCTTTTGTGGATGTCTAACTCCATGATGAAGTAAATATCATTTTCTATCATTTTACATTGGAAGATATCTTCTGAAACCTTTTCTATGTTATCATGTCCAACGTGACAGTTGCATATTCCAAATGAAAGGAAAAAGTTCTCTTTAAATTCACCATATGCTGTTCTGCAATTATTTTATTATCTTGCAGAATAATTTCTTGTTTCTACAGAGGTAATGCTATACAGTAATGACCATCAACATGTTTCACAGGATTTGAAACTAAATCCAGAAACTGCTTGTCCTCCTTTGAAGGTTCTTGAATATAACCATATAACAATTACAGTATGGCAACAGGCCATCTCAGCTCCTCTAGTCTGCACCGATTTAAGTGATCTCCCTAGTCCCACCTATCTTCTCTCTGCCCATAACCCTCCAATCCCTTCACATCAATGCACATCCAACCTTTTCTTAAATGACAAAATGGACCCTGTCGCAACCACCTCTTCCAGAATGTCATTACACTGAGTAAAGAAGCTTCCTCTCATGTTACTTCTAAACTTTTGTCCCCTAACCCTTAACTTATGACCGCTCATTCCAATCTCACGGAGAAGAGCCAATTCACATGTACTCTATCTATCCCTCATGATTTTAAATACCTCTATCAAATCCCCCCTCAACCTTCTACGCTCCAATGAATAAAGACCCAGTCTACTCAATCTTTCTTTGTATTCTAGATACTGCAATCCAGGCAGCATTTTAGCAAATCTTCTCTGCACCCTCTCTACCTTATTGATATCTTTCCTATAATTTGGAGACCAGAAATGGACACAGTATTCCAAACTTGGCCTCACCAATGCCTTGGATAGTCTCAACATCATCTCCCAGCTCCTATATTCTATGCTTTGATTTATAAAGGCCAGCATACCAAAAGCCTTCTTTACCACCCTATCTACACGAGAATCCACTTTCAAAGAATGATGAACCATTATTACAAGATATCTTTGTACCTCTACATTCCTCAGTGCCCTCTCCTTCACTGCATACGTCCTGTTTTGATTATTCTTCCCAAAATGAAGCACCTCACACTTATCGATATTAAACTCCAACTGCCATCTTTCAGCCCACTCTTCTAAGCAGTCCAAATCCTTCTGCAATCACTGAAAACCATCTTCACTCTCCACAACTCACACTATTTTTGATTTGTCTGCATACTTACTAATCCAATTTACCACTCCATCAACCAAATCATTAATGCAAATGACAAACAACAAGGGTCCCAACACCGATCTCTGAGGCACACCACTCATCACTGGCCTCCATCCTGACAGACAGTTATCCACCATGACTCTCTGGCATTTACCTTCTAACTACAGTTGAACACATCTGACTATCTTAACATTAATATCTAGCACCAGAACCTTCCATGTGGAACTTTATCGAAGGCCTTATGAAATCCAAATAGACCACATTTACTATTCTACCCTCATCAACCTTCCTAGACAGCTCCTCAAAAAATTCAACAGGATTTGTCAAACATGTCCTTCCCTGCACAAACCCATGTTGGGTGTTCCTGATCAGTCCCTGCCTCTCTAGATACTTATACATATTATCTCTAAGAATACTTTCCATTAGTTTATTGACCACTGACGTCAAATCTTCTGGCTTATAATGGCTGGGCCTACACCTGGAGCCCTTTTTAAACAGAGGAACCACATTCGCGACACGCCAATCATGCGGCACCATGCCCCCCTCTAGTGACTGTTGAAAAATCACTGTCAGTGCCTCAGCTATTTCCTCCCTGACTTCCCTCAAGGTCCTTGGGAAAATACCACTGGAATCCAGAGACATATCCACCTTTTCTCCCAATTAATTTTATAACCTGATATTTCACCATATTCCTTTAATATCATATACAATAAATGCAAAGAATTGTCAGTGCTGTTAAATAAATCAAAACATTATCTTTAAATTTCTAATAAAATTCAGAGGAAAACCATCAGACTTACCATTTTACATAGAATTAAGAGCTTTAATAACTTTAACTATAATTGGGGAATCTAAATCTTACCGATGTTGGCAATTTAAAGAAGGAAAATGAACTTTAGATAAGAAACTATTAATCATTACTTCATCATTATTAAAGTGAGATTTATATAAATTAGCATAAAATCTCTAAAAGAATCATTGATATCTTGAGGTTTATAAGTAATTTTTGAATTTCTTTTAATAAAATTTATAGTTCTTGAAGCCTGTTTGGTCTTCATTGCTAAACCAATACATTACGAGCTCTCTCCCCCAATTCAAAATATTTCTATTTACTTCTCTGAATTATTTTATCTGTTCTATAAGTCTGTATCAAATTATATCATATTTTCTTATTTATTAAATCTATGTTTTCTTTTCAGATGAATCTCTACAAATCTTTTTCTAAATTCTCTATAACTTTTTCCAATTTATCTACTTCTTTAAGATAATATTTCTTAATTTTAGTAGAGAAACAATATTTGACCTATCAAATAAGTTTTTAAAGCATCTCATAAAATAAATGAACTGAATCAGTATTAATATCTAAATATTCCTGAATTTGATTTCTTATATAATTACAAAAATCAAATTTCTTAGCAATGAAGCATTAAACCTCCATCTATAAGTTAAATTAATCTTTTCTGAACCTAAACATGAAATCAATAAAGGTGAATGATCTGATAAAATCCTAGCCTAATATTCTGTATGAATTACTCGTCCATGTAATTGAACCAAAATTAAGAAAATATCTATTCTACAATAAGAATAAAATCTGAAAGAATAAAATGAATAATCCTTTTTCTCTGGATTCAATCTTCTCCAAATATCAACTAAATTCAAATATTTCATCAACGTTAAAATTATTTTTCTAATATTTGTTTTAGTTATTGATTATTGTGATTTATCCAATAATGGATTTAAACAAATAAATCACCTCCAACTATCACATTTTCATATGTTTCTGCAAAATAAAGAAAATAATTTCTCATTATCTATATTAGGTACATAAATATTCATAAGGGTCCAAAATTCTGAATAAATTTGACAATTTACTCAAACAAGCCTTCCCACAGAATCAGTAACAGTAGATTGCAATTTAAAAGGTAACTTCTTATTAATTAAAATAGCAACTTCTTTTGGTTTAGAATTAAAGGATGACTTGACCAAACCATTCCCTTTTTAATTTTTGATGTTCTTTCTCAGTTAAATGAATGACCTGTAAAAAAGCAACATCAACTTTCAATTTTTTAATATAAGCTAAAACTTTCTTCCTCTTAATTGGGTTATTGAGCCCATTCACTTTATAAATTACAAAGTTCAAATTATTCACTGCCATATTGTAAATCTAAAAGTACATAACTCTCACCACTCATCCAGGCAGGTTTCAGCTCCACAGCAGTTTCTAAAAGTAAATTACATCTCCTAAAAAATAAAAAGCAAGAAGTCCCTAAACAAAGAGAGGAAAAATAAGACCCCCTCCAAAAAAATGTACTGATAAAAATAACCAGTGCAACTTTCCTCTATTATACAGGAGCAGCCTTCACCACTAAGTGGCACATGGCTTCGGAAGAAGAGGACATCAAGTATGATTAGCTTCTTCGAGACCTTTGTTCACTTGGTCATCATCAATCTCAATCTCAATTGATTCTCGATGCTCCAGCATCTGAGATCCATCCCATGACTCACATTGACTCAATTTAGATTGTTGAGGAGGATTAATTATGATTATCAACTTGGTTATTATTAGGCAACGAATTAGCAAACATCAAAGCTTCATCTTCAGCAGTAAAGAACCATAAATGAAACTCTCCACAAAAAAAAACTTTAAGTAAAACTGGGCACTGAAAAGCAAACTTATAACCTTTCTTCCACAAAACTGATTTTGCTGGATTAAATTCTTTCCTTCTCTTAACAATAGTTTGACTCAAGTCTCCATAGAAAAATATTCTGTTGTTTCCAATCATTAGTGGAGCTTGTTGTCTCCTGGCATTTTGGACTGCCAGTCTTAATATAATTTCTTTATCTTGATAACTCAAACATCTGACTAAGATGGCGTTTATCAGGAATGTTTTTTCTCTCTCTCTTATTTTGATGAGTTCTATCCAATTCTAAACTGTTTGGAAAATTTTCAGAACCCAAAACCTCAGGTATCCATTTTTGAAAAAATTGCACTGGATTGGAATCTTCAAAATCTTCAGGCAGCCCAACAATTTTAACATTCTTTTGGCTTTGATTTTCTAAAACAACCATTTTTTCTAAAAGATCTTTTCTTTGAACTTCCCAGGCTGTAAAGGAATCTTCCATTTTATTAATTGTATCTTTGCATTGTTCCACATCAAAATGACATTCCTGAAAAACTTCAACTTTTAGAACTTTAACTTTCTTTATCCACAGCTTTAGCATCTTTTGCCATTTCTGATTTAATAATAGTCATTTCATCTTTAAGAGATTCAAATTGTGAATTGAATTGAGTTTTAACAGATGAACACTCTTGTTTCATTTGATTGGCCATTGAATGAAGTTGCTGAGAAATCAAATTAAATTGACGTAAAAGATCAAGAGGATATTACCTTGAATTGTCTATTGAGGTTGGGGCCCATATTCATACTGAACCAATTCCTCTCCCTCTAATTCATGAGAAGGCTCTTCTTCTGTTCTTGCTTCTTCATCTGTGGATGCAGCGGCTGGTTTTATTTGCCAACGAGCTTTTTGCTTGGCCCTGGTCTGACCACTGTAATCTGGTACACTGTAGTCACTTCTGTAGTAGCAGGCATGCGCAGAATCCCGTGCAAGCGCAATTGTTCCTGTGAAGACAGCTCAGGAACTCTTTTCCTCACCTCAGCAGCACTTTCGTCAGCTCTCCGGAGAAGCAGCAATGGAGTGAGATGGACCTGTGCCGTCGCTTGTCGGGTCGCCCATTGCAGGAGAGAAGTAGCTTCACCAGGCTCCATTGTGAAGGGAGGCCCTATTTCTTCAGTCATACCAACCTTCTTTCACAATTTGAGTTTTAGATTTCTTCATAGCCATTGTTAAAAAGACAAGAGAAGTTTTAATTACAGTAATTTTTTTAAAAGTTTTTCCAATTTGTGTTTTAATTAATTTTGCCAGGAGAGGCATTTTTCCACATCTATAAACTTACGCCATCATGCCATGACCACCCCACCCCATTATTTTCTTTGTTGACTTGTCTGAGACAGGATCCAAACAGAAATTAAAATCTCCCCCATCTAGGATGTTCTCCCTTCCCTCTGCCAATCTCATGAAAATATCCTGCATAAATTTTTCATCATCAAAGTTGGGGGTGTATACATTTACTAAGGTCCAGGATTCTGAATCCATCAGGCTGTGCGCCAAAACAAATCTACCTGCTTTATCTACAGTCACACCCTGAACCCTTACCTATCAGAATTGCCAACCACACCCCCCCACCCATCTTTGAACTGAACGAGGAGGCTATTACCTGGCCCACCCAGCCTCTTTGTAACTTTTGATGCTCTTGTTCCGTAGTGCGTTTCCTGAAGGAAGGTCAGGTCTGCTCCCATTTTCTTAATGTGTGCCAAGACCCTTTTTCTCTTGAACAATCTGTTTAGACCATTGACATTAAAACTAACACTTTATGCTCTTAGCCATTGCCCTGAGATTGTCAGACCATACTCTTTCTGCAACTTCGGCGCTCCAAGTTCCCGTCCAGTTTACACTACTGATAAGTAGAAATTCTCCTGGCCCACAGGAAAAAAAAAATCTCAAGGTTGTGTGTGATGTCGTGACAATATATTTGACCTTTAGCAATTAAGACATTTTTCGGGTCCAGTTGATGGACATTCCCATGAAGAGCAAAGGAAGTATGAAACAACCCAGAGATGCTGTATTGGCATCCTGTGGAGACCCAGGAGAGTGGAGAGTGGTGACCCAGCACCATGTTGGGTGCCTGTTCTTCAGGGGCAGATGGGGCCTTACATTCATGTCATGTTGTTTTCCCATCAAACTGTGCAAAGAAGGGAAGGGAAGGGAAGCATCATTGTTGCTGACCTACAGGTTGATTTCTAGTCAGTTATGGTTTGAATACCCTGCCATATGCACCTCATGTCATCGGTATCACACAGGTATCTGTGGATTCTATGTGCATGCTCACGCTTCGCCTCCCTGATTGCTGATCTTTTTTCAAACTTTATTTAAAGATAGAAAAAACATAACATACAGTCCAATAATCATCAAAAATTAATTTTACAAATATATATAAAAAGCAAAACAAAAAAAACCTAAAGAAAATACAGAAAATTAAATTAAATTTTAAAAAAACCCAGACCCACCCTCCCACCCCTTCAGCCAGCTACCTTCAGGGGAGCCAAAAATAAAAATTATCTACAAAAAAAATTATAAATGTTAAAAACAATTCAAAGTATATCCAAATGCATATATTCCAAATACAGAGAACATTTACTAATAAAAAAAGAATAATTATCATGCAAATTATAGGTGATTTCTTCCATAACAATACAAGCTTTCAATTAATTGTGCCAACGTAGTATATTAATCACTGTATTGTCTTTCCAAGTACTCGCAACACATTTACACGCTACTGATACCACCAAAAGTACAAAAGCAATTTTAATTTTATCCAAATCTAATCTCTTCAATGAAATCAAATTACCCAGCAAGAAAATCATTGGGTCTAATGGTAATGTAAAGTTATACAATTTTTCCAAAACCACTTTAATTCCTTGGCAGAATGATTGAACTTTAACACAAGTCCAAACAGCAAGTAAAAAAGTTCCAATACATGATGCATATCTAAAACATAAGTCTGAATTACTAAATCCATATTTTTTTAGTTTCTCTGGAGTCAAATATAATTGAACTAAAAAATTATAATTAACTGTTCCATATCTTACATTAGTCAATTTGATTACATTGTCCTGACACATATCCACCCACTCATCTTCAGGAAAAATAAACATTAAATCACTCTCCTGTTTAAGTTTATATTTATCTCAATCTAGTTTATCCATATTATCTTGTATCAAATTGTACATAACTGTACATAATTCTTTGGTACAGAGGAAATTAAAGACTCAAATCTCAACAAAGTAGATAAATTCATCTCTCTACTATAATTATCCTTTACCGAGGCTCTAAGATGGCAATACACAAACAAAGAATTTACAGATATATCAAATCTCTCTCTCTCAATTGATTAAAAGAAAGAAATTGTCAAAACAATCAGGTATTGTCTTTATACCCTTAAAATCCCAACTCTAAATAATTATTAAACATTGAAAAATAAATAAGTTGGTTATTATACAAAGGGGTTAAAATTGATAATTTATCTTTTGATCCCAAACCCCTATTTTTTTTAATCCAGATCTTTAACAAATGTTTCAATACCAGCCTATTATATTCCTGTAACAAATTCAAGTTCCAACGAAATATAAGTTCATGTACCTCACCCTCAGAAATACACACCATTTCCACCTTATCCCAGTTAGGAGGTTGATCTAGATCCATAAACCTGATAATAAACTTCAACTGCGCCACTTCATAATAATTTTGAAAATGTGGTAACTGAAGACCACCTACCGCATATTTCCATGTAAGTTTATACAATGCCACTTGAGCTAATTTCCCTTTCCATAAAACCTCCTGCACTACCTTATTTAAATCCTGATAAAAACCTTTTGAAAGTAAACAAGGTATTGACTGAAAGAAATATTGAATTTGGGGGAAAATATTCATTTTAATACAATTGACCCTACCAATCAAATTACGTTATAATACTTTACAAACTTATCAGTTTGAGCATTTAATTAATTGAACTAAACAACGTTATTATGAGTTAGGAGAAAGAGCTCATAAGGTACTTGCTTGGCAATTGAAAGCTGAACAGGCATCTTGGACTATTAATGCCGTTAAAAAGAATTCAATATTTATTTATAACCTCAGGAAATTAATGACAAGTATTATTCATTAAGATCTTTCCACTTAATCAAATCTACTTTAATCCATTTTAATATAGGCACATAATTTAACTGATACAATGGTTGATAATTAACATCTACAAGCACACCTAAATATTTAATTTTATTTGTCCACCTTAATTTTGTAATTATTTTAAATTCTGAATAATCTCCTATTCCAACTGGTAAAATTTCACTTTTATCGCAATTAACTTTATATCCTTACAGTTCTCCAAATTTTGACAAACACTCTTGAAACTGCTTCAACGACCGTTTCGGATCCGTCAAATATATCAATACATCATCTGCAAATAAATTAATCTTATATTCTTCATTCATAGCATTCATCCTTCTAATTTCATCATTTTGTCTAATAGTCTGAGCTAATGGTTCAACGACTAATGCAAATAAGGCTGGTGATAATGGAAAACCCTGCCGAGTTGAATGAGTCAATCTAAATGGTAAAGAAATCTGACTATTTGTCACCACCCTAGCAATCAGGTTCGTATATAAAACTTTAACCCAACCAACTAAAAAAGGGCTGAATTTAAACTTTTCTAACACCTTAAATAAAAAAATCCCACTCAACCCCATGAAAAGCCTTTTCTGCATCTAGTGCAACCATCATAGGATGGCTAGGCTGCTTTCGGTATGCATTGACCAAAGTAATTAATCAAAGAATATTATCTGATGCATTTCTGTTCTTAATAAAACCTGTTTGATCCTTATGTATCAACTTAGGTAAGTACGTAGCACGTCTATTAGCTAATACTTTGGCTATAATACAATCTACATTTAATAAAGAACTAGGTCTATATGAAGACAGTTTTAATGGATCTCTATCTTTTTTTGGAATAACAGTTATTAAAACACTTGAACAAGATTCCGGCAACTTCTGTTCTTCAGTAACATGTATGACCACATCTCCAAATACATTAGATAAATCATCATTTAAAAAAAATTATAAAATTCCACAGTAAATCCTGGGGACTTTCCATTTGGCATTTCCTGTATACCTTCCTTAATTTCAAAATCTGTAACTGGAGATCCCAATTCCTGAACATCTTTCTCATCTAGTACCGGTAACCTTAATTTAGATAAATAAGATCCAATAGAATCATTATCTTGCTTCCCCTCAGAAGTATATAATTTTTGATAGAATGAATAATACTTGTCATTAATTTCCTGAGGCTTATAAATAAATATTGAATTCTTTTTAACGGCATTAATAGTCCAAAATGCCTGTTCAGCTTTCAATTGCCAAGCAAGTACCTTATAAGCTCTTTCTCCTAACTCATAATAACGTTGTTTAGTTCAATTAATTAAATGCTCAAACTGATAAGTTTGTAAAGTATTATAACGTAATTTCAATTTCACTAATGCAGCTTTTTTGTCTTTGGTCACATCCTTCTGAAAAACTTTCTGTAACTCAGCAATATGATTTTCCAACTTTAAACTTATATGTTGTTTCTTAACTTTTATAGTAATAACCTATCCCCTCAAATAAGCTTTTAATGCATCCCATACTACAAAATGACTATCCACAGAATTAATATTCTCAGTCAGAAATAAAGAGATATGCTCTTTAACAAAAGTAACAAACTCTGTTTTTTTCAATAACATTGCATTAAACCTCCATCTATACGACGAACGTACCACTTCTGAACTTTCACAGGATAAAAATAATAATGAGTGGTCAGATAAAACTAAACTTTTATATTCAACTTGCGATACTCTACCCTGTAGGTGTGCTGATACCAAAAAAAATCTATTCTAGAAAACGAATCATGTCATGATGAATAAAAAGAAAAATCTTTCTCTGTAGGATTAACCTCCCTCCAAACATCTACCATATTTAAATCTTTCATCAACGCTTTGAGCTGTATTGCCATCTTTGATTTCCTTATACTCTTCGGGTTTCTATCCAATAAGGGTTCTAAAACACAATTAAAATCACCCCCAACTAAAATATTTTCATTAGCTTGAGTTAACAATAAAAAAAGCTTCTGAAATAAACTGCTCATCATCCATATTAGACGCATAAAGACTAAGAAAAGTCCAAGATTCAGCAAAAAATTTACAATTCTCTCGTAAAACTCTACCTACATTTCCCTCTGAAGGTTCCAATTCAAATGATACATTTTTATGAATCAAAATTAGCACCCCTCTTGCCTTAGAATTAAAAGAAGAAAAAAACACATGTTCAACCCAATCACTTTTCAATTTCAAATGTTCATTCTTGGTCAAATGTGTTTCTTGTAAAAAGGCAATATCAATTTTCATTTTTTTAATATAAGCCAATGCCCTCTTTTGCATAATTGGATTATTTAACCCTTGAACATTAAAAGTTGCAAAATTCAAAGTAGACATTTTTACTAACTACTAACATATTTATATTCTATAAAATAGCGCTCCCCTTTATAATTCTTCAAAAACACCAGAAAACAAAACCAACCCCTCAATAAACAATTTAAATAAAAACAAAAACCCAAAAATATAAAAACAACCCAAAGGTAGTAACACCCTAAAAATCTGGGTGTGGTAAACCCACTAGTGGCAGATGACAGTCGAAGATTTCAGTGTTATCCACCCCCCCCAGCCAGATACATATTCATTATGTAATTAAAAACAATCAAATATAGTAAATATGTTCAACCCAATTTTTCCAAGCCCAATGATTCTTCCAGATCTTCAATGTCAAGAAGACTTTGTGTCAGCTCTCCTTTCTTTCCATTCTTTCCATACCCATTCCCATTCCCATTTCCATTTCCGTTTACCCTCCTCTTAGGAGACGATGGTGAAGACTGGCCATTTCTTCACAATTCTGGCAATGAATTAGCAAAATCCAAGGCATCATGATCATTCTCAAAAAATTGAGATTGAAAGTTTCTGTAAAAAACTTCAAAATTGCAGGGTAACAAAAAGCAAATTTAAAGCCCTTTCGCCATAAGACATCCTTAGCCAAATTAAATTCCCGTCATCTTCTAATAACCTCTTGACTCAAATTGGCATAAAAAAACACTATTATTTTGAATCACCAATGAAGATTGACTCTGCTGTGCTTTCTGTACCGCCATTCATAAAATAATTTCTCTATCTTGATATTTCAAACAACGAATCAAGCCTGCCCTCGGTGTTTGTCCTGGAAGTGTCTTTTTCCTTAATGCTCTATGGGCCCGATCCAGTTCCAAACCTTCAGGATAAAACTCATTATCATCTGGGATCCAAAGCTTAAAATTTTTTATTGGATCAGAACCTTCAAAGTCCTCTGGAAGACCAACTATTTTCACATTATTTCTCCGGTTTTTATTTTCCAATGAATCAATCTTCATCAATAAATCCCTTCCTTGAATCCCCCAATCTACAAAAAAGAACCTTCTACTTTTTTTCATTTTTTTCTTTATTGCATTCCACCTGATTTTGACATTCAGAAAAGACTGTTCATTTTTTTAAATGATCTTGTACAATATCAACAGATTTATATAACTGTTAATATCACTCTTAACTACAGTCATTTCTTGTTTCATAGTTGACATTTCTTCACAGAAAATATTCATTTTTGTTTTCACCTCCATAAATCCTTGGGTCATTTGAATTGACAGTTGTTTTGACATATTATCCATTTGGGGAGCAATCCCTTCCAAAACAGTGAATACTGAGTCACTTTTTGAGGTCTACCTTCTTGAACAGCAGGCTCCTCCTCCTAGGCAAATTCCAGTAAGGTAAGTTCCTCTTCTCTTTCAGTCACCATAGGTCCTCTGACTGTGCGGCTGCAGGTTTGGACATCCGACGCAGGCACCCCGAACTCGTTGGGGTGCCAGTGCTCGGGCTCCCCCACAGCCCACACTTTTTCCAAAAGGTCCCGGACCCGGGATGCTCTGCACATGGCCAGCAGAACTGTCGGATGTGCAGGAGCATCCTCCGATGCTACACTGCGCTTCCCCAGGCCACCCAGCAATGTCACGGGCTCACTGGCCACTTTGTTAGCTACAACCAAACTCACCAAAGTGCCAGCACCATCTTGCGACTGTAGGATTGATGCTGAGGTCAAGCTTGAATAGGCAGGAGTCCTCTGAGGCTTGGAGACTCCTAACAATGACTCCATGGATTCATCTGTGCAGGCAGGCCTCAGATCATCTATACTTCTATATGGTAATTTCTTCTGAAGTTGAGTTTTAGATTTTTTCACATTGGTAGCCATGATGAACCACTGTTACGCAAAAAACTGAATATTATTTTTAACCACTTTCATACTTTTTAAAATCGGGTATTTAATTATCCAGATGGGGAAAGGTGGAACACACATTTTTCTTCTGTACCATCTTACCAAGCCCCAGCCCTTGCTGATCATAATGTCATCTTGTTACCCATCCTGAAATCAATGCCATGAGCTCTGATCACCGCACAAACCTCCATGGTGTAGTCATGTTTTCAGATGTTCCCTGGTGTTACAGAGTTCTGTGTTGTGTATTGGCCTACATGTCGTGTGGTTTTATGTTAAAAAGTGACAGTTACCCTTTGAGAGCCAAGCTGTAGGTGGACTGTTGAGAGAGTGGGAGACAGACTGAACATGTGCAGAAAATACTCTAAACATTTCTGGACTTGGAAGATAAACCACCACTGGGTGGTGCTGTGGAGTGGAAGGAGGCCCAGAGCAGGAGTCATGGTCTGGAGGAGAGTTTAGAATGTTGGGATTTCAAAAAAGGATGAACATTCCAAAGGCAGCCGGAATGATCTGGACCAAGCTCATGGTTCCTCTCTCTGCAGCAACACAAGACCACTTCGAATTTTGTGCTCTCTCTCTCTCTCTCTCTCTCTCTCTCTCTCTCTCTCTCTCTCTCTCTATCTCTCTCTCTCTCTCTCTCTAGGCTGGGGAATTTATTAGATTTAGACTGTTATAGAGATTTGCATAGTAACCAATGGGCATTGTTATAAAAGTGGGGATTTTAAATTAAAGTTTGAAGGTGAATTTTTTGTTCATAAAGTAATTGTTCATCTTTACCCCTGTGTGATATGCCTTCCTTGTGGTTGTGGTTTGATCTTGTAACATAATTTGGGGAAATCATCCGGGATCAAACCAATTTGGAAGCTTTAGGGGTGATTGACTTGTGCTTAGTTATCAGTCATCTGAGTTTGACTCAACCTCCAGCTCGAAATTAAAAATAAACGGTGAATGTATAAATCACCAGCAGAAAAACCAGCAACTATGAATATTGACCAGTTCATAGAGAACCCGTCAGTGGTTAATTTAAAAATGGCTAAAAAGTCAGTTATAGTTGGTTAAAGTTGGCAAGTTAACACTTTTTACAGTAAAAACTGGAATGAAAAAGAAGGAAATTGCCCGAAAGCTTGTTCTGCACTATGTAGGAAAGGGGATATTTGAAGAAGCTGCTTTAGAACAGTTTCCAAAGGAGAAAACTTCAAAGGAAGTAAAGTTGGCTTTGATAAAACTAGAGTTAGAGCAAAAAAGAGAGGCAGAAAGGAAAGTTGAACAGGAAGCAATAAGGCAGGCAGAAATGGAGGAGAGAGAGAAAGAACGGAAGCACGAGCTAGAACTAGCTAAATTAAAGCTGACCCTAAAGCAAGAAGAGGGAGAAGCCCAAAACCCACATGCTAGTCAGGAGGAGAGGTTTCTGGTCAGTAGAGAAGTGAGATTAGTTCCTCCATTTGAGGAAGCTGAAATAGACCAGTATTTCCAGCAATTTTGAGAAAGTAACCGTAAATTTAAAATGGCCACCAGACCAGTGGTCACTCCTGCTACAAAGTATTCTTAAAGGGAAAGCCCAACAGGTGTACTTGTGTCTCACTGTACAAAAAGCAGATGATTATGAATTTGTAAAGCAGGCTATACTCTGATCTTATGAACTAGTTCCAGAGGCTTATAGACAAAAGTTCAGGAGTTTAAAAAAAGCAGTAACCCAATCTTACCTGGATTTTGATCAGTGGTGTGCCGCAATGAAAGTATCAAAATAACTTTGATTTATTGAGGGAAATCATTCTGATTGAGGATATTAAAAATTATGTTCCTGACGATATTCAAGTGTACTTGGGAGAGAAAAATATAAAAACCTGGCAAGAATTGGCTAAATTCGCAGAGGAATATGCTTTAACCCACAAGCCTGAGTGGACACCTGGGAAAACCTTTCAAAGGAATACCACTGATAATCCAAGTAGAGTAGAAAGAAAATCTGGAAGTGAGGTTAAAGGAAGAGAGGAAGAGAAATGGGTGAAGGAAAAATTTTCGAGTGTTATTTGCCACTATTGTAAGAAGCCAGGGCACATAATAGCAAATTGTCCTATAATGAAAAGGAAGAAAGAGAAAGGGGTTGTACCAACTGCCTGTGTTCAGAGTGAGAAAGTTAGGGATATTTTTAAACCATTCATGACTGAAGGTTTCATTTCAGTTAAAGAAGGATCCAATCAAGTGCCAGTTAAAATCCTGCGGGATACTGGAGCAGCCCTATTGCGTGTATTAAGCAACATTTTGAATTTTGTTGAGGAGACCAATACTGGAGATGTGAATTTAATTAAAGGCATTGGTGGTGAAGCAGAGCCTATACCTTTGCATAGAATAGTAATGAAATCAGACTTAGTTAATGGCCCGGTTACGATAGGAATAAAATCAAGTCTGCCGGTGGATGGAGTTTCTCTTTTGTTAGGGAATGATTTAGCAGAGGGTAAAGTAATTCCTACGGTGAAACTCACAAGTAAGCCATTGGTTTATGAGTCTGAAAAGGATTTGGAAATCTACCCTGCGTATGCCATTTCTAGAGCCATGTCTAGAAAAAAGGTAGAATAGAGAAAGTCTGTGATGATCCTGTAGTGGAGGCAAGCATTGAGGACAAACCTAAGGATCCAGCTTTGCTGTTGTCAAGAGAAGAATTAATAACCAGACAAAAGCATGATCCTGATCTTACTGGGATAAGAGATAAGATTCTGTCTAACCAGGAAATTGAAACTGTGCCAGTAGGTTACTTTGTTCAGAATGGAATATTGATGAGAAAGTGGAGACCACAAGTGATACCTGCCAGAGAAAAATGAGCAGTAATAAGGGAAGTTGTAATTACCAAAACTTACAGGAATTAAATATTAAATTTGGCTCATAGTAAGCCTTTAGGGTGTCATCTTGGAGTGAAGAAGACGGTAGAAAAGATGAAGAAACTGTTTTATTGGCTGAAATTAAGAAAGGATGTTGTGAACTTTTGTAGAACTTATCACACTTGTCAACTGGTGGGCAAGCCTAATCAAGGACCACCAGTGGCATCTTTACAATCCATCCCTGCTTTTGGGGAGCCCTTCTCAAAAGTGATAGTGGATTGTGTTGGCCCATTGCCAAAAGCCAAAGTGGGAAATGAATATTTGCTAATACTCATGAGTATAGCTTCAAGGTTTTCACAGGCTATTCCCCTGAGAAACATTAAAGCAAAGACAATTGTGAAGGCTATGCTAATTTTTTTTCACACTGTTTGGCCAACCAAGGGAAATTCAATTGGACCAAGAGAGTAATTTTATGTCTGGAATATTTCAACAGGTGGTGTATGAATTGGGAGCCCATCAAATTGTGTCATCTGCCTATCATCCTGAAAGTCAAAGGGCCTTGGAAAGGTTCCATTTAACTGTGAAAAATATGATGAGGGCTTATTGCGTGGAAAATAAAAAGAATTGGGATGAAGGAATCCATTTGTTATTGTTTGCCATTAGAGAGGCAACTAAGGAGTCTCTTGACATTAGTCCATTTGAGTTTGTGTTTGGTCATGAAGTCAGGGGTCCATTACTATTGTTGAAGGAACAGTGGATACATAATTTAAGGGATAATGGAATGTGAGGAGTCAAACAAGTGCTAAGTGAGAATGAATTATGATGGGTTAAATAAGGGTTAAGCAAATATAAAAAAAAGGGGTCTTCAAAAACAGGATAGCAAGTAGATAGATTTAGCAAGTCCTGGGGTTGATTAATGAGTAAAAACAAAGACATGACACTTCCTGGTAAATAAGTCTGCAGAAAGGCACATAAACTGATAAGAAGTTAGAATACACGTAGGCAGAATTACCTAATGCTAAACCAATCCAGGAGGCAGAAGAATGTTAAGGGGGAAGGTACTTCTGTACTGAAATGGAATGTATAAAAAGTTGGGTAAGCCCCAGTATCTATGTGTATTCCCATGGTAAGGGGAAGCACCCAACTTTGCATTGTTGTAAAATTATAATAAATTAACTTTGTTCTCAATTTTTGTCTCGAGTGAAATCTGTGAAGGCACCTCTGCTTCTCACACATAATGATATACAATCAAATCTGTTGGATTATGTTTTCAAATTTAAAGCAGATTACATCCGGCTTGAGAGATTCAAGGAAGAATTTAAAAACTGCTCATGGAAAAATGAAAATTCGGTATGATCATAAAGCAAATATTAGGGACATTAAACCTGGCAACAAAGTATTGGTTTTGTTTCCAATGCAGTCAAACCCTTTGAGACCTCAGTTTTCAGGACCATATAAGGTGAAATCAAAAATTAACCAGGTTACCTATGTCATTGAGACACCTGATCGTAAAAGAAAGACACTGGTCTGTCATGTAATCATGCTTAAACCTTACTTTGAGAAAATGACTGAGGAGGAGACTAGGATTCTAACCCAGGTGCTAGTTATAGAGGAAAGTAAGGAGGAGATAAGTTTTGTGGAAGGTCATGGAGCACAGAAAGTGATAAGCCCCAGGGTGGAAAATTCTATAGTTTTGCAAAACTTAGACACCAAGTTAATGCATTTGACTAAATCAGAAAAGGAAGAAATGAAGACATTACTTATAAAATTTAAGGATATATTCCCAGGTGTTCCAAGAAGAACTACTGTGGCTTGTCATGATGTGGAGGTCAGTGATGCTAAGCCTATTAAGCAGCATCCTTACTGAGTTAATCAGAAAAAAAGCAGGTTGTTTGATCAAGAGGTGGATTATATGCTCAAAAATGACATCATCTGAAAATCAAGTTCAAATTGGAGTTCACCCTGTGTTCTGATGCCTAAGCCAGATGGCTCAATTAGGTTTTGTACAGATTATCGAAAGGTAAACATGGTGACAAAGATTGATGCGTTCCCTATTCACAGAATAGATGATTGTATAGATAAGGTGGGGAAGGCTAAGTTTCTTACAAAGATTGATCTCTTAAAAGGATACTGGTGTGTTCCTTTGACAAAGAAAGGCAGGGAGATTTCTGCATTTGTTACACCTTTGGGATTGTATGAGTATAATGTTATGCCTTTTGGGATGAAAAATGCACCTGGAACATTTCAGAGAATGATTAATGCAGTAATTCAGGGTTTAGAGCATACTAAATCGATGATTTAGTAATTAGTACGGATACATGGGAAGAACACATGCTTGCATTAGAGCATTTATTTCAGAGACTGGTGGAAGCACACCTCACAGTGAATTTGCACAAGAGTGAGTTTGGACATGCCACTGTAATTTATCTGGGTTACGTGGTAGGACAGGGACAGATGGCACCGGTTGGAGCAAAAGTATTGGCTATCACTGCATTCCCTATCCCCGGTAATAAGAAAGCTCTTCGGAGATTTCTAGATATGATTGGCTACTATCATAGATTTTGTAAAAACTTTGCAGAAATTGCACTCCCATTAATAAAACTACTTGGAAAGAAAGAAAATTTTATCTGGTCAGATGCATGCCAGGAAGCGTTTCTGAAGTTAAAGGCCATTTTATGCCATAAGCCTTTACTTTTGTCCCCTAACTTTGAAAAGCCATTCTTTTTAGCCATGGACGCCAGTGACGAAGCAGTTGGTGCTGTACTGTTACAGAAGAAGGATGGTGATGGATTAGAATATCCATTTTTGCACTTCTCGAAAAAGTTTAACGACCATCAACGAAATTACTCAACCATTGAGAAGGAGTTATTAGCGCTTGTTTTAGCATTGCAACATTTTGATGTGTATATTTGCATTGCTCAAAAATCATTGATAATTTACACTGATCATAATCCATTACTTTTTCTGTCTAAAATGGAAAATAAGAACAGACGTTTAGTGAACTGGAGCTTAATGTTACAAGAGTATGATTTAATTATTACACACAAAGGGGATTGATAATGTAATAACAGATTGTTTGTCAAGATGTTAATCTGGGTAGATATGAATCTAATCACATACTTAATTTAAAAAATGGAGTGTTTATTTTATTTTATTTATGTTTTTTTCTTTGGCTTGGCTTCGCGGACAAAGATTTATGGAGGGGTAAAGTCCACGTCAGCTGCAGGCTCGTTTGTGGCTGACAAGTCCGATGCGGGACAGGCAGACACGGTTGCAGTGGTTGCAAGGGAAAATTGGTTGGTTGGCGTTGGGTGTTGGGTTTTTCCTCCTTTGTCTTTTGACAGTGAGGTGGGCTCTGCGGTCTTCTTCAAAGGAGGTTGCTGCCCGCCGAACTGTGAGGCGCCAAGATGCACGGTTTGAGGCAATATCAGCCCACTGGCGGTGGTCAATGTGGCAGGCACCAAGAGCTTTCTTTAGGCAGTCCTTGTACCTCTTCTTTGGTGCACCTCTGTCTCGGTGGCCAGTGGAGATCTCGCCATATAACACGATCTTGGGAAGGCGATGGTCCTCCATTCTGGAGACGTGACCTACCCAGCGCAGTTTGATCTTCAACAGCATGGATTTGATGCTGTTGGCCTCTGCCATCTCAAGTACTTCGATGTTGGATATTGATGTAATACTTCCATTAATTGTTAAAAATTTGTTCTTGTGGACCAAAATTTCTTTTAGCAGGGGAGGTGTTACAGAGTTCTGTGTTGTGTATTGGCCTATGGGTTGTGTGGTTTTATGTTAAAAAGTGACAGTTTGGCTTAGAGAGCCAAGGTGAAGGTTGTTTGCTGAGAGAGTGGGAGACGGACTAGGCATGTGCAGAAAATGATCTAAACATTTCTGGACTTGGATGATAAACCACCACTGGGTGGTGCTGTGGAGTAGAAGGAGGCCCAGAGCAGGAGTCATTGTCTGGAGGACAGTTTAGAATGTTGGGATTTCAAAAGGGATGAACATTCCGAAGGCAGCCAGAAGTATCCGGACCAAGCCCCCGTGGTTCCTCTCTCTGCAGCAACACAAGACAACTTCGAATCTTGTGCTCTCTCTCTCTCTCTCTCTCTCTCTCTCTCTCTCTCTCTCTCTCTCTCTCTCTCTCTCTCTCTCTCTCTCTCTCTCTCTCTCTCTTAAAGATCTTTTGGTTTCAGTTTACCAAACAAACTGAATTTTGTTTCTGATCTTTGCTTCGGTTGAGATCAAAGTTTTGTGAGTCTTGAGTGTTTTGTGTTTGTTTTGTGTCTAAGTTTTTCTTTGGGCTGGTTGTAAATATAACTTAGACTTTAATTACATATGTTGTCATATGAGGGGAGATACAATTAGACTCTTGAATTATCTGGGGAAAAAGGGTCTACGGGTGTCCAGGAACAAGTTACAGTTCGTTGAGAGAACTGTGGTATATCTGGTGTTATATAGAGAATTTAGGTTAAAATGACTTAATGGGGGCTCGTCCGGGATATACACTCCGGCCGTGAGGGGAGGCGAGAATAGGGACATCGGAGGCGGTGCACCCCGCTGAGTTCAGCGGCTCCTAGTCCCTTGCTCGTCGCTTCGGGCGGCTTGAGCGAGTGGTATCCGGACAAGGTGACACGACAAGACGGAGAGGAGAAGGGTGACGGTTCAATCCCCGGGAAGACACCGGTAAGTGACGACTTACGATTGTGGTGTGGGGATTGGGTAACAGGTGTAACGGGATACACCTGTTTGGATAAAAAACCTAACGTAATAGATCAGGTATAGAGCTTTTGTCGTGGCGTGAGGACCCTGTCGTGGGACTCTAGGATAGACCCCAGGGAAACCTCGGCGGTAACCGAAGGAGGGACAGCACCTCCGACGAAGTGCCGAGAAGAGAGGGGTCAACCCCAGGGAAACCTCAGCGGTAACCGAAGGAGGGACAGTACCTCCGACGAGGCGTCTGAGAAGAAGGGAGTAGGGTCCAGAACGAGAGGGTCCTCAGCAACGATAAACAGATCTAGGTGGGAAAATGGGAGGATCAAAATCTAAGGGCTCATCTGAAAATTCAGGACAATTCCTGGGAGTTCCCCTTGACAGCCCTTTGGGGAGAATGTTTGAAAATTGGGATAGTAAAAGATATCGAGACAAAAACAAGAAAAAGATGGTCCAATATTGTCTCCTTTGGTCGAAACAACCTATTAAAGGTTCCTCGGTCTGGTGGCCGAAATTTGGATCTGATGAGGATTGGGTTAGACAAGCATTAAACATATATGTAAATAGTGAGACCAAAGGTGAATCAAGAAGAGTCAGCATATGCATTTTGTTGGGTTCCCTGGCCAGGATCCTTAACAAAATGTTTTAAATTGAGGGTAGCGGGAGAAAAGAAATGGGAACCTCTGGACAACCTTCCCCCTCCTTATATTCCCCCGGTGCCTACTGCGCCCGAGGAAAGCTTATTACCGGAGGGGAAAGGTGATGAATCTGATTGCCCCGAAAGGGGCCGGGAAAAAAAGGATGAATTAAGGGAGTCAGACCCTAAACTTCCACCGGTAAACCGACCCTGGACAAGATCCCAGACTGGTCCAGGACCATCAAAATTTTCAATAAGCCTAAATCCCCTGAGGGAAGTTCCTATGGGAGGACCGGGAGGGGGAACGGGATATGTGAATGTTCCCCTAACTAGTACAGAGGTGCGGGGATTTAAGAAAGAAATGAAAAAGTTATTAGAAGATCCTATAGGACTGGCTGAACAGCTTGACCAATTCCTGGGACCAAACACATATACGTGGGAAGAGATGCAGGCAATAATGGGAACATTATTCTCACCCCAGGAGAGGCAGATGATTCGACGGGCTGCCCTCCTCATGTGGGAATATGAACAACCTGGGGACCCCAGACCCCATGAACAAAAATATCCCTTAAATGAACCCTGGTGGGACAAACGAACACCCGAGGGATTGGCAAGTATGAGACAATATAGAGAGTGGACAATTAAAGGGATACGAGAGGCTGTGCCAAAGGGTCACAATTTCACCAAGGCATTTGGGAACCACCAGGGGAAAGACGAGTCCCCTACTGATTTTTTGGAGAGGGTGAGAAAGAATGTCCAACAGTATGCGGGCGTGGACCCTAGTACACCAATGGGTGAACAGCTTATTCAAATTGAATTTGTTTCCAAATCATGGCAGGACATTAGAAAGAAACTAGAAAAGGAGGAGGACTGGAGCGAAAAACCCCTAAGTGACCTGTTAAAAAAGGCGCAAAAAGTATATGTGCAGAGAGAAGAAGAAGATCAAAAGAGGGCGACAAAGGTTATGGTACAGACTATCCGACAGATGAATGCTAAATCCAGAGGGGAAAGAAAACAAAACCTTCCTCTAAACAATCCAAGATATCCAAGAGAGGGAAGACCCCGGAGGTTCGTTAAGTGCTATTACTGCAATGAGGAAGGACACTTTAAGAGGGAATGCCCCCGATACAAGAGGGAATTGCATGCGCTCGAACTTATGGAAGAAGATTAGGGGTGTCAGGGGTTCCAAATGTTAGGGACCAAATATAAGAGGGAACCCCTGGTTAAACTAAAAATTGGTCCCAAGGGAGAAGAGGTGGTGTTTATGGTGGACACAGGAGCGGAACGAAGTAGTGTAATAACTGTGCCAATCGGAACTGAGCCTGTAAAAAGTAATTTGACAATTTCTGGGATAGAAGGGGCTCCCAGAATGGTATCAATAATTCCCCAAGTAACAGTGAAACTGGAAGAAAGAGAAGGGGTACAAGACCTCTTGTTATTACCGTCGGCTGGATTTAACCTCCTAGGAAGGGACTTATAGGCTCTCCTAGGTTTGGGTGCTCTCCCTGTGGACGGAGAAGTGCGAGTCCACCTCTGCACTTTAAAGGAAGAGGATGAACGGCAGATTGACGAGAGAGTCTGGTATAAGGAGGGAAATCGAGGAGGTCTGGACATCCCACCTTTACATGTCACATTAATACCAGGTCATCAGCCGGTAAGGAAACGTCAGTATCCTATTTCTTTGGAAGGGAGAAAAGGGCTACAGCCGGTAATTGAGACTTTAATACGAGACGGACTATTAGAAGAATGCATGTCACCTTATAACACCCCTATACTCCCAGTGAAAAAGTCAGATGGATCCTATCGCCTAGTTCAGGATCTAAGAAGTTTGAATGCTATTGTTCAGACCCGCCACCCAGTGGTGCCTAATCCCTATACTATTATGAGTCGGATTCCCCCAGACCATGAGTGGTTTAGTGTTATCAACTTGAAGGATGCCTTCTGGACGTGTCCATTAGAAGAGGAAAGTAGAGATATGTTTGCGTTTGAATGGGAAAATCCATGGACAGGTAGACGGAGACAGTTTCGGTGGACTGTATTTCCCCAAGGGTTCACTGAATCTCCAAACCTGTTTGGACAAATGCTAGAACAAATCCTGGTGGACTATCCACAATCTGATGATTCCCAACTAATGCAGTATGTGGACGATTTACTATTATCAGGACCCAAGGAACAAGAAATGAGGGGAGATACAATTAGACTCTTGAATTATCTGGGGAAAAAGGGTCTACGGGTGTCCAGGAACAAGTTACAGTTTGTTGAGAGAACTGTGATATATCTGGGACACCAGATAAGTAAAGGACAGAAACGGATTACCCCTGAACGGATTGCGGGAATCACTAGAATGCCGTTACCCCGTAATAAGAAGGAAATAAGACAATTCCTGGGACTCTTAGGTTACTGTAGGTTATGGATAGAGGACTACTCAGCGTTGGTGAAGTTTATGTATGAAAAGCTGACAAATGAAAATGAATATCATTGAAATGGACCCAGGAGGAGAAGGGATGGTTTGAGGACTTGAAGCATCGCCTGACACGAGCCCTGGTACTCACTCTGCCCTCTTTAAAACAGCCCTTCCAGCTATTTGTCACTCATAACCAAGGAACAGCTGTGGGAGTTTTAACACAGGAAAAAGGCGGTCAGCGACACCCAGTGGCTTTCCTTTCCAAAATGATGGACCCAGTGTCTCGCGGATGGCCGACGTGTATTCAGGGAGAGTCGGCTGCTGCTCTGTTGGTAGAGGAAGCACGTAAACTTACTTTTGGAGGAAAGATGACTGTGTACACCTCCCATTCTGTGAGTGTTTTATTAACACAAACTGCCCATCGATGGCTGACTGATTCTCGCATATTAAAGTATGAAACCATTTTAATGGTCGGAGAAGATCTACAGTTTGCAAAGATTAATAGCTGCAACTCAGCTCAGTTTTTATACGGCAGTGAAACAGAGGGAGAGGTGGAGCACGACTGTGTCGAGTTGACAGATCTTCAGACCAAGACCCGAGAAGACCTTTGCGATACTCCGCTGGGAGAAGGATATGAATTCTACATTGACGGCTCCGCCAGATGTGTTGACGGAATGAGAAGAAGTGGATATGCTATAATAGAAGGAAATACTTGGAAAGTAGTAGAATCCACGAGACTACCCGGAAGCTGGTCAGCACAATCCTGTGAACTATATGCCTTGCAGAGAGCCCTCAGAATACTGCCAAAGAAAATTGGAACGATTTACACAGATTCCAAATACGCATACGGGGTAGTGCATACCTTAGGTAAGATCTGGAAGGAGCGTGGTCTAATTACATCAAGAGGAAAGGAAATGGCACACGAACAGATGATTACTCTGACTTTAGAAGCCTTGACATTACCCCAGGAAATAGCAGTGGTCTACATACCAAGCCATCAGAGGGGAGATACCCCGACAGCAATTGGAAACAGACTGGCTGATGAAGAAGCCAAAAGGGCAGCCATGCAACAAGAAGTCCGTTTGCTGACCTTAATCCCAATAAGGCAAGGCATAAAGAAGGCTCCCATTTTCACTGCTAAGGAAGAAAAGGACATGGCTCAGCTGGGCGCAAGCCAGTTGCCTGATGGAACATGGAAGACACCAGATGGAAGAATGGTTCTAAATAAAGAAATAACTCGCAATATTTTAAAACACCTGCATCATCAGAGCCACTGGGGCACCCAAGCCTTATGTGACACAGTGCTTCGAGAATATGTGTGTAAGGGAATCTACACCTTGGCCCAACAGGAGGTGCAGAATTGTCACCTATGCACAAAAATTAATAAGAAGGTAATGAGGACAGGGACCATGGGAGGTCAACCATTAGCCATACGCCCTTTTCAACGTATCCAGATCGACTTCACAGAGTTACCTCAAGTCCAAAGATGGAAATATCTGTTGGTGATAATAGATCACTTTACCCGATGGGTGGAAGCCTTCCCAACAGTAAATACTACAGCCTCTACAGTAGCTCGCCTCCTCCTAGAGCAGATAATCCCCAGATATGGTATAATGGATTCTATAGACTCAGACAGGGGTCCACATTTTTCTTCAAAAATCCAACAATTGATTTGTAATGCATTACAGGTCTCTTGGAAATTACATACCCCTTGGCATCCACAAAGCTCAGGGAGGGTTGAACGTATGAATGGAACCCTAAAAATGCAATTGACAAAATTAATGGTGGAAACTAAAATGCCTTGGATAAAGTGTCTGCCCCTGGCTTTATTGAGAATTCGTACTGCCCCACGAAAAGATGTAGGGTTGTCCCCTTATGAAATGATGTTTGGGCTTCCCTTCTGGAGTACAGTTGAGGGGTGTCCCACCTTGGGGGAAGGGGATATATTTGTTAGGAACTATTTACAGGCACTGTCACGCTCTCTTGCAGATTTACGAAAGAGAGGACTATCGGCACAAACACCGCCTTTAGACTTTTCTTTACACAAAGTGGAACCAGGAGACTGGATTCTCATCAAGACCTGGAAAACTGAAAAACTCCAGCCCCAGTGGGAAGGTCCATACCAAGTTCTCTTAACTACAGAGGCTGCAGCACGAACAAGAGAGAAGGGGTGGACGCACGCATCCAGATTTAAGGGACCTGTAGAGGCGCCTCAGGACCCTGATACGAACTCAGATTGGACTTGTGTTCCTGGAGAAAAACCTCTTACCTTACGATTTCGCAGAAAGACTTGATTCACAATGTTATTGTTATGTTCTTTGATTTTTCTTAGTTTGCCTATGTCTTTATCAGGTGTGAAATGTAAGAAATGCAGAGACACAGTGGTCCTGTTTCAGGACCGCACTTGTGGAAGAAAGGAGGGTAATTTTATTTCCCATACCTCCGTTCCTGAGAAATGCTGGGCAGAAAATACCACCCAACATCCATATACCCCTTGTGTGGAAAAAGAAGGAAATAATATGGGTCATTATATACAGATTCCTAATACCACTCCTTTCCCTCTTAACGGTTGGAAGGGTGACTCAGGCCCACCATGCCCTGATGGACTCTGGTTTTGCATACACCAGCGTACTGTTCCAATGAAAAGTTCCACTCCACACTTGAAAATGCCTGTCCCTTTAAGACAGCCGGACTTAGTTCGAGTCCATCCAAATAACCATGTAAGTTTCGGTAATGCAGTTGGGGGAGATAACCTTTTTGTAGATCTTGCAACTAAAATTGCAGGAACTTTTAATGTAACCAATTGTTGGGTCTGCGGGGGTCCACGGATGTCAGAGCAATGGCCTTGGTGGGGGGAGCCCCTCAATTCATTGACCATGATTTCCCGAATTTGGACAACTAACCGAACGAGATCAAGAGAAACTTGGTCTCTCTCTAACGTCTCCTCTGGTTTTTATTGTCTCTCACGAGCCGGAAAATACCCAGTAGGAGAAAGTCCCTGCAAGGCTGTATGGATTCGCATTTCGCCTGGTATTTTCACTTGGTTTCCTAAACCCCTGACTTGGTTCTTATCCACTGTTTTTAAAACTAATTGCCTACCCCTGTCTAATAGCAGTATTCAGTTTTGGAATTGTACCACTTCCACCATCACAGGACCATACCAATCAAACCCCGTTCTTAAAAGAGTTTGGGAAAGGGGGTATGGAGTATCCCCAAATGGATTATTCTGGGTATGTGGTAATAAAGCTTATACTCGTCTTCCCTCACAGTGGAGTGGAACTTGTTTCCTAGGAATAATCCGCCCAGAATTTTTCCTCCTACCCCTCGATCACGGTCATAAATTAGGCGTGAAGGTTTTTGATACATTACACCGTCAGCCCCGCTCTACCACGGTACATTTGGGACAATGGGGAGATGATTGGCCTCCAGAACGCATAATTCAATATTATGGTCCCGCTACATGGGCTCAAGATGGATCCTGGGGTTATCGTACTCCTATTTATATATTAAATCGCATTATTCGCTTGCAAGCAGTCCTTGAAATTGTTACAAATCAAACAGCTCTAGCCCTGCAATTACTTGCATCCCAGCAAGGTCAAATGCGCTCTGCTATATATATCAGAACCGTCTGGCCCTAGACTATCTCCTAGCCATAGAAGGAGGTGTATGTGGAAAGCTTTATTTGACTAACTGCTGCTTACAGATTGATGATAATGGCCAAGCCATTCGAAAAATCGCTGATAATATTCGTACTTTGTCCCATGTACCGGTTCAAACCTGGCATCCTTTTGCACAATTAAATTGGATGGACAAATGGTTTGGGGGAACCTGGTGGCGTACCTTCTTGTGGGTCATCGGAGGTATTTTATTCCTCCTACTTATTTTGCCCTGTATTATTCCCTGTCTACGCAGCCTGGTGATTTCCATGGTCCAACAGGCTATGCAACCAGGGGGACTGGGAGACCCTGTAAGACTTTTACTTCAGCATGAGATTAATGTATCATAAAACGTTTCTCTTCCCCAGGTTAAAATCCCCATTCATATCTATATATGTATTCAACACATTTTAAAGAGAGAAAGGGGTGGATTGTTATATAGAGAATTTAGGTTAAAATGACTTAAGTTAAAATGTGATGATTAATCATAAACAGGGAAGCCAGAACGGACAGGGAGCTTACTAGCAGCCAAGGACAAAAGGTTCTGCTGAATATGTTTTTTTAAACCTATCTTTTCATGGTCATAGTGAGAGACATGCAGGAGACAAAAGATTGATAAGAAGGGTGAGAAACAGAATTTAGTGTATGTAGAGTTCACAGCGTACGTAACGAACGTGATAATTAAAAATGCAGTTATACTTAGAATGCTTTTGCAATACTAACCAATTAAAACAGTATTAATAAGAAGGGGAAGGGCAAACAATAAGGGTATAAAAATCAATGCACTGTATGTATCGGGGCTTAACTGGTGAGAAACCAGTTGAGTCCAACTCTGCAGACTTGTAAATAAAGCTTGTCGTGTCATCAGTTTTAAAGAGACTCATGTGTGAGAAGTTTTATTTCTGACATCTGGGACACCAGATAAGTAAAGGACAGAAACGGATTACCCCTGAACGGATTGCGGGAATCACTAGAATGCCGTTACCCCGTAATAAGAAGGAAATAAGACAATTCCTGGGACTCTTAGGTTACTGTAGGTTATGGATAGAGGACTACTCAGCGTTGGTGAAGTTTATGTATGAAAAGCTGACAAATGAAAATGAATATCCATTGAAATGGACCCAGGAGGAGGAGGGATGGTTTGAGGACTTGAAGCATCGCCTGACACGAGCCCCAGTACTCACTCTGCCCTCTTTAAAACAGCCCTTCCAGCTATTTGTCACTCATAACCAAGGAACAGCTGTGGGAGTTTTAACACAGGAAAAAGGCGGTCAGCGACACCCAGTGGCTTTCCTTTCCAAAATGATGGACCCAGTGTCTCGCGGATGGCCGACGTGTATCCAGGGAGTAGCGGCTGCTGCTCTGTTGGTAGAGGAAGCACGTAAACTTACTTTTGGAGGAAAGATGACTGTGTACACCTCCCATTCTGTGAGTGTTTTATTAACACAAACTGCCCATCGATGGCTGACTGATTCTCGCATATTAAAGTATGAAACCATTTTAATGGTCGGAGAAGATCTACAGTTTGCAAAGATTAATAGCTGCAACCCAGCTCAGTTTTTATACGGCAGTGAAACAGAGAGAGAGGTGGAGCACGACTGTGTCGAGTTGACGGATCTTCAGACCAAGACCCGAGAAGACCTTTGCAATACTCCTCTGGGAGAAGGATATGAATTCTACATTGACGGCTCCGCCAGATGTGTTGACGGAATGAGAAGAAGTGGGTATGCGAAAATAGAAGGAAATACTTGGAATGTAGTAGAATCCACGAGACTACCCGGAAGCTGGTCAGCACAGTCCTGTGAACTATATGCCTTGCAGAGAGCCCTCAGAATACTGGCAGAGAAAACTGGAACGATTTACACAGATTCCAAATACGTATACGGGGTAGTGCATACCTTTGGTAAGATCTGGAAGGAGCGCGGTCTGATTACATCAAGAGGAAAGGAATTGGCACACGAACAGATGATTACTCTGACTTTAGAAGCCTTGACATTACCCCAGGAAATAGCAATGGTCTACATACCAATCCATCAGAGGGGAGATACCCCGACAGCAATTGGAAACAGACTGGCTGATGAAGAAGCCAAAAGGGCAGCCATGCAACAAGAAGTCCGTTTGCTGACCTTAATCCCAATAAGACAAGACATAAAGAAGGCTCCCATTTTCACTGCTAAGGAAGAAAAGAACATGGCTCAGCTGGGCGCAACCAGCTGCCTGATGGAACATGGAAGACACCAGATGGAAGAATGGTTCTAAATAAAGAAATAACTTGCAATATTTTAAAACACCTGCATCATCAGAGCCACTGGGACACCCAAGCCTTATGTGACACAGTGCTTCGAGAATATGTGTGTAAGGGAATCTACACCTTGGCCCAACAGGAGGTGCAGAACTGTCACCTATGCACAAAAATTAATAAGAAGACAATGAGGACAGGGACCATGGGAGGTCAACCATTAGCCATACGCCCTTTTCAAAGTATCCAGATCGACTTCACAGAATTACCTCAAGTCCAAAGATGGGAGTATCTGTTGGTGGTAATAGGTCACTTTACCCGATGGGTGGAAGCCTTCCCAACAGTAAATACTACAGCCTCTACAGTAGCTCGCCTCCTCCTAGAGCAGATAATCCCCAGATATGGTATAATGGATTCTATAGACTCAGACAGGGGTCCACATTTTTGTTCAAAAATCCAGCAATTGATTTGTAATGCATTACAGGTCTCTTGGAAATTGCATACCCCTTGGCATCCACAAAGCTCAGGGAGGGTTGAACGTATGAATGGAACCCTAAAAATGCAATTGACAAAATTAATGGTGGAAACTAAAATGCCTTGGATAAAGTGTCTGCCCCTGGCTTTATTGAGAATTCGTACTGCCCCACGAAAAGATGTAGGGTTTGTCCCCTTATGAAATGATGTTTGAGCTTCCCTTCTGGAGTACAGTTGAGGGGTGTCTCACCTTAGGGGAAGGGGATATATTTGTTAGGAACTATTTACAGGCACTGTCACGCTCTCTTACAGATTTACGAAAGAGAGGACTATTGGCACAAACACCGCCTCTAGACTTTTTTTTTACACAAAGTGGAACCAGGAGACTGGATTCTCATCAAGACCTGGAAAACTGAAAAACTCCAGCCCCAGTGGGAAGGTCCATACCAAGTTCTCTTAACTACAGAGGCTGCAGCACGAACAAGAGAGAAGGGGTGGACGCATGCATCCAGATTTAAGGGACCTGTAGAGGCGCCTCAGGACCCTGATACGAACTCAGATTGGACTTGTGTTCCTGGAGAAAAACCTCTTACCTTGCGATTTCGCAGAAAGACTTGATTCACAATGTTATTGTTATGTTCTTTGATTTTTCTTAGTTTGCCTATGTCTTTATCAGGTGTGAAATGTAAGAAATGCAGAGACACAGTGGTCCTGTTTCAGGACCGCACTTGGGGAAGAAAGGAGGGTAATTTTATTTCCCATACCTCAGTTCCTGAGAAATGCTGGGCAGAAAATACCACCCAACATCCATATACCCCTTGTGTTGAAAAAGAAGGAAATAATATGGGTCATTATATACAGATTCCTAATACCACTCCTTTCCTTCTTAACGGTTGGAAGGGTGACTCAGGCCAACCATGCCCTGATGGACTCTGGTTTTGCATACACCAGCGTACTGTTCCAATAAGAAATTCCACTGCACACTTGGAGAATTTTTCCTCCTACCCCACGATCACGGTCATAAATTAGGAGTGAAGATTTTTGATACATTACTCCGTCAGCCCCGCTCTAGCATGGTACATTTGGGACAATGGGGAGATGATTGGCCTCCAGAACGCATAATTCAATATTATGGTCCCGCTACATGGGCTCAAGATGGATCCTGGGGTTATCGTACTCCTATTTATATATTAAATCGCATTATTCGCTTGCAAGCAGTCCTTGAAATTGTTACAAATCAAACAGCTCTAGCCCTGCAATTACTTGCATCCCAGCAAGGTCAAATGCGCTCTGCTATATATATCAGAACCGTCTGGCCCTAGACTATCTCCTAGCCATAGAAGGAGGTGTATGTGGAAAGCTTTATTTGACTAACTGCTGCTTACAGATTGATGATAATGGCCAAGCCATTCGAAAAATCGCTGATAATATTCGTACTTTGTCCCATGTACCGGTTCAAACCTGGCATCCTTTTGCAAAATTAAATTGGATGGACAAATGGTTTGGAGGAACCTGGTGGCGTACCTTATTGTGGGTCATCGGAGGTATTTTATTCCTCCTACTTGTTTTGCCCTGTATTATTCCCTGTCTACGCAGCCTGGTGATTTCCATGGTCCAACAGGCTATGCAACCAGGGGAACTGGGAGACCCCGTTAGAATTTTACTTCAGCACGAAATTAATTTATCATGAGACGTTTCTCTTCCCCGAGTTAAAATCCCCATTCACATATATATATAATACACACATTTTAAAGAGAGAAAGGGGTGGATTGTTATAGATAGAGAACTTAGGTTAAAATGGCTTAAGTTAAAATGTGATGATTAATCATAAAAAGGGAAGCCAGAACGGACAGGGAGCTTACTAGCAGCCAAGGACAAAAAGTTCAGCTGGATATGTTTTTTTAAACATATCTTTTCATGGTCATAGTGAGAGACATGCAGGAGACAAAAGATTGATAAGAAGGGTGAGAAACAGAATTTAGTGTATGTAGAGTTCACAGCGTACGTAACGAACGTGATAATTAAAAATGCAGTTATACTTAGAATGCTTTTGCAATACTAACCAATTAAAACAGTATTAATAAGAAGGGGAAGGGCAAACAACAAGGGTATAAAAATCAATGCACTGTATGTATCGGGGCTTAACTGGTGAGAAGCCAGTTGAGTCCAACTCTGCAGACTTGTAAATAAAGCTTGTCGTGTCATCAGTTTTAAAGAGACTCATGTGTGAGAAGTTTTATTTCTGACATATGTTATATTTAGGGTGGGAAATTTATTAGTTTTACAGTTATAGAATTTTGCATGGTAACCAGTGGGCATTGTTACAAAAGGGGGGATTTTAAATTAAAGTTTGAAGGTGAATTTTTTGTTAATAAAGTAATTGTTCATCTTTACCCCTGCGTGATGTGCCTTCTTTGTGGTTGCTGGTTTGATCTTGTAACACCTGGCTGTGTAGCGTTTGATTGCCATGATATCTTCAATACCTGTGCAGTTATTAACTGTGCTTGTAAGCTCCTCGATGTTGGTGAGGTCATTGTAGGTGGCTGTCTCCCTGAATCCACTCCAGTTCATGGTTTCAAAACTGTTTTGGACCACTGATGTGTCTTCCTTTGACCAGGTCTTGATCTCCCTATTTACTAGTGGTCTTTTATAAACAGAGATTAACAGAATAAATATGTGATCTGAGTTTTCAACATGGGGGTGGGGGAAGCCTTGAAAGCTGCAGGGACATTTGTGTAGACTAGATTTAAGATATTCTCTCCTCTGGTTGCAAACTTGACATGCTGTTGGAACTTCAGAAGGACAGCTTTTATACTGTGAATATCCTGGAATTTCTAGAGGACCTTATAAAGTTCTCCAAGTACTTCTCTGGCATTTGCAGAAGGGGGAACGTAAACTGCTGTGCTCAGAGTGGCTCTGAACGGACAGAGTCAGTAGAAGGGTCTACACTTCACCATGAAGAGTTCTTTCTCTATCTCTACTGAGCAGTTGGCCTTTAATACAAAGATGTTTGTACACCAGTCCTTGTTGATGCAGGTGCATCAATCCCCTCTGCAGGCCTTACCAGAGGCAGCAGAATTTTAGTCTTCCAAAAGAAGATAAGGCCTTGCAGATGAATGGACAAATCAAAGTGGAATCCTGGAGCCATGTTTCTGTAACTCCCCTCCATTCTCCTTTCTCCAGAGGGACCACTGCCTCCACAACTCCCTTGTCCACTCATCTTTTCCCACTAATTATATCACTTGGTACCTACTCCCCTGACCACAAGAAATTCTACATGTACTTTCATTTCCTCCCTCACCACTATTTGGGGTTCAAAACAGACCTTCAAAATGAAGCAGGATTGTAAATCTGTAGGGGCCACCTTCTGTATCTGCCACTCCTGCTGTGGTCTCTTCTACATCAGGAAGACTAGATGCAGACTGGGAGATTATCTCGTTTAGGATCTTAGCTCTATCCACTGCAATAGCAAGGACCTCCCAGTGGCCAACCACTTCATTTACACACTTAAAACATAGAACAATACAGCACTGTATAGGCCCTTCAGCCTTCGATGCTGTTCCAACCCATATATTCCTTCCTAAAAAACATTACTAAACCCTCCCTACCCTGTAACCCTTTATTTTCCTTTCATCCATGTGTCTGTCTAAGAGACTTTTAAATAACTCCAATCGTTCAGCCTCCTTCACCAACCCAGGCAAGGCATTCCAGGCACCCATCTCTCTGCGTAAAAAAACTCACCCCCGATGTCTCATCTAAGCATCACCTTGTAGAGATGTCCTCTGGTGTTTGTTGCCCTAGGAAACAGGGGCTGACTGTCTGTCTTGGGTAAACTTGTATCTCTCACTTTGTTCGTTTTAGATTGGTTACAGTGTTCGAACTACCGAAAGAAAATAGACACACACACCGAGAGCAATTCAGTTTATACAAGTCTTTATTACTAAATCTAAAGCTGAATTCACACTACAATATGCAAGCCCTTCCCAATTATACTTATCAATGCCTGGACTGGTCCCAACTGCCGAAGCGAGGCACACTTGTAATAGGTTGTCGGGGCGCCGGTAGCAGCTTCTCTACCTCCCTCGACCGGGACGTTAGCTGGACTCTTGAAGTTCTTCTTGCTGAGAGAGATTTAGCCACCTCTCTTCCAGAGTCTCTCTCTTCAGCAGTGGGACCAGGGCTTATATTAGCCAAAAGTTGTTTACTTCAGATCTTATCTTTTTGAACAAATGATTTATTATCTTCCTCTTGAAGAGAGATGTTGCCACCTCTTGGAGAGTCTCTCACTTCAGCAGTGGGACCATGGCTCATATCACTCCAAAAGTTGTTTATCTCAAATCCTATCTCTTTGAACAAACTGTTTAATTATCTTCAATGTCTCCTGACAGTCTGCGACCAACAAATGTAAACTGCTCTGGGCCTCATAAGTGTAAATTAGATAATGTCTTCCATTCAACTGCATCCTGGGCCTCATGGTGGGTGTTTACTAAATATGGTGGAATTTAGATTATGTCTGCTGATTCCAAACAAGTTCTCAGCCTTGCAGTAAAAGACACAGTTTAAATCTTCCATTACATTCCACCCCTTGGTCACAGGCTGTCAGACACGAGACTTAACAAGCATTTGAGTACAGAAGGAGCGAAAAAGAGAAGGTAAAACTATGATAATCACAAAAACAAACAATAATGCGAGCAACCAATGAAGAATATTGTGGTCCAATCCCCCAAATATACCATTTAACCATGAAAAAGGACTCAAACTATCCTCATAGGCCACAATTCCCAGACACTGAAGCTCACGAACAGATTTTGAAACATGCTTAACAATATCAGATATATTAGTGGATACATCGGACCGTGTCCCCCACTGGCAACTCCCTCGGAACGTCCTCGACATTACAAATTCAATTGCTGGCATCAAAGCAGCGGTTAAGCCAGATCAGCAGGAGCACAAGATGGAGGACCTGGAACAAAGAAGCCTGACATATGTCACTCACGATGCCGTAAGTGTTCAGTATTTAAACAAACTAAATCATCCTGTCCCTCAATAGCTACCCACCGAGTGTTACCCTGGGCAGGTGTCACTATTTCCCCTTTTACAGGAGGGCCACTATCTGTTGGTGCCACCCATACCTTTTGTCCGGCATTCTCTGGCTCGGGAATGGGGGGGAAATGACTGTTTTTCCTCTGGAATAGGCTGTAGTTCAGAAGTGTGAAGCATTCGGTGGAAAGGTGTACCTCCCTTCAAAGGGCGATGATTCAAATTGTCGACTGCCTGCTGCAGCACATGGCACCACCCCTTCAGGGTTCCCAGTGGTGTTAACAAACGAATTTGTTCCTTCAGTAAGCCATTCATTCGTCGTCGCATTGGTATGGGCGTCAATGTGATATAGGTTATCTCACAATGATGAGAGGCATCCCACAACAGCTGCCACAACTCTTTTCCCCACACTGGGTGGTCATGTATCAGCCAGTCGTTCTTTTGCCAATCAGGCATCCATATCACTAGTCCATTAGCCACAGCCCAGGTATCAGTAAACAAGCGAAGAGGGTGATCATGGGGGTCTAGTGGTAAAGTGACCGCATTCAACTCAGCATACTGACAGGAGCCACCACCCCCCTCCTCCAATAAGTGAGTTCCTGACCTGGGATGGTAAGCCACTGCCTTCCACTTCTGCTTTCCTTGCACCCACCGGCTGCTACCATCAGTAAACCAGGCATCCTCTTGTTCTGCTTTCTATACCATCTCTTCCATGGCCCCTTGGATCATCACATCATCAATATAATGGTGAATCGAAAGGGAAGGCGATACTGTCACCATCTCCAAATCACGGGCAATTAGGCTGTGGCAAATAGTGGGAGAGTGTACATAGCACTGAGGGAGGCAGGTGAAGGTATACTGGCGCCCCTTCCAGGTAAAGGCGAACTGATCCTGTGAGACCTCATCTATAAGAATATTGAAGAAGGTGTTAGCGAGATCAATGACAGCATACCATGTTCCCGAGTTCCCAGTAGTAATGTTTTCAATAAGGGTAACAATGTCCAGAATTGCCGAAGCTAGTGGTGGAGCATGTTTGTTCAAAAAACGATAGTCATCTGTCATTCTCCAGGAGCCATTCGGGTTCAGGACCGTCCAAACAGGGCTATTAAAGGGCGACGTTGCGGGCCTCACTACCCCTTCTTGCAAAGCATCGATGGTGGCAGTAATCTCTTCCTGCCCCCCAGGGAGGCGATATTGTGGAATGCATACTGGTTTCGGGGGAGGGAGGCACCATCACAGGATCCCACTTAGCCCGACCCACCACTAATCTTTTAGTAATAGTCCGAATTCCAAATGCAAATCCCCCTTGGCTAGTATTAAGGGCCGTACCGGTCAACATATTAATACCCAGGATACACTCATCAGTGGTAGCCACCATGGCATGTAACCATATAGGGGAAGGGCCATCACCCACCGTGGTGCGGACTTTTTATTTCCTTCGCCAGGGTGATCGCTCCTCCCATCTCCTCTATTCGAAATGTTGGTCCAGTCCAGAGGTCAGGGTTATTCGGAATCACTGAGTGCTCCGCACCGGTATTGACCAAGGCCAACATTGGTGGTCATTACCCCCACCCCAATGGACTGTTCACGGTATGTAGGGCCATGGGTCCCCATGTATCCGCCATATCTCAATGAAGTAGACACGGGGGCCCTGCCCACACCTTCATGCCTTAGTGGGGTTCGGGGGCTTCCAGGACCACATGCTACTATTGTCCATAAGAGACTTTTTAACCATTTGTTGTATCTCATCACGGGTACCTGGAGCAAGAGAAGCTGGGTTGATGGGAGCAGCAGTGGGAGCAGAAGGCACAGCTGGGCCAGGAGGACTCAGAAGCTGGGGATGATGTTCTCCTGTCTTCCTCTTAAAAAGGACATAAAGGACCGCAGTAGGTTTCCCATCAATATCACTTTTAGATACGCCTAACTTTAACAAGGTTAGAAAAAGGTCCTTTCTTGTCGGTCCGTTATTAACAGCAGCCCCTCTCTTTTCATCCTGCTTGTCTGATTTAACCTGGGCTGTACGTGAGTGGATTTTTCCTCCCATCTCTAATTCTCTAAGCCCAGATAAGGCGTGCACCGCCTCAGACACAGGGTGCCCAATTAGTGGGCTAGTTACGGACAGAACCAGTCCCCGTACAGTGGGTTGGGCAGAACGAACCAATCGGGTATGCATTCCAGCCGTGAATATCTCTTCATCAGGGCTCCCCCCGTGTACCCACGGCCTCAAACGCCCTGCATACAAGGCAGAGGCCAGGGCCTGCTGACGAATTACTGCTATACCCTCCTCTGGGGTGCCCCAATTTTTCCGTAAATGTAAATCCCAATCTACTGGTGATGGGTATACTCGTAGCAGGGCATCCCCTAGAGTGGCAAGTAAGTAATCCACCTCTCTTTCTCTACCCCGCAGCTCAGCAGTGACCCGGATATCAGTAATCAATGTTCCTAATCCCAACAATTCCTCAGGGGTTAAATAATCATTACCCCTCCTTGTTCCCAAACACGCAGGAGCCAGGCTGCCAGAGTTTCTCCCACCTTTTGCCTATATCGATCTCCAATGGCAGCCAGCTCTTTTATAGAGAAGTCACGGATCATTGACTGATCTTGACCTCTGCTCCCAATTTGACCCACAGGGTCCTTTGCCCTGTGGCTGGGACGAGGCCTAGGCCATCCCGTAGACGGGGTGGGCCATTGAGCATAAGCAGGGGTTCGGGTACCTTCCCCTGGGTCCTCTAGTGAGATCAGGGGATCATCTACCTCTTCAATGTCGTTAGTTACATTCCACCCCTCTCCCTCTCCGTCTGTTTGTAAAATCTGCTGCCTTACAGGGCGGGCGTGAACAGCAGGTGGAGAGGGTACTATGTTAGGCACATGCTGAGGAGTATCTGCATTATTACCATGGTCATTCCAGATATTCCCGTCCCAATTATCAATTACATCAGGATCGTCGCCTTCTTTATCTTGGCACGAATACGATGTGGATCGGGTTCTTCTCCATGCCTTTCTTTATCTGCACAGAGCTGCTGCTGGAGTTTAATATTACAGCAGAACGTTTGGACATGCTTATCCTCCCATTCTTTGGCTCGGTCCTGACTGGTGCAAACAATCTCACTCATCACGGAACAGCGTTGTCGCAGGGCTTCTAGCTCCTCCTGTAGTTGCTCTCTCTTACGCTGAGATTCTACTTCTCGCTGAACTGATTCTGCTTCACGCTGAACAGAGTGGCATGAGGCTGTGGCCAGCAGCCAAAAACCATCCGTCAGCGTCCCCTTTTTAACAGGAAATTTACTTTCTCAAAGGAGAGTGGCAACCCGCTCTCCCAGAGGCGTACTTGATGGATCTAACTATTCATCCCAACCGAGGGGTGGTATTGACCAACATGCCAAACCCATCGTCTTTGGAAGTCCATCCCGGAATCAAGAACTGCTCAGGGCTCACCTCTTTCTTTCAGCGAAACATCTTGAGACCAACCCTGCTCGCAGCGCCAATTGTCTTGGGTAAACTTGTACCTCTCACTTTGTTCGTTTTAGATTGGTCACAGTGTTCGAACTACCGAAAGAAAATAGACACACACACTGAGAGCAATTCAGTTTATACAAGTCTTCATTACTAAATCTAAAGCTGAATTCACACTACAATATGCAAGCCCTTCCCAATTATACTTATCAATGCCTGGACTGGTCCCAACTGCCGAAGCGAGGCACACTTGTAGTAGGTTGTCGGGGCGCTGGTAGCAGCTTCTCTACCTCCCTCGTCCGGGACGTCAGCTGGAGTCTTGAAGTTCTTCTTCTTGCTGAGAGATGTAGCCATCTCTTCCAGAGTCTCTCTCTTCAGCAGTGGGACCAGGGCTAAAATTAGCCAAAAGTTGTTTACTTCAGATCCAATCTCACCCAAGATTGCCTGTGCGCAACCTGTCACCTTTGAAAACGGCATGAAAAGGCAACACTGTCATCGTCAGAGGAGGAATGATGGTAGCTGTATTTCTGCACCACGAGGTCAGCGCCATCTCACCTTCACAGATCAACTCAGGCCAGTGGGGGCCACTCGAGCAAGGAACAAGGCATCTTCAGTGAACTGACATCACTGGTCCTCGACCAGAACGGACCTCACCACTAAGGAACTCGATGGTAACTATAAAGGACATTTGACTAAGTGCTTAATCAACACAGGCTTCACAGAAAGCTTTATAGACTCACAGACTGTAAGAAAGAATAACTTAAAAATGTATCCTTCTAATTTCCATATCTTCCTCGTGTATCATCCCATCCGGTGCATGTACAAAAACATTGTACAGTTCATTTATCGTTCGAGGGGGGGGAGTTTTGTAAATTACGTCTGTATATTTTGGATGAATTGTATGGTCCAGTACTGTTGGGTCTGGAATTCCTGTGTCACCTTAAAAGCGTGACCTTGGAGTTTTCTGGTCCCCTCCCCCTGGTAACAGTTCAGAATGAAGGGCCCTCAAAATCAGGACCCACTTGTAGCCTCTCCATGCTGAACATTGATCTTCCCCCTCTGTTCCCAAACCTGTCTGCCAACTGTGTGTGTGTGTGTGTGTGTGTGTGTGTGTGTGTGTGTGTGTGTGTGTGTGTGTGTGTGTGTGTGTGTGCGCAGATATATGTGTTTGTGTGGGTATGTGGGTGTGTGTGTGTGTGAGTGTGTGGGTGTGTGAGTGTATGAGTGGGTGTGTGGGTGTGTGTGTTTGTGTGTGTGGGTGTGGGTGTGTGTGTATGAGTGTGTGTGCGTGTGTGTGTGTGCGTGTGTGTGTGTGTGTTTGTGTGTGTGGGTGTGGGTGTGTGTGTATGAGTGTGTGCGTGTGTGTGTGTGTTTTTGTGGGTATGTGGGTGTGTGAGTGTGTGAGTGTGTGGGTGTGTGAGTGTGTGAGTGTGTGTGGGTGTGTGTTAGTGTGTGTGGTTGTGTGAGTGTGTGTGGGTGTGTGGGTGTGTGTGTTTGTGTGTGTGGGTGTGGGTGTGTGTATGAGTGTTTGTGTGTGTGGGTGTGTGTGTGTGTGTATGAGTGTGTGTGTGTGTGTGTGTGTGTGTGTGTGTGTGTGTGTGTGTGTGTGTGTGTGTGTGTGTGTGTGTGTACCATGGTCCAGAGAAATGTTGTCTTGTCTGGTTGTAGATGTACAGTCAGATGGTAATTAAACTCAAACTTGAAATTGAGCCTGTTTTGCAATCCCTGCCATTGGGCAGAAACCCTGGAACAGTGAGCTGCCAGCCTTGCCCTTCTCTCAGCTGGATAACCGTAATTGTAATTCCACACACTGGTCCATGTAAGCTCCTCGGACTTACCTGTGAGGCTCTTTGTATTAAAGTAAATGCATTTGAGCCTGCCGATCAGCTCCTATTCTCCATCTTGCCTCTGCCTGCTCTGCCCACTGGGTTTGCATTTGGGTCAGTCTCCCCACTCTCCCTCACTAATACTGAGTTTCCAACCTCCTCTGACTGTTGTGGGCAAATCTCCCGGCAAAGCTGTTGGTCCCCTCCAATTCAGATGTAAGCCCTCGTTCGTCCCATATTGATCCCTCTGAGCCAAGTGCCTAAACCCTCCATCCTGCACCAGTTCCTCTGCCACGCATCCTTCTGACCTGTCCTCCTATTCCTGACCTCACGATCACAGGGAGGGAGCCCAAGATTTTGACCCGATAGCTTCTGCTTTCAGCTTCTCCCTCTCCATGCGGTCGCTCTGCAACCCTCCATCTTTCCTTCTACCTCTTCTGTTTGTACCAGCGAGCTCCAAGGTTGTTCTCACTCCCCCTCCAGAATATTTTCCAAGGTACCCCTGACCTTGGCACCAAGAAGACAACAGAACCTTCTGGAGTCTTGTTGTCTGCTGAAGAGGTGCCGATCAGTAATGAATACCCTGCCGTCAGGGATTTTATTTAGCCCAAGAACCCATGCCACCCAATCACACACAATTGACCTACACTCCCGGTCTGTATTTGAATGGTGGAAGGAGGACCTTGGGTAAACTCATGTGTACATGGATAGAACGTATCAACTCCTTGAAGACAGCGCCAGATTCAAATGCAGTCACAGCATTGAGCTAACCTCTGTGTTCTCCGAGACATCCCATCCCCAGCTGTGCACAGCGATGCTACACAGCCACTTTTGCTGCTTTCCACAGTGAGGCCGTCACCCCCAACATGGTCTACCTATTTTGGAATGATTATTCCTAGCCTCCAATGTGTCAGTGCAGCCACAAGCCAGCTGAGAAATAGGACACAAACTCAACACAAAATTCCAGACGAACACAGCAAATCAGAATTATGATTTATGCATCACAAAATTTGTCATTTTGCGCCAGCTGTTTTGTGCTTCACAGATGCAAAATGTGCTATTTAATTACAATTCCGTAGATACAAGATTTTTAAAAAAGAGATAATCTGTGAGAAAAAAAATGAGGTCATATCTGTAGTTCATAAATCTGATGGTGGAGGGGTAGAAGCTGTTTCTGAGTGTGTGTCTTCAGGGTCCTCTGTACGTCCTTCCCGATGGTAGCAGTGCAAAGAAGGCATGGCCTAGGTGGTGAGGATCCTGGAGGAGAGAGGCTGCTTTCTTCTTGTATATTTTAATGGTATTAAATAAATGCAGATGAATATAAAATCAGCTTATTTGTAGAGAGGCTGCTTTCTTCTTGTCTATTTTAATGGTATTAAAGTAAATGCAGATGAATATAAAATCAGCTTATTTGTAGAGAGGCTGCTTTCTTCTTGTCTATTTTAATGGTATTAAAGTAAATGCAGATGAATATAAAATCAGCATATTTGTAGAGAGGCTGCTTTCTTGATGCACCGCCTCTTAAAGATGTCCATAATGGAGTGAAGATTGATGCTTGTGATGGTGCTGGTCAAATTCACAACTTTCAGTAGTCTTTTTCTGTTTGCGCATTGGCATCTCTGGACCAGACAGTGATCCACCAGTCAGAATGCTCTCCATGTAGAAATTTGCAAGAGTCTTTGATGTCATACTAAATCTCCTCAAACTCCTGTTCATGCAGGAGACAAGGTCCACCCTGCATTTGGGCACTTCACATCACAGAACGATATCAGCAATGCCATTTCCAAATCCATTGGCAGGATAACATTTTGGCAGAAATGAGGGAAGTTACCATCAGTGAGTGAAAAAAGAGGAAGTAGTGGGACTCAGTGGGTTTGACCCCATCCATGCAGGAGAAACCCATCAGGTCAAACAGTGTAGTTCATACAGCAAAGATCCACATTTGGGCTTGAGCCCTTCATCAAGGTATCATGAGGCTCAAGCCTGAAACGTTGCTTCTCTATCTTTATTTTTGCTCTATAAAGGACACTGTTCAACTTGCTGAGTTTCTCCAGCATTGAGTGTGTTTACTCCAATCACTGTGTCTGCAGACTTTCATGTTTCACTTTCAGGAAGATACAAGTAGACCTTGAAATAATGGGCAAGTTGAAATTAAAGTCAGTCGGGGTCTATGTGTACAGATTTAAAAAAAACATACTGCGATCATCTTATCATGCATTCATGGAATAAGCCAGAAAAAAATAATTGAAAACCGAATTCAGATACAGGTAGGCCGGACGTTGGGTGTTCGGATGCGCAGGAGCTTGGGGAGAGGACAATGAACATCGTTATTCACACGTAACAGTTTGATCCCCATGGCCATGGCGTCACGGCATCCGAGACCGCTGCGTCCAACTTTCAGGAGGGAGATGCACTCAACATTTACTCACCCCCTCCGCCCGCCCCGCTTCCTGATCTACCCCTGTTTTTTGACGGGGCGGCGAGCAAGTTGAACCCCCCCACCCCCCCGACACTCAGTATCTTCTCCTCCCAGTGCCGGGTAACTAGGGGCAGACCTTACATTGTGATTTGGAAGGCATGGCGCAGATTGCCTTCACTCTCTCCTTCCTCACTGACAGCAATGTGGGCCATGCCTTCCAAATCACCCATAAACCCAGGAACAATAGATATTCACCAAGACAAATGGTTACTTAAACAAAAGTTGCTTTTAATTATCTTTAAATATGAAAACAGAATCAAACTTTAACTTATCTATTATTAACTTAACTTAACCCCCCCCCCCCCCCCACGCCTTCTAATTCTAAGCGCTCTTGTGTGTAATGTGTGTGCAAGTTCAGAAAAATTCTTTGGTTCACAGTCTAATCTCACTTCTCATTCTTCCAAGTTCACTGGTTGCAGTCAATTCTTATACTGTGCACAGAATTTAACATTTATAAAGTTCACCACACTTTGGTGCTTGAAATGTAATTGCTTACCTTTCAGGAAGTTTATTGTCGGTTTTCAGAGAGAGATTTGTTGTTCCAGAACATCCACGTCAGTGTCTTGCTGACAAAACTTGTCCCATCAGGGTCCTCCAGATGATAACCTCTTTCCTTCAGGTCACCACAGAGTTCCTTTTTGTTTCTCTTATTCCAAGTGAAACATTGGACAGCCAGTCCTCTCCTCTTGCATGAACTACAAGGGCTGTGACCAGGCTGTCTTCCAAAATCTTGCCAGCTTTCCTGTTTCAGTCCCAGCAACTTCTGCTGGCTGACATTGTCTAGTGATATCTGTGCTCTTTCTCTCTCTTTCTCTCTCTCTCTCTCTCTCTCTCACTAAGTCTGAGAGAAAGCCTGTTTGACGCTCTCTGCTTACAAAACCATATGACCCTCTTACAACAGCAAGTCTCCTGCAGACAATAGCGGTGCCAGCATTCTTTTTCACCTGTTGCTTTTGGGTAAACAAGAATCCATTAGTTATGTCTCTTGAGCACTCTTCAAAGCTCTTGCAAAAGGTATGAGAAGCCACTATGTCTAGCATAGCTCCAGTATTTCAAATAAGATCTGTTTTAAAGGGTCTGCATGTGACCTACTCTAACCAACCTTTCCCAATTTATCTCCCAGAAACATTTCTATATATTGTCACACACCTTTTAAAAAAACGGTGTTGAGTCTGTCAAAGCACGTTTCCTTGATGTCACTACAAGAGGGGCACCAAAATAATGATATTTGGGGGGGGGGGGGCGGGAGTTGGTGGTGGTAGGAAGCGACGTGCATGCGCTGATTGGACGGACCCATTTCCTTTAGAGAAGTAAAAACAACCACGTTGATACAGATAAACCCAGACTTCATTCAAAACTGATTCTGAGCATCGTAACTGCAAATTATCGTAAGTCGGGATCCATCTGTAATCAGTCAGTGTTTCATTTGGGGACCTTTAATCAGACTCTGTTTGAGGGAAATGATTGATGTTTGAGATTGTAATAAGCAGAATAGATGAGGGGGAAACAGCATTCAAGATTCAAGAATTTGTTATTGTCATGTAATAAAATAACTGTAACTTTAATTTCCGGGGGTCTTGTACCGTCAGAAAAAGAGAAGCAAAATAAAGTGTCGTCCCCCCCACCCCCCACCCAGAGTCACTGAGTGTCCATGGATTCACCTCCAGAGCTCCCATAGCCCCCGCAGCCGCACAGACTCCAGTCCAAACCATCAGCAACCTCCGACAGATCAGGAGCCATTCAGTACCCTTGGCAGCCCCTCTCACATCCATTACTGGTACCCCTTGACCCGCAGTCACCAGCAGTCCGCAGCCTGCATGGATTCCCTGCCTCAAATCGCCAACTGTCCGCTGTCGCCAGCGTATTCTTCAGCTGTAAACACCCGTGTGTCCGAAATTTCAAAGCTGATACCCAAGTGGAAGTTGAAGTTGGTTTATTACAAGCAGACAAAACAGTATTTCTGTGGGACTATGGGTAGACACACAATACACAGCATGTAATAATCACAGGTACACATAAAGGTCTAATAACAATAAATTGGTGTCACTATCTTGGAATAATTTACTTGTTTTATTACAAGAGCCCCAAGGTTGCAGGATAAGTTCATCAATCTCACAGCCTGTTGGATGAAGCTCTTTCCCAGCCTGGCCGTCCTGATTTTGACACACAATTATTAAACAAAATTAGAGCATGCAGGCTGGGAGAAAACACTGGCATTGACTGATGATTTGTTGGTGGCCATAAACTCCGCCAGTTCTGGATTGTGGCTGTGACTGGTAGGTGCTGCTGGTATCAGTGCAAGCTTCCAACGCCAGTGCTTTGGTTGAGGTATCAAATGCTCGAGTTGGCTGTTGGTCTAAATCGCCCGGGGTAGGGAGGGTTTCGAACTTTTTTTAGGAAGGAATATATGAGTTGGCATAACATCAAGGGCCCAAGGCCCTGTACTGTGCTGTATTGTTCTATGTTCTCTGTCCATATAAATAAGGAGGAGCTAGGCCATGGGGGAATAAACTAGAACAAATTAGATAAATAAACCAGCATAGAAACTGGTCGTTCAGCCCACCATGCCCATGCCAGCCTTTTTGATCATCTACAGCAGAAATTTTCAAACTGCACCCCCCCCCCCCCCCCCACAACTCACATTTCACTTTGTGTTCTCTAAGCCTTAGGTGGTCTGTGATTAGTAAGGGATTTCTTAAGGTGGTATGCGGGTAAAAAGAAAAAGTTGAAAACCACTGTTTTAATTGTACCTAATTGACTCGTTATGTGCACTGTTTCATAACTCCAAAGGAAATGGGCCAATGACAATTTTTCTCAAGCAAAATATTTCAGTAACAATTCAGTCTAGAGCAGTGATTTTCAACCTTCCCTTCCCACTCACAGACCACCTTAAGCAATACCTTACTAATCACAGAGCCTAGGGAATACTTAAAGTGAAAAGTGAGTTTGGGGGACAGTTTGAAAACCACTGGTCTACAGTAATCCCATAATTGTAACAAGTCCAACCCAACAAAACAGAGTTCTCCAGTCCTCGGTGCAAAGCATGCTGACACACAACCAGACATAACACACATACAGACAAACAATGCACATGCAGGACAAGTGTTCAGATATACAAATAAAAAAATAAATAGTTTTGTAAATATGAAAGTCTCGGATGGTCATTCCGCATTCTCACTGCCCGTGAGAAGATGCTGTTCCTCAGCCTGGTGGTGCTGGCTCTGATCCTCCTGTATCTCTTCCCCGACGGGAGCAGCTGAAAGATACTGTGTGCAGGGTGGAAGGGGTCCTCAATGATTTTGCATGCCTTCTGAGATGATGAGAAGACACATCTTACAGCCCCTGGATCTATATGTATAGATGTGGTCTATATATCCAATGAAGGCTCAATTTCATATGAAATGCTTCATCAGATTGATTCATGAGTAAGTGGATTGCCCTTTCGCTTGAGGTGAAGCAGACAGGCCTTTATCTTAAAGCTTTAGAAGAATGAATGGTGACCTCAATGAAGCATAAAGAGTTCTTACTACAGGAACACGTACAGAAGTTGAGTTTTGGGGGGCAATTTTTCCGGTTAAATTTAGGAGGGGGGAGGGATTGACATTTACGTGGATGCTACTTTTAACTGCAGTAAGTACCTACATCATAACTTGTATGGGCTCGGATGAGCGGGCGGCCAGTGTGAGGATCCATGGTCAGGTCATCGGGAGCTTCTGTGGGCAGGCAGCCAGGGAAAATATCCTTGGTTGGATCATTGGGAGCTCAGATGGGTAGCGATCGTGGCATCAGGAACACCTGTAGGCAGGCGGCTCAGTGAGGATTCGCAGTTAGGGCATTGGGAGTTCAGATGGGCAGTGGTTGTGGCATTGGGAGCTCCTGTGGACAGGCGGCCCAGTGAGGATTTGCGATTAGGGCGTTGGGAGCTCAGATGGGTGGCGATCGTGGCATCAGGAACACCTGTAGGCAGGCGGCAGAGCGAGGATTCGCAGTTAGGGCATTGGGAGTTCAGATGGGTGGGTGGTCAGGGCCAAAAGCAAGAGTCTCGACCTTTATATGGGATTGACGATTACACGAGTGTATATGGGAATCAGAATCAGAATTTATTGTAGTGAACATGTCACAAAATTCATTGTTTTGCAGCAGCGTCACAGGTGCAAATATTTATATAAACCACCTAACAAAATAATAAAAATAGTACAATAAAAAGAAAAGGTCAAAGTTAGGCCGTGTCTTTGGTTCATTGATTATTCAGGAATCTGATGGCAATGGGGAAGAAGCTGTCCTCATGCCGCTGAGTGCTTGTCTTTAGGCTCCTTTACCTTTTCCCCAATGGTACAGATTGAAGAGGGCCTGGATGGTGGGGGTCTGTGAGGATAGAGACTGCTTTTTTAAGACACCGCCTCATGTCAATGTCCTCGATGGAGTGAAGTCTGGTGTCTGTGATGTTGCAGACGGAGTTAACAACCCTCTGATTTTTTTTTTCCTGTCCTGAGCATTGGTCCCCTCCAAACAGTGATGCAACCAATCAGAATGGAACACCTGTAAAAGTTTACAAGAGTCTTCAGTGGCATGCTGAATCTCCTCACGAAGTATAGCCGCTGGTGAGCCTTCTTCATTACTGCATCAATATGGTGGCTCCAGGACAGATCCTCAGAGATGTTGACACCCAGGAATTTCAATTTCTTGACACTATCTCCTTCCTGCACACTTCCTCATTGCTGTCTGTGATTCTCCCGACAATTGTGGTGTCATCGGCAAAGTTGCAGATAGCATTTCAATTGTGGCTGGCCACCCAGTCATGGGTGTAAAGTGAGTAAAGCAGTGAGCTAATCACTCATCCTTGCAGGCTACTTGAAGGCTTATCGAGCAGAGAGAAATTATATTTCCCCTGTGCCTGGAATCAGGGGTCACGATCTTGAAATTAGGACTGAGTTGAGAGGAATTCTCTTCATCCAGAGAGTGAAAAATCTTTGGAAGTCTCCCTCTGCGATGCCTCTGATGCCGAGTAATGAGTTTTGAATATGAAGGGTCAGTCAGGTGATGCTGAGATCAAGGATCAGCTCCGATTTTTGCAATTGGCAGGTGAGACGCGAAGACCCAAGCGATCTTCTTCTGCTAATTCTTCAGTGTACAGATGTGTGAGCCTTGCAGTTGTACCATGGGAAGCAAAACACAAGCACTTCTGACGTTGGAACCTTGAGTGGACAATGAGAAGCTAGCGGAACTGAATGGACCAGGCAGCGGCCGCGGGGAGAAATTGTCGGTCAACGCGTCGTGTCGGGACCCATTATCAAGACAAAAGTTGGAAGGGATAATATCAAATATATGGCAGGTGAGGTGGGAAGGGGAGTGGGCAGAGAAGCTGGGGAGAGGCAAAGAGATGATGTGGTATTAGACACAAGGTTGGAGAGGGTCAAAGTCAGGTAGAGGGAAATACCGTGGTAGTGAGCGGGTTTAGATGATAAGTAAATGCGGGTGCAGGTAAGGAAGAGAGAGAAACGTAGAACTAGATAAAGGTTAGGGTTATAGAAAATTAGACAAGTCGCTGTTCATGCCAATTGGGAGTCATTATGAATATATCGTGATATTCATCTAGCTTTGATTTAGCCTCACTCTGGCAATGGATGACATGCGGGTTGGCACTGGAATGGAGAATATTGTTCACTTTATTTTGGCCCCATACATGTAGATATCCTCCCCAAGGGCTTTGATTTGCTCGCACATCTCAATGATGAGCTTTATGGTCCGCTGCAGGCTACCCCAATCCTGCCTTCTGAAAAGGTTGCATTCCTGGAAAACAGTCCGTATCACAGTTTTCTACAAAGCATGCATCAAGAAGAGACGAATTGTTCAAAGGACTTCTAGATGGACACATACATACCCAGGGGATAGCGGGATCTGTGCTGGGTATAAGCACCAGAGCATTAGTTAAACTTGGCATCGTTCCACGTAAAGGTGGTGAGTAGAAAGGTCTCTTCTTCTATTGCATTTTCCAAACACGTTTAAAAAAATTAAATTTATTTTATCTCAAAACATAGAAAACATCACAGTACAGGCCCTTCAGTCCACAGTGTTGGTGCTGACCTCTATAAACCTGCTCCTTCCTTGCACCCATTACTCTCCAGTTTCCTGACGCATACTTTCTTTAAACTTTATAGTTTCTTTCACATAAATTCTGCGGGAGTGAATTTTATTCCATAACTGGGGGTGGGGGGGGGGGGGTGGGGGGAGTGGCTGTCACCAATATCGTTGGCTGGCATGACTGAGAGTAAGTTTTGGAACATACTCAGTGGGCTGAACAACTCTTTCAATGTGATGGGGAAATATGAAAATAATCCACCTTCCTGATAGATTTATGACTTAATTAAAAATATGATCATGGGTTTTAAAACCCTTACTGATTAAGTTAATCTCATCAAGGTGCCGAGAATCTCTTGAAAACTTCTTCTCTTCCATCCCCTGGAGAATAATAAGAGTTGATCTGAGCACTGGTTCGTAGGAGAAAGCCTTTGAAGAATTGCAGGTGATGTGGTTGTTGTTCTGGCCCATGTTTCTCTTTCCTCACTGACACCTGACACCTGGATCGAAATCTTCCCAGGAGGAAGAACGTGGGATTACCTGAGCCTGTGAGCTTTGTCAGCCAACTTTTACTGAGGGTGAAGTGAGCACCTCGTCCTGAGCCAGCCCTGCAGTTATTCCACTGGATTTTGATTTACATCGAGGGTCAGTAAACCTCAACCCTCAGGTCAAGAGGTGGCATTTGAAGGGAAGAGCCCTTCTTAAAATGTAAAATTATTTCTCCCTCACACCCAAATTCCATTCCAGGTTTTCTGACAAGAGTTTGAACCCATGGCTAGACTTTGCAGTATCTTCTGCAAGCACATGACAAATACCCCTGTTCAGGAAGCACGCTGTACCCATGGTACTGATAACTCATGCTGTACCCATGGTATTGATACCTCACACTGTACCCATGGTATTGGTACCTCATGCTGTACCCATGGTATTGGTAACCTATGCTGTACCCATGGTATTTGTAACTCATGCTGTACCCATGGTACTGATACCTCATGCTGTACCCATGGTATCGGTAACTTATGCTCTACCCATGGTATTGGTACCTCATGCTGTACCCAAGGTACTGGTACCTCATATCCAGGTGAAGACCCTCCATTTATATTACACCTCAAAGTGGGCCCTTGTCCCCGTCTTCCATTTGAGAAATGGATGTGACAAGGATTGTTTTCTCACGTGTCTGTTGACCCATTTTTCTTTTAAGCTATGCAATAAATCACTTCCACTTTGAATAAACTGGGATTGACCAGAAAGCAGATCATTTCTTTATCCCTCCACCTGCTGTCTCCAGGAATTGGAAAAGAGTGGCTGAACAAGATCACAGAAATGTTGTAAAGGCAGATTCAGAACTGGTTTGGAGTCTCTGTGAGTGATCGAATTATTCTCCAATTAGCATCTCTGACTCTGACCTTTGTCCACAAATAGTTCCTTCTATATTTAGTGGTTTATTTTAGTTTTTGAGTTTTACATTTGGGTGTGTGGGATAAATAATTTTACATGTTTCGTGAGGGGCTCTTCCCTTCAAATGTAACATATCGATCTGAAGATTGAGGCTTACTGACCCTCGATGTGAATCAAAATCTGAAACTAATCCAGTCACATGTTACATTTGCCAATGTGAATTGAAAGGATTTAAAAATTGTGTTTCCTTTGAACATCTGGAAAATGTCTTTATTTAATTGACTGGATTAATGGCGATCCTGTCAACAATGTGAGAGAGGTGTTTGATTGGATGGAATGACCCTAATTTACTTCACTGACACCTTCACTCAGCGTCTCTGTGCTCTCTTTGTCTGACCTCAAGACTCTTCCAACCACACACGGTCTCTACAAGTTGACACCTCTCTGAGATCTGGGTTGTTCCATTTTCACATTTCCTTTGTGACTAATTCATCACTCTTGAATCTGTAGCATGGACAAAATCCTGTGGCCAGAAGCAGTTCCATTCTCACTGCCTGTGGGAAGAAGCTGCTCCTCAGACTGGTGGTGATACTCCTGTATCCTGTCCCGGATGGGAACAGCTGGAAGATGCTGTGTGCAGGGTGGAAAGGAGTCTTCGATGATTTTGTACGCCATCTTCAGACAACAATCCTATAGGTCACATCGATGGTGGGGAGGGAGACTCAAGCGATCCTCTCTGCCACTCATAGTCCTGTGGATTATTCTTTAATCCATTTCTCTGCAGCAACTGTACCACCCTCTGATGCAGCCAGTCAGGTTGTTCTTTGACCTGTAGAGCTCCTGTAGAAGGTTGACATAATGGTGGCCGGTAGCCTTGCCTGCTTCAGTTTTCTCAGGAACCGCAGTCATCTATGCACATTCCTGACAAGTGAGGAGATGTTGTTTGTCCACGATAGGTCATCAGACAAATGAAGTCAAAGGAACTTGGTACTCTCCACTCTCTCTACTGCAGAGTTGTTGATGTGCAGTGGAAGTGATCGATCCAGATCCTCCTGAAGTCCACGATCACATCTTTGAGACCCAGTCATGAGATTTCCACCTCTTCTCTATAGTGCAACTCATTGGTGTTGCTATTAAGGCCATCTACTGTTGTGTCCAGGGTATAGCCACGTTTTGATATTAGGGGGAGCGAGCACTGTTCCCTCAAAGCTGTGCAAATGTGCATATGCATACAAATTTTGCAATCTGTGCACAAAGGAAATTAATGTGCACAGAACCACGACACATACCAAATAATTTAAAATTTATTATACATTTTTATTTAATCTTCTTTCTTTGGCTTGGCTTCGTGGACGAAGATTTATGGAGGGGGTAAAAGTCCACGTCAGCTGCAGGCTCGTTTGTGGCTGACAAGTCCGATGCAGGACAGGCAGACACGGTTGCAGTGGCTGCAGGGGAAAATTGGTTGGTTGGGGTTGGGTGTTGGGTTTTTCCTCCTTTGCCTTTTGTCAGTGAGGTGGGCTCTGCGGTCTTCTTCAAAGGAGGTTGCTGCCCGCCAAACTGTGAGGCGCCAAGATGCACGGTTTGAGGCGATATCAGCCCACTGGCGGTGGTCAATGTGGCAGGCACCAAGAGATTTCTTTAGGCAGTCCTTGTACCTTTTCTTTGGTGCACCTCTGTCACGGTGGCCAGTGGAGAGCTCGCCATATAACACGATCTTGGGAAGGCGATGGTCCTCCATTCTGGAGACGTGACCCATCCAGCGCAGCTGGATCTTCAGCAGCGTGGACTCGATGCTGTCGACCTCTGCCATCTCGAGTACTTCGACGTTAGGGATGAAAGCGCTCCAATGGATGTTGAGGATGGAGCGGAGACAACGCTGGTGGAAGCGTTCTAGGAGTCATAGGTGATGCCGGTAGAGGACCCATGATTCGGAGCAGAACAGGAGTGTGGGTATGACAACGGCTCTGTATACGCTTATCTTTGTGAGGTTTTTCAGTTGGTTGTTTTTCCAGACTCTTTTGTGTAGTCTTCCAAAGGCGCTATTTGCCTTGGCGAGTCTGTTGTCTATCTCATTGTCGATCCTTGCATCTGATGAAATGGTGCAGCCGAGATAGGTAAACTGGTTGACCGTTTTGAGTTTTGTGTGCCCGATGGAGATGTGGGGGGGGCTGGTAGTCATGGTGGGGAGCTGGCTGATGGAGGACCTCAGTTTTCTTCAGGCTGACTTCCAGGCCAAACATTTTGGCAGTTTCCGCAAAGCAGGACGTCAAGCGCTGAAGAGCTGGCTCTGAATGGGCAACTAAAGCGGCATTGTCTGCAAAGAGTAGTTCACGGACAAGTTTCTCTTGTCTCTTGGTGTGAGCTTGCAGGCGCCTCAGATTGAAGAGACTGCCATCCGTGCGGTACCGGATGTAAACAGCGTCTTCATTGTTGGGGTCTTTCATGGCTTGGTTCAGCATCATGCTGAAGAAGATTGAAAAGAGGGTTGGTGCGAGAACACAGCCTTGCTTCACGCCATTGTTAATGGAGAAGGGTTCAGAGAGCTCATTGCTGTATCTGACCCGACCTTGTTGGTTTTCATGCAGTTGGATAATCATGTTGAGGAACTTTGGGGGACATCCGATGCGCTCTAGTATTTGCCAAAGCCCTTTCCTGCTCACGGTGTCGAAGGCTTTGGTGAGGTCAACAAAGGTGATGTAGAGTCCTTTGTTTTGTTCTTTGCACGTTTCTTGGAGCTGTCTGAGGGCAAAGACCATGTCAGTAGTTCCTCTGTTTGCGCGAAAGCCGCACTGTGATTCTGGGAGAATATTCTCGGCGACACTAGGTATTATTCTATTTAGTAGAATCCTAGCGAAGATTTTGCCTGCAATGGAGAGCAACGTGATTCCCCTGTAGTTTCAGCAGTCTGATTTCTCGCCTTTGTTTTTGTACAGGGTGATGATGGTGGCATCACGAAGATCCTGAGGCAGTTTTCCTTGGTCCCAACAAAGCTTGAAAAACTCATGCAGTTTGGCATGCAGAGTTTTGCCGCCAGCCTTCCAGACCTCTGGGGGGATTCCATCCATACCTGCTGCTTTGCCACTTTTCAGTTGTTCGATTGCCTTATATGTCTCATCCAGGGTGAGGACCTCATCCAGCTCTAGCCTTAGGGGCTGTTGAGGGAGCTGGAGCAGGGCGGAATCTTGGACTGAGCGGTTGGCACTGAAAAGAGATTGGAAGTGTTCTGACCAACGGTTGAGGATGGAGATCTTGTCGCTGAGGAGGACTTTGCCATCTGAACTGCGCAGCGGGCTTTGGACTTGGGGTGAGGGGCCGTACACAGCCTTTAGAGCCTCGTAAAAACCCCTGAAGTCGCCAATGTCCGCGCTGAGCTGGGTTCGTTTGGCGAGGCTAGTCCACCACTCATTTTGGATCTCCCGGAGTTTGCGCTGAAGATGGCTGCATGTGCGACGGAAGGCTTGTTTCTTCTCTGGACAGGACGGCTTTGTAAGGTGAGCCTGGTGGGCAGCTCGCTTCTTTGCCAGTAGCACGTGGATTTCCTGGCTGTTTTCATCAAACCAGTCCTTGTTTTTCCTGGAGGAGAAGCCCAGTACCTCTTCAGTGGATTAATATCAAAACACAAGGAACTTAAGGAAGATACAGTTTTGAAGGAAGTACATAATTGTTATTTGTATTTAAAATCAAATTTAAAATCGGCCTATTACATACTGGAGCTCCTGATGCCCAACTCTGAACCCTCCCCTTGGCCTACCGCATACCGGAGCTCCCAATGCTCAACTCCGAACCCTCCCCTTGGCCTACATGAACTATGGGGCTCAATTTGCATCTAATAATTTCAGTTTTTAAATAAAACATTTTACTCATAGCTCTCCAATTTACTTTGAACGTAAATCGAATATTGTTTCATGCCTTGGGTTCGCGGTGATTCACGTATGCGCATCATGCAAACCCTGATCCACACATGTGCGGCATGCAATTCCCAATCCACGCCAGCTAATGGCTGAAGGGCTGAATCTTGCCCAATCAGCAAGGACCTAACACTGTTAACACCCAATCGACTGGAGATGGCAGATGCATGGTCTGTACCCAAATACAAATTACAAGAGGAACTCAATGGGAGAAAAAGAACAGTCAATATTTCAAGCCTGGGCTCTGATCAACGACAGGTCCAAAAAACTATTTGTCATCAATCAGCGATTGCAATTGGACTCCCCCTTCCCTTCAGGGCCCTTAGGCTTGACCCTAATGGTTAATCCACCACTGGTGATCACACAGTTTGAAAAGGCGCTACTTTTGAACAAATGTACTCCCCCTGCCCCTCCAGCTACTTCACTGTTGTTTCATCTACAAACTTGATGACACTGTTGGAGCTGGATCTGATGATACAGTTGTGGGTCAGTAGCATGAACAGTAATGGGCTGACCACATAGCTCTGAGGTACGACAGTGCTCAGTGTGGCGTTGCTCGACAATCTGCTACAGACCCGTCTGCTACCAACGGCTAATAATTCAGCAAAAATGAAAAAGTGGGCTGATTAATGGATTTCCTCTCACTTTTAATTTGGGGTTGATCGATGCGTGTTTGAAAGGAAATCTCTTCTCACCCAGCGACTTCCCTTCTCTGGGGAACTTTTCAGTTTGGGATGATCTATAACCTTAACCTTCTCTTCAACGGTTGTTAAGGAGTTTACCAAGACTTTATTGTAGCACAGTTTCCCAAGGCCCTGCTCTGAATTCCCAACTCTTCAAAACAGCTAAAATGCAGGAACAAAGGAATTTAGTGCAATCAGCCTTTAATTCACAGGGGGTTTCAGAACCTCCTGGCAGCTGAGGCATTTACAAAGACTCATCAAATCGTCGTCAAATCCTCTTAGTGCACTGAACTAAACATATTATCCTTGCTCCATCTGTTGGATGAACCTCTTCACCAAAACAGAATGGACAGCCACATCTAGTGCCACATCTAATGCTCCCCAGAAAGAAATGTTTGTTCCTTTAATAAAAAGTCCCTTGAAAAATGTATTTTTCTTTATTTCTTTAAAACAAAGCAGTGAGCAGCTTTTAATGCTCTGAAGATGGCAAGCTGCATTAAACGGCAGCATTCCTGTTGAATAAAACAGATTGCAGTCTCTCACCTCATTTGCAGTGCAAAGAGCAGAAGCAGGAGATGGATGTCTGTAACTTGAGGGTCTTTTGTCCATTGGCGGGGATGGGGGAATGATGCAGGGAAGCAGGAGCAATGACTGGGCCAGGCCTCTCCTCATTCACCGAGCCAGGATGCTCGATGTCCTGCAGATGTCAGATTGTGAGCAGGATGGTGCCATGACCAAGAAACAGGACAGTTTTCGCCAGTTGAGTTCTGGAAGATTCTCCCACTGGGGCTCTGGGTTATTCTCCTGTGGCTGCACCCAGGAACTGTTAGAACCTTCCTGGAATGACTGCTGAAGCCATGGTCTGGGAAAAGCATTTGAGAGTTTGTGCAAGAAGTCTGTGCATGTGAGGAATGTGCAGTGTTTTGACTCTCAGCTTAATGTGTCAAAAGGCACTGCAAATTAAAACATTAATCATAAATTATAAATGAACCAACTCAAAATTCCTTTCCCTTCTATCAGAAGAGAGAGGAACAGAATGAGCTGAATTTAGACATAATTACTGGCCATTTTGGCCCACGAGTCCTTGTTGCCCAATTTGCTCCCTATTAATCGACAACCCCCAATAGGTTTTGAAACGTGGGAATAAACTGGAGCTCCTAGGGAAAACTGACGCAGACAAGGGGAAAACGTACCAACTCCTGACAAACAGCGTGGGATTTGAACTCCGGTCCGAATCATTGACGCGTTAAAGGTGTGGCAGAAACCGTTACACCAACTGTGTGGCCCACGCCAACCGTGCCACTCTTTTGCTAACATTGAGTGCGAGGTTGTTGTTGTGACCCCACTCTATGTCCCTCCTGTATGGTTCCTCTTAACTGACATTTCAGGCCTGAGCCATTCCTCAAGGTATGGTCCCTCACATCTTGAGGAAGAGCCCAGGCCTGAAACATCACCAATATATCTTTACCTCCAAATGATGCAGAGAGACCTGCTGAGTTCCTCCAGCATTTCAGTGTTTTTATTAGGAGAATATTGTTAAGCTGGAGAAAGGATAGACATTGAAAGATAGAAGAGTATGGCAAAGGAGCAGGCCCTTTGACCCATGACCTCTGTGCTGAGCATGACCCCAATTTTTTTTATAAACTTTATTTAAAATAAAACAACTTAGTGAATGTATTGCAGTATTTCAAACTTAATCCAAATACATGTGGTATTTTATAAAAAGGAAAATGAATAGTTCAGAAATACAAAAGAAAGAAACTTCCCCCCCCCACCCCGACCCCCAATACCCTACAAATGGAAAACAAAAGAAGGAAAAGCGACCAGAAAATCACAGCAGAAGTGCTTTGCTTTTGATACCATTAAGTATATAAATATACATGGAGACCTATGAGAGAAATGAAATGTTTGAGATTCACTTAAATTTTAATTCCAACAGTTAGTAAATATGGGACCATATTTTCCAAAATGTATGATATTTATCCCTTAAGTTATAAGTAATTTTCTCAAGTGGAATCCAGCTCCCAACTTCTGCCATCTGACCATTCCAGATCAGTACCTGACCTCCAAGTTATAGCAATGCATTTTATTTTTGTTGCCAAAGCAATATGAACAAATTTTACTTGATACATATTCAATTTTAATTTAGGTTTAATCCCTTTCACATTTCCCAGAAAAAATAATATTGGATCCTGTAGGATCCTTACTCCAGTTTTTCGTTCTAATAAATTATCCATTTCAAGCCAAAACGGTTTAATTGTGGAACATTGCCAAGTCAAATGCAAAAAAGTGCCAACTTCTTGTCCACATCTAAAAAGCATGACAGCAAGTTATATTAATAAGAGTCTGGGAAAACCGTGTTTGGAGGATGGGTTAGTGGAGCAAGCAAGAGATGGCTGTTGAAGAATCAACGAGGAAACAGGGCATTTTAAATCTTGTCATGAGAAAAGTTCAATGAATATTCCAATTATCACAGGAACTTGAGGAAATTGTGGTGATAATATAATAGAGTTAAATCTGAAATAGAAGAGTGCAATCTAAAAAGCGGGATCTTAAATCTTCACCAGGAAAGTTCGGAGGCACGAAGTGATGATAGTTTCTCAACTAAATGCCAGTCAAATAAGCTCTGGCTGGCATTGATAAAAACAGTACAAGCTTAACGAGTGAAAGTGTAAAGATGTCCAACTGTAAAAGGACAATAAAGACATCACATCAAAGCCAGAGGGGTTGTCACGGTAAACCTGTGTGCCTGAGAATGGGGGAACTATCAGAATTCAGCAGGGGGGGATGAATGAATAGACAAGCAAGCAAGAAGTGAGTGCTGTAGCACAATCTTGGCAGGGAAGGAGCAGACAGATAAATCAAGGGAGTAATCGACAAAAGCTGAGGTGGGGCACTGACAGATAGAGAAACGCAGACACTGGAATCTTGAGCAGACACAGAATTGCTGGAGGAACTCAGCAGATCAGACAAGGGCCGCGGGCAGAAAGGGTCAGTAGGGACCCGATATCAAGACGAAGGGAGAAAGACCCAGATGGAGTATTGGACAGATGGTGTGAGAGCCAGAGAAATAGGGAGAGAGGGAAATTATTTACAAGGGGGTGGAAAAGAAAAATTAGAGACAAAAGATAATGTACAGGAGGAGTTAAAGAAGAGATAGGAATGAAGGAATCTGATGAGGGTGGGGCTGACCTAAGATTTGATAAGTCAATGATCATGCTAATAGATCTAGAACATGGGGCATTACAGCACCAACCAGGCCCTTCAGCCCACAATGCTGTGCTGACCTATGTAAACCTACACAACAAGTGAATCGTTACCCACACATATCCCTCTATTTTTTTACATCTATCTGCCTAACAATTGTTTGGGTCCATCCAGCAACACATAGTTTGCCCAAGACTCCAACCTCCACAATTTGAGTTTCGAAGAACAGAGGGAACATTTCTGAGTAATTGCCCATTAAAGCCTCTTTCTTTGTGCAATATGTTGTTAACAGGGTGGCTGTGGGAGATGCCCAGTAGGACAGATTGGGAGATTAGAATAAGAATGAACCAGAAACAAATGTGAGAGGGGGGCATTAGCGTGTTATAGGGGGGGCTCGTTTAGCAGGGGGTGGGAGTGGTGCTAGTTGGGACCTACCTATCAACCGGGGGGAGGGGGTGCATTGCTACCTGCCCCTCCGACATTGGAGAGGAGGATGCCACTTGTATTGCGTCAAATGTCATAAGACATTACTGATGCTTAATGCATGCTAGTGACGCGGCCAGGGGTGGGTGGAGAGTCACTCGAGTGCATCAACCTTGACGCTACTGCCGCGGGAGAGGGCAGGGGCTGGTCTGATGGCCGCAATGGGTGTGACCGTATTGGAGGGGGAGGGACATAGCACCTCATTTTGGGGGGGAAATGCCCTCGGATGCCCCCTTTGGCACCAACCCTGCTTGAACCAAAGACTGAACTGTGGGGCAACACAGTTAGCGTAGCGACCAAGGTTGGAATCGGGTCTGTAAGGAGTTTGTACATTCTCCCTGTGTGTGCGTGGGTTTTCATCGGGGGATCCGACTTCCTTCCACCGTTCAAAATGAACCGGAGATTGTAGGTTAATTGGTGGCACAGGCTCATGGGACGAAAGAGCCTGTATCCCTGCTGTATGCTTAAATGTTTTTTTTTAAATTGCTGGAAGGCTGCATTTTAACAAAAATTTATAAAAGGATTGTCAGTTCTGATCGAGGCAGGGAGGAAGGGAGTTATCTAAAGTTGTGAAATTTAAAGCAGACCCAGTTGGGCATTGAAGAACTGTGCAGACCAACTGATGGAGGTTCTTACAGACATCTTCAACACATCATTGCATGGGTTTCAAGGCAGCCACCATCATCCCCGAACCCAACAGGGTGAGAATAACAGGCCTCATGCTCCTCCATTATGAAATGCATCTGGTGATGGAACACACACCTCCCAGAGACACTGAGCCTATTTCAATTCGCCTACAGACTGAACTGTTCCACTGATTTTGCTACAGTCTTGTCCCATGCTGACCCACCTGGACAATGACGCTTCATACAACAGGCTCCTGTTCATCGACTTCAGCTCAGCGTTTAATGCAATCATTCCCGGAGGCTGGTAGAGAAACTGTCCTCCAGGTTGGCAACAGAACATTAAGCACCATCATTTTCCCTTTCCTTTAGGGTCTTTCAGCCATTGGTCCAATCTCATGATCAACTTCACGTTCAGCTTCCACATTCCCCTACCTGTCCCTCTGTAGGTGACAGGAGGTGCAAAGGAGGCAGTGGTGGTCAGAGAAGAACACTGGCATAACGTCAGTGGTTCTGACCATAATAGCCTTGACACAAAAACAAAGTCTATCCGGGACCAGACTGAATATTCTGATCTTGACCAGGTGGAGTGTGGTTGTGTTCCACCTGCAGGGTTGCTGAAGGCATCGCACAAATGAACGTCCTTTTCTGTCTCCATCAGGAGTCTGGAGGAGCTGCCTAGTCTGCTGTCGGCCCCATAGGGACTTCCAGCCATATCAGCGATGCAGTTGAAGTTATCGGCCAGAACAACCAGCCTGGGCATTGCCAGCAATGGTGGGATTGCAGGAAGATGGCAATCCTTTCATTCCGTATGGGCAATGCATTCACGTTGATCAGCCTGAATGGGGTATCGCGGTACATCAGGTCCACCACGAGGAGATGCCTGCCATCCAAGATGCCCAGTCTGGATGCATGACAACCATTCCCTCCCTGACCCATGGGGCCACCATCGTGACCACATCCAATATTGCAGCAACCCATGCTCCTGTATGAGAGTCACATCCAACTTGCCTTTGGCCAGGTACTGCAAGGCATTTGCACATCACATAGTGCGTTTGACACTGCACACATTGAAGGCTGCTATGTTAATCTCCATTGTTCATAGGAGTATCCAGTTCGCAATCATAACAGCCCAGTGTCAATCAGCCTGAGCCCTCATGCCCACTGCTTGAGTGAACTGCAGCACTGATTTCAGGCTCAGGAACAGGAGGTGGTCTTCCTCTCAGAGTAGCATCTCCTCAAGCAAAGCCTGCAAGTATCACTGCAGGGAGATCTGTCTGTGCTCCTCCGTCACCTTCCCCTGGAGTTGGAGGGCAACTGCTCTTGGTCTGCTGGATCTGTGGGGGGTGGGTGGGGGGGGAATAGCCTCCACCCATGTCCAGGTCCCATGGAGCTGAGGATCAGTGTGTTCTCTTCATCCCACTGCTTACTTGTTACCTGCTGTCCTCCCTTCTTTCCCCTCCATCTTGGCCCTTCCTCTGCCTTCATCAGGTGCTTGTGCTGACCTCATCCTCAGACAATGAGAGAGTGCGGGCTTCTGTTTGCACTTTGACTCTTTTACCTCCCACTGTCTGTGCTATCGGTTGCCAGTTTCTTTCATGGGGCTTTTTGGAATTTCTTTCTTCTCTTGACCATCTCCAATTTTTATCTCTGCAATCTCTGCCTCCTTCAGGGAGGGCCACCAGCCTTGTGGCTAGGGTTTGAGGGTTGGCGATGGGCATGCTTGGATTCTCCTCACTCCCCCTGGTCTCGGTCTCTACCAGGGTCTCTGTCATAGTGGAGGTTGAGGGAGTGTTGACCTCACTGGGGGTGGTGATGTTGACTGCCTCCCTTCTTATTGCTTGTGCATAGGTGGATACCCATTTTGGGCAGGTTCTGTTTTCTGTCTCAACAATCTCCAAACAGATGCCATCAATATTGACCTCTGTATTGGGAAGGGTTGTGGCTGCCCCCTACCTAGTCAGAGGACACACCAGCTGCCAATCAAGATTTGGTTCTACCCCACCTATTAGTGCACACCTTGCTGTTGGGCACATGTAAATTACCTGGAGTGGACTCTCCAGCCTGTCTGTACTTGGCCTTGGGCCATTGGCTGTCGCAATTGGATTTACCCTCCTGGCACCAAGCCATTGGTCCTGCTAACGACCTGCGCTGGATCCTCTAGCACTATAAAGGTGCCATGTGTTCTTCAGTCTCTCTCTTTGCCAGCTTGGGACCACCCTACTTCATTCCAGGCCTAGAAATGTGGAAGGGTGCTGGAGAAACTGTTGGTAAGATGTGCACTTTTTAAAGGGTTTGGATTGTTTCATTAGTGTCCCTTGCAGCATAGAGTCGTGCCTGCACTGAGTCAAAGGGTGCTGTGTGTGTGTGTGTGTGTGTGTGTGTGTGTGTGTGTGTGTGTGTGTGTGTGTGTGTGTGTGTGTGTGTGTGTGCTGCATCAGTTACCATTTCCCACACTTTCCTTCTGCAAATAATCCTTCCCCATTAAAACTTGTGTCCAGAGTCCTTGCCTTTGAGACCTTCCAAACCTGTTCCTCACTCACAACTTCCAATTCCCTTAACCCCCTCTTAGTCTCTCTCCTTTCTTACCCCTGTCTCTTTTATTCCAGCTCCACACCACCTTCCTTTTCCCATCGGGAAAACTTTTCAACGTCTTTCTTTTCACCTCCAGCATCCTATTACCTGTTGGCTTGAGCTCCTCCCCCTGCCCCTTCTCTCCCTGACACCCACCGCTTTGTTATTCAGGCACCTGCCTCATTTTCAGCACTCCTGAAGAAGGCCCCAGGCTTGCAACATTGACTCCCTTTTACTCCCTGTAGATTCTGCGTGGCCTGCTGAATATTCCAGCACTCTTGCGTTCAGTGCTAGACCCCAGAATCTGCAGACCTTCCATTTTACCCAGGTTTAGTTTATCCAATGTAAGGAAGACTGGATGCGGGATGTGAGTTTGTAAGTGCAGGTGAATCTCTGCTTCAATTGGCAGACTGATTTGGTCCATGGGAAGATAAAAGGTGAAAGGACAAGGGGTCCTGTGGTTCTAAGGGAAAGTGGCTGTTGAAGTGGTTGAGGACAGAACAATGAGTGGGGAGTCCCTATGCAGTGGGGAGAGGCAGGAGAACCACTTGTCTGGTGATGGGAGTCTTGCTGGAGCTGCAGAAGTTGCCATGGGTGACCTTTTATTTTGGAGGCTGATGAATGATAGAGTCCTTGAAGAGGCAGGGGTAGCACAGTTGGCAAAACAGTTGGCAAAACGGTTAGCACCAGTGATCAGGACTGGGTTCAAATCCCATGCTGTCTGTAAGGAGTTTGTACATTTTCCCCACGTCTATGTGGGTTTTCCCCGGGGGCTCTGGTTTCTTCATAATATATGGTTGGTGTAGGTTAACTGGGTGCAAATTGGGTGGCACGGACTCGTTGGCTGAAATATTACCATGCTGTATGACTAAATTTGAATCATTCAGCTCAGAAAAGATCCTTTCAAGCCAACATGTCTCTGCTAAACACATGCCCATCCACACAAATTGTGTCTCCCCACATTAAGACCATTGCCATCCATGCCATTCCCTTTGAGATGGATGATATGGAGGAGAGGAACTCTGTCCTGCTCTGTTCAGACACACAGGGGGTGAGGACATAGATGTAAGTCCATTACAAGCTGTGCTTAAACCGAAGAAGGATATCTCAGAGGAACGTCTCATTCAAGCAGAAAGTTTAAGACAGAGTAACTGGGAAATGGAATAGAGTCCTTGGAGGAGACAGGGTGGGAAGGTTAAGATTACTGTGAGAATCTGTGGTCTGCAACAAAGGTTTGGCTCGCCTGTCGCCTGAGATGAGAACAGAGAGTCAGAAAGGAAATAGAAGAAATAGACCAGAGTGGACCAGACCAGAAAGAAAAATCTCGTGATATGAGGCGAGAGTAACAACCTGACTCAATGTGCACAAGACATAGGAGATGATCGTGGACTTCAGGAGGACTGGGAGACCACCCTCCACTATGCATCAAAGACTCTGGAAAGAGGAGAGAACCAGGTTTCCTGGAGTCCATTTAACTAGTGACCTATCTTGGACACATAGCATCTCCTCACTTGTCAGGAAGGTGCAACAGTGACTGCACTTCCTGAGAAGACTGAAGCGGGCAAGGCTACCAGCCACCATCACCATCAACCTTCATCAGGAGCTCTATCAAGAGCAGCATGGCTGGCTGGAGAACATTGAATCGGAGGTCAATCCAGAGAACATTAAGAGGAGCAAAGAGGATCACTGGGGTCTCCCTCCTGCCCATCGACATGATCTATCAGGATTGTTGTTTGAAAAGACCCCTTCCACACATATCTTTCAGCTGCTCCTGTCGGGGAAGAAATAAAAGAGTATCACAGCCAGCTTCTTCCCCCAGGAAACAAGACTGTTGAACAGTGCTACCTCTGAGACTCTACCATTTATTTAACAATATTTACTTATCATTTGTTGTCTGTATATGTGTTTGCATGGTTTTACACCGAGGACTGAAGAACGTCATTTCATCCAGATGTACTTTACAATTCCTTGATAATAATAAACTTGATCTTGAACCAGAGCTGGACTAGATGTGAAGCAGACTAAAGCAGAGTTGGGCCATTTGGACCAAACCAGACCAGGGGTGGACAAGAGATGAACCAGAGGTGAACCAGAAGTGGATCAACGTGAACCATGTGAGGAAGCAGTGTGGAAATTTGCAGGAAAAGCGAATGATGTTTAAGATCTGCTGAGTGCAGGAAGCAATACCGACACAGTAATCGATTTGCAAAGGGAGAGTGACTGATCAGGCCCAGATGGACTGAGATAAAGACTGTTTCATGAAAGGACCATGTGGCAGGTGCCCATCTGAATATTCAGACTCATCCTGTGATCTGGAGAAGTTGGCGGAATTGCTTAATATCAGAACAATTTCATCATGGCAACACAATGGGGCACTGGATGGGAGTTTCTCTTCAGGAAGACTCACTATCTCTTCAGACTGTTCCAATGTACAATGGCGAAGAAACATGTGACATCCATGGTGAGGAAGGATGTGCTGGGACTGAGTTAAAAGGGACTGGTCTGGAAAATAAAGTTTAATGTCAGAGTAGGAAGAGATACATTCAGTGGGGCAAGATCTGGCTCAAAGAAGAGGTTTGGTGATGGTGGTGCTCGAGAATCCCAGGCCAAGGTAGAGGGGAGCTGTGCAGGGCTGAGGCATCACAGGACTGGAAGCTGCAGAGACAAGATCTAAGGTCCATGGGTGAGAACATGGACCAGAGCAAGGAATCAGAAAGTGTCTGAGAGCTAAGTTAGGCCAGAGAGAGAGGACAAAGAGAAGTGGGAAACCAGGGAACAGGAGGAAAGGTTGACAATCAGGGTTTGGACAGACGAGGGCAGAGAGATGGGGGAAGCAAAAGAAGTATTCAACGTCATGTCGAAATGATGAAGATGAGGGATATAGTTGAGACCTTTGCCAGGGACTGGTTGTGTGGGGGCAGAGAGGAGAAGGTTAGAAAGGATGGTGATGTGCAGCGGAGGGTTGGAATTTGGGAGAGAGGAGTCAGAGGAGGGTAGCATGGAGAAAGGTTAGAAGGGTGTTTGAATTCAAGAACGGTTGAAGTTTTCAATCTCTGATGCCTGCAACGAACGAGGAGTCACCTTGCAACACTGAATGCAGCAGAAAATGGAGAAACAAATGCAGCACTAGTTGTAGCAGACCATGTGGCTCTGGATGCATCACTGAATGCATGTGGCAGAGAATGCAGCACCAAAATGCAGCAGAGAATGTGACAGAGAATGCAACTCTGGATGCATCAATGAATGCAACAGAGAATGCAGTGGAAATGCAATGGTGGGATAGAAGAAGGATATCTCTGAGAAAGATGGAGGAGAGGTTGAAAGAGGAAGCACAGGGCATTTATATGTTCATGAACCACAGGTGAGGTGTGAGAAGATAGGACTGACCAATGTTGTGCCAGTGAACCTGACATCGGTGGTGAGAAAGTTACAGAGGGATCTTAAGAGACGGGATCTACCTGAATGTGGAAAGGCAAGGACTGATTTGGCAAAGAATTATGCATTTTGGGAAATTAAACCAGAGCAGGACATATACAGTGTCGAACAGAGGGACCACAGGGTATGGGTTCATCGTTCCCTGAAAGTGGGAACACAAGGAGATGTGTGGCACATGAGCTACACACACACACTGCAAAGAGCATTGAGGAGAGTTAGTGCTCAGGGTGGCAAAGGAGAGATGAATAATGGTTTTAGGCAACCAGTTATTTGGACAAAGGTGGAGTGGAGTGAAGAGTGCACACAACTGTGGCATGGGTTTGGGAAGATAAGGAGATAAGGAAAAGGGGAAGGAGAAAGGTGGAGTTAAAAGTGCAGAGAAGGAATTGAAGAAAGAGTACACAGAAAGGCTAGAGGAACTCAGCCAGTCTCACATCACCCATAGGAGGTAAAGATATGTTACTGATGTTTCGAGCTCTTCTTCAAGGAATAAAGAACAGGAAGGCGTAAGATAAAATGTGAAGACTGGCCAAGGAAGGAGTCAGGGCCAACAAAAGGCATTAATTGGATACAATAAGAGAGGTGAGAAATGATTTTGGTTCTGTGAAAGTGGGGAGAAGGGAAGAGAAAGAGAGTTGGGGGAAAGGTGATGGGGGAAGAAGGGGGTGGGTGGGTTTTGATGGAAACTGGAGGTCAATGTTAATGCCATCCAGTTGGACATTGCCCAGATGGAAGATAGTGGACAGAGACTGGGAGACTGCTTTGTTGGGGCAGAAAGGGGAATACATTCCTAGTGGTGGATAATGGTGGTGGCAATGGTGGAGGAGGATGTGGTTGGTGCGGAGGCTGGTGGGGTGGTCGGTGAGGTCAAGAGGAATCCAGTCCTTGTGCGTAGATGAGGAGGGGGCCAGGGCAGATGTGCGGGTATTGGAGGAGGACACCTCTGTTGATCTAGCATGAAAGTCCTCATCTGAGTGCAGTTGCAACAGAAATGGAGGAATTGAGAGAATGGAATAGAATCATTACAGGGGACAGGGTGGGAAGAGGTGTAGTCAAGGTAGCTGTGAGAGTTGAAGGAGACAGAGAGATTGAAGGGAGACAAACTCATGACAGACATTATCAATAACCCACCAACTCCCATTGCTACCTCGACTTCACCTCTTCCCAGAGGAAAGGGAGAGGGTTGCTTGAGACGGATCAATTGAATTTGAGGTCGAAGTGGAAGTTGCCAGCAAAGTGGATGAGGTCAACGAGCTCATCCTGGATACATGAGCAGCACCAAAATAGTCATCGATGTAGCAGAGGAAGACGGTAACAAATCATTCCAGCCCACAAATCCATGCTGCCAAATTTACTTTCAATTAACCTGCACTATTGGCATGTATTTTTGAATGGTAGGAGAAAACCAACACCTGACCCAAAGCCCATGCAGACAGGGGGAGAACATACAAACTCCTAACGGACAGTGCGGGATTCGAAACCTGGTCCCAATTGCTGGCGCTGCAAAGGTACTGGGCTAACAGCTATGCCAGCTGTGCCACCCTATCAGATTTGAGGAGTCTTGCAGCTTGGATTGCTCCATGTAGCCAACAAAAAGGCAAGCATAGCTGCTGCTCTTGCAGGTGACCATGGCTACCTGGAGAAAGTGGGATAAGTCAAACGAGACATTATTGAGGGAGGAAGGTAGTAGAGGGAGACTGGTTGGGTTTATTGTCCTGAAAGAGGCTTCACTGTGGGGATGGAAGTGTATATGGATTGGATGTCCATGATAAACATGAAGCGATCGAGTTCAGGGAACTGGGTTGTTGAAGTGACGGAGGGTAGGTGAAGTGTCCCAGGTGTAGGTGGGGAGGGACTGGACCCGGGGAACAAAACAGAGTTGAGATAAGTGGGGACCAATTCAGTGTGGCGGGAGCACCTGGATACGATGGATCTGTCGGGACAATTGGGTTTGTGCATCTTGGGTAGGTCTCCAAGTTCAGGATGAAATGTCACTCCCGTTTCATCTAAATGTTTTTATATCATTGGAAACATGCGTTTTACTAACATCAGTTCCATCTGTTATAGTCGGCACTTATTTCTCTTGACAAACACTATCAGTCAAAGCCCACAGTTATCTCATCGGCAAAATCCATGTAAGATTCACAGCTTTCCTCAAAGGCCTGATTTTTTTGTCTATATGCTTCTGGAACCGATTCATCAGCCTTAACCACATCTTGCTTTACTGTCATAATCAGTTGCTTGCAGGATGGCGAGGGCAGAGAAAGCTGCTGAGCCTTTCCTCTAATTACACTCTGTAACATGAGGGACCATTGGTCTCTTGGCCTCTTCCAACTCTCAGTAACTTTCTCAAAATGTTGGAAATATTTATCAATATCATCAATAAATGGAAGAACTAACTTCACTTCCCTAGTAGTCATAAAGCTCTCACAAGGACCAGGAGATGTGACCCCTGCTTCTCTCACCTCTATTTCAAACCTTTCTTTTCTGCTTCATCAGCCACAAACCACCTTTGCCATTCTGCTTCCTCTCTTTGTTGTCTCATTTTTTTTTTAAATCTCAAGCTTATGTTGTTCTCTCTCACACTCAATTCTACTTTTTTTCTAACTCCATCTCTCTCAACTGTAACTGCTGGCTCAGGAGGTTTACTCAGGAAGTTTTTCCAACACCTCCTTTTCAAAATATTCTCTTTTACATAATGGTCAGTCATAATTCCTTGAATCTCAATTTTCTTCATTGACACTTTTAACTTGAGAAGTTTCAATGCTTTAGCAATAAGCAGCAACTTTCCTTTTTTGTCTTTATGCAAATTTGCAAAGTTTAGTGTTTCCAAAAACTTATTAATATCCATTCCTGTTATTTATCAACACACTCAATAAACCTTTTAATTGTTTAATCCAGATGAGCCCCCAATTTTGCTAGCAATAACAAAGGAAAATTCACCAGACAATGGTAAATTCAAAATAATAGTTTTTTTATTAAACTATTAATAACATCATTCCTTACTTAGCTCTAAACTCAATTCTAAATTTAATCCCACTATGCACAAATGTGTGTGTACATATCAAAGTCCAAAACCATTACAATTTAAGTTTGATTCTGAAAAAGTCCATTTTTAAAGTCCAGTTTCAAACATCTTGTTGACTTCAGGATTCTTTTAAATCTCTTTAAACTCACAAGTCTTTTGATCAGCTGTTTCTCAGAGAGATATTCTTCAAACAGGGGTGATCATCCTTTGGCACAAATGAGACTGCTTCTCTTTTCTTAAAAGAGCAGTCAGAAGTGAGCTTACTTATTTAAAAGCCACTTATGTTGTGTATCTCCTATGATAAGGATAATATAATGCAGAGCAGCATCTCAATCTATTTTGAGATTGCATCTCAATCTATTTTGAGATTACTGCCCTAGTCCTATCTTTCCAGAATGTCGATCTTCAGTTTTATTCTGATGAAAATGTCTCTCTGCCTTCCATATACAGTTCTCTAACATCATGCATTCTTACATCATCAATGAGATCAGTCTAATTCCTGGAAACCAGGTGACCATGTACAGGAATCTTTAATAGTTGCCAGCTCCAGTTTCTTGGAAACCACGTGACCTTCATAACTCTGTTTCAAGAAGCTTAAGTGGGTTGGTTCTGGAAAGTCTAATGATCACAAGCATGTTTTTGTTTAAAACAGATGGCCTCCTTCAGCAGTTCTTATTGAGTACATAAATATTTCAGTTTTTAATAAAGTGAACACTCCATTGTTCTTGAATTAATTAAAATCCACTTCATTTCCATTAGCTGTGACTCCAAAAATGAACATTCTTTCTTTCTGAGTTCAATGGTACATCTATAAATGTGCTGATCTGTGTGTGACCCTGTGCCATCCAAGATCTAACTTACTAAGAATACATATACAATATTGTAACTTTATAACTTACTTTACTAAGACATTTTAATATGAAATAACTTAACATTAACCTAAATATTAATATTAACACAGTGTGTCAGTGTGAGCAGTGGAAGAAACACAACCACCACATTAAGGGTCGTTAACGACTGTTTTTATTCAAATTCAGCGTGCCCCCTTTAAAGGGAGCATGAGCTCAGTCATCTGGTGCATTGTGACGTCATAATCACTGCCCAGGGTGCGCACTGGAAGGGATGCTGGAGTCAGAGAGAAACCTCTGACAACACCATTTCCCCATGGCTGCTCCGCCACTTGGTGATACAAGTGGGGCCGGTTTGCCATGAGGATGTGCGCCACCACAACAGATCCATTACATGAAGGTTCATGTCAGAGACTCAACCCTGTAGGTTGCTGGAGCTGAGATGCATGTGAAGCCTGGACCTGTGGGCCAGCGGTTCAGGGTGAAAGTTCATTTCAGAAGCTGAGTCTTGTAGATCACTGAGGCCAAGGTGTCAGGATCTTGGTCCTGTAAACCACCAGGGCCAAGGTGAAGATCTGCATGGGATGACAATGAGGCTGCATTCTCCAGGGACACAAGCTTCTGATCCTTAATGAATGCCAGGTGTGTGTAGAATTGCTAGTTGAATGCGTGTACCCGGTGGACAATGAAGTGCAGGAGAGGTCCATTGCAGATCGTGGCAAATAAGTTATGGAGCTGTGGTAGAGAAAGAGAGGGTCCATTGTGCATTGAGCTGAGGACAATCCATAGGATACGGCAGGAGAAGCGAAGAGAGCAGGAGTCAATGCAGTGCAGGTACCTGAAATCCCGGTGGGGTCAAACCGGAGTTGGAATCCACTTGGCCATGGCAACCTCTGACATGAACTTTCACCTGGCGACCTAAAGGATCGAGTCTCCTAAATGAACTTCAAGGTGAAAGGACTGAGCCTTGAATGTGGGTTTCCACCTTTGCCTCATGATCTTCAGGACTATGCCTCCATCGCAAACTCCCATCTTAGCTCAGGGAACACACGAGCCTCTCTCACTCTCCACACCCTGATGTTCCTAACCCTCCCTTCCCCACCCCTTGGACACATCCTGCCCTTCACCTCCTGATCCACCCCATCCTCTCCCCTCCCAACTCTCTTCACTCATTGAACCTCCCCTAATCCTGCCTCGCCATCCCCTCTGACCTTCCCCTCTCAGAGACTGAACAGTCTACCCTCAGTAGAGTCGTCACCTTCATTCCCATTCGCTGGCATCATGATGCTGAATTCCTCTTCCGTTGGCTCCGTGCCTACTTCCGCAGCTATGATTTTCCACCACCACCCACCCCCCCCCCACCACCACCACCACTGCATATCCCTTCTCCAACTTTAAACCTTCTTCCTCCTCCTGGACACCTCATTCCAATTCTTCTGCCTACTCTGGACCTTTATATTTCCAACTCCCTCCACGACATCAGCTGTGTCGACTTCACTACTCCCCTCACTCATTCCAATCTCATCCCCTTGGAATACCTGGCCCTCCATTCTCTCCACACAAACCCGAACCTCACCATCAAATCTACAGACAAGGATGGTGCTGTTGTCTGGACACCTTCTTTTACCTACCCCTCGAACAAGACCCCACCAAAATTCATCAAACCACTGTATCAAACCCCATCTCTGAACACTTCCAGTCATCTCCCTGTCCCGGGCTCCATCCTTATTGTTTCCCCATCCCGTACCGCCCATTTCTACCTCCTACCCAAGAACCACAAGCCCAAATGTCCCAACAGACCCATCCTGCCTTTCCACTGACCTCGACTCTGTTTTGGTCCAGTCCCTCCCACCCTCATCTGGAACACTTCACATACCATACATCACCTCAGCAACTTCCAGCTCCCTGAACTTGAGCCTTGATGTTTACATGGATATTCAATTCCTATACATCTCCAATCCCCATACTGAAGGCCTAAAACCCCTTCCTGGACAATAGAATCAACCATCATCCTCCTCTGACTGGCTGAACGTCCACACCCTCAATAAATTGTTCTTTGAGTCATCCCACTTTCTTCAGGTTAAAGAGGTAGCCATGCGTACCCATATGGGCCCCATCTATGCCTGCCTTCTTGTTGGCTACATGGAGAAATCCATGCTACAAGCCTACACAGACCAGGCCCCTCATCTCTACATTGACGATTACGTTTGTGCTACCTCATACCCAGGATGAGCTCATTGACTTCATTCTCTTTGCTGCCAACTTGGTCCATATCTAGGAACACTTCCCCTTTCCTCAATCTCAATTTCCTCAAGACAAGCTCTTGACACCAACTCCCAGAGCTACCCCAACTACACCTCTTCCTACCCTGTCCCCTCTAAGGATTACATTCCATTTTCTCAATTCCTCCCTCTTCATCGCTTATGCACCCAGGATGAGGACTTCAATGCCAGGTCATCAGGGATGTCCTTCTTCAAACAGCGTGGCTTTCCCTCTACCACCATCAACTCAGTACTCACCCACATACCCTCCATTACTCACACATCTGCCCTGGCCCCCTCCGCACCCATGTACAACAAGGTCAGGATTCCTCTTGTCCTCACCCACCACCCTACCAGCCTCCGCAACTAAAACCTCCTCCTCGTCCAATTACACCCTTGTGACCTATTAAACTCCAAACGTCTTTCTTTGGAGTGTGAGAGAAAAGTGGAGCACCCGGAGGAAACCCACACAGACACGGGGAAAACAGGCAGCAGTGGATTCGCGCTGAAAGTGGTGGGGGGGCGGACACTAATGAAACTGCATTTCCTGACTGGAGAAGCGTTGAGCCGGAAGAGGGGTGGAGGGGGAATATCTGCAAGTTCACTGGCTGACCAGAGCAGCACTGAGCCAGGAGGGAACATCTGGAACTGCATTGATTGACTGGAGTATCTCTGAGCCGAGGGTGCTGAAGAACATCCAGAACTGCAGTGTCTGACCAGAGCAGCGCTGAACCATGAGAGAGGGATCATCTGGAATTGCATTGACTGAGCAGATCAGCGCTGAGGCGCGAGGGGGAACATCTGCAATGGCTTTGCCTGACAAGAGCAGCGCTGAGTTGGGAGGGCGGGAGCATATATGGAAAGGCATTACCTGACTGGTGCACAGTTATCCGGTTGGTGAGGCGGGGGGGACATCTGGAACTGCATTGCCTGACCAGAGCAACCCTGAGCCAGGAGGTGTGCTGGCGAACATCTGGAATTACATTCCCTGACACGGGCAGTTCAGAGCCACGAGGGAACATCTGGAAGTGCATTGCCTTACTGGAGAGGCACTGAGCAGAGAGGGGATGCTGGGGATCATCCGCAGTTTCATTCCCTGACAGGAGCAGTGCTGAACCACGGGGGAACATCTGGAACTGCATTCCTTAACCAGAGCAGCGGTGAGCAGGGAGGACGACTACCTGGAATTACATTGCCTGACCTGAGCAGCAGTGAGCCGGGATGGCGACTGGGGAACATCTGGTACTACATTTCCTGATCTGAGCAGCGCTGAACCAGCTGAGGGGGACGGAAATGTCTGGAATTGTGTTGTTTGACCGGAGCAGCGCTGATCCCGGATCGGGGGAACAACTGCAACTGCATTGCTTGACTGGACCAGCTCTGAGTCAGGAGAGGTCTGAGGTCTGGGGAACATCTGGAACTGCCTTGCCTTTACCAGAGCAGCGCTGAGCCAGGAAGGAGGGTACATCTGAAATTGTATTGCCTGACTGGAGAGGCTCTGAGCCGGGACGGGGTGCTGGGGAACATCTGGAACAGGATTGCCTGACCAAAGCAGCGCTGAGATGGGAGGAGGAATATCTGAAATGGCTTTGCCTGACAAGAGCACCACTGAGCTGGGAGGCGGCGGGGGCGGGGGAATATATGGAAAGACTTTACCTGACTGGTGCACTGTTAGCCGGTAAGTGAAGTGGGGGAACATCTGGAACAGTATTGCCTTAACAGAGCAGCACTGAGGAGGGAGGTGGAGGCACACCTGGAACTGCATTGCCTGACCCAAGCAAACCTGATCCAGGAGGAGTGCTGGGGAACATCTGGAATTTCATTCCCCGACAGGAGCAGTTCTGAGCCGAGGGGGAACATCTGGAACTGCATTGCCTGAATGGAGAAGCGCTGAGCCAGAAGGGGTGGAGGGGGAACAACTGGAAGTGCATTGCCGGTCAAGAGCGGCGCTGAGACGGGAAGGAACCCCTGGAACTGCATAGATTGACTGGAATACGTCAGAGCCAAGGGGGCTCTGGAACTTCTGAAAAAGCATTGTCTGACAAGAGCAGCGCTGTAACAGGAGAGAGGGAACATCTGGAATTGTATTGCCTGACAGATAAGCACTGAGCAAGTTGGGAGGGAACATCTGGAAGTGCATTGCCTGACCAGAGCAGCGCTGAGCCGGGAGAGGTGCTGGAGAACATCTGGAACTGCATTACCTTACTGGAGAGGTACTGAGCAGGGAGGGGATGCTGGGGATCATCCGCAGTTTCATTCCCTGACAGGAGCAGTGCTGAACCACGGGAGAACATCTGGAACTGCATTCCTTAACCAGAGCAGCGGTGAGCAGGGAGGGGGACTACCTGGAAGTACATTGCCTGAACTGAGCAGCACTGAGCCGGGAGGGCGACTGGGGAACATCTGGTACTACATTTCCTCATCAGAGCAGCGCTGAACCAGCTGGGGGCAGAAACATCTGGAATTGTGTTGTTTGACCGGAGCAGCACTGATCCAGGATCGTGGGAATATCTGCAACTGCATTGCTTGACTGGAGCAGCTCTGAGCCAGGAGACGTCTGGGGAACATCTGGAACTGCCTTGCCTTTACCAGAGCAGCGCTGAGCTGGGAGGAAGGGAACAACTGGAACAGCATTACCTTTACCGGAGTAGTGCTGAGTCGGGAGGGAGGGTACATTTGAAACTGCAGTGCCTGACTGGAGAGGCTCTGAGCCGGGAGGGGGTGCTGGGGAACATCTGGAACAGTATTGCCTAACCAGAGCAGAGCTCAAGAGGGAGGGGGAGGAACATCTGGAACTGTATTGCCTGACCCGAGCAAACCTGATCCAGGAGGTGTGCTGTGAACACCTGGAATTTCATTCCATGACAGGAGCAGTTCTAAGCCGAGGGGGAAACATCTGAAACGGCACTGCCTATCAATATCAACGGAGAGCAGGGAGGGGAACATCTGGAACTGCATTGCCTGACCAGAGCAACGCCGACACGGGAGGGGGAACATCTGTAATTGCATTGCCTGACCAGATCAGCGCTGAGTAAGGTGGGAGGAAACATCTGGAATTGCATTGCCTGACCAGAGCAGCGCTGAGCCAGCGAGAAAGATCAGGAACTGCATTGATTGACCAGAGCAACACTGAGCCATGAGGGGGTGCTGGGGAACACCTGGAACTGCATTGCCTGACTGGAGAGTCTCTGCGCGGGGAGGTGGTGCTAGGCAACATCTGAAACTACATTGCCTGATCTCAACAGCGCTCAAACTGCTGGGAGGGACACTAATGAAACTGAATTTCCTGACTGGAGAAGCGCTGAGCTGGAAGAGGAGTGGAGGGGGAATATCTGCAATTTCACTGCCTGACCAGAGCAGCGCTGAGCCAGGAGGGAACATCTGGAACTGCATTGATTGACTGGAGTATCTCTGAGCCGAGCGTGCTACAGAACATTTAGAACTGCAGTGTCTGACCAGAGCAGCGCTGAAGCATGAGAGAGGGAATATCTGGGATTGCATTGACTGACCAGATCAGTGCTGAGGCCGGAGGGGGAGCATCTGGAATGGCTTTGCCTGACAAGAACAGTGCTGAGTTGGGAGGGCGGGGGAATATATGGAAAGGCATTACCTGACTGGTGCACTGTTAGCCGGAAGGTGAGGCAGGGGAACATCTGGAATTTCATTCCCTGACACGAGCAATTCAGAGCTGCGGGGGAACATCTGGAAGTGCATTGCCTGACCAGAGCAGCGCTGAGCCGTGAGAGGTGCTGGAGAACATCTGGAACTGCATTACCTTACTGGAGAGGCACTGAGCAGGGAGGAGATGCTGGGGATCATCCACAGTTTCATTCCCTGACAGGAGCAGTACTGAAACGCGGGGGGACATCAGGAACTGCATTACATAACCAGAGCGGCGGTGAGCAGGGAGGGGAACTATCTGGAATTACATTGCCTGACGTGAGCAGCACTGAGCCGGGAGGGTGACTGGGGAACAGCTGGTACTACATTTCCTCATCTGAGCAGCGCTGAATCTTCTGGGGTGGGGGGGGGGGGGCGCGGGAACATTTGGAATTGTGTTGTCCGACTGGAGCAGCGCTGATCCCGGATCGGGGGAACAACTGCAACTGCATTGCTTGACTGGAGCAGCTCTGAGCCAGGAGAGGTCTGGGGAACATCTGGAACTGCCTTTCCTTTACCGGAGCAGCGCTGAGCCGGGAGTAAGGGAACAAATGGAACAGCATTACCTAACCAGAGCAGCGCTGAGACGGGAGGGCGGGTACATCTGAAACTGCAGTGCCTGACTGGAGAGGATCTGAGCCGGGAGGGGGTGCTGGGGAACATCTGGAACTGCATTGCCTGACCAGAGCAACGCCGACACGGGAGGGGGGTCATCTGTAATGCATTGCCTGACCAGATCGGCGCTGAGCAAGGTGGGAGGGAACATCTGGAAGTGCATTGCCTGACCAGAGCAGCGCTGAGCCAGCGAGGAAGATCTAGAACTGCATTGCCTGACTGGAGAGTCTCTGAGCCGGGAGCGGGTGCTGGGCAACAACTGGAACTACATTGGCTGATCTCAACAGCACTGAAACCGGTGGGGGGGACACTAATGAAACTGCATTCCCTGACTGGAGAAGCGCTGAGCTGAAAGAGGGCTGGATGGGGAATATCTGCAAGTTCACTGCCTGAACAGAGCAGTGCTGAGCTAGGAGGGAACATCTGGAACTGCATTGATTGACTGGAGTAGCTCTGAGCCGAGGGTGCTAAAGAACATCTAGAACTGCATTGTCTGACCAGATCAGGGCTGAACCATGAGAGAGGGGACATCTGGAATTGAATTGACTGACCATATCAGCGTTGAGGTGGGAGGGGGAACATCTGGAATGGCTTTGCCTCACAAAAGCAGCGCTGAGTTAGGAGGGTGGTGGAATATATGGAAAGGCTTTACCTGACTGGTGCACCGTTAGCTGGTAGGTGAGGCGGGGGATCATCTGGAACTGTATTTCATGACCAAAGTAACCCTGAGCCAGGAGGTGTGCTGGGGAACATCTGGAATATCATTTCCTGACACGAGCAGTTCATAGCCGCGGGGGAACATCTGGAAGTGCATTACCTTACTAGAGAGGCAATGAGCAGGGAGGGGATGCTGGGGATCATCCGCAGTTTCATTCCCTGACAGGAACAGTGCAGAACCGCGGGGGAACATCTGGAACTAACCAGAGCAGCGGTGAGCAGGGAGGGGGACTATCTGGAAGTACATTGCCTGACCTGAGCACCACTGAGCCGGGAGGGTGACTGTAGAACATCTGGTACTACATTTCCTGATCTGAGCAGTGCTGAACCTGCTGAGGGGGGGGGGGGGGTGGGGGGGGGGGGGGGCGGGAACTTCAGGAATTGTGTTGTCTGACCGGAGCAGCGCTGATCCAGGATCGGGGTTACATCTGCAACTGCATTGCTTGACTGGAGCAGTTCTGAGCCAGGAGAGGTCTAGGGAACATCTGGAACTGCATTGCCTGACCAGAGCAGCGCTGAGATGGGACGAGTAACATCTGCAATTGCTTTGCCTGACAAGAGCAGCGCTGAGCTGGGGTGGGGGGAGGGCGGGGGAATATATGGAACGGCTTTAGCTGACTGGTGCACCGTTAGCCGGTATGTGAGGCGGGGTAACATCTGGAACAGCATTGCCTTTCCAGAGCAGCGCTGAGGAGGGAGGGGAGGAACATCTGGAACTGCATTGCCTGACCCGAGCAAACCTGATCCAGAAGGTGTGCTGGGGAACATCTGGAATTTTATTCCCCGACAGGAGCAGTTCTGAGCCGAGGGGGAAACATCTGGAACTGCATTGCCTATCAAGATCAACGGAGCAGGGAGGGGAAAATCTGGAACTGCATTGCCTGACCAGAGAAACGACGACACGGGAGGGGGAACATTTGTAATTGCATTGCCTAACCAGATCAGCGCTGAGGTGGGAGGGGGATCATCTGGAAGTGCATTGCCTGACCAGAGCAGCGCTGAGCCAGCAAAGAAGATCTAGAACTGCATTGATTGACCAGAGCAACACTGAGCCAGCAGGGGGTGCTGGGGAACACCTGGAACTGCATTGCCTGACTGGAGAGTCTCAAAGCCAGGTGCGGGTGCTGGGCAACATCTGGAACTACATTGCCTGATCTCAACAGCACTGAAACTGGTGGGGGGGACACTAATGAAACTGCATTCCCTGACTGGAGAAGCGCTGAGCAAAAAGAGGACTGGTTGGGGAATATCTGAAAGTTCACTCCCTGGCCAGAGCTGTGCTGAGCCAGGAGGGAACATCTGGAACTGCATTGATTGACTGGAGTAGCCCTGAGCCGAGTGTGCTGAAGAACATCAACTGCAGTGTCTGACCAGAGCAGCGCTGAACCATGAGAGAGGGAACATCTGGAATTGCATTGACTGACCAGATCACCGCTGAGGTGGGAGGGGGAACATCTGGAATGGCTTTGCCTGAACAGAGCAGCGCGGAGTTGAGAGGGCGGGGGAATATATGGAAAGGCATTACCTGATTGGTGCACTGCTAGCTGGTAGGTGAGGCGGGGGATCATCTGGACCTGCATTGCCTGACCAGAGTAACCCTGAGGAAGGAGGTGTGCTGGGGAACATCTGGAATTTCAAACTCTGACACGAGCAGTTCAGAGCCGCAGGGGAACATCTGGAAGTGCATTGCCTGACCAGAGCAGCGCTGAGCCGGGAGAGGTGCTGGAGAACATCTGGAACTGCATTACCTTACTGGAGAGGCACTGAGCAGGGAGGGGATGCTGGGGATCATCCGCAGTTTCATTCCCTGACAGGAGCAGTGCTGAACCGCGGGGGAACATCTGAAACTGCATTCCCTAACCAGAGCAGCGGTGAGCAGGGAGGGGGACTATCTGGAATTACATTGCATGACCTGAGCAGCACTGAGTCGGGAAGGTGACTGTGGAACAGCTGGTACTACATTTCCTGATCTGAGCAGCGCTGAAACTGCTGGGGGAGGGGGGCGTGAACTTCTGGAATTGTGTTGTCTGACCGGAGCAGCGCTGAGATGGGAGGAGGAACATCTGCAATGGCTTTGCCTGACAAGTGAAGCACTAAGCTGGGGTGAATGGGGGGGGGGGGTGGGGGGCAGGGGAATATATGGAAAGGTTTTACCTGACTGGAGAACAGTTAGCCGTTTAGTGAGGCGGGGGTACATCTGGAACAGTATTGCCTTACCAGAGCAGCTCTGAGGAGGGAGGGGGACGAACATCTGGAACTGCCTTGCCTTTACCAGAGCAGCGCTGAGCCGGGAGGAAGGGAACAACTGGAACAGCATTACCTTTACCGGAGTAGTGCTGAGCCGGGAGGGAGGGTACATTTGAAACTGCAGTGCCTGACTGGAGAGGCTCTGAGCCGGGAGGGGGTGCTGGGGAACATCTGGAACAGTATTGCCTGACGCGAGCAAACCTGATCCACGAGGTGTGCTGGGGAACATCTGGAATTTCATTCCATGACAGGAGCAGTTCTGAGCAGAGGGGGATACATCTGAAACTGCATTGCCTATCAATATGAACGGAGAGCAGCGAAGGGAACATCTGGAAGTGCATTGCCTGACCAGAGAAACGCCGACACGGGTGGGCGAACATCTGTAATTGCATTGCCTGTCCAGATCAGCGCTGAGCAAGTTGGGAGGAAACATCTGGAAGTACACTGCCTGCCCAGAGAAGTGCTGAGCCAGCGAGGAAGATCTGGAACTGCATTGCTAAGCCAGGAGGGGGTGCTGGGGAACACCTGGAACTGCATTGCCTAACTGGAGAGTCTCTGAGACGGGAGCGGGTGCTGGGCAACATCTGGAACTACATTGCCTGATCTCAACAGTGCCGAAACTGGTGGGGGGGGGGGACACTAATGAAACTGCATTCCCTGACTGGAGAAGCGCTGAGCCGGAAGGGGTGGAGGTGGAAACAACTGGAAGTGCATTGCCGGACCAGAGCTGCGCTGAGACGGGAGGGAACACCTGGAACTGCATAGATTGACTGGAATACGTCAGAGCCGAGGGGGCTCTGGAACTTCTGAAAAAGCATTGTCTGACCGGAGCAGCGCTGTAACAGGAGAGAGGGACATCTGTAATTGCATTGCCTGAGCAGATCAGCGCTGAGCAAGTTGGGAGGAAACATCTGGAAGTACATTGCCTGACCAGAGCAGCGCTGAGCCAGCGAGGAAGATCTGGAACTGCATTGATTGACCAAAGCAACACTGAGCCAGGATGGGGTTCTGGGGAACACTTGGATCTGCATTGCTTGACTGGAGCAGCTCTGAGCCAGTAGAGGGCTGGGGAACATCTGGAACTGCATTGCCTGAACAGAGCAGCGCTGAGATGGGACGAGGAACATCTGCAATTGCTTTGCCTGACAAGAGCAGCGCTGAGCTGGTTTGGGGGGAGGGCGGGGGAATATATGGAACGGCTTTAGCTGACTGGTGCACCGTTAGCCGGTATGTAAGGCGGGGGAACATCTGGAACAGCATTGCCTTGCCAGAGCAGCGCTGAGGGAGGGGAACATCTGGAACTGCATTGCCTGACCCGAGCAAACCTGATCCAGGAGGTGTGCTGGGGAACATCTGGAATTTCATTCCCCGACAGGAGCAGTTCTGAGCCGAGGGGGAAACATCTGGAACTGCATTGCCTATCAAGATCAACGGAGAGCATGGAGGGGAACATCTGGCACTGCATTGCCTGACCAGAGCAACGCCGACACGGGAGGGGGAACATCTGTAATTGCATTGCCTGACCAGATCAGCGCTGAGCAAGATTGGAGGAAATATCTGGAACTGCATTCCATAACCAGAGCATCGGTGAGCAGGGAGGGGGACTATCTGGAATTACATTGCCTGATCTGAGCAGCACTGAGCCAGGAGGGTGACTGCGGAACATCTGGTACCACATTTCCTGATTTGAGCAGCGCTGAACCTGACGGGGGGTGGGGCGGGAACTTCTGGAATTGTGTTGTCTGACTGGAGCAGCGCTGATCCAGGATCGGGGGAACATCGGCAACTGCTTTGCTTGACTGGAGCAGCTCTGAGCCAGGAGAGGGCTGGTGAACATCTGGAACTGCATTGACTGACCAGAGAAGCGCTGAGGAGGGAGGGGGAGGACCATCTGGAACTGCATTGCCTGACCTGAGCAAACCTGATCCAGGAGGTGTGCTGGGGAACATCTGGAATTTCATTCCCCGACAGGAGCAGTTCTGAGCCGAGGGGAAACCATCTGGAACTGCATTGCCTGAATGGAGAAGTGCTGAGCCGGAAGGTTTGGAGGGGGAACAACTGGAAGTGCATTGCCGGAACAGAGCTGCGCTGAGACGGGAGAGAACACCTGGAACTGCATAGATTGACTGGAATACGTCAGAGCCGAGGGGGCTCTGGAACTTCTGAAAAAGCATTGTCTGACCGGAGCAGCGCTGTAACAGGAGAGAGGGACATCTGTAATTGCATTGCCTGAGCAGATCAACGGAGCAGGGAGGGGAAAATCTGGAACTGCATTGCCTGACCAGAGAAACGACGACACGGGAGGGGGAACATATGTAATTGCATTGCCTGTCCAGATCAGCGCTGAGGTGGGAGGGGGAACATCTGGAATGGCTTTGCCTGACAAGAGCAGCGCGGAGTTGAGAGGGCGGGGGAATATATGGAAAGGCATTACCTGATTGGTGCACCGTTAGCTGGTAGGTGAGGAGGGGGATCATCTGGAACTGCATTGCCTGACCAGAGCAACCCTGAGCCAGGAGGTGTGCTGGGGAACATCTGGAATTTCAAACCCTGACACGAGCAGTTCAGAGCTGCGGGGTAAAATCTGGAAGTGCATTGATGACCAGAGCAGCGCTGAGCCGGGCGTGGTGCTGGAGTACATCTGGAACTGCATTACCTTACTGGAGAGGCACTGAGCAGGGAGGGGATGCTGGGGATCATCCGCAGTTTCATTCCCTGACAGGAGCAGTGCTGAACTGCGGGGGAACGTCTAGAACCGCATTCCCTAACCAGAGCTGCAGTGAGCAGGGAGGGAGACAATCTGGAATTACATTGCCTGACCTAAGCAGCACTGAGGCGGGAGGGTGACTGCGGAACATCTGGTACTACACTTCCTGATCTGAGCAGCGCTCAACCTGCTGGAGGGGGGGGGGGACGTGAACTTCTGGAATTGTATTGTCTGACTGGAGCAGCGCTGATCCAGGATCGGGGGTACATCTGCAACTGCATTGCTTGACTGGAGCAGCTCTGAGCCAGGAGAGGGCTGGGGAACATCTGGAACTGCATTGCGTGACCAGAGCAGCTCTGAGATGGGACGAGGAACATCTGCAATTGCTTTGCCTGACAAGAGAAGCGCTAATCTGGGCTGGGGGGAGGGCGGGGGAATATATGGAAATGCTTTAGCTGACTGGTGCACCGTTAGCCGGTATGTGAGGCGGGGGAACATCTGGAACAGCATTGCCTTGCCAGAGCAGCGCTGAGGAGGGGGAGGAACATCTGGAACTGCATTTCCTGACCCGAGCAACCTTATCCAGGAGGTGTCCTGGGGAACATCTGGAATTTCATTCCCCGACAGGAGCAGTTCTGAGCCGAGGGGGAAACATCTGGAACTGCATTGCCTGATCTCAACAGCGCTGAAACAGGTGGGGGGGGGGAACACTAATGAAACTGCATTCGCTGACTGGAGAAGCGCTGTGCAGAAAGAGGGCTGGATGGGGAATATCTGCAAGTTCACTCCCTGACCAGAGCAGTGCTGAGCCAGGAGGGAACATCAGGAAATGCATTGAATGACTGGAGTATCTCTGAGCCGAGGGTGCTGAAGAACATCCAGAACTGCAGTGTCTGACCTGAGCAGCGCTGAACCATGAGAGAGGGAACATCTGGAATTGAATTGACTGACCAGATCAGCGCTGAGGTGGGAGGGGGAACATCTGGAATGGCTTTGCCTGACAAGAGCAGCGCAGAGTTGAGAGGGCGGGGGATTATATGGAAAGGCATTACCTGATTGGTGCACCGTTAGCTGGTAGGTGAGGCGGGGGATCATCTGGAACTGCATTGCCTGACCAGAGCAACCCTGAGCCAGGAGGTGTGCTGGGGAACATCTGGAATTTCAAACCCTGACACGAGCAGTTCAGAGCCGCGGGGTAACATCTGGAAGTGCATTGATGACCAGAGCAGCGCTGAGCCGGGAGTGGTGCTGGAGAATATCTGGAACTGCATTACCTTACTGGAGAGGCACTGAACAGGGAGGGGATGCTGGGGATCATCTGCAGTTTCATTCACTGACAGGAGCAGTGCTGAACCGCGGGGGAGCATCTGGAAATGCATTCCTTAACCAGAGCAGCGGTGAGCAGGGAGGGGGACTACCTGGAATTACATTGCCTGACATGAGCAGCACTGAGCCGGGAGGGCGTCTGGGGAACATCTGGTACTACATTTCCTGATTACAACAGCGCTGAAACTGGTGGGTGGGGGTGGGGAGACACGAATGAAACTGCATTCCCTGACTGGAGAAGCGCTGAGCCGGAAGTGGTGGAGGGGGAAACAACTGGAAGTGCATTGCCGGACCAGAGCTGCGCTGAGACGGGAGGGAACACCTGGAACTGCATAGATTGACTGGAATACGTCAGAGCCAAGGGGGCTCTGGAACTTCTGAAAAAGCATTGTCTGACCAGAGCAGCGCTGTAACAGGAGAGAGGGAACATCTGGAATTGCTTTGCCCGACCAGATAAGCGCTGAGCAAGTTGGGAGGGAACATCTGGAAGTGCATTGCCTGACCAGAGCAGCGTTGAGCCGGGAGAGGTGCTGGAGAACATCTGGGACTGCATTACCTTACTGGAGAGGCACTGAGCAGGGAGAGGATGCTGGGGATCATCCGCAGTTTCATTCCCTGACAGGAGCAGTGCTGAACCGCGGGGGAACATCTGGAACTGCATTCCTTAACCAGACCAGTGGTGAGCAGGGAGGGGGACTACCTGGAAGTACATTGCCTGACCTGAGCAGCACTGAGCCGGGTGGGTGTCGGTGAACATCTGGTACTACATTTCCTGATCTCAGCAGCGCTGAGCATGTTGGGGGAGGGGGCGTGAACTTCTGGAATTGTGTTGCCTGACCGGAGCAGTGCTGATCCAGGATGGTGGGAACATCTGCAACTGCATTGCTTGAATTGAGCAGCTCTGAGCCAGGAGAGATCTGGGGAACATCTGGAACTGCATTGCCTTTACCGGAGTAGTGCTGAGCCGGGAGGGAGGGTACATCTGAAACTGCAGTGCCTGACTGGAGAGGCTCTGAGCCGGGAGGGGGTGCTGAGGAACATCTGGAACAGTATTGCCTTACCAGACCAGCGCTGAAGAGGGAGCAGAGGAACATCTGGTACAGTATTGCTTGACCCGAGTAATCCTGATCCAGGAGATGTGCTGGGGAACATCTGGAATTTCATTCCCCGACAGGAGCAGTTCTGAGCCGAGGGGAAACCATCTGGAACTGCATTGCCTGAATGGAGAAGCGCTGAGCCGGAAGGTTTGGAGGGGGAACAACTGGAAGTGCATTGCCGGAACAGAGCTGCGCTGAGACGGGAGGGAACACCTGGAACTGCATAGATTGACTGGAATACGTCAGAGCCGAGGGGGCTCTGGAACTTCTGAAAAAGCATTGTCTGACCGGAGCAGCGCTGTAACAGGAGGGAGGGACATCTGTAATTGCATTGCCTGAGCAGATCAACGGAGCAGGGAGGGGAAAATCTGGAACTGCATTGCCTGACCAGAGAAACGACGACACGGGAGGGGGAACATTTGTAATTGCATTGCCTGACCAGATCAGCGCTGAGGTTGGAGGGGGACCATCTGGAATGGCTTTGCCTGACAAGAACAGCGCGGAGTTGAGAGGGCGGGGGAATATATGGAAAGGCATTACCTGATTGGTGCACCGTTAGCTGGTAGGTGAGGAGGGGGATCATCTGGAACTGCATTGCCTGACCAGAGCAACCCTGAGCCAGGAGGTGTGCTGGGGAACATCTGGAATTTCAAACCATGACACGAGCAGTTCAGAGCTGCGGGGTAAAATCTGGAAGTGCATTGATGACCAGAGCAGCGCTGAGCCGGGCGTGGTGCTGGAGAACATCTGGAACTGCATTACCTTACTGGAGAGGCACTGAGCAGGGAGGGGATGCTGGGGATCATCCGCACTTTCATTCCCTGACAGGAGCAGTGCTGAACTGCGGGGGAACGTCTAGAACCGCATTCCCTAACCAGAGCTGCAGTGAGCAGGGAGGGAGACTATCTGGAATTACATTGCCTGACCTGAGCAGCACTGAGGCGGGAGGGTGACTGCGGAACATCTGGTACTACATTTCCTGATCTGAGCAGCGCTCAACCTGCTGGAGGGGGGGGGGGGACGTGAACTTCTGGAATTTTATTGTCTGACTGGAGCAGCGCTGATCCAGGATCGGGGGTACATCTGCAACTGCATTGCTTGACTGGAGCAGCTCTGAGCCAGGAGAGGGCTGGGGAACATCTGGAACTGCATTGCGTGACCAGAGCAGCGCTGAGATGGGACGAGGAACATCTGCAATTGCTTTGCCTGACAAGAGAAGCGCTAATCTGGGCTGGAGGGAGGGCGGGGGTATATATGGAAATGCTTTAGCTGACTAATGCACCGTTAGCCGGTATGTGAGGCGGGGGAACATCTGGAACAGCATTGCCTTGCCAGAGCAGCGCTGAGGAGGGGGAGGAAAATCTGGAACTGCATTTCCTGACCCGAGCAAACCTTATCCAGGAGGTGTCCTGGGGAACATCTGGAATTTCATTCCCCGACAGGAGCAGTTCTGAGCCGAGGGGGAAACATCTGGAACTGCATTGCCTGATCTCAACAGCGCTGAAACAGGTGGGGGGGGGGGGGGGAACACTAATGAAACTGCATTCCCTGACTGGAAAAGCGCTGTGCAGAAAGAGGGCTGGATGGGGAATATCTGCAAGTTCACTCCCTGACCAGAGCAGTGCTGAGCCAGGAAGGAACATCAGGAAATGCATTGAATGACTGGAGTATCTCTGAGCCGAGGGTGCTGAAGAACACCCAGAACTGCAGTGTCTGACCTGAGCAGTGCTGAACCATGAGAGAGGGAACATCTGGAATTGAATTGACTGACAAGATCAGCGCTGAGGTGGGAGGGGGAACATCTGGAATGGCTTTGCCTGACAAGAGCAGCGCAGAGTTGAGAGGGCGGGGGATTATATGGAAAGGCATTACCTGATTGGTGCACCGTTAGCTGGTAGGTGAGGCGGGGGATCATCTGGAACTGCATTGCCTGACCAGAGCAACCCTGAGCCAGGAGGTGTGCTGGGGAACATCTGGAATTTCAAACCCTGACACGAGCAGTTCAGAGCCGCGGGGTAACATCTGGAAGTGCATTGATGACCAGAGCAGCGCTGAGCCGGGAGTGGTGCTGGAGAAGATCTGGAACTGCATTACCTTACTGGAGAGGCACTGAACAGGGAGGGGATGCTGGGGATCATCTGCAGTTTCATTCCCTGACAGGAGCAGTGCTGAACCGCGGGGGAGCATCTGAAAATGCATTCCTTAACCAGAGCAGCGGTGAGCAGGGAGGGGGACTACCTGGAATTACATTGCCTGACATGAGCAGCACTGAGCCGGGAGGGCGTCTGGGGAACATCTGGTACTACATTTCCTGATTACAACAGCGCTGAAACTGGTGGGTGGGGGTGGGGAGACACGAATGAAACTGCATTCCCTGACTGGAGAAGCGCTGAGCCGGAAGGGGTGGAGGGGGAAACAACTGGAAGTGCATTGCCGGACCAGAGCTGCGCTGAGACGGGAGGGAACACCTGGAACTGCATAGATTGACTGGAATACGTCAGAGCCAAGGGGGCTCTGGAACTTCTGAAAAAGCATTGTCTGACCAGAGCAGCGCTGTAACAGGAGAGAGGGAACATCTGGAATTGCTTTGCCCGACCAGATAAGCGCTGAGCAAGTTGGGAGGGAACATCTGGAAGTGCATTGCCTGACCAGAGCAGCGCTGAGCCGGGAGAGGTGCTGGAGAGCATCTGGGACTGCATTACCTTACTGGAGAGGCACTGAGCAGGGAGAGGATGCTGGGGATCATCCGCAGTTTCATTCCTTGACAGGAGCAGTGCTGAACCGCGGGGGAACATCTGGAACTGCATTCCTTAACCAGACCAGTGGTGAGCAGGGAGGGGGACTACCTGGAAGTACATTGCCTGACCTGAGCAGCACTGAGCCGGGTGGGTGTCGGTGAACATCTGGTACTACATTTCCTGATCTCAGCAGCGCTGAGCCTGTTGGGGGAGGGGGCGTGAACTTCTGGAATTGTGTTGCCTGACCGGAGCAGTGCTGATCCAGGATGGTGGGAACATCTGCAACTGCATTGCTTGAATGGAGCAGCTCTGAGCCAGGAGAGATCTGGGGAACATCTGGAACTGCATTGCCTTTACCGGAGTAGTGCTGAGCCGGGAGGGAGGGTACATCTGAAACTGCAGTGCCTGACTGGAGAGGCTCTGAGCCGGGAGGGGGTGCTGAGGAACATCTGGAACAGTATTGCCTTAACAGACCAGAGCTGAAGAGGGAGCAGAGGAACATCTGGTACAGTATTGCTTGACCCGAGTAATCCTGATCCAGGAGGTGTGCTGGGGAACATCTGGAATTTCATTCCATGACAGGAGCAGTTCTGAGCCGAGGGGGAGACATCTGAAACTGCATTGCCTATCAATATCAACGGAGAGCAGGGAGAAGAACATCTGGAACTTCATTACCTTACTGGAGAGGTACTGAGCAGGGAGGGGATGCTGGGGATCATCCGCAGTTACATTCCCTGATAGGAGCAGTGCTGAACTGTGGGGTAACGTCTAGAACTGCATTCCCTAACCAGAGCTGCGGTGAGCAGGGAGGGAGACTATCTGGAATTACATTGCCTGACCTGAGCAGCACTGAGGCGGGAGGGTGACTGCGGAACATCTGGTACTACATTTCCTGATCTGAGCAACGCTCAACCTTCTGGAGGGGGGGGGGGACGTGAACTTCTGGAATTGTGTTGTCTGACTGGAGCGGCGCTGATCCAGGATCGGGGGTACATCTGCAACTGCATTGCTTGACTGGAGCAGCTCTGAGCCAGGAGAGGGCTAGGGAACATCTGGAACTGCATTGCCTGACCAAAGCAGCGCTGAGATGGGACGAGGAACATCAGCAATTGCTTTGCCTGACAAGAGCAGTGCTGAGCTGGGCTGGGGGGAGGGCGGGGGAATATATGGAAAGGCTTTAGCTGACTGGTGCACCGTTAGCCGGTATGTGAGGCGGGGGAACATCTGGAACAGCATTGCCTTGCGAGAGCAGCGCTGAGGAGGGGGAGGAACATCTGGAACTGCATTGCCGAGCAAACCTTATCCAGAGGTGTCCTGGTGAACATCTGGAATTTCATTCCCCGACAGGAGCAGTTCTGAGCCGAGGGGGAAACATCTGGAACTGCATTGCCTTATCTCAACAGCGCTGAAACAGGTGGGGGGGGGGAACACTAATGAAACTGCATTCCCTGACTGGAGAAGCGCTGAGCAGAAAGAGGGCTGGATGGGGAATATCTGCAAGTTCACTCCCTGACCAGAGCAGTGCTGAGCCAGGAGGGAATATCAGGAAATGCATTGAATGACTGGAGTATCTCTGAGCCGAGGGTGCTGAAGAACATCCAGAACTGCAGTGTCTGACCTGAGCAGCGCTGAACCATGAGAGAGGGAACATCTGGAATTGAATTGTCTGACCAGATCAGCGCTGAGGTGGGAGGGGGAACATCTGGAATAGCTTTGCCTGACAAGAGCAGCGCAGAGTTGAGAGGGCGGGGGATATATGGAAAGGCATTACCTGATTGGTGCACCGTTAGCTGGTAGGTGAGGCGGGGGATCATCTGGAACTGCATTGCCTGACCAGAGCAACCCTGAGACAGGAGGTGTGCTGGGGAACATCTGGAATTTCAAACCCTGACACGAGCAGTTCAGAGCCGCGGGGTAACATCTGGAAGTGCATTGATGACCAGAGCAGCGCTGAGCCGGGAGTGGTGCTGGAGAAGATCTGGAACTGCATTACCTTACTGGAGAGGCACTGAACAGGGAGGGGATGCTGGGGATCATCTGCAGTTTCATTCCCTGACAGGAGCAGTGCTGAACCGCGGGGGAACATCTGGAACTGCATTCCTTAACCAGAGCAGCGGTGAGCAGGGAGGGGGACTACCTGGAATTACATTGCCTGACATGAGCAGCACTGAGCCGGGAGGGGGTCTGGGGAACATCTGGTACTACATTTCCTGATTACAACAGCGCTGAAACTGGTGGGGGGGGGGGGGTGCTGGGGAGACACTAATGAAACTGCATTCCCTGACTGGGGAAGCGCTGAGCCGGAAGGGATGGAGGGGGAACAACTGGAAGTGCATTGCCGGACCAGAGCTGCGCTGAGACGGGAGGGAACACCTGGAATTGCATAGATTGTCTGGAATACGTCAGAGCCAAGGGGGCTCTGGAACTTCTGAAAAAGCATTGTCTGACCAGAGCAGCGCTGTAACAGGAGAGAGGGAACATCTGGAATTGCATTGCCCGACCAGATAAGCGCTGAGCAAGTTGGGAGGGAACATCTGGAAGTGCATTGCCTGACCAGAGCAGCGCTGAGCCGGGAGAGGTGCTGGAGAACATCTGGGATTGCATTACCTTACTGGAGAGGCACTGAGCAGGGAGGGGATTCTGGGGATCATCCGCAGTTTCATTCCCTGACAGGAGCAGTGCTGAACCGCTGGGGAACATCTGGAACTGCATTCCTTAACCAGAGAAGTGGTAAGCAGGGAGGGGGACTATCTGGAATTATGTTGCCTGATCAGAGCAGCACTGAGCCAGGAGGGTGACAGCGGAACATCTGGTACCACATTTCCTGATCTGAGTAGCGCTGAACATGACGGGGGGTAGGGCGGGAACTTCTGGAATTGTATTGCCTGACTGGAGCAGCGCTGATCCAGGATTGGGGGAACATCTGCAACTGCATTGCTTGACTGGAGCAGCTCTGAGCCAGGAGAGGGCTGGTGAACATCTGGAACTGCATTGACTGACCAGAGAAGCGCTGAGGAGGGAGGGTGAGGACCATCTGGAACTGCATTGCTTGACCTGAGCAAACCTGATCCAGGAGGTGTGCTGGGGAACATCTGGAATTTCATTCCCCGACAGGAGCAGTTCTGAGCCGGGGGGAAACCATCTGGAACTGCATTGGCTGAATGGAGAAGCGCTGAGCCGGGAGGGGTGGAGGGGGAACAACTGGAATTGCATTGCCGGACCAGAGCTGCGCTGAGATGGGAGGTAACACCTGGAACTGCATAGATTGACTGGAATACGTCAGAGCCGAGGGGGCTCTGGAACTTCTGAAAAAGCATTGTCTGACCGGAGCAGCGCTGTAACAGGAGAGAGGGACATCTGTAATTGCATTGCCTGAGCAGATCAGCGCTGAGCAAGTTGGGAGGAAACATCTGGAAGTACATTGCCTGACCAGAGCAGCGCTGAGCCAGCGAGAAAGATCTGGAACTGCATTGATTGACCAAAGAAACACTGAGCCAGGAGGGGGTTCTGGGGAACACCTGGATCTGCATTGCTTGACTGGAGCAGCTCTGAGCCAGGAGAGGGCTGGGGAACATCTGGAACAGCATTGCCTTGCCAGAGCAGCGCTGAGGAGGGAGGGGGAGGAACATCTGGAACTGCATTGCCTGACCCGAGCAAACCTATCCAGGTGTGCTGGGGAACATCTGGAATGTCATTCCCCGACAGGAGCAGTTCTGAGCCGAGGGGGAAACATCTGGAACTGCATTGCCTATCAAGATCAACGGAGCAGGGAGGGGAAAATCTGGACCTGCATTGCCTGACCAGAGAAACGACGACACGGGAGGGGGAACATTTGTAATTGCATTGCCTGACCAGATCAGCGCTGAGGTGGGAGGGGGAACATCTGGAATGGCTTTGCCTGACAAGAGCAGCGCGGAGTTGAGAGGGCGGGGGAATATATGGAAAGGCATTACCTGAATGGTGCACCGTTAGCTGGTAGGTGAGGCGGGGGTTCATCTGGAACTGCATTGCCTGACCAGAGCAACCCTGAGCCAGGATGTGTGCTGGGGAACATCTGGAATTTCAAACCCTGACACGAGCAGTTCAGAGCCGCGGGGTAAAATCTGGAAGTGCATTGATGACCACAGCAGTGCTGAGCCGGGCGTGGTGCTGGAGAACATCTGGAACTGCATTACCTCACTGGAGAGGCACTGAGCAGGGAGGGGATGCTGGGGATCATCCGCAGTTTCATTCCCTGACAGGAGCAGTGTTGAACTGCGGGGGAATGTCTAGAACTGCATTCCCTAACCAGAGCAGCGGTGAGCAGGGAGGGAGACTATCTGGAATTACATTGCCTGACCTGAGCAGCACTGAGCCGGGAGGGCATCTGGGGAACATCTGGTACTACATTTCCTGATCTGAGCAGCGCTCATCCTGCTGGAGGGGTGGGGGGGACGTGAACTTTTGGAATTGTATTGTCTGACTGGAGCAGCGCTGATCCAGGATCGGGGGTACATCTGCAACTGCATTGCTTGACTGGAGTAGCTCTGAGCCAGGAGAGGGCTGGGGAACATCTGGAACTGCAATGCGTGACCAGAGCAGCGCTGAGATGGGACGAGGAACATCTGCAATTGCTTTGCCTGACAAGAGAAGCGCTGAGCTGGGCTGGGGGGAGGGCGGGGGAATATATGGAAATGCTTTAGCTGACTGGTGCACCGTTAGCCGGTATGTGAGGCGGGGGAACGTCTGGAACAGCATTGCCTTGCCAGAGCAGCGCTGAGGAGGGGGAGGAACATCTGGAACTGCATTCCCCGACAGGAGCAGTTCTGAGCCGAGGGGGAAACATCTGGAACTGCATTGCCTGATCTCAACAGCGCTGAAGCAGGTGGGGGGAGGAGGACACTAATGAAACTGCATTCCCTGACTGGAGAAGCGCTGTGCAGAAAGAGGGCTGGATGGGGAATATCTGCAAGTTCACTCCCTGACCAGAGCAGTGCTGAGCCAGGAGGGAACATCAGGAAATGCATTGAATGACTGGAGTATCTCTGAGCCGAGGGTGCTGAAGAACATCCAGAACTGCAGTGTCTGACCTGAGCAGCGCTGAACCATGAGAGAGGGAACATCTGGAATTGAATTGACTGACCAGATCAGCGCTGAGGTGGGAGGGGGAACATCTGGAATGGCTTTGCCTGACAAGAGCAGCGCAGAGTTGAGAGGGCGGGGGATTATATGGAAAGGCATTACCTGATTGGTGCACCGTTAGCTGGTAGGTGAGGCGGGGTATCATCTGGAACTGCATTGCCTGACCAGAGCAACCCTGAGCCAGGAGGTGTGCTGGGGAACATCTGGAATTTCAAACCCTGACACGAGCAGTTCAGAGCCGCGGGGTAACATCTGGAAGTGCATTGATGACCAGAGCAGCGCTGAGCCGGGAGTGGTGCTGGAGAAGATCTGGAACTGCATTACCTTACTGGAGAGGCACTGAACAGGGAGGGGATGCTGGGGATCATCCGCAGTTTCATTCCCTGACAGGAGCAGTGTTGAACCGCGGGGGAACATCTGGAACTGCATTCCTTAACCAGAGCAGTGGTGAGCAGGGAGGGGGACTACCTGGAATTACATTGCCTGACCTGAGCAGCACTGAGCCGGGAGGGTGACGGCGGAACATCTGGTACTACATTTCCTGATCTCAGCAGCGCTGAGCCTGCTGGGGGAGGGGGGCGTGAACTTCTGGAATTGTGTTGCCTGACCGGAGCAGCGCGGATCCAGGATCGTGGGAACATCTGCAACTGCATTGCTTGACTGGAGCAGCTCTGAGCCAGGAGAGATCTGATGAACATCTGGAACTGCATTGCCTTTACCGGAGTATTGCTGAGCCGGGAGGGATGGTACATCTGAAACTGCAGTGCCTGACTGGAGAGGCTCTGAGCCGGGAGGGGGTGCTAAGGAACATCTGGAACAGTATTGCCTTACCAGAGCAGCGCTGAAGAGGGAGCGGAGAAACATCTGGTACTGCATTGCCTGTCCCGAGTAAACCTGATCCAGTAG